>NC_060254.1:42126626-43376626 GCF_921293095.1 Ischnura elegans | reverse complement strand
CTTCCAATACTTTTTTTGTAGATTGGTGAAGCATGAATCTCTATTATAATTTTATGTAATTTTACTAGATTTAGTGACCTGAAAATTAATTTTCTTTAAAAGTAGGTAAAATCCTATTGGCTTGTACATTAGATTGGGTATTAATTGAATTGGGCGTATTAATTAAAAATATTCATTAAAAGAGAAGGTTGTGTATTGGCTGATGCTATAGTTTGAAGTAAAGTTCTGCAAATAACATGTTAATGTTTGGGTAGATTTACCCATTTTTATATATGATGGTGTTACCACATATTTAGTGGTAAAATTCATAAATACCTACTTCAGTGCTATTTTTATGTGGATATTTGACTTATGTGTTTTGTTGGACAATCCCTAGGTGAGTCGCAGGCCTCGCTCAAGTTCTGATGATGGACAGTGGTCAGAAGGCTTGGTTTCTGCCGCAAGACTTGTGGCTGCTGCCACTCACAGTTTAGTTGAATCAGCAAATGCCCTGGTGCAAGGGTTGTCGTCTGAGGAAAAATTAATATCATCTGCAAAACAAGTTGCTTCCTCTACAGCTCAGCTGCTTGTGGCATGCAAAGTTAAGGCTGACCCAGATGCTCCATCAACCAAGAGGCTTCAGGTAAGCTGTCCCACAAAGCAATTAAATTAGTCTGATGATAGAAAGAAAAGGCCTTGGTGGCAACGGGGTAAAGTTGTTGTCTGCTAAACTGATGATTGCAAGATCCAGTCCCGCCTGCTAATACATATTTATTCAGGGTGTGGGTGTTTCTAGTTGTCCTATGTTATTGTTATTATCCCTGATACAGAAAGCTCACTGAGGCTGTTTTTGGTTGCATGCATGTTACTTCAAAGGAAGGATGCTGACATTTGCTTATAGAAATAGTTTTTTATGCTAAAATTTTCCATGTATGGAACAATGTGAGCTTATTATGTGATACATTGTGTGAGACATGAGACCTCAAATGGAGAATGATGAAGATTTTTAATGGGTAATGTTGAATGGGATGTTTTTAATTTTTAGCAAGTTCTTTTTTGTCATTATATTAATAATTAAAGGCCAAGCAATTTTATATAAAATAAATTTATTTTGTTTGGTAAAAATTTACAGATCAAATTATATTATGAATGGAATGGAAGCTTTTGTAAAAATCTTATCTTACGAAATACATATATTTTATATCAGAATATGATGGACTTTCCTCTTTATATTTCTCATTATTTCTTAAATTTGGTTGCTGTACATGTTTTATATGACATTGAATTTTCATGGAGATTATTAACATCTAATTGTTCTTGTAGAGAGCCTTATTTCAACCTGCATGGAAATGTTTTGTTGCTATATTTTCTGTATAAGTGTGACAAGGCATAAAAAAGATTTTTTTCATTATTATGAATGAGGAGCATCTCCATTTTGCATTTTAAAGTGTCCTAAGAAGCTGAAACAATTAGCTCAGACCTAATGTGCAATGCAACTGAAATTTACAGGCTGCTGGTAATGCTGTTAAGCGTGCTACCGATAACCTCGTGAGAGCTGCCCAGCAAGCATTACAGCAAGAGGAAGAGCGCAGCCTGGTGCTCAACAGAAGAATGGTTGGAGGCATTGCGCAAGAAATAAATGCAAGGTCGGAAGTGTTGAGGAAAGAACGTGAGTTGGAGGAAGCGAGAGGAAGGCTTACTGCTATTCGACAAGCAAAATACCGCTTCAAGGGAAGTGGTCCAAGTGATGGTGGTGCTACTTCCTCGGACACAGAAAATGAGGCTGGCTATGGCAGTGGATATGAATCTTTTACCAGGTTTGTGAAAACTTGCAATCTCTTTTATGTAAGATTAATTTAATCCTAACCAGTGGCGTAGCCAGGGGGGATGTGGGATCCGGACCCCACGAACTGTCCCCCCGAAATATAAAAACACATTTATGTATTTTCCTTCATAAAAGAAACCTGAATATTGAAAAATCATGAATTTACAAAATATTTCTTTAACAAATTAAGGTCTTTTGATTATGAAAAGTGTTAAAATTAGTTGAAAACCCATTACTTAGTACAGTGGAACCTCGTTAAAGCGAGTACGGGCTATAGCGACACCCCCGCTATTACGAGAGATAGCCGATGCACCGTCAATTGACCTTATAATAAGCGTGTTAAAAAATTCGTTTTTACGAGACCCTTTCGGTGTTGGCTCTCGCCATAGCGAGGGTTTCACCGCCGGAAGACTTTCATCAAGACTCCTTAACCTCTGTAATTGCTAGCGATCTGTTAGAAATGAAGTTAATGGAGTGCTCAGTCTCAAATTTATGTGATAAACTGTCGTTCGATAAATATAACGATTGACGAAACAATGCTCTGCATGATTTTTATTCAGTGCGGTGCTTATAAATTGTTTGAATAGTTAGTCGTTATTTGAGTAAGGAAATTTAGTGATGCAAAAAAATATCGCCTTTCGTCTGGATTTATGCTTACGTTTATCGGATAGATGTTTATCTGTCGCCGCACCACTCCTGTTCCTGTATATCCGTTCGCAACTGGTATATTGGCTATTATTTGCTCCACCTCCGGTAAAGCGACAATTCGCTATAGCGAGTGTTTCTTAGTGCACCGTGGGGTGTCGTTATATCGAGGTTTCACTGTACCCTGTTTTAAAACATTTTCCCCCCGGTTTTGGACCCCCCTTATGAAATTCCTGGCTACTCCACAGATCCTAACTTTATTAGGTCATTGAAGTGATCACTTTGTGGGGCACACAGGGCTCTACCTTGAATGACCCAAGTCTCCCTTGCTCCTGCAACATGGCACTACTAAATTATTCAAGTAACGTTGGCATTTTTAGACTGTTATCCATTGAAGTCTAACTGAAGTAAAGCCACTTGAGGCTGGTCCTTGGTGCAGACACTGTCAAGTGCATGAGGGGGCGAATGGCAGAAACTCGGACATCCCTGCTGTGGTAGGGCTTGATTGGAGCTGTTGATATAGTGGCGATATTTTCTTTATGATGGCTTTATATTATGGTATCGTCATTTTTAAAAACAATATTAAAATTTTAGGTTGATGCGTTTCACATTATTTCATTAATATCATTAAAAAATAGTTTAACCAATGCAGGAGCTCCAGTAATAATTTAGCCTCCCTAGTCTAATCATTGTAGTTTACTAGGTTCAAAATTTCAACAAAAAAAATAAATTTCCAGCGTATGCAAGTATAGAACTGTGACCTATGCTAATCAAATCATTTCTCTTATCGTCGTGAGGGTTACCTGAAACTTTTTCTGAAACAAGTAATTAGCACAAGTCCCTACTTTTTAGGTATGAAACCAGATCATTCGATTCCAGTGTACAATCCAGTCCTGGAAATCTACACACTCAACAAGCAAATTCATCATTCACCAATGGTGTCTCGGCAATGTCCCCATCTGGTGCGACGAAAGCGAATGGGCCCAACTCATCCGGGGTGCAGTCCGAACGTCAGTTCTTCTCCACTGAAAGGAAGCTTTCATCACAGAGTCAGACAAGGAAGGTTTCATCGTCATCGTTCTCGTCAAGGGCTGGGGGTCCTCCTTCCCCGTCCTCGTCTCCTCCACCACCTCCTCCCCCTCCGTCGCTGGCAAACCTGATGGATCAGTCGTCAAACATGAATGCGTACACGTCCTCCAGCATTGTCTCTCAAGATTTTGGCTCTCATCTTCCTCCTCCCCCTCAGTCTTTGATGGCGACCATGTACGGGGATACAAGCATCGAAAAGATGCTTCATCAGTCCACTCAGAAGATCGAGCGAAGCGTGACCATGATGTCGTCATCATCGACGAAATCTTTCCACATGGAGAAAAGCTAGAAGAGGTGCGACGTGCTCGTGTCGTTATATATTTCTAATATTGTGCTTCTTGCTGTCATGCAGTGCACTGTTTTCAAGTTTTTTTTTAACTATCCAAAATTCTTGCATTAGGTGCAAACCCTTTGATTGGGAATCTATATTTATTCTAGTTGAATCTCTTTTTTTCTCCTATCAAAATTTTTTATAAGTATTTGTTACATAGATCCATGTATAAATTTACACTTTTCTTTCATATAATTGCCTACGTTCACCTCAGCTATGGATTAGAGTGATGATGTGAATTGAATCAAATTGATTTCTTCCACCAATATACTCGCCATGAAAATCAAGCATATGAAGAAAATGATGTTGTTTGCTTCCTGTGTTTATAAAGTTTTGATCTTTTTATTTTGCTCTTTCACCATTTCAGAACTTGATAAGAACTGTTGAAATTGTAAATATAAGTTGATACTGATGGGTTCTATCACATAAATCCCGAGGAAAATAAGGTTGAAAATCCAGAGCAGTATTCATAAATAATTGTTGATTCATGTCGAAGAAGAGATGTACGCACAAATACTAATCATGTGATTCACTCTTGCTCCAGGAGAAATAGGTTTTGGCTACAAAAAGTTGATACATATTTTTTTCATATGAGCTAAAAATAAAAATTGATTACGTAAGGAGTTTTGAACTAGCCAATTATTCTGGGCCAATTTGAATACTGTTTCCCAGGCCTCAGTCATGCTGAGTATGGCTGTTTTATAATAAAGTGTTTTATTGTAAATGATTTTGCCAATGCTTTATTGTTTTTCACATTCATTGTTTACATCGTTGCCAGGATTCATGTAAATTTTTGTTTGCTGTGTTAGTGTGCTATTGCAGTGTTATCTAGTTGATGAATCTATGTATATTTTAGGAGTGGTTGAAAAGAACATGTGCTTGCCATTTTAAGAATATTATTATTACTCTAGGGTAACAGTTTGGTGCTATTGTGTATATTTTTATAGTAACATTATACCAGTTTGTTAGTGTATTACCAGTTTTCTGGTGAATGGGACCGAGTGGTTATTTCATTTTATACATGTAATATTTCTGGAAAAACTTTAAGTTTTGCTCCGCTGTGCTATGTCCTATGTTAAAAAGGATCACTGTTTCATGAATCTGATTTTTTATGTATTCTTTCTCATATTAAAATTTGCTATTCACATGAGATGGTAAATCAAAAGGTGGAATTTCTATAATATATGTTAATTTTTGTGTTGTTTTACAATTAATTAACTTATGATGTAATAACTCGTAAACTTAATTTCAAGAATAATCAAGTCTACCATATCAATTTAAATATAAGTTCATTAATTTATCTCACAATGATATTTTCTGTTTTTCTTTTTATACACCAAAAATAAAATCCCTAAGGATAAATCTGGATGTAGTTATTTTTGCTGGTTTAATTTTGTTCTTTCAAACAATTCATCATTTGACGTTTTAATAAATATGAATGTCCTTGACTTTATATCGTTTATATATTATTGCACGAAATAATTTTGTTGAACGATTGAAGTTATAATTATATCAATTGTTATGAAAATTAGTACAAAAATGTGCTGGCTTATAATAGCAAGCCAACTGATGTCCTCAGCTTCTTATCTATTTGAAAATGATGATGTTGTACTAGAAGTCATAACCTAGCCCTAAGTGCCTTTTTTTGAAGAAAGATTACACATGAAGCAAAATTTAATCCAATTTCATGGGGAGGCATAAGTTTTTGTATTAATAAAAAAAACTATTATGAAAAGAATGCTTAGAAATAAGTCGAGTCAGAATATATGTATAACACCAGAGGATTGCTATGATAACTGGAATAGCTTCATGGAACTGTAATAATTTTCAATGTCTTTTGAAATAAAACCAGAGATAAATAAGTGCTTTGGTCGCATTTCATTGTCATCCCTACCTCTTTATGCCTGAAGTTACCTATTTTATCGAATGAAATGTAAATTAGAACAAAAGTGTGTGGCATTACATAGTTTGAAACTTGAAGATTCCTGTCGTAAGCTCAGACACAGGGAACTTCGATCGTCTGTCATTCACTAGGTGAGGGAAAGACTCCACAAAACAAGAATAATCAGCCGTCAAAGAAACAATTAACAGTTGTCAAAATTACAATTCATATTCAATCAACTAGTATTTGAAGGTAGAAATATTCATTGTCATAAGTATAAAATAATCAACAATGATAACTTATAATCTCAAAACGAACCTTAACCAAGGAAAACTAAGTGCAAAACTGTTTTGCCTGTCAGCACCAAAAAAATGAGTTGAGAATCACTCTCACAAGTCAACCAATGTCACCGCAGCGAAAGCCCGTAAGCAAGAGAGCGGCCGGAACAGGGCAGAGTGGAGGGGCAAATTTATTGAAGGAGGAGAGGATTACCTCAATTTCCCAGTCAGTGCAACACTCCAAATTTCCCGGAAAGCACCCGTGTTGACAGGAAAACTCTGGAACACTTCTCATCGTCCAACCAAGGGTTGGAGGAACAGCATACCGCCAGGTCTCCTCTCCTCTATCTTCTGGGGTGGAGACACAGCCAAGTGGTGTGATCAACGGTTCAGGCAAGTTAATGGAAGTCAAGGAGGGGAATGATACAGCTAGGGCGCAGCTAGGAATTAAGGGTGGGGGGGAGGTTTAGATGCAACTAATACAGGGGTGTGTGGGGGTATGGAATACCCACCAGGATAAGTGGTAGGTGCGAGATTAATAAATTGCAGAATTTTAAGATAAATGGTTTAAAGTGGTGAGTTTTACGGCTTTCTGAGGGATATTTTAATAATCCTTACACTATTCTATTAGTAATATCAATCCAATTAAATAAAACGAGTGTGATGCGCCCGCTCCCAGCAGGCTTCCCCCGCTCTTTTCAATGCAGGTCCACAGAGGGATAAATTCTAATTTTTAAATGTAGAAAAAAAGGCAGGGTCTTATGTACAAATTTAATTGGAATGTTCATGCACAAATTGAGGACAGAGGACCTCTTTAAACACAATATTGGATATAATTACACTATCCTCTGTTAAACGCACATGATGACTCATACTTACGTATCAACAGGAGACTTAAATGTGGAATCAGCCGCATTTTGATAAAAGTTATTTAAAGAATGCGAGATGTTGTTGCAAATGAACAAATGTATCAGTTTGTGCACTGTTAACGTCAGGAATATTCACCGATTTTTTTAAATTATTTAAAAACCAATTTTAGGAAACAATAGTAATATTTAGGAAGTAAGATATGCCGTCGCATGTTCTCAGATAAATTCTGTGCATTTTGGTACCTCATTTGTAGAGTTTGGTTGCGTATAAGTTGAGAAAAAGGTATCTATACAGTAGAAATAATATAGAAGATGGATTAAACTTAAAAATTTCTCTGAGCCCTGGGGGGGATTTTATCCCCCAAAACCCCACCCTCGCTGTGCCACTGGAATGATATGGTAGGATGAGGTCTTGGAGGGAGATAGAATTTTGATAGGACAAAGTGGTGTACTTCTCACTCCAAACTGCAGTCTTATGCCACAGCAAGTTTGCTTTAGTGGTGCTTGTGCTCATCCTGGGAGTGGTCTGGAGGTAATAGAGTTGTCTGAAAGGGTAGGGAAAGGCCTTAGACCGGAAAAAGGTCATGCAGATGTAGAGAAGGTATGTAGAGTTGTCCCTACCTTGGTGTTCTAGGGCATATGGCATCTTTTGTAGGAGGGTGTCTTGGTATCCTCTTTGTTGGAGGGCAAAGTGTAGATGCGAAAGAAATTTATTCAGAGAGACCATATTGTTGCATTTTCTGTATCTACCGAAAATAGTAGAAATTTTTTTCCTCATTAGAAATTTTTTTCTCTCTGTAGAAACATTAAATTATGGTTTCGCTAGTAGTGGGCCCTGGTCGCTTCCATAGCAGCGAGGGTTTCCCCATCCTGCCCTTATAACCCTATCCCTACCCCGGAGATGTCATTGGGCTCCTATTGTGGCGGCACTTCCATCCTTTTCCCTTCCCTTCCACTCCCCTCCCCGGGCACCTGGGCATATCAATTAAGTTACTGGGTCCCGCCCCCGGTGTGTTGTTAACCCTCATAGGACCCCCCTTGTGTCCTGACTCACTGTTACATTTTCTGTGTCCACGGATGGCTAGAGAATGTGGGAGAGTGTGTTTCATATGTTAAGCATGGTATATACCTATCGAAGAGTAAATATTTTTTAATTTGTAGTACTTTTTATATGTACATAGGTGTTAAACTTCTTATTGGCAAGAGAAATTTCCATATCAAGGAGTTTGATGTGTTTTTTGAAGTGTTTGGAATTTGAAGAAGAATAGGAAATGAAGTTAATGGAGGAAGACGAGTAGAGTGAGGAGATGAAAGTAATCAAAGAATCCACATCATGTAGCCACAGAGGGAAGATGTCAAAATAATTAATGTATCAGACCCAGAGGGTAGGCCATGGAAGGACAAAAAAGAGATTACCATAGGAAGGAGTGAAACAGCTTCCCATGGCACAACCCCTAGATTGGCTAAAGTGTTGGTTATTGAGAGAGAAAGAGTTGTGTGTAAGGATGATTTTAGAGAGGTCAACTAGAAACTGTACCTGGAGTATGTGAGATGGAGCATTGGTCAAGAAAGTGTTGAAGAGACGATATGCCTTCTGCGTGTGGTATATAGATGTATAAAGGAAAAAGATGTTGATAGTTGTCATGATGACATCTTTATCAGGAGTATGGGTCAAGTGAATGAGTTGGAGGAAGTGATATAATGTGTCTTTTATGTATGTTTGCAGGGGATGAACTAGGGGTTAGTAATAGTGTTCAACAAAAGCAGAAATCTGTTCTGTGGGAGATTGAATTGAACGGACTATTGGTCAGTTGGAATTGTTAAGTTTACGAATTTTCTGCAAAATGAACACATAAGGGGTAGGGAGGGAATAGTTATCTTGGGCCGTTAAGCCTTCCTGTGGTCCCTTTTCTTAGAGGGGAAAGAGAATTTATTCTTGGTGCTCAGCTGAATTGTTGGACAACTGCTTTAGTGGCCTGCAGTTAATGTAATCATCCGCATTCATTATAACCACTATGTCACCATTATCTGATAGAGTAATGATGCACAAAGGTTAAAAATCATGAAGGAGTTTCACCATGTTACGCCAACCACCATGGCATTTTGATAGAGTAATGACAATGTTTGGGTTGCAGATGAAATATTGTAGTGCAATTTTTATCATTTGAGAAAGGCTTAAATGATTTAATGAAGGGTCGCTCTGATAATTTTTAAGATGGAGATTGGTGAAAATTTGAATAGGATGATTATAGAGGGGAGCTGTTTGAGTTGGTGTGAAGGAGGAGGTTAAAATCTTTTAAGAGTTCTGTAAATGGTGCAATAAGGTTTGGTGGGGTTAATACGGGTGTTCCAGAAGAATTTCCATTTGAGAAAAGAACCATCCAGAGCAACACGGACACTATATAAAACCCAGTCTTGGAACTCAAAAACATTTCTTATGACCTCCTGGGAAACTCTTAATCTAAATTTATGACGTTGGTTTCATCAATTAATTTGAATACAGCAGCAGAATATGTGAAAATGGGAAATTCAAAATTTTTTCTTAATCACTTATTTTTACAATATCTTATAAGATTTATAAATTAACACTGGCACTATATAGTGCCAGTGTTAATTCCTAAATCTATCACAGCATACCCCTATGAAAAAATTGTATAAACCTGTTTCAAAATTTTATACAATTTATACAATAGGGTGGTTTCCTATTATTTTTTTATTGCTTTAATCGAAAGATTATTACTCCTGGAGTACGTATTTCACGCTTTTAGATTTTTAAATGACAACATCTATTTTTCGCGATTAAATAAAAAGTGAAAATTTTCAAGCGCGCGAAAACGCGATGCTTAAGTATGAATGCCGGGAAATATCTCCGTACGTCGTATTTCTGGTTCCCCCTCCCGCCCGGTGAGGTGACCTTGAGCGGGGCTTAGCGCTGATACGTCGCAGGATGCTAGCGGATAGCTGAGTACCTTGCTGGATGGTAGCGCTTGGCTTAAAAAAGGTTTATTAATACCTTATCAAACGATGAAACTTTCCGAACTTAGCCAGTTTTAATAGGTGATTATTAAGACATGTTTCCCTGAGCTCTGTGCCTCATGCATGCATTGGTAACCTCAGACGATGTAAAACTCCTATCCTCTCGTGTAGAAACTAAGCCCCTGTGACGTCATGCGGAGTGGAATCGCATGGGCGCCAATCTGGCCTTTTTCAAATGGGGATAAAATTTGACCCTTGCCATTCGTCTAAACCGGTATTTCAAAAACCAAATAATTTGTGTATTAGGAATACACTAATGGTGGGTAACGAATCGCAATCAATGCCTTTCGTTTTCTTTGATGAAGGAAACTACCGTATTGCCATGGCAATGTATAAGATTGTATAAAATTTTGAAACAGGTTTATACAATTTTTTCATAGGGGTATGCTATCACTGATCAAGGAATAATGCAGAAAATTCATGAATTTAAGGCCACAAGACTCTTCCTCATAATTAAATAGTGATGATACCGATGATACTGATTGAGAATGGTTGTTTCTAGGTATTCCGTCACCCTACTGCGCGTTCCATTCTACAACTTTGTAGGGTGCTACATGTCACATAGCAATTGGTCTTTAAAATCCAACTCTAATAATTAGAATTTACATAAAATAATTTAATGCCACTAGTTTATTATCAAATAATTTAAAAGAATTTAATGTCAAATCTTATACTTGTCAGTTCATAGAGCCAACCTTAAAAGCTTCATCTAATATGCTTCAAATTCACCGCCTCTTCGTCCACGTGGTTCACTCGTTCCTGTTCCGATCCAGCCCAGCTCGATCGTTCCGTTCCACGGTTCCACTCCGTCTGATTTTCGTTTGGCATTTTTTATTTTAAAATTGGCGGTTGCTCGTTGGAAACTGTAAACTATTATGAAACTGTAAACACTGCATCTGATCCGTAAATATTGTCGAAAATGTCTAGTGTAAACGCAGTAGAAGAAGGGGAGACGCGTAAAATGCGTCTTATCTATCCTTGCTTTGTCAACAATCAGCTCGGTGTGTTTCTCAATAAAGTTAGGTAAGAACTACAGCGTGACAGTTACTATCACCTCGCGCTGCTTGAAATATTGATAGATGTGCGGGAAATCCTTCACCTCGTGCATATTTTTCCGTGACTGTGTTTTTGTGAGGATGGTTATCAATACTGCTAACCTATTTACGTTTCAATGGCACCAATTTGTGGATGTGTGAGGAACTTTGTGGTGATAACTTAGTAATGTTTTGTATTGCAGTGAGACCCAATTTGGAGAAATCTATTCATGCTTATCCAAAGGGAATAAGCCTTGGAAAGGTGGTTCCAAAACATTTAAAGTTTTCAAGGATGTGGTGAAAAAGAATTCATTGACACAGTTCGATGATATCCACGATACGGTGAAACTGAACGATAAATTATCGTCGGTGGACGATCTGCGTTCGCGGTATTCATCAAATAAAGATGTTGTGCGCTGGTAAGTGAAGGTATTTGGACAAAATTATTATCTATCTACGTTTTTTTAAAATTCCACTGCGATTCATTTTAGCTCTTGAGTTTCGTTAATTTATTTGTTTTACCGATTGTATTTTGACAGATATCATATTTTTATTGTAAGGATGCACATTATTACATGTTGTCTGTTGGTTTGCGTGTAAGAAAGCATTCTTAACACACTCATGCTCAACCGTGTGTCCCTGTCTGCAAACGTATTCATATTCCTACTTCATCTTGTCGTAAGGCGTATTTTCTACTCTTCATTTTTTTTCATAAATCGTGCTCTCTTTTCCTCGCTTCTATCGCAATTTTCTTCAATCAATCTTTTCTGTATCCTTATACACTCATTACAATTTCCATCCACTCTCTCTTTATAATTTAAGTATTCTCTTCAGTCGCAATCTATTGAAGTTCGTTGATCCATCCATCTCTCCTCCTCTATTTTATGCTATACCTGAATCTCTAATTTATTAAAATGTTTATCATCATTTGGCAGTTAACATCCATCATTCACGGATTATAAAAAAACAGATGACTAGAGTCGCCAATCATCCCCATTTTCATCCCATGCCCACTATTCCAAATTTACTGTCTCCTAAGTACTTCGATTGGGTAAAGTACACCAGAAATCGTTTGTTCTCAATTATGCTATTTTTATTTCAAAGTTAGTGCAAGGAAGTGTCTAGGGGAAGGAGGAATAGAATTATGTAAAAATTTGGTCTTAATGTGTTACATATTTTCTTGAACTGAGCCCTCATAAGTTCTCTATTCAAGGGGAGCTAATTAGTAACACTATGGATTTACCAAAAAGCATAGAATGCACGCTGTCTTGATTGAAGTGAAATTCTTCCGACATTCAACTTTACCTTCTTCCCTGCCAAAAGATGCATTTCCTTTGGTAAGTAGGATAGTAAATGTTTCTAATGGCAACGCTAGATGAATGTGGCATCAGTCGTACTCTAATTCATTCCTCTTTTTAAACAAATCAAACTTAAAAGTGTTGAAATTATTTTCTCCTCTTGAAATATTTTTCAACCATTTTAGGGTTAAAACACTATCTGACTCGGATAATATGTCAAACAGATAATCAGAAGCTAGACAATTGAGAATTGATTTGCCTCTAGAATATTCTTATCCCGCTTCCATGTGCTTTCCTTGCAACTCTCTTGTGCACTCAACTCAGTATCAGTCTCTAAAAGCTTTTTATTTACACTTCTAACTAATAATCCTCTCATCAGCTCCTTCCTGTTTGTGAACTCTTTTGATGATGGTACTCTTTTCGTGATATACTTTGTGTTGTGTTTGTTTTCTTCTAAGTTGCTCCTCAGATTGTGAAACCATTCTACCTGCTAAAGGTTGTGACCATTACTTTTGTGCTAAGCCTCCATTTAAAATAACACCAAGGCAAAGTCCATCATATAGATACAGTGCTTGCAGTAAATAATTTTGACCGATGTAAAAATGGCAGTGCTTTTATTTCCATCATGATTCCATGTAACTTGTCTGACGTTGAGGAATGTGTAACACACTGGGCACACCTGTGTTTGAACGAGAGGCTGATCAATCAACTAGTTCATATTTTGTTTGGTAGAACTTATTGTTAGATGAAGATGCCTTTTTGTCCGAAGTTATTGACAAAAGTGGTATTTCTATGAATATGTCTTGTTAATAGTGTAGTTTCCTTCATCAAAGAAAACTAAAGGCATTGATTGTGATTCGTTACCCAACATAGGTGTATTCATAATACATATACAAATAATTTGGTTTTAGAAATCCCAGTTTAGATGAATGTTATTGGTCAATATCAACCTCATTTGAAAAAGGCCAGATTGGTGCCAATGCGATGCGACTCCACGTGACATTACAGGGACCTAGATTCTATACGACTAGTCAGGAGTTTTACATCGTCTGAGATTACTAACGCATGCATGTGGCACAGAGATCAAGGAAACATCTCTTAATAATTTCCTGTTAAAATTGCCTATGGTTTGAAAGTTTCCTTCGTTTGATAGGGTATTAATAATCCTTATTTAAACCAAGTGCTACCTGCTAGCAGCCTGCATCGTAGAGGCGCTCATAGCCATGCACCAAGGTGGCCTCACACAGCAGCAGCCAGAACCAGAATGATGTCACACTTTTCCCAGCATTCATACCTAGCCATTGCGTTTTCGTGTGCTTGAAATTTTTCACTTTTCATTTAATCACGAAAAATAGATATTGTCATTTAAAAATCTAAATGCTTGAAATGCATACTCCAGGATTAATAAATTTTTGATTTAGGCAATTAAATAAAATAGGAAACTGCCCTATTCATTGCTGGTAAATCAGTCATGAGCTATTGATCATTACTGTTAGCCACAATGGGTGGTTATGTTGAATGTTGTTCTGTAATGCTTGCTCTACAATTAAGTGACAAACTATTTCTTTTCACATCATTGTAGCTAGATACTTTATTACCATTGTGTTCATCAAAATTCACTGCATAGTATATTATTTGAGATCAGGTGAAAGTATGTATTTTAGTTCATATTATTTTGGTTTGCTTCAGGTATATTTTACTTACTTACTTACTTACTTTCTTGGCACTACAGCCCGGTATTGGCTTTGGCCTCCCTCAAGACACCTGTCCATTCTCTCCTGTTCTGCACTTTCTCCCACCATCTGACAATCCTCATAGCCTTTATGTCTTCTTCCACATCCTGCATCCATCTTTTCCTCGGTCTTCCTCTTTTTCTCTTTCCATCCATATTTCCATGTAGAATCTTCTTAGGCATCCTTTCTTCACTCATTCTTTTTACATGACCTAGCCAAGCTAGCCGTTGGGTCTTCACAAACCTCAATATGTCTTCGCCTCGGATAATATTTTCTATTTCCTTGGTTGTTCTTATCCTCCAAGTTACCCCATCTGTCACGGGACTATATATCTTTCGCAAAACCTTCCGTTCAAATATCCACAGAGCTTGCTCGTTTCCAGTGGAGATGCTCCACGTTTCTGCTCCATATGTCACGACCGGTCTGATAAGTGTCTTATAGATCTTGAATTTCATCTCTTTAGATAGAAGAGTTGACTTCAGGAGTTTAATATTAGCAAAGTAAGCCCTATTTCCAGCCATTATCCTCTTGTTGATCTCTTCTGTCATTGAGTTCTTACAGTTTAAATTAGTAGCTTCAGGTATATTTGCATGTATAAAATCCATTGGATTTATGTAATTTGACTAAAAAATTAAATGCCTCTGGAGGGTGAAAGAATAAAATTTGAACTATGCAAGACATGGGGTACTTCTCAGTTTTCTTTAATTATAAGAATATCATTTAGAGAGGTTATTTTTTCAATGCTGAAGGGTGCTCTCATGCTGTTTTAAAACCTGTGATGAAATAGTGATATTCTCTTCGTTTTATTTAAGTTTGTATTACATCATTTGCACCCTGTACAAATGTATAGTGGTTTGGAAGTATGGAAGTGGAAGAATAAGTGCATGGAGAAGGGTTCGTGCACGATAATTGTTTTACATAAATGCATTTGAATTCCTGATTATTGTCTCATGATGATTAATTGATTATCCTTGATTCTTATTTTTATCTAGGAGGCCAGATGGGAATGTGAAAAAAGCCCTTTATTCACATGACATGGCTGAAAAGCTTAAGAGGAAAGCACATCTACAGGGTGTAGTTGATAAGCATACACAGGAAATTGAGAAACTTAAAAGTGAATTGAACCAAATATGCTCCCAGTTAAAGAGTGAGAATGAGTTAGATGAAGAATTGAAGATGCTGAATGATGAGTCATCAAAGGAAATGAAGAATTTACACATCATGAAGCAGAAAATGGAGGAAATGAAACCCAGTCATCCCTCAGCTATGATGACTTGAAATGGTATTTAGGTATTAAATGTCTGAATGAGCTCAAGAAATAAATGTTAATATAAATTCTCAGCTATTGAATATTCAGTAATGAAGGCTAAATGTTTGTTTGGAAAGAAATCCTATGACTCTGTTTCATAGAATGTACAGCCATTTTCAGAAGTCCGTCCACATGCCCAGTGCTGCCATTTCCATTATATCCCGTATTGCTTACGCATTCCATGTCTACTGGGGATCAATTTGACTTGATCGGGTTGTGCAACTTGACTACTTTAACCCTCGCCAAGAGCCCCAAGCATAATTTCAGAGGTAGGAAGGCTCTGTGAACCCCCTACTCCCTTCTACAGCCAAACAATTCCATCATCGAAGAAAGCATAGAAGAATACAAGAATTTTTCTGGCGAGTAACCCATTGAGGAAGGAACATCTGAGTCGTTTGGTGAACTTATTCAGCACATACAGTACAAATAAAATTTTAGGAGCACTCCAAGTGTGATACTCCAATTTTTTTTCCATATCGTCTTATGAAAAATATGCCAATGTTAATATTGTCATTTGCTTAATGGTTACCATCCATGCTCGTGTTCACATGCGTTGGCAGCGAAGGATTTTCAGTCATTTTCCAATGTTTATTAGTGACTTAGCAGTTGCTCCTCAAGTTTAAGTGTTTTAGAATGCAAGCCCAAGTGGCAAAAGAATATTGAAAAATGCTTTTAAAATTATTTCAAATAATTTTAACATCAAAATATCATAAGATGGCTAAATTCATGACTTTTTCAAATAATTTTAAAATAATGTATTAAGCGTTGCTTTTTTAAAGTCTTGTACCATTTGATCTTATTTTGTTGATAGTACGTACATAGATATGTAGGAAGTAATGGCTATTTTTTTGTATAATAAGTTCCTTTTTTAATTTCACAGAAATATAATTATGTGAACATTATTTAAAAACAATTTCAAAATTATTTTACACGCATTTTAAAATAATTTGATAATTATTTCCTAATCATTTTAACGTAATGCTAAAATCATTTTAATATAATTTTGAAATCCTTTTAACAATTTTGAAATAATTAGGTAATCATTTTAAAATACTCATATAAATTTTCATTGGCACATATAATCAGTAGTCATACCAATGTGATAAAATAAATTAACGTAAAACAAGTACATAATACAGATAATTTTGGAGACTTTTTCTACAAAAAAATGAATCCCTTTTTTCAAAAAGTGCATTTGAATTTTGCTGTTTTCATGACTTCTTGAAATCCACAAAACGGTATTTTTTGGCAGTTTTCCATAAGATTTCTAGATTTTTAAAATAATGAATTTATGGGAAAAATATCCCATAATGAAGGCATATCATCCAGAAATGGACATTGAATGACCTGAGAATGCAATCAAGCAACGCCTGAAACCACTCAATATGTTCTTTATTGCATACTGAATAGGGATAAGGCCTGAGTTTATGACATTTTGGATTACATATGTCTCATAATCCCAACAAGGACATCTTATTTGAATGTTTTCAAAATGTCTCGGGTAGCGGTGGGCATTTCAGTGAAAGCACGCAGATAAGGAGATTCTTTAATTCTCATGATGCTTGTACTACTTCATTTGAAATATTCACGCTTGCTATACTATCATGTAGGTAGGATGATTATAAGGTGGGGAAATATTTTTTACTGTGTCTGGCACCGTTCGTAATTTTTTATACAGTAGATTCTGTTTAATGGGTCCACGGGTTACTTGGGGCAGCCGATTAATTGGGGCAGATCTTGAAGAACAGAACCCAATTGAGGAATATCCCAGAGTATTCTCCGCTTAATTGGGACAGCATGCGGCTTTATTGGGCCACGAGACTGCGACAGAGACTCTATACTCGCGACAAAATTTTTTGTTTTCAGAATACTGTTTTTTTATATTTTCCTCCTTTGATTTACTCTTATTTTTCACAAATGTTCCTATTCTTGCCCTATTTTGAAAGCTCTTGTTGTTATACTAATCGCAAGAGGATGGGTCTTTTCTTTAATAGGACTTGGTAAAAGACATTCATTCAGCATCGCCCGTGGCTGTGAAAAATATTTTTAACAAAAATGTTATAATTCTTAAAAATGATAATAAATTAACTGAACTCGTTCATTTATTAATCAAATGAATAGTTGAATAAACTTATGTTGCATTATAAACATTCTTTAGTCTTCTTTCTACCATTTCAAAGTTTTTTATGCCCATATACGAGAGAGTTCGCCTAATTGGGGGAAAGTGCTCAAGTCCAGATATGTCCCAATTAACCGGAATCTACTGAATCATATTAACATAACAATTAAACATTTTTAAAGGAGGCTGAATTAGTTACAACATATTTTAAAAAATTTAAGAAAGTATAATTCATAGCTCCTTCAAGAGTAGAACATATTTTAAACTTATGTTAAAATCATTTTGAAATAATGAAAAATTGCCCACACTTGTAAATGCCAGAAATAAGCCTTTGGTTTTCAGGTGCTTGTAACCAGCGTTTTATGTGAATGCACCTTTTAACCCTTTTACTGCTGTGGACGTACCTAGTACGTCCGCACGGCAGACTGCTGTAGACGTACTTTTTCTTCCTCCCTGCCATGTGGTCAGCACTTTCGCCGAAGCACTTCGAAGGGTCTCTAATCCGCGACCCTATCCTCGACCAGCTCACCCACGCAGGACCGTCTCCTCGACCCTACGAGCAGGCAGCCTACCTCCCGAAAAGTGACCGCTGTGACTGCAATTTGAAAATCAATCACTCAATACGATCATCAAAAACTCGTTGTTTTCATCGCACTCCTGCCGATCATGCAATGAAGTACGTCTTTGAACTGTGTTTCTGCGATGAAAAATAACGGTTTTGTTAACTTTGCTAAAATGGCCATTTTTCCAGTTGTCCGCAGCCACGTTTCTAGAAAAGTTAACAAAATCGTTATTTTTCATTGTAGAAACACGGTTAAAAGACATGCTTGATTGCTTGATTGGCAGAATTGCGATGAAAACAATCATTTTTTGATGATTGGATTGAGTGATTGATTTTCAAATTGCAGTCAGAGTGGTCCCTTTTCAGGAGGTAGGCCCCCTGCTGGTAGGGTCGAAGAGATGGTCCTGCGTGGGTGAGCTCGTCAAGGATAGGGCCGCGAATTAGCGACCCTTCGGAGGGTGTACCACACCCATCCTGGAAGTACCTGCTCCATGGGCCCAGGAAACGTATTTAACATTTTCGCCGCATGTGAGGAGTAGGTTTTCGGAGATTGAACAGCAGCGAAAGGGTTAAATAGAGTACTATATAGCTGTAATGCCCCATTTTTTTCATAGGGATGTCATTTTTTCCTGCAGTCAAGTGTTATGGTTAAAAGAATTAGAATATTTAACTTTTTGACTAAACATATAGGTTTATAGCTCCTCACTCTTTTCTCTTTTTAGGTCGTGTGCATTGGTCATTTGTAGACAAAAATGGACCTTCCTTTCTCAACTTAATGAAATATTGAATGAATAAATGGCGCAAGGATTTAATGACTGATAAAATGGTGGCAAGTGAGTGAGTGAAAGGTAGAGAAATGATTTGAATGATTTAGTTGTATTCTGTGCTTATTTTTATGACAGAAATTCTTTATAATTTTGTTTGTGAGAGAACCTAAATTTGTCTTTGTAATTTTCTGAAAAAAATGACTCAATTTGTATCATAATTCACTGCTGAAATATTGACTCTCTCAATTATAATGGTTTTCTGTACTTCAGTCACTTTCCATCGCTATTATTTTCTACCCTTTGTTCAGTTTCTGTCATAGTATGTATTGTTATCCTTATGTAAACTGTAAACCTTATGTATTATTTTATTGAATTTGGGGAAATTGATTGTTTGAGGCATAACTTTCTGGAAGCAATTCATTATTAAAATTTAAAAGAAGAAATTTGTGCTTTCACATGAAGGTGAATAAATATTCATGTGAAAGCACTTCAAAGAAAGGGAGTAATTAATAGCTCTTTGTACTCTTAAGACCATAGACAATCATGTGTTGTACGACATGCTCTGCACTGCATGCAAATCCATGCGCTGCACAGCACAGCACGCCAAAAACACGTCTACTAACAGTCATGTTGCTCAGTCCAATGTGTGGTGGCATTGAGTGAAAATTTCAATCAGAAAAGAAAAGTTATTGGCAGTTTTATTTATTGATTGTGAGTGAGTTAGGGAACTTAAAGAAAACAACCCAATTGTTTGTTGTAGTACTCCTTTGATTTTATCAACCTCATCCAGCGATGACTTCTGTAGGCTTCGTTAAAGTTAGGCAAGAAATAATAATACCAACGTAAATACGTAGGAGTCAGTTCTGATTCCAGGAAAAGTGCAGTCACAAACAAGTATCAAGAAAGCAGTCACAACTGACCTATCACCACAATCACTCTCGCAGATCTGCCTCACAATAATCCATACATATGACTGATGGCCTGTCATGCAATGCTCGTTGTGCTGAAAATTTCTGACTTGTCCAGATTTCAGACCCGCCGTGCGGCGCATGTTGTATGCCACACATGAGGATTTTTCATCCAGCATTGCACGTATGTGCAGCGCACGGCGTGCAGCACTGACCGTCCATGGGCCGCTTTACCTATGCCTTTCTAATGACAATCTCTAGGGATCAATCAGATATTCTCTAGTTAAAAGTATGCAAATTGCTGAATTTGATGCTGTTGATGAGTTGACCTTTTGAGGTTGCAAATGGTGGGAATGATGTGCATCTCAGTCTTTGTTGATTGCTTTGGGTATTTTGAGTCTACAGTAGATATTATACACTCACATACTTGATTAAATGCACATTTTATAGAACTCAGGAGCTCACATTTTAGCTTACAACGTAGACAATCACTCATTATAAGGTACCCAGATAAATAGATTTTGTATTACATCTGTATTACATCAATAATACACAGAATATATGTGACTAAATGCATGTATGTATAAATAAACAAATTTTTTTATTACTCCAAAAATAGAAAAAAAGGTGCTGTATAGGAACTTGATTACGCACATAATGGAGTAACTTTAGGTAGCCATTAAGGAGAAAATGTTTTATGACTACCATCATTTATAAAAAGGTCATGCGCACATTTTTAGACATAACATTTGAATTGACAGTACATACATATATTACATGGTATTACATCAAAGAAACATATCCTCCATACTTTGCCTTATAAAGAACCAAGGTTGTATTTTTCATAATTAAGTTAAGATCTTAAGGTTTCAGTCATGAATCTGGTATTGCATTTTACCCTTTTTGGCCTATAAGCAAGAAACAACATTTACATAGTGTAAGGTTAGGATTGGGTAAAGAAATATGAGCTCTTCCTGGGGTGATGAAAGCATGGTTTTACAATAATAATCCGGTATTTCTACACACTTCTGAAAAAGATCGATGTAAAACTTTGTGAATAAAAGGATGTCTTAACACATTCACTGCTGGGCTAAATTTCTTTAGCCTCCCCGATGGCTGAAATGTTTTATTTCTTAAATATTCTCTTTTTGACATATAGAAACTATATCTAAATACTTTTTTGCATTTTGGACATTGTTTATAAAATAAAACGACTTGCGACACAGTGTCGACTGCCGCCGTACGAAAGCCCCTAGAATAGGCTGTGCTTATGCAGTCCCGCAATTCACGGGAATTCCTGCTTGTTGACATTCGCTATGACATACTGTATTTGTGGCAGGTTTTGTATTTATCCAGTTTCCTAAGAATTTGTATACGGGCTCCATAATTATAGATTATTTTAGTGCTAGTCATTTTTATGCTTGCGCAAGCATTCGAGAGTGGCGAACGATTATGTGTGCGTAGATCACCGCCAAAAGCACGTAGATTTTTGGGCACATGCAAAATATATCTCATATAACAACAGGAATACACCAGTGTATCGCTTTAAAATAGTTAATCTAGGTTACTCGCACACACACAACCAAATAAAAATTTGCACATGAAATATAAATTATTGAAAAAGCGTAAAATGTAAAAAACCCATTTCCTCGGTTGGATTTTCCAAATAATGTTACTTTGTCAGATTCTCTCTTTATTCATGTCAGATCAAAAAGTTATGTTTATTGTAAACTAAAGATATATAGTTAAGATCCAAATCAATTTTACAGTAACATTACACATTTTTACCATCCATTACTAGTGGACATTGAAACCAAGTATACTTTCCCGAAACATAAATATTTATTTCACCATCCTTATGAACACATTCTTACAAGAGACAAATGTATAATTATAAATTTCAAATGGGTAAGATGTTTTTTACAAAGAGGAATATGTAAAAATATCAGTACAGTCAAATAGCCATGAAATCGTGCAAAACAGCTTTCAAGACATAATCCTGATTTGCCTGGACATAGATCGCAGTAATAGCTCGACTCTATCGGCATATTTACATTTTTACAGATGATACATCTCTTTCTTATTTTTCTTTTTTTCATTCCGGGGAACTTCTTTCGAAATATGGATGTTTTTTGACTTGGGATCTTCTGCCCATGATTCTGGAGGTGGACGATGTTGATAAATCAGTGATTGAATCACACTATCCCGAAATTGCAAGAGAGTCAGTTTTTCATTATTGCTGAAAATATTATACAGTATAAAGGCATTGTTAAGTATAACATGGAATATGTGAACGCCAACTTTGGCATACCAGCGAAGAGTTTTTCTTTCACAGGGGTAGTATGCTAATAATTGGTCACATCTGTCGACCCCTCCCATACACTTGTTATATTTTAGGACAGCCTCAGGTTTTTGAGTAACCTTACCAGAGCGGGATTTGTGTTCAGACATACGGGCGCCAACCTATGAGGACACAATTAGAACGTCACATTTGTCTCGCCATTTGAGAACACAGATGCCATTATTAGAGTAAGTTGCTTTTACATTACCAGGCTTCAACTTTTTTTTGCACTAAATCTGATGGGTTACCTTTCCGGTTCGCCTTCAAAGTTCCTGTTACGTATGTTTTACGATCAAGACAGTAAGCTGTTACACCAACCCCAGAATAATAGTTATCCATATATATTGCATGGCCTACATCTAAGTGATCTTTTATAAGGTGTTTCACGACCTTTTCAACACGGCCCGATCCACCTACTACCTTATCAGCCGAACCACAATATATTCTAAATTTCAATAAAAGAACATTAGGCTGTGTCAACATGTATAGTTTGATGCCATATTTGTGCCTCTTATTCTGGATATATTGCCTGAAGAAAAGGCATACCCGCAATAACAATATTGACTCATCTATGCTCAACTCTTTAGAGGGGTAATAAAGGTCTGACATTCTTTGATGAAATAACTCTACCAATGGGATGATTTTGAAAAGTGGGTCTGACGGTTTAGGCTCACCTTGCTGAGGATTTCTCACAAAGTGAAGAGTTCTAAGAATAAGTAAAAATTTGTCGCGCTCCATGGCATTTCGGAAAATAGGAAAGTTATACACCGAATTTTTCATCCAATTATGTGCAAAACTGGGTACATGAATATCACCAGAAAGATTAAGCAAACCCAAGAAAACCTCAAAATCATAATGATGTCTTTCCATCCATTTATCTTGTGCTTTAGGTGAAACATTCTTAGATGGCAAATTTTGTGCCTGCAAATTTGTCTGCTGCAATATTAAATCAAATATTTGATCAGAAAATAACAAATAAAAATGATCTAGAGGTTTATTTCCTTGAGGAATTATTTTCAACCCAGAATTTCCTGAAAAACGAATTTGTGCGGAAGGATGCGCGTTTTGACACCAAGTGGATATTAATGGTTGCCCTGCTGCAGCTGGTGGTACATTTACAACAGCTGCACCGTGATTTTGGGACACTTGACTCCTAGGAGATGGTATGGCTGGTGGGCTAGCTGACATCACGGTTGTTACGGCAATAGGTGGAGTTGCATTTGGAAAAAAATCAACATCACCTGCCTCTTCTTCATGATCATCATCATCCTCATCTTCATCGGTGTATTCCACTGGGCTGGATTCCGAATCAGAATTGAGATCCTCCTCCCTGTCAGAATTCTGCAACGCATCGAGTAGCTTCTCGTCTGTCCACTGCTTTTTGACCAGCCCAAGGGATTTTTTTTCTTGGGTGAAGGTAGATCAGAACAGCAGGCCACTTGATGAGGGTCCAGGCGACGTCAGTGCAGAGGAAGTGCCAGGATCAACGGGAGATGGCTCGTCATAAAAGTTCAAGGAATTAAATAAATGCCGTTTGACGCCATTTTTTGGTTGATCCATGTCTAAAAAATCATTGAAAAATAATCCAATGTAATGAATCCTTAATTTAATGAGTTCAAATATACAGAATAATACTTCATTATTACTCGTTGCAAAAAGATATCATGATATCCTATATAAGTTTATCAAATCACACCAAATATTTATAAGAAAAGAAGGAGAACTTACCGTTGAAAAAGTGGACTGAGCAGGAAAGAAAAAAAACAAGACGACTACCGCCGGTAATATCCTTTGGTCTTGACGGGATCAGAGCAAACACTGAACTTAATTTTTCTCCTTGGCAAAAAAGGTCGGGCCTTTGAAGGTCGGGTACACCACATTGACACATTTTGTATCGATGTCCAAAAAACACCTCTACGAAAAATATTGTAAACATTAAGCGCAAAGACGTTATAAGATACAAAAATGATACATGATACGGGCAAAAAGGATGAAATTAAATACAAATTAATGTCCACCAAGTGAAATGTATCTAAATAGAATACATGCGGTAATAAAATCCGAAAAAAAATTCAGGAGCCAATTAACCCACCTTAGAAAATGAGTATCTTGGCCGGCAACAAAAAACTCTAAACTCACAACGGAAACCACCGGAACTATCTGTCGACCTTTCTGAGGGCTGAGAATGCATCGGAAATAAATTCGCTGCAAGCGAAACCAATACGAGCACTAAAAAAGTAAAGCAGTCAACAGCGACGCACTGTCGACGCCCGCCGGGAGAAACAAACTTGCCACGCGACACTGTGTCGCACGCTGCAGTGAACGTGTTAAGGGGAGCAAAAGTACACCACAAATTAAGGTAAAGGAACCTTCTAGGCTGATATTTTTTAGAATCACTCTAAAAAATCTTTTTTGCTGATCAGCAATGGATCTTACAAAATTTTTATAAGTTTCGTTCCAAGATAATGTGTACCCTGAAGCTTAGTCTGGTATAAACTAGTGTTATAAATGAGTTTGCAAAAATAAGTCGGGCATTTGTTCCGTATGAAATAAACATTGGATATAGTTTGCCTCACAGTGTTTGCGACATAATCAAAATGTTGTTGCCATTTAAACACTCATCCAGGATTATTATGAGATACTTGAAACTTGTCACCCATACTAAGGGCAAACAATTCAAGCACTCATTTGTGAGACAATCCTTTGAGTGGTACAGTAGACTCTCCTTAATGTAAACAACCTTAAGTTGAAGTTCTTGTTTTTTCTAGGCAATTGTTCTTTCCTGACAAAAAGGCTAATCCAATCTAAAATAACAGCAATGTTATTAGGAACTTACATGCCTCAGTCCCAGTACTGGCTGTTACAGAAAGAACTTTGATATGTACGAAGTTCCACGGATGAGCAATGGCATTTTGGTGGATACACATTATCCTATGTTATAATAATTGCTCTTAGTTTAAGTTCTCTTCATGCTCTGTGGATATCAATTATGGTTATTTCTTCACTCCGAGATACTTTAGTATCCCCGCAACATCCTATAATAAGCTTCATTTCTGTGGAATCGTGGTAACTCACTCATTACCTCCAGTTAATTGGCAGTATTCAGGAAGATATCAACCCTCGGTGGCATCATTCAGCTGCCAAGGAGTTTGTGTTTAACACATGGATGTGTTTGATGCCGGATGGTCATGACAATGGGAAGATGATAAGAAACTGTTGCATCAATTCGGAGGGAAAGAGGCAGTGGAAAAGTATGTTTTCCCTGGGATCACTTTTCATGGAGATGAATTCAAAGCCAAAAAGAGAAGTTTTTAAGATATTATTTATTCAGGAATTAACCTATATACAGTTGCAAAATATTCTGTAAAGCGCCATTATGCTTAATTTCATTTAAATGATGACAAGCCATTGTCATTTTTGATCCACCTTTTGTGAATTTGATTTCTATCAAGCTGTCCCTGGTAGATGCGATAGTTCTACATTTTTGTTATGATTGAGGAAGTGCTGCGATTAATGACAATCTGGGTCATTATACTTCATTAGTTGATGGACTTCATTACAAATGCAATGCAAAACTTTTTAACTCTACTCACCTGAGCTGCAAAATTGATGAGTGTTTGATGATTGTGAGCATATATATCGGACATCAATATACATTAGGTGTGAGTTAACTTGTATTGGTGAAGAGCGGTGTATAATCATGTTGAAATCCAGCGGCATCATTTAACAAGACGTTTAAATGTTCAGGCAGTATAAAAATGGGTTAAAATTAATGTCAAGAGTGAAAATGAAATCCATGAATAAAATAAAATCTTTCTTCTCCTGGTCAGGGATTCTAACTGCATTGCTAACATGTCATTTCATATGGCGAACGTGGTCTTAGTTATGCAGCTCTTCCATAAGTGTAAGAAGGGAACAGTTTGCCTGCGAGCCACCACTTTTAGGAGGGCCACGGAAGGGCCCAAAAAACACAAACAGCACATTTCAGTGTGGAAAAGGAGAAGTGAAAATGTGAAGTGACAATAGAGACTGTGGCTATAATTTAAGCCATATATGGGACCACCTCCTAAAAATACGAGGGGACTGGCAGCCAATCAGGAGACGCTGAACCGCCCTCAACCTCAGAATTATGTATATACCGTATAAGCGTGTGTAAGAGGCGCACCCCTCTTTTGAGAATCGACGCTATAAAGAAAAAAAATTTTGCGACATTTTTTTTATCCTATCATGCGGTGTTGCAGACGTATGCCTGGAATTTCGACAGTTATCGAAATGTCCTCTTTCAGTACTATTTGAAAGAGGAAATTTTGATAGCTGCGGCGGCATAAGAGGGAGTAGGAAGAGTTCCGATCCTCTCTTCGCATACGCCGTCGCCCTACGTTGCTTGTCGTACTCACGAACAATTTTGTTTAATAGCTCTCTCAGGAGTATTGCTATAGAATTGCAGCCGCGGAAAATTTTAAGGCAAAACATGACAGGCACATAGCATGAACCTTCCCAAGAGCTTGGACAACAATCGGGGCAATCTCAGCGCCGTAGGATAATAACCACGTCGTAGATTTAAGGCCCCTTGCACACACACCGATTTTGGACGGCCGGTAAAATATCGGCCGTCCACATTCCAATAGTGAACAATGGGAGAGCATTGGAGCTTGCACGCGTACCGACCACACGCCGGCACCGGCAAAATGCCGGTTAGCTGCCGGCCATTGTCACTGTGGATCGCCGGCGTCGGCTAAAAAACATAGCAACTTATCGTTTGACCGGTAAAAATCCGGCATGTCTGCAAGCATCGCTTCGCCGGCAATCCAAAATCGGTGTGTGTGCAAGGGGCCTAACGGAACTACACTCGGCTCTCCATCAGCCAATGCCTCTGCCGTTTTTTTCCTATCCGAGACTCCACAGGAAAATATCAAGTTACAGGGGAACAATGGAAACGTGTTTCATCCCTACCCCATTTCACCAACTGACCTTTTTCGGTCTACCAGGTTCAATTCTCCGAGTTTTTGGAGGTCAAATGCTAGGTAAATCGCCTTCTGAGCTCGAAGATATCTCGATATATTTCAGAAATTGTATGATACGCACGAGGTTCTAAAAACAATTACAGTAGAATCCTGATATAAGGTTTTTCAGCGGGGACAAAATTTAAAACACTAAATGCGGAAAAACACTAAATGAGGACCTGCCATTTTTTTCAGGTTTTACGGTCTGTAATGACTGGAATGGCTTTTTATGAAAAAAAATATTATTTTAAGTAACTAAAAGGTGCTGAATGCAGCAAAAAATTCTTTAATAAAATGTTCTCTGCCCTATGAAGGTTGGATAATACTTTTCAGGAATCAGCTAAAAAAATGGGTAGCAAAAATAAGTAATGAGAGGATGACAATTGTTTTAATGAAATATTTTAAGAAAATTCTAATAAACATCAACTTAAAAGCATTCCCACAGGGATTATTATTATGGACATTAGTGATTCCATTTTTATGAATATTTCAGTGGTCTCGATGAAATTTAGAATTTTTTCTGTAAAAGTGACATGTAGGTGACTATAGCATTTCTAATATAATAAGAAAAGGTGTAAGTAGGTACTCGAAAAATCATGAGGAATGAGTGAAATAAAGGGACAGCAGAAGATCGCTAATCCCGAATCCTCAACTACCGAATATCTAGTAAAAGGGAGGTTTTCTGGAATTTTGCCAACTTAACGTTTTCTGTTGCCTCGGCGAAACAAGGGATTTATGAGCCTTTAAAAAGCCTCCTATGCGCACATTTTGGATTTCGAGGTCATCCAAGAAAGTAGAATCTTATTTCTAGTATGCGTACAAGTCGATGGCGATTCAACTCGATGATAACACCAGATTCGTTGTCATATATCCGCGGCCTTATGCAGGTCGAATGGAGCCGGGAGAAGTTGCTTACGCGGTGCGCTGATCACCTTGACTCGCCTTGTTTCTCGGCAGCTTTTAATAAAATTTGGTTGGACTTTGAATAACGATTAGCTAAACTCTGTTAAGTGAAAAGGTTTAATCTTCAACAGAACTGGATATCATCCGAAAAATTGTCAGTGCCTCTGGAGTTTGGCAGGGTTATGATGTCGAAGTCAACCACCAAGGGATACCTGCCGGATTTTCGTATTTTTCCGCGCTCATCTATTCTTCCGTGAGTATGCGGTGATTTTTTTTTCTAGTATGAGCGATTTATTTAGAGTCATGGACCGTGATAGTTCGTCAAAACTCCGATTGTCATTCTCTTTTGACATTAATTAGCACCAGATAAATATTTTTGAATCGACAGCGATATCAACCAGCCGCATGTCGATAAATTGGCTCCGGGATATCTAAATTACGATGTAAAATAATGTTGTTCCGTAGGGAAAGAATGCTCTCACTCACGGTCATGACAGGGGAAACACTTCCTCTGCTCTTTCGCTGTTCCTCCGTGGAAACTGACCTTGGAATGAATTATAGAAAGAATCTTCTAGTGAACTGCGCAATTGATATTGGGCCTCCTCTTTTGAACAGAGAGTGTAGCCGACTGAAAAAATTTTGGGCTAATAATCGACTGCCCGTACGTAGTAGAGTTGAAAGGGGCATAAGCCATCAATTGAAAACATAACGAGAAAACCATTATTGTAGCGGCCCTCGGAGGATAACTCGTGTCATCAGTCGTCACGTATCATCGAAGTCAAGTTCAAGAAGGATAAGGTAGTTCGAGGTTATTAAGGGATGACTTTGCTCCATTAGATCGGATCTGATACAAAAAGTGCCTGGTGTTTGGATGAGAAGGGGAGCGAAACATTACGAGAAGACAAATCTCCCAGCTTGCGAGTTGAAGGTCGCAGCGCTGCGCTCGAGGAAGAAAGCAGTTGAAGAAGCGTTCCCCGGTAGATTCTATCGACTCTTGGTAAACTTTCATGAGACTGTTCTTGTTGATGAGCATAAATTCGAAGATTTGGATGTACCGTCATGAAAAAACGTTAAATCGGGCAAAAAAATCTTGAGCGGGACAAATTTTTACGACCATAAATGCGGAAAAACGCAAAATGCGGAAACACTAAATACGGATAATTTTTACATTGTCCTAGTAGGGAATGAATCATGACCCAAAAAAATAAACGCTAAATGCGGAAAAACGTTAAATGCGAAGACGTTAAATCCGGATCCGACTGTAGACCTAACGCGACGTATATCTGACAGCATTTAAGTTTTTTGAGCTCTAATTGATTGACACAAAGATTTATAGCTAAAACAAAACTACTAATATTCAACATAGTCCAAACAGCACAATTTCGGAAGAAACAAGCGTGGCATAAGCGCATTCAAATAAGACGAGACGGACTGGAAACTTCAGGCAACGCAAACTGCGTATATCACATTGCTGCGCCTTCGCCCCTTCGCTTTAAAGGCAACGACGTCACATGCAAGATCGGACGTGTTCTTCCCTTGCTCCTTCGCTCATAGCTTCGTAGCTTGAAATACAGAGGGGAGGGAGCGCGCTCCTTCCCCTCGACCTCTCCTTCAGCGCTCTTCACTTATAAGCATATCCGATTTCTTCTATCCACCATTAAGTCCAACAATGACCACACTCGTTCGAATTTTTTAAACCGCAGGTTTTGACACCAATATTACTATATGCAGTATAAATGCCGCGGGATGCCCACTCGTGGCAATACATTTAGCGCGCGCTCCGGAGCGAATCACCCCGCGCGATCTTTTCAATGTTCACCTCTGGGGTAGTGACGTGACGGCTTGACCTGACGTGAAGGTGCTTGCAAGAAATTCAAACAGGAGCATTTTAAAAATACGTCACTAAGGGAGAAACTCCCCTGCCTGCCGCTTGATTTTGACCCAGGGTTTCAGATGACTGACTCAGGCTGAAAACCAAGGCCACTCAGTTCCCCTTGGACTTGCGACCGGTGAAGGGGAGGGGGGGAAGATAAGAAGTTTGTGTAAGAGGCGCACCCCCATTTTCGGCTGCAATGTCTGGGAAAAAAGGTGCGCCTCTTACACGCGCTTATACGGTATACCCCGAGACTATGAGGAATTGGTATTGAATTCCTGAATCCCTGAAGACGATGGGTGAGTTGTTCATCGAAACGTTGGAAGGAGAAATGGAGGACCTGACCCGGTGTGAAACCTGAGAAAACTTCACTGCAATTGTTCGCTGGGAAAAAACCAAAAAATTATATGTGAAGTGACAAAATTACCTTGGGCTCCCAAATTCCTCCAAGCATTCCGGAGATTGAATGGCAGTGTTTGTCCTTTGATTGATTACTTTTTGTGATTTATATTGATTGAGTTTTTTTCGATGCATGTATATGATGTTTTTGTCTTTTTTAGCGGCAAATGTGTTTGAAATCTAATGAAGATAATCTTTTGAAATCTAATAAAGGTGTTTGAAATCCAAAATTAACCAGTGAGGCTTCAGAATCCGGCCAAAGTATCCTAAATAACATTAAATGTATGGATGGGATTCTAATATTCTCTTTCCACAAGACTCTTTTAATTAAATAAGTTTATAAATTTTTCAAGTTTTCTCAAAATTACAATGTAAAGGAAAATAAATACGAACAAATGAAGAGATCATTTTATAATGGAGAGCGTTTCTATGCGTCACTGACTGACTGTTACACCCAGTTTTTGTTCATATATTTCTCCTTTGACTTAGTACAAATCAACGTAGGAACTTCCTGGAGGATTCCTCCCAAAGTAAGTTAGTAAAACATAAACTGGCTTTGGTACCACCCTGTAACCCCTTTAGAACCGGAGATTTTAAACTTCAAAGTCGTCGTCACTGACTGACAAAAATGAAACTCCGTTTTGTGACATTGTCACATTTCTTCGCATTGCTCTGAAATTATGCATGACAAAGAAAATCCACGAAATACGTAAAATAGTTCTAGGTGTTGCCCAAACGTATGCGAAATCGTGACTTTGCGTAAGTAATGGTTTCCTCTCTTTGATCATAATAATGGAGTGTCACTGACTGACAGGACTTTGTCACTGACTGACTCATGTGATGTGGTGCTTGTTAACTTTTCTTTTTCATAGAATGAGCATTGCAAAATATATATGTTGAACACAGAAACTCATATAAAAGAAACATAACAGTGACGAAGCCAGAGGGTATGTCCAGGGGGTCCGAACCCCGCCCCCCCGAAATATAAAAACACAATTATTTTCCTTCATAAAAAAGTGTTACAATTAGTTTAAAACCCTCTACCTAGTACCCTGTTTTCAAAACATTTTTCCCCTGTATTGGACCCCTCCCCACGAGCTAAATTCCTGGCACTCTGAAACTGAACTCTTCACTGAAACATAAACACATTGTATGCATTATTTCCTCCAGTAATTTTGCTTTGATTTCTAAACTCTCGCTTAAAATGGTGAGTACGCCTAGCTCTGTGATCTATTGTGTAAGGAGACATCTTAATTATATTTATATGTAGCAACTAACTCCACATGTGAACAAAGAGTGTGTTCTGTATGGGTTAAATGCCGTGCCATACTGTTAGTCCAGTATTTCATTGGAGGCAGAAATGCCATGTTCAGGGATCTCTGCAAATTTTATTTGCTCGCTGTTTTAATTGTGCACTTGCACTGCATTTATTACAGGAGAACCCGACTTAAAAGCTTCCCAGGTCATGTTTTTGCCTTTGCCCCAAACTACATCAACACCACCCTTGCCATGATCTGTTACGATCTCAATGCCGCTCTCTATTCTTCCTTTTTAATTCCTCGCATTCACCGCTTTGCTTTTTCCTCTCACGATGCTCGGGCTCTCTCTCTCTGCTCCCGTCTTTGCCATCTTAATGAATCCTGACATATGTTACAATTAAGGATTTCAGATCTCAACAATCATTCTGCTCCTATGTCCCGCTTTCACAACAAACGTACCGTACCGACGACAATGAAGGTGACGGTGATACGCGGCATGCTGATGTCAACAATTGACAAAAAAAAATACTCAGCTTTATAAACAAATAATTTACCCAAGAAAATAAAACTGGTATAACATTATTACTTGAGGAAAATATTACGCCACGAATTTAGTGTACCAGTCGGGGGAAATGAAGCGCACGCAATAGGATTGAGCAATACCATAAGTTAAAATGTCAGTCAGTGACGGCGCTTAGGAACAAAAACTGTGAATACTGGGGAATATCTTTATTCTGATTTTTCATCCTTATGATGGACGATATAAATCTTGTATCCCTGGATTTTGGTCAGCGGAAAAAATGTATGTCAATCGTCACTGACTGACACCAAAACGACGCACTGTTGCGTTTCATTCCTCTGCGTGAACATTTCACTTTCAGGTATTGATGAAATGGATTGGTAAGACACAGTCATGATTGGGGAGGATGGTTAACTGGAAATTTTTGTAGAAAAATTGCATCTTAGTAGCGAAATCTTCAATAATAGAATGGCTCTGTAAACGGAATCATTTGCTCATATGAAACGAGAGCTCAATTCCGTGGCGTTTTTGTAAAAAATGGTTGGAGTGTTGGTAGAAACAAGTACGGATTATTAAAATTTGGAATATTTACACCATGTTAGGACTTTGAACGGTCCATTTACCTCAAATTGAGTTTTTGAACCCTAGTATGACAGTTACGTAGAAACGCTCTGCAGTGGAGAGCTGCTTCAAACCATTCGTACTACTTTGGCCTGATAATAATTATCCATTCCGTCGTCTGAGTCACTATACTGTAGCTATCCTATGATAAAACATGCAAAAAGGGATGAAATCATAAACTATCTCCTTTCAAAAGAGAAATTGATGCCCAGCTCTTGATGTCAATACAATGTTTTGCATGAGTGACTGAATTTAGATACAGGCACATTAACATCATGAGTAAGAAGCTTTGCAGGGGCTAATGAAACATTCAGAAAAGAGCTACTGGAGATGTGGAAGAGAAGAAAGTTTGACTTGTCATTCTCCATTTCATCTGTTCCTCCTCCTTTTCATCCACCTCCACCCTGTAAAAGTAAGAGACTGCAGAGCCCCATGCATCCTACCCAGCAAGCACCATACCCTGTCACTTTAAGCTCTCCCCTTCCACCCTTCCCACTTACTATCCTATACCCTAAAACCTACCCTGCCTCCGATCACTTTAGACCCTTCCTCCCCTGCAGTTCCCTAGCACCCGCTCTTGTCTCCACCTGCTTGCCTTTTCCTTGATGCCTACCCCCTCCTCTGTCCCTCTTACGCACTGCTGCTCACAGTCCCCCCTTACCTTCCCCCACCTACCATCCCTTGAATACACTCCCCTGCCTATCTTACCATCCCTTCTTCTATTAAGTTCAGGCCTAGGGATGGCTTCATCTCCACTCTCTACTCACCCATTTTTCACTTAGCTCGTTTCATTGTGATATTGTTGACATTACAAAACTGAATGCCTGCAAAGGAAATTTTCTGAAAGTGAGCACGAAACTACCAGTAATGTATGCCTACTTCTAGAAAACAATTTCAGTCACATGAAACTCAGCGCTATTCTGGAAACTGAAGGGACTGATGGTAACCGCAGTAGTCTTAAATTCACCAGTGCGAAGGTGACCTCCTCGGTTAGCTCTGAAAACTTGAGACAGTGATGATTAACAGTTATTTGCAATTGTTACAAGTTGTGTTAATTGCACAGAAGATGGATCGATCCAAATCGACAAAATCAAGCAGGTGCATTTCATTGTTGTCGCGGCTCCAGCGACATTCTCGGTTGCGAGGGAGACCTGGGATCGGGTAATCATGGCGCTGAGGAAAATAAAGGCCGGGATAGGAATGTTAAAACACCCGGGGGGTGTGTTTATTGCGTTCAGAAAGTTACAGGGGGTGCCGGTAAGGTCGGGCGAGGTCCGCGGCTGCTGCTTCCGCGTGGCTGGGTCCGGCTCTGTCCGGAACTGCCTCTCTGGGGATCTGCGTGGATCCGCAACAGCTCTGGCGGGGGTTCCGGCGTTGGCGGCGGCTCCAGGCGCTACGGCGGGTTCGTGGGCCTCGTGCTCCGTCTGCTTCCGCGGGTGATAACCTCAGGCGGGCGGCGGTGTCCGGGGAGAGGACCCTCGGGGACTGCGTGCGCGCTCCTCGCGGAGGGTGCGAGTGCGGCGCCGGTCCACCCGCAGTTTACGGGGCATCCGGCAGAGTGCGGCGCCGGTCCACCCGCAGTTTACGGGGCATCCGGCCGATTGAGGGCCTGTGGTAGGAACTATGAGGATATGCTCGCTCTTAGTCCTAGCTTCGGCCTCCTCAACCCCGACTGCCTTCCATGGCCCGGGCAGCGTCTTTTATATCCAACCCTGGCCTCCCTCCGTCCAATGAGGGTGCTCCGCTTGGTCACGAGGTGACGCGTTCGCTGTGCAGGTGTGCGGTCGGGGTGTGAGGGCAGGTGCGCAATTAAAAGCGGGAGTGGGGAAATCACGTGGTGTGAGGGGAAGGCAGCGGGCTGGAGTGGGGAAGGTGAGGAGATGAGGGGAGCGTTCCGGTGGAGTGGGGAGGGTCACGTGGTGACGCGTTCTTCACCGGGGGCGCGTGTTTCAAGTGGGTTTTGCCCATGTTCCAATGCAGCACAACATTGTAAGATAAGCTGAAGAGTAAAAAAATTAGCAAGACAGTAGTTGCTAAAAAAATCGAGTTTCTCTTTCTGTGCTCACCATCATTCTCTCAAATCGGAAAAAAATCAAACGAAAGTGAAGAAGGATATGGCACTGAAGAGGAAGACTGTGTGTGGTGCTAAATGTCTTATGCTGACTATATCGTAGACTGAAACACTCAATAAGGCAAACCTGTCATATTGAGTGTTTCAGTCTATTTTCAACCAATGTCACACACATAGTGCACTTATCACTGTCGATGCTACATACTAACAGCTGAATACAATGACAAAACTAAGATATCATGCACGGAAGTAATGATCTAGTGTATATTAATAGTAAGAGATGCACCCTCCAGAGAATATCAGGATGCACAAGGATTGCATAGCATTAACACTATAACTCACATTTTTTTATGAGATATGAGTGCTGAAGATCCTGATAGTTGAGTGAGGCTTGGTATTTGGATGTGGCGACCGACTGCATTTGCACCATGAGGTAAGGGTGGAGAGAGAAACCCATCTTACCCCTACAGTTCAGCCGGCAAGAGTTGTCCGATGGAAGTTCAAAAGGAGGGGCGGAGAACCTTGCGCCAGCATGGTTTGCAGCCAATCGCTGTCCCCCAAACGCAACTCACATCCTCACCTAGTCATACGACATTGTCACATGCATATGAAGTACTGAAATAAGCCTGAGTCACCAAAACAAGCCCTTTCTTCGAATCACCAAAATAAAGAATTCTTCCTTTGTGTCCTTCACGCTCGTCGTCCCATCTGGCTCCTTCCTTCACGGAACCCTTTTGTTTACATGTGAGGTGGGCATTTCCCTTTCTTACCTGGCAACCTTGCCCCTACTCCGAACTCTACCCTTCTAAAAGTCGTTGGACAACTCTCGGCGGCCAGACTGTAACAAAAGGCGCCTTGAGGAACACAGCTTATTGTCCAATCCGACAGATGGAGTGCTGCACTTGAAGCGCCCTCCATAAAGCATTCAAGCAGAGATTGCGCATGAAAAATCCTCTGAAAAATCTTTGCCTCTGCCAGGATTTGAACCCTGGCCATATGGGTGGGAAACCAGCACTTCAGCCACCATACCTTCTTGATCCTTGTCACATTCTTACCTGAAAATTGTAAACTACATCTTTTTATCTTTTTGCTCTAAAGCCTCCGTATCAAGTTTAAATTTTTCTTTTCAGTTAAAAGTTTGGAATTAAAATTTTCCCATCAACAATCCTGTATGTAATCGAGTTTGCATCAGCATAATTGAAAAAGGCAAAATATTTCTCATTGGTTCCATTTTCACCAAGTTCGGCGGCTTTGTTAGATATTGAAACAGCTTACAAATACATACCTAATTTGAATGAGCCATCTACTGGCTTCCTAGCTAAAAATAGACCATTGCACCTTTTCCTCCAGAATTTTTTATTTTTCTTTGACTCTATTGGGCTGCAAGTGAACAGTATCCAGATCCAGCTGCACAGAATTTAGAGCCTGAAAGGTTGAGAAGCAGAAGGCAGTTCCCGATTGTGAGGAGAGAAAACTCACCAGTTGAAGTTTACAGCGATTCCAGCCACTCCTTTGTTTGTTAATGCTGAGCAAGAACACTGATCACTACAGGGATGTTTGCAACACCGGTTTTAGCTGGAGTGCCTGAATGTAACAGCTGTAGTCTTCAGGTGGTTCCGTTACGCGTTCTCCAGACTGTTTACTCTCAACTCCACTTTGCATTGACACACTACCATCAAACTGCTCGTGAGCATCAAGGGCTTCAATATTTTTTTCTGTATGAATGTTGGTAGTGGATAGTAATAGGTTATCACCATGAAGTAAATTAAAACATGGAAGGTTACTTTGGAATTCCACTGGGTAGGGTTCTCCAACTCCATCTCGGCCAAGATGGAATTGGAGAACGTGACCCATTGGCATTACTAAGTAACCTACCATGATTCTATACGCCGGCAAAGCCTACGATCATTCTTTAAATTAAAATAGTTGTTCAGATATATATTTTATTAAATTTAATAGCTGTAAGTATAGTTGCTCGGCTATAAGATATTCAATAACTTTTGCTTATTATTTTATCTCCAAATCTATGGCTCCCTTGAACCCTTGCTTGAAGAAAAACCTGCAAAGAGAAAGAGAGCGCAATTAGAGTAGGCGATGGTGGGGGCTGTGAGAGTCCCACCATTTCGATGTATGTAGTCAATGCTTAGCATTTTCAGACGAACTTTAAGGAATTAGATAATCATTGAAGGAAAGCATTATAATTAGAGAGGTTACAAGTAAATTATCTGTAGCAGTATCTCTTCGGATGAATTATCAGTGCAGTCAAATGTAAGATATAAATGTAAAATAATAATTTGACCAGTCAGCAATAAATGTGGGATGCTTTATTTCTCATTTTTCACAGGAAAAAACATTTTGAACTTACCGTAAGGTATGGCAAATAAGAAGGTATTAGTATAAACCAGGGAAGATATATTATTATCTTCCCTTATATCTTAGCCGAGTATTCTTAACCTTGGGAAAGCTACACACTTGCCTTCCACCCTTCGGTGCTCAGTGGGCTGAAATTGTTAAAAGCTGAACAAAAATCATACTTCAGATTTTTTCATTAAAAAAAATAATGTATTTATTGCTCCATAAACAATATAATGCATTTTGAAATAATGTGGATTCAAAACCAATTTTGGAGCATTTTGAGTCTGGAATGAAACATTTAAAAAGTTCAGGGCATGTGAAACGTGATAGTTTTTTTGAAAACAACATGTACAATTTTCACAGCCCACCAAAAATCAAAAAATTGTCCCTGAAATCTGAAGCACACGATTTTAATGAAATATTTTAAAGTTCTTTCCCCATGCAATGGGAGATACTAAAAAACTTGATACTTTTAAGGATATTTATCGACAGTGTTATTCTTTTAGATGATTAAAAGTAAAATATTATTGTGGTGAATCCTTAATTTTTGAAGATAATATGGTAAAACCCTAAAATTCTTAAAACCCTAGGGTTTTAAGAAATAGGTATTATGTAAATTCCTATAGGAAATAGAATTTCCTATAGGAATTTACAATCGATTTCCTATAGGAATTTACAATCAATCGACCAAAGTTAGCTCTCGATGACACTTTCCTGGTTTTGCAATTATAAATATCGGTGCTTTATCATTCAATCACTGTATTCGCCTCAGCGGTACTTGAACTTCAATTAGAACACTAATATTAGAAGAATACTGAGAAGCTGTGCAAGGCCCCTGCTCAAGGATGACACACAAAATCCTTAAACGTTCTACATTTTTGCGTATTCCTATAGGAAAATTGATTTTGTATAGGAATTTTTTTTCCTATAGGAAAATGGTTGAGTTCCCATTGTCAAATTACTATAGGAAAAAAATTCCTAGAGAGAATTTTCAATAGGGCAGGGAGGGCAAAGATCGCCCACACCCCTGATTACCCCTCGCTCCCTTCGTCCCCCTCTTCACCATTTAAATATAATAAATCTGTAAGCTATCATTATGGGATGCGGTAGTTGAAATTACACACCATATGTTTACTATTAAGAAGTTATATTTATATTATCGTTTAATAAATTATAAATTAATGATTATTGTGAATTGAATAAGTAAAGTGTTAGCATAAACAAGCGAATATATCCCGCCAAATATTGTGAACCTTTGGCAAGCTCTTCTACCCCACCCTAGTTCCGGGCCTGGGAATCGGCCCCGCTATCCCGAATGTATGGTATTCACTGGACTGTATCTTAGTTTGGGATGAGCTCTACCTTCACCAAACAATACCCACCTCTGTGTTGAACCACTGAGTGAGTGAGTGAGCTTGGATAAAAGAGGTAATTCACTGCTTGCCGCTACTGACGCCACTACTGGTGTTTTCTCATTAGGAGTTATGCTGAAGTGGGAAAAGAAAAAATCTTGCTCCAACTTGCACCCCTTGGATTTTTTCGTAGTAAAACCAAGTGATGGCGGGCGGTTTTCGCGCCCCTTGAACCGCAACGCGGCGCCGCGGCGTACCGCGTGCTTCGCACAAGCACCGCTCATGGCCTTGCGTGGAAAGAATTCATAGAGAGCGAATCTTAACAACATTTATGCAGCTTAAATAATTTTTCTATCATATTTTTTTTTTAACTTCAATAAACCTGTTGGCATAGAATCAGAGCATGGAAAATATCTTTTCAAGTGATAGAGTATAATAGCTGTACGTGGTCTTAAACGCTCTGCCGTCAGAATTACAGCCCTCCGCGCTAGCCGTCGAAACACAACTACCGGGTAGAAAAGAAGTATCGGTGCATGCTTTTTTTTACTTAAAATCGTGAAACAAAACTTGAGGGTTGCGAATGAAACAACTGTTTACTTTAATTCGTATTCACTTAGTCTAACTACATAATTAACTTCCGAACACTTAATTTATTGGCCATAACTGATGAAAGATTTTCCTCTCCGTTTAACTACGGCATTCATCGTTATCTTTATTCGTCTGAAACACTGCATCTTTAATGCGACACTAACGTCTACAACCCTATCAGAGATCAAATGAAAAATGATATTATAGATATTGTAATTTCTTATCATTTCTCTTCAAATTAAAGATTTTTTTATTTAAGATAAATTTAAGGAGTCTCTTTTCATAAATACCATAGTGAAAACTCTAAAATGATGCTAAAATTATAATACTTACAATTGGATGGTGGTTAGGAGGGTGCTTATACTCAGGACCCCTTTCCGCGATTGTCTTCAAGAATACGAGCATGAATTCAAGAAACTCGTGAGTAACTTTCATTCCCTTAAATTTTTAAGCAGCCTGTTGTTACAAGTTACTTATCCTTGGAACTGGGAGGGATAAATATAAACTGCTGAACTTTGAAATGTGGTTGTAGCGCAGGATTTTTGGAATAAGGTGGGAAGCAAATTAACCGACAAAAAAGTGCTTGCGGCGATATAGGAGAACCATCAAAAGTTGAAAATATTAGAATGGAGAACAGAAAAGCTCCTTAAGCACGAGCGAGGACACTCAGAGTGATGTACCAACTTAATTGAAGGTGGGATAGAGGAAAAGGGGAAAGGCCAAGTAAGGAATTCTTTACGTATGTAAAGTATGGACGATCTAACCGACTAGTTAAGGATCTGTCAATGAAAAGACAACCGATAAGAGGAGAAAATGCCGCCAACCTAACGGTTCAGTAGACGAGTGAAAGGGAGAGGTTAAATTGTCATTTAAAGTATTTAACTAAAGAAATTCCAGTGAATATAAGATTATAGCAGAAACTTTGATCACTGAATCATAAGCGATTTTGCCAAAATAGCTATGGCACGAATCTCCGTGAAATCTGAAGATAGAAAAGCGTGAAATCCTTGGCCATTAACTAGAAACGGAGCCCATAGTCCCGAAGAGTTTAATTACAGGAAGGAGATGGCTTCGAAGAACCTGAGCGGAAATATGAGGAGAGAAAAAGGAGGAACGAAAGAAATGAGAATTTTTGGGAAGCAAAGGGAGGCGAAAAGAGAATATGAGAAAAACAGAGAAGTATATTTTTTATTCAAGGGAGAAGAAAATAGAAAGAAATAGTGAAATATGAGCGGCGTGTAAAAAGTAGGAGAAAGGAATGGATCTATTATGACATTAATTAATGGGAAATTTCATCTCCTTTTACCAAATGTAATCATATTCTAATATAAAAAGTTATGGTGACTAGTGTGATGGCTAACTGACTAAAAAGTAAAGGTAAACTTATCCCGGGATTCCTACCGGGTTAAAATTCTATTTGTGCCGACTTTTCCATCTACGACATTATTCGGGTTGTTATCAATAATTAGCCCTGAGGATTATCCCCGAGTCGGAGATCAAAAAGTCGGAAAAAATGAAGTTTTTAACTCAGTGGGAATCCCGAGAAATGTTTACCCACATCATTCGCCGGGAAAGCATCTCTCATCTCGAATCAGTCTTATCATCTTCTTATTTCGACAAAAGGTTAACTTATTTGGCTAAAAATTAACTATATAAAAGCGGGCATTATCTAATATCCATCTCCATAATCAACTATGCGAGTTCGTTAGTTCATATTCATGATCAAATGCGTTTATATAGAAAGAAGGGTGGAGGAACACGAAATGAAAATGGAACCCAGCCAACGACGTTAAGAAAGAAGAAATTCGACGAAGAGAGATAAAATACACATCCGAACCCCTTACCGCCGCTTGCGCTTTAGACTTGTCGTGAATAGCGCAATTCTGGGAAATAAGAAAGCGGTCGGCATCAACGGTGGCGAAAGCCAATAATACTGTCGCAGAAGAAGCTTAATTGGCTGAACCTATAGATGCCTTAGGCTACCTTTTTTGTGAAGCCTCTGTATCATGTATCATGTTGTTCGCTTGTTAGGTAAGGGTCGGCTTTCTTCAGTTCTCGTGTTTCAAATTTGAATCCATTCTCAGAACTGAAGGAAATACCATATCACAAATTTTCAGTGAAATTTCGCTTTTACGCCGAGTGTTGTTTTTCTTCAGATATCAACTTTATAATCCGTGTTGATATTAAAAACTGAATAATTAGCCTTTCTTAATTGCGCACAAGAATATTGTTCGGTTGAATGCCTTCAATTGGAAATTGTAGCTATTTTTAAAATCATCCTAACTAAAAAAATATTTCAATACTTAATAAAACGAATTAATATGTTGATATGTATGATAATTGACACCACACTATTTCACCATTTATTTTAGAATAAAGAGAGACAAAGTTTTTTCATAACTGACTTTCCTTTTGCAGCCGCCGAGCACATTGTCTACGAACGAGCCGTAGCCAAAATATTGATCTTTTTAAGAGAAAATTTTGATTTGAAGTCTCCTATCTCCTTCATAATAGGTGAAAAGGTCTCTGAGATGTGAATGTGACATACACGTTCCACAGCAGTAATCCCTTTCCAGGGTCTGTTGGTGTCAAAATATCCCCTTCCTCAAAAGCCGAAGCAACAGGGACAAACGGGCGCTTTTGTGAATATTACTGGAGCGCACAGGCGCGGCGTAATGATGAGAGACTACAAAGTTTAACGGCAAAACTGGCATGCATAATTACTCGCTCATTCGCAAGCAGACATCTTTTGAGCGATACACTTGGTTACATACGTACGGAGTTCTATCCAGGAAATGTGGACGCATTTGATGTAAAACTCCTTCTAGAGAAAGTAATTCGTTACGTTTCATTATTTTTAACACCTTATACCTTTATTATTATTATTATTATTATTATTATTAATAGTAATAATGATTCGTAAATAGCTCATAAAAGCTTAATAATATTTTTACCTGGAAATGTTTATTTAAACAGTATTGGAATAACACTAATCTGAATATATATTAAAAATTATTGATTTTAAAATAATATTTTCTTTAGATTAGAGTTTTCATTTGTTGATATTTTATCAAATATATGCATTAGATTAAGAATCTGACGTCTCTAAACCTTACTGAATACCATCTATTTTAAATGGAAAATTTGCAAAATTGAGGATTGTGCAATTGGAGGTGCAGAGATAAGCTCATGTGATCCAAGTCTTTTATAATCTTCCAAGTCACAATATTATTATCCGATTAATTTAAAATTCCAATCCGAGAAAACATTTCAAAGTTGAGTCCCTAAGCAAATTTTAAAAATTATGTGTCAAGTGAAGTTTTCATCGTTAAATTCATGTGAATGAGAAGATTTAGAAAAAAACTTCAATTTAAAACGATTGTACTCGTAAATTAATTAGGCGTAGATTTGAAAGAGAATATTAAAAGATATGTGTGCAAATATACTCAAATAATTTTGGGAAAACCTGAGGTTTGACCATTAGTCAGAATGAGCTCAATGACACTGAACGCTAAAAATGTTTAAACCATTAAAACTCGCATTCCGAAGTTAATTTTTGACTGTGTAAGCTAGTCATTATTAGCGATTACATCCTTGAGATTATGTAATAAATCATTACCAAAACGCCAGAGGGGTTGCATATCCAATATTGGAAACGCCTTCGTATGACTGGGGTTTAAAAATCCTTGTTAGAACCTTCAGAAAGCAAATATAACTCTTAAAAAAATACAATAATTTAATAGACTAAGATAAATTTAATTAAAAATATTTTTATTATGTATTAAATATGTTTGCAATAGAAAAGTTACTCAAGTATGGTTATGTGTTATAGACTCACAATACCGTAAATTAGAGCGTAGTACTTGACTCCATTACGTATAAAACGTCTTTTCAGGAGTGAGTTTACGGCTAGAAATTGATCTTCCAATTCGTAAGAGCTTTGAGGGGAAGACGCTGAAAGTGAAAAAATCACGAGGAGACAGGTACCTCTGAGCCTCAAGGTATTCAGTGAGAAAAGGGATTCGGTATACGAGCCACCCATCTTACAAGGTTTCCCGTTCAGAGCTTTATCGGCTCCTTTACCTACAAAGCCATATTCATTCCTTTTATGCCTCTACATGTTTGTTCTACTCCTATCCAATCTTCCCCTGCCTTACTTATCAATTAATCTCCTCTGTGAAGAATTGAATCGACGAGCTTCTCATGAATTTCTCGCTTTCACGAAGCGAAGTGACAAAAAATTTGGCCGAAAATGTCGGATAAAATATGTCTCCACCCAATGGCGTAATATTTATAACTTCTTCGGAAATCAAGGTAAAATTAATAATAAAATATTTATAAGTTTTAAGGCCTGGTAGACGTAATAGTGATATCGTATTTCCACTTCATTGGGGCATAAAGTCTACAAAAATTATATTGCTAGTTCGCACGAAAAACGGCAGTTTTATGATCGTGAAATCTGTGGCAAATTCCAAAAAAATAAACGATTATTGAACTGGAAAATTGAGTTATGTTCTTTTCACTCGGATTCTGAAATTTATTTCCTTTTGAAAGTGGAAACTAGTTATGATTACCGAGAATATATTGGATGTTATGTGATTAAGCGCAACTATTATTAACTATGGATTGTAATTCCTAACGGATGTGTGCTCAATACGAGATTATGTTCTCCTGCTCTCAAGAAAACGAGAAAAAACGATTATCTAACTACTACTACCACTAATCTAACTATCTACTACCACTAATTATCTAAACTACTTGGCGCCTCCTCCACCCCCCCTTACACCGCATTAAGACCCCTCCTCCTTCCCCTACTTTTAGGTGCCCCACCCTCCATGCCTCAACCGTGACAAGTAGTGAACGCACCTTGGATACTTGGCAGGATAAAAATTCACTACCATTGTAGCTACGTCTCATCTCGCGATCTAATGAAAATGTCCGATCTTTCACAAAAACCATGCCCCCGACTCATAAAGGACTTTAATAGATTTATAAAATCGTTTCTGGCTTGATTTGGTGGAAGTTCGATGTATCCATGATGAAAGAACACAAATGGTAATTTCCACTTTTTTCATTCCAAAACTCAACAACCGCCCCAGGTGTCAACACACTGTGTCATTTTCAACATGACATGAAAATGTTCTTGAAAATGACAAAATGTGTTGAAACCTGGGTCGGTTGTTGAGTTTTGGAATTAAAAACTGTGGAAATTACCATTTGTGTTCCATCGCCATGGATATATCGAACTACCACCAAATCAAGCCAGAAACAATTTTATAATAATTCTAGAGTTATAATTTGTTAATAACGTTAGACAGATGAAATTCGATGAAAATGGTAGGGAGAATGGCTAACGTCATAATGTAAGAAAATTAATGTAATGCATGAAATGCGTTATGTTCACAAAAAGCGTGTTATTGTTCAACATCAACCTATTGCGGTTTCATGATGGTCCTTTCTCTCTCGCTTTGCCATTTTGAATCAAAAAGGTACTAACATCTAGTACCAATTGCCTCCGTACAGTTGTCATTGAGAATTAGGAACCTAGATAGCGTAGTGGTCTGCGAAGTGGCTCTCAAAGCCAAAGGGAATTTCTTCTTACGGCAATTCACCTGAAATGTGGTCATGTTTACCAAGGCATCAAAATAACTTAAAAAATTAATACAATTTTAAATTTTAAATTTAATCATTTTGTATGAACCATTGAAAAAGCTCACGCAAATAAAAAAAATGCTTTATGAAGAGGGGAATTTGCCTTTTGGGGCCTTTGGGCGCGTTACTGCCATGGCTCTTGGGTAAAAAATTTGCCCCTGCTTTCCAATCGCCTTCTCATCCGAATAATATGAGCTGAGAAAAATATCAGAGTTGGAATATTTCAATCTATTGAAATGGTGCGAAAAATAAGGAGGTTGTAATATTGAAGGGGCTGTTTCCGAGTTTACAGCGATGTCAGTGTTCCGTCGTCTTAATTTGACAATTTTTGGACTTAGTCTCCGACTTGTATTTTGAGGTGGCCAAATTTTGTTCTGATAATGTACTGCCAGGGGTGCCGACTTATAAAAAATATTGGGGGGGGCGCCCAACCGGGAACCTTGCCTCGGTAAATTTTATAAGTAGTGAATTTTATGTTTTTTAAGCATTTTAGAAGAGTCAAATGATCAACATTAGAACCCTGATCACTCGAATCTCGATATCTTGACACTCCGGGGAAAATCGACAAGCCTGACACATTTTTTCCTCACATCTGTAACTAATTTTTGGGGGGGGGGCTCGGGCCCCCTCAGGCCCCATGGAGTCGGCGCCACTGTGTACTGCATTGAATGAAAAACCATTCTCGTTAATATTTCGCCGGTGATAGTCATCGGAGTTTTCCCATCGTCCGCGATACTTCTATTAATGTATAAACTCTTTGTCTGTAAGCCACTTTACTGGTTGGGATATCCTTGAAAATATATTTTTGTACTTTGATTGTTAGATTTGTGTTGGCTACAATAAAATTAAATATCAGTATAAGTGCAGGAAAATCACTAGTTTACACTCATAAAATTTTATTTTCAGCTGAGCTTGTTGTAGCCCGTAACCGTGGTGATGGATAATAATTTTTCCCGTCGAAAAGATATTTGAGCCTTCTTAACTTCGCAAAGCCTTCCAATGAAGTGAAAAAAAGGTGTACAGTGTGTGTTCCATAGTTTATTTTAATGTATTAACGAGTTGTGACAAAAATTTTCGCCAAATAGTAAGCATTGACCCTTATGGGATTGTGAATGTTTTGGTCAAAGTGGGCGTGGCTAATCCTACCCAAGCACCCCCATTCCTGCCACATTGCGCCCCACGCTCGGAACCAGTGTCGCCCACTTCAGTATGTTCTAAACTCCTTGTGCGCAATCCCGATTGTCTCTCTCAATATGGGCAAAGGCGAAATTTCTTGGCTTGGACTTGGTTGGGGGGGGAGCAGCATTTAACACGTTGCATACCGGGGTATTTAAAGCCCTTTTGACCACCATTTGTTCTGGCGTGTTTTTCAACTTCCGTCCCTGAGCAAACCTTCCATCAGAAATAATGCCGTAACAAATTTGAAAACTAAAATGTTTTGATTCGACGGTTTTGGCGAACTGCGTTCAGTTTAAAAATGGTTAAAAAGCTAACATTTAAAGTATATAACTTTACCTAATCAACCTCAAGTTACGTCCATTCATTATAAGTAACGGACAGCCGCTGAGAATTTACTACCAAATGCCTATAGTATGATAAAGTTGTTTAAGTCAACGCACTACAATGACGAGAATTCTCGCCATTCGTACTCAACGTGTTAATTGCCAAGAGGTGAGTAGCAATATAAGGCTATCAAAAATACAATCATATTTCCCCATGTACTGATCTCATCGTGTGCTTTATTTGACATGGTGATATCTCGTAATTATGAAGGTCAAATTTAGAAAATACCGAAGAACTGACTCGTTACGCAACCCATTGGCACAATCAGCTCTTAGCTTTTATGTATTCCTAATCGCTCCCAAGATGTATACTACAGCATTTCAGACTTTATTACTCGTGGAGGGATTAGGAATACATTGAAGTAACTCAAAAAATTTTTGTTTATAATTAAATAAAAGTTCGCAAAGAAGTAGGAACTGTGCTGAGGGCTCCCAGTATGTGCTTCTACCTGGCGGTCCCAAGTGCAGCTATGACTTGCATCATTGTTTTTTTTAGGTAGATTGTCTATTTTGGAGTCGGTTGCCATGGATATCTCAAAATAAAAAAAATTACCTACACCAATATTTTTCTCAGTCCTGCATTTAAAGGCGAGTGATTATGCAATGACCGTTTAATGGAAATGAGACCAACAAAGGACACTCACCCATTGCTATCGAGAAAAAAGTTGCGACTCTTTAAGTACCGCTTTGCTAGTCACGGATGGTTATAACCAGCCTCATAAGGAACCCTTAAATTCTGTATTGATCAACCGATTAGTCAATATTGACAGTTACATCCGAGACAGGAATGTAAAGTGTTCCCAGAGACCTATCAAGGGGTACTTGTTTCTTGAGGATCCTAGAACCGATCAACCACAGGCGAGGCGTTCAAGTTGATTGACTGGGTGTCGTTGCTAAGTCTCTTCACTGCCTGTCGAGTGAAACAGTCGCTTTTGGCTTGAGTTCAGGGTCAAATGTGATAGCCAAGGCCATAGATTGTCTGATGTAGTGGGTGTCCCCTGCTCGTATTTGAGTAGTTGATTGGGAGTGGTTTTTACGCATTTAACATGAAAAGTTGAAAGTTTTAATGACACATGATTTTTCTTTACATAAATTCATCTATCTTAGTGGTGAGTCATTTAAAATTCACGAAGGAAAAGACAGCGCCATTTTATTAAATATTGTATCTTTAAAACATGGCCAAAGTAACATTTTTCGAACTTTTGGGGGTTTCGTGATTATTAGATATTGTTATAGCTTTTAGAGGTCTCTTAGAAATGTATTATTCTAGCTTATTTGAATTCGTAAAGTCGCCGGAAATATTAAAGCCGCAGGATAGTCGAAAAGGAAAATTCGTGAAAATTGCGTTTTCTGAGAGTCAAGTGAAGTGACGTCATCTTCCTCAATACTTAAGACTGATTGTTTGAATTGAGATCATTTTAAGCTACAAAAAGGTAAAAAATACGTCAAGGGAAGAGATAACATTTCCTGGAAACAGAGGAATTAATGTTTTTTGAATTTGAAATAGAAACTCCATTTGTACCATTCCTGCGTAAACATCGTCGTACCGTTCTGAAATATCTCCATTTTAATTCGTATGTTCAGCTTCTATCTTATGGCTCGTGGAATTCATCCATCAAATAAAGTTTAGTGAAAAATTTAATCTGTTTTCACGTTAGGAAATTTATTTAAAAAAAGTTCAAGCCAACTTCGGTCTTGCGTTTTGCAAAAATCTGATGCACTACGAAGGGAAATAATTCTGAAAATCTTTACATTTTATTGAATTGTTTTCAACTAATGTCGGATAGGTGTTGATAATACTCTTTTTTTTCAAAAAATTGTCGTAAAGTAATTTTTGAGCACAAAAATACTTAGTTTGATATCAAAATTTAATAATTATACCAATTTGTCTGACATTTGGCGACAAGGATTGCACCATTTCTTGTTGGATGGGACGAAATTACATAGGCTTCTGACGACCTTTGTTATTTTTGGATGGCATATGAAAAATCGTTCATAATCTCTCTAAAATAAAACTATGCAAAAGAAGGTAACTTTCACCCAATTAGAAAAGAAGGGAAACCTTATTGGTGGTTATGGGGCTGCCATTTGTTTAATTGAGGAGAAAATACAAGCGATAGAAATGTTAATTGAATTGGTGATGGATACTCAATTTATGAACACGACTGTTAATATAATAAAATTATGTCTAATAACATATCGTTTTCATATGTTGATCATCATATATACATACATATATTATTACCCTAACACATATAATTAATATGACTTATAATCATGGCAAATATAATGCCTATATAAAATGAAACGACGTGAATGGGGTTTTCAGTAGAATTAATCTAAATAGAAGAGATGTTTAAAGGATGAAAACTACGTGAATGGGAGTGCAATTTATAGTAATTGCGATTGGAAAGGAAAGCTCTTAATCGGGAATGAAACCATGCACCTTAAGCTTTCCGTTACAAAAAACTCAGTACAAAACAAAAGGAAGAATTTAAGGAAATGTTGACAGTCATATCAGTAAAAATAAAATTTATGAAGTAGCTACTTATATAATGCATGCATTATATTATTGAAAAATAAACTATGGTAGGATTCATTAAAAGGGAAAAAAATACATACTATCAACCTACGAGATAAGTTTGGCGCAATACAGCATTTTTAACCCATAACTGAAACCGTAATGTCCTCATAGCTTGAAATACGCGTAAAATTTCGGAAGGGATTTGGAAAGAAAGAGGTTTGAGATAGGGAGAGGAAGAGGCTGCAATTTAGGGGAAATATACTGCATCTCTCAACAATTTTATTTCGCAAATGGGCGTCTTGATTGAGGTAAGTCGCTAAAACTTTTGCTGGCATTACTTATGGCGGGAAAGAGAACTCCCAGAATATTAGGGGAAGATTGAGAGCTATCACCGATAAAATTGGGGTTGTGGATGGGTTGAGGGAGCGGCTCTGCTTGGGTGAGATATGGAGGTCTAAATTACTTAAAGGAACGGAGAAAGCTCTTTACCGAGAGCGAGATATGGAAGATGGTGACTTAAGTGGGGAATAGTAGACCGCATCAGGGAAGATCAATGGCGGAATGTAAGATTCATAATTGGACAGTTAGGAAGGAGGACGAGAGGAGATTGGAAGCGTTCGAGATGCGGTGGTGGAGAAGAATGGAGAAGGTGAAGTGGACAGAAAAGGAGAGGAACGAAGAAGTGCTGGACGTGGTGGGTGAGGAGAGGCAGCTTGTTGATGAGATATGGAGTACACAGAAGGGGCGAGTACTTAGCGGGGAGGGGTTGTAGAAAACAATGTTAGAGGCTAGAATGTTGGGTAAACGAGGAGGAAAGAGAATAGGATTTTTAGGTAGAATGGAAGGGAGTAGGCGTTATAGAGAACTGAAGTCTAGGAAGAAAGGCGATGCTGGCAGAATTATTCTTGTTCCATATATTTTATTAGAGGTATTCCTTTTCCGTACTTTCCAACTACTAGTCCCTCAGCGGTAGTCTTCATCAGACCTTCTTGCCTCAAGATATGAACAAAAGATTATTCCGTCTTCTTATCAAGATTTGGATAACTTTTCCATGGTTTGCCTATAAAATACCCCGAGGGCCAGCAATTAAGGGTATCATACCGGTTTGGCTAGGTTTGCATGGAGCATTTCTCTGATAAACCCGGCTCACTACCCTGCTGAAGTCGAATTTCCGTCCCTAATTGCCCATTAGGCCAACTACGCCGCATTATACCATTAAACCTGTATGCTCTTCCTCATTCTCAACCGCTTACGCAGCAACCGTTTTCCTTAACCAGTAATTTCAGCCGTTCCTTGATGAGTGAAAGAATTCAAATCATCAATCGAGGTATTAAACATTTTAAGTAAAACCACTCACGAACGGATTCGTTATCATTATTTCGGCGTGACAAAATGATTATTAGCTAATAAAAATAATTTATTTTTTAAGCACTATTAATGAAATTCCTCCAGGTACGAGCCAATTAAAATTTCTGTTGTGCTTTATGATTGTTATTCCTAAGTCCAAGTGAAAGCATTGGCTTTGATGTGATACTGGGTGAGAGCGAGACTTCATTCACCAGACCATCAAAACTTTCGCGGGTGATGTCCATGCGTAAAAGAGATGTTTATATAGTTTTCCAGCGCCATGAGCAAAATAAGGTGGATAATTTGGCTCCCTACCGGGTAATTTTTCAAGTAAATCATTTGGTTTCTCCGAATTTGAGCTCAGGTTTGTTAAAATATTTGGATTCGAACCCGGTATTCTAGATTTTCGATCATTTATATTACCAGTTACGCCACCAAGTCAACTTCTTCCAAGGCGAATCTCGGGGTAACTGGTAGCATACCTGACCAGCAATCGCGAGAACTGGGTTCCAATCCCGGCTAGGCCAAATGATTTTTTAGTGGCGAATTAAATGTTTGGTGTATTTACAATAAAAAAAGGAAGCAGAAGTAGGAAAGGATAGACCTCACTTAAATATCCATGTCCGCTCCTTGACTTCTGGGATTCAATTTTGAACCTGTCCATCCGCGAAGGAAGAACATGAGGGAGAATATGGCGCCGACCGTTTGAGATCCGAGGGACGAGCGACGGAAGCATCTATTCGCCCGTGACGCTAGCCTATATCCGCGGAGGAAGGCACACAAAAACGCTCAGATTTTTTTCCTCACCAAGCGCGCCACGGGAGCCGGAGTTTTATGAGCCGCGACACAAGAAGAGGGCAACAGAAAAAAGAATGTAGGAAGGACAGGTCCCTAAGACCAGATATGGTTGGTGAAATCTTCCTTCAGGCGACAAAGACGGGAGAACAGGATGCCTTCTAGCGCTTCTAAGAAGGTCAGACTTAAAAAAAAGGATGCGTTGGCGGATGTCATTCGGAAAAAATCAGGATCAAGCGTCGGATAAGTGGGCGGCGGAGATAAGGTTGGAAGTTTCAGCTTAAAAAAAGAAAAAAATGCGGCGATCTCTTCCTTTGAAACCACAATATCTCAAGTTATAAGGTTATGGGTTCATTAATGATAACATTGGCGCTGTTTGGCTGCGGAAGTAAATTAAACATTTCAGAAGGTCGTATACTTTTTTTGCTTTCCTGAGGGCAGTTCATCTTAAAAGAAAAATAATTTTATTTGGCCGAAATACAACCTAGGCGGGAACACCTACCGTTAAAATGGGTATACTTCTATTTTACATTAGAATTACTAGATGGCAACGCAGTTATTCGGCTAGATTTGCATTCACCAGTCAACCACTACACTTATGGGAGCAAAAACCGTCTCATTTAATATTTTAGAGCCTTTACAATCGTAAATTTGTGTTACGGTTTGCGGGGAACGCGCAAAATGATTATATAAAAAACGTACTCGAAAAGAAATAAAAAGATTTTTACATATTTTCTTCAGCATGCTGAAATGAAATGTCTTCAAAATATGCATTCTAGAAAAATGCAGGATGAGGGTTAAAGGAACTACTGATAAAAGAGAGATATTGTCATTGATGACTTTATGAGTTATTGCCATTCATAGAGCTCAATAGGGTGGTTTCCTATTATTTTTTATTGCCTAAATCGAAAGATTATGAATCCTGGAGTACGTATTTCACGCTTTTAGATTTTTAAATGACGATACCTATTTTTCGCGATTAAATGAAAAGTGAAAAATTTCAAGCGCGCGAAAACGCGACGCGTAAGTAGGAATGATGGGAAAAAGTCCGTGCGACGCATTTCTGGTTCCTTTTCCCGCCTTGTGAGGTGACCTTGATCGAGGCTCTGAGCGCTGATAGGACGCAGGATGCTAGCGGGTAGCTGAGTACCTTGCTGGCTGGTAGCGCTTGGCTTAACAAAGGTTTATTGATACCTTATCAAACGAAGAAAACTTTCCGACCTTAGCCAGTTTTAATAAGTGATTATTAAGACATGTTTCCCTGACCTCTGTGCCTCATGCATGCATTGGTAACCTCAGACGATGTATAACTCTTATCCTCTCGTGTAGACACTAGGCCCCTGTGACGTCACGTGGAGTGGAATCGCGTGGGCGCCAATCTGGTCTTTTTCAAATGAGGATAAAATTTGACCCTTGGCATTCGTCTAAACCGGTATTTCAAAAACCAAATAATTTGTGTATTATGAATACACTAATGGTTGGTAAAGAATCGCAATCAATGCCTTTCGTTTTCTTTGATGAAGGAAACTACCCGATTGGTGCACTAAGGTAAGGTGCACAATAGTGCATTGTATTTGATGATTTAATTTTCAACCTACACTGTTACCACAATCATTATACTATCCTAAAAAGAGGGGATGGTTCACTAAAAAAGTTACACATATTTGTTGGATGGAATTTTCAGGTATTTAATTTTGTAGAGCCGCATAAAATGTACGATCGCACAAAAAATCAGCAATTTTTACTTCACGATACTATTGTGATAAGTGCAGTGTAACAAAGTGCTAAATGCGACACGATTTAAAGGAAATCAAGGTCAAATGAATGGGTATGCAATTTCAGAAATAGGAACGGATATAATCAACAGTATTGATTCATGCTCTTCAAAATAATAATTTTATTAAATATAAAAGATATGATTCTGCCAAATTTTAGACTTTTTTCCAGTAATGTACAATAATTTAGTAAAAGTATTTATTATAATCAACTCTTAACTTTATTTGACTTCAAAAATACTAAGAGATATTTTACATTAAAGGTCTCTCAAAATGAGTTTTTAATAATTAAAAATAAAGTGAATGCCTTTCTTTCAGTTCATGCCATTTAAGAAAGGCTTGTTAATGGATAGTAAACCTTGAGTGCTGAAGTTGAGCTCTTAAGCATAGATGCAAAGTAAAAATTGATTCGCGCATCAATACTTTAACATTAACGATACCCCTTTTAGAGTGGAGGGCGGCTTGTGAAGTTCTTGACTGCTACCACCGCTACCCTTCTCTTGGACTTTGCTTTCCAAAGTCATAATCAAATATCGACCTCGTTCACGAGCCTTCGCAGAGTGTAAGGGAAGTACATTATAAATATATGCTGCTGGGGAAACTTTCACCCACGTTGAGTCACCTGCGAAAATATGAATGGCATCTTTTTGTGGAGAAGCCCCTTCGGCTTGCGTGAGTGTCTAGGACAAAAATAAACTCTCTATAAGGGAGAAAGTCGATTCAGTGACTTTCCCGTCATCATGTGGTTTTTGTCGACAAAACACGTTTTATGAGATATTTAGATACCTTCATTTACATGATGTGGGCTTGGTAGTAGCCCATTAATGTTCACTCATGCCTCAAATTAAATTCTATCTATATCCAAAAACAGATTGGAAATCGGAGTACGACCAGAATATCGAAAGACGAAAAAGCGAGAAAAAACGAGAATGCAGTTAAACGCTATATTTGTTTGCCAAGATTCTAGCATTTTTTCGAAAGTAGAAGCTGTGGTTAAGTAAAGAATTAAACAACATAAGAGCTATTCCAACAACTAAATTTCTCTCCATTTTAGTGAAAGGTTTAAGAAATATTGATCAATTGATACGAATATTTTGCAATTTTATCGTAAATGAACAAATATATCACAAATAACTCGTATATAATTTACGTGATAACAGTTCGAATGTCGAATATAAAAATTACAATTAAAAAAGTACAAATAAAGTATAAATGCTTAATAATTCAATATGAAGTGAGTAAACTTTCCCCTTTTAATAATATTTTTGATGATAAGAAATATGTCTTGACTTCATGTATCCCGTAAAAACTTATGATTTTGCCAAATGGTGGACATTTTTTCAGCAATGTAAAATAACTGAGTAAAAGTATTAATTTTGATCAACTGAAGCTGTATTTGGCTAAAAAATATATATTAAGGATTTAACGCTTATTAGAACATTCAGTAAGTACTTTTGCGCTTGTAACACATAATAGTGCAAGGAAATATATGAGACATAACTCTGATATACGATTATGGCTTCAAATAAAGGAGAGAAATAAGTGGAAATGACACATACTTTGAGTTTTTATTTTTATAAAAATATTTATATAACTCGAAATCAAAAATGCTCATTTTAGACTCAATAAATAAGCATATAACCGCTGTTATCATAAATGTTGAAAGTTACAATAAATTTATGCATATATTCTTCTTGTAGGACGGCCGCTTCATTGCACACAAAGAGAAAAGTTGCTTAATGTTTTAACCTTGGAAGGTGTTGCAACTAGCAAAAAGTGATGAGATGAATCTGATATGATTAAATACGAATCATATCTGATCGACGAGTCATATCTGGTTACCCTCGTCTACCGTCATCTCTATTAAGCTAAATTATATCCCAGTTTATTTTAGAAGTCCTACAAAAGGGTTGTCCAGGATCAATTTCCGACTCGGTGTTGTAATTCATCGATGAATTACAACACCAACTGTGGTTGATATTTTCCGCGAAGAACATAATTTGACTAAACAAGGGTTGATATAGTTCCTTGAGTAATTGTCTGATTACAAGCTTTTTTTATTCTGATGGTTTTGATTCATTGTTGGGATTGCGTTTGAAGACTTGCAAATTGTGTTTTACCTAGTGTTGCCAAGGTTTTGTTTGGATCTTGGAGGACGGAATTGCTGAAAAGGCTTAATTTCCAGATCATGGTGATACTTCACGGTAAATTACGCAAGGCAGAAGAAACTACCTTGATATTTAAAAACAACTTCTTAAATTACTCCAACTTTTTCAATTCAAGCATCGATTTGATCAATTTTAACAACAATATGTCATTTTCATTTGGCTTTCCCTCTTCGAAAATGATTCTTTGTTGTTGAAATAGATCGGGGTAATAAAACGCTGGGTGGAAGGAACAAGACAGTAACTTTAAAAATGTTTGCGATAAAAGGCTGCTCTTTTGGAAAATAATTAATTATTTTGTGCTTATTAAAAGAAGAAAATTTCGCTGCAACACACTTGCCCGTGATCGACGTTACATTTGGCTGTCACAGTAAGAATTTGGTCGTTACATTGTTGATCCCGAGATTTGAGGCGAATGAATAATTCTGTCTTCCTTATTCATTTCAAAAAATACATTTACCCGAGCGTGTGAGCGAATATGTGTCATTGCCTTAGAAATGGTGGCGCTACGATGAATGGTTGGAACTAGTTAAGCCATGTAGGTCACTGCGTTTGGGTTCATGAATACATGCAGCGCTATCTGTTCCAGCCTTCATCCGCATCACGAATCTGCTCCAGGGAATTCATGAGGAATCCCTGGAGACTATATCCCCATGGAACTTCCCGTACGAACTAGGTAGGACGACGGAAAGCCCTCTAGGATCAAGTATCAAAACTCATAACCTATCTTGGAAGGTAGTTGGCAGCAATGCGAATTTTGGACTTAAATCGGAACACGCAGCGCTGTATACGCAACTTAACTTTGTACGTAATTACGTGTATGGTTGTAAGTGTGTACCATGATTGGATTCCATTTGAAAACATCATTTTGGGATTGTTGGCCTTCCACCCAGGGGACATAGATTCAAATCCCGGCGGTGGCAGATATTTTCAGAGATTTCGCGATTCCTGCTTGGGGACGCCTAATGGGGAACAGTTCAAGTACAGAACTCTGTCCGTCGGATGGGACGTTAAGGCGTGGTCCACTTGACGCCTTTCGTTATGAGCATGCTAATGTATACGCCGAGTTTCTCTCCACCCTTCCATCCATGCCCTCCCTAATGGCGCAAATGACCTTAGCTGTCAGTCGCTTCCTCCAGAGATTATCTTATCTTAAAATCATTTCGCTAAGCCGGGATTCGAACCCGGATCTTCCGATTGTGGGTCAGATATTCAATCCAAAATTCGCTTCGGGAAAAGATGGCATGGTGGTGTAACCGTTAGCATACCTGATTGGCAATCAGGATATTAAGGTTCGAATTTCCGCTTGGCCAAATGAATTTTTCATGACGGATTTCATCCTTAGTGTGCAATACATAGTTTGGAACAAGAAACGGTCACCTATAAGAATTCTTGACGGAATAAGGCCATCAAGGAATGATTAACAATGCCAATCTAAAATACGAACGTTTTCCCTCTACGAGTAGAGAAGAAATTCACATCGAGGTAAAATATGTCATCACCAGAGGTGTTCAAAACCAAAGAGAAGGATTGTGAGAACAAAATTTTTTAAAAGTCAAGTGAGATACAGCTAAAGTTTGAAAAAAATCTTGAATATCGAGCTCGATAATAAAGATTGTCTTCCATATTCAAGATATTTTTCCTTTGGAGTTCTGGTCACTCGTATTTCTCTTGCACATTATCATTTGAGAATAGAAGTGAGAAGAAATCCAAAGGAAACAAATCTCGAATTATAAATATAAAATATTTTATATCGTGCTAGAATCTCGTTCGATATTCAAGATTTTTTCATATACCCGCTCAATCTCGCTCGCCTAAAACAATCCCATCTCGCGCAGCCCTACTCATTGGTTTTGAAAACCTATGGTAAAGCCATATTTCACCACGATGTGAATTTTTTTCTCATCGTGGAGGAAAAACGTTCATTTTTTTTAGATTGGAGGGGTGCGCAGTAATTTTTATAGCAGGATGGAGGACACTGCAGGGAAACCACCAGGAAATACCAACTCATCCAGGAATGAAACAAATTTTCAGAACAAAATCAGGAAAATGTCACGGCATACACTGCCTAGTTCCTACACGCCAGTTCCTTGGCTACTGAGCGAGTGGAAATTTTCTTGTGTCACGTCAAGTGGCGCACTCGCCAGCTTGCAGCTTGTAAACTCGCCCCGGGTACTTAGGTATTAAAAACATTCCACTTATATCAACATTTTGCCATTTATTTAACTATGGTATTGTAAGGGCGTAGACAGTTGAAGTATTTAGAATTTGATTTTAAAAATATTAAAGGATAGGAAATATATTCGAGTGAATTAACTTACAACATGAATAATACCGAAAAAAAAATTTAAAGGATAATTTCACTTATATTTTAATAAAGAAATGTATGTAAATGTAGAAACTCCCTACATTTTGGAAATTCAAATATCACAAAGGATTAAAATTCTGAGGTGGGTTTCAACTGAACGTATTCTTTTGTTAATAATGATAATTGGACGTGTAAGTGGAATGCTGGAAGGGAAAAGTTTTGAATAGGAATTGCTTTTCAACACTCCCCTTGGCTACGTGATGGCAAAAATGCCCAATTTTGCTCGACCTTCTTTCGCGAACTAGCGCTTTACAAACAGAATTTTAATTTCATACTTACATGGAATGCCAAATAATCAGTTTTAGGCTTTATTTTATATTTTATGTAATGTTCCTGCGTAGAAAACACATGTGATAATGTTGAGTACACTAATTTTATTATGCTGTTTTCGGAAAATGTGCAAATAAACATCATAAAGCGTATAATTTTCCGCTAATTTAGCACAAACCTCCGAAGTTTTGCGACAGAAAGTGTTGCTCTTGTCTTCCACGGCCATAGAACGACAATAATTCGCGATGCCGTTTGAATATTTTGCTCTTAATCCTAGAAAATAATAATGGATAAAAGGCGAATGGATTAGTTCATTACTGAATGAATATCTATTGAATAATTGAGTGTAAGAACAGGTTAAATTATAAAGTCTTAGGAGATATGAAGGAAAAGTACATGCTAACGCACTCTCCACTGTTCAACAGCCTACTATTGAAGACTGTCTTTCAGTCATGGATTTTGGAGGGCCACGGTTTTTTATAGTTTATTTTAAACACTGAAAAATATTATAGACATGATATTACGTATAAATACATAGGTTTTGATTAGTACAGTCCAAATTACGGTTGTAATGCATCTGTTCAAAGTGATAGTTTATGAAGAATAAAGTGTTATTTTAAAATGTACCTATGAAAATGATTTTAGGGTTCCTGACAGTACGTAAAATAGAAAGGGTACGACCAGGTTGCACGGAAATGCAGGTTTTAGATGGTCGGTGAAGTTTTTTCTAAGTGTTCTAGCACAATTACCCCACTTATCTATGATTATTCCCAACAGAGAAAACCTGAACGAATTTCCCGAATTCTTTACGACGACGGAATCCTGATTTGACTGCTTTCTTAGGTGGCGATGTTAAAGAGTGCTCTTATGAATGGGACCATCCCCTTGAATATTTTGCGTATAAGGGCGTAAACTGTCAAGTAAAGAGAGGGAGAAAGAGGTAGATATGCGTAAGTGGGAAAAAGGAACCCGTGAGAAAGAAGGGGTAAGACTGAGAGGTTATAAGTGATGAGGAGGGTTTGAGATAGGGCGGGGAAGAAAAAGAGGGGAAGAAAAGACGGACGGGAATGAAGTACCCTCTCGGATTCCGATATAAAATCACGATTTAACGTGTGAGAGGCATATACAGGGTTTTTCAGGAGGAATCTTCAATACTTCAGGGGGTGGGACGGGAGACAACTTTAAGCATTATTTTCCATGCACATGGAGTCGCAACTCCGTAGTTACTGAGCTATGGTAACGAAAAATATTATTGAATACACTTTGCAGTTACCATTAAAACGGTTGTTTTTGGGAATTCAACCTTTTTCGCATTTAATTTAGTACTAAAATTTCTGGAAACACCTGCTATATGTCATTACGAAGCTCTAGTTATCAAGCAGAAATCCTTTCCTCTGGCCCATTTTTAGAAGGAAAGAATAGGCATGGCGATATTTTACGGAATATTTTTTACTTGCATCACAAAACTCTAAAGAGCGTGGTATGTATTATTTCTATTGCCTTATTTTTGTTAGTTTTAATCTCACTGCAATGATGGCATTAATAAATTAATAAAGACTCTTACTTTTGATCCGTAGGCTCGAGGTTGTAGTTTTCCGAAATTTCTTTTACTTAGAGATATAGCTCGTGTATATATATGCCATGAAAATCTCTCAGCAATTTAAGTGCGTACCTTAAAGCTAGTTACTAACAGTCAATTAATGACTTATTTACATAAATTATTTTTAAAAAATATATGCTCTTTCCTATCTTTGGTTAGAAGCCAAGAATGTGCATTTTCCAAAACATTTTTCACAGACTTTGAAATGGCACATAACTGAAGTAACACATCGTATCTTCGGTACAACATGCAAATAATAATTTTTGAACAACGTTAAATATGGTTTTGGTGAGGGTGTACTTTTTTACGCGTGGCATCTCTATATACTTCCTTCCCAGCTCATCTCTCACAGCAAATTATGATCTAAGATTTCGGTCGCCTCCTCCAAATATCGTAACTATCATACCATACCATGTAGGAAAAAAACTAACTATACGGCCTTAAATCCATTTTATTAACAACTAGTAAATTACTCATCGTAAAAATATCTGAAGATAGCGGTTACGCAAAGAAAAAGAACGAAAAAATGGGACTGTGAAGGATAGAGAGTTTTGGAAGTTCCGGCACGTGAAGGGAAGAGATTGAATGGGAAGGGGATTAGAGGGACAGATGGATTTGCGAAGAGATTAATGTCGCCGGAGGATTTGCGAATGAGAATTGGGAGGATCAGCGGGGATCGATATGGAATGAACGATGGACTGTGGGAAGAGTATTAATGAAGGGAATCGTACTCTTAGACGTCTTGCTAAAAATTGCGGGAAACACGAAGTTCTGAGCTAGAAAGATTCTATAGTGTAATGAATGATTTATGGCGGAGAACAAGAAATGTCAAGAGAACAATCAACGTCACATTTACTGTGTTTAGACTTTGAGTCAAAAGTTTTTGTTCCCAGCATCAACCAGCTATTTTGCGAAAATTCCGCAGAGAAAAAAATCGTTCATCTTGACCGGGATTCGAATCTGGATCCTACGATTTATGATCGAGTGCTTTAGCCAGTTTAGTGACCGAGGCGTATTTAACTGGCTAAAGCAGCCGCCTAGAAATTGGGGGATATTTAACATAATGAAAAGTACTTGTACCGGGTTGCTGGGAATAAATAAGTGTGAAAATAGACCAGTACTTTTCATGACGTTAAATACCGCTACAAGAGGGCTAAAGCACTGAGTACAATGTGGTATCGTCCACTGCATGCAACGTTTTGATGAACCAGTCATAAAAATAAGTCATTTATCGAGTCTTGTAAAGTATCTATGTATGTGGTGACTACACCGGTCTCATACGCATTAAATATATTAAATGTGAACCATCTGAAACTGGAAAAGACAAAAGATGTTAGGGTGGGGTGACCAGAGAATTCCACGAGCCCAACAGAGTGTTCGTCAATCGAGGAAGTTTCATTCGGAAACCAATCTCACTCTGTGACACATATTAGCACCCAAAATCTAACCAAAAATCGGTTCGCTAAATCCCGAAGGGCAAAGTTCGAGAAAAGTTAGATTTAGAATCCCCGGAATGTCTTGCCGATGTCACTCAAACGTAATGAACAAAAATATTTGAAAAAAACGTGCGAATCCGATTCGTCAAAACATAAGTGTTTTGCATTCAATACTTCTATCTATGACACTATAAAAATATTTAAAAATTACATTGTGTTCGAAAAAACTCGAATTAGCACTCGAGACTGAAAAAGATTGAAAATAAGTAGAAGTTTTCCGTAACAGATTATTGGTTTCATCTAAAGAAGAAAAATTTTAATTTATGTGTTTAATTTTTAACTTCCAATAAAATTTTAAACTAGCATGGAACTGAACCAAAACTCCCATATGTTAATATCATTACCTCATTTTAACTGTTTACCATTTGCCAAAAACAGCGTTATGTTCGAGGAATCAAACTTTCAGTGTGCATGATGAGGTTCAGGAAAAGACTGCACAGCTGATTTTGATCGATACGAAACTGATTTTATAAGTACTTTTTATAAATCCCAAAAAATTTCAAATATGAATAATAAAATATGCAGAACGAAAAAAACTACACATGGTGAGCTGTTACTCATGCTATAAACAAATTTAAAACCAAGTAAATCTGGGTAAAAACATGGTGGTGTGCAAAAGCAATTAAAAAAAAAACTGGATGGTAGTAGGCATCTTAGAGGCATCGAGTAGAATAAAGTAATTCGTTTTATGGTATATTTATGCCTTTGAAAAAGTTATAATATCGTTAAAGCAACGTATTTAATATTACATATAATTAACTTTAAAATTAAGCAGAATTTTGCTCAACACGTTTTTATAGTTACATAAATAACACAGAGAAATGTTTCATTTTCAGAGGCAAAGGTTAATTCTTAAAATTGTGCTAAATGTGATAACTGCTGTTTTTCGCGCAAACTTATTATTTGCCAGATAAATGTCTGAAAAATCTAGCAATATTTAAGTACTAACAGTAAGTCAGCTCTTGTGAGATGAACGATTAAAATTTTGCTGTACCTAAGATTGTAAAATAATGCGAGAAATTGAAAAATATATATAAGAAAATTAATAATATCCCAGCTAAACCCTTGTTTCTTGTTCATATCCTTTCTAGAAATATGGAATGTTTAACAGGAACCATAGGTGAACTCAATTTCAGGGGATAGAAAAAAATGGCCGTCTCCGGATCTTCTTAATATTTCATCCAGGATTCTAATGAATTTTTCCTACATGCTTCACTTAATATTTGCCCATAGCGGGAGCAAAACTCCATAAAGTTGAGCAATTTTCGCGGGTGTAGTATAATTCCCTTCTCCGGGCAACAAAGAGTATTCCAGTAACTGTTTTGATGCATTTATGACCTAATTTGTCCGTATTACTTTCTACAGTTTTTCCTAGTTATGAAGGAGAAGCCGGTAATTATGAGGATACTAACCGATGCGAAGGAAAAATTATATTCCTCTTAATCAACACACCCTGAAAAAGCTGACACGCAATCAGCCAATGTTGTGAAAATCAAATTATTCATAGAATTTATTTTTATGATTTTTACTCTTTGAAGTTAAATTATCGCATCTAAGTAATTTTATAAATATGAAAAAATCAAAATAAAAAGTCAATAAGTTTGTTTCTGAATAAGAGAGACAAATTAATCTTCCATCAAAGCATCATTTTATGGCTATTTTATACGAGTTACCAATACTTGAACCAGCTAGTGTATAGTTTACTTCCAATAAAATAATTCTCATTCGAAAGAGTACTTATTATAAAAGGTTTCGGTATCTACCTTTAAAAAAAATTAATTTTCTTCTCAGATCATATTTAGAATTATGATTTACCTCAAATTCCTCAATAATAGTAGCCCAAATTAAAAAAATGACTCTGGCAAATGTTTTTTCTAACTTAACAATGAGTAGTGAGTTTCAAATAGATCTAAGGTTCCATTAAAATGCGCGGAAAGACAGAATACTGCAATTTTAAAATATCATGACTCAGGGTTTATAAAAAATGGCCAAAATTGTGGCATAAAGGGTATATATAAAAAAAAAATAAAATTTAATATATAAATGATGTTTCTCAATCTTAAACTCTCACTAACGAATTATTCCTTACGAATATTTGATACGATACTCTGATTCTTGTGGTGTAGGAGCATCATTTAATCATTTTCTTATCAGAGGTAGATATATTATAATGAAAGGATACAGAAATATATCTACAGTTTTTGTCACAACGGATAAAGATGGTGCTTCTGCTGCCTTCTTTTCAGCTATTCGTTTGGGCACCATGAATATACTCGGATAATTCGTTCATAGAGATGGCCGTGCGTGTTGAGTTGGCCTCAAACTTATGGAATTCAGAACAAATTATAGCATTACATAAGCCGGTCACAGATATCGGGGAAAAATAAAAGCGAGAGGCTAAGAACCGAAATAAATAGTTTCAAACATGCCATTCAGATTTTATTAAGTTATTCCAGATTAATTTAATATGGTACTAATTGCTAATACAGTTAATTTTTAAAATATATGTTGGGCAATGTTAACTACTTTGTGAACTGTGCTAACTTGAACTAAATAACTTTGCTAATCCCAAAAAATATTGATCTCCCTCTTTGCATGGGCTTATATTACACTGTTACCATAATATTGTAGCTAATTTTAGGAAATTTGAACGACAAATTCGTTCATTTTGTTTGTTATTCAAGTGCTTTAAAATGCTCTTTCCAAGTAAGACTTTTGAATTTATAGACTAAATAGAAATTAGTTCTTACGAAATATTGCACTAGTGAAGGAAAGTCACGAAAGTAAAAGGCACTTGAAAAGGTTATTTCATAATATACGATTCATAACTTCAGCAAGATAAGCTCATACTTATTTTCGCATTTCCTATTTATCGCCTCTTCCGACTATAATTTCCCATTTGTACCGAGTGAATGCTTTCAAACTCTCTTGCATCGCAAAATAATAATTAATTTATGCTATTTCTTATTAATTTAGTCTAATTTAAACCCAAAAAATATGAATAAAAAGTATTGCTCACTCTCTTTGCATGGGCTCTTAGTACGCTGTTGCTGTTATATTTTAGCCGTAAATTTTAACGACAATTCCGTTCATATTATTTGTTATTTAAGCGCTTTAAAATGATTTTTCTAAGGAATCAGATTTGAAGAAAGAATTTTGAATCAGATTGACTGAAAGTTGGAAGGAAAGTAATGAAACTATTCTAAAGGCTTATAAAAAATATTTCATAGCGTATGATTGATAACTTCAACAAGAAGAGCTAATACTTATTTTCCGGCTTCCTAATTATCACCATAGGTAAGCCACGAAAGTAAAAGAAAGGCATGAAATTAAAAGTTATTTCACAGCATACGATTCATAAGTTCAGCAAGCTGAGGTCACTTATTTTTGCGCTTCCTAATTATCGCCATAATTCCCCATTACAATCGAGTGACATCTTTCAACATCTCATATATAGCAAAATATTAATCAACTTATGAATTTTGGTATTATAAATTCCATAAATATGAACAAAATATATTGCTCATTCTCTTTGCATGGGCTTATAGTACGCTGTTGCCATAATAAGTTAGCCATTTATCGTAATTTTTTAACGATAAATTCGTTCATTTTGTTTGTTATTAAAAGGCTTTAAATTCCTTCTTCCTAGTCAGGCTTTTGGATTTGCGCTTTAAAATGCTCTTTTCAAGTAAGATTTTGAATCAGATGAACTAAAAGTCAGAAGGAAATTCACGAAAGTAAAAGGCATCTAAAAAAGTTATTTCACAGCATACGATTCATAACTTCAGCAAACTGAGCTCATACTTATTTTCGCGCTTTCTAATTATCGCCATAATACCCCATTCCCACCGAGTGACAGCTCTCAGCTTCTCGATTCTTAAAAAAAAAGAAAAAGAAACCAAGAAGAGGGACGCACATTTTTCCCCGAATCCTGCAAGTGACGGGAAAGGAATTTTCGAGCCGTGATTAACCGTGCGCCATCCGAGGTCCCCGGGGCTAAGGTCAAAGCGTCGTCGGTTCGCTCGGGAACTATGTCCGATGGCGCACGAAGAAAAAAAAAGCGCGACCCGGCAAACCTTTTTGCTGCTCTTTTGCCTTGGTGGAGAGAGGAGAGTTACGAGAGTTTGAGGCTAGCGTACGAGCGGGCTTCTTTTTAACAGGGAACCGAGGAAATGGAGGAGACCGTGGGAAAAATGGAGCATAAAGTAAAACAATTGTTGGGTGAGGCACCCAATTTTAGGTCGGCAAGAAAAAAGTTTGTGGGTATATCAAACTGCTAAAGGCCCTGAAGTAAAGGCGGAGTACCTACTACCCAATCTAATTTTGTGCTGGAAATAGGGTAGCACTATCACCACATGCGTTGGTCTCTCTCTGGTCTGGCATCCTAAATTTTAGATTGAATGCCTGATCTTTTCTCTAGACCCCGGTTTTTAATGTTAACGCAAGATTTTTTCGCGACAGTCGAAAAGCAAGTACATTGAAGAATTTAAGCTATTTGATACATTAATCACAAAAACGCCATGCACGTGACTTTATGAATTGATATTTTGTGCTCTATTTTTCGTACATGCATATGCATAATTTTGTATTTAGATATAAATGAGTATATGTAGTTTGTAATTTTTTTTACATGTATGAAAATTACCTTGCAAGAACAGATTTCTTATAGAATATGAACGTACGCTTGGTTTTGAAATCGTATGCACTTGACAGACATTCGAGCAATTTTACGCGTGTAAATATATTAAATTCTTGGATGTGTAGCCTCCGACCTTATTTAAATATTTTGTTGATTATTTTTTTTCAATTAAGAAATTTCAAATACGATAAATATTTTTCATGCCACATTTCCATTCTATCAACCGAATTCTCTTGCTTAAATGCGATTTCGAGTCTTAGTGAAAGACCCCAATTGTCATAAGAAAAACGAGCGTGCTGCGCCCCCTCCCAGCGGGCTTCCCCCGCTCTTTTCAATGCAGGTCCACAGAGGGATGGGCGCGTTTCTAATTTTAAAATGTAGAAAAAAAGGCAGGGTATTATGTACAAATTTAATTGGAATGTTCATGTACAAATTGAGGTCAGAGGACCTCTTTAACACAACATTGGAAGTAATTACACTATCCTCTGTTAAACGCACATGATGACTCATACTTACGTATCAACAGGAGACTTGAATGTGGAATCAGCCGCATTTTTTAAAAGTTATTTAAAGAATGCGAGATATTGTTGCAAATGAATAAATGTATCAGTTAGTGCGCCGTTAACGTCAGGAATATTTACCGTTTTTTTTTTAAATTATTTAAAAACCAATTTTAGGAAACAATAGCAATATTTAGCAAGTAAGATATGCCGTCGCACGTTCTCTGATAAATTCTGTGCATTTTGGTACCTCATTTGTAGAGTTTGGTTGCGTATAAGTTGAGGAAAAGGTATCTATACAGTAGAAATAATGTAGAAGAATAGCTTGATTGCTTTCAGAGCAGTCATCCAAAACCTCCAAAACTAAATTTGCTTCGCCCGTCCCCCTTCCAGCGCCCTCTCCCTCAATACGAATTAGAAATGCGAGGAAGCGTCGCCCTCTCGGTGCTTATCTAAAAGCTCGCTGGGGACGTGACACGAGATGCGAATTCTCATTTGTGGCGGATAGGAAGACGCCTCCGAGGCAGACGCGTATTAGACATTCCACTCATTTGAAAACAGACGCTTTTCTCGTCGCGCCCTGAGTGTTTACCGCTTCAAGAATGGAGGCGCACCGAAGTGTAATACGGCGATCGTCTCATAAATACGCGCATTTTTTGTCCTTAAATTGACACTAATTTTTCGGTCGAGAGAGGGTATTTTTCGGAAAGAAAAGTAGAATTCGTATCTTCTAACAAGGAGAGTGGAATGCATTATACTTAATGTAGATGAATATTACGCAAAGATATCTTAGTGTCCACTTAATTTTAATTGCAAATACTCTACGACACGTGTTTCGATTGGCTTGCTGTGTACTTTGTACCTAATGATAATTGCAAGCCAATCGAAGCACGTGCAGTAGAGTTTGGGAAATTAAAATTAAGTCGACAGTACGATATGCTTGTGCATCATTTTATATGATGTTCTATGATATATCTCCGGAAAATATTGTCTTAATTATATAGATAAAGTTGCTGCCATGCTATGAAACCAGAGTCATATCCATTAAAAGTATGCATATGAAACCTTACTAAGTTTAATACTATTTATTTTTATATATTCCATGAAGGAAAGGTATCACTAATCAAAACTTGAGGTTTTTAGTGATGCTACTTTTTGGGAGAAATTGTCTACTAGCACCATGTAAACGTATTATTTACTGGACTCTAATGTCACGATCAGCAAGCATGGCGATGGGTCGTTTGGAGCGCAAGATTACTATAAAATTTTCAAAGTGGAATTTTACTAATAATACGCAGGTTAGAGAGGAACTGCTTTTGCTATAATATTCAGTGTAGAGGATATTTTTTAATCGCATAATATTCCATTTTCAGTGGATTTCCCCATAGGTAACTTCCTGAAAATAATATGTGAGAGGTTTTATTGAAAAAACCGTGGTTCAAGGTGTTCAAAAATAATTCGAGGATCAGAATCTATTGATCGCGCTTGACAGGAGATAGAATACTTCACGCTAATAAGGAAATAAAATGGTGTTCAAGTACGGTGCGATAACGCCCATCATTAAGAGACAGATAGCTATGATTCTTACATTTCGACATCATATCGGAAATTGATATTATTGGGGTTGAAATTGCAAGGCAAGCATACGATGCTAATTAGTGTGATCATTTTTTTTCTGGAGTCAGGAATCATATATTCACAGATTCACATTTTCGGCGTGTACTTCGAGGTTGGCTATAAGGATCGTAATCATCCATGAATGTGCTGCAAACTCACTGGCCTGGCTTGTTTGAAGGCCTTGATCGTTTGGGTACAATGCCAGATAAAGCTTAATAAGGCCATTGCGTTTTAACAGAGAACGATGAAATCAATTAGGCAAACAAACAACCCCTATAATCTATATACCTAAGCTAACTTTAAAGGGCAATCAGTTTGGCTCGTAAACAATCGACACTATATGGCTGATAATAGTGTGAGAGATATCTATTCAATTTTAATTTTTTTCTCCAAGGAGTGTGTTATTTTGGGTTAAAAATCGATTCATATGGGCTATCAAGGAAATATTACATGCTAAGCCTAATAGGAAACATATGTAAATTAAACATAAAATATACGAAAAAATGTTTGAATGGCTCTGCGAATATTCATAAATTTCATGTAAGTATAAAAATTTATGGCTTCAGAAAAACTTAGGACTGAATCTTGGACAAGAAATGAACGAGGTGGATTCGTCGCCATTGGTAGAGATGATGCTGAGAGGGAGAGAGATCAGAAAAGCAACTCCTTCAGAGTATACCTACTAATGTACCATATATAGAAGTGAATAAGGTGAAAATTTACGAAAAAATACCCTTCCTTTAAAAACTTTTTTCACAATCTCCAGTAACAACAAATTATTAATTGTTAATTGATTTTCCATGTAGCAAAAACGAGTATGAAAGTTAGCTGAAAGTAAGCAGACGAGCTTAAAACTTATTAAAACACATAGAAACCTAGATTTCATGGGATCAAAATCTTATTAAAACGGTGTGATCTTCCATAAATCTTAAATAATTACCAAATTGTTATTATAAAAATATTGCCAGCGATGATAATTCATTCAGATCACTAGCCCTGCCACATGAAAAAATAATTTCCACAAATCATCATGATACTAAGGTAACACGGTCAGGAAAAAATCAAACTCTCGGGTAATGCCAACTTTGTTGCTGATTGCGTAAAAACGTTCGATCATAGCCATCCAGTTTTCTACAAATCGAAAAAATACTCACATAACAGATTATAGGCAGTGTCACTCTTTGAGCTTGAGTTAAGAAAAATATTAGATCGGCCAGCATATTAAGTTAATAGGTGAAAATCCAAATATTGAACTGAAAAAAGGCAATCAAAGATGTGGGGGTGCAAACGGGAATCCGGAAAAGGAAAACACGACGAACTCCAGGCAAACAACCTTTACTGTAAACAGTATGGAGCCGATATATTTTGTTGCTAGATGTCGCAAAAACCTCCAGGTTGCCAAATGTTTGCGGATGCCTATCTTCGAAGAAGTTTTAAATGGAAAAGTAAACACGAAAGAGATGAAAATTAAATCCCTCTACGGACTTAATGGTTAACACGTCGCTTGTATTTGGTGATCCATTCCAAGTTTTTGAAAGAAATTGGAAAGCCATACTGATCCGTTTAATCTATTTGGAATGGAATACTTCAAAGCGATAAAATCAATAAACACTCGGATGGGTCAATGAATGTTAGAGCACCGACCGACGATGAAAAAATTGGACTATAGAATCATGATTACATGAAATATTTTCATGTGCTACATTTATGACACTCTCAATGTATATTATTATTACGGAACGGGATTGTATTTCAACGGAAAAATCTTTTTGCCGGGAATAAGTGGGCAATTAAGTCAGCATTTCTGAAAGAAACCCTAACGTCTAAAAAATTTCATTTCCAACCTACATTTTTTTCTATCCTCCATTAAACATTGCCAATGCGAAAATTTGCGGTAAATCGTAGTCAAATATACAGAAGGATACGAAATTCTATATCAGTTGGATTTAAGTGAGGAAAATTTTGAATACCCAATTAAAAAAAAATAGATATTAAAAAATTTTAAACCCAGATTTTGCCTTGTATAAAACACACTATTGATTTTTATAAAAATTAAAAATGAGGTATATTCCCGGATTTGAGTTTTCAATGAAGCAACTTTTCAAACCACGTTCTTCGTGAAAACTCCGCATTTTTATTTGAAATATGAATAAATAAGGTAAACTTGAGTTTAAACCTAAGCAATCATGAATAACGGTGATGAATACCTAATTTGTTAGTAATTTTGCATAGGGTGACAATAACTACATAAATAATTTCTTCTTTCAATCCCTCACGCCCTCAAGCGGTTTTCACATTAATAATACCACTAATTTGTCTGCGTTAACTATTTGGCAAATAAAAAAATCGCTGATTATTTCATAAAAAAATAATTCATGGTGGAAAAAACGTCAATACAACTAATAATTTTTCTTGGCATCATTAACGAAGCTAGAGTTACTTTGTGCTGTACTTTCCATGCATAATAAAGGAGTTTGAAGGGAGGCTTGAAATACGAAGGAAATGACATTTTCCAAGTCTGACCTACTGCTAAAGAAAGCAATTTTCTCGTTAATGGGCTTTGGAAAGGACTGAAGTATCACGAGGACAATTCATCAACAACTCATTAGTATTGAAGCCCCCAGTTTTGCACTGTGCCTATGCCTTCCTATGCTATGCAGCCGCGTAAGGTCTTTCGAAAACATTTTCTGGACGTAAATTCTCTATCCTTGACTACGACAACATGAATACGGCTTCAACTTCAATTTCCGTCTCAGCAAAATAAACTAAACAAGCAATAAAGCGCATCATTATGAAAAACCATGCATACATTATTATCTGGCATTAGTGAACCACTGTGATGTAATGAGGAAATCTCACGATTCAATTTCTCAAGTCTCTTATCTGCTCAAAACGATAGGCTGTTCACGAGTAAAATGACTTCTCTCATGCAACAAGGTACATTTTCAATTAGAAACACTCCTCCAAAAGTGAAAAACATTGAAGGAACGTTTTCCATCCTATTCTAAATTCGTAGTATAGACGATATATTCACAAAAATTCAGTATTTGAGAGTGGAGTAGGTTGGAAAATTGCCCTGCCTTTGGACTTCTCGGATGAAATTCGGACATCCTCATCATGAAATACTTTCACGAGGATGTCCGAAATAGGATATTATTTTTTTCTGCAAGGGGTATGTATGTAGTTACATCACCGTAGAAACTAAACGCTTGTATCAATGATTTAACTACAAAGAATGAAATTCTCTTATGTTAATAAAAATGCTATAAATCTTGCACTGCAGAATTTCTTGACGTATTTTCACGATCAGTGGTAGCATAGGATCATGCTATTTCCACCACAAAATACACTTCCACAAATTGGGTATTTCAAGTCTTGCATTGCTCGCAATTATGCCTGTGTGGTATGATTAAATTTTAAAAGTGCTTGGACAAATAATGATCAATAATTTATTTAACAGAAATTTATAATGCAGACATATAATAATTTAAATACAGGTAGATGACGTTGGCAGATATTCTATTTTGGAAGTTGCTCAGCAAGAAGCCAAAGATTCCAAATCGATTTATACAGACTGAAAAGGAAAGAAATCATTATTAATTTTACTTGCAAGGTTTCAGACATGAGAATGTTTTTTTGTTAGATACTGTTTTGGCAAAATAGCTCATAGACCTGAAAAAAGCAACCAGTGAAATATTCCGTCAACAATGAAAAACCACCTCTCATTATCTCACCCCTTGATTTTGTCATTCAAATGCTCTGCTTTGTGTTCTTGACTGCAAACTACTTAGTATCAGATGGTGCATATGGTTGGGCTTACCGCCGCGAGGAGACACAAAGAGGATAGTTCAAAAAAAAGGGGAAAGGAAGAAAAAAGACATGAAGGGCGAACAATGGGCTGGAAGAAAAGAGCTTTCCCTCTGCTCTCGTGTAAGATTGGGCCATATATCACACCATTTTATCCTGAGACCATGAGCTATTTTTTTTTTCAAAGAAGCTTTTATCCTGAGCATGGAACAACAGAGCAAAAGGGGTTTACCATTCGCGAATAAGTAGGCAGCCACAGACGTGGAAGAAAAAGATGATAAGGGTCCCCGAATATCATTAGGCCGGTATTAGGTGCGGAATTAGTCTAGTGAATAGTAATTACGGAAGAATCCCTAAGAGACTTTCCAACTATTTTTCAAGTATAAGGGATGAATATCGCGGAATGAAATATTTTTAGTAGCCTGCAGAAAGTGAACAAAATAACGATTGCTGAGCAAGGAAATCTTTTTCATGTTCTACGAGCAAAACGCCATTAACGGTGTAGAAGATTATAAAATTGTGTTTATTCAACTACATCTACATGCGAGTAAAAAACTTAATGTAAATTATCATCATGATGGATACTAAGAAAGATTATATATAGATTCATCTATCAAAAATCGTGAAAAATCGCCTTAACTGTCATAGCACATAGGGCAATATTGAAAAAAGAATAGCATCTTTTCAGTTAAACAAAGGCCAAGCCTAAATTACTTCGTATCTAAATGAAAAAGATCAGGTGAATCAGAAACCAAGAGGCAATTTACATTATTAATAAATAACGTTGTGGTGTGGGTAGAAAACAATGTATCATGTGAAAAATATTGATAATGTTAATTGACTCCTTCTTCATGGCAAAGATGTTTGAAGGTGATCGAGGAGATATACGAGTCGCAATAATAACCATGCTTGACGGAGTGTAAAACAGTGCAGTAAAAAATGATAATAACTAGAACGAGAAGGAAAAGAATTGTGAGCAAAGAAATTATGTACACTGAAGATGCCAACCACGTACGTTTGCGTTAACATTAAATCTCCGAAATATGGCGTACAAGGTTTTCGGCGGTGCAAATGGAATTTTTAGAGTCTTACAGAACTTCCGAATATTTACTTCGCTCTTAACAGAATTACTTCAATTACCTAATTACCTAATTTTTTCCGCAGCCTAATTCAGAATTGAGGAAATAAAAAAAATTATATATTCAGGAGTTAATAACGCATTATGGAAGGCTTTCTTTTCAAATTAACTTCTCCAGAATATCTTGGCTGGTTACAACCGGCCAACAACATTATTAAAAAATGATAATTTAAGCCTACAAAGTGAAGATAATTAGGCTTCTCTTCACAAGTTAAAATTGAATTACAATAATTGATATATTTGACATTGTAACTTACCTAAAAAGCCAACTAAAGATATTTCTTCGATTTTAAGGGAACACTGGGGTGTGGAATTTTTATGGAGACTATTAAGGCTGCTTTATTTAAAGCTAAGAAGAGAGCCACGTTAAGACTGACTTTGATACGCGCTTGAGGCGACGGTCAAGAGAAAAGCAGTTTGAGAAGTGTCCGTAGATTTCAAAGAAGGACTTAAGGTATTCAGAAAACCCAAGCACTATAAGGTGTAGAGTGAGCTATTTTCTAAAAGACAACATTGAAAGACTTGGAGAACCACTTTATGGGAGAATATTATGAGAGTGCTAGTCGATGTAAGCCGTACGAACAGTTCTCTAGGCCACTATTGATGCTCTTCCACAATGTCAGTTACTCACAAGCTAATGGGAGGCACAAAAGTCAATGCGCCCCTTCCATAGTCATGATATGTTTAGAGGCTTCAAAGGGGTCAAATTTAAACCACTATTTTGTATGTCATAACTATTGAAGAAACAGGAATTTACATTCGTACTGATAAAATTCATAGTTTGAGGCGTAACTTTGTGAAAGCGATTCATTGTAAATAATGAAAAAGAAGAAACTTTGTGCTTTCTTATGAAATATTATTTACGCATTTACTCGAGCATGGTTTCAACGTAAGACGTCATCATCAGGTGAACTCTACAGAGGTCCATCAATTCAATTTATACTAGGATGGAAGAAGGTAGCCAATCCGTTCAACCTAGTTACCATCCTCCCTCTCCCACCAAGCCTGGTGTAAATGATGTGATAGACCTCTGTAGAGTTCTCTTGATGATGACGTCTTACGTTGAAACCATGGTCGTGTAAATGTGTGAATAATATTTCATTCGTACTGATATTTGTTTGGTTAAAATTTTTTAGTCGCACAAGCTTCAATTTTCCGATCTTGTTTTCCATTTGCTTTCGCCGAATATTAAATCATATATCCTTACTAACTCGTAACGTAATTATTTATTGTCTTTTTGTGGAAAAAATGAAATTTTTAGTATTAATGTTTTTAACGGTGCGTGGAGTAAGTTTCTACAAAAACAAGTTTCCCAGCTGGTCTCATCATTAAATAAGATCTCAGGTGAATATCTGACCCAGCGATATCGTGTACTCTTTCACTCATAAATTTTGGTTTATTTTATGCTAATCACAATTATTTACAATCTCTCACAATTATTTCTCTCAAAATTTAGCCATAATTAGTTTAAATACATTTATATTTCAAGCTGTTACAACTGGGAGGTGAGGGAATACGTGGCGCAACAATCTTATTGGTTGCAGCGAGATTATATTTCCTTTCTATCAACGAAAAATTCATCGTCTTTGTGGAATCAAGATAACTATGTGTGAATAGAGTATAGTGTGAAACTGTTATTTGTCGGGGACAGCAGTAGCTCGAGAGAAAAATTGACAGATATTTAAGGTAAACATATTATAAAATATTGTGAGAGTTGAGTTGAGGGGATCGGGTTGGTGTGGTAGCTGGAGTGTTGGCTTCCCACCCGGTGTGCCCGGGTTCTAATCCCGGCAGTGGCAGAGAATTTTCAGAGACTGCCCGATCCCTGCTTGAGTGTTGTGTGGAGGACATTTCAAGCGTAACACTCCGTCCGTCGGATGGGACGTTAAGCCGTGGTCCCCTTGGCGCCTTTCGTTAAGAGCAGGCTAATGCCGACGCCGGGTTTCTCTCCAGCCTTCCTTCCATACCCTTCCCTCATGGCGCAAATGACATCAGCTGTCGGTCGCCTCCTCGAAATACCATACCATACCGAGATGAGTTGAAAAATTTGCCATTATTTCAATCAGCCAACACGAAACATGGCTTGGATATACGAGGGACGTTTTTTTTTCAACCTCCGGTAGCTCAGCAAAAACACCATACAAGCGACAGACGGGTACTGCGCGCATAGGGCGATTGCGCGTCCTCCGCACTACACGCTCAAGTCATTTTGGATCGTGAGTTGTTAGTTTAAGGTTAGTGGCAATCTCATCAACAAAACTGCCTCAATTGAATCTCCCGCCAAGAGTGCACTGCGGAGCGAAAGCCAGAAAACATGCCGCACGTCTTCAGCATTGACATATCTTCACCTTTATACCGATAAAAGAGAATTTGTTTATTGCACTGTGGCTAGAGTGTAAAAGAGTGTGAAAAATTATGCCCATTCCCATTCGAAACAAAAGAAGAGACATGCTGACTTCTGGAATTGTTCTGATCCATGACAACGCCCGTCATCATGGTGCTGATGCAGTGCAATGGACAATTTTCGATCACCTGCCGTGCAATGCTGACCTAGAGATGTGTGACTTCCATCTTCACGCTGAAATGAAGATGTGGCTAGGAGGGAAGCGTTTTCAAACGGACGATGAGCTTCAGTACAAAGGCATATTTCATTGGAAGTCATTGGCGGCAACATCCTATGAAGAAGGTATAGTAAAACTTGTCTACTGGCACGACTAAATCCTAAATCGCCTCGGCGATTATGTCAAAAGGACACTATAATTGTACTCAAGATTTACCAATGAAATAATTTTATTCAATCAAATTTATTTATCAATCATTTTGTCTTCTGTTCATGGCCCATCGGAGGTTGAAAAAAGAGTTTTATCACATCACATACATACATTCAAAGAAATAATAATTTAGCGACATCAATGGGTAGCAAAAAAGATGCCTCGTGCATACGTAGCGTCAGGAAAAAAAATTGGCTAATGAATTCGAAAGGATGCTATACGAGGTATAAAAAATCCACCATGCATTAATAGTAGGTGCTACGATGTCTCATTTAAACTGAACACCGCACGAACAAATTACCAGAATTCAATTTTAAAAGGAAAAGAGGTTAATTAAGTTAAAAGAAATATCCTCAAAAATTTTACCTTCAACGCGTTTCATCACGTCTTCCGACGTGCCTTTCAAAGATGGCTCCGAAATTAATTTAGGCCGAAAATTTCTCCCAAAAAGGAGAGTCAAATTTGGTGGGAAGCCTGATTAAAATGGCGCCGCATGAGTGAATTTCCATGTCATCGAAGCGAGGAAATTTTCCTCATGAAGAATAGTTTGGTGCAAAAATAACTCTTCGGTTACGGAAAGAACCAAATTAGATCTTTCGTTTTGTGGATGCACTTCATCCCAGAACTCAAGAGATTTCTTCCTTCAAAAGAAAGAAAAAATAGAACCGACTTCACCTCTGTTCTATGCATACCCCAAGGAATATTATCCTTCCGGCTACCACCGCAGTCATGATGAGGAAGCGCAGGAATATATTATACTGGTTCCTTTCAAGGGAAAAAGAAACCTGACGTTCGTCTCAAGGAAACTAAATTTTGCGCTTAGAGATTTCATACGGATCAGATCCTGAGAATTTCTTAGGGATAGTAAATTTTCGTGATAGAAAAATCTATCCTCAGAAAAAAAGTGGTAACCGAGGATTTCTTTTATATCAGAAATATTTCCGAAAATTAGAATCTCAGCTAGCATAATACAATATCTGAAATGAGGTCCAATCAGTTGATTGTAATTTACTTAGGTTTATTATAGGTAAATTATAGGAAAGTTGTACTATAGATGCTAGAATTATCAAATATTGATATTATTACCACTACACTCTCAGTACAGCTTCTTCTCTAGATTTACGCCTTAGCATCACTTTTATTTTTCACTATTTTTTTAAGGATCTAACAATGAATAGTTTGCTCTTTGAAACTTATTTCACCTCTGAAAATCTGCGAGACGTCGACCATATTAATTAACATAAAAAAATTAATAATACTAACAGGATTATGATAAAATACAAATAAATTGCAATTTTGAAAATAAAATTTAATGTGAAAGTTGAAAACTTTCTTGAAAATAATATGGTATTAGTAACAATGAAAGAGGGTTTTTTTTAAATGGCATAACTTGCTCGCTTATCATTCCTAGACGCCATATCTACATTCCTTTACCTAAGTAGCTAATTGAAAATTTCCGGATCCGTCCTCTGTCGATGGTAAATGATATAAAACTGAAAAGAACGGGGCTATAAGAAATTTATATTGCATTACAGCACAAATAGAAATTGCGTTCTGCGCTATGATAACTGATATATCAATTCATGATAGGTGAGACTGGGAGAAGAATGCCAAAACGAAGTATAAGAGGGGTAATAAAATTCTAAGTTCATATTTAAAACTCCGAATTACCTGTAAAAGGCTTAAAAACTAAAGATCAACATCGGGAACATTATTTTCAGGATATGCTTTTCAGACATTTTTATCTCTCAATGCAATGAATGCATGCAAGGATTGCCAATCCTAATTATTTCAAAAAGGAATACACCCCTGATTTGAAGAATTGTATCCAAATAGACTGCCAAGTCATATCAAAGAAAAAAGTAAGTATGTAAAATTATTTATCCTTGCAATAAAATTGTGATAAAAGTTTTAAAATTTGAAATATTTAAATGAGCTTTGTGGACAGTTTTGGGATAATTAAATTACTCACATAAAAAGGATTCACACTAGGTTTGATAAGCATGATTTCAGCAGAGAGACTCCGAGCAAAAATTTTATATGATGTTATATATGCGGCAAATAGCGCAGCAAAATATGTTCATTAAATTTAGGTGTGACCTCATATTTTGGGAACCATCCGGCCTGGCGCGAGACGTTTACGCTTCTACAGTAAACTAATGCGCTATGAAGGGTGGAATGGATTTCACACAGAATATAATGAAATACGTATCAGATAATAGGAAATAAATGAAATTGAATACGCACTGATCGTCAATTATTTCTCCCTCAGCGGGAAATCGATGAAGCCGTTGAAATCGGTATTGGTTGGTAGAGAACATAAAAGAGGGTCTTATTGAAATTCTGATCGGGTAGACCTATCAAACGGCTTCCTATATCAATGTCCATTGTAAAATAAGTTAATTGGACTACGAAGCCATATTTTCATTGCCGTTACGAATGAATCATGTGATGATCAAGACGGGCTTGTTGTGGAAGAGAAATCTGTTCCCGCAGAGGAATATTTTTACGCGGCAGCTAAATTTACACTTTAATGCTGTAGTTTTTCTAGATGGTTATGAATATAAACCGTTATCAACCGAGGTAGTCGACAACGGTCATCCTACGATTTTCGACTATGTCATACTTACGAGGATGTAAACATACCGCTTAAACTGTCTTTAACGGGCGAATAATTTGCTAAAAACTTACGCTGCCAACTAAAAATTTCATTGCATATTAAATTGATTCCGAGTGTCCAAATTTGAAATTATTACTTCTCCATTTGCTTGGATGAATCTTTTTTTAATTTGAGGAACTGGAAAATATAGAAAAAGTGCTCTTAACACATGCTTAAAATATTAAAACAAAAATCCAAGTTATAATCAAGTAAAACGCCACTAAAGAAGAAAAAAATTAGACCAATAGAGAGGTTTCGATGTACCATAAAAAATAAAGCAGGTTCTTCTAGAGATGAAATTTGGAAAATAAAAACAGCGATTATTGAAAAACAATGAAAAACGCATGGGGTTTTGTGATCGAAACATAAAGCTTTCTCACCGTTAACTATGGTAATAGTGAATCAACATTGCAAAGTATAATGACTGATGTTTTATTGATAATGTCAATACTTAAGTTCGAAATATTATCCTTATGTCGTGAGCAAAAATCTTCATAAAAACGATGAGAATTTTTTTTGTTGCTCCTTGTATCCAACTATAGTGTACAATTATGGGAAAAATAATAGCTGAAGTGAACTGAAAAATAACTTTTCATGCTTCACAGTTGTTTATTTTATTTTATATACCCGGGTTTCACCAAGTGCGGTATCCACAGGAACAAAGTCAATCTTTGAAACGAGTGGTGTATTTATATCTAGTTAGCGGAGAGTTAGTGGTCAATTGGGGAATAATAGTTTATGAGGGCAAGGAGGGTATAAGCAGATTTACTTGAGCAACCAGCCGGTGAGCTGGACGCAGAGAACCGCGGTATATCTAGAAAAGTAGAATGGAATTAAAAAGTGTTTTCTTCCACTAATTGAAACTCATTCTTGCACAAAATAATCTCAAAAGTCTCATGAGTGTCTATTACACTGCGTTTCTTTATGAAATGGAGATGAGCAGCTAGAAGCTCCCTCCAACGCCTTAATTTTATCGCGTGTGTCGCGAAGAGTGGTTTTTATCTCTTGTTTGAAAATAAAATGCAATTATATAAGTGGAACATGAGAAGTTATTTTTCCATACTATACCATTTTTAGTATGCCGTGGTTCTAGGGATTTACGTTGGAGAATATTGCTTTGATTTAAAGTATTCTCTGCATGAGTTTCAAGAGTTGGTAACATAGTGGTTAATGTTTTGGGCTGAACAAGCAAATACAAATATATCAGGAAAAATACAAATTCTGCAATGAAATAGCCTTGTACTGCGTGATAATTTCCTCTACGTGAAACATGTCGTGCCAATAAAATAAATCAGTGGAAGTCAACGAAGTCTTCTTTTTGTTTGTGAATATCAACTTCCACATTGTTGAGCCTTATACCTTTGAGCATAATTTCCCTGGGCACACGGACACCGAATAGGGAAGAATAGTTTCTGGGATGAATCTTTTGTAATTTGAGTTTGTAGGCAAATGTAGTCTAAAGTGTTAATTATACACCTGAAAATTATATTAAAATGATAACCTAAGTTTTAACCAAGTAAAGGCCATCAAAGATTATAAATAAGGCCGATAGAGAGTATTTGATGCCCAAACTTAAACAATATAGCGTAGACATTTGGAATTGTCTTCGGAAAATGAAAACAGCGATTCGTTGAAAAACATCGAAAATCACGGGGGTTTTAGGATTAAACCCTACGAAATATTTCTCACCCTTGAATATAACGAAATTTAGTAGAAAATAAAAAGTAGAATAAGTGATCATTTATTATATATCTCCAAAAAAGTAAAACACGAGATATTGTTCTTGTGAGTTGAGCTTAAATTATCATGAAAATCGATGAGAAAATTTCTCAATGCTACTTGTGTCCAACAAGTGTACCGTTATATGCTAAATACTTCTTGAAATTAGATAAAAAATAATTTTGAATGCTCCACAGTTGTTTATTTTATAATTTCTACTCGGATTTGACTAGTTCCGGTATCCTCAGGAACAAAGTGACTCCGAGAAGGAATTTTACACCAAGAGAGAGGCAAAGAGATGGAGTAATATCAATTCAAAATTAAAATAAAGGTTCCGAAACACGGAGGGCATTTGAGTTCTGAGCCGGTAAGCTAGGGTTTGCTTGTTCTTCGGGACGGGATGCAAGCTCTTGAAAGATCCTGAGTGGTGCTGGTCACGGGACATAAATTCCTGAGTCGAGTAGCGGAGGCGAACGAGAAAGGTTTATGCTAATTAAGAAAGAAAGGTCTGGCGACTAAGTTCCTGCGAGAAGAGAGGGGGTAATTTGAACGCGGGTACGGTGGGATGAAAGAAAAAAAACCATTCCTGGACTCGGGATACCACAATGTAAAGGCATCGCCAAAAGAGAGAAAAATGAATGGTGGGATGGATGGCATCTCGGGGTAAAGCTGATTCTCTCCACAAAAAGAGAAAGCAGAGTTCAAAGGAAAGTAATAATACCTCTTATGGAAAATAAAACTTTGTTTTCATGTGGTACTGTACTAAAAAGTACACTGCTTAATGATTTCTTACACATGTCATGAACAAGCTGACCGAGTATGGCTTTCAAATGTACAGCGAAAGGAGCTTAAACCTGGTAACACCGAGGAAAAACTTAGTTAAGTTTAATAAAATAAAAGAAAACTACCCAAAATCCCCCTATACAGAATATTTCAGGAGGCATCTGCTACACAGGAGTTGGTAGAGGGGGCAATTTTAAGCATTTTTTGTCCGTAAACATGGAGTCGCAACTCCATAATTACTGAGCTAAGGCAGTGCAACATTTTATTTAATGCACTTTGCAGTTACCATGAAAATGGTTTTTCTTTAGTATATGGCCTTGTAGACTTTTAATTAAATATTCCGGATTTTTAAGGGCATAAATTAATTTACGTTGGACGAAAATCTGAGATTATAATTATCTGAAACAATTAATCTTTGAGCTTCAAAAATCGAGAATAGCAAATTTTCGTCCAACCATAGCTGAGTAACTAAGGAGTTGGAACTCCATGTTTATGGACAAACAATGCTTAAAATTGTCTTACCCCCACCACCTCCTGAAGTATTTCAGATTCCTCGTGTAACACCCTGTATATTAATATCAGCTCCAGAAAAATTCCACGGCACTTTCTTTGTTTTTACAGTTCAAGATAGTCCTCTAAAGCGGATATTATCATGGCATCATTAGAGTGAAATAAACGCAGTATAAGAAAAAAGAATAATACACAGTACGATCTTTAGAGATTTATTATATACGGATACAAAAAATAATCCGCCAAATATAGTCTGGCGTATTATTTCCTTTAGAAAATGGTCCTGAGTAATCAGAGGAAAGCGTTTTCTGCTTAATAACTAAGGCTTCAAGTATAAAAGATTAACAGGTGTTTCCAGAAATTTACTCGTTATGAAATACAGGTCGTGGCGTACAGATCTCTTTCATGCACAAATTGAAAGCTCACAAAGTTTGGGCGCCATTCGCTTCGTTTATTATTCACGTCCTTGGCCTAGAGGCGTTCGTTACTCAATCGCGAATGCAGTCAAATTGCAAAAAGCATTGCCGGGCTTTTGAAGTACGTGCATCGCCTTAGTCCATTAAATTGCTGTTACTTTAGCCGTGCCTTTAAAAATCAATTCCCATCTTAAAATAAAATTGCCTGGGACACGTTAATCAAAAAGTGATTCCAAAAAGGGAGTTCAAATTTTTTATCTTCCGAATCACTTGTGCTTTCTGTTTGTTTCACATTGACGGAACGTCACGGCTTTTTTCATATTATTCGACATTCCTCAATCATTTGTGAACTAAAATAATACCATAACCGTAGTAACCGCTATAAATTTTTGCCCATTAAGAGATTGCTGAGGATGAGTTACTTTCTTAGTTTTGATCAACAAAGGGGTTTCCGCGAAAAAATTTAAGTAAATAAATCAAACAGCTGGATTTTCTGCACATCATAGTCAGGAGTTTACCAAGAGATCAATGAAATACTATAGCAGAAAGGGGAAATATTGTAATGATAATTTAACTGAGTCGACCCAGTATAGGCAATCTTAAGTATTTGAAATATTTACTAGTAATATAAAATATGCAGAGAAATTTGAAGAGGTGTGTAGGTTCAATAATACTATAAAAATTGAAGCAGTGTGACTTTAATACATAATTATGTAGTTTTTGCAAATGTAACGACGTTTCTCACCTTCAGAAATGCGATTTTTAGCGGAAAGCAAATACCAGTTATGCGTCGTGAAATCGAAGTGGCGTTAGGCGTTTGGTCTTTTCATCAACTGCAGCAATGGCAAGAAAATATGGGAGAAAATTACTTTTCTATTTGTATTTTCCAAGCTTTAAAATGAAACCCATTGTTTAGATGTACATTTGCAATTAAAAAGCGAACAAGTATCATAATTTTGCATATTTTCCCGAATTATCTTATGCATAGAGGAATTTTTAAGCCAGATTAATATAACGCTGCACCTTCTTTGCACAACGTAGGTTAAATGGGTAAAATAGACAACTTTAGAAGTTCAAATGAAATTAAAGTTACTCCTTTCCAATTTACGCTTTACGAAAACTAAAGGTAAAGCGTTTACTTTTCGTGCATCAATTTCTCCCTATATAAGACTTACGTACCATAACCATATGAAAATAACCATTTTAACATTGTAAAATGGAATACAATGCAAAGAATTTAATGCTAAAATTTACGTTCATCTCGGTAAAATTATAAATGAAATTGAAATCACTCTGTAGTAAAATGGTCCAAGGCACGATGAGTCATAACAAAAAAAATCAACTTGGAAGATAAACCCATCGTGGGGCTCATACTAAGCATGCTGAGAATATCTGCGGCTCGAGTGTTAATTTTAAGAGTGGACGTCGGAATTTTGCTTCATTTATTGGGTTCAATTTTTTCATTGGGGTCGAATATTTCAATATCATCTCAAATGCTTTTGGAAGTAACTCGTTTATTAATATCAGAATGTTATATCAAGCGGTGTTCAAATCATAGGGGACACAGGAAGTTATGATTCCTGGGAAAAATGAAAGAAGGTATACGAAGTATGGCTAGATTCAATCGAAATGGCTAACCAGCGCTGGCGCGGTTCCTTCTCTTCAACAAATTAAAGGAAGGTCAAAAGGTCAAGAGATCTGGGACCAAACAGGGCAAAGGACGCGGAGGGGTTTCCGGTTGGTTGAACTCGATTGGAACAAGAGGTTCAGGATACGGGTTTGTTCGCTGGATCAAAATGGAGGTCCTAAAATTTCAGTGCTAATGTTGGGAGGGTCGATTGACTAAAGACTCAATTTCTCTAATTCCCGTTACTATTCACACACCGGTGTTAGTATCACTAACCCTATAATTTGATTTTTTTTCTCAGAAATTATTATAAATTTGAGTCGTATAGAAAATTATTTTCGTTCATTGGTAGCACTTGATTGCAGTCAAACATAGAACCAAATTTTCGAGATGGCACCAGCTTTTCAACGTAGTGAATTTGACTTTTACTTATGTAGGTTAGTATTTCCAAAATGCATATTAATAAAGCCTCTTTTGCCAAAGATATATTATTTAGATTTTAGTAGATTATCTTAACAACCAGGTATAATAGTGATAAAAATTAATTGCGGCTATGATAGGCAAAATTGATGATGATAAGTTTCTAAACTAATACCATATCCATTCAAGTGGCATTTAGTGCTGGACGTTCATATGAATAATTACAATAATTTTATCGATTAGGGCTTATTTGCATATATAATTAGGTAAAGAGTTATAAATTGGAAAAGAAATAAAGAATAAATTAAATTAAAATATCTGTTGTGTTTCACTAATGTCTATTTACTAATTTCAAGTGTATTCTGAGGATGATAAAACATTATTCACTTTCAAATTTTTAACTTTGTAGTGTTCCATTATAAAGAGGTCTTGGTAGGATAAATATTACTTATACTATTTATTTTTTGTTTACATAATGCGACACGGGTTTCGATTAATAATCATCATGATTATCAGGCGTAAATTATTATGTGTTTATCGTATTATTGTAACTTAGTTAATAAACGGAGGAAGAGGTGAATTTTTTCCTCTATTCTGGCGTCCTTTTCAAAATTAATCACTTCCTCCGTTAGGCAAGAGTTAGCTACTCGTAACTAAGTTACAATAATGAGATAAATATGAAATAATTTCCGCCTGATGATGATGATTATCCATCGAATCCCGGGCCGCTTTCCTAAAAAAAAACCAAATGGTATTAGTAAACGTTATTCAACTAAGATACCTTATGATGGAATACCACAAAAATAAATTAAAAATGAATCAGTGAATGATGTTTTGTCAGCCTCATAATAAACTTTAAATTAATTAATACAAATGGTGAGACACTGCGGACATTTTATATATATTTCTTTTCCAATTTATAATCCTGTACCTCATTATAGATGCAAATAAGCCCTAATCGAAAGAATTGTCAAAAGAATCTATGGGGGGCTGGGGCTAAGGCTATAGACACCCCCTTGAATACCCTATTTTACTATTTTACACTAGATGGAATGGTAATTTTGTTCGGACCCGCAATACTGCTGGGAGGTTACCCCCTACTTACCCCCTCCCCCCGTGTCCTTATCCTGGATCCGCCACTGACGCCAAGTGAATGGAAATGGAGATATTTTTTAAAATTAGCGTCATCAATTTTATGTATCATATCCGCAATCACTATTATACCTGGTTGCTAGGATAATATGCTCATTTCTAAATAGATGTTAAAACATTACCCGAATAAGAAACCAATTACCAAGAAACCTGATAAAAAATTACCCGTTACATTAGAACTACTCTCATTTGTTCTGCGTACCTACCAGACCGCTTTAGCATCCATCTTCTTACACTCCTTTTCTTAAATTTTAGGTTGAACCGCGAATTCTGTGCGCCAGATGAAAATTTTCCGAACTCTCCTCTCCAAGAGCGTCTGGAGCGCTGCAAACCGAGCGCGCCTTTTTGAGCATGCGGCGACGCGCTTTTCTTGGAGCAACGTCAATAGACTGGATATAAAGGGCTTCATTCCGTTTCTCCACTCGCTCTTGTCACATGCTGCTCGGGCGTTCATGACATTGCCGCGGCCTGGGCTTGATGACTCTTGAAATCTTGGAGGAGGGGCACGCGGAAGAAAGCTCGCTCTTCTTTGGAACGCGTCTCAGCCGAGTCTGATATATTTTCTTCTCAGACACTCCCTTCTTAAACCTTTCTCCTCCGCACTGCACTGACGTCTTTCGCTGTAAATGATCAAAATCATCTCAAACTCTCGAGGACTGAAGTTGATGTGAGGACACATTTCCTGGAAAAAAATATAACTAGAAAGTGCAAGTGACTGAGAGCATTTCAAAACTGGAAGTATCTTTTAAGTCAAAGGTCAGAAAACTACCCTGCTCCTATACTCCTAGAATATTATGTAATGAACTCAGATACAGGTTCTGACTTTCCTTCAGTTAAATCAAAAGGGGTCGATAAGTCGATTAAACAATTAGTAAACCAAATAATTATCCTCCCCAACCCTTTTATCAAAGGTATAAAGGTTATTTTCAAAGTATACACTGCAGAGTGGTTATGAACTAGTTTATCTATAGATCGATTTAAATTTAAAAAATATTTTCTGAAATATATCAAATATTTAAAATAATCTAATCATTAAATGCGCCGTATCTAAAAAAGTAGAGTTGTTACATAAAAACGGATATCATATTTGGATTCAGCACCACGCAAATTGTTAATATCAGCTCAAAAACTCCCGGCGCCAAAGAAAAATTTTTTTTGTTGGCCTGTGTTATTAAAGAAAAATATAAAAAGTAAATAATACATAGGTACTTCTGAAATAAAAAATTAAAAACTATTACCCTTCACATAAAAAATAAAAGGTATTAATTTAAAGCTAATGATAATCTATATCAAATAGCTTGAGAAACATCCCGAAGACCTATTAATAAAGCATAGACAACATTAGAAGATCAACAAGCGATTTTAACTGTATGCAACTCTTAATTAGTATGACCTAGAAAAATTTAAATTAGGATGGCAACATAAAATGTAATAATTACTCAATGAAGCAAAGAAATGAATAAACTATTATTTGCAGAAAAATAATAAGGTAAATTATTAGAAATTATTGTGAATGTTTGTTCCCCATTAAATAATATAATTACATCAGAAAAAGCCAGTAAAATACCACAGTAACCTTCTGTATTGCCCTTAAGAATTTTTAATTTTCTTCTCTTTCTAGCTTTATGGAAAAACGCAATGGATTAAATGGTATAAATGGAATTAGACTTCACTAAATAGAAACTAAACTCGATGTGTTCGAAGTTTAAACCTAAAAAGATTAAAGTGGTAGACATAATCATAAAAAATGACCAGAAAAACCCTCAGGTCTGTAGACGATGACCGAGTCGGACATCGAAACGTCGGCAGCTATGGAGTTCCTGACCCGGTGGCGATCCCGAGAACTCTTCACTAAGGAGTTAATATTTGCTTCGATGTTCGCTTTTTCTTTGATGACGACTGATATTCAAACGTATCGTAACTGATTAAAGCTAAATCAGCGGGTTATCTTAATTTATATAGCAGTTATTTTCGTACCATTAGTCTTCTGTTTTTCCTAATTATCATTACATCACATGTAAGCTGCTCTTATCGTTATTCAACTGATCAGTTACTCTCATGCAGCCGATTTGAGCTATCAGCATGATAGTAATAATAACTACACATACACGAGCTGTATCCAATGGCACCTCTGAAGTAATTTCTTATTTATCGATAATTGACTGAATAACTTTGCCAACATTGACGCTTAATTAATTCCTGGTCATTATTTATGATTTTGTCTACCACTTTTATACCATTTAATCCATTGCGTTTTTCCATAAAGCTAGAAAGAGAAGAAAATTAAAAATTCTTAAGGGCAATACAGAAGGTTACTGTGGTATTTTACTGGCTTTTTCTGATGTAATTATATTATATAATGTGGAACAAACATTCACAATAATTTCTAATAATTTACCTTATTATTTTTCTGCAAATAATAGTTTATTCATTTCTTTGCTTCATTGAGTTATTATAACTTTTTATGTTGCCATCCTAATTCCATTCGCCGGGAAAGCGCGAAATCTTTCTTCATTAACTCCTTAGTTTTTAACTAAGGTTGTTCAAACAAATTACTCCAGAATATGTCTGAATCCTATGCCTCCAGTATATAATTTATGAAGTGGCGTCTAGAAGTCATGATATCCTCCTTTAAAGAACCTTATCAATCAATAAAACTATCCAGATGTCCACCAACATGGTTACATGCTGGTTAAAAACGATACCGCGACATTAAATTAGGCTTAACTTATGGTTGAGTTAGCAAAAGAAGTTAGAGGAATACAAGACGTTGATTAAAAATTCCAGCGATATAACGAATAGCCTATAGAGTTAGAAAAGAAGCAAGGCGTCAGAAGATTTATCTGGTTGAGTTTTTGTTTTCTTATGGCTTACATCCATTTCTACCACTAAACATGGAAATAAAACAATGGATAATGGAAAAAAATTACGTTATTAAAAAAAAAGAAAAATATGCTATCAAGAAATGACTGCAGTCATTCTGTATCTAATCATCATTCATCAGATTTTTTAGAGGAATTGGCAATTTAAAAAAATATAGCTTGATAATTAGTTATCGAATTCCATGCCTTTATTTTGAATTTAAGTGGTCTCAGACTTCTCAGTGGTCCCCAGTAAAGCAATCGCGTATCTCACAAAAATGAATAAGTATCGGAGTTTAAGGAGTTTGTTACAAGCACCAAAATGTTATGATATATAAGTATAAATATGTGAAAGCGCCTGTACGAATTTTTAGTCACTATAAATATTTTTACAACAAATACGGGTTTTATTTTTAAAAGATAGTGACGCAAAAATTCGAATTCAAAAGAACAGTCATGGAAAAGCTCAAAGGCTTTGGAAACGCCATTTGAGGAAAATAGAAATATTTTTCTGCTCCGCTCGAAAAGAATTCTAAAGATGGCACAAACTGCTTTCCACGGCAGGCATTCAATTTAGGCCTTTCGTGAACCGACTTGCAAAGTTTTGAACGGAAGCGAGAAAAAGTATTGCATTGTAAAAAAAGGGAGAGAGAAAAAAAACGATGTGTTAAGGCCTTAAGAAGAGAGGAAATTCAATTCCCGCGCTCCGCTTATAGCGACACGGCGTTTGTTACTTTGTCTTCCCTAGGCTCAACCTGCTACCCATATACCTGTACAAATTTGCGAAAATAATTATATTTTAGCCTAGATGAGAGGAAGCAAAGCAAATAATATAATTCTGCCCTTCATGCACAATGTGATTACCATCCAGGAAATATAAATATAAATGAATATGAAAGTTAAATTAAATAATTTACGTATAAATGAAAGATTCCGAAGATTATATCAAGTTCGTTCGTCTCCTCAGATCTAATTACAAAAGTTGGCAGATAATGAATGGTATGATAGAATATTTACTTATAAAAATCACTTTTAGAAACGTAATAAAAAGTCATACGTTGCTCATCGAATGTTTCCAAGAAAAAAATCGTTTTTGCGTCAGATTGCCCTTCAAAAAAAATAAAAACTTCACACAATATTGTTTTTGCTCGAACATGTTATAATTTTTGGAAGAGAAGAAATGAAAAAAAATGGCAGAATTATTCTATTTCATTGATTTTAGTTGACGAATTGTCCTCATGACTCTAATTTACTTTTATTACATACGGAATTGATGTGGAAAAAATTTATTACATGATAATTATAATAAAAATTTTGTAGGACAAATAAAATTTGGTAAATAAAGATTTTCATAGCACGGCTTAGCTGTATTGGGCCAGAAATAGATAAACGACTCTTAAATATCTTTTCAATATTCTTTAAGGCCATCCAGTGCTTTGGTCCTTGGAAGGCTTTGGGTTGCTTGTTTAACGGTACCTTTCGCTCAGGCGTCGGTTCCAAGTGGTTCTCAAACATTCAATATCGTGGGGTAAAGGGTGCCAGGGTGGCAAGGAAGAGTTGAATGCGGTAAGGGTGTCAAAAAACTAAATAATCGATTCCCCGACTGACGTTCCTCGGCAGGATACCGCCTGCATTCACTATCGGACATTTCCCGATCCGATTAATATCAGAATACTATCTCCTGACGCACGAACAAAGGTTTTTCCTTGCACTACAATTTCTTCGTTCACAATATCACAATGGCAGTAGATCTGATTAAATTAGAATACTTACTGCAACTACTTACGATTTAAGTGAAATAAATTTATTAGTTTAGCCAAAATACACGAAAAAGTAATTTTATTTCTTTTACTTTTTAAAATTATTCCTGAAACGCCGAAAACAGCTCCATTGGACTTTTCCGTCAAGGTTTTTAATTTTACAATAAAACGTGCATAAAACTTCTTACCCTAGATAGGGGTAATCTACCCAGGTGGGACTTTTGTTTGGCTGCCAAGGACTTTACACTGCCGCCGATCAGGCCGGCATTTATAATTTATTTTTTATTTTTTACGATGTCATTCATTCGCATCATTGCAATTCCAATCTTTATACTGCAGCCCTCCATTTTTACCTACCCCCAAGCATTTTTTTTTAGTTCCCTATGGTCATTCCTCCTCTTGTATTCCTTGATCTCCCTTATGCATACCCCTTGCCATTCATAGTTTGACTTCTCCTTCAATTCTTCCCTCCATTTATATCTCACACAGTCACTGTGTCTTATGCCATGTCCTGCATTACCGGGTCCCTCACTTTCCTATGATGTCCCAGAGTTTTATTTCTTCTTCTATTCGTCGGTAAGACTCCTCGTTTCTCTGCCTATCTGTATTTTTAATACTATCCATCTCGAGCACCAGGTCGCAGCGGATTTTTTTCTTTCCTGATCAGCTCTTCTAATAATTCCTATGTTCCAACTCTTCCAATGTTTCTGATAAGTAAATATATACTGTCCACACAATTTTTTACTCACCGTTTCATATGTACAGTGAAATGCATTAAATTATGCCTTTCAACGCATATAAAAGGAATGCCAAAAATTTGGGAGTATAACCCAAGACAGAAATGTTGAGAAGAGGTTTAAAACTTCGGTACTGAATGGATAAATGACATCATCATTTTTCTACAAACAAGTTCATTTCTAGTTCAGCATATTAAATCGCTTTGATGGTGCGATGTCATTATGATAAACTATACAGCGGCTAAAGATACAGATTTTAAAACGAAGTCACTGTCTCAACAAAGGGAAATTTAAATAAAGAGAACTGTGTCAGAGAAACACTTTGGGTACTCAGTAGTTTCAGACTTTATCAAGCTAGGTTAGTTCAATTTTAAACCCAAGCTTCTACGAGTTTAGTTTTAGTTTAGTTTACTTCTTAGTTTAAGATGAAACGAGTGTTTAAGTCTCAATAATGGAGAAATCTTTTTACTGGTTACACGGCCTGTTTACACGGTACATTAACACGCACAAGTTAATGTACGTTTGCGTGATTGATTTTGGTGGACCGGAACAGAACATGTACGAATGCATAAACCAAATTAGAACAGGTTCTATTTTCTGTGGATGCATTCGCACAAGTTGGGTGGTTACACGGTGCATTTTGGTGTTCATTTTCTCGTTCATACATTTAGACATTAACTCGTACGTGTTAATGTATCGTGTAACCAGGCTTTAAGAAACTAATATGAGGATTAAAATTATTTTTTTAACTCACAGTCAAGGTAAAGAGAGTACTTTAGCCCACGTGATAGGGTACTCATGTAACGATCTTCTCAAAATGGCATGCATCACTCTAGTGATCTATGAAGGTACTTGAGATTGATCATCGGTAAATGTTTACAAACTCGTAGCAAATTTAGAAATACTCCTTGGCCTAAATTGGTTGATTTTGATGTCAACTACTTCAAGTAAGATGACAAGCCAAGTGATGAGAAAATATTTACAGGAATTTCCCGGGCGATAACACAGGAAGGTGATGAAAGCAGTCCTCGCATGTTGAGAAGTGTGGTTAAAAGCTATCAACCCTTTCGGCAAGAGCTTTACACCGGACGCCGTCTGCGAAATATAGTCGACGCTGGGAGAGATGTGGAGTAGTAGATATTTCACGTCACCGTTTTTGCTGCGATGGGAATATCGAGTGGAGGTTACAGCAGGTTGAGAAGAGGCAAAAAATGAAGGTTAATGTGGAATGCGGAGGCAACCGATATCGAGCCATCAATTGTTCACCGCGGAATGAAAAAAAGAATCCCCTGTTCCTATTAACCACGCAGTGGCATGCAATGTATGGAGAAACGCTATAAACTCCAGCCCATTACAGAGATTGTGCTGAATTTATTCTTGATCGAAACCTTAACAGAAATTATCAAAACCTGGATCAAAGACCATTTAGGAAATACCATTTATTTTATGTTAATATTATGTTATTTTAAAAAGTAAATACTTTATGCATGAAATATTTGTCATTCAAGGAATTGATCTAGTCACGGTATGGAATTTGGTGGTAGTGACCGCCAGCTGAGGTTATTTGCGCCAAGAGGGAAGGGTGGAGAGAAAATTGGGGTCAGTATTAGCTTTCTTTTAACGAAAGGTACCAAGGGACCACGGATTTGGGTCCCATCCGACGAAGTGAATGTTGAGCTTGAATTGTCCTTCACACAGCACTCAATCTGGCAGTCTCTGAAAATTCTCTGCCACTGCCGCGGCGGTGGTAGATGGTAGGCCAGCATTCTAACCACAACACCAATCCGATACCCGATCCAGTCACGAAAGTTTATGATCATGAAATAAATACTGGATATCGGATATGGAAGTACGTAAGCTTCGTTAATTTTTTTCCAAATCCGGAAGATATTATGAATAGGCTGAATAAATTAGACATTTTCACCCATTTTATTGTTTTCTTTGACACATAAATAATACTGAAGTAATTTATTATTATTATAGTATTAACATGACAATAATTGAGGTTAAATTTGGATACATGGAGCTACAGGCCACATGAGAAATTGATAATAAAATCGATTTAATCGAAAATATTTTCACTGCAATCAAGCACGGGCCGCTTGAATTCTTTCCTATGGTTGCATGTAGCCCATAGTTTGATAACCCCTGCTCCATAGTTAACAATAGCAAGAGAATAGGGACGGGCTTAATGTGTATATTTTCATTAAAAAGTGTGATGCTTACTTTATTCATGGCTGTCCAGAAAACGCAGCAGAAACAGATATCGGAATCGGCGCAAGTTAAGTGGGGGGTCGAGAAAATAGCTTCCGAACGCTTTTTGTTGGTGTCTGAGAGGCAATCCACTCTCCAGGGCAAAGATCAACGAAGGGCGAGGGAGCAGTTACAACCTCCACTACCCTTAGAGAGTTGAGTGGAATAAGAAAAGGAAACACATGCGAAGAGGATGAGGGAAATGAAATCGGTGAAAAAGGAACTAATATATATTGTTTGGTGCTTGCTAATGGGTATTGAGAATATTAAAGTATATTTGCGTTCGCGAGATATTTACATAAAATGTATCACAGTGAGTGACATGTGATTTCATAGGATCTTCATGAAAATATCCTGATAATTTTTCGCCGAGTTAATTTTTATTTAAAATTTTAATTTGCATATTTAATATTGATTCTTAAAAGCCCAGTAATTTGACCTTCATATAGTGATGCCAACTTGAACACACGGTAATCACCAGCATAGTCATCTTAAGACACATTTTTTCTGCATAGATATCATAGGTACTGCACTAACGTTGCAATAATATTCACAGAAGCACAAATGTGTTGATGGATATGGCATAATCTTCAAATCCCTTCTGGAGGTAAATCATCCACTTTTTTTAAAATACGGTATTGGCACCCTTACGAAAAACTTTTCCGGCCTAGAAATACTCGTACTAGCACACCGCGGAATATATTGATATTCTATCCGCGTATTGTATCCCGAAATATCCTTGGATGAATTACTTCCCTCCATCACGTAAATTTTTTGAGCTAATTATTCATTTACTCCAAGAAGTTTGAATGAAACAGCCTAAAAAAACAATTCAGTGAATACTTCCAAAAGAACTGTGAATAGCTAGTTGCCAAAGGTAAAAAATGAGCAAAGATATGCCCAAGAGTAAACAAAGCTGCGCAAAAAATGGAGTTGCAGTGTTTATGCGTGATTGCGATTCCGTAGATTTTAATAACTAATTATAAACTAACGACATCTCCTTTGGATATAGGATTTAAAATTCCTCAAATATAACTTGCAATTAGTTGAAGCATAAACAAAATGAGCTATGGAATGAAATGGCAAAAATGTGCTGTTTCACTCTATTTAGTGAATACGATAGAAATGACAGTTTAAAGAAAAATAAAATGATTATAAAAGTAAAATATATATTCCTAAATGAAACAGAATATTGTCGATGCGTTTAACATTCTCCCTCTCTGAGAGTGGCAGTAAAGAAGTCTATGGCTTTTACCGAAAGCTATTGGACGAGGTGTCGAAACGGTGAAACATACCTTATCTAGTCGCCTCTTGGTCACCGAACGGGAAAAAATAAGTCGCGCACGCAATAAACGCGAGATCCAACAGTCTATTTCGCTAACCTTGTTTCGAGAGGCAGTCGCCGAAATATCCCGAGATGCAGCAGAGGATGTCATGTGCTAGATGCCACCCCATTGCAGTATTGCTGCGCCGATGTAGCTTTCCAAAGTAGGGATAAAGTTTTGCATTCTGGTCACGGAACCTCCCTCGCACTGCGTCGCATTTTGTTCGAGAGTTATGGCCAAAGAATTACCCTACACAGCAAAACCGATAGAATCCAAAGTTTATACATGGAATACGTTGCTTTTAAACGTCAAATTCATCTCCAAACTTGCTCTCAAAGCAAATAAAACTTGAAATAGGAAATTCTGGAAAGGATTGGACCGTATTCACGAGAATTTATCCAGAGTTAAAACCAGAAAATTGCAAATATTTAAGGTGAGAGTACACATGAAAAAAATAAAGAATGAGATAAATATTTACTCACAAACGAATCGGAACCACTATCTAAAAAGACTTACGCGTTGAGTTAATTAAGAAAGAGTGATTCTTTTTATAAAAATAAAAATTTTTGACTGTTACTAATATTCAAATAAAACAGTTCCAACAAATAATGAACATGTTATTTTTTAAACGCAAAAGAGTTTTATAATTCACAAACGAATAAGCTAATATGCTCCGAGTATTAGGAAATTTAAAGTATCACCGCATCGAATACTTTCATTTGTTCTAAATAGTGAGTGCACTTTAATTAAAGATAGTCAAGGATTTCAAAACGAACAAAAGATTTCGTTCAATGGGCGCAACGTAATTTTTAACATGGGTATTTCGGAAAATCCTGGTCGTGCCGGCGAGTTTACCATACCGTCGAGGATCCAAGCCCACATGCCTTGAGGGGGATAAGGGCATAGGTAATCTCCCCTAAGTCCCCTTTGGATTTCAAATACCGCCGGAGATATTGGCATGATACCCTCAGCGGGCGCGGTAGATACCAACTTCCGCCCTCATATTGGGAGTACGAGGCACCTCGACAGCCTTATCCAGTTCCCGAGGGTAGGGAGTGATCTGGGCTTTAACCATTTCGCTTGGCTTAGATTTCGCATATGCAAAGCGATGTATGCATGAGGACTCACACTCCGTATGTGTCGCAGGATTAAAGAAGTTAGGTTATAAAACATTTCAATGAAAGGAGAAGGTCATGAAACTTCATTTACAGCTACCTCTTGAAAGGCATAATATTTTATCATTGATAGTGGTTATCACTAGAAAAGCTTCAAAAAGCTGCACGCTGCGACAATCGCTCCATACTAATTTACATTTCAGTCGTGAATCATCGAGTTCACGAGAATGTAACTTTGCAATTTCTACGAAGGGCCTTTTTGAATAGGACACCAGAATCTGAATCAAAATACGAATGGTGTATAAAATGATTCGCCCACTATAATACTTTTTTCCACGGCAGCTAGCTAAGTATTCATGAAATAAAGTCTAAACTAACCATAAATGGTTAAAATCGCACATTGCCTGTAAATGGATAGAGTTAGGGCCATCAATGACTCTCATTACGAGATCTATAAAGCATACGAATTTCTTCAATACGCCAGCAATATTTTATCTCCGATTCAGGTTCGACATCCCTTTCCTAAATTAAAGACACGAAAATGCGAATTAGGTCAAATTGAGAAGGGCCTCTAGTATTGCACTCCATTGAAATGCATAAGAATTCGCGTTAATTTCAAATTTTTTCTCAAGTCACATAACTAGGATAGGATTGCTACTTAGAGCATACATTTCTTGGATGACATACAACATTTTTTAACACGTTAAAACGATTTTTTTTCTATAAAAGCTCATTTTAATAAACCCGTTCACCTAAGAAAACTCATTTTCCCCTATAAAATAGATGGGAATCGGCCGTGTTTATAGATCCCGGACGAGCTTCAAATTGTTTTCAGGCTAGCTTCAACTGCTTCCGTGCCTGGTGTATAGCAACCAGGATTGCTAAAGATGGGCAAAGAAATGCTAAAGATGGGCAAAGTCGTTCTTCGATTCGTTTCTAAAGATTCGATCTTTATGAATCAAGTCCCTAGGTTGATTCAATTAATGGATGAAATCACTTTCTTAATGTGATTCTCAATGAATCGAAAGAATCGTGGACTAATCAATCTACGTAAACAACTTACTTTGCGGAAACATAGAGGGTACTTAAATATTAAATGCCGATTTAATTAACAGTTATGTATGCTAAATTAAAACTAAAAACACTTCAATGTGAACTAAAAGATGGCTGAAAATAGAAGTGATACATTGCCATGGGTGTCAATTATTTTACGAGCATTTTTTGCGTATTGTAATATAGCATACTTGTATATAATTACTTGTTATGCATTAATTTTGTACAAAGTTAATTTTTTTTATCCAAGAAAGGTATTTTCCGAACTATAAAATGATGTTCCTCGTTTTAATAAAAAACAACAGTCAGAAGCCTGTTTTCACGGCTCTTTAACATGGCATAAAGATACTCTTTGGTAGCTTCTACTCTGGGTACCCCAACGGGGCGATCGTATTTCGGGACTTTGTCTTTGTCATCGAAGAGAGGCTCCCTGATAGTTGTAATGATCGATTTGATGAAACCGGAATTCCAAATGATTGACAGTCGAATTGTTTTATTAAATGACTCATGAGTCATTTGATTCACTTGGCGAATCAATCAGTTTGAATAAATCAATCGCGAATTACCCGTCAATTGTAAATACTTTTTTTTCACTTTCATCTGGTGCCAACCTGCGCTGTATCTCCTCTATACGGCCATGGATATTTGACCAAGTACGATTTGAAATATGTTCGAAGGGTAAAAGGGGTAGGCAGAACACGGTAGGCTGTAGGGGTGAGGGTAAAGATATCGCGTTGTTGGAAGCGATATTCGCGGGCCATCACAACACTTGGCGGTCGATACTGACCCTGGAGGGATGGGCGGAGCTTTGGTGTCAAGAGAGCAGATATACGTGTGCAGAGGGTGTAACAGGGGTGGAAAAAGCCGGGAACTCATGGGGTTTAGTTTCCCCTGGAGCATGGGAAGGGAATAGGGTAAGTTGGTGGCCCAGAAGTGATAGCGGCCACCTCTGGGGCAGTTTGGGCTGTATCGGTCAGTTCCTGCTTGAATTGTGACGGAGCGAGTTACTAGCTTGAAAATTTTTACGACACACCGAAAAAGGCAGCAATGGAGACGAGCAGGATATATATATATACTAAAAGATGCTCTCTTTTATACTTTTCCGCTTTATTCTCTGTCCCTCGACAACATGCAAATATTTCAATTCAAAAATATTTCGCCCCGATTGTATACCCATATTTCGAATTGTTGCTTACACAACGCACAGCATTTTTAACAGTGAATAAGAATGTTCTGCGACTCATTCTTCCATTGAACGTTATGTTTACTGACTTATTCGTTATTTGAACCGCTTTTGGACAGTAGACTATAAAACTCGTGACACAGCAATGCGTTTCTACTCATTAGTACGCGCTTTAGGAATTCAAGGGTTAAATTACTCGTTGTTTTATACAGCTATGAATTAATGAATGTAAATTGTTATTAAGTTTGTTATTTATACAGTAGTATGCGGTCTACCCATGAATTAATACTGTCAATTAGATGGTATATGCTTGTTCTCGGTTGAAGCAGATCGATGAAAAACCTATTTCTTGATGCGGTTACGCATCTCTTAATATCCATTTGCTTAATGAGACATTTTCATGCATCCCATACGTTCACACTCACAATTAAAGTGTTATTATATCAGGAAATACACCATAATCCGAAAAATGGCGAAATAATTATCCATCATTCCATTAAATACCCCTCAGTTTATGTTCCCGTTTACTCCCATATTATAACCCATGAACAAAATGCGCAATTTTTTTATACTTGTTTGAATGCTTATTCTATCTCTTTGTAATTTCAAGCTGTTCCGATGTCTTCTTCTTCATTAGTTCAGCTCTATGTGATTTATCCTGAGGTAACTGGTGGGCTGTAATGTTACTTGAAGTTACTACGATTGAACTTATTTTAATTTTTTGGAATATTGCACAAGATATGTTGTTTTTAACCTTGGGCAATGGAACTATTTAGTTGTATTGTTGAATTGGTTTATTGCTCATAACAAGTAACTAAGTTGATTAAAAGATTCCCTTTGGTACTTAAAATTGTTTTTGTTCTTACAGGACATATGTTTTAGAGCAATAAATACCTTTCTTAAATACATTTTGTCTGAATTCCATTGACTCTGCCAACTATCTTAAGACATTTATATAAGTATCTGTTTAAAAAAGGGTGGGGTTTTGGAAAAAAGTTAATACTTGTATGAATGCATGAGAATGCTGAATGTACAATGCTCCCACCTATCATGCAGACGGCCGCTATCTACATTTTTAAAGCATTCACCATTTCGTAGGACATAGAGAAGCAAGGAATTAAGGGGACCAAGATGAATGGGGAAGAATAAACATACTACGATTCGCAGATGAAATTACAATCAATAAAGGCAATGAGGAAGACCTGCAGGACTCGACAATCAAAATTAAAAAGGTATTTCAGGAATACTCTATGAATATAAATAGGAAGAAAACAAAGATAATTGTAAGCAGATGAGAGAAAACGTTAGGCCGACATTTGCCGTCAAGGACAGAGATTGAAGGAAGTGGAGTCGTTCTCCTAACCTGCGAGCACCATAACCTGGGTCAGTAGATGCACGACTGACATCAAACGTCGAAATGCCCAAGTTGAGGCGAATTTCATGGCAAAGCGGCCTCTACTATGCTCGAATAGTATAATAATGGAAACCACGAAACATTTCGTAAAAATATTCGTTTGGTTAAGAAACTTGCACTATCGGAAAAAGTGATGAAATAGAATAGAGGCCATCGACTTGGCCCTTAGACTTGGTTCTGGAGGATGATCACGATAAAACGGACGGTTTGAATGAGATATGAAGAGGTATATAGAAAAATAGAATAAAGAACACTAAGGATCACTCTACGCCAAAAGAAAACGCGGTGGATTCTATATCAACATCAACATAACACCCCGCAAACTGCCTCAATAGCCATTTGGCGGCGGGTGCTAGGACACCGAGCATTTACAATGGAAAAGGAAATGCTCTAACGAAATTACTCCTAGAATTTATTAAAGTCCTTTATTGTTCGCGGGAAAACGGGAATTCCCATTCAACCCGTTCGGCAAAATATCTATTTTAATTTATCGTTTCTGTCGGACCTGGATTGGCCGCGTGATTAGAAATAGCAGTTCACAGTCTTAGGATGGCAATACTATGGATTGACCTCTTGATGAGACACAGAAGCTGCGAAAAAACGTAGGTAACAGTGGCGTAGTCAGGAATTTTGTTCGGGAGGGGTCCAAAACCAGGGGGGAAAATATTTGAAAAACAGGGTACTATGTAGAGTTTTATACTGATTTTTACTCTTTTCATAATCGGAAAACTTCAGGTTTTAAATAAATATTTTGTAAATTCATGATTTTTCAATATTTTGTTTTCTTTTATGAAAGTAAATAATAATTTTTTTTATATTTCGGGGAGGGTCCGGAAACCACGGACCCTCCCCCTGGCTACGCCACTGGATAACATAATGGGAGGCTCTCTTGCCCTCTGAGGAAGACCAAGGGACAAGTATCTAGGAGAGATTAAGATGGATATGGGGAAGAAGAAACTCAGGGACATAAGAGAAATAGCCTGAGATAGGGAGAAATGACGTCTGTACCGCACCAATCTTAGAATTGCAATACAGAGGAATCGGAGGCTTACAAAAGTAGAAAAAAATCACGATTCTTATTCCTACAATCTCTGTATTAATGTCCTGTTGTAAAATATGGATCCTGGAATACAATGTCTGGGCTTTAAATTTTCAGCATAGAATTTTTTATCAGTAATTATTAAGTTTCAGTCATAAAAGTTTAGCGACATATACTTTTACTGTATTTGTTTATTTAGGTGATTCGAGGCCACAATAATTGCGAGTGCTTGTTACAAAGACACCGTAGTAGTGAGAATTGAACTTCAAACTAATTTTGAATTTAAAGTTAGCGATAAGTATGTATATACTCTACAGAAACACACCCTGTCTCTTCATGATATGCACGAAAATGATGGAAACGAAGCTTTTATTTCCTAGTCTCAATATCACTCAGCAATTATTATTCTTCCCGGGCTGCCAGCAATCTTGAATACGTCCACTCATCACAACTCGTCATCCAGCATCTTCATGGACGGACCAACTCCGAAAAATAAATTGAAAAAGCCTTCTTTTGTTTCCTATCGCATCATATGAGAATGTTTTCCGTGGGACCTCTTTTAAAGCATTTTTCTTCCTTCTCAGCAAGAGCCTTCCATTCATCTTAAATGTTTTATCGTGGAGTGCGAAGCCAAGTAGAACGCGCTCCAAGCCCCACAGTCCTATTTGCACCCTCAGGCGATATATATATATATACATATGAGGAGAAAAAATAGAAGTCTCGCAGAAAATAAACGCTGAAGTAGTGGCCCTATATGGGGGATAGTGATTTTTCAACCTGAAGGGTCAGAAATTCGTCTGGGAAGCGATGAGTTTTGCGATAACTGATGATGGATGATCTTATTTTTCGGTTCAAAGCGTCATCTGGCACTGGACTCATAATATTAGATCTTGGAGTGAGGTGCATCAAACCACTTGATGTTGTGAGAGAAGATTTTTCAAAGTCCCAATAAAACCTTTTAACAGCTTAGGTTTGATGGAACGTTTTGGGGATAACACAATATTTAAGTCATAATAATTTTGAGTGAGGTAAAGAATACAATTACTATTGGTTGATTTTAAGAGCCGATTATACAAAAACTCAATATTTCCATAAAAATAATGAATAGAGGCTTAATTCATATGGTATTTAAATATAATGCTGGGTTACTGGGAAAATCGTCCATGTTAATGCATAAATCGCTCAACGTTAGATAAAAAATTAGTTTGAATTTTAAATTTCACTTCTAAGTTCTTTTTATAACTAGCACAGGTACTAATTTTAGCCTCTAATCACTTACATGATACAATGTAGTACGGGGATTTCAAATAAATTTTATGACTGATACTTAATAATTCACCGACAAAAATTATTTACTTAAAAGTTATAGCCTAGTACCATTGGTGGCGTTCTACAATCCAAAGAGCACAATAAGAAATAGCTACTGCGACTTTAAGCATGAGATGCACGAATTTTGTTTTTATAAATGTTTGCAAACATCTGAATCCACTCGGAAACCTACAATCTCATTGGCTTTTCGGGAATAAAAAAATGAAGTATGCCTTAGGAAACCATCAATTAGCTTGTGGTTTTCATTTTTAAGTAATCATCTTTAAATCATCAAAGTTTAGATTTTATCATATAAAAATATGAATTTTGATCATTTAAGAAAAATGAAAAATTGATATTTAATTATTGTTAAAAATATTCTCAAAAGTAATCTCTTGGGGAAACGAATTTCCGTTTCACAGATAATTATATTTACCATCATTGCCAGAACCCAGCTCTCATCCTTCTATGGAATGGGTGACGTCAAAGGGCTCAAAAAGGAATCATTGAGTCAAGTTAGAGTGCACTTGAGTGGAGTTCCTTCGAAGATATCCAACGCAAATTTGAAGCCCAGTTACAATCGTGCTTCAGCTTGTCCTACCATCTAGCTTCCAAAATTGTAATGGGAAGTGCGCTGTCGATAGATAATTGAGGTAACTAGGGATAAGAACTCCAAGTTTGGAATTGTAGATGTATGAATCCAACTATTAAATTTCGTATGGTTTCACATTTATCATTACCTATCTTTGAAATCTTTCATTACAATCTAATTGCAGTGTGATCATGTTTAGACCTTGGCTGAGCAGATTGCGTTTCTGGTAGGTAAGTCTACAATGCTTTAAAGAAATCAAGCGAGTAAAATCCCTGTCCTTTTGGATAGTGGTGGCTGATGGTGGGCAAATGATTTCTATTGTTGAGATGAAAAGAGTAAGAGTTATTTTTTTCGACATGATGCCTTAAGAAAAATATTTTCACTTTATTTCTCGCCCTTGCCTAAGTATTATTACTTTACACTAATACACAATAAAATCTTAGAATCTAGTCTGCACACTATAAACAGCAAGGAATTTAATGGAACGCTTGGTCATATCAAATTTCATAGTAAATCCTATAACCGAATACTGTTAGCCGAAGCAATAAAATAATAATATGTATTATTATTATACAAAAATAATATAAATTCCACACTTTTAACTTATCGTGTGTTCAGGTGAAAAGATATGGCGGCATTACCTAAAGCTACTCGCGCAGAGCAAAAGTTGCCTCCCGTAGTTTTGACCGTTTTTACCTAGATCTAATACCTAGATCTTAATATGCTGAGACTCAACTGCACTAGACACAACATTATCCCTTCGTGAAATCAGGATGAGCACATTATGCTAGGAGTCACCTCAGTCTAAATTCCGGGAATAGGTTTGTGGTACCATCTTAGGGGTGCAATAATCGACTTACCTGCTTAGAATGTCAGTGATGCGAATTTTTTTTGTTGAAAAAACTGGTGCGCATTGACATCAAGTTTACTACCCTGCTTTTATTACTGGAATTGCCTGCATTTATTACTGCTTTTATTAATGACAAAAAATATCGACGTTAAAGAAACGCTACAGGAAGGAAAACCAACAATGCTCAACTGCAAGGACTCAAATAATCCTTAGCCGTAACTATAGTAAGATAAGATATAGACAAGAAACACCTCAAAATATAGTCAGTTATGACATCAAATTCTCGACCAATCCTTCGTAGCGGGAAGCATGAATTACAATCGTAAGATCCCGTTCGAATTCCAACTAAGCCAAATGATTTTTGGACGGCGAATTCCATCATTATTGTAAATGACTTTTCGACCGTCCGAGTGACTGCTTAAAAAGTTACTTTTTTCTTGGAGAAATTTAGGAAGCGCAAAAATCCGTTCCTATACACCTTCGGTGGGATAATTACTCTCTAACTACGTTCCTGGACTGTTATGAAGAAATTTGAAAAACGGGAAGCCAGGAAAAAACGTCCTAAATGACGGGAAAGAGAAATTGGGACGGGAGATGGAACGGTTCCATCGATGCTGCAGGGAAGGTAAATGGAGGGAAGTGGCGAGAAAAACAAGGCGTCGACGAAAACACCTGGATGGGGGAAATTACCACGTTGATAGCCTCATTCTCCGCAGGAGAGGAAAGAAAGGTCGGTATAATCGCCACAGGGCGAGATGGATCAGAAAAAAGTTGCTTGCGAGATAGAAGCCCGAAAGTAGGAGCGGTTAAGAAAAAAATTGGTTGTGGTAGATGAGGGAGTAAAGATAAAGCTGCTGAAATTGAAGGTTGAACTTAATAGGTACATTACCACAAATTCCGTATTGAATGGCTACAAAATGCGACATCAACTTCCCAACGCTTTAAGTTTTTAAAGAAAATGGAATGGATATCGCTATACGTAGCATTGTTTCCACATGTGAGAGTGTCAATTTTTCTTTTCTAAGCAACTTGCCATAAGTTTTTGGGCTAAAATTTTGTTATTTTTTTTACCATAGATTGCGAATAATTTACCATTAGAATATCAATTGCGGTATTAAGTTTAAAATTTCCGAAAAAATAAATCCCTTCTGGATAAACTAGAAAATAACAATTGTGGTTGTAATCAGGATAGATATCATTATACAAAAGTTATAGCTGTAACACCAGCATACTTAGACAAGAATACAAAAGTTAGAGAATATTTTATAGTTGAAGAATCTATTGCACTCGAACCGCACGTCTTTATCTGCTGGCCAAAGAAAGGAGTCAAATGTCCAAGTATAATCTCTGGGCAATCAATAAAGAAACAATAACATCTGAGCATGAGTGGAAATTTCGAACAGGTGCTCAAATGACAAGGTAAACTTCAATTTGGAGGTGAATTTCATGAATATATCATACTTAATGTTCTGTAAACCGGGGAATTATTTATTTGCTATCGGTTGACTCAAGTCTCCTCAGCAAAAATAGGCTGAGGAAGGCAACGCGACGGAAACTAGTTCATGAGAAGGATTCTCAAACTAAGTCACAAGCTGACTTTGCGTTGTCAGCCTGAAAAGCAGAATTGGCGACAATCACACGCGACACAATAGTAAAAAACTCTGGACATCATATTTTACTTAAAAAAATTGACGAAACATTGATGGCGAAAATTTTCAATAACGATATCAATTTTTTTGTTTTATTTCCTGGAACACAAAAAAGCTCAGTTCCCAGTTTTGCACGTCGCAGCAGACTGTCTTTCGGAGAAGTAGGAAATGTGCTTTGCGCACCGTTGCGACAAAAATCGCCAGCTCTGGTACATAAATCTACGCTTCAGATGAGCATGTCACATGTCCACAATGCTCAACTTCACTCACCAAATATGGATCAACGACGAAAATATGGCGTGAGAAAAAATTTCATTCCCAGCAGTCGGACGTTGTAGATCCGAGGCTTTCATATCGGTAGCATTTCAAGGGATAGCATATTTTTCGTTAATCAAACAATTTCTTAATTTTAATAATTGTAATAAATAACTCAATACAACAGTCCTTACTTCAGCACTGCTTCTCTTTAGTTTCATTTTCAAAATGCAGTGTTTCCTATTGTAAGTAAAAATTGGGAAAAATTCACCGTGCTCCCGGCCTAGGCAAATGATTTTCCCCACTGGAATGTTTGAACTTACACGCGTACTATCCGGTTACTACACCATGATGCACCGGTGGATTGTCTGTGATTTTTATTTTTTTGAACAATGTAAATATACAAAATTGTCGAAAGTGTTCTTCCTTTACCGTAGACTCAGCTTAGAATTTATTTAATACTCTCGCATTATTGATCACTCCATAGGGAAGAAGGGATGATGAAAAAAAAACACGAACGCACCACGGTCGAAAGAAGGACAGTCTATTGTGTTACCATGACTCGACCGTGGTGTATTCGATCAAAGAATGAGCCTACCATGGAAGGGGATTGAACTCGAAAGAGGAAAAAGAAACAGAATCAGGGACAATAAAATGGGATTGGTAGCGAAGGGGACAGGGCAGAAACAAAAGAGTAAATTCGGATGGAAGGGCGAAAGCATGTTTGTGACCCAAACCGAGAAAAAGGGATTGAAGAAGAGTGTTTGTTTAGACTTCCAGGAAAATGGTAGTCAAGAACGGAGTTGCTGGAATTTGTTCTCAGTCAATGACAGTGGGATGGTTAACCGCTCACCTCACAAAGTGAATACACTGTTCTTCGAGAAGTCGTTTACTTTTGACCCGGCATTGCAAACTATTTACATCTGCTGGTGTGCATTGAAGTTTGATGCAATTTGATAAATCACGATATGACTTACGTTTAGTGTAGCGGTTAAGTCAAAATATCAATGAAACTATTAATGTAGACGTTTTACCACAGCCTCGTATGTAAAAAGATAAGACAATATTTTTGTGAATTGTTTTGCATTCAATGTTATGAGCATAAATTTATTACAGGCTAGTCACTTCAAACTTACCGATATCATGATTAAAATAAATATTTTTTTCCGAGAAAACAAACAATGAATCATTATAAATTAGATCTCAAAATCCATACTTAGTGCTTTACTACAAATCTCATTTGTATCAACTACACGCTCAAAAATGAAATCTCTACGCGATACATTCGCGTTTTTCCATATAAATCCAATGCCGTGGTTACCGATCTAATACAATTAAGTATGTTGTATAGCAAACCTTTTAGTTCACGTTTATGGATTCAAGGTAGAAAAAATGCAAATTTCAGAACTAATTCAATGTTTTCCCCTCAGAGTTTTTTCTTTTATGTATTTCTAATGTAAGTTAGTGTTATTTTGAGATAAAAAGAATCTATAAACAATCTACTCCTTGCCAAGCAAAATGGTTGAAAGTAAAGTTGAGAATGATTCAGTTTCTTTGTCGGCGAAGGTGAAAGTTTGGACCCGATGATATCTTTAAGTGTATTTCAATGCAAAAATACCCACGGAAAGGTTTAAAGGTAAGGGAAAATCGTCTTCAGAGACCATCAAACGGCTTAAAGAAAAGTGGCCGTTCAAATAGGCGACCACCGAATAATGGTCAGGATACATGAAACGCTTTTAGGAATGGGTGGTAATAATATGAGCAATTTCTTAATGTTATACTCAAAACAGTCATCAGGATAAAGGTGTAGAATTTCACCTTCGTGTATAAATTCCATAGCAGGAAGTATAAATGCTGCAGTACTTGTCTAGATGACGGAGGGGCAGCTGTGTTTTTCCATAAATTCGAGACCTTTAAAACGCTCTTTAGAATGTAAAGTTTCTAAACCAGAAGAAATAAATTTGAAAAACGATATTGCCAAATAATGCTTTGAATTAAATGACGGCAACTGGTCGGTATTGGCCAAAATAAATATTGGCCGCTAAAAAAATATAAATATCAACGAATAGAATTAGATGGCGGTAAAGAAAGAAGAAGGAGGACCGAGCTAAAAGGGTCGAAGGCGTCAGAGAGGGGAAGAGGAAAATAAAAGAATTGTTGGAAAACATGCGGAAGATTTGTGGCCTCGGATGAAATACAAGTAAAGGATCGGATGGGATCCACAGAAATGCATTCACACAAATTTCAAAATCTGGGCACATACCACGAATAAATCGTCCTACTATGCCTCCATCACGTGGATACATGCTGTCGCAATAGAAGTCCCTAGCGTGTGAGGGTAGCTGGCTCCAGGTGTGCGGGGATAACAGCGGAATATGGAGAGACTTTTATTTATGAGTTTTAAACGTTTGGGAATAGTTTGACATTTATGTTATACACATCCAACGATATCACATCCAATCAAACGTTAACACATCCAATATGAAAAAGAGATAATATAAATCAATTGCAACCGGACAAAGAGATTTCGGGTGATTCATACCGGTAAGGAAAGGCTCATGCACATTCTTACTGTTTCCTTGTACTCCACGAATTTGTAGAATGGCCTAGTGGTGATTGTATTTAGTAACTGGCAAATAAGTAATATGGCAACTTGGTGAAAATTCATAGTAACACCTTCAAAAAACTTCTCACATTGCTAGCTAACAGTAGAAAAGAAAATGTTCCCTCATATTTTAAAATTTACACTCGTGTCTGAGGTGAGGTCAACTATCTTCAATACAAAACAAGTACCATATAGATCCACAGTTTCCCAGGATTCTTTAAATGTCAGACCATCCCACAGATTAAACACATCGCGAATAAAACAAAGGCCATGAATTCATTCCATTTACACACATTAAGAAACACTGCTAATATCTCATATTGAGTGTGAACAAGTTTTACATAAAGGCGTTACAATCGAGAATTGTCTCCAAGGAAGCAATGTATTTAAACTGGAGTATGTATAATTTCACTCTCAACTGTGTCAATATGTTATAAAGCATTGCCTTGTATTGACACAGATCTAGATATTTTGTTTCTGTTATGACCTTTTAATCTTAATATAAAATAAGTCTTAGATATTGACTATGAATAGGAAAATAAAAGCCTCAATCTTAAGTTTCAATGATCTTTTGATTTAAAAATTGACTTATGGACATAGTCAACAACTCAACTTTAGAAGGTATATTAAAATAAACACAGCCTTGCACATCATAATATTCTTCTATATTCTCTCTGTAACATAGGAAAAATTTCTTCCGGTGGATAGATAATATTGACTCCCGTTCTGACCCCAAAACAGAACACTAAGGCTCAAAACGACTGGAGGTATTGCGTGACCAAACTGAGCAAAACTGTACGAGGTAATCAAACACTTGGCGCGGTTATTTTTCTTATATTTATGGCCATATAAGCCTGGGTTTGAAATTGGTACGGCTACCGAAGATCTAGGAAGGGGCAAAAACAGCACGAAAGTACCCTCGGGTGGAAAAGGCTATGAAGCCAAATATTTTTATTTGCTGCAAGCCCTTAACACACCGTAGCATAACAACTCGGAACATTTTCGGTTTCTGCACAACAAAGAGAGAAAGAAATACTTTTCAGGTTCTTTTTGGATAGAAAATAGCTACAACTGTGAAACATGTCTAGTTTTCTTTCGTAGAAAACCTGGGAACTTCGTTACAGTTTGAAATTTTAGCGCAGACAACGGATGAATATTCCGTATTATAAAGTAACATTAAAGAGAGGAGGCCAGGTAGAATATTAATCCAGGAAAGCATAACCTTGAAGAGGTGAAAGAGTTTTCTTACCTGGGAAGCCAAATTGACAACGATGGACGAAGCAAAACAGAAATAGTCATTTGAATTGCGCAGGTGAAGAGGGCTTTCTACAAAAATTCTAACACAATTTTCTGTGAAAAGCTATTCATCAGATGCTACATATGGATCAAGGTGACAGCAGCAGAGAAGTTAAGAGTGGAAGCATTCGAAATGTGGTGCTACCGAAGAAGGTGAAGGTAAAATGGATAGACCGTGTGAGTAATGAGGAAGTGCTAACAAGAGTGGGAGAAAAGAGAAGTCTTCTAAAAACATTAAGCAGAAGACCTTATTTGGCCACATTATGAGACATCATGGACTGATGAAAACAATAGTAGAAGGGCAGTTGGGAGGGAAGAATGGTACGGGAGGGCCTCGAATAAGTTACATAGTATAGGATATAAAGGACGTAAAAGAGACGATAAAAAAACGACGAAGAAAATACGTCACCATTAAAAGGCTAGCGGATAGGAGAGAGGAATGTAGAGCTGCGTCAAACGAATCCTAGGATTGTTGCCTAATGATAATGATATGCTGTACGCTGATATTACACTTGAGTATTATCGTATAAAATATTTAACGCTTATTTTGAGATCTAATGACAATTACAGGGAAAAATTTAAGGGGGTTCTAAACGAGAGTATTTAATCGATGGAAATAGAAGGAGAAAATTAGAGTTCCTAAAGCATCCATGGAGATTAACAAACCTCTTATACGTCAAGTGAACCCTAAAATATTCTTTTCTCGTTCTTTTCACTGCATTCAATTCGTGCCCTAGAGTACACTCGAAAGCACCACTGCCATGATTAGTTTATTATTCTTTTATACAGTCAACTGAAGTCGCATTGTATCATTTCCACCCTATTTCCCTCAACCGATATGATGTATGTATAACATATTGAGGAATTTTTTAATGTAGTTTTGCTTGTTGGACTATGTTGTTTAACGTGAGCAGGTAGCTTTAAGAGGTGTATATTTGAAACAAAATAAAAAAATAAAGACAAAATCGCGACGTACACAATTGTTTTGGAATAGGAAGGACTTATTAATCGGTAGAATAAACCTTATAGAGGAAGGGGTAGTAAATCTAGAAATAATCTAATGAAGAAATCAACAGAATGCGTTCCTACATCGATTCCTATATCTCATACAAATATGGCCATTCCCAGGCCATTATAGGCCCACATTTCGTAATGCTTTGTATCGAGGAGCCTATGCGTGTTTATTAGCATCACAATTTAATATACTCGTTCTCACCCATGACAATGAACTTCATGAAGCCAACAATAGCGTAGACTAAAAAGAGCAGCACTCAAAACTTTTATTTTCAAGGAGCAGGATCAACTAAGTTCTCGTATTTGAAGGAAAGGATCCCGATGCTGCTTTCAGATTTAATTAGAACCTTGAAATTCTCGAGGTCTTCATTATTCCGGACGTCAGACTTTTAATGAGTCGAAGGCAAGAGTGCGGAGCGTATAATTAGAGTTAAGGAATTATCCCCATTTCCATTTTACTGATGAGTATATTCAGATACTGGAAAGATATACTGGATATAAGAATATGGAAATAGTGGAAAGCCATCGAAAGTAATCTAAATGGAATCATCAAATTAAACGAACAATTTTAAATTTTTATATTACTTTTGTTTGAAGCGCGCCTGTGTTTCAAATCAAAAAATAACTGAATTAAAATATAAGTGATAAAATGTAAATAAATAATCTCAAATACCAGCAGTCATCTGTCGAACAAATTTCTCTTCACCATCTATAAAAAAGAATTTTACATCGATAATTGCTAAGTTGGACTCAAAACAAAACTATCCTTAGGTTAACAAGTTAATCTTGGATAGAATGTTGCTGTGAGCGGTACACCTACCTTCGCTGGAAGAGTTCTCCCACGAAGTATTACAGCAGAAAAGCGAGGTATTAAAAATGTTGACAACTTGAAAATTTGACGAAATTTCGCGAGTTTTGTTACTTTAATTGTTGCAAATAGCACCATTAGCGAATGGACAAATTATATATCCTTACAAACAAATAGAAATTGATCATTATAATTTATAATTTGCCCCTTTTAATAGTAGTATTTATTCATTTTCCCAAATAGCATAGTTACGACACAATATTTAAATTTGCATTCGTCGTACCGAGAATGTTGACACAAAGTTAACCCGAGTATTATGATGAACCCAGCAAAGCTGCAATGGTATTAGATCTTCCAATTGTTTATTTCCCAGAGGTGCCTCTTTCAATTTATTCGTTTTTCTTTTAATTTTATCTTGGAAATGATATGCTTGAAATGCTACGGCATGATTGCGTCTGAAGTTGAGTTTTTAATAATCATAATTTTTAAAGGCCATTTCAAACTTATGGTCATTTGAAATATTAGTTTGATTGGGGACTAAAGGCGCAATTTTTCTCCATCCAGAAATAATTAAGAAATCTTATTTATTGCAATGTAAAAATCGTAGACAATTTACAACTGATTTTGAATAGTTTCATTTACGTTTACTACACAGATGGCACAGAATCCTCCGTATCTAATTCGTATGCAGATAGTATCCATTGACTACCGCTCCGTCGCTTGTCGTCAATGGATACTATCTGCATACGAATTAGATACGGAGGATTCTGTGCCGTCTGGGTAATGTTGAATATCAAAAAGGTATTTGTAAACTTAGGAGTTTAAGTAAAACAATAAAATATTCTTATGGTATTGATGTTACAGAAAATAAAGATAACTTTCATAAGTGGCTGCTACAATAAGAGCAAATTAGTGCCACTTCAAACATGCAGATAATCACTAATCACCACGAATTTTATGTAAATGGGGACAAAAATACGTAACGAATGAATTATTTGTCGTTGAACGTAACTTATATGATCGTTTTCCTGAAAATTGAAGTATTCCAAGTCAAAAATTAAAACAGAATTTAATGTTAAATAAATTTAGTATTATGGAGGACAAGTTGACATCTATCATTGAATAAAATCTTCCTCTTTAACGGTTACTAAAGGGGAAATGCTATGCGGGAAGAAAAAAAGATAGGCTGTTAGTTGGGATGGGAGAAGAGAATTGGGTGGTGGCTGTGGGTGGGATGGGAAGATTGGGGCGTGGGGAGAATTTACAACCGAGTGGGAAAAAGGAGGGAGGCGAGGAAAAAAGGGTTGAAAGGAAGGCCTTACAATACCACGAAATCGATTTCGTAGCTCAATAAAAATATGATTTATTTTAATCACCAATAACAGCGCACTGCGCCTATTGTCCTTCGCGTACTTGAAAGGTAAAACATTATGATGATTTGTTCTCTTTACCCCGCGGTAATTCGTATCATAAAAATAATAATTAAAATGTCTTGAAATCAAGAAAGAAACTATAGGTAACTATATTTACTGATTGGAAATTTTTTCTTCCGGATCAAGGAAAAATTGCAAACGCGAAACCTAGGGTTAGACTACTATCTTAAGTGGCTGTTATTTAGATGAATTATAGTCATGATGGTCATTTTTGAGATAATAGCACTTGACTTTGAATTGACTCCTTTACCATTGCAAAATTGGTAAGGTGGCATCCATTAATTACGCTAGGCGTTTTGGGGGGAGAGGTGGTCAAGCCGATTCTCACCCAATCTCACGTGGGGGAGGGTCCTGGCAAGTATCACTTATTTTTTCCGCAATACACAGGGTACAATAACGATAAAACTAGGTTGAGACTTCACATGAGCCCCCGTGGACTGAATTAGAATGAATAGTCATGGTGAAACAAAAACCCATGACTGTTCCACAAACTTTTATTTGCTGTGGACTAGTCTCGACGTCAAGATGTTTGTCTCGATAATGACGCTATAGCCGTCGAACTTAGTCGACAGCAAATAAAAGTTTGTAGAACAGTACTGGGTTTTTGTTTCACCATGAATATCTAATCGTTCCACAGTCACGCCAAAATCAGTTGATTTGATTAGAATGAATAGTCTCTTGCCAATTTCAGTAGTTCTCATTCAAGTATGTTATTGTTTAATTTTTTCACAGCGATTCTAGACTACAATCTTAAATGTAAGTCTTAACTTAAATACTAGTCTTAAATAAAATAGCTAAATAAGTTGTTTTTCTTATATATAAAAATTATTTTCGCTGAAAATACGCATTTTGAACAATCTCACGTGAGAATAGAGGTAGGCGGTCGATCAAATCTCACTTTGTCTCACTAAGAGAGGTGGGGGTCCAAAAATCGCCAAATTCACCTCACGCCATTAATGAACGCCCCCAAATCCGTATTTATTAGCATGAGAAGTGAAATTTTAAATCGCGAATGAAAATTTAACGTTACTATTGATTCATTGCAGAAAATGAAGTTCTCCTTCCCCGATTGAGGAAATATTGCGCCAAATGGCATCATCTTCTGGGACTGTTTATTGAAAACTACTCGGAAAAACGATGATTTCCAAAAAGATATTTACAAATTTGAGAGTTCAATATCATATTAAATATATCCTAAACGTGATAAATATAAAAAATAAAAGAGAGATTTACATAAGGGAGAGTGTATATTGTAGATGGCTGCTATAATAAGAGAACATATTTCACACACGTAGATAATCACAAATAACTGCGAAATTGCATTGCAAATTGAAATAAAAATAACTATATGATAATAAGTTTGTAAATAATCTCAGAAATGCACCGCCAAAATTCCATTACCTAAATGGAAACGAGAAGAAATCGTTCTATCAATTAATTATGCCGTTTACGCGGCAGAATAACTGGAAAAATAACAATTGGGCTCACAAAAATGTATTTACGAAAGGATTTTCAACAAAATAAATTTCACTTTAGTTTCATCCATTTACTTCATTTTGCCCTTCTAACGTTTTCCGTAAGCCGATTTTCCGCCACTTAAAAATTTTTATTTAGTATTTTTATGGCATGAAAAGTTTTGTATGATGTACTATTTATATCTATCTAATATTTCCCCTGGCAAGTTGTATTAATAGGAAGACTGAAAAGGATATAATTAACTAAATTGATAGAAATTATGCTTGTTCCTCATCCTAAAGAAAAAAAAATGCTCCCTTTGTATTGACTGTCCATTTAGGTCTTTTTACAGCATATATATTATATTGGAGAGCTTGGGAGCACTTTGACTACGGGAAATAGGAATAGTGCAGTTAGTGTCGCAATTCGGCCAAGTGTTTCGAATTCAAACTCCTGGTAAAACACCCCGAGATATTAACTAATTAGGAGTTTTTAAGGTCGTGTTATTGTGGTACTTTACCCTTAAACAGTCGATAAAATTAGGGAATTCAGCTTAAAAATATGTAAGTCATTTTCTATTTATTTAAGAAGAATAGATTCATCTACATACACCAAATAAAAAAAACCCAAACCAGAGAAATATTTCCACGCATGGCAATTAAATGATAAGTTTAAGGTGATATATAATTATAATATAATATAATATCGAATATCATCGGCAATAGGTCTTGATGAGAAACTAGCATGCAATTATGTAAACGTTTGTAGGAAAGTTCTGAGTTCAATGTTTGTAGGAAAGTTCTGAGTTCAAGACTAATTAGGAATAAATGATAGAAAAGTAAGACAATGATATTTATATAAGACCGAATCATTAGAGTAACCTTTTTCCCAAGCATTTCATTTAAAAGCCGATTTTTAAATAGTAAAATAATTAATCTTAGCCTGTGAGTGGCTAGGAAAGAAGCATTTTTAAGGGAAACAAATGTTTTGAGAACGAGATTTAGTTCTCAAATGAGAAGAATTGTATGATGACTCTTATGGGAGTATGGGAACTTTTTGTTTCACGATAAACATCCAAGAATCACTGCCTCATGCTTAAAATGGGAAAAAGGAACGAAATTGATATGGAAATAACTGATTCTGACGCTTTTCATCAGGAAGATATCCCGAGTAGGTAATAGTAATAGTCACTAAAAATTATTTTTGATTTTCGAGTTACATAGTAATTTTATGTATGTAAAATTTTACTCTCGGAGTCCATTACTCTTTTTTCCCTTTGAATTGAGATATTGAAACCTGATTTCATTTCCACTGGCTAATTCGGTTTTGTGGCCAAGAAACCTCTTGCCAAAAGCTAGGATTCGAAAACATTCAATAGAATAATTGCTACTCCTTTACCGAATTGGGAACACAGCCAACGAATTCTCTCTCATGCGGTACCCCATTGAAAAACATTAGTTTTCTAGAATCGTAAGTTTAAAAAATATTTCCCATCACATAGTTATAATTATTTTTTACTCTTAGCTATTAGAGCTACTGAATCGAGTAAAAATATTAGGAGCTATGGAACAAATACTGAGATTATTTTCTTTAAAGTAGATAAAGCAAATGGGAAATGGTAAGATTCAAATACGGCTTGAATAAGTTAAAGGGAACTCGCTCACCCGCTCGGTTAGCTTTTATTGGTGATGGATTACTCGCCTTAATTTTTCCAACATCTTCAAATTGTCAAGGTATATAAAGTTATCCTCATCAATGTACCCTTCACTCAGAAAACAAACGTCTGAGAAAATAATTGTGAGGTAAAAGGTTTAATTTTCAAATTTGAGGTACAGGATATTAAATACTCCTCACCAATATGCCTGTACATATTCTATGTAAAAAACAAACGTCTGATTAAATAATTATTAGGTAAAAATTAAAGTCTCCGAATTTGAAGCGCAGAAAAATGATGGCACGGTCTTCAGGAAAGACTCGTCTTGCAGGAGGCGCAATTCCTCCTAATGTCAAAATTATCAATCAAAAAATACCCGAGTGTAATTTTAATCTTCAACAAATAACAAAAATGTCTTACTTGTTGCTCACTTAGCCTTATTGCCAGTTTTACGTGGGGTTTTTTGGAACACATTATAAGGTAAGCACCGAGAAGCACTGAAGATAGCAAGAGAGCGACGCGAATATTTTTGACAGGAAATGCGCGTGTCGGTGAAATAAACGAAGGTCTCAAATTCTTTAGTTTTGCTGGACTGTGGTCACAACTGCATGCATCTGGTTGCACTTGTAATTGCCTTATGTGGAGAACCCTCGTTACTCATTCAAGGGAACAACCCACAAACTATCCATCTCCAGTCAGATACATCAGAGACCTCTCCACTCATTTCCTGGGGAATGGAAAAGAAATCAACGTCATCCCTTTTTTTTATAGGAGATCAACTTGAATACTGCCGCTCTGCGGGAGCATCAAATGCCGCATCGCGGTCTTCGCGAGATTCGATTCGCAGAAAATGATACGGGAAATTTTGGAGTTGTTTTATCTCGTCGAAATTCGTGGAAAGAACCGACTCCGCAGTATCCATTGCCCTATTTTATCCAAAAGTATAGTCTTCAAAGTGACCTATCAGAAACTCCAAACATGAAAGAAAAACCTAAACTTGCACCCGTAGGAATTTACCAAAGGATATAGATATATATGAGTAGGTTTACTAAAGGTAGGTTTTGAGCCCTTCCCGCGTAACCTAAAGAACCTCTTGAGAAGGTTGTATTGTTAGTGTTTTTTTCACTTTTTTATGTTTACTACGTTTAGGGTAAAGTTTGATTTGCATTAAATGTTTATGTGTTTCTCCATGTATGAGTGTTTTTTTCATTGCAACATTATGCACTAACTTGGGTTAAAGTAATCCACGTTACCACCCGACCGAATTGTCGAATTTCAACTTTATTTTTTAATGATAATGATCGTAATAATATTATCAGGTCACTAGCTAGCGAAAAGTAAATCACAGGTTACGTAAAAAGCAGCGAAAAGAATCAGATAAAGACCAGTTAAACACTTGATTGGTAAATTTCCCTAAATATGAAAGGATAAAAGTCGTACATAATTAAAAATGATACCATATAAACAATTGAAGTTTTATTGAGAGCCTGGGCTTCTGTCTGAATAGGTAGTGCTGCGTTAAAATCCAGGTGAATCATTTTCGCACTTTTTAAATGGCATTAAATACAGGTAGCAAGTAACCTCTGTTCAATCACAAACAACCTGGCCTTGTACCCCACAACCTTAACTTTAGTCTGTGAGGATTTCACTCACCAACAACGAGGTTGGCGACATGGTCACTATAGCAGGCCAATAATTGAACTATTTCTGGATGAAATTTCCCTTACCAGGCCTAATGAATTGTGTATTGATACCAGGGTCTCAGATCAAAATTTTATTCCTAATCGGGTATCATTAACCACTCCCAATAGAGAACTAATTAAAATTTATTTGGAAATTCAGGCGAAATTTAGAGTAAATAAAATACGAGAATATTATTGTAACTTATGTCATTTTGGACATGCCAAACACTAACTATAACTTTCTGCATAAAATTTACGAAAGAGAAAGTAGTTATGAAGATTTTTTCGATGCGTATGAATGAGTTTAATAACTTGATTGACTTGAAAACGATAGCCATACTGTTTTTTTTTGGATTGCCATGAGAAAAAACTGCAAAAGAGAAGAAAGGCAGTAAGATGCAATGGATAAAGAGATGTGGAGATGAAAGATAAACAGAAAAAAATGCAAGAAAACAACAGAGATAGGGAACCAGAGAAGAACTAAGGAAAGGGGTCTACGGAGGAGAATAATGTCGATAAAAAAATTATGTGATGTATTCCGAAGGCAGGAAGGAAGGAGCGAAAGGCGCAGAGAAAGAGAGTAAAGGACGAAGGACGTGCTCGGAAGATGGATTTGCGAAGAGATTAAGGCGGTGGGAAATTGGTGGATGGAAGGGATTGCTAGGAGGGAAAGCGGATGAGAGATCGATTGAATATGTGATGGATTATGGGAAGGATGTGGATGGTGATGGCGCGAGGCTCACACGGGCAAATTGAGAGGAAGAGGCGCGAATAAAGGGGAATGAATGACACCTTCGTGCGCAGGGAATGAGTTATTATATTTATGAAATATCAAGGCTGTTTCAGGAGGAATATGCAATACCTCAGGAGTTGGTAGGAGAGGCAGTTTTATGGAGAAACCTGCGCTTCGAAGTCCTCTCTTCATATGATAAAAATGTTTATGAGTTGATGAGTTGATTCTGTTTTAAAATGATTTTTTATATTTAGTTAGGAATATTGAGAAGAAATTATGGTAAGATATGATGGTAAATTTGAGAGAAGAAACTTCAACACTCCTTATCTAAACTAAAGGTTATATTGACTTAAGCAGCAGCAGTTATCACTTTAACATTTTAAGTCAAGAATAATGAATGAATTAAGGACAAAGAAAAAATATTTTCTGGTCGTTTTTTGTCCAATAAACATGTGGTCAAAACTCCTTAGTTACTAAGCTAAGGCAACGCAAACATGTTTTTTGATACATTTAGCAATTACCATGAAAACTATTTTTCTTGGATACCCAGACTTTCCGATATTTTACAAAATAATCTTGATTTTTAAGAACATTAAATAATTAACTTTGGACGAAAACGTACGGTTATACGTGTCTGAAATAATAAATCTTTGAGCTTAATTAAACGAAAGCTTTGAGTGAGTGTCTACAATACGATTGCGCGATCTCACCAATTTTTAGATTAACTGTAGCGATCAATTATAATTACACGTTTTCGTCCAACCTTAATTATTTAAATACCCTAATAATCCAGAGTATTAGATAAAATGTCGAAAAGACTGGATACCCAAGAATAACCATATTCGTGGTAAGTGCAAAGTGCATCTAAAAATATTTACGTTACCGTAGCTCAATAAGTAAGTAGTTGCGACCATATTTTTATGTACAAAAATGTTTAAAATTGTCTCCTCTACCACCCCGTGAAGTATTGCAGATTCCTCCTGAAACATCCTTTATGCCCTCGTACCGAGACACTGTATCGAGGAGGTGAAATGGAGGCAGAAAGGAGGGTTTGATACCACATAAAAGACACCGTAGCAATATGAAGGGGGCAAGTAAATGTTTCAAAATAAAAAAATATCTACGTAAAAATTGAACGACAGCCTTAAATACCGTGGAAAAATGCCCAGCAAAATACGAGATGTACAGTTTAATTGTAAGTGATGTAAATAATTTAGAAATTGAGAATTTGCAGAGGTTTTGACATAAAAAAGTAAAAATCTAAACCATTGTAAGAGGACCATGAAAAACTCGACAGGAAGTGGGAGGAAGATTCTTCACAATATGTTTTAGAAGGTATATTTTTTTTGAAAAGTTTTTATCTTACTCAAAATAGCTCTTGCTATCTTGTCATTACTCATCTTGCTTTGATTCACACACCCGATCTTTCGCTATAAAAATGATTCTGTCAATTACCCAAATCGCTAATATTACCCGTGCAAAAATTCGAATACAATTATATCACGATCGAAATACGGCGATAAATAAATGGTATTGCAAATCACAAATAATAGAAATATCAACGGTATTACACATTTAGTCAGGCAGCTAAGAACTCATGAGTCATTAAGTAGGTACCGTTAACTAGTGTATGTCTAACTGAATGCTCAACTATTGCGATACCTATTTCTGTAGCAATAACGTTCCTAGAACGTGTCTGGCAATGACCCACATTTTTGGATTTAAGTAGAAAATCCTTTCTCCCACGTGGCTGCAAAAATCCAGTCGTTCACTCCTTGTTTCCTTTGCCTCCTTGGCACAAGTTCATCGGAAGTATTTTTTTTCAGGTCAATAGAGCAATGAAACGAGGGTATATTTCCACTTTAACGGCTTCAGGGGAGTAGCAATTGCCCGTGAAAATAAGGGTAAGCAAAGATTCTTTTAGGCTGCAAAAATAAAGTAAAAAATATGCATCATGTCACTGGGATTTACGTACGTATTTCCTCCGTCTTTCAAGATATTTACATTATACGGATTACTTCGAATATTGCGGCGAGGTGCTTGAAAACGAATTCCCTCGACTATTCGCTTGGTGGAAAAGATAACTCTTTCCCATTTATGCCGCAAAAATGTGGAGGAGATTCACATTCATTTAGAAATACTACATAAATACCGCATATATTTAATTTAAAAATAGCAAAAAAATATTCTTCATCATTTATTAGGCGACCAATGTTGATGGAAAAACTCAATTACACACTAAATATTCTTAAGTGTAGGAGATCTAGTTGTCGAACTGGGAGAGTGCCGGGATGAGATGATCCACGCGAAGGATGAATCATGAAGAGGCCTTTTCAAGCAAAAAATCAAAAAAAGAAGAGAAGTTCGTCAGCTAAGGTGAATTTCTTTTAGATTTGCATGGGATATCTATATATATAAAAGAAAGTCGAAAATCGTGTTAGTTAGAACACTTATAACTCGAGAACGGCTGCACCGATTTCAATGAGATTTGGTTCTTTGGATTCGTCTCAGGCGGGGTTAACATATAGGCTATTAAAAAAAGGATAATTTCACTAACAAAATTCATCTCTTTCCTATGGACATGCTTTTAGGAGTTATAGTAACACAACAATTGATAAGTCGGTCAAAACTACAAATTAAATAATTTGTTTTGTTTTTACCACTTTAATAACTGAATTTAGTAACAATATAACATTTCAATTACTAAATATATTCAAAATATTAATTAAATTGAAATTACATTTTTAAAATTTAATTCGAGCTAATTGTAAGCCCAGCCGTGGCCAAGCTCGAGTTGAACTTCACTACCTTGTTTGTAAACAAATCTCCAAGCAATTGTTGACAAACGGTAATGTCCGTGTTTCTGTCGAGGAATCGAGTAGTTTTAACTCATTTCCTTGGAATGATTGCAAATTAGTTTCAGTGAGCTCATCAACAAAGAGTTCCAGAATATGATTGATCACCAAAAGAATCAAAGATGGTTGATTTAGCGAGCAAGAACGAAGATGCGGATGACTAAAACGAGGTAAATTCAAATAGTTCGTACTCTGCATGAATTCGAATCTTTTAAATGTGTAACAAACGAAGACGAAATCACCAACTACCTATCTGAATATTTTAAGTCCTTGGACATACCTAGCTTACCAAGGCACGATTTACAGAAAAATGTAGTTTCTGTGTTCATGATCTTTCGAAGCCTAAACCAACCAAAGCTATCCAACGGAACGTGTTTGGTGATTAAAATAATTGGTAATGAATGTGATTCACGCAACTTCACTCAAAGGCAAATTCAAAGGTTAGGAAGTCCTCATTCCGTAGATTCCATGATCTCAACTCATATGCCCTTTTGAGACTAAACGTATTCAATTTACAATTCGTGTTGCATTCGTGATAACGATTAAAAAATCGCATGGTCTTTCTTTCAGTTTTTGTGTTGTTTGTGCTCATGTGCTAATGAAAACCCATGATTTTCTCATGGTCAATTTAGCGTGCTATGTTCACGAGTCGATAAACCATCCTCTGTATTTCTTCCTTCGCTTCAAGTGCGTAGCTAGGATAGGGGGTTTTGGGCGCAGCTAATACCACGGGTCTGTAGGGTATAGAAAACTCGCTAAGGTAAGCGGGAAGTGTGGGGGCACTTCCCCCAGACATTTTTTAAGATAAATGGTTCAAAATAGTGGGTTTTGCGTCTGTGTGAATAGTTAAATATGTTTTGTTTGTTAGTCATCCGTCCCCCTAATATTAATAACAAAATCTTTCATGAAAAAATTCTCTAAGCTCTTGGGGGGGGGGGTTTATCCCCCAAAACCTCCCCTCGCTGCGTCACTGCTTTGCTTCGCTATATTTATTTAGCTTCATCCGCTTCATCTTGCGCCTGATAACAAAACAAAAACTGTTTTTTATCAGAAGGTGCTTGACGCAAGAAATTAAACCCGAATGTGTAGAGCTCACCGTGGTGCGTTTACGCATGCAGTACGTTTACGCAGTGCATTTTTTTCAAACAGAGATACTAAAACTGGCGCGCCTTAAGTCATTTAATGCGAATGCTGCCTCATAGGGGCTCTTCTTGCACGATTTTGAGCATCAGTCATGCGTCGGTCTGGGGTTGTGTCAACCTCCCCCCTGAATGGGCCAAGTGTATGCAACAGACTTGGACCTAAAAACATTTTTTTACAGCTAATAACGCAAATAGCCAACAACTGAATGCGTATAATTTTTATTTCATGAACTGCTTTATTAAACCACAATGCCCAAAATTTCTTAAGCTAAAACGTAAGAAAATTTGCTGAAAAATATCCGCGTAGACGTGCTCCGATCCACCCTATATAGATTCAATAAAGAAAATGTCCTTCTGACAAGCAATTTTGGTACTCATTTACGTAGTTTTATTGAATTTGTATCCTTATTTCATTGTAATAAATTAAACATAATTAAAAACGATACAGCCGCTCTTGATTTATAAATGGTGTAAGTAAACTTTAAGTTCATTATAAGTGGCAATATAATAATATTGCCACGGCAATATAAGTGGCATCGTAAAATTTAACTGCTAGTAAAATATCTATTTCAGAGTTTACGGCTTTAATAAAGGACCAGAGTTGATGCGGTAGCATGAAGAGCCATTTAAAGTCAATTTCAATAATTCGCACATTTCACACAAGCAATGGAGTAACGTACCCCGCACAGTGCATAAAATATCAAAGGTTAAGATTTTCCAAAACGGAGTGATAATACCGAGGTAGTTGATACGATTTAGATAATACGAGGGCGTTTTTTTTCAATCTACGATCGCTCAGCAAAAACAGCATGCAGGCGAAAGGCGGGTACTGCGTGGATAGGGCAATTGCGCGTCCTCCGTGGCACACGCTCAAGACATTTCTGACCGTACGTTGTTAGTTTAAGGTTGGCTACATTGTCATTAACTACACTGCCTCAATTGATTCTCAGCCATGTGTGCACTGCGGAGCGACAGCCAGAAAACTCGCCGAACGGCTTCAGCATTGACGTTAACGCCGATAAAAGAGAATTTTTAATACACTGTGGCTAGAGTGCAAAACAGTGTGAAACATTACGCCCATTCTCATTCAAAACAAAAGAGGAGGCATGCAGACTTCTGGAGGTGTTCTTATCCATGACTATGCCCGTAATCTCAGCGATGATTCAGCCCAACCGCTCATTGAGCAATTTCAACGGGACATTTTCGATCACCCGCCGTGCAAAGCCAACCTATTGACGTGTGACTTCCGTATTTACGCTGAAATGAAGATGTGGCTAGGAGGGAAGCGTTTTCAAACGGACGATGAGCTTCATAACAAAGGCAAAATTTATTGGAAGTCATTGGCGACAACATCCTATGAAGAAGGTAGAGTAAAACTTGTCCATAGGCACGACCAATTACCCAATCGCCGTGGTACTTATATCGACAGGATACCAAAAGAGTGCTGAACATTTAGCGATAAAATAATTTTTGATTAATCACTTAGTCTTCTGTTCATGACACATCGGAGGTTGAAAAAAACCGCCCTCGTATAAGAAGCTTAAAGAAGTTTATTCACAATATCTGAATCTAGGAGCCGACTGGGATTATATCAAATGCTTTTCTTAGGCTTTTTCACTAAGTCTCTTCTTTCTGAGCCTCCAACTTAGCCCCTTCGAAGGATACTGAATTGAAAGGCAAATATTTTCTTTGTCATTCATACTATAGACGCACATAGGCTGAATAACTCGAGCCATTCAAGTATGTTTAAAAAAGCTCCATTCAAGATTAGGTTTACTCTAATCTTTTCGAAAGATGGCATGGCAGGACCACAGCTTAATGGATTTTCGACGGTAAACTAGTGTGCTTTATAAACCATTAAAAAGGCATCAAAGAAAGATTTGGGGTTAAAAAAGTGCACCTTTGAAATCCATTTCTCGGTCGTAAGGATGGGAAAACAATATGGTAGACAGCGACTAATCTTGCTGCGCAGCAAAAAACGTTGAAGGAAGGGAATCAAAGCGATAATTTGGAGAATTAAGGGCGAATGCGATGGAAAGAGTGACTTAAGCAGACGAGCTGCGAGGGGATTAGCCCTTGAACTCTAGCTGAGATCATTCTCATTCATTTCCTTCTTGAGGCACTTCGTACCAAGGCAATATATTTGGCATAAAAAAGAGAAGTCCTTATGTGCTCACTTTAGTTAATATTCAATCCAGTTCTATTGATCTCCATATCCCACAACATCGCACGCCTTATATGAATAAATCGTTCATGGAAACTGCCTCTCGAATATGGAACTCTCTTCTAGCTCAACTTAGGAGCGTTGTAAATATCAATAAATTTGAACATATCGCATACGGGCTACTGAAAAATGCCTCAATAACGCCGTGTTGAATTCTTCTTGTTTGTATTAATGTATAGCCTAATCATTTTTTTATCGGTACACATGTGATGAAATGATTTATTGAGTTTAGGATTGTTTTAAATCCCATAGAAATCCTGTTTTTTAAAGTATTTTGTTTGACATTATTGCCATAATCAATTGTCACCTTATTTTCTGTAGTAAGTCTGTTATATCACAGTTTGAGCTTTTCTCTTTTGTAGAAAATATTTTTTTATCGAATCGTCATCATGGTTCTGGCGGTCTGCACATGGTGCATTTGTGTGAATTTTTATTTATTTTTTTATTTTATTTTATGAATGAATCAATTCTGAAAATGTAACAAATTGTACAGTTATTTTCGCATGGACTCACGAAAATAAATGATACTATTATTATTTCGATGTATTCATCAGCAATGATTTCAATCCATATGGAGAAGTAAAAAGCTATAATAAGGGTCGAGTGTCTTCTTATGAATAGTATAAATCGTAAAAAACGTGAAACAAAAATATGAAACCCAGTGGGAATATTTTACATCCTTAGACCGCTATATGTACGGGGATTGAAAGGCTTTTCACCGTGTTAAACAATATGAGCACATATTTATGCCTTTATTGCATAAATCCAGATTAATTGTCGGCCTCGGTGGCGGCGGGATGAAGTCCTCGCCTGCCAAACATGAGGTCGCGGCTTCGAGTCCCGCCTGGTTAAGTTCCCCTTATCCAGGGCATGGTTTTTCGTGTACGTTTCATTGTTGAATTTGCTGAATACCCCGATTTAAAATGGCCTACGAGAGCTGTATTCGGAGGTTTGGGAATAAAATAAAAATAAAATAAAAAATAAAAATAATTCTATTTTTCACTTGGAAATGATGGGTTCGAAATTCATCATGAACGAGCATAAAAGTAAAGACTACTAGATTTGAAGGTTTCCGCAAGAGCTGTCGCGTGAAAGAAAAATAGCCTTCAATACATAGTATATACCTAATGACACTTGGATTAGCACTTTTGGTTTATTTATTTAGATCGGAATCATCATACACTCTCAAAGATTAACCTCAGGTTAAGTTTTGAAACTACCAGTTTCATTCATTAAATATCCTCATTTGCAGATTTATTTCTTCGACTCAAAACAGGGTTTAAATAGTTAGCTCGATTTCTGATGGAATAATTTTCATTATTTGAAGCCAACCTGTACGCACTCAGACAGCTCACCGATTTTCGGAATGAAATTAATCGACACAATGAAGAAAGGTTTTATCACAGTGAGTTCATGAAACTGTCTCCATTATTTTATGCCAATATTTCCGTGCCCAGACAGTATGGGTTTACTTTTTTTTTTTGCTTCGAAATGCCCTCAAATTATCCTCCCCTAATCCTATCTCTCGTATATCTCCGCGTCGTTTCCATAGGAACCACTCTCAAATTTTGCGACAAAATAATTCACGAGAGAAACGGTGAGGATTTCCCAGCAATCGAGAGAACTTTTGTTCTAGGGTTTGTATATGAGAGATGCCTTTGAATATGACACCTTCTTCCTCAACACATTAACGTCAACGATGCCCTCAATGATGAGCAGATATCTTACGGCACCGTAAACATCATCTTAGAACTACACTAAATTTCTCAGACCGACAGAAAAGTTAAAAGTGAAGAGAGATATTTTTGCCGGTAGGATAGGTCACACGGTGAGTTCACGAATCTCTCTTCATCACTTACGGCCGCCTGTCTGTGCCAAGACTGAAGGGTTCTCGTCTTTTGCCTCCGATTCCCTAAAATCATCACCTCATTCCTCTCCACTTGTACCTTTCAAGCCTTGAGCGTCGCTCTTACACCTTATCGCTCAAGTTGCCGCCAAGAGAATCTCGCGCGCGGCTTACCGTGTCAGATTCGGTAGCGATGGAAACACGGGGGCTTTGTCCTCTTGTTTTTCCGTATCCTATCTCTGCCCTATTTCCCGTGGACCCCTTCTCCTTCTCTTCCACAACCTTACCCGCCGGTTCCTAAGTCGGTGGCACCCTTAACATGCTTCCGCACCCACGAACAATGACGCCTCCATCACGCCGGCAAATGTAGAGGGCGGATCTGCGTGAGAATGGTTGGGGCATCGATTGGAGAAAACAAGTGAATGCGATGGGTATTCAGTCTCAAGGCTCTCCTCTATCTTTCGCAACTAAAGAGCATCTTGGGGTAATCATGAGAAACTCAACCTTATGAGTGAATACCAAAATCGAGTTCTATGCGCTCTGTAATCGGAATTAAGAATTGGAATCTGCAATTGGAATTAAGAATAGCTTGGACGATAGTGATCATTTAAATCAAAATTTTGTGCTAAATTTAATCTATTCTCATGAAACTCACTAAGTTGATGAGAAAAATTTTCCTTATCCGGTGTTGACAGTTATTTTTACAATTGGTCATTTATAAACCATTAACCTTGCCATTCCTGATTGGGCGCGAACGAATTATGTATTTTACTACCGTGGGTCAAAATGCCATTATTTACTGACCATGATTATCATTTTATAAGTAAACACGTCGGAGAATTTTAAAGCAACAGATTCAGTAAATGCAATAAAAAAACATTTTTCCAATCAAATAAGCACAAAAATATATTTATGTCATATATAAAAGAAATATATCTGAAAATATATTTCCATACCATGTATTATGGGGACCTTTGAGCAGTCCTCCTCCAATTACGGCACAGATCACAATGCAGGACAATGTTTGGCCAGAAAAACTAAAATGGCACCCATTTGCATCGGATTCATTTAATCCTTTTTAGTTTGAAGAAACAGTTCACAACAAAACCATCAGTGGCTAGATTTTCACAATTATATGCAAAAATGGCATAGCTATAATATCAGGGAGACAAGTAAGTAGCTTAACGGTGAAAATAAAATGAAGCTTAACAGATTAATTTTATTAGCTTTCATATTAATGTAAGAAAATGCGGATTTCTTTCCTTCGTTTAACTAAGAAGCAATGACTACCATTTTTAAAACGCTATTTCCATATTAATGGGATAAAGTAACGCGGTTCTTGAATAAATGTACACGTAAAAAAGAGGTTAGCACCTTTAATCTTCCAAATTTACTGAGGAAAAACCCCAATATCGAGAGTCTATTGGCATATCGGTAATAAATGAGGATGGCGAAGATGACACTTGCCTCTTCTTCGAATTTTTCTTACACCAGTGCACCGAGCAACGTTTTCAGAGAAGATTACATCAGTTTCGGGGAACGGGGTTATCACCCATACCACGTCGGCGCTAAGGAGGAAATTAGCGGCAACTCTGAGACATCAATCTTCCCTTACGGGTCGGGTAGGCAGTCGAAGACATCGTCACGCCTCCTGCTTAGGCCCTGGAGATATACAAAGCAAATTTCGGGATCCTTATACGACACCCCCCGGGGGTTCGAGAATACTTCCTTGACTTCACCTCTCTTCTTAAGGAAAGAAAAAAATTCTCTTCGCTATATTCTCCCAACCTTTCTCATGTTTCACGGGCAAAGCTATGTCATCGGCTCCGTATACGATGGGATTGGACAAAAAAATATAACTCAAGACCTGACCTACTTTCCTTGAACATTTGCCTCATGAGGGCATATCGTATTATTCAAACTTCCTGGTTTACTAAAGAAGGGTATAAATACGAAATAGAAAGAGTAGAAATTTTCTCTTAAATCCCCATTGGTGAGAATATATGACTAAGAGTCAGGAAATATGCACGTAATATTACAATCAATCCATTTTATACGAGTGTAGGAAGAAAGTGATTTAAGAAAATTAAATTTAAAAGAGTGAATTTTTTATGATTCATGATAAAATTTCTGGGATATTATCGCAAAATTGTATCTTCAACCGTACGAAGCACTCATGATAGCATTCAAAATGTGCGCATGGAAGAAATATCATGCAATATACATATTTAAGCTTAGAAATGATTGACCGGATTTGCATGCGGAATCAAAGGGGAACTCAGCTCTCAAAGTAATCAAGCCCTCTGTTATACATTAGCTTAAGCTACATTACGTTTTACGCTACATTACGTACATAATTTTAAACTACATAAGTATCGCTGTACCGTGATCCATATCAATTTTGAAGTCAAAGAAGAGACATAGAGAGACCTGAAAAAATCTATCAATTATGGACCACAAAATATTAAAATATGGTCGTAGACTATGACAAAAGCTGATAACAATGCAAAGAAAGCAAGAGTGGGGGAACAAAGATCTGCAGTAGAAGAGTAAAGGCGAAGACTAACTTGAAACTAGGAAACCACTGCCTGAAGAAATGAAGGAGTTCTGCTCCTTGTGTAGACAAGTGACTAGCGAAGGGGAAAGCAAGAAGGACATTGTCAGTAAAATAGCCCAAGAAAAGGAGTCTCTAAATAGTTCGGAATATATGCGTAGTAGTAAGAATGATTCTTTAGGACTTACATTTTGATAATATTGGGATATGGACGATGACCGTAGTAGAGAAATCAATGTTGGAAGCTTTCGAAGTGTGGCGTTATAGAAGTATGATGAAGATCAAAAGGCAGGTCTTATGAGTATGCGGAAATATTAAGAAAAGTACGAGAGAACAGAAGTCTTGTAAAAACCTTGGGTAGAAGCAGGGGACAATTTAACCGGTGTTATCGTGAAACACGATGGTCTCATGAATATGGTGAGAATTATGGATAAGGTGATGAAATATGTAGAGCAGAAAAGTATGTAGGCGTTATAAGATAGGGGAACTGACAGGAAAGCGGCGTCAAACAAATTCTCTGATTGATGACTGATTATGATATCATTATATTAAACCAATGATCATGATAATCAACATAAGAGATAAAAAAATAATTTTCGTCCTAATCTCATAACCTGGTGAAAATAGATTTTTTCGTACCATAGCGCAAAAAGACTTTTAATGAAGGAAAAATTTGATTTAGACAATTCTCTAATAATGCATTTAACCAGAAAAGTTCTATGGGGGAATGGGGAATTGGAGAAATCCTTCGAAGATAAACATTGAGATCCAAGATACGAATATTTTAAAAGCGCAATATACGAAGGAAAAATATTAAATAATTTTTATGGCATTATTTTAGGAAGGTTTAGGATTATATTTAGGATGAAACCCAAACTGACGAACACGCATTTATTTCATATCCTGTGAAAGTGCTGGGACACTTACATATTAAGGCTAGTGTAATTTATCCAGACCAAGAAATATAGTAAAGATAATATATCCTCTCCTTGCTTAGCCAAAATGTGTGAAGAGTAAGTAGCTACGCATTTTTTTCCTTTGCAGCAGCGATACGAGAGACTCATTATGCTTGAACTCTTTCTCTCCGCGATGGCGTCGCGGCCTGGCATTCGTCTGCGATGAGAGAGAAATACGAAAAACCCCACCTAGGTCGTCGTATTTGCAGCAGTGTGTTTGAGAGGTAAGATGATGCTCTCTTCACGGAGATGTCTTTCTTTGTCGTCTTTCTCCGTCCACTTCCGACGGCGACGACGCTCCCAATTATGACCCCAATATTTTTACCGTGCAATGGTTCAGCATCTCAGCACCACTTCTTCAACGGTATTGGTCGTGTGTTTAATGCGCACAGAAGGCATAGCAAGTGTAAAGTGACCATTATTATCTTTCCAGCGCAAGTGAAGAAGATGAAAGACAGGCTAATATTTAACACGTGCAATGCACACTAAATCTAGTAAATAAATGCAAGGGCCATTTTGCTTGGAGCGATTCATGGCTTTGACTCTGGCTGGCTTTGGCCAAAAGTGAGGCGTTCTTGCGTTTTCATCACCAAGGCAGCTATAGCATTGTTGAACATAGCCTTGGCCGTATTGATTACCCCGGCTACTATTGTTGCCAGTATAATTGCTAGTTATAATGGTAGTTCTGATTAATTGAAGCCGGACGCGGTGGAAAAATTACCACTGATTAAATTATTAGGAAATTGTTACTTTTAAATAATGAGTACTATGCATATGTCAACAGAACCCAGGCATTCGTTTTTCTGTGAAGTCTCTCAAAGAAGCAGACAAGAAATGGTAGTGCATTTATAAATTAAAGTGGCAAATATTAATATTGCGCATAAATCAACACCTTATAACACGTATTTACGGTAGTTGAAGCATGGATTCAGATTTTATGTGTACAATGAAAAAGGTAGTAGCTAAACCGGATACAAGTTTCAAAGAGGAAAGTAGAGTTGAATTCATAATATGAAGTGATTTTTTTTATTATTGTGGCATAACTTTTGAAATTTACTCAAACATCGAGTGATTTTGAAGAGGATGAATTTTGAAGAGATGACCAAAGTTGAATCGTACTGAAGAAATGCTAATTAAAGAAAATTCTCAATATAATTTTTTATTCATTCTTGGCTATATATCAGGGGGATCAATTGTGGCGCACCCTGTCTCGATTCTGAACGATTTTGCGCCCACTCTTTTCTGATTCCCGTGCATCAATGATAATCAATACCCACGACATTTAAATGCATCTCTCTTTACCATTTTTAACGCGGTGCTGTGTTAAATGGCATGCGCTTCGTAGTGTCGTAGCAATAATTGTTACGAGACATGAATTTTTTATTTATTTCCAATTTCCTCTTAGACGGCGCATAACGGCAACTCATAACAGGGTTTCCAACACTAACAATGCACAACATAAACACTCATGAACGGGATGGAAACCACCTACCTAGGCGGGACTTGAGCCCGCGACCTTCATTTTGGTAATTGAGGGCATGACCCCACCACCACCGACGCCTTATCTCGAGAGAGGGTAAATTCTAATGCGACATTGGTGTGAAACGCGTAGTGGGTCGGGGCGATCGATAGAAAACCCAAGATTCAACCAATAGAGATAAAAGGCATCAGTTTATTTTAATAATATACAGATATAATTTGAAAGCAATCTGACCGGGAGAAACGTGAGAAGCGATCTGACCGGAAGAGGGATAGGATAGGTATGAGGGAGGCGTTGGCAGTACTTGCACGAGTAGTCGTCGATCTGGTGGAACTGGCGTCGCTTCGCTTCTCAGATGTCGCTCCTCGCCGTCCTCACACGAGGAGAAACGTCGGCAAAATCAGCCCGGGGGCAGGGCCGCAGGTCCCTTTTATAAAACTTCCCACCAGGTCAGCCACTGTACGTGCACAGGCACTCACCTGAGTCAAAAGCAGTGGCGGCACAGGCACTCGCCTGAGTAAAAAGCAGTTTCGGCGGAATGCACCCGCACTCCGCAGTCTTTTTCACTACTCTTCATAAAGGCCATGAGTCATGGACGGCTCAGGTGCCAGGCGGTTTTCATGCCTACGGCATATTATGTCTGCATTAAATAATTATTCTACTTGCATTTTTATTCAGACAGAAACCAAAAGTGGCGCTAGTTTATTTTATCTGAGTACTGAACACAGATTCTGCAACCTTGATAACTGTAAATAGACACATGTAACACTACCTGCCTGATAAAGGCTCGTCTTCCTCTAATTTGACCGTTTCTCCAATCTTCCACCAAAATATCCACGAGAATAAGGGTATACAAACAAGAGAAGGATAAAATAAGGCCTTTATCGGCGAAGATGATACTTGACACTTCAAAAAAGAGATACGTCCCCCGCCTTTCTGCTCTTATGGTCGATGGCGAGATAAAATATGTGAAAGGGAGGAGGAGATGAAATATTCTAAAGAAATAGCAAAGACTCGCCTGCTACGCGGTTCGATAAACGTGGTGGGCGGCCTCATTGTCATTGAATTTGAAGGCTTCCATCATAAAATGAGGGTATGACGGCACTTTCTTTCGGCCGATAAAGGACGATAAAATTCCTTAAAGAGTTTTCGTTTCAGGTTCACGAGTTGCCACGGAAGATGAATATCTATAACAATTTATAAAGATAAATATAATTGATAAATTTATTTGAATTTATACTTTGGATAAAAATTTCAGAAAAAAAGCAGATACATGGATCTACTTTCAGTATATATATTTATGCTAAAATTATGGGCTTTATTCCACTATATGGATTTAGTACAGGCAACGACAAAAAAGATCTACAGCGATGTTATCGAGTGAGATATTATCTCTCTAATATGCAAGGGAAGAATGAGCAAAAATGTTGAAGATCCAAACGTATCAACAAATGTTTTCTTGACACTAAACTCCCAATATTCACTTCATAAGCCAAACCTGTGAGCAAGGTACAGCCTCCACTAAGTTTATGAGGGCTGCCTGGCATTAACTACCCAGAAAATGTGATAATTCTAACCAGGTTGGCTAACACATTACCGTTGGCAACTTGTTTGAAGCGATGAGGTGAAGGAAATATTACCCAGAGGCCATCACCCAGAGGTGACTAATTGTGTTGGACGATAGACTTTTATTGGAGCGAACGTCTGGAGTAAGGAGTCGCTTCTCTGGCATCTCGCAAGTGTTTATAAGCGTGGTTTACAACAGCTTGGCCTTGGATAAATTGGAGTGACGTTGGAGTAGAAAATTGGAAAATAGTACCCACAAGTTCGTAACAACTTCTATCGACGCATCTGAATTTAGCGTAACTATTAGTAAAACACTCAAATTTCTCTTGAATGTATCGAATTTACGGCATATAGCTTTATACAATGATGACCCAAACAACTATTGACAGTACTCTAAAAAATTTATCACGACTGATGTGTTATCTTTTGAAATGTTGAATGTTTCACTTGCCGAGTTGGATTTAAATAAATCAAGGTACGATATGTCAAGTTGTAATGCACACGGGAGCTGACAGTGATGAAATCAATTTTCATTAATAATGATCATTTTTCGTATAAAATGGAAATACAAGCCTCATCTGTTTTTTAAAGAATGTATGAGTAACAATTTTTGCGGGATTATAAAACGTAAAAGACACACATAACATTTATGAAAGATTTATTTAGGTATGAATTTATTAACAAAGCCCTTCATAAAATCCGAAAGAGACAGTTTATAATCTAACCAGAAAAGTATAAAGGCCCTTATTGAAACATGATGACATATTTAAGTACGGCTTCGGCATTTGAGATCTTTTAAGGCAATTGATCAAGTTACTCTTCCTGTTGTGTATATACGTCGATGCAGTAGGCATAAATGTTCTTAGAACCTAATTAAAAGTATAAGCCCGAAATATGAACGCCAAAACTCAATTTGAAATAACAAATCTGACAGCGATGTCCACTGTAATGTCGTCAAAACCAGAAGTAATATTTATTTTTTACAAAAAAAATTCTTTACGTTGAAAAAAATTAGAAATGACTGTATAAAATTATAAACTCGTTAAACTATAAAATAATGAAGTTAAAAGTAGAAACTATATAATAAAGAATTTACGACGCAGTTGGAGTGTGATAAACACGTAAAATAGAAAAACATGATGGCGTATTTATTTTTGATAAGCGCTTACGAGGTGATTACTGTGAATATTAATTAACAGAGTACCGCAATATTCATAAACCTATAGGTCCACATGGGAATCAGATTATTAATTTTTAACTTATTCCGACTTTGCCTACCCCATGGAGGAAATGCTCATTTAGAAAAACTTCATTGCGGATATTAAAATATAAGGGCAATAAACCAGCTATGAGCTGGTACCTTGGATATTATTCACTAAGGGAAGCTTCGCTGCGAATATTAAAATATAAGAACAATACACCAGCTTTGAGCTGATACCTTAAATATTTTTTCTCCTTTTGTTAAAACTTTGAAAATGTAAACAGAAAGTTGTCAGCGTAGGTATATGAGTTGGTATGATGGATAGCTGCGCAAAAAATATACTTCCGGCGGGAAAGTTTCCCTGTGCAATCAGGGAAAGTTTGGTTAGCTTACTGCCCCCTCAGGAATGGGGTCTCGATCTCAAGTAAGTTAAGGTTTACCTTTCAAAGCCGGTGAATAGGAAGAGGTAAGAGAAAGTTTGACTTCCGACCCACAAACTATTCTCGGCCAAATGGCTTCATAGAGAATGAAGACAGTCGAGGGTCAGACATTGGTCTCCTTCGTGTAGCGTGTTTTCTCATGCTATCACTTAAATATCTTTCGAATATTCTCATTACTGGATGATGAACTAAATTGCAGCATTTTTAATGAAATGTAGCGTAGTTATGCAGAGTCATTTTTGAATTTCATTTCATCATCCCTTGGAATCTTAGCGTATGTTAATGAAAAAGATTTAATACGTGGATTAAAAGCAGCTTTGCATGTTAGTAGGTGCATAAATGGACAAAAATCCACACCAGGAAGAAGCAGTTCGTAAAATTTGACTTGAATGGAATAGTGACTCGCATGGTCAACTGCTGATGCTTGCTTGTGTAAACGGCAGATTTGTGTGATAGTGGTAGCCAAGAACGAAATTCGATCAATATTAATAATTTCTAATGTAATTAATAATCATGGAATGTTTCGTTTTTAGTGTAAATGATCATGATGTGAATAAATTAGTGGGAATGAAGGTCAAAAAATATTTACTCATTGAAAACATGAAACTATCAATAAATTGAACTCATTTTTTCTACGAAGAAAATCCAAGAAGGACGTCATTAATACTTTTCTTGTCATTGTAAATGCAAGTACTATCTAGATCAGAGCAATAATAATAATATATTTATGTGCATTAGCTGCCTCACTTTTCAGGATGTGGGATGAATACTGACGGATGCATGAGACAGAAAATATAATTTTAATTTTTTATCGGTTTTTGATGATATAATTTGATCATTTAGCGGTTCACATTATTATTATTTAGCATTAGGATAGGCATAACAATATATACGATAATACCTACCCAAAACATAATGGAGAATAACATTTTTCAAAATTTTAATTATTGATATGAACTGTCATTAACAGTCACTACATGAAAAACAATCAAAGTCAAAGAAAAGGTTTTTTTAGATGGAAGGATCAGTAAGAGATGAATTAAAAAAACTAGTTTTCAAACCAAGTTGAAAATATATGTTTCGAGACGTATGCTGCCGACTTTTAATGGTACCATAGACACATGAAACGTTTGATGTGATTACAATAGAACCGGTAAAAAGTTGGCTGCTGTCTCCGCAACTAAAATGTTATGTCAGTACGATGAATTGGATCGAGATAGGCACAGAAACTTTTAATGAATGGCCTAATATAGTGTAAATTTACATGACTTGGGCCATTATGTATTCGGTGAAATTGGCCTTTAAAATACGCCAACAACGAAATAAAGAAAGAGCATATCGTTTGACGATGGCGGTCAGAAAAAGTGACAAAGAAACTGAGACATAGGATGACCGCAAGGGATATTTGCCTAATGCCATTTTTTCTTCTCCATCGTAGGTGTATTACTTCATAATGAACGCATTGTTGCATTTACTATTGTTAAAATAAAACCGTAACAAGATATGACACACATTTACGACATCATTTGGAATAGAAAAATCCATTTTTTACCCACTTGTTCTCTTTAAGATGACCTCGAAGTTATATTCCGGATATTAAGGATATGTTACCACATCAATAACAATCCTGACTATCTCTTTTTCAGTGATTTTCATTTTCAAATATGATTTGATTCCAGAAATACTGTTGAAAATAAAACTCATGTTCGTTCCTTCATAAGTCTCCATCTCAAAAAAATATGGTTCTGACCTAAAACGGAAAATTCACTGGAGTGACTGCGTCGAAGGAAATTAATAAACAGACACGGTGTGGTTGTATGATTATGTAAGGGTTGATCTGTAATGTTCTTTTTTCTTTTTACCGGAACTTTTCTAGTTAATTCGTACAAGTACTCACGCATAGAAGTGAAATAAGAATTACGATAAAGTGAAAGAGGTATGTTAATTACGACTTAGGAACAAATGGATTGTAATTATAAATTTGAGGCTGAATTTTTCGAAATTCAATTTAAGAATATTTACCTATAAAATGCAGGGATAATGATTGTATTAGAATATCTTTTATTTGGTTTTACGGTCTTCTGGAGTCAATATATTTGACTGCCGCATCGTTACCCGAAAGTCATGTAATTTACATTATTGACGTACATTTAAATCCTCTTTCGCCTACACGACCACGAAATTTCCGTGACCGCATTCGTTTATTATATTGCCATTTATTAGGTAACGCCATCATTTGAATCTCAGATGAAATTCATAAAAATATATAAATGTGGAAAATCAAATTAATTTTGCGTTCATTTATGGATCATGAATTTCTTCAATAATATTACTCCATAAATATGTATTAATTCAACTGTGAGTAAGAATGTTTCAATTAAACTGTGAAGATTGTTTTCTACATTTCTACAGTACCATATATTAAGTTGAAATTTCACCATCAGCATTGTATAGTTTTACCTATAGAATAAAATTATCCTGTTTACGAGAAAATAGGCCATATTTTTCAAGGCTGAAGTTTATTCAGCACTGAGAAAGAAAAATTATGAGCAAGCGTAAGCATTTCGCTGTAAAAATGGTTAAATGACCCTTCGGCCAAGGTGCGCGGTAAATTTTGCAAGGCAAGTAATACCTCAAGCTCATGCGGTTCCGTTGGCAACGCTTAATTAGATTCAGGTTTCCCAGTGAAAATAAGAACGCTTAGTGGCTGGTAGACGCCGAGCTTTTTGAAAATTCTCCAAGACTTGATGAAATTCAAAGCTAATGGAAACGCCAAGAAACCCTGAGGGTAAGTCATTCACTGGAAAACTTAATTTCAGCTCCTTTTCTGGGTCATAAAAAACGTTGGAAGTGTAGTGAAAAAAGAACAGTGGTCTGAGCGTGATATCATAACATTATTCTCACTTTATTCGCATTTATACGACCGAATACATGGCCTTAAGTACCCGGAGGATTGGGTTTTCGAACAGATTTATGTTAACTATGCGATTACTATTAAGCTTAATAGCCGCATAATTGTTGAAAAATGAAGGAAGACAAAGATCAAAAAGTAAAATTGTTCTGAGAGCCCATCGATATAGTCATGCACATTACGGAGAATACAGCTCCACCTAATGTTCGAATGGCTTTTTTTCAGAAATTATAAAACTTAGAGAAAAAAATACGATACAGTTTTGTAGATAATTTCCTGATCTACAATTTTGGTCAGAGCAATTTTTACCGTAAAACTAACCGTTAGGCCAAAAAATGAAAAAAAAAACATTTTTGTGACCTTTGACCTTGAATAAAAGTGTTTGCACAGACAGGATCGATGCGGGATTTTTAGTGTTGAGTGTTATTCCTAGCATTCCTATAAATTTTCAGCTTGTTAGGAAATTATGTAAGGGTCAACGTCCATTCTGACCGGGCTATAGTGAATGAAATGAAAAATTTTTCTTCATGACATTTTGTAAGGGTATATGTTCTGTAACTACGTCCTAGACCTTTGAGATTTCATTTCTCGAGATAGAATATTGCTTGTTTACAAAGAGCTCCCGTAAAATCGAATTTAATTTCCAGAAAGACTACAGACCATTTCCCTGAAAGGCTTAAAGCCTTTTCCCGTTTTTCTGTCCGGAGAAATGCCCCCACACGCAAAGGAATAATGGCCGTAACCTCATATATTTTTCTACTTTTCAACTAAAAGGATACTGAAGGAAACGAAAACGTTTATCATGCTATCTGATACTGTTCAGCCTTATTCGTGCTAGGTACAATGGGATTTTTTTTATTAATGTCAAAATTTTAATGGTAAAGGGCAATTAGCAGGAAGGAAAATTTGCTAAAAATATCAAATCTCAACCCTGTGCAATTAATATAGCGCATGGTGCAAAACCATGCACGGCATAAATATCCTCAAAATCAGAAGTAAATTGTACTGCATCTAAGAAAGCATTCCTTGCTCACGCCTACGCAAGTTATTGATTTTTGTGATTCTAAAAATTTGGGAAAAGTTTTTTGAATTGTAAGCTACCTATGAGGGCCATTTAGCTCATAAGAATTAAGGTATTTACTCAATAAATGCAATTATGTACTTATTTTGAGTAATGATTTAACCGGTGATAAAATTATAATAAATGTTAGTAAATATATGGATTTCCCCTTGCATGAAAAATAATACTCTGTAGAGATATCGTCCATCGTCTACCGTGAATGGCAATAAATGCCTTAAAGATTGGATTACCAATAATCAAATTGAGCAAAAGTCATTGTAGACTAATGCATATCCGAGAACTCCATTGTATTTACCAGAAGAATTCTTGAAAAAATCATTATTGAAACAATACGAAATTTGAAAATAAAATCACAACAGCCAAGTGCGATTTCTCTCGGTCTCTCCAGAATGACGCCTCACCTAAGACCGAAAAATCCAAATGAAAGGTAGTCTAATTCAATCGGTTTCCCTTATTTTCTTTTCCTTGACTCTGGAAGCCTACAGAACGGCAGATACACATACCCCAGTCACCACAAATCTCCTTCCAAATCTTTTAGAGTGGCCTAGAACAGAGTGACAGAAAAACACAACCTAAATATTTGCCAACTTCATCTTATATGAAACCACTCCATTCTACTTATAAGAAAAACCTTTCACAGCTTCAACTCGATTTTCCGCGCGCGTAAAAGCAAACATACAGATCCCTCCTCTTGACAGGAATCACGTACGTCGAGGATCTATTAAATCCTATGCATTCCGACGAATCGAGTCGAACCAACTCTCTCATCTCTCCAATCATAGAGCTGGAAATTCCTTTATCCGCAAGCTTACCGTGACACTATAACTTCCGCGCATGTTGAAATTGAACTTCAAGTTATATTTATTCTCCGATCAATGTTTTGTTAACAAGGTAACTGTGATAAAGGGTACCAAAACGCATCCTGCATTGCAGAAGATTAACGTTTTCTTGTTTTGTGGTTTTCTCCATTTTCCGCGTATATATAGCTCTCTCTCCTCGTGGCCACGGTTTTCTTGCTGTTAAGCAAGCATTTGGTTTTCTTGCAAGGTTTTAGCTTACATGTTTTCAATACTTAGCAATTTATTTCTGGTTTGGGTGGTTTTGGATAAAGCTAGGATATCAAGATCAGATGTTACCATGTGGTTAGCTAATGTCGACTGCTAATTTTTCGTTGCACATGTAAATCATTTTATTGCAGGGTTTAAAAAGCTTTTCCATGAATGGTAAGCTTACCTATAAAAAATTCCGATTATATCAGGATCGCTATGAATTGTATTACTAAAACATTCTAAGGGTACGGTGGAAAGAGCAAAATAAATTTAAAGATGAAATTGATCTTCTTTTATGATATGCTCAACCCCTGCCAACTACCTCTTGACTGATTTTCATAGCTTTACCCAACAACTGGGAAAACCAGACGAAGGGTTAGAAATTGATGTAGGGTTTTTCCATAATGAAATTTTTCCTGAAAAAACTTCACTTTCAATGTGATAAAAAATCCTTCTTGCCTCCCCTATCTGCGATAAAAAGTCGAGAATTCCATGTGGATCAGATAATAGAAAACATTGCCGTAGTATCTTTAACTTTGGATTTCAATTTTCTTCATAGATTTGCAACTCACCATTTTAAGGCAACTCACTCCTCCTTGATGGATATTTCTTCGATATTTATTCGTTTCTCTACTGCCTCCCTGAACTTCTAATACCTTTTAACGCCAACCTGTCAGCAGTCCTTTCCACAGCCTTAATGTCTGCCTCCTAAATATTTCATTTCGTTTGTAATTACAGAATCCTTGATAGATCGTGAATTTAGGATTTTTCTCATCCAGTAGCATATCCCCTGTATCGTATAACACAATATCATCCAAGTCTTTCCGGCATTTCCTTACTTCTTACATGGGACCAATAAGGTAGGTCAGAGGTGCACATTTCATTGCCCTATACAAACTAACCTACTGGGTGAAGCACTGATGTACCCATGCATTCTTAAATATGGAAGTATCGCACAACGTATCCTAATTTTTCAGGTTTTCCTTCTGTAAAGTTTCTCTCACAAAAAAGTCTTATCATTCAACTGGTGTAGCGAAATTATGAATATAACAGAAAAAAATCTTTTGCTGAGAATGTGGAGATAAAAATAATTGGAAATGAATATAGAAATCAAATGAAAATATTGATAAATTATGGGATCAAAAAAAGAATGTTCCTGCATAGAAATTGCACTTAATCAACGCAATTGCTCAATTATGACTATGTTACAACCGTTTAAAGAGGTAATTAAAGCAATGAGAGGCTAGGTGAAATTTTAATTTAGAATAAAGTGGTAAATGATTTAGCTAGAGGGCAACTTTGATCCTCATTTATAATTTGAGAAAATGTGTTAAGAAATTATGTTGTCTAAGTCGTTCCAACTTACGCCAACTGGAAAAGTTGCGCGCCAAATTGTGCTCCACTTTTTTTCTTGCGGAAGCATCTCATCTTGGATAGCAGATTTATAAGGGAGTTTATCGCATCCCATTCCTTATAATGCCTATACCCTTGCAAAAAGGACTAAAAAATATTCTTCCCGTGACCAAAGAAGATTGCAAAACTTGCTATGGTATTTAGGCCGATTTGATACCCGCTCTTCGACGTAGAGTAAATTTTAATATGAGATGCGATCAAGGGGATAAATACAAATGCAGACTTTAGGGAATGGATAGAATACCTTTAGATACCTTTTCCTATAGTAATCCACATACTAGGTGAGGGAAATTGGATCACAATTTCACATCTAATATATTATATTATAAATATTTTCACTGCAACATTTGATCCATTTATTGCTAATGAAATGTATTTTTAATATAATTTAAAAATATTTTCCTGCAGTTAATGATAATAATACAGTATAAATCGTAAAAAATTTAATTTATCGAAAAATGGCTATGTAAAAATTACGTATCAACTAAATATATAATACCTTTCAATCATGGTGAATTCAACTAATAAATAGCTGTTTTTTAATGTTAAAAATTCTCTACTGCATAGTATTAGAAAAAAATTAGATTAGTTGAGGATTTGCCAGGAATAATTTTGCAGGTTATTTATATTTATCAGTGGTGACAATGACGTCTAGTAAGTTTCACAAATCAAGTTTTGGAACAAGAAAAAAACAATACGGTTTCTTTTAAATACTTCTATACCTATAATATATACCACTTACAAGGACTATATTTGTCCAAAAAATAAAGGAATATTTGAACCCAAATTTTAGACCCGATTTATGTACATTAACCTCTGACATCAGTTTCATATCTCACTCGTCAACGTAGCTCAACGTCGAAAATTACGGTTTGTAATTTATACGCTCCATTAATCTTCGTCAGCAGCTGCACGAATGAATTAAAGTACGTCATAACTGCCACCCGTTTCATTAGACGCTTAGAAAGTCATTTCGTAAAAAATTAGCCGTTGGGGTGACATAATTAAAGCTATATACACGCTTTACAAATTGATTTTCGATTCATGAAAATTAAGCGTGGTTACACCGTAGACAGCCCCTCCTGAACCACAGGAGGGAGGATTATATCTCATTAAACTAAAATTTACGAAAACTGTGTCTCTTTTATTGAGGGCATGCGATATTGGCTTGAAATTTGACGGAGAATCAAGTAAACACCGAATTTTGAGAAGATAACGAAACAAAGAAAAGGTGATATGAACCTGGTTGGCAGTAAAGCTTACAAGTATGTTGTTTCATTTAATGTTTCTCCTAGAATGCGGGAGAAAAGATGTCTTTGATACGTGTGTATTTTATGGTGATAAGAAAATTCAAAAATATGTAACGAATGATGAAGATAAAATTGATCGACCGAGTGGCTAATGAGGATGTAATAAAAAGGGTTGGAGGATGTAGAAGTGTTATAAAAATCTTATGGAGAAGACAGGACAGCTTAGTTAGCCAGGTTATGAGGCATGATGGCCTGATGAAAACAATCGTGGGAGGACAAGTTAGAGAGAGGCAGAGCAAGGTACGGCCCCGAATAAGTTACATGAGACAAGTTGTCGCTATGAAAAGGCTAGCGGGTATGAGAGAGGAATGGAGAACTGCGTCAAACCAATCTTCTATATTATTTCTACTGTATAGGTACCTTTTTCTCAGCTTATACGCAACCAAACTCTACAAATGAGGTATCAAAATGCACAGAATTTATCAGAGAACATGCGACGGCATACCTTACTTCCTAAATATTGCTATCGTTTCCTAAAATTGGTTTTTAAATAATTAAAAAACCGGTAAATATTCCTGACGTTAACGGCGCACAAACTGATACATTTGTGCATTTGGAACAATATCTCGCATTCTTTAAATAACTTTTATCAAAATGCGGCTGATTCCACATTCAAGTCTCCTGTTGATTCGTAAGTATGAGTCATCATGTGCGTTTAACAGAGGATAGTGTAATTACTTCCAATGTTGTGTTTAAAGAGGTCCTCTGACCTCAATTTGTGCATGAACATTCTAATTAAAATGTACATAAGACCGTGCCTTTTTTTTACATTTTAAAGTTAGTAACGCGCCTATCCCTCTGTGGACCTGCATTGGAAAGAGCGGGGGAAGCTCGTTGGTAGCGGGCGCATCACGCTCGTCGTAGGATTATTGACGATAGATCATAATAGCAAAAATGTAGCATATCATCCAATGGCACTGGAGATATCCCGGCATATATTCAACCAGCATTTTCTCATCTCTTGTTGGATAATGCTCTCTCTATATCCGAGGTGGATTTGCTTCATACTGCTACAAAAATATGCGAATTATCGCTAAAGCTTCTCCAACTGGGATAGATAATACGCGGCTAAAAACGACCAGAAGCTTATGTGTGATTAAAGCTAATTGAATTTTATAGCCCAAAAAATGTATTCCTCAATTTTAAAATCCTGTGGGATTGCCATGGTTACGGTAATCAAGAAGTCAACCGCAGCTGCAGGCTCAATTTAAGCCGGAAAACTCAACAGGAGAAAACATCCTTGACCTAGACACGAGTTGGGATATTCCATTTTTTACGCGTGCTTTAATTATAATTTTAAAGTGGCTTAATTAATTTCCTCTAGCATGTCATTGTTGGTCATTGAAATGACTACGATTGTTGTTTAATTGAATGTTAAAATATAAAAAGATTGTTGTAGCGTAGACTAATGACGATATAATATAAATAGAACCAATTTTCTTCAACCAGATGAATTTCACTGAGGAAAATAAAGAACCAGTAACGTTTAAAAATGCTTAAAATGATTTATAATCCAAAAACCGTAAAAAAGTAAAACTAATACTACTTACTGCATGTGCAAATATTGAATCAAACCAAATCAATTAGTTTACCTCTTGGTTTACATTGAAATTTTAAAATCTAAGAAAGAGCACTCAGTTGATTAGAAACTAAATTATGTCCACATAATTTGATAATTTTATAAGCGCTAATGACGTGCTTTGCTTGACGAGTCAATGATGTTTTGCTTTCAAAGAAATATAGAGATTTAAAGAGAATTAGAAACTGTATATCACTAACAATTCTTAGCTTTCAAATTATTCGCATGTGAATTTATTCTTTTTTTTCGAATGAAATAAAGATAGAGAAAGTTGCCAACGTTTATAATCAGGTAAAGATTATGAAAAAATTAAGGTTATATTCTTAAGTGGTAGGATGACATGAAATAACATCATCAAGGTGAGTATAATGCCGGCTAGAATGGACCACTACTACTCTTATGGCTTAATTTTCCGTAGCGAAAACCATTTCATTGTGACATGCAACTTTAGTTCTGAAAATGAAATCAATATATTTTCGTGGAAGTTATAATTTAAAAATCTATTTCCCTGACTTTATTACCAAACTACGATAGTATATGGTATGTAAGTATTGTAACAAGAATGGAGAAATTCAACCGACTACCTTTGACTGAGAGACATCACATCTCTTTATACCAGCCAACTTACGAAGTATCCGCTGGTATAAATTACTTTTCAATGAACGGTCAATTTAATACTACTGGGATGAAACCTTCTAAGCAATAAGCATTTGACATAAATGCCAATATTAATTGAATATTGAATAATACATCAACCGGAAGAGGAAGAGAGTAAACAGTAATCGAAAAACGAACATTTTTAAAACGTGCATGGACTCTGATAACGACAAATTTACGATCATCTGGAATAAGTAGTAGATTCATCGACGAAGTAGGAGGTAGAGCACAATCTAGAACGCAAAATAGCAGGGTTGATTGATTTAAATCACTTTGATTTAAATCATGATTTAAATCACGATTTAAATCACTTGATTTTTATTTTTTTAATTCAGGTGATTTAAATCATAATGTTATCTATATGTTTGATTTTTAAAGAGTCAAGAAAAGGAAGCTGTAAGTGTATAATTTTGATTTTTAATTCTTAATTAATACAATGAATCGACAGTTATCAGCACAATGGTGGCTCTTATATAGAAATGATACTGTAGGAATGCATGTAACATTAAAAAAAATGGCTTTGGTTAGAATACTAGTGTATCCGTTAAAAAAAATTGTTTTCTGATTTAACTTCTAAGCGTAGGCACCATACAAAGTTGCAATTACAGAATTTTTCTAAACTTCATATGCTTTAGAACCGCATAATATAGTACATTTCATGCTTCCAATGGAATTTTTATATTATGCTGGAGTAATTTTTAATTTGATACCATTGGCATTTCCATAGTTCTCTCCCCTGATTGACTAAATGTTGTATTAAGTTTAGAGTATGTTGCCTATTATTGTTTCTGCAAACGATCATTCTCCAATATGCTGCCCAAATAGTTAGTTTTGCAAATAACTGAATTTTTGATGAATGGAGAATCATAAAAATCTCATTTAAATCAATAAAATCCGATTTGAATAAAAAAAATCAACAAAAATGATTTTTTGAAAAAAATCATGATTTTTATCAACCCTGCAAAATAGGCATTGTCCCCAGATCATTCGTTTAAGAATATTAGCCAAAGAAAAATAAGAGGCCAAAGAAAACAAGAGAATTTTAAGCGCCAAGAATTGGGGTGAAATATTATTCGAAGACCCTAAAGAATGAAAGGAGGTGAGAAATGGAGAGGCTCTTGCCTGGGATAAAAGATAGGAATGGCTCTGAAAATGAAATGGAATTTCCGATAGAATATATATCAAGAATTTAACCTTTGTCAGCCAATTTCACGGATAAATGAAAAGAAGACGGAGCAGGATTTTGGGTCACAAGGAAAACGTATAATAAAACATTCAGACCTCAAAAGGGGCGATTTATTACTACTCCATAAAATGCAATTTTTCAACTGTAGAAATGCAATGTATTTTACAATGACTGCTGTATCTTTTTCGAGTGGGTAAATTGGCAACATTTACATTCCCTCAGTGGATTTTTGCAGATAAAATTTTTGTCCAAGTAAGATACATGAATGCTAACATGTTATTTTGAAAAGATACGTAAAAATATGCAAAATTTCCAATAATGATATATAAAAAGATAATAAGAACGTAGATGACTGGAATGAAATTTCAAAATCATATTGGTAGAGACTGCCATGTACATTCATTTGTTAAAAGACCACAATAAGATGTATTCGCAGCAAAATTTTAATAGCACCTTTTTCACCCTCTTTTTCATCGTCTTTTCATCCTCTTTTGTACCTTCATCACTCCATTAAAAAATAAGGCTATTTCATTTTAATAAAATGATAATAAGTTAAATTTGCAAATAAGAGCCTATCTAATAAAATTATTTCTCCTTCAAAATATATTTAAGGCCATCTCCAAAGCTTTAAAAAGAGCAATAAAATCTCATTAACTGTACAATTTTTATTCGTTCAAGCCACAATTTACCCAAGCTACATGCAAAATTAAGGAGAAAATAATTTATTGCCATTCGTAATACCAAAAATGAAATATTCTTTTCTTAAGCGAGGATAATACGTATCAAATTTCAAATTTAATAACTCTTTCTTTCATCGTCATTTGTTTCAATACCCCGCTTGGTTATTTTTTTCAAGTCCGGAAACGTTTTAATCACAGAGGCGTACATCTATTTTTACTGTAGACAATGTAGAGGTCGGGGAAACTGGAAAAGGGGGCTTATATTCAACCTAATTGAGTTACTTGTCCTAGTTCTATAATGAGCTTATAAAACTCATGATTGCTGGAAGCCGTACTTTTATACTTTGGTAAAACAATGGAATCTCGGAATTTCCTCCAAATTCTCCAAATATCTCTCTCTCTCGTACGTATTTGAAACACAAAATGAAAGTCATGAAAAAGTTCATAAACTGTCATCGACACGAACCACTGCTTTGGGTAGCAAGAAGAGACACATTGTTGCTGCTGTCAGCCTCACGCCTGCCCATTTTTTTTACCTTAAAAACGTCTGCCTTTGTCCAAAATATATGCTTATTTCAATTGTTTTGTGCTCCATTTCCCTCAGTTTCCCATACTCCCTCCTTTTCCACTTTCCCATATTCAACAGGATTTATTCGCGGTCAACTTTTTACTGAAGAGACCTTATGTCAAAGTTAATAAAAATTACCGACTTCTAACAAACTTGCAATACTACATATTTCGTCCAAATATTTCGTTATTAAAACATTTGCCTATGTATTTGCAACAATATAAATAAAAAAGAATTTATTCGTTCCTACAGCAAAAATATACTAAACGAATGATACTTAAATTAAGTCGTATCTTCCTTTAATGAAAAATCTAATTATGTGTGTAGACCACGATAATTTAAGGAGAAATTTTGGTTCCCTTAAAGAAAAATGGATTGAAAAAAATATTTTTATAATTTTTAAATAGTCATTTAAGTGCAGGCAAAAATTCGAAACCACAGCATATTAATAAGTTATACATTACATGTGAAACCAATCGTCGATTTAGTAATTAATGGCGTATTTAAAGAGTTTCAGAGTTATTCCTAATCCTATTTTATTCTCATTGCTTAAAAATAATTTTATACAAAACTGACATGTGCCTATGTAGTTCAAAAATCACCCGATCCCTATTGAAGCTTAGATTATGCAATGAAAATTTTTAAAAGTGGTATTAATTAAGGTTATTAATGACCAAAGCACCAAAAACTAATTCTCTTTGCATTAAACTTTGATTCTGCCCCTTTGAACAGTGCTATAGATAAAAAAGCAACAAGAACCCAAATTAATTTTCCTTAAAGTAAATCCTACGAAACCTAAGGACCCATCGCAGATGTATCAATTGCCCTTTTGATAATTCAGCACTTCTTTGGTTAAACATGATCAGTACTCGAACTGACCTCGTGGAGTCTGCAGGAGTAAGCAGAATCTCCTATTTATCTCGTCACGGCGACTCCTTTCCCAATTACGGGATGGTACTTCACTCTGCTAACACTATTCCCAATCCCACCATCCTTTATCATCTAACACAGGTACACATAACGCGATCAATCCCTTATCTATCCGTGACATCCTGACGTTAGCGAGATCCAGCGCCGCAATCGTCACTCCTAAATTGGAACCACGTGCATTCAGAGGTCTAATGGAATTGGGGGCCATACATTCGCTACCGATGCAAACAAAACTGGCAATGCGCACTGCGGAATTCTTTTGCTATCGCAGAGTTGAAAGAGATTGATGTCTCAAAAGGGATCAGCAATTTTTCACCAAACACACTGTGCCAGTCCATTTAGCGTAAGTAAATAACTTTAAATTAATTTATCTCTCTCCTATTACTATACCTATTACTAGGTAAAATAATAGTGCTGAATTACCTTAATCTTTGATGGAGTTTGAAATGCTGACAAAGAATTTGCGAGCACTATCAATATTCTGGAGATACTCTTTCCGAAATTTATTTTATCGGACAAATTAGATAGCATGTCTCTTAAAAATTTTATTCAGCAGATTATCTAGTTAGCCTCTTTACTTAGATTTGCATTCATCTCTGACCCACGTAGCTAAAGTTTGCAGCCTCTAGCATCCTGATTTAATTATTCAAATTAGTATATATAAGGGATGCAAGGGATTATGGTTTTATAGTTTTGAATACAACGCCAATCAGTGGCATAGCCAGGGGGAGTGGTACGGGTGGTCCGGACCCCCCCAAATATAAAAACGCAATTGATTTCCATCAGAAAAGAAAACGAAATATTGAAAAATTATGAATTGAAAAAATATTTCCTAAACAAATGAAGTTTTTTTTCGATTATTAAAAGTGTTAAAATTAGTTTAAAAACCATTACTTTGTAACCTGTTTTTCAAACATTTTCCCCCATGGTTTTGGACCCCATCGAACGAAATCCTTGGCCACGCCACTGGTAGACATGTTCCGTTTAACACTACAGATTCAGCCACTCAGGAATTGCAATGAACACTGACCACTCACGATCGGTTTACGAGGTCCGTCGGATGATATATGCATCAGTATTTTCGGTGAAATCCATATGAGCAAGAAAGAATAATTTCACGTTATTAAGTGGACACAGACTATTAAAATGTTTACATAGCATGGATATAGCAATAACTAACACTGCAGATGAGTTTTGATGGTGTTTTTTGAGTATGATGACTTTTTGAAGACAAAAATTACACCAAGGATGAAATTTGCCGTAAAAAAATCGATTGACTTCATCGGGAATCGAACCCGGATATTATATCGATACCAGAGACAGCCGGTCAGGTATCCTACCAACCACACCACCAAATCTTATTTTTTTGGTAAGGCGAATCTAAGACTGGGCTAACCGAACATGTCGTTGTCGTGTTCACACAGTGGCACACGTGATGAATATCGTGCTTTCTAAACCACTGTCGGAGAATAAACCCGTCTTAGTCGCTGTACCACGAAGAAAGATGTTCAAAGCACTACATAGAACAAGTGGCTTTGCACGCAGTCACGCGCAATGATGCAAAGTTATATGCTTCAAGGATGGAATTCGCCATCAAAATGAGCTCACCTGTCGGTCGCCTCCTCCAAAAACTTTACCATCATCCACGCCCAGACTCAATTATGGAGGCATAATAGGATAGTTGAGGTTAGAAATAGGGGCGGATCCAGGATTTCTTCTAGGGGGTGGGGGCAGGTAAACGGTCTTCTCATAATTGAGATTAAAAACAACAAACAATAATTACTGTATGATATTTTCTCTTTATTTTGAATTGAAAGTCAATAGTATAAAATTAAATCATTGAGGCTCCGTAATACAAAAAACAAAGCGAACGTAATGATAGCCGTATAAAATATTTTGCCTATTTTTTAAGCGTTTGGGGGAGCACATACCCCGTCCCTCCCCCTTAATCCGCCGATGTAAATGCCAATATGAGCGAGGATATGTCACTTGCGCTCGGACCGTCTCATTTTCTGGCTTATCACTTGTTTCAAACATGTGCTATAATCTTGAAATTTTCCTGTTGCATAAATTTTACCTATTGCATAACATTTTTCTGTATCTCAAATATGAAAATTTTTCCAGCTTTTTCTCATACGTATTTTTAAATTTGAGGCACAGGCAAAAAGCTGAAAAATGTGATTCACAAATACGACGGCAAATGAACACAAATACGACGGCAGTTTCTAACGAGAAATTCGTCACGATAAAAGGAAAACAATGGGCTGTCGATCCGATTTGCTTACGTATGTCCTACTTTTTCCAATTTATTTTTGCATTACATTTCAGTATCCAGAAGTAACCACAGCGTAATTAAGAACGGAAGCACCATAATGAAATTACACTAATTACTGGACCTCAAGGGGGCAACAATAGTCCATCACTATGGAGCCAAAAATTGATTTGATTCGGCGATATGAAATTTTATACGAATGTGAAATAACACGCCAAATGTGCGACGTAAATATAGAAATTAGATTATTTTAATTTGTTTATCTCTTTCGGTACAGTCTCGTCCACATTATAGATTGGTAAATTTTACGCGAATAAGGCCAGCCTCGTGACTGGGCCTTTTACGTGAGAAGGATTACCATGGTTACCGGTAGGATCGTTGTTTATTTACCTAATTTTTCTCCTTAATTGTTTAAGGGCGGCGTGGTCTCGGTTCTGCGGCCCAGTGGATGTCGGAGGAATTCAGGCAGGTGGGAGTTCCCTGAAGTCTTCCGGCCCCCACGGGGACGCGCTCCAGGGAATTTACAACTTGTGAAACCACGTCGTTCTCACCCTTATAATTTCTTATTTCTTTTTCATTTCTTATCACTGAAAACAAATTAAGATTTTGTCAATACGGAGGTCACCAGATCGAGCCTCACTGACAACTTTTTTTTGTTTTTTTTCCCCCACCTTTTTCTCATTAAAATATTAATGAAAAGTCATGGTGGAGAGGTATATTTTAAATTGAAACTTAAAAACAGCGTTTATCGCAAAATATTATTCGAGATCATGACTGATGCGTCTAAGCCAGTAGCGAATATTAAGTACAATCGGTACGTCAGTTTTTCATATATCTTATGAAAGTTATCCTTAGTTGTTCCTCTAAGCGGATTTAGTGATTTAGGTACTGTCAATATCCGTTGATTGTGGTATGGATGATGTGATCGTGGTTCGGTCATTTGTTTTTACCTTTTTTTCCTTGATATCGCGATAACCAAAAAAGTTATTTCTTTGTGCAAACCCTCGCTGGTCATTACGGCTGTATTTTGTGTTTTCGGGGGTACTCCGCGCATTTTGCTCAGCTGGTCATTTTTGTGGAAGTTTTGATTTCAAACTTAAGTCATTGAAGCCTGTGAAATTATTTAATTTTTACGACTCCTGTCCAGTCGTAAACTCTTCAAATTCTCATATGTGAAATTCTATTTTGGTGACAGTCCTTGCAGTAAGGATTAAGAAATGACTATTCAAGGAACAATGTGGAACCAAATGATAAATTATGTGTGATTTTTTAAAGTGATAAATTATGGGTGATAGGAGTTAGCAACAAACCTAAAACAGCTTTGACTTATGAAAGAATTCCTTTAAGTTACATCAATGGACAATGGAATTAAAATAGTGGGAACCGAAAATCAAGTCTTGTATTTTCAGGTAATAAAATCTGAAAGTTAGATTTTTATTGCAGTAAATGTTAAATTATCTTCAAGTTCATAATAATTATAAATAAGTTTTATGTAATACGAGCTGACCCGGCGAACTTCGTACCGCCTAACAATCAATGAACTTACAGTTTAGTACCACAATTTATATATCAAGAGCGGCTGTATCGTTTTTAATCATGTTTAATTTATTGTAATAAAATAAGGATACAAATTCAATAAAACTACGTAAATAAGTATCAAAATTGCTTGTCAGAAAAACATTTTCTTTATTGAATCTACATAGGGTGGATCGGAGCACGTCTACGCGGATTTTTTTCAATGAATTTTCTTACATTTTAGCTTAAGAAATTTTGGGCATCGTGGTTTTATAAAGCAGTTAATGAAATAAAAATTATACTGATTCAGATGTTGGCTATTTGTGTTATTAACCGTTACAAAATGTCTTTAGATCCAAGTCTGTTGCGTAAACCTGGCGCGTACACGGGGCAGGTCAACACAACGCCAGACCGACGCTTGACTGATGCTCAAAATGGTGTAAGAAAAACCCCTATGAAGCAGCATTCGTATAAAATGACTTTAGGCGCGCCAGTTATAATATCTCTGTTTGGAAAAAATGCACTGCGTAAACGTGCTGCATGCGCAAACGCACCACGGTGTGCCCTACATATTCGGGTTTAATGTCTTGCGTCAAGCACCTTCTGATAAACAACAGTTTTTGTTTGGTTATCAGGCGCAAGATAAAGCGGATGAAGCTAAATAAATATTGCGAAGCGAAGCAGTGACGCAGCAAGGGGGGTTTTTGGGGGTTAAAACCCCTCAAGAGCTCAGAGAACTTTTTTATAAAAACTTTTGTTACTAATATTAGGGGGACGGATGAGTAACAAACAAAACATATTTAACTATTCACACAGCCGCAAAACCCACTGTTTTGAACCATTTATCTAAAAAAATTTCTGGGGGAAGGCCCTCACACCTCTCGCTTACCTTAGCGAGTTTTCAATACCCTACAGAACCGTAATATTAGCTGCGCTTAAAACCCCCTATCCTTAATTCCTAGCTGCGCTCTTGAAGTGAAGGAAGAAATACATCGGATGGTTTACTGACTCGTTAACATACCCCGTATAATTGACCATGAGAAACTCATGGGTGTTCATTAGCACATGAGGACAAACATCACAAAAACTGAAAGACTGATCATGCGATTTGTTAATCGTTATCACGAATGCAACACGAGTTGGAAATTGCACACGTTTAGCTCAAAATGGCATATAAGTTGGGATCATAGAATCTTTGGAATGAGAACTTCCTCATCTTTGAATTTTCCTTTGAGTAAAGTCGCGTGAATCACATTCATTGTCAATTTTTTAAAATCACCAAACGCGTTCCGTTGGATAGTTATGGCTGGTTTAGGTTTCGAAAGATCATGAACACAGAGCCTACATTTAGCTGTAAATCGTGCCTTAGTAAGCCAGGTACGTCCAAGGACTTTAAATATTCAGATGGATAGTTGGTGATTTAGTCTTCGTTTGTCACACATTTAAAAGATTCGAATTCATGCAGAGTTCCAACTATTTCATCATGATGTACCTAGTTTGAGTAATCCAAATCATCGTTCTAGGCCGTCAAAATTGTTCTTTCAATGAACCAATTTTGATTTTTGTGATGATCAATCATATTCTGGAACACTTTGTTGATGAGCCACCTTCCAATGAAACTAATTTGCAAACATTCCGATGAAGTGAAATCAAACTGTCAATTCCTCGACAAGAACACGGAAATTACCGTTTGTCAACAATTGCTTGGAGATTTGTTTACAAACACGGTAGTGAAGAGTTAACTCGAACTGGGCTTACAATAAGCTCGAATTAAATTTTTTAAATGCAATTTCAATATTTTGTATATATTTAGTAATTCAAATGTTATATTGCTGTGAAGTTCAGTTATTAAATTGGTAAAAACAAAACAAATAATTTAATTTGTAGTTTTAACCGACTTACCTATTGTTGTTGCGTTACTAACTCCTAAAAACATATCACTAAGATAGAGATTTTTTAGAGAAAAGAGAGAGAATTTTTTTGGTGAAATTATCCTTTTTTAATGTTCTTTATATTATCCGGGGCTGAGACGAATCCAAAGAACCTAATATCATTAAAGTCGGTGCAGCCGTTTTCGAGTTATAAGTGTTCTAACTAACACGATTTTCGATTTTCTTTTATATATATAGATAGATATAACGTATAACTATTTTCATGACAATTTAAATTATTATTCTCCTGGAAAAGACATCTGTAGAAAGGATTTAAAATTCTCTTACGAAATCAAAATTTATCATTGATCTACACTTTTTAAAAAACATTTTGCCCACTATTTATTGCATTTTCATTCTTCCAGCATAGATACCATTACATTCAGCATAAAGAGCGTGGAAATAAGATCATATATGATTACCTAGTGAATGAATGTGTACATTTATAACTTCAGATCATGAATTTTAAAAGTTTTTACCGCATGTTATTTTTATGATTACCGATTTGATAAGAGAAAAGTAATTAAAGAATCAATTTGATGAAAAGACTTCAGCGTGGCTCTCAATATGAACCTCAGTAATCCTTGGAAAACGATCGTAAAAACCTCTGGGGTTGCTAGAGCTAAGTCCCCAGCAGCAGGTTCCGGGGTCAATAGTGAGCTCTAGGCCAACTAGGAAGAACCATGACGCTGCCCAGGGTACACATCCCCGGGCAGCCCGGGAAGGGTTTACTTAGTATTTGTGTGTTTGTTGAGGCTAGAGGAATGGAATTGGTTTCCCGTGTGCAATGGAAAAGAAAATCTTTCAAAGGAAACCAAAAAGCACAGTCTAGTAGGATATGATGTGTTTCTGAAAAATATTAAAAATTGGTACAAAATAGGTGCAAAATAAATGTTTGACTTTCGCATTTTATTGCTCGTTATTTTTCACGAGGGTAACAAGGTCGGTAGCTAGTTGGAGCAAAAAGTATAACTATAAAAACTAAAGACTATATAAACTAAAATTAAGTGGAATCATGGATGGAAAATTTATAAGGATGTGGCAGTGTTTTTCATCTTAAATTATGTGCACTTTATATCCTTAATTTTAAAGTCTAGCAATTGCTGGTTTTTGCAGTTGACGACAATGCAGTTTCAATTGAAGGTTTACATAAGCATCAATATATTGTGGGTGGACTTTTTGAAATTTTTTCTTGTTTCAATGAATAAAACCCTCGTCAATTTCACCAAATAATCAGTTACAGTTGTTACGTTTTTTATTTTCTCTTCAATGGTTCACAAATATTGTTATTACACTGTATAAACAAACTCGGGAGTAAAAACACATCCGCACGCCACCACTATTACATTCCAAATCAAAACAACTCTAAATTAGATGTTACAGAGTTATACATAAGAAATTCCCTCATTGTTTTATTTTATCAAGGACTTTCACGGTAATGTGACGGATGATAAAAATTTAATGCTGTTTTTATATTTTGGATCCTTGTTAAAATGTGTCTGTTACTTAAACATATAACTTACCTCATCCTTTTCTCAGACATTAAATATTGATATTTGAGCTACATATAAATTTTAACATAGTCACATTTTAGCAAACTGAAAATTTCAAGCTGATAACGTTAGTTTTGATCGAGCAATTGGTTATTTGAGAATGAAAAATAACAACCAATTGAGCGGAAACGATGGATTGCCAAAAGAAATGTATTGGTATAATTTGAAATTCCTGTGTAAGAGAATGATCGATTTTTTAGGCAAAGTGCAATTGTTCGTTTACGTTCTAGTAGTAACATTAAAATTCAGTTTTTTTTTCCAAATTTTTGCTCTCACAAAGTTTGAATTTTTTTTCACCTTTGTACACGACCATTGCGATTTATTTTCGCCGAACTGTGGCAGGAGATTTTTCGTGCCATGAAAATATGAAATTCTAAGGGACTTCTATTTACAAAATTAGGTTGAGTATGCTGCATGCGCTGTAACATATTTGATACGAGTTCGTCAATTGTAAAATTATACTTAACCCAGATCGCCATGTATCCAACTGTCCGAAATAACGGACGGAAATTCCTCTAAAATAGGTCTGAAAAATATGTGGAAGCAGTATTATGATGCTTCATAGGACTAGCTGGGCCATCATGAAGATCAAAGGCTCGGATTATAAAGGGAGTAGTGGAACCTTTTGGAGCTCACTGGCAATTTCAGAGATCAAAAGCATGTGGTTAGATATGGAAAAAAGCAGCGACTTGCTTGCTGTGCCCAGTAAAAGCGAATGCTAGAAACTTTTTCTGCATCTTTAACCAAGTTTACGTTCGGATTACAAAATGCTATTGTGCCCATTATGATTTTGATTAGAGCATCAGAGTAAATAATTCAGTTGAAAGTGATGAGTATACTCTGAGAGGATGAAGAATTGGAAATGAAAATCCTTTGTACAGTTGATTTTAAGCGACGAAGTGGCCTAGTCTCCTTGCAGTCCTATCAGCTTTAACCTGCAACGATAAATTCTCGGGTCACAAAATTATCTGCACATTTAATGGTCACTCTATGATAGGTATTTCATTTTGTGCATTAGGTATGTGCTCTAAGAAGCAGTAAATGTTTATCGTGTGAAGAAGCAAATTTAAAAAAATGAACTAATAGTGCATGAATGAAGTGCATGGAGGCATGCATTCGAATCTTTAAGCATAGCTGTAGTGTGATGGTTTGCGAATAAGACTTCAAGCATCAACAAGGATTGCATATGCCTAAATGTCTCGCATAAAATAGCCGTTACATCAATCATATACAAGCGGATGTGAAGTTCAGCAGGTGCAAATCATTTTCATGGAAAAGTCATTCTCCTTGATATTGCCTTGAAGTAAAATCTCTTTTCATTGCTAAGCAGTTGATATTTATCGGTGAAAATTACGCTCTCTAAAGTGCTATGGCCGACCACTCAGTAAAAGTGCAAAGCCGGTTGCACATCGAATTAAAAAAAATGTCAAAGGAGAACTCCATTCGTGTTCAACTCTTGTTTTTTTCTCGGAACTTTACCTGAATCGTGCAGACGATCCTGTAGCCTTGCAAAGTATTTTTACGGGAGTATCCCACTATAACATGCATTCGTCGAAACCAAAGAATACACAAGAAATAATAACGATTTATATTATTTAAGGGTATAAACATTGTATTCTACTATTTCAAAAATAGTCAGTATGATATGTCAAAACTTATTTAGGTTTCTTTTAACCTATTCCAAGTATTTCTTGAATATCAGTAACACACAATTATATCTGTATGTACCTAATATAATAATTGACGGAGTGGCTAATTAAAGTAATTTATTAATGAATGAAAATAGTCCCTTCAATTTCGAAATATCAACAAAGTCAGTTTAAGTCTTTCAACTATGCTAAAGAAATAAATATAAAACATTTTCATTTATCAACTTCTTTAAGCCATTTTTTATGTTGGTCGTTCACCCCCTTTTGTTTTGATGAAGGGGGAAAACTTTCCGAAACATTGGCCGCATGGTTAGTCTACAGTCATCTATGTATACACCCTGATTAGCATAATTGATCTCACAATTCCCAAAATTTCAAGAAAAAATATTATTAGTAAACAGAATAATTTTTCCTCGATGAAAGTAGCCATTAATCATCTGTTTGACAGTCTTAAAAGGGGATGACAGTAAAAATTTTTATGCTATCTGTTTTTTCCTTTCGAAATTAGACCATTGCCAAGAACGTATTTTCACGTATACGATATTTCAAATTAAGTTATCAATGTTATTTTTATAATAAATTGAGAAAATGTTCAAATTGAGCATTTGTTGGAAATTCGAATTTATGTTTTTTGCCTTAAAATATTTGTCGAAGTTGAATTTTGTATGCCTTTTTTATTTTATGATGGTCTGTTGAGATTGTAGGTTATGCGCAAATGGTGCAGCGCAATTTGTATGGGACGAGTTTGCGGCTTGTACATATGTAAAAAAAAGATTCTAATGATTCTTCTGATTTATACTTTGCAGCAACTATGCCCTAATTTCTCATAAATGGTTTCTTAGAAGGGAAAATGTTTAAAATCAAAACTTCCAGTCATTCAAAATGTCGAGAAATTTGTTAAAGATAAAGAAAATATCTAACGTTGGCTATAATTCTATAAAAACTATAACCCCTTGGACACCTGGCACACTGACCTGAATAGTTAAGCAATTATGTTAGAACTTTGAGATTGAAAACTTAAGCTACGGGAAATTTTTGAGAAATAAGATTGTTTAAAGTAGGAAACTATTTAAGATGGATTTGAATTCTAAATATTGAACTTAATTATCATAAGTCAACAATCCAGAGATTGGTTTGACGCAGCTCTCCATTCTCCTATCCGCTAGCCTTTTCATAGCGACGTATTTCTTCTCATTTACATCCTTTGTAAACTGTCGCATGTAACTTCGTGGCCATCCCTTGCCCTTCTTCTATACCACTTGTCCTTCTACGATTGTTTTCATCAGGCCATAGTGCCTCATAACATGGCCAACTAAGTCGTTCCGTCTTCTCATTAAGGTGTTTAGAGGACTTTCCTTTTCTCACACTCTTCATAGTACTTCCTCATTACTTTCTCGGTCTATCCATTTTATCTTCATGTTATCATGATGCATTGGTTCCATCAAGTCGCGCCAGAGACTGTACAAATGGTACTATTCCAATATTGCATTGCAATATTTTCCTTTGAAGATTGAACTCATTCAGTTTTGGACACATGTCTGTTTCATCGCCTTCAAGAATAGAAATCCACGCCAAGGCAGCGACGATTACGACATTGTCTTCGCCTACTATACATACAAATAAAAATGCTAAACCAGTTTTCGATGATACAGTAGCGTTTAAACGCGCTGTACTTAATTAAAAGTGGACATTGAAAATTATTTTCAAAATTAATAATCGTAAAGAATGTTAGAGCTATGATTCAACTACCTCAGAAAATCACACTACTGTCACAAAAATAAAATATGATGCATGCAAATTGAAGTGAGTGTAATGAGTGTTGTATGGGTCTAAAAATTGAAAAGGAGTCGTCAAAATTGAATTGACTCCTAGGTTTAAATTAAAATTGAAATTTATTCCTTGTATAATATACAGAGCTTGAGTAATACAATTTTTGTTTTACATAAAACAAGGAACATTAGGTTCCCCTTAGGATAATTCCTGTTTGGGGATAACCGACTCTTCAAAAGTCGCTCTTTTAACATATAAGCTACATAACACAAAGTACATAACACATTGCAGGTTTGCTGAATCACAAAATTAATACAAAAACATAATTTTCTTGATTGCAAATGAACAATCTATTACATTTTAAGGAAACATCTCTCTTTGTTTAACAAGATGTGTGATAGACTTACAATATGGCTTAGCAATTTTGCGAAATAGCATTATTTAGCTAGAAAACTATTTAAGATAGATGTACCCTTTATATTACCGATAACAAGATGTATCGGATCCATCACGTTAAATCTAAAGCTCACTACTATTGACCATAGACCCTGTTTCTGGGGTCTTCACCCTAGAAACCCCGAAGATTTTTGCAACCGTGCTCCAAGATTTACTGAGGCTGTTTTGAGAGTCACGTTGAAGTCTTTTCATCGCTTCATTTATTAAATGACTTTTTATTCAGAAAATCATTTATAATACCACACACCATTAAATTTTCAAATTTAAAAGTTATAAATTTACACAGTCATGCCCTACTTTATTTGAAGCTGTTGTAAGATTGAAGAGGAGCCATTAAAATAAGATTAACGCATAGGCTATAAGGATTTACCAATTTTTCGCAATAAGATTAAGTAATCTGAAAACCGTTTTAATGCTCAATTAGTTGAATTCTAAATATTGCCGTTTAGATGATGCGTTGGTTCCATCAATTCATATCAGAGACCATTACTTGTGCTACTTCAATAGTGCATTAAAATACAAATATTGCCGTTGAAATGATAAATACAATCCACCCGTCAAGCCTAGAGCTCACTATTGACCCTTGAACCAGCCGCTGGGGTCTTACCTGTAGCAATCCCACAGGTTTTTTTTATATTATTCGAGCTTATTAATCCTATGCATAATATTTTCCGAATTTGGAATAAAACGAGTCGATTGTCGCTTGAATTCATCAAGCGGGTAAATAGGGGGGTGGAGACATAGTTGTGTCACATGTTTTCGAGTCATGTGCCCATAAGCGAAAGCGATACAAAGCTCACGACCTCCCATCGCCTATTTCCAGTATTTGATTTTATGATCATTTACGTCCGTGACTTCATGTAGTGGTGATATACAATCGGCGCAAAAATGGTAGAACGTTCAACTTTAAGAATTTGTACGCAATTCTGCGGAAACTACATAGGGTCGTTTAATATTTCGTTTTATTGCTTGTTTATTCGAATTCAGCAATGAATCATTAAACATTAATTAAACGTTAACGTTTACCTTCTACGGTCAAAAGAGCTAAGAAGAATACGCAAAAAACTATGAGAACGGCGAAACCCGTCTTCTTAATCTCGTATTGAGCAAAATACTTTATTGGCGCCCATTGAAGCAGGATTTCGGTAACAAAATAAAACAGACAGATAATAAATAGACGAAGACAATATAAAGTTTAGACTCAGGTCCAAAATATAGGAGAACAAAATATTTAATTTGACTGATTTTTTTTAGTAGTTGGTATGATGGTTAGTGTTGGCTTCCCATCCCGTGGACTTGGGTTCAAATCCCGGAGAAAGGCAGAGAATTTTCAGAGACTGCCCTATCCCTGGCTAGCAAACCCGAGCTCCGAAGGTTTTCTATATTTTTCATTCGGAGGCAGAACATGTTCATTCCTGTATGCATATATGTTTCAACGCCTTCAAGAATAGAACTCCAAATAGAAATAGGGCAGGGGCGACTTCCAGATCGTCCCGCTCTTCTTTTGAAATTTACTCCGGGGAAAGAGGGAGAGAGAAGGCTTCCATTTATATATACGCACTTCGCTAACACACAAGATGAAAGCTGCTTTTCACGGAATGGAATCGCGTGGAATTCCACATTTCCGCAGCTAATTTGCACTTCCCGTCCTTCACAGCCGCTAAACGAGCGCTTCTTCCATTATTCCTCAAGGACGCCCGCACGTTTTCAGATTCGCCTCGCCGGGTCGCGGCTCTCTGCCTCTCAAACGGGTGTAATGAAAAAGACTCCGAATGGGCTACTCTCGGATTAGACGAGGGGATGTTGGCAGTGGTTTCCAGAAAACTATGCCAACAGCCTTGCAGCTAGCATAAATGAGATTTGCGTTTAAGTATAGTATCTGGAGAAGGCGACCCAGGGCTAAGGACATTTGCGCCGTGAGGGAAGGGTGGAGAGGAGGGAAGCTCCGCCACGACATTGGGCGATTTCTGAACGAAAGGCGCCAAGGGGAGCACGTCTAAAATATTTTGAAATAAACACTCCAAATTTTACAAAATTATAAAATTAATTCCAACCTACGTGTCGATGTTACTATACCAACATCGCCGTAAAAAAATGCCTAGTGTGCAAGTGCCTAGTGCAATATGGAAAAATTCCACTCCATGCATCCACCTTAGTTTAACCGTTTACAGTCTAATGTTCCTATTTGGGAAAAGATTTATAAAAATTCATGAAAATTAAGTTTCGTATTTCTGATTAATTTTATAGCTTTTGCTGTGCAAATAAAGCGCGGAAGCATTTTTTAAAAGTGAATCGCATGACTTGCAAATACATTGGTCGTCAATTATACCGTTTCAAAAATGGTTATTTTCATCACCGCTGTAGTGAGTAGCAAATGCTCACTTATTCAAAAGATGAATGCATGTTACATTGTTAAACTTAATTTTTTGGTCAAGTGTATATTTACGTATTTTTCAAACAATAGCAAGATTTTGTGGCGTGTTCTCATTTGGGATCATGCTTGATAACGCATTTAAAAATTTTTGTTCGGGTGTTCTCGCATAATATCTCTTAATTATTTGTAAAATAAATAGGATATATAAAAAATAGTAAAAATCAGTTGGAAGTTCTTTCTTAAAAGGGTTAAATTTTCCGTGATTCAGTATCAAATAAAAAAACTCTTATTATTTATTAGAGTTACAATGCTAATATACGGCATTGTACTCTAATGAACATTTAAACCCCTAATAGGGGCCTTAATTTTATGAATATGTAGATCAAAAGAGTGTCAGAAATAAAATGTTAACATATTACCACAGATATAGTTGGTGTTATAGGAGGAATCTAAGATAGTTTAGGAGGTGTTACGAGAGAAAATTTTTACCATAGTACTTTTACCATTTCAAGTTTCAGTTACCATAAAACGTAATACTCTGATTATTTAAAGACTTATATAATTATAATTAAATAAAAATACGATTGTGAATGTGTGCAATAAATAACCTTTGAGATCAATGAAACGAGAGCTTTGAGTCGGTGTAAACAATACGATTGCGCAATCCCACCCATTTTGAGATTAACTCAGTAAGCTCAGTAACTAAGAGTTGCGACCCCATGTTTACGAACAAAAAATTCTGCAAATTGTGTCCCATGTCACCTCCTCAAGTATTGAAAATTATTCTTGATACAATCTGGATTTTATATTTTTCACGTGAAAGGCGGTGCAAAGATGCCAGGCATACTTTTCTCCTGCATTAAATGTCTTTGATGTTAAAAAGTGAAAGTAAGGTCCAAAGAACGTGGGAAATTCAGATCACTCATTAAAATTTAATACAGTTTCCAGCATTTAGAGCCGAAGGGGTCTTTCATTCAGGCCCTATATCACGTTCCAATTAAATAATTTGGTAGTTGGAAGGGAAAGGTATGTTAATACGATAAAGTATCTTCCTCAATCAACCTCCTTTCTCTCCTATTTTAGCGCAAATGAAGACAATATGCTTAATTTGGATTATATAAAAAACGAACATCGCCACCCACTTTTTATGAGTCCATCTGCATCTGCATACTACCCAGCAAGCCGCTTCACTAGACGTGTGTCGGGAGGTATTACGACACCAGCCATTTACACATAAAAAGGAAAAGGTCTAACAAAATTACGCTCAGCATTTATAAATGGGCAATTCCATTTGTGACGGAATTACCTTTAGAGAAAACTATGCAATAGGTTATTTCGATTGAATCGTAAAATACAAAAAAATTGTAAAAATTTTAACTGTGCATGATCAAAAAACATTTATGAAGGTGATTTTCATGTACATAAACAAAATTAATTATCGAAATACCTTCTAAACAAGCCCATAATTAACATGTGACGGAATTACTGCGAGGTCAACCCCCTAAGTGTAATGATTTTAAACATCTTCAAAGCTCTGCGAATCGATGTATATGGTGCGAAGGCTTCCGCGGTGCGCTGGTACTGTAGGCTGCATTTTCCGGGTTTCACCGCGTCGTTGTTGCGTTGGTGACAACAGTTTCTCCTGCATTCCAGCAGGCGTCTTCAGGTCGAAGACGCTTCACTTCGACCTGAAGACGCCTGCTGGAATGCAGGAGAAACTGTTGTCCCCAACGCAACCACGACGCGGTGAAACCCGGAAAATGCAGCCTACAGAATCGATGTATAGTTTGCAAACTTTTAGCAAGGCTGTGAATAATATTTTAAACATTCATTTCTTGAAATTCAATCAATTGGCTGTTGATTTATAAAGATAAAATATTTCCAGCCTAAAATTTAATTTGTGAGAAAAAGTTGAAATTTTCATGGAAATGCCCTTATCCCTTTATCCCTTTATCGTGCGGGGGAAAATAAATCCTATACCTATCCAGACGACATAATTCCCTTAACCCCTTAACCAATGACGAATCGCGCAATGAGGATTGCAGATCCTCGTCAGATTCTCATAATTTTAGCTGTATTTAGAGGAGCATTATAAATATTTTGATTGTTTAACAATGTTAAAAAATCCGTTACGTGCATAAAGTGCTCGTATCCCATGTAATATGATGTATTGTAAGGAAAAAAAATATGATTTTATACGAGTAGCGATGGCTTTGTTGTCGATTTATTAAACTAGATACTTTACAATATGAAATAATAATCACTTTTTATTTCGCTGTTAAACGTTGATTGCATAATAAAAAAATGTCATTTTATCACCTACCGTTCCATTTGAAAATAATCACAGAAAAAATAAATAGAGGATAAGGGGACGATATTCAGAAAAGAAATAATTGAAGTAGAAGTGGTTAATTTATCATTTCTATCGTACCTAGAAATGTAGTGGGGTTCTAATCTGATTCTCTCCCTGTCGCTCTAAAAGATATCCATTCTCAATTGCTCAAGCATTCTAAGCCTAGAGGGCAGCCTACGAGTATTTAGCAGCTCTCAATCCAAATTGTTAAATATCTCTGAAACGTTTTGGCTTTTCCTTTTATTCGTGTACAGATTGTATTGTTGTACCTATAGTTTCCTTGTATAATTTCTTTGAATAGTTTTCTATTATTCCTGGCAGAAAACCTTTAGTTTATTGAAATTTAGTCCGTGTAGCATACACAGAAGGGAATATTTAGAACTTTTCTTAGAGATTAAATTTTACAATTTTATATACATTTTGAAATTCTTTCGCATGTCACCGTTACGACCATTAATTGGTTTCAAGGAATTTTACCGTTGGCCTCGTAGCAACTTCGGAGCACAAATAGAAATGTGACTCAGTGTCAATTATAAATTTGTAATAAATAACTTTGTTTCAACAGATTGTACTGTTAAAATTATACATACCAGAAAATATTAACAATTACATTGAGAAGAGATATTATAAGAAAATAAAATAAATCAGAAGTGAGCTACAAGAAAGATAAAAATTAGACTATGTGTATAAGTTACATATGGATATTTTTATTTTTCCATTGAAAAATGTTGCAGAGATACGTGGCTGTCTGGCAAGTTATTTCAAGTAGGAGTAATAGTAAAGGCACGGAATGACTAATGGAACGAGAGGATGTTAGCAGTGGCTTGGAGACTTTTTCACCTTCTTACTTCATGTCAAGGATTCGTGGAATTTTTATTTTTAACGACCAATGATTATAACGCGGTTTTTTATGTTTGATGACGTTATTTTTAATAATCTACTGTAACACGGAGGGCCTCAAGTATAAAAAAAACATGGCCTTAAATGAAAATTGAGAACGGCTTCATTTTTGATTTTGGATTGAAAATAAGAAAAGGGACAGAGGCTAGCGAATATGACTTTTTAATGCAACGTAAACAGTAAAAGACGTAAAGCTAACTGGAAATGCGAACGGAGGGGTAAATGTTGCTGCTTGCGCTTGTTAAAGGTTCAATTAATTTCGCACAGATTTAAACGTCAAAGCAGGAACTTTCTCTTCCGCCGAATTAAAAAAATATACCAAATCGAAAGTCTGTTCCAGTTTCAACGAAGGGCTTTAACCAAGGCTTCATTAATTTGATTTGATCCATGCGTTTTTTCAACACTAGGAAAGCAATCAGTGACAGATCAGATGATGGCAATGAGGGCCTGATATGGGGGTTCAAACAAAAGAGAGATCGAACTTGTTTTCGTGAAATATCTCTCATTGCTGCTAATTGCATTGAAAGATAAAAATATGCTTCTCCTGAATAAATGGTAAAAATTTAAATTTTATGGTCCCCCACAAAGAAGTTGGCTCCATGTCAAAAAAGGAATTTATAATAAATCTAGAGATAAAAATGACAATAAAAAATATACCATCGGGAAAGAGAATAAAAAATAAATGACATTAATTCAGTAATTGTTACACCACAAGCATACACGTAGTCATGCAAAAGAAAAGTATGCTTTTTTCTAATGTGCTTAGGACTTGAGTTATACTTATTGTCTTCGTCTATTTATTATCTGTGTTACTTTTGTTTTGCCGAAAAATTTAAATAATAAGTATGGTTTCACCTGTACTTAAATAATGAGAATAACGTTACTGAAATCCAAGTAAACCCCAAACTAAGGTAAACGAATTTTGAATCAACATTGGAAGAAAGTTAAACGAAACAAATACCATCGTTACAATAATAAGTTATGGTAACATATTTCAGGTTGGTTATTGTTATAAATAAGTATTTTAAATGCGCTAACAGTTGGCATGGTTGCAAGAAGGATATAGTATCAACAACAACATCAATAAAGAGAGTTGTGAGCAACGATCATATACCCTTGTTTTTTGTGAAGCGAGTAAGATAAGTGATGGGTTTGTGTTTACTCTTGTGTTTGCAGTTGTGTTTACAATAAATGCGTTATTTTGATTTTTGAAATAAAAGAGTATGCTTCAAAAGATTGCTGTTATAATGGCGAGATAGAAGTATGAAAATGCATACGAATTGGTGGGTTGGGGTCGGAGGAAGAATCTTCGCTGGAAAGATGCAAAGCTCAATCGAGTTATCGGCTCGGGGAAACATGACAAAGGGAATGCAGGTTGATTGAGCGAGGGTGTGTAAAGATAATACGAAGCAGACGACCGTAAACGGGATTGAAGTGGGATAAGACGAAGAGAGAGAGAGAGAGCGGAGGCACTGGGCGTGAGATGGATTTGTTCAAAGGAGGAGCAGCTGCCAAGCATGAATCTAAATTACTTCGTGATTTGAATTAATAATCCCAAGGCATGTTCAAGAGAGCTCTCTCCCTTCGGTTACCTCTTCGTTCTCACATCCACCCTCGTCTTACCTTCGGGACGTGTCCCATTCCCCACGCTATCCCCTCGTGTCTCTACCGTTTTTCTCACGGTGGCTTTCTCCCAAGCGGGTTTGCGAGGTGATTCTCAATTTGGCTTCTTGCGTCCTCTAATATCTTTCAGCCACAGGTTTAGTGATTGAATAATCTATTTCTATTATAAACAAAAATCGAGTTTTAATATTTAAAACTCGAGGACATCGAGATCGAGCCATGATCTTCGACTCATTTTCAAACTCGAGTTTCGCAGAAGCAAGGCGGTGGTTTACGTTCTCTGATGCTATCCATCATAACCGTCCTCTGGCGATTTTTTTCGGGCCTGTTAGCACATCTACTTAAAATTTCCTGAGAGATTGGGTCTTTGGGACGGATGTACTAGTTTCATTGACCATACATTTTAATTTTTATTCATTCGATAGAACATATTTGGAATAAATATTTATTGAATTGTGAATTTTTGGTGGAAATTTGTTAATATTTGGAGCTAACCTTATTGGGAAATTTCGAGGGAATATATTGTAAAGATCCTTATTTCCGCTCTATCGCGAAGATTGATTTGATATGAGGGCGAAATCAACCTTAGAAACACTATGTTATTCATTCTACTTACCCAAGTAACCTCCAATTATTTGTCGTTTATCAACGTTTAGATATGTGTTCTACGAATGTGATAGATAATAAATTAGATAAACTAGGAACAAATCCGAGGAGTTTCAAATTAACAAAGAGGTTGTGGATAAAGTTTAATTTAAAAGATTAATTTCTTAAAAAAAAAACTATTCCAACCAGGAATCGGATAAATTATTTCCATCAAATTTTTGGAAAGTTGCCTCACATAATTTTATTCTGTCCCTCTTTTTTTGTCTCTTCGTTGCAAATGCGTTAATTGTGAGAGATGGAAGCTCCATTCACGAACAGATTTATCATGTCCAATAAAAAATTAACAAATGTAAAGAAGACCATTGTTGACAATGGTATTGAAGACCATTGGACGCACAGCCTCTAATTCAAGATATTGTTTAAAAACACGAATAAATGTGTATTGATGCTAAAATAGACTGGTACATATTTTTAATCAATAAATAGCAATAAATATATCCAATTGAAAATTATGGTGAAAAGAAATATCTTTTGACATAATTGTTGAACATTTCATCTGTGCGTGCAATATCGGCTTGAAATAATTGATCCCGAGGAATATTTTGAAAGAAGTAAGGATATTTATCAAATGTCATCGGAGTTTTGTTAAAATTAACATCTTGGACGCAATACTTTTACGGTAAAATGCTAATCAGGATTGCATTGAGTACAAGTTCAATTAAACCTTTTTCTCATGACCTGGAGGTCTTGGACAATGCCTGCACGTCGACCTATTTTGAAACCTCGTTGGACATGTGAACTCTATCGGAGCCGTTATATGGTGTCTGCGTCGCCACCGTATGGTGCGGGATTCCAGGGACTTAGCAAACACGGTCGACGCAGGTATTGTCTTCTCTCCACGCTTGTATCCCCAAATATTGGGTTGCTGCCAGGCTCTCTGCAGCCTCAACAGGGGTCGAAGGCATTGGGCTCTCAAAAATAGAATGACGTCGTGCAAACAAAAGGACATCGGCTAAACTTGGTGAGTATTGTGAATGGGCTATTAAAATACTGTATGTTCGTAAATATGAAGACACCACCAACATGAAAACTCGCGAACTCTATTAATTCATTATAGGAATGGACTTTTGCATTATACTACCGAAAAAAGACAAAAAACTTTGGATTTGCATGACATATTGAAAGAAATCCATGCAATTCTCCACGATTATAAACGTTTACTCGCGACCTAGGTTACGATGTTACTACGTCATCTTCAAGGTAAAAATATTTTCCCATAGAGCTATTTTGTACACTTATACTTCAAAATACAACATTTTTCTATGAGAGCTATTTTTTACCTTGAAGATGATGTGGTACTATTGAATCCAAGGTAAAATTTTATAATCGTGGAAAATTGATTGTGTTTTCTTCAATATGGAAAAATTCCACTCCATCACTCTTAGGACTTTTGATTTTATTTGCATGACAGGTACCATCATAGAGATTTAACTACGACTTGCTAGCATAATGACAGCGATCATGAACGATACCATATTTTCCCTCAAAATATAGCTTATTGCAACTCCTTTTTCCCTCAAGTTTATAAATTTATGATAAAATAACCATGTAATTGAATTTGTTTTACCGTAGGGAGTGAACGAATGTGATATGAACCAAGATTAGGATCTGACTGAATATGTGTAAACATTTCGACGGCTAACTCATTTCGATAAATGGAGTTACTCAAGAGTAACATATTTCTACTTAGGTAATGCCTTACATTTTTTTCCTTGCCTTAGACCTAATGGCAAGCAATTGGAAAGAAAATAGTGAAATGAGGGTAGTGAGGTAATATTACCGAGAGTCAGCAGATTAGAACATTCATTCTCAAATGTTCCAGCACTGCAATGTATTAAACGTCTTCAGGCACATTTATAAAGTGCATAGTTTGTCTAACGGAGTAATAAATGAGTGCCAGTCTTGAATTAACAACAAACGGCAAGCTCTTAGAAAATTTACTGAATACCTGGATAATATGCATTGATATATACTACTCATATGGCTTAGATCTCTTATTTACGATAGATAACTATTTATAAGATCATGACAATATTGAATAAATGTACTCGCTGGAGGATTTGGTTAAGGATTTAAAAACACGGATATCCTCTGGTATTGTCCATTGGAAAGCCTCCATCGGTAAATCTTATTCTGACGGTGTAAATAAATTTTGAATTGCGAGCCAATACGGGCGGTTTCTCATCGCTCAAGTTATTATCCCTTGGTTGAGACAGAAGGAGAGCTAATCTACGCTGTTTATTGCATCTGGGAGAGGTGGCAATGTGCCAGCGGGGAGCAGGAACTCCAGACCCTGAAAACCCTTCCCATACATCGAGTTCAATAGGAAAAGTGAGGTTTAAAGATGTCTAAAGCAACGGCTTGACTGATTTCTAAAAATATATCAATTTGAACCATCCTTCCCCATATTTGTTCGTTAACAGTTGCTCCCTTTCCAGGGAATAACTGCAAAATCTTTATCATCTTTAAATTTACTAAGTATTAACATTTGAAGTGGAAATAAACCTGAAGCAGAACCAAAAATCAATATGCAACTTTAGGTCTAAAAATAAAAATATTTTGCCCTCGCCAAATTTGGCCTTATTCAAATGTATATAGGGCCAAAATTATTCCCTAGATTGTCAGATATAAAGAGAATCATGAATTTTTTTTATTTCGTTGCTACACTCTTACTTTCGCTCATCTTTTTCATTTTGTATTGTATTTACAGGCAATGCCTAAAAGAGCTTCCTAATTTTTTTCTTGTTGACTTTAAATCTAAAATGCGCTTAGAATGTTTATTTCTCGGATAAATAAATTTATTATTGTTATTATAATAACATCCCATTAAGCAAATTTATAATTCCAATGCATTTGGTGGCGGTCATCGATAGATAGTAATTTAATTAATTGACCGAGGAATGGCCAGCCAGCGGCTGAACAAATAGCCAGCGGCAAACTTATATGGTGTCACTCGTAAGAGCACTTGAAATACGAAAATACCAAAGCGGAATAAAATTTGTCTCGGTCGGGATTCGAAGACGGAATGTAAAAAAAAACTCAGCAGAAGAGGAGGATGCCCAGGGAGTTGAAATAGTAGAGAACCTGGCGTGAATTAGGGAGATCCAGGTTACAAACCGACAGCTGAGATCAGTTGATCCATGGAAAGAGAGTCATGTGAAAGGAAAGAAATCCTATGTTTGTGACGACCTAATTTTGAACTAGCAATAAGCCACCAAGGACACATGGTTCATCGTTTTTTCTCAGGTATGAAGTGTTGCACTGCTGTGGCCGCCTTGCAAAAATTATTTAAAATAGTTTATAACTCACTATTTTCATGCTACAAATATACCATTTGCTTTCCAAATAAAAATCTAAATATATAAAGAGGATAAATAATAACCACAGGTCATCATTAACGAATGGTCGGAGCACAGCAATTAAGAAATTTCTACAAGAAGGAACAATTGCCACGTTAAGTAAAAAATACCTGATGGTGAGGTAGACCAGGGAAAACGAGAGGAGTATGAGAATTTTTGGAGAGTAGTTGATAAATTATGGTCAATATAGCAGATGAGTTAGTGCCAGAAACAGATATAGGGGTTATGAGCACCAGGGATTTTTACTAATTTTGTTTCCATTATTACTTTAAAACCATTTAGTTTTCAAGCATATTAGGTGAACATATTATCTGTTTACTGTCTATTTGGATGATATTGAAGGTTAGTTGATGCTCAGGCAATGCTTAACTCTTTTATAAATACTAAATTAGTAATTATAAAATATATAGATGCTAAACTTAATTTCTCTATGAAAGAAATTACATTGGAATATGACACAAATTAAACTATAACAATTTCCAATCACGTAATTTTCCACCATGCTAAGTTAGTAAAACATATATAATAACATTACCAACTGTTTATCGCAATAAAATCTAGAGTTACGATCTTTAAAACTCATTTCCAGACCATGCCCGTGTATTATGATTAATTCTTTAAGTTACATCATTACCATCTTTATACTTTTATTTCTTAACCAATTTTCAAATGTATCCCTGTTTTTACGCATAATTTGCAAATTTAACGCTTGCCCACTATTTGGATATTCTCATAGCTCTTCATCATTCTTAGTTTAGAACGAAATTGAAAATATATGAGTTTAACATTTGATTTTGTTGCTTCTTAATGCCATATTAAATTTTATCTCCCCAGTGCCATTTTTTTTGCCAGAATGTCATTAATGCATTGCTTCGTGAATATCATTGAATTGAATAACACTACTTCTTAATGCCATACAAAATTTAATTTAATCTCCACACTACCATTATTTAAGGCTAAAAAAATATCACGTGCCATGGATATCGAATATTGCGCATGATTCCACACAAAATAGCGCCGCTTTCGTGGCGTGATAAGAGAAAGGCTTGATGAGTAATGATCCTTGAGGAGCTCTCTCTCTGTGGTAATGTGGGAGAAAGAACGAAGATCCGATGGCAGTGGGAGGAAATGAGAGTGTTGGTATGAGGGGAAGGTAGGGTTAGGAGGATGGAAATTGATAGCGGGAGAAGAGAGAGGCTGTTCAGAAACGGATGAGGGAGAGGGAAAGACGAAGGACGCATAAATGGTACCGTGAAGGATCGTGGGCAAAATAAGGAAGCGAAAAAGGTCAGAACTACGTTTCCGGTGAGGATAACAAGGACGGTGAACGAAGGTTTGTATTCGCCCAGCAGATGAACTTATGAGTGCTCTATTGGAGAGAAAATTGATAGTATCCACTCGTGATGGAAAGGTTTGAATGTACATCTCGCGGTCGAATCATTTCCGTTTCAATTAACGACTTGAGTGTGTATCCGGATATCCTCAGTGCAATATCATCACCTTTAACAAATATACCGAATAAATACAAGCATATATGATTTTGACATTTGTTTACTAACCTACACACAATATTTCACTTAACAATTCGCAAAAACAATCATAACCATCGTACGGAGAGGTATTACTTCATTTACTTACTCTCTTATTCATCAATATTAAATTAAGAATAGAAATATCGACACCACCATGTTTTGTGATTATAGCTGAAATGCTGTCATGCAACATTGCAACTTTATATAAGTTATTTTATTACTGGATGCTTTGGGAAACGTTTTCGGGTTTTCCACAAGGTACGAAATTTAAAAGCAGCCAAAGTTTCGAGTAGCGACTAGGTACTCATTTAAAGGTTATATTTAATATCTCTGGCTTGAAATTACCGTAAAAACTAAAATAAAAATGTGCCCTGCTGAGTATACTTCTTTATTTTTTTAATACTTAAAATTAAATATCTCCTAAATTTAGAGTAATTTTTGCTGAATTCCATTGTTAATGCAAGATTCAGAAAAAAGAATCAATCTAATTTCGTTTAAGAAGATTGATATTTAGGCTAGTATTTTGCCTTCATATTCCAATGAAATCACCATACAATAATCCATTTCTCCCTATTCCGTGGCATTTAATTAACGTCCCCGTGATCATCTACTGTGCATATAATTTTCACTCTTTTGCTTTCCTAACTGCCGAATGAAATGGAAGACAGCAGTGAAAAATTGACAACCCATTTGATTGCCCTAAATTTAAGTAGCCATAATGATTCTTAAAAATCATGATAATACTTAATTTTTCAGTTATGCATTGATTTCACCCTCCAAAGAATTTTCGCGGAAAAACCTCAATATTAGAGTTTATAACACTTACGAGCGTCTTTTGATAACAAGAAATAATAACTGGTACGAAGCAAATTGGGCAGAGTGATAATGAAAAAGAGATACTCCATCACTATGAAGGACAAGGGAATCGATGAAAAAGCTAAAAATAGCGGAAGTTTCTAAAGTACGAGTAAGGGATATACCGAGGAGAGAGACCCAAAGAGAGACTTATCAAAGATTTCACCCGATACATTCGTGTGAGAGACAAATGCAGTTGTAGGTGCGCACAGAAGAATGAAAGGATGAAAGATGTGCCCGGAAGATGGATTTCAAGAGAGATTAAGGAGGCGGTAGGATTGTTAAGGAGGAGAAATTGCTCGGTTGAGGAAGATACGGAGAAAGAGATCGATAGGACGTCTTGATGGATTGTGGGAACGATGTGAATCGAGGTTTCTCCTCCAAGTTGCAATCAAAGATGTGAGTGAACAAATAACGGCGAGTACGCTTGAGGAAGTCGTGATTACCATGCCCGCGAACAAAAGGGTCTTAAAGGTTGAAGCAGACACAAGGAAGTGAAATCGAGTGAACAAGAGAGGGATACCGGAATGCAACAAACTTTCTCAGGTTTCCGTGAAGTGAGCAGAGTAGCACCTTCGACCAAAAGACAGGTGGAGGATTACTGGCAAAGCTGTTGTCAACGGAAAAACGCAGTGTAGCCTAATACAATGGAAAATCCATGTAAAAATTCAGGCTTGCACTGGTAGAAGAAGTTTTTAACATTGTGTATTCTTACTTTCATTCATTTAAAATTAACCCATACGACCGGTTTCAATAAATTTTTTACTATCCACGATAATGCAAAATGCAATGAAAAAAGTCGTGTGAATAAAATGCTAGAGGAGAATTGCTGGCAAATTTATATTAATGAGGGCATAATACAACGTTTAATGGATGAAATAGAAGCACAAAATACAACATTTATACTATCAGAAGGCCCATCTACAAACAAAAGGATAATGAGATACATGAAAAATGCATTATAGAGCTTCGCATTGAGGTTAGGACTTCTCAGGCAGACATTAAATGATAAGGTGATGTCAATTCTCCAGCATACCTTCCTTACACATTTGTAAGTCATCCTCAGTGCTATACTAATCCCAAAAAAATAGTGATTAGTTAACTAAGTGATTCAACCTGAAGGTTGGTTTGGAAAAATCAGGGCATAGCTCAATCTAGATTAAGCCACAGCCGTAGGAAAGCACATATTCAGGACAAGGGGCCACCTCTCATCCTCCTGGACCTCGGGAGACTTTTTGGAAGGTATTCGAAGGTTCCATACGAGACAATTCAATCATCAGCCGACCCACCACACTACCACTCCTTCTAGATTCAATAATTATTCTCTACCCATGTCTACTTGAGCGTAGAGAGGCTTTTTCCTGTTAAATTTATAATGCATTATGTATTACTGCATACTTTAACATAATTCAATATGTTAACGCTTCATGTAGAGAACATGTTTAGAAAGGGGTTGTAGTTAATTAATTCCTTCGACATAATATCCGAGCATAAATGTTTAGCAATACAAAGACGCTGTCGAAGAATATTCTGAGAAATTTTTCTAGGTAATAAGCGTGAGGTGTGAAAATTGAGACACCTGAGGGGTGAAAAAGACAGGGAGATAATTATTATTACCTACTCTTTGTTTAAGTCTTAAAAAGTATCGCTTTTGCTCCCTCTAAGCTTCAATGAAAGCATGGCGTCACCATAATGACCAAAAATAATAACGCCAGACTGATAAAAAATATCAAGATAGACACCGAATTGAGAATCAGCAATATATGGTACCCTGTCATCCAAAAAATTTCTCCATATTCCTTCTCCAATAATCACTTCTCACCCCCTCCAGCGATCTCTTCCACTTAATATAAAGAGTCCGCATCGCCAAACACCATTTTCTTGAAGAAGTGACCAGCAGTCAGTCACTAAACGCCGCGGCAAAATACGATATATCACGCGGTATACATGTCGATCTTTAATCATCATGATATGCGAAAGCCTTTATCAAGAAATGCTAGACTGAGTTTATAAGTGTAATAGCTGGCCATCCGTCGATGCTTGGGAAGGATAGTACGCAGAGAAGTGGGGAAAAATTGAGGTAAGCTGGTGAGCGGAAGACGCTGAACAGTAAAAAATGGAAAAAATGATTTTCGTTTACCGCGCATGGGATCATACCCCGCTTATACCCTGCTCCACTATATTGGTTTTTGTGTGTGCGTAAGCGCGTAGACCAAAAATGTCGTGTGATCGCATACCCAAACAAAAATGCATGCACCGAGAAGATTAATAAGCGAGTGGAGTATCTTTTTATCCTTTTCCTTTGAGAGTGTCTAGAGGTGTGGCTGGCAAGCAGGATTCCCAATCGCACAAGTTGTATGATATGACGTAACACACGGTTAATGAGAAAAAAAAACGCGAAGGACGGATCGGACCCTGCTGAAAGTCACATTAGGGGGTTTGAGAGCATGATGTGCACGTATGTACTTTGGTATCAATCCGTGCATCCGTTTGGCAATGCATAGCGGACAGTCAAACAGATATCCTCTTTTATATATGAAGATTATATTTTTTAAATGACTTGTTCAGACAAAATTCTAGAGTCAGACTTCAAAGAAAGTTTGTAAACGCTACTTCACGGATGAAAAGACCATTAACGAATCAAGCCGGGAAAATCGAGCCAGCAAGTCGAAAAAGGGGACTCACAGAGACTTTGCTCCATGTTTGGCAATGGATTTAGCGTACGTCTAAAGGGAGCGGTAAAGCTGCCAACCTTCCGAACGACGTTTGCAATTCCATCGCCATCAATTGCAGGCCGGCGCCGCGCGAGTTCCTCAGAGGCGCCGAAACGACTACGGAGGCCACTTTCAGTCCTTTTCCCTTTGCAAACCCATTTTATTTTTCGAACGATCGGCCGCGGGGATTTCCTCTGAGGAATTCTTTTCCTAGCAATGACGTTGGATTTCATCTCAAAATCCACCGCGACGGAAACATGCCGCGGCGTGAATAGGTCGCAATGGGCTCTCTCGGTCGAGTTGAGATGATGGCGCTTACCAGGAAAGCTGAAGATTCTCGAAAGAGGCTTGACTGATTCATCAAGGCGAAAATTGAAACCATCGCAACGTAGCACGCATATAGGCGACATGTGGTGTCATCTTTGAAAATGGTTATTCCCATGCATATGCGATTTGCAACTGTTATTACGATAATGAATAGGGTGGTTTCCTGTTATTTTTTATGGCCTAAATCGAAAGATTATTACTCCTGGAGTACGTATTTCACGCTTTTACATTTTTAAAATATTGATATCTATTTTTCGCGATTAAATGAAAAGTGAAAATTCTCAAGCACGCGAAAACGCGACGGCTAAGTATGAATGTTGGGAAAACTCCGTGCGACGTCGTTCTGGTTCGTGCTGCCGCAAGTGAGGTGACCTTGGGGCGAGGCTTTGAGCGCTGATACGACGCAGGATGCTAGCAGGTAGCAGAGTACCATGCTAGCTGGTAGCGCTTGGCTTACATAAGGATTATTATTACCTTATCAAACGAAGAAAACTTTCCGACCATTGGCAGTTTTAATAGGCGATTATTAAGACATGTTTCCCTGAGCTCTTTGCCTCATGCATCCATTGGTAATCTCAGACGATGTAAAACTCCTATCTACTCGTATAGAAACTAGGTCCCTGTGACGTCACGAGGAGTGGCATCGCATGGGCGCCATTCTGGCCTTTTTCAAATGAGGTTAAAATTGACCATTGCCATTCGTCTACACCGGTAGGTATTTCTAAAACCAAATAATTTGCATATTATGAATACGCTAATGATGGGTCACGAATCGTAATCAATACCTTTTGTTTTCTTTGATGAAGGAAACTACCCTATTGGAGGAACTATGTAAAATTATTAAAGTTGAGTTTTTCCCGGCGTATGATCTGCTGGTTATACCTGTGCATTTGGGGATTTGAGGGAAATATTTGATGCAGCTGTGGTGACGATAGTGAAATGGAAGAATTACAAGTAGAATTTTAGTTTTTCCAGGTGTATTATCTGCAGTAATAATTATCGGGTTTCCCACCACGTATTGTTTTGGGTGCATGTTTCCAGCTTTTTAAGGGCTAAGTCTGCTATCATCTTCACAGGAAAAATTCTACTGCTGAAGACGATGGCAAACTAAGCCGTCGAAACATCTTGACCTGAGAACTAATCTTGAGGAAATATAAGCTTACGAGAACGCATACCACCCACTCGCTTGGTCTTATCGTTGATGGACAACTCGCTTCAAATCGTTTTTAGCATTGTAATTCAAATTTTAAGTTAACATTGTACTACCTTAATATTTTCTTAGATCTATTTTATTATTTACGATTCTCTCAGGGAAATGTTGAATTTTCTAACCTAGTTAACATGAAAATTTCGAAGATGATAGTATAAAAATGATTTCATAATTTCCCGGCGCATTATGTGGGTAAACTTCTCTTGGGATTCCCACCGACTTAGAAACTTCATTTATGCCGACGTTTCGCTCACCGTCTATTTGCTCATCCTCAGGGCCACTGAATGAGTGCTTTTGCATTTAAATGAATACTGCTAGTTTTCATCAGCCCTGAGGATGAGCCGAGTTGGAGCTCGAGGCGTCGGCAGAAATGATGAAATTTATAACCCGGTGTATATCCCGAGAGAGTTTACCCTCATGGTAGCATAAGTTTTACTATAATATGAATTAAAAAGTTTCAAGAATAATAAATTTGCGATTGCAACCTGAGAGAAAAAGAAAGCAAGTATTCGTAGTGAACAATCGATGTAGAGAGACAGAATTAGCTGTGTGTTAGATAAATATACTACTCGGAAAAGAATGATTGGAATCAGGTGTACTGGGAATAAAATTTCACAACAAACCGGGTAATTTCTAGAAGAGATAGATATTTGAAAGAATTTAAATTATTGACGTATACAAATTTTTATTAGAATGGTGAAACAGAGAGGGCTCCCGATATAATGGTGCAGGTTCGGTAATCATAGAAGTCGTATTTCAAAGTGAGTAAATGTTTTGGCATACACTTGATCCTTACCCATTGTGCTGTGGATCTTCCTAATGTAAAATGAGGTAGGGCCTAATTGACAGGAAAACATAGCATAAAAAAAGTTTTTTACTTATTATCAATGATTTAAAACTCTGTATGTTTACCTAAGTCTCAGCAACAGTAACTTTATATGTATATTAACCCATTGTCTACCTGCAGTTTTCATGAACAAACCCAACTTATAAAATGGTGTATTTTCTAAGATTTTTTCTCATATTAAAAATACGTAAATCACCTGTTCCTTTCGACTGCATAAATTTTTTAGCTGTTCAACTTATCTATCAGCGCATCCAAAAAGTAAGTGCCGTCTGCAGCTCAGCTCAACACTTTGAACACACTTGGAAGAACAATCGAATAAAAAATCGGCGTTGAAGCTCTTAAAGAACGATTCAAAACTGTTGAAAACAAAAAATGAGATATTATCCTATATTTTTAGACTCACTTTGGCGACACTCGGATATCTTCTAAGTCCCAATTCTTAGGGCTTAGATCATTGCTTGCCAATGACGAGTAGACTCGTACTTAAAGAGGAACCATCACGTCTCAACAGTTGAAAATAAATTAATTATCAGAGGAAGTATGAGATAAGGAAATTTTTCCGCAGAAAATAGCTTTTTTCGGCTCTAAAAATAAAAATATGCATGAGTACGAAGGCTATGGACATTAAAAGGACTTTTGTAGATAAATTATCACATTTTAAAGCAGCTGGAGTTGGTAAGGAAGCCTCGAAAGCATCTTTATGTAATGTCGACCACTTTAATGCTAACTTTATCCCGATTTAAAACAGTTTGATACCTTATCTAAAATTATTTTTATTTCCTATTAATTCATAAAGAGCTATTAAATAATGGCTTCCTCACGCTATAAATTTTGTCTTACGAGATTTCGCCATTCAAAGTTATTTCAGTCACTTTTGAAAGGGCATTGAAATGATACACTCATATCAATTCTGGCAAAGAGTTAGAAGAGCCCCAAAGCTTACATTATATCACCCATTAAACACCCATTCACCATCGCAGGAATGATGTGATCGCTTGCGGACAATTAAAAAATATCTTTTATCCGGTAATGGCGGAGGCATGTTGAACTAAAAGAATCTTATCTTGGATATGAATAAAATAAGAAGAGGAAAGAAAAGAAAAGTAATCAACAACTAATTGGTAGCTTCACATCAATACCAATGGCTATTCATCATTGTCTCTTGAATTACTCAAAAACAGGGTAGAAAATTATTGCTGACTAACCATTATGGAATTCGTTTAGGATAGAACCATTCACAATATTTATTTGGCAAACACTTGATCATGCAATATGGGTCATGAAAGGCATTCATGGACTGTTATCAACTGAGTGAATTATTTATTGGCAAGCATACTCCGGCTGTCCTAAAATTACGCTGTCAAAATAGGAGCCGGCGTTGCAAACGGCTGTTTTTTTCCGTATAAATTGCTCTCAAATAAAAAAAGAAACTCAATTACAATTCATACTGACGACCCTACGTATTTAATACTTCACCGGTACGTAGAGCACAATTACAACCGTAGTAATTAGTTTCTAAGCTTCGCTATGGCCTTCCTAAAGAGCAAAAAAATGTGGAGTGAAAATTTATCGTTTTTGAACTTAATTGCCATAACAAGATTACAGCAATATTGGATTTCCTTATGTTTGCTCAAACACCGAATGAATCGGTAAACAAAGAATCGCTGGTACTATTTAGACAAAGAGATGCATGAGTAGGGATTCATAATCAAAGAAGAAATACTGCCAAAGTCTTTTTATCAAGTTTTATACGGCACTCGTTGAAGCGCAAATTAAAAAGGGTTTATTCATCGAACGCTAATTGAAAAAAAATAATGGTAGAGAATGTTGGCCCAATAGCGAGTATTCCAAGAAAGTCGATATTTTGACTAGTTCGTAGATAGAGGGAAGAGATGGAGTAGGTCTTTGGCATAATTTTCTGACGCAAAGTGCTATAAAAGCGCTAGGTTTCTGGCCGGACGGCACCGGGCTCAAATCCCCTACAGACCTTAACTTTCAAACTGCCCCACTAAAATAATTTCAAAGATAGGTGGTTTTTGGAAGAAAAATAACCCGCTCTCCATACGATAAAGTCACTCATCTTTGGCTTGGTCTGCTGTGCACTTTACTATACACAGGTTTAAATTGCACTCCACTGCGAAATTTGGCTTAGTTTAATGCTTACTCCTTTTCACCAATCAAAATACCTTCTTTACTTTTAAGTTTTAGAACTGAGTGTTGTCACCTTGGGACCCGTTAGGTTTATGTTAAATCTTCAACAACACATCAATCACATCACAAACACAATCCTGTGATTTGAAGTGAATAAGAAAGAAGATAGGAGTATAATTGGATAAAAGTAAAAAATACACGCTTCTTGCTTTTATTACTTTTCCTTGAAATTACGGAAAATCTTTCTTGAATTATTTTACATGCTATACTATCTCAAAGATGATTACTCAATTTTTAGGTTTGAGGCAGCTACGAATCCTGGTGAAGAAAAGGATAACATCTTTTCCAAAGCGACTTCAAAATATGTCTTTTCTTTCTCCGGAAGAAATAAAGGGTAAATTAATGCCAGAGAAACGTCAGCAGGTATATAAAAATAAATTTTTGTCAACCCAACACGTGACATTATAGAATAAAACACATTATGCGAGGCTGAAAAGCCAAAAATATGAAAATGCGTCATTGTACCAAATGAAGACTGAGAGGTCGAAGAAAAATGGCAAAACCTTTCATTCATTTGCTTTTCCATTCGCCGGCTGGCTTGGCGACGTGACCCCGGGGAAATGCTGCCTCATTTGGCTGTCATATGTCACCGAGCTCATGGCTGGGCGTAAAGCCACTGAGTGCGTCCACCAGATTGCGGATTGTGGGTCGATCTCTAGATATAAAGGTTAGCTGCGAGATGAGCAAGTTTACTCGTGAAATGGGCAGTCGTGGATAAAAAGCAACGGTGTTCTGAGGGGGTAATAGTCTAACATTGGGTAAGGTGGGCCATTAAAATGATACCGAAAATAGTGTACGACAAAAGGCCAGCAACAACCATATTATCACCTGGGGGAGAGGGCAGCAGCTAATTATCAGTGTGAAGGAGGAGACCATCTTGGTCCCTTCAGCGACACACATTTCAATGCAGGCATGATAAAATTTACTTTAGCGGCTGTAGTATTGCGATGTGGAAGGTAAGGGGAAGCCAAAAAATTATTTTAGTGAAGATTCAAAGCTACTACACACATTATTCTAAAGATACGATGGCATTATCCCGAGTAAAATACTGCGTAGAAAAACAAGTCCCCCATTCGTATCTATGGACGGGGACTACTCAAGAGGTTATCGTCAAGTGTGATGAAATCTTAAAGATAGGAACAAAGACCGTTAAATTGCTTCGTACCTGCGGCTCGCTTGAGAAATTGAATGTTGAGATGCGACGGATGAACCTCAAAGTATTAAGAATTATGGGAATGAAGTGGTCTCAAAAATGAAAAGTTTTAAAGTGAAAGCTATAGATACATACAGGACCGCAGTTTCATTAAACGATTGAGGTAGTAGAAAGGATTGATGAAAACAGAAACCAAACCCGTAGCTGCTGTATAATGGTGAACGTTTACATCTATACATCAGACAATGAAGATGACGAAATTTTAGATGTCTACCAAGATGAAAAGGAATTAGTCATATATTTAAGAAGGGAAACACGTCTTACCTTCATATGTGACATCTTAGGCGAAGATTAAGGCGTACTAGTAACCGGGAAACTATAAAAACTTTAAGTAATAAGGAAGTCCTAAGGACATTAAGAGAGATAATCCTCGTGCTCATCTCGATAAGAAGACAGAATGGCCTTTTCAGCCGTATCTTGAGATGATGATGGCCTGATAAAAATAATCGTTGAGGGACAAGTGAATGGCGAGAGCGAAAAAGGAAGACTCTGAAATATGAAGCAGGTGAAAGCGAAGATGCGATGTTCGTATAAGGGAAGAGATAATTAGGTATGAAAAGTTTAGCTGATTGAAGATTTCAGTGGAGAGCTACGTCAAAGCAATCCAGGATTGGTTCGACGTAGCTCTCCAACAGTGATGGAGATGATGATATCATGAAGGTCCCATGCACAGCATCGGTCGCAAAATTCTCTGAGTTAATTACAGAGATAACAATTGGCTCTGGCTATTTATAAAATAACTCTGTTTGGGGCAAAATGATTGAAAAAAGAATGAAAAAGAATTGAATCGTATAAAATATTTAAATATAATAAAAAGAGTTCATTGTGAGAAGGCGAAAAAAATTGAAATCTCTAAAAATGGCTCGAAAGTTGAGAAAATAGAAATGGATCACAAAAAAATATACCTCTAAAATTAATAACCTAAATCAGTTTACTAGAAAATTTGGCAAAACCAATGGATAACAAACTCTGTTCTAGGACACTAGATTGTGTGTATCAGCTGTAAATCAGTTGCAATTATTTCTACCCAGGAGACTAATAATGCAGAAAAATGTATTGCAAGTTGCAATGGAAATCAATGGTGAAAGATCGATTCAGAAAAAAGGAGGTCAGGTGGAGATTTTGGACTGGAATCATTGGCAATTACTTTCCAAAAAACTCGTCTTCAAATATTTTAGATTTGCAGATGGATGGGGTAAGGAATGATAGCTGGACTTTGGAATTCGGAGTTAAATTACATATAAACGAGAACCGTATAACCACCTCAGCAGAAAGGATGCAGATATATGTTACTCGATGAAATAGAAATGCTAATTTATCTCCGCCAGGAGTATATTTCAGAGTTGCCACCTTTAGGTATTCGTAATAATTGGTAAATGAACATTTTACGAATTTCAATGGCATTGAATGTTAGAGGGTAAAATATTAAATTGCACTAAAATTATTTGAAAGGCATTTATGGTGAGAGCTTACATTATACAGCGATGAGAGCATACATTATTCATACATTATAAATTATACAGCGATATCTTAAAAAGGAGTCAACTTTTAGCGGAATAAATAAAAAATACGATCAGAATCTATTGAAATACGATTAAAATATTCAACCCAAGAAAATAAAATCAGAAAAAAAATTGTCCCATGATTTTCCAAGGAATTAAGCGGCTCAAAGGATTTAATCGAGAAGAACGTCTAATGAGCAAAAAATGTACAGACCTTTGATTGAGTGCTTGACTAACGGATTTGTGTTTTTTTTTAAATTCATGAATCACTATATTGCACATTTTGAATTGTAATTGATTTTTTTGAGCATCAAAATACTCCATAAAGAGAGAAATATTTTTTTTATTCTTCAGAACTTCCTAAAGAAGCTGACACCGGATTCTGGATGCACGGTTTTCTCTTTCCGCAATGAAAATGAAAAACTATTGTTATGAGTGAAATTGAAACATCATATTTATAAGGACACAGACTATTCCACCTCAAAACATGTAACATGTAAAATTTTAATGTCTAGGAGTATTTACTGCCTAAAACTATACTTTACTCAATGGAAAAACATTAACAACCCATTCGTCGGAGATAGATTACGACAGAATAAAGCTGGTATTTAAGTGTAGTAAAATTAGACTTGTATCCAATTTGAGCATAAAATACGAAGTGACCAGTCAGCATTATTCTTGATTATTTTTTAAAACAATTAGGCTTGTCAATCTAAGTTAGTTTAAAATTTTAAAACAATTAAGATTTTGACGACGTGGCACGTCGAGAACTCATCCTTTTCAATAGGTGATGGTGAGCCGTGGCTGATATTTTGAAATTTTCCATCTATCAAAATCAATTTTCATGTATGTGGTAGTGACAGGTGAACTTAATGAAAAAATGACAGTTTGACGAAAAATCTCACATTGAATAAGATATATGGGAAATTAATGAAATTTGGTTTTTGACTGTATGGAATCCGCTTTAAAGCTGTATGCACCCGTTCAAGATAGAAGAAAATACGAATTCTTCTGAGCCTCTAAGAATTTCGCTATTGCTATTCCTTTAAGAATTAAAATTTCCATTTCACCTACGTGACGCTTCCTTACGTCATTAAAACGAACAAAGCAACGAGAAAATTTGATATTAAAGTAAGCGGATACATAACGGGGACATGATTGCCTCTTTGAGACATCCATTTCGTTTTTATGACTTCGGTTCAGAAGTAAGCAATAGTATTGGTGGTATTTTCGTCGGATATTTATAATTAAATAGGATAAAAAAAAATTTTGTGCCTGTTTTATTACAAAGTTAATTTTCCAAATGTGTAAAATACGTTATTAATTTTCGTGATTAGATCTTTTTGCCTCAAAGTCAGTATGTGAATATTATTTGAGAGGTATATGTAATATCATTCATATCCTCACACAATTGAGCACGCATGATTCATTGACTTTTACCTAACCGTAGAGACCAGCACAGCAAAATAGGATGGCATAGAATACTTCCACATTCAGCTGTAAAGCCTTAAACGGTTTCCTAGAATTCATAACCCCATTAAAGAAACCAAGGATCTCTGCCAGCCGCTTAATCACTATTTTTATAGCCTAATTTGCAACAGAATACATTCTGCTTGGGTTCTAAGGGCTGAAATGGGTTCCAAGGCCTAAATATTTTTGAAGCTTAAATAGTAGATAATAATTGAAGCTATCAAGACGTAACAAAAGTTACATTTTTGTAAAAGGAGTGTTTGAAAGCAAATTGAGAATTTCATTGACCGAAGCAGAAGCAGAGAAATGTATTGAAAAGATATTGTAAGGAATCCTAATGAAACTATTCGACTTCAATGCTTTAATTTTAGCAATGCTCGGCAACTTTACATTGGTAATAGGTAATTATTAACATCTCATGAAAAGTGTGTATACTTTATTAACATTGAGGAGATGAATCGATTACGCGTGTTTATGAAGAGCATGATGAATGAAGATTGATGATTCGGCTGACGTAATTCATTGATATAATTCTACTCCTGAAAGAGGAAGAATGCATCGATATTAAGAACCAATATTCATCAGGAAAATTAATGACTGAAGGTCCACAAAAATATTTTTCTGGATATTTATTGAGTTGATTATCATTAAATCTAACTCAAGAAAATATTTTAGTAACATGAATACAAAAAAATGTGATGATAAATGAGTATTTTTTACTACCATTAATAAACCTAGGCCATAATTTGACAACCAAGATCTTCTCTTGGACTATATTACTAGTGTAATAGCTGAATACTATGAAACATTAAATTTTCAGCAAATTTACTAAAACCCGACAGAAAGGCATTGAATTAGCCTTTAATATTTAATTTATCGTTTCTTATTTCTTTTATTTTTCAATCTACCTCATAACTTTTCTTTGCATTAGAAATTTCTTCCAAATTCTTCTCTACGAACAGAAGCTTAGTACATCGCGGTAGTACATCCAGAACAATGGTGAATGCGTTAAGGCACTTAGGCTTGTAGTTATTAGAATTTGCTCTGATGTCTCTATTGATCTGTTAATCTGCTCCCACAATCTCTCTCCGTATCTCTATTTTTTTCTCAAAACACTGAATTGACCACTCTCAGTTACGCATCAATAACTTTTTGACACCAGGAGCTTGAACTCCACAGGACTACTCCACGCTCGCATTGGAATCAGGGGAATGAACAACGATGAATGGAATTGAGAGACATCTGCATCCCAACAAAAGTTTTAAGCTTGGAAAGACCGCTGGCGTTTTTATTTTTCGTTTACTTTCCGAAAGGTAAAAGGGGAAAAATAAAACAAGGCCCGCGTTAAAAAAATCAACTCTCACTCATCTCATGTTGAATCTTTCCAATTTCGGCGGGACACCGCTATTTCACGAGGATTCGCTATGGAGACCAATATGACGCCGATGAAAAATCAGCAGTCTGGAAATTTCCCTCTCCGGACGAATTAGTATTATATCACTGAGCAAGACTGAATTTAATCTTCAATTCAACCCTCTGGCAGCTTGACTTTCACATTTTACCGGACCAGAGATAACGGGGCGTCGGCGTCCTCGAAGGCCCGGATGTTTTGGCCTGTGATGGAGTCATAAGGTATGATACTTGAAAGTAAATATATTATATATTTGATATAAATAAATATCATGTCAAATATACTATCTGAGAATTACTGCACAAATGATAAAAGTATAAAAACTCTGCAATATTTTCTGATAACTTATAATTCTGAAGCAAAATTAGAAATGAATTAGTGGAGACGAATGTAATTTATGCCGTAGTTATGCACTTAGCTGATAAAAGGTAAAATACACCTTTATGGAATGACTTACACATAATAGCCCGTAAGTATGCATAAGAAATTTTATTTCAATGATAACAGCATCATTGAGAATCATACAAAAGTTCACCAACGTAAATGAGGAGTCTATTAAAGAAAATATGATATTATCATTAGCAAAAGGTACCATTTGGAATAAATAAGTGATCAAGTGACTAAATCTTAAGGCCATCTTCTACGAGCTCATTTCTTAATTTACCCCATCACTAACCTTCACCCCCAAATATTATGGAACTCATAACCTGGAGAGGAAAAGAATCAATACAAATCCAAAAGTACAAAACTATTTCCTTGTAATGGCACTTAATAGTCTATCAATTTTAACAGATTTTAGTGTTTCAGACGCAGAGTATCTTTAGACTTTTTGGAAGAAATTTGTCGTGCATGAGACAATTAGTTTACACTAGAATTTTAAAGATATTGATAAACTTCTTTGGTTGTAGTTTTACTTATTGGACTGTCAGACGTGTGGTCATGAAAATCGATAGGATGTGACGATTAAGTCAACTCAACTCTAAGTACACTTAGCCGTTAATGCCTTTAAGTTCTTATTTGCCCTGTGGTCACGACTTTTAACAGCTGTGAAGAAGTATTTTAAGAAAAATCAGAAGTTCCAAAAAAAAAAACAACCAATATCTTATTATGATAGACAAGACGCTTGCTCTATCGTGCATGATGATTGTGGGGCCTCATCCAAAGGCAACAGCTACTCCTGATAGCAGCTTTAATGTAACTCTTAATAGTGCTAATTATTTATTTTATTACATATAACGCCATAAAATACTACCGGTACTACTAAAATTTGGGAATAGTATTCTCTTGCATCGATTCCATAAATTTCCGATTTTCATTAATGCTTCTTTACCACAATGTGAAATACGTCTCTATGAATACCGTGAGGTTCCACTTCCCACACTACATGACTGCTAAATGTGCTGCGTATACTCAAGGATGTTGATGCCTTATAAGAACTATTTTAAATTAATTAATTCCAATATATTAGCATAGGAAGTAGATAATTTAATAGATGCATTATACATTGATACAAATAATTCTAATAGAAACGTACTCCAACACGGCATCGAAGTAAAAACAGAAAGATAACTTAAAGACGTTGAATGGGTGAATGATGAGGTCGTTCTATCAACGTTCATGACGTTCTACTATCTGTGAGACCGTCTCCCAATGGTAGCAATATTAAGCATTTACTCCAGGATGTGAATGACTAAATTGTAATTTTTTCAATTCATTAATTCCAATTTATTAACTTGGAAATAAAAGAATTTAACAGCTGCATAACTGCATTATGGATTAATAATGAGATTATACCAATGCAGATAGTTCAAAGGAAACATAATACATAACGTTATTGGTAAATCTAATCTCACACGTAATAGACAGCACCACTGAAGATAAATAGTGTTTTACCGTCGATGGTTCTTGAGAGCGTAAATGGCTCATATTTCACGGACACTAAAAAAAAGGAAACATAAAACAACGAGACGTCTCGATGTAAAAATGGCTCGTTCTTCACATATACTCAAAAAGAAGCCTACACCAACACGTTGTGTGGAAGTATAAAGAGAAAACATAAAAAAACAAAGACACGGAATGGGTGAATGATGAGATCGTTCTACCAACGGTCCATTTGACGTCCTACGCTCCGCGAGGCCGACGCCCAAACGTGTGAAACTAGGCGTAAAAACGGCTTCCTATCATCGCTTTTCGCGTGCACTCCACCGAACGACGCGGGGGCAGTAACTTCAACGTCCAGCTCTCTTTCTCTCTCTCGGCGGGGTGCCTGCGGAGACTATCCGCCTCCATTCTCCAGAACCTTCAGGAGAGCACTTCAGATTCTCGTGATTTAAGTCTTGGGAAAGAAGAGGCTGCGAGAACAATCCCAAAGGGAGAGGAAGGCGAACCTAGAATGGAGAATAGAGAGGAAGTAGGTAGAGATATAAATAGAGAATGGATAACCCTCCCTAGAGGACTAGTGGTGGCCGAGAAAGCAGCTGTAGTAGTGATAAGGGCCTCGTGTGGAACCAGCTTAAAATCGATGACTGTTCCTGGGATGGGTTGTGTTTAGGGAGTAAGAAAAAAGCTTTGGGTCGGCAGTGGGACCATTTTTGCATGGTCTGGGTCAGGTAGCAATTAATGGAAGTTCAATGAAAACCGTGCTGCTTAGTGATTACTGAATCAAAATGAAAATACATCGACCTTTTCAATACAGCTCACTCGAAAGTGGTGGTTTACCGACTGAACCTTTCAATTTTCTGAAAGCATAGTGGTAAAATATTAGTAAAAACAGATATTCATTAGAATTTATATTTTTTGTACCTTATTTTTAGGTAATGAAATGTAGGAAAAGATACAGGAAGTATTTAAAAACTATGTCCTACGCTAAAGTGAGACCGTACAGCTTTTTGTAACTTTTTTTTATCAAGAAAGAAGTTACAAAATATGGAGTGATGAATTTAACGGTATAAAATATAAAAAACGCTGCAAAATTATCATGCTGTGTTTAATAATTGTCCCCATAAAATCTCATGTAGCCTAACAGTATCTATGTAAGTATGTACATAGTTTACAGGTAACTGAGAGAAAAAGACGATTATTTTTTTCGACAGTCACTCACAAACAAACTACTTTTCCTGAAGAATTTAAGCAAATGTCAAAATGACTCTGGGAGTTTATTTTTTCCACGTAACATATTTCTCGCTTCACTACATTGCATGTTGCATGGAACGCAGCCATTATGGCCATAACTTTATAAATTCTTTAATTTCCCTTTATAAATCCGAATAAATTAGAGTATGGTGAATGTTAATTTTAAAAAGCTTCGTTGTATTGCAAGATTCCCTTTTAATCAGGGTAAATTTAAGGTGCACCTGACAGGGAAAATTTATTTACTAACGCCCATTAAAATATTATCACGAAAGCCTACATGCTATCCTTTAAGACATCAAGGCTATGGAATTTTAAATGATATGGAATACCTACTTTACGTATACATTCTATGAAATTAGAAATCTTCTTCTCTAATCCACAAAAAAGCATATCCCTTACGCGGTTGCCCAATGTATCCTAATGGTTGATCAGATGTGAGAATACGTGATTCATAATGTTTTCATATTTGTAAAAAATGTTACTTATACTTCCTTTGATACAAAACACACATATTCATTCATTAATCGATTTTTTGTGATAGACATACTCTCATTTCCGATAATTTTATTACTTACGTGTTTTACCTCGAATCAAAGAAAGATAGTTTTTCTTTCTAATTAACGATATGAGGTAAGTAATTTAAGCAATTGTGGGCAACAATCATCCCTTTGAGATGTCCAAAATAAAAGCCTCGAGTATCACTCGTTCATCTGTAACACACAATTATTGCAAGCTCCTTCTCGCTCAATCATCTCCAGCTCTTCCCAATTCCTTTCAACTTTTACATATCTCCTTTTTCTCCTCTACTTATCTGGGTATCCAGAAACCCTTTACTCACCACGCTACTTTCTTTTATTTTTAAAAGCCCCAAGATACCCTTCTGGTACGCTTCTATTTTTATTTCCTTTGCCACAAAAACCTATTCTATCCCAATTGAAGCCCTCTTCCCGCTCAAACTCTCATTCTCAAGGGTTTGCATTAAAGCCCTTGGCTTTAACCTCAGCCCATCCAAAATCCATTTGTCTTTTTCCCTTTTGCCTGAAAATTTCCTTCACCTCTACCGTGATCAGTTGTTATTTTAGCCTTCCTATACATTTGGATACGTGGCCGCTTTAGCAAAATGAAGTGGTTATTTGTCGAGCATAGGGGGGAATAGTTTTGATTGGTATCTCTTCCATTAACCCAAAAAGGATCTTCAAGTCCAAATGAAGTGTGTGGACAGAATAATGACACGCCAAGCTGATACAGATACGGTGAACGGATTTAATACATTAACTTCTAAATTCTGCCCTATTCGTTAATAATCATTTATATCGACTCGCCTTGTTGCCAGATTACCTATCTCGTAGCAAATAGTTCACATAAAGTAATGCATAAATTAGAAAGTCCGAATAATATAACCAACACTTGTGAATGAGCTAAAAAATCACAACCAAATATAAATGAATAAATACGAATAAATCACTATTGTGGTTGAATAATCAAGCCATAAACTTGGCACGCGTTACCTCACATCCCTATTTTCTGCAAAATATCCTCTTTGCGCAGCAAATTTTGCGAAGGGGAAAAGGGATATATTGTTTCTTGCTATCTTAGGTTAAAAAAAATGCAATTTATGTCCGGTTTTCATATGGTTATAGAATACAATGGGAAATTGATGCAAACTTTATATTTTTCGATCGCTTTTCGATTATCTTTTTGGGAGACTCGTACATATTTTTTAAATCTCTTTATATAAATCTCTTTAAATAAATATTTTTGCTCTTGATGGTAAATAAGTGCTATTAGATTATGAATTTTTGTTTGCGTAATAATTTAACCTTATTATGATAAAAAAGCTATCATAATTTTCATTTTGACGAGTTTTATCATTCCTCGCTCCCGAAGCGGCATCATGTTTCGAAGTATGAGTGCATGGATAAGACACCATGATTATGGTATAGATAATCAGAGTTTATTATTGATTTCAAGCATAAAAATAACCTATTCACTTTATTTTAGCTCCAAAAGCCTATTGATCGTATATTGTTGAGTTTACGATGGTATGTAGTATGTTAATTAACTGCTGAGGATAGCGGATAAAATACCAATTTATTTTATATCTACTCTCCCAATACGGTTATATATCCTTTAAAGTTATTCGTGGGTAGTTCTTTTAAGACTTCATTGAGGTAAGGTGTTGTTTTTTCAATCAATGAATTGGATTGGGGAAATAGCAATAGGGATAGAATGGTTCAGGGATTTATTGGTATGGTGTGGAATGAAAGAGAAACAAAATTCCGAGAAAAAAAAGGATTTGGACTCTAGCGAACGTGAGACCACTCCGAAAATATGTGAAAATGGAATTTGTGAGCATGACATCCATTCAGAGCAGGTGTTGGACGAAGGGAAGAAAAAAAGCGATGTGATTTGGGTGTATCATCACAACATGCCCATCACATCATCCAATAATCACACTGAAGGTAGACTTAATATCAGGAATAAACAAGGCCGGAGAATTATGCACTACCATACTACGAGCGGCAATGACAATTGATAGACTAATTCCACTATTCCATTTCCAGGGTGTTCAGAGAAAAGCGATTGGGACATGAAGGATGACACTTTAATATTTAAATATCTCATATATGTTAATAACGGATTGTATTTTGAATAATACTATTTGGATTTATTTTAATTTAAGTATACCGGGACTAGCCATTGTAATAACTTTACAGAGTCACCCGAAATGCACTAATTATGCTAAAACTCCACAGAGAAAAAAAATCATTCTCCTTAACCGGGATTTGAACTGGCTAAAGCACTCGACCGGAAATCGGAGGATTCGTGTTTGAATCCCGGTCAATGCGAATTATTTTCTCTCCGTGTAATTTTCGCATTATTTGGATTGACTCTTACCTCGCAATGATTACAAATTTGATGCCATTATATTAGCAAGATTAAGAGGTGAATATAATCCTTAGACAATAGAATCCGTCCATAATCCAAATACAATACGTCATAGCGTCCTTGGACATTATTTCACCTTAGATTTGGAATAAAGCGCATCTGCTTTTATTTTAGTTGTGTTACCGGCGATTTTATACCGCAATATTTGTTCCGTGGGATGTGAAACTAACTTCAAAATCAGGTGTTACGGCAGCGAAGACCTACTGAATTTGACGTGATTGCCAGTAAAATACCTTAGTCTTCCTTACATACTTAACTATCGAATAAACTGACAAAACGGAGACATTGTTAAGATGCGCATGTAAATGATATCATAGAAGAAAAATATTGGACATTAGGCGTGGATGTAAGGATCACTCCTTTGAGCCTTAAATTAAGAATTATTGAAGGTGGAGGTGTCTGTTTTAAGCATTTACATGGGGTTTAGTAAAATTTTCAAATTATTTTTAACGAATCCAGAATATTTGTATTTTATTCTTATGGGAAATATATCACAGTATTGCGATAATTTCTCTTACTTCGAAATTATTGATGTCTATTCACTTTTATTGTGGTATTGTGAGCCAAGTCAACATCAAGAATCTCAATGGAAGTTAGATAAGGGCAATATAATTTTTGGCCAAATTTTCTCGCAAAATTTGTGAAGAATATATTTTATGACGATTTTCATATTTGAACCAAAAAATCTACTCGCGATGTAAAGTCATCCCTACACAGAGATTAGGCTTAAAATCGGCGTGAAATGACATACCTATTACCTCCTGCGGCTTACTACGAAGTATTATGAAGCTTCGTATTTTTCATTTGGCCGTCGAATTTCGGTGTAAGAAATGAAATATGATGCATGGCACTGTAAAACCTGCAGTACATATAAGAAACTCATTAATCATCAATAAAAATATGCGATTAATTAGAATAGTGATGAACAAAATTGCAATTCAGTAAAGGGAAAATGTAACCCCCAGAAAGATAGAATTGCTCTGGACATTAATCTGCTCTGAATATTTGAACTGCATTTCTTTAATTTTAACTCGCATTTCTTACACAATATCCTCGTAAAATTCTTGGTAACTTTCTGGATTCATTGCATCAATATATAATTTTGCCATTAGTCACATCCGTGAAGAATATGCATGAAAAAATAAATATAGTATAAAAATCTTATTCATTCCACTAACATTCACCACGATGACTTCCTGCGTAATTATCATTAAACGCGGGCGAAGCGAAAGACGCGTGGGCCGCATGCAAAACGTGTTTCCAAATTTGAATAAAGGAATGTGAAAAGTTCATTAGAAGGAATGAACTCGCAAAAATAGTAAAATTCGTAAAATTGGAATTGGTAAAGGGAATCCTAAAGGGCTCGCCAAATTAATTCAAAAGTTCTTTCCTGGCGCCTGAAAAAAGAAATGGACTCTTCCAATGAAGTTCCTTATCCATCTCCACTCAAATTCATACATTTGAATGGGCTCCAAACACTCCTCACAGAAATTCCCTGAGATCTCTTTCACATCCGACTTATTCAGAAGTGTAATGAGTTGGAAGCACAGTAAGAGTAAAAAACGCACACAGGAAAAAACAAAAATGAGCTATTGGCTTAAAAATACTAAACGATGTACTTTTTTTCCTAACGAGAATCTCCGCCCATGATGAAAGGAAAGACCATATGTTTTTTTGTTGGACCTAATATTCTTGTTGCGCATGATGTTTTAATCTTATTGAGTTTATGTGAAAGAAGAGCCAATTCATCTGTCTCTATCAAGCAGAAATGATGTTTCACCAAATAGAGGCCTGCTTTATGTATAAAATTGGTACTGCCTAGTTTTCTTTATTAGCTCTTGGAAACATTAAATAAATCATCGACCAGAGTTGGGGAATAACCTAAATAGGGTAGTTTCCTTCATCAAAGAAAACGAAAGGCATTGATTGCGATTCGTTACCCACCATTAGTGTATTCATAATATACAAATTATTTGGTTATTGAAATACCGGTTTAGACGAATTTTTAATGATCAATTTTAACCTCATTTGAAAAAGGCCAGATTGGCGCCCATGCGATACCACTCCACGTGACGTCACATTGACCTAGTTTCTATACGAGAAGATAGGAGTTATGCATCGTCTGAGATTACCAATGCATGCATGAGGCGCAGAGCTCAGGGAAACATGTCTTAATAATCACTAATTAAAACTGGCTAAGGTCAGAAAGTTTTCTTCGTTTGATAAGGCATTAATAATCCTTATTTAAGCCAAGCGCTACCAGCCAGCAGGGTACTAGGCTACCCGCTAGCAGCCTGCGTCGTATCAGCGCTAAGCCTCGCCTCAAGGTCACCTCACAGGGCGGCAGCGGGAACCAGAAATACGTCACACGGAGAGATTTCCCGGCATTCATACTTACGCGTCACGTTTTCGCGCGTTTGAGAATTTTCACTTTTCATTTAATCGCGAAAAATAGATATCGTCATTTAAAAATCTAAAAGCGTGAAAAACGTACTCCAGGAGTAATAATCTTTCGATTTAGGCAATAAAAAATAATAGGAAACCACCCTATTGCTAGGTGTCGAAGGATGACGGAAAAAATCATGAATGGCTAATGATACAATAAAGACGCTGAGCAGCGAAGCTAGAATCAGTTGCGTAAAGCAGAATGTATAAAAACTACAATATTCGTTTCCAAACGTATAATACTGACGTAATGTCACTGATCACAACAAAATGTTTTGATGTTTGTTTCTCCTACAAACATGCCAGTAAGTAACGCATTCAACCGCCTCACGATAAACCTTTGAGGAGCGTATTGTTCGTTCGAATCAATTACATATTTATGAATATGAATTATTGAATTCAGAAGTTAATTCTTCCCACTTAAACCTGAAACATATTTTGGTAGAGGATTTTTTCAGTACGGCTGACGCACTTTGTACTGTATTTACTGCCACCCATGTAAGATACCGGTTATTACTTAATCCAGTATTTTCACGATCAATAAATGGATAAATAGAGGTTTAAAAAGACACGCATTTTCCAAAATATGCTGATTAGGTTTATTTGAAACGAGTATAGAAGTCTGAGAGTCAAGTAAATAATGGCAGCCACGCTTTATTCTCCGAGTGAATAAAAGCTCAATTTTTTACTATTTAGTGCATTTTTTATTTTAAACGGGTTTTTTATCCTTTTATTTTTTTCTGTTTTCTTTTTAATAAAAATATGAATGTGAATATTAACCCTTCGTCAGTCGCGTCACATTTTGGAACGCAATTTGTCGCGCGGCGTTTGACAGACGCTATTTATTAATGGTTAAAAAAAAAGCCAGTAAAAATAACTGTTTTAACTACAAAAAATCAATCATATAATATTGAATTTTATGAATAGGCATCAAATATATGAAAAGTAATGATGGAGATATTCTTATTAAATAAATACTTAATACACTTTTTTTACAGTTTTATTATATCAAAAGAATGTTAACATGTTAACAATCATAAATGTGTAGCAAAATGTCGCTTACACCAAATTTAATGCTTTAAATAGTTGTTATTAATATATATATTTTTTTTAGATCACGAGATGTGGGTCAATATATATATAATAAGGGGTCGCGAAGCATAAAGTTTGAGTTGTTATTAATGTTTGTTTCAATTATTCAACGCATTAAAACCATAGCAATTCATATTGCGAAGGAATTAGTATTTAATGTATTATACCTCAATTTGTCGCATGGCGTCTACCAAACGCCAAATGCAACAAAATATTCCTAGTTATTCCAGAAATGCGACCAAACATAAAATCATATTGGTGACTAATTCAAAAGCATAAAATGATAAGATAAAAGGAAGGACGGTTTTCTAACTTAGAAAACACGATGTGGGTAAAGAAAAGAAAATGGCCTCGCAGCTGGTAGACGCCACGCGAACAACGGAGGGTTAATCTATTTTTAAACCCATTTAAATATAATTTTTATAATGCGTATTTATTCCGCATTTATCGCAGCTCATGTGTTTTTGATGGTGTGCTGGTTTAGCAATAAAGTTTTTGAGGATTTTGAATATAACCTTCAAGTTCTTTTATCACTAGAAGATGATGCAGTTACTGGAAGAAGTTGAGATACTAAGAAAGAACTTATTTCAAAATTTCAATCTCGTTTATATCCTTGAAAATTAAATAAATAATTAAAAGATATCCTTTGTTATCCGAGCTATCTTATACAGATAACACAGGTAAAAATCATAGCATTTCTCATACACCTCTGATGAATAAACTTCAGTTCATCGTTGAAACTTTTTCACCCCTAATAAAAAGCACAATACATACTCAGGCATCTAAATAAATGTCCTAAATTGCCCAAGGGGTGATAATAAATTAATAAGGAATTTATAAAATGCGAAAGTAGCATTCTGTTTCCATACAGGTTGCTTTTATTTTTTCTATTAGTACTTCGTGATTAAAGAGTGGGAGCTTATACCACCTTGATGCACACATTAGCTGTGTTCCAGACGTAACTCGAATGTTTTGTAATACGATCATCTCCCTGCCAAGGGATCGTAATGCTTCGACCTTCGACCTTGAGGATGAGGTTGAAGGTTATATTTACATGTCTCATGGCCTAAAGACAATCTACATCACATTCATTCTTACACGTACTCTAGCGAAACCTAATTCATGCTATGATTTAATGCCAGACACTCGATCAGGTGCATGGAACTATGTTTCAGTGGAAGGTTTACCGAGAACCTTTCCGGCAGGTGTTTTATTCACATACTCGACATAGAAAGGAATATTGTTTTGTATGGGAAAGTATGAGGAGAAGGCGAGAGATCAAGTAAGACAGTTTTTATAGTCTGACTTGATTTTATTATTAATTATTATTAATTTTATTATTAATTTTATAATTAAACCTTTGAGTTGTTGCTTATATGCTTCTGCTATCTAAGACGCCATTAGTATGTAAAATAATCTAAAGTTCTTGAAATATATCCAACAGATGGAATAAATAATATAATTGAAATCACTTTAATAAGATTACACTAAGCCACTTCAGTGGACAGCCTCTGTAGGAAATTGATGGGAAAAAAGGTAGTAATGAGTAAATGATGGTTAACTATTTTGGTTTAATATTTCGTATAGATTTATAATATATCCATTTCATGGTTGAATGTTTAAATCAAACAGTTCTCACAGAAAAAGGCCAGATAGTTTTCAATTTATGCTATTAGTTAAAATTAAAGAGAAATTATAAAACCTTCCATAAAGTTGGCGGAGAGCTTTAGTGTAGGTTTCACATCCCTAAGGCATGGGATGAAGTTGCGGTAGCTGAGGAAATTTTCCTGAGTAATGTGACTTTTCTTCGGTTCGGCGTAATAAGACCAAGTACTTCTGGTGAGATGTCTAGCTATATTCTCGTTCAGCCATTTAATAATCGTATTATCCCGAGGCGACGTTGTATATATCATCTCATTTTCCTTTTCTTTTAGCAAAAGCCGTTCGGAAGAGAAACGTATGGTCGCTTCCTCAAGTAATTAAACGGTTCACCTCATAGACGCACAAAGTATTCATGAAGTTCTTTAAAGAGTTTAATGATGCATTTGTAGGAATTTCTCCTTCCAGAGGTATTGGACTTGTGGGGAAATCCATGATTTGAAGACTTTCGGCTTTGAAGACAACTAATGAGATTGTGTAGACTTCTTTCTTCCAGCCTTGGAGTCGTCTAGACACGGCAGAAAGAATTACCGGAAATATCCTCGAAGGCTTAGAGATGAGACCATTAGGTCCCCGTGGACTATTTCCGATAAAAAATCCGTGGTGATGAGGTAAGGAGAAGATTAATGAGATATTGAGGGAGAGCGATGGAGTTCTTAAGCCAGGGATTACGAAGCAAAGATTGGGGTAGGAGAAGAATTCTTCCTTGCCTTTATTCATATGAATGAATGACATGGGCGCTACATCATTAAAATTCTCTTCCCCATGTAATAGCAGAGGGCATGAATAGGACGAGCTACTTGTTTACATGAGAAAACTGCCTTCGGTTCCAAACCTCTATTTCTCGTTGGTGAGTCAGGCAAAAGGATAAAAGGAATAGTTGAGCGCGCTGAAATAGATTGGCGTGAAAATCAGTAGCTGTCACCGTTTTTTTACTAACAAGGTGGATACGGTTGGGGAAACGTATTCACTTATAACTATGAAGGAATTACAGGTGAAGGTAAGTTTAAATATATCATTTTTTGAGTAGCGGACAATTAAAACATTTGATAAAAAGTAAAAACTTAAATCAGCATGGCTTTATCCCACGAGGGCAGACATGGGATGTTATTCCCTCGAAGTTGAATAGCCCTTAGCGTGACAGATGTTGATCATATACCCTTTAACTCCCGCAAAATGGTAAAAATATTAAAGGAATCATTTATTGTTGCAGGGTAATGATCGGAGGCTTAACTTGAGGACCATAAAAAATATTTTTCACGGAAAGTCGTATCGATTTGATTGCCACTAATGCTGCTGGGCTTAAGGCACCAAAGTAAGCACAGATCGTTACTAAATTAGACATTAGGAGAATCTTATTCACTTATATCAATGACGGTATCATAATGGTGAAGATAAGTTCTAACAGATCATTTTAGGAATCACGGGCGATTTAAAAATTTGATTAAAATTAAAAACGGTAATCATCATGGATTTAGAGCTAGACTTCTACAAGGGCAGACAATAATGTGAGCCGTTATTCCTACGAAGTTGAGAAGCCCTTTGCGAATATTGATCATATCCCCTTGAACTCCCTCTGCAACGAACGTAAAAATATTAAAGGAATCATGTGTTGGGGAAGCGAAATGATCATAAGGACCACGAAATTTTTTCACGGAAAATCACACTCAATTGATTGCCGTTAATGCGGTTGGGCTGAATGTACCAAAAAATGGGTAGAAGTGATAAGTTATTTCCTATTCTTGGACAATTTCATTTACAACGAATTTCAAATAATCTTAAATTCACTCGGCTCTGGAGTGATTTCGTGCAAATTTTTATCAAGCCAGTTGAGGTTCATGAGGCATTATTTCTGCCTGAAAGCTGTGCAGAGTATTCCTACATGGAAGGTTCCACTTCTGGAGCATATTCTACTCCAAATTGTGATGAGTGCGGCTGAGAGAAAATGGGTGAGGTAGCCCGTGGGATGAGTATACGTTTACCGCTCAAAATGGCTCTTAAAACAGAAGGGCCATCTGGGAACGAGGCAGATAACGGAGAAATGTCGAGGACTGCAGTAAACCGATCCATGTAGATGGCTTAACATCATGCTCCTCTTACATCGCCTTCTCCGTTTTTACTATTATTCTACTATCTCTCAATCTATGAAGATGAATATCCTACCCACATCCCTCTGAAAACTACATTAATGCGCTTACTAGGTCCGTTGGTCAATGGATCCAAACGATCAATATGATAGCAAACATTATCTGCATGAATTAAGGCTTCTATTTCTGCAACTTTTTGAACAATAAATTAGCTGGTGTATTTATTTTATCAATTTTTCGCCACCAAAATATTTAATTGGTGTATTTTTACTTTACTATATTTTATTTAATATTATATTATTTATTTTCCTGCATATTTTAAGGTTTCTTTTTCTGCAACTTTTTGAACAATAATTTGCTTGTGTATTTATTTTACCGATTAACTCCTCAGTAAATATAATGTTGAACAACTTAAATAACGAAGCGTTAATATCAAACGAAGAAAGATCCAAATGATCGATCTGAGAGCACACATTATTTGAATTTACAAGGGTTTTATCATTTCTTTATTTGCTCATCTAAATTACCACCGAAAATAGCACAATGAAGCATTTAAATCGGGGGTTTCAATAACTAACAATAGACGATTACGCACATGAGTGTCCTGGATAGGGAAAATCGAACCCACGGCCGTCGGTGTAATAGGTGAGGATTTATTCTCGTCTCAAATCGAGGTTTTTTTGTAACTCATTTAATAACAATTTTGTGCGCCGAGAATCGCTTGTTTCATTATTTTGTTCAATTCATCTTCACTACCATAAAAATTACCAAGACCTTTATATTAGTGTCGAAATAATTTAATGTCAAAAAACATAAAGAGCCTAGAAACAATACCATGCAAAGAAAGGGATTTAGGGATAGGAGAAAATTTAAACTTATTAGGTGGCGTTTTAGGTATGATTCGAAAACAGGGGGAAAATAGGTGAAATACAGGGATGGATAGTTTGAGGTCAGGGAGTTATTCATGAAGGGGATACGACATAAGTAAGAGCGAAGAGTAATGGAGAGGCAGATGATATGGATTGAAATAAGGAAATTATTCAATAATTTTTGAGTCAAATAAAACTCCTGAATAAAATTGAGACATTTCCCTCTTTACGCTTTTGATGTACGCTGGGGTATAGTAAGATAATTAAAATATCACGGTATATTTATTACTTCACCAAAACATCTAAGAAGAGAAATGGTTGAATTAGTCAATACTGAGATTTTCCATGACAGTCGTTATTACTTTTCTTTTGCGAGAAACCTTAACTGGAAGGTATCTGTCAGCATCATAGAGGGGAATGGATTGGGTGAAAGTACTCTTGCAATTTGAGGTTGCGCGCGAATCAATACAAGTATCTCGCTTCACGTAGCCACCAGTCTAGGCTCCATTGGATTCCACTTGTTCTATATCGCCCTCGCTCTCTCCTAGGAAACATCGCACAGCCACGATGACCTCCCATAAACTATATTATAAAAATGAATATTAACTTGTGCATTATTATTAATTCGTTTTTCCGAGAGTTAACTCAAACTCTTAGAGTAACGCAGAGTCTTTGAGTCAACTCACAGCCTCACGGTCAACTCACATATTTAGTTAAGTCTTGACGGAGTGTCAAAGAATTGTTTACTTCCACAACATTTGCTCATGGGCCACGGAATAGCCGGAAAGAATAATACTACGCTTTTCAACTAGTAGTCGACCTACTACACTAGTGACTTAATGCAAAGGGAACTACATTGTTTCCTCAAGGTGAGAAAAAATTAACGCCACCTTACTTCCGGATTCTCATTTAGCATGGGATTGAAAAAAATCGCCAACTTTGCCCAAAAAATGCCTTTTATAATAAGTTTAAGAGAAATAATTATTTAAAATTTAAGAAAAAGGAAAGAGATATATGAAAATGACAGTTTTAAACTTTCAAATTAGTTTCCGGTACAATTGTGTAAATGCGATCAGCAATAGATATAGACTCTATTATGCTACGATCGAAATTATAGTAAAGAGGCCATGGATACTTTTTGATTTCCTACTATCCTTTTTCTATCATTTGATGCCCTCTCTTCTAGCTACACCATTTGGCTAACCGTTAGCCTTCATTCACCGTCGGTTGTTTCCACCATACGGGTATGACTTAACGCTCACAATACTGAGCTTAATGGCACTTATACCGTTATGCTCTGTTAAGGCATTTAACGGAGAAAGTAGGTCATGCTGTGGGAAATGCAACCGGTGAAACGGGAGCGCATGCAACTTAAATGATTGGTGGTAGGGATAATTACGCCCTGCAGGCAAGATTATTATTTTATAACGGCAAATCATTTCCGGGCTAAATTTTAGCTGGAATTCCTCTCGCCATTTTATGCTTTTTGTCTTCATCACGGATTTCTCTTGATGATGATTGAAAATGGTTTAGAGTAAACATTCCTTGCCTTAGCGCATCATAAAGTAAGATGTTTTGTTATTTCAAATATGCATGTGATTAATAATTAGAGGGAAAGTAAATTAGTGATTGACAGTGAAAAAATTCAACACAGGCCCAACAGGGGTATCAACCAAAGGTACGATTTCAATGTAGTTGCTGAAAATGATTTGAAAAAGCGACTGAAAAAGTCATGGGAAAGGTTTAAATAGAGAAATGGATAAGTTTAGAAAAGGCTGTTGTGGAACTTTTGAGATTACCCAGCTATATTCACAATCAGACCTTACCTTTGTAGCTGATTTCGTTAGTTCCAATCACTAACGAATTGGTTGCCTTAGCATTACTTAAAATATTAACAGAAGGACTTTTGTAATTACGCGGTACCAACCGTAGATTTGGAATGAATAAGAAATAGTAATTTAAAAGGCAACTCAAACAGGATTAACGAAATTAATATTCATTAGAGAATATTTTACTGTTTAAAAGGCATTAAAAAAACGCGCGTATCTTCAAAGGGTTCTCATATTGCAATATCATTTATAATCTAATATCCATTTTCTTCGAGTATAATCCTGTAAATTTTTCTTTACGATTCTGGGAACATGGTCAAAAAAGACTCTACCGCTGAAATTTTTGAATATACAATTACATTGTGATGTTTCGATTTCGTTTTAATTAAATATGATTGTTTATTATTACCATTTACACCTAAAAAGCGCTCACTCACTTCAGTAATAAGAAATAAGAGCATACATAAGTAATGTATGAATACATCGAAAATAATCGGCATATAGAGGGGAAGGGAGTAATACCTATGATGGGTGGGATGAAGTACTTATATGAAGCATAAAGATGTAAAAAAATAATCAGGATAGGTACCGCTAGGAGAACTAAGCACTAGAGTGTGGGAAAATATTGCAAGTTATTTAATTATTTCTACGATTAGCATGACAATGCTCGTGTACCAAAACTGGTAGTTTGACTGAGGTGGTCTACATTAATGCTCGCTTTATATCTTGTTATCGTTAATGTCCAATTATATAGCTGTTTTAAATTCTAATGCAAACATTTGCAAAAACATTAATTTAATAATGGATGTGGGTTTTGCTTAAAATCCATTAATTTAGACATAAAATGTACCTGGCTAACATGGTTAAATCGTGTTTGTATAGAATAAAACTAAAACTTTTTGAGTTAATATCCTATATCGCATTGGGATTGTTTTTTAAAGTAATGTGTAGCGTTTTTCATGCAAGGCGCACTTTAACCTAAGCCTGGCATCGTTAAAGGAACAATAATTGAGAGGTGACATTCTAAAAACCCTGAGAGTATTCGTAAAGTGCAGAACCATCAATAAAAATACATAGCCCATTAACCATTTCTTTCTTTAATAATATAGGAAAATATGTCTAAATATTTACCTGCAAACCGATTAATGTGTAAGCTATAAATCTACTGTATATTTATACTCTGCTCGGTAATGACCAGTGGTAATGAATGTTTTTTTTGTCGCAACGAATGAATTGAACAATTGAAAGTGACGTAATAAAATATAAAATTTGTACTTGTATTGTTGGACACTCCAGCCAGCTGCTTCTTTTTATTCCTTCTTATCATAAAAAATTTAAACGATGGGAACTTCAACGCTGGTTGTTTAGCACAGTAATTCCTCCAGATGTTAATTCTATTGTCAAAATTATGCGCGGTAATTTAGTGGAAAAATATATCTTTATAATAATTATATATATCTTTTTAAGCCCCATACCTAAGTGTAGAATACAATATTTCGACTGCACGAGCATAATGGTCCATTAGCAAAATCACCACTAATTATTATTTCACGATGAATCTTATCTTTTCACTTCCAGGGAGCTTCATTAGGGATAACCTCCGTTACCCAAAGAAGTTCTTAAATGCTTCCGAGGGGAGATGAAAATGTGACGAGCAACCATCAGATCACGTAATAAGTGTCGTTAGGACTGATGAACGGTAGGAAATCCTATGAAAGCCAAGAAAATCAACTAATACGATGGGTGTCAAGCATTACCTAGCAATTTAGGTCACGATTAGTGAGGTCCAATCTCGGGGGATGGGCTGTAATTCAATATTGATGAGGCGATCGGCCAAAATCGAGAGGAGACGTGCGGTTGCAGCCACCTATCAGTGCAAGGCACTCCTCACTCTGGTATCCCGGAACCGATCAACCTCATGTGGGAAGCTTAAGCTGAGCAAATTACTAGAGAGCTTAATGGGCTTGCAGATGCATAGAGTATTCATAAAAAAAAACAAATAACTGCTTGGAATCAATCCCATTAAGAAAAAAATATCATGAACATTTGTAGTACAACTTTTACAAGTGTTGCAAACTATTCAGTTTTTAGGTAAATTTAATTGTGCGTTTAAATTGAGTGTAATACCCACTAAAATAGACTCATAGGAGTGATTTCCAAAATGCAACTAAATTTTTCAATAAGATTTCTTACCAAATATTTCATGGTTATACAAAATATACAATTTTAAGGTAACTTGAAAAATATTAAGCGTATTAATTGAGTTTATCTGACCAAATCCCCTCTGTAGGTGCTACATCATTACCTAGCTTCGGCCGGAAATACCGCACTATACGTACAACCCTAAGTTGTAATGTGTAACTATGGATAAATATATTTTTGGATTTTTTAAAAATTTCTATGGTATAAGAAAACACATTTTCATGTTGCTTGTAGTAAGTAATTCAAAATAATTCATAGATGCTACATTTATTACGGTATTGCAGTAAATGGAGCAATCAGATAGTTAATAATTTGCCTTCTAATTTAGACAATATTTATTTATGATCACTTGGAGGGATCAAATTTTATTTTCACGCAGCATTCAGGTGAAAGACTTAGTCTACAGAAACGCATTTACAATTGTTGAAGCTAGTAATGCTCTCGTGTAAGTTTTATTTCTATATGTGCTGCAAAATTTGCATATTGATACATTTGATTCAAAATGATGCTAATTTGGCAAACACCACGTCATTTCACTCGACGCCGCAAATAGAAGTTTTTTTCTATGCATGAAGCTAAGCCTAATATTTAGAGGAATCAGCCTACAACTCACAACTCGCATCCTGATGCAGCGCTAGTGCATTGCAGTAAAAACGTTTGACCCAAATCTCATGCATAAATTAATACTTCGCATTAATTTCTTGTGTATAAATGTAATGAAAGCAAACTCATCAATAAAGTTCATAGCTCTAAGACCCATAATCGGAACAGAAGTATGAGATTTTCTGAGGAGACTTGCAATCTGTAGCGAGTGACAACGGCGAGGAGATTTTGAAATCCTTCACTCTGAATGATTGGAAAATCACATTTTGGAAGTATTTTTGAGCATATTGTTAATCTGTCTCATCAGAAAAATTGCTTTCAATTATGTTAATTTAAACTTCAATGGCATTGTGGGTATTCATGATGTTTCAGGGCGTCACTCATTAAAATAATTTATGCATTATTCGTTGTAACGTTCATATTCAGACATTTATAAAAAATATTTAATAAAACTACTTAATTTTTCTGAATACAAGTCATTGATCTTAGAATGAAATACATATCGATCTCCGAGGAAAAATATAAAATTAAGTTAGCCAAATTAGATGCACCAAAGTTTCGTTCCACATCTGATGGTCATTAAATTTTCTGTCTGTGGAATGAAAAGTCTGTATTCTACGAAATTTTGTTGAGAAAACAACATTTTGATGGTGACGATGAGGTTTTTCCTCTGTCTGATACGTAAATGAAATGTGTTTGTGATTATGTTAACTTAAATTTCAAAAGTAGCGTGGGGTCAGTAGCAGGGTAGTACTTTTAGGAAGGTCATCATCTCCTAGAGGTGATCAATGGGTCATTTACAATCATATACCATTTAAACAGAGTTGTCAATTTTTCTCAAATCATCAAAATATCAAAAGCAACAATTGCGATATCCAAAACCATCGAAGATGGTTTATTATTTAGTATATAATAGTATAATAATAAAATACAGTTTGTTTTTTATTTAAGAGTTGCTGAATGGTGCGCATGTCACATGTTCTAGAAAAACCTTATTTATCATCAAACTGCGGGCTCTTAGATATTGCTTCCAATAGCCCAGCAAAAGACACCAAAACACGCTTAACACATCAAGACAGCAAAAGACACAAGAGACATTTAATAATACATATTTAACTTTTCTTTACGCGTTTCAGAAGTTCAAATTTCAGCTACAAAGATGACTTAAAATAGGATATAAGAAAGGTATTACAGTATCATTAAAAACGAAGAACTTCTATGTATGAACATATACAGGGTACTAACATAAACTCGGAAGTTATATGCAAAAAGTTAAATTTCGCCGCACGGTTTCAGGTATGTTTACATACCTTAAATCTAGAGGGTATAATTCGGAAAACACAATGGAATACCTTTTCCTCTCGCATGAGCGCAATCGTGCTGCAACGAGGTAGAATACATCCATTTAACACCGATAGGTTCTACAATTCTTTCTTTTATCGAGGTCAAGCATGTAAGTAATACCATTGATAAAAATAAAAGCCACCGAATAGGAAGCCATACCTATTTATTTTGGGTTTTTCGATTTCTACGTTAGCTTTCGGGAAAAGGGAGCATCCTCTTTAATGATTACTCGAGAACGGAACACAGGGATTGAAGACAGACAGGGAGGTTATGTCGGAGGAAAAGGGATCGGGGTGAAAGATGAAGAGACAGGAAATATTTGGAGAGGCCAGGAAGTGGTTTAGAAGCCAAAAGAAAACATGGCAATAAATCTTGACGGTAAATTCGTAGGATGGCGTAGAAGGTCAGGATAAGTATTGGTAAATATCAAAATGCAATACAATCGATGAATATAACTTATAATATAGTATTTCTTGGAGTTTAGGTCATTTATAAAATAAGTTTCAGCCAACGCGTTATTAATATTTCAAATATAATATTTTATTTCCTTTTCTTGACCTTGTTTAATATATGATATAATATTTCTTGGAGTTAAGGTTATTTTTAAAATAAGCTTTAGCCAACGTTTCGATTTATTTTTTAAATCATCTTCAGGGCTATGTAAGAAAAAGTGTGAACAATATAAAATACAGAGAATAAAAAAAACATACACAATATTTTTACATAAAAAAGTACATACAATCGGGTTTTTATACAATATAATTTAAAGAAATATATATATATATACATATATAAGAACAGAATGGAATATACAAAAAATTTGACACACCTCTAAACTTTGAACATATTTATTGATGTTTTGTTTCTAAGGTATTGCCACAACCTAGGTTACCATTAGTTTTGATGTAAATGGTAAAGGTGTATTGAACAGGTAGGCAAAGTAAACAAAGAATAAACGAACTGTAACCGAAACCGCAAGTTTTTAAATATACACGACCGCCGCCGGAAAAATGACCTCACAAGGACTGAAATATCAAGGCAGTATTATAGCTTTCAAAGAAAATGAAAATGATCCTTATCATCATCATAAGTCAATAATCCTAAGATTGGTTTGACGCAGCTCTCCATTCTTCTCTCCTATCCTCTAGCCTTTTCATAGCGACATATTTCTTCTCTTCACATTGTTTACAAACTGTCCTATGTAACTCATTGTTTCAATCAGGCCATCATGTCTGATAATGTGGTCAGCAAATTTGTCCCGTATTCTCCTTAAGGTTTTTTCGAAGGCTTCCCTTTTTTCCCACTCTTCTTAGCACGTCCTCATTACTTATGCTGTCACTCCATTTTAAACGGTAGCACCAACTTTTGTATGCTTCCACTTTTTACTTCTCTGCTTTTTTCAACGTCCAAGCCTCGCTCCCATAGAGATACTAATTCAATAAAAATACGAAGTCATTAATTCAATCCGATTTATCCGTAAAATTTAGAAATTTTAACAAAATTTAATGGAAAATGTTACTCCAAACATCTTTCCAATATTTTATACATATATTAGTCACTGGAGGTAAATCGTTTTTATGAGTGAGACATCTTCGAGTATCACATTTATATTTCTGAATGCATGTTTAAGATTATATTACTTCTATGGCAGAAGCAGCCTATCCCTTAACCGCAGAAGCTTCGATGGCTTTCATTAACAAGTTCCTGTTGGCAATACGTAATGGCTACATTCCTCTATTCACTTTTCCACAATACACGACAGACTTACTACCAAAAAATTTTCCATGTCACCTTCCGTACCTCACCAATAGTCGCTAGATCCCCGTCCGATTATATTTACTACCCACTGCATCAAAAATTGCAACCTTCCAGAAGTCATTTCTAGTTGCAGGAGCTTAAGTGTAGCATTATTATGTGACTGTTATAAAGAATATGTAGCACCTGTATTTATTTTAGAAATGAGGTCACTAAACATAAAATAAATGTTGCAGGTGCCACTAAATTCTATGAATTGACACAGTGCGTTTCGACTCTTTCACATCATTTTCAAGTGCGTGAAAACGTCTAAAAGCGTGATATCGGTAAATGAAGTTTAGTGGAACATGTAAGAACCTCTAATTTATAATAAATCTGTTCCACCGCATCTCACCTGAAACTACCAGTTTCAAATACCTTAACGATATGCTGAGTAGCTAATGGGTTTCCTTTAGGATTCAGTCTACAATATGAAGAATAGTAACGCTAATAGAAACTCTCTATCAGTGAAAAAATTATCCTTTTCTTCATCACAAAGGTCAGTTTCAGACTCTTCGTATAGAATTCTCTGACTGGTGTCTACATAGATATTTGGTGACCTAATGTTTCCTGCGGTGCTTATCACGGCACTAGAAACTGATGCGTGAAGAGAACCACAACAAAACCCAAAGCAGAAATAAAGTCGTTTGAAAAACAGGCGAGGCATTGAGCGAGGAAGCAGGTAAATAACGCGTGACACAGATCACGGCATTACATATAACAGCCAGACAGCTACAATGCAAGCAATCCTCAAACTGGATAAAATTTGAGAAACGTCAACGTACAAATGGAGTCAATGGAAGGATAAGCTAAGAAGCAGTCGCTTGGAACGTCAAAATAGGATCTTTCTTCGTTCCAAAATTGTTCTCAAAATGGTTACATTGAAATCACACCCATGAACCTATTTTTTAAAAATTCTAAGACTTTGCTCGAAGAAAATATAGAAATTGACACTTATGCATTACTTCAAACATTTGTATGAATTGAAATTACGACTGGGACATTTTTACTCAATCTTACCGATTCGTTGGTTATGCAATACATTTAAAAGGTAAAATAGCGTAAGCTTTCCCGGCGAATACTATTGATGAAATTTTATGGGATTTGGCACCGGGTTGCTTAAGGCCAACGTTTCGATGAGAAACTCCCTCATCTTCATCAGGGCTAAGACTGACCTCTTCATATCCCTGATGACGATGGGGGAGTATCTTATGGAAACTTTGGCCTTAAACCGCCTTATCCGTTGCCAAACCCGAGAAGAGGGCATCAATTTTAGAGATAATGTAATACGGAAATGTTGAAAAATGGATAAAAAAGAAGTATTGGAACGTAAGTACGGAATGTATGATGGAGAGGGTAAGAAAGAGGACGTACGAGATGGAGGAAGTGGGTTAGCGAGCGATAAATTGATAGAGGGAGGAATGAGAGGCTGCTTCAGGAAGGAAATTGGGGAGAGATGGAGAGAAGGGAAATATAGGGTGTTCGGTTGACGTGGGAGGGACAAGAAGAAAGGTAAAGAAGCGAGGTTAGAGAGGAAGGAGGAGAGGGAAGTGCAGGAAGGAGCAAACACGGGGTGATCGAAAAGGCTAAGATGGGCGTGGTCTTTGAGGCAAAGTCAAGAGTGGAGCGTCCTGAGAGAGTCAATTAATATTACCCTTGGGGTTCAAGAGTCGACACGTTGCCTTGGAATCGAATCATTTCCTCTTATCGACGGATTCCGGAAGTGTAACAAGATCCTTGAAGCTAAACCCTTCCTCTTTGCCCTTAAAAACGGCAGCCAATCACGGCCCGTCTCCCTCACGCTTACCGTAAACATAAGCGATTCCACAATTTTCGTCGGAGAAACCCAACATTTTAAATACGTGTGGTTTTTATGCGATCAATTTTTTTTCGTAGCTTGAGATTACCCTTAAAGCTGTATTATATTTCAACTGAATTCATTAATGTTGTGTGTAAAACCTAGCTTCCTAGCCAGCATGGTGGAATTAAATGCTCTTCAATTTTTATTTAAGGTTTTGCTTAAAGATAATTTTTACGTCTGCTTTAGATAACCGCAGTAGCAAGCCAGGTCGTTTTGTTAAATGTATCAAGCACCTCTAAAAGTTCAGAAAGATTTGTCTAAAAGGTGTCTTTAAAAAAATCCTCGTCAAACAACTCGCATTTCTCAACTTTGATTTTTCAGTTGAAATGAGGTAGTTATTTTTAGCTTAAAAATTTATAATGTTAAGATACAATGTTCTCTCCATAGATGACCAATACGACGCATTTTGTTAGATTTAGAGTTATAATTACAGCAAATAGCGGTCCTGTTCCAGATTTTTCCTGACGCCAATGACGTTAATCGCTGACTACTAAAGTTTTTTTTTCCGTAAAATGCAATGCATTAAAACTAAGATAAACTTTGCGAATTAGTAGACTCCTTAAAATAAATTAACATAAAAAAGTTCCTCTGCATCGGGATTCAACTCTCAAGCTTTTGCATTACGGGGCAAACCGCTATGCTATCCATGCACCTAAATCTGCATGACACTTTTACTAATTAGCAGTGAAATTTACATTATCAACCACGTAAATGGCAGGAGGTACAAAATCAGACAGCTGGTTTATGCACCCGCACCATTAGGTACGGAAAGGCTAAAATAATTAAAATATTAATGAGTGCACACCTTTTTAAAATATTATAAAGACAAAATGAGCCATTCTAAATAAATAAAAGTATTTGAAAACAATGTTGGGTGCTGAAATATTTTTTGAAAAATTGAAAATTGCTGTCACAGAAAACATGAAAGTAAACCTCTGTTGACAGTTGAAAACAGCGTAACGCAATGGAAAATACCAGCCAGAACTCCTCCCAACTCCTGGACCATTGCCAATACCGAATACGTACCACAAAATTAATGGAAGTATAAAAAAGATTATATTTTTATTGTTACATTCCTGAGGTAAAGCATGTTTTGTATTGCAAAACTAAGCTAAAATTGAATCGATTGGATTTTTTATTCATGTAAAGGTAGTTCTAATTAAGTTGTAAATACTTGAAAAAACATAATTATATGAGATACCTCATTATTACTATACAGAATTGATAATTACAGTGCACTGAGATTGGTAAATGGGAAATAATTGGATGAATTAGAAAATCCTATTAAGAGAAGAGAGGACGTTAATTACACGGGAATTGTTCTCATATGAGTGGAATTATTCATCTGCTGCACTGGAACGCTGCGCATAGCGTGCAACATAAAAGCTAAGGGTATATCAACCGACGAGTCGTTTAAGGAAATAAATTACTCGTGATATAAAGGAAATCCACACACACGGAAGAGAATCTGGCAGAAGCGAGGTATTTCAAGAGTGCATTTACGGAAGTATTATGACCTTAATTGATGTCTAACCTTGATGAATCTGCACTCAAAGGGAAATAAAGTTAGCGGCCTTAATAAATCCTCCCTTCAACGTGAATAGAATTTCCTTGCGAAGAAGTAAAGACAACTTAATTCCCGTAAAATTATGGATTCTGTCAGTATCAAAGCCCTTAACCTTGAGGAACCGTATCTATTAAGGGAATAGAATCATTTATTACCCATAAAATCCTATGTCAACGCTTTTTCGTAAAGTATAGGCTTGAATACCAGATAAAATAGATGAATTAGATTGAAGTTATCTAAAGTTATACACAAAAATGGATGCAATATTGGCTCAAATATGAAAATCAATCATTAAAAGCAGAGCGAAAAAATAATATTCCTGTAATAACTGTTGGAAATAAATAGAGCAATAAAGACACAGAGCTACATGAAAAAATAATTACTATGTATACTTAGGAACACATCCAATTTTAATTAGAATAAAAAAATATACTATTAACTTCAAACAAGATAAGCCAAATAAAAAGTAATTCCACAATTTTTGGAGTATGAATCACATTTTAGATTAGAATTAAAGTATTTATTATTTCCTTCTTTTACATATTTAAAGGTGTTCAAAAAGAGCATCAATTATTTTTTTATCCAAAATTTATTCGTAAAAGGTAAAATTTGGCTTTTTGACCATTGTGTTTCCTATCAAAAGGTTCTTGAACATTGTGTTAGTGATAAATAAATCAGAAGAACGATTTTTACCCTAAATTGAGAATATTTAAGACATTTAAGAATCAATTGCACTCCTTTCATGATATCGATAAGGAATTATGTATTCACAAGGCCAAAATGTATAAACATTTTGCGACGGCATGACTGTCACGGTGTGAATTATCGTGGTCAGTTTGACTTCCAAGTTTAACGTCGTCAGTTGCGAAAGTACCACGAGGAAAGTAAACGTTTACCAACCTTTTCCCACCTTTGCTACTAGGAAATCTGAAACTTCTGCGGACAATACCGCTGACCCTTTAGGCGGGGACAAATGCCTAGAGAGGATAGCTTACTGCCCTGAATCCACACTGCTTAGTGAATTACTGCGATATGATTATAAAAAGGCCAAGAGACTGAGGTCAGATGTCCTGTTCGGAAAATATGTCCTGCGCAACCGCGTTATAAAAAAGTGACCCGGGCACTTTTTGCTAGTATGTGGTTCGGAATGACAGGGTTCGAGGTTTGCGGACAACATTTTTAGCCGGAGCACAAAAAAAAGTGTTAAAACAAGGGGTTGAAGGGCCAAGAAGGATGACAAGGTGTTGAATCATCGTAAAAAGCGATTTATTTCCACGATGATGTCTACATTATTAGTCATGCGAGCCCAAGGATAGAAAATTAAGAAGAAAACGCCTAAGGCACAGTTGATAAAATGTGCTTTTGGACTCGTAAAGTGGATCCAATAAAAAACTTGAATTCATGCTATGAACACGAATTAGCTCAACGCAACCACTTGGACAACAAGAAAAGTTTTGAGAAGGTTTTAAGGAAGGAATGATAAATGATGAGCGAATGGTTAACAAAGAGGTGCGTTCTACGGAGAAGAAATTATTTTAACTTGTCCAGGACTCAAAACCGGATCTCCCAAAATATCGATGTATTTTCTACCACGTTAATGAGATGGGTACCAGAAATATGCTAAATATATTATAGTTGGACATGGGTAGGGGTCAAAATTTGATGAGAAAGAGAAAACTGCAATGCAAACAGCAGATATACTTTCCATTTTTAGAATATTTCGTGGAGCAGGACAGTCCAGGCTTGAACGTTCTGTTGTCCAAAAATACATTGAAATTCAGCGTGTTACCACATAACGTCATTCAATTTAACTGGACAGCGTCGAAGTTATCCTTAGACAATGTCAAACTGCAACCATTAGAGTTCAAAGCTAAGTTCAAAATAATCACAGGCCAAGAGAGACTGGGAAAATCAATGGAGTCCATAGTAGCTTGTTTGCCCTAACCTTGGACCTGAGGCTAATTGAAGTTCTAGAATCCAGCTCTGCGGGCATGGCCGAAGTGATTAGCTTTGGCTAAGTCTGTTGGTAAGTTTACGTTGAACGGATAACGTTGCCTAAAAATAAATTGTCTTGAGTGTCACTTGCAAATGGTGTACAATGAACTTACTCAAATAAATTAAATTTCGTAATGTCTTTTGAGAATTGTAAAAATTACCTAAAGTATCAATTATTGACCTCAAATTACATGAGAACGATTTCAAAGGGATATGTAAGTACACCCATCGCTTTGACCTGAATAATAACAGTCAAACAACCCTATAAGTGGCACGAATGAGGAATGGAGTGATAAATGATGTGAATAAAATGATGAAAATTTTATTCAACCCTAGATATGAATACAAGATTATCCGTCATTTATTTTGGCATCTTTTGCCAATAATGGAAAATCTTCCTGATGACATTTGAAAATTAAATAGCGGAACATACCGTCATTCCATAAAATAGACACATGATAAATGAAATCAATTAAATGAATTTTAATTCTTATTGAATTATCACCAAATTCTTTTCTGTGACTTCTGAAGAACACGGCAGATACCTATTTAACAGCTCAACTTCCCTTGATTGAATCCAATAAGTCATGGTTTTTAAGATTTTTTTCAATTACGACTTCATCCATATTTTATAAGGAAATCCTTCCCACAGGTCGAATGCAAAGTTCAACTATTGTTGATAACATAAAAAAACAATGAGTTACCTTGTGCGACTCTGATTCAGGTGATACTTTATTATCCTTAGAAGCCTAGGGCAGATTTGGGATTTTCTAGGTCAAGCTCAAGATGTGCCTCTCTCACGATCCATGATCCACAGGACTCGTGTTCGTCTGAAATTTTAAGTAGCAGAATGACAATTAATCAGAAAATATAACGTAATAGTAAATATAGTATGTATAGGGGTTATGTTTTGAAAGTGCAATGTTCCCGCGATGTTTCATTATGAAAGGGACTCATTACTGCCACTAAAATGGTATTTTTAAGTAAATCATCAATAGCTCAAAACGGATGAAATCATTATAAAATTTTCGGGTTATTTGAAAATTTTGAAGTCTAGCCTGCACCTCAAACTTGAAGAATAATCTCAGTTTTTTCTCAAAGTTAACATTTTATACTTGAGACAAAAGCAAGTGTTAGCAAAGGTGTACTCTACGTTTGTGCATAGTAAATTTTAAGCGGGCGATTTTCCTGTAATAAGGATTGTTGCGTCGTCTTTAGCCGATAGCCCAAAATTTCACATATGTTAATGCATAAATGTTTTTTTTTTTAATTTAAACTATTTTAGTAATGTTTAGGTGTTTATTACAAAATGATTTTCATTGAGATTAAATGGATTGCGCTTGGGTCAGATACTTTAGCTTCCTATTCTCATGAAAAGCAGACAATATGAACAACAATTTTACCTCATTCATATTTTCAATTGGAAAAAATCAAGCACTAATTACGCTATGATTTTTCAGAGCGATTTAACTTTAATACTCACTGTGAAAAACAATGCACATAAACAAATGAAGCAACCACCGGCCTTTCATTGTGCGCAATTTAATTTGAACTTTGACGCACTAATGTGATATTTATAGCTGGCCTACTTCTCTCAGGCACATTCGCTCAAATGACACGTCACATGGAGAACACGTAAATCTCCAGGACCTCGCCGTCGCGATTCTGCCACGAAGATCGGATTTCCGGAAGCGCTGTGACTTCTGCTTCCGCATGAGTGAGCATCTAAGCACCCCGATTAGCGAGCGAGAATGCATTCGAGCTGTCACTTCGCCAAAAATATTAATGGCTCCATGGTGTGCCCAGGAGAGCGCGTCTTGAATCTGGTATCTCAAGATCTCCTAGTAAACGACGGGTGCAACAGGATTTTCTCTCTGGCCAGTGTGCATCGAGCTCCAAATTTTATTCCTATTAAAGTCAGTTCTCATTTGATGTGCTATTCTTATTAAAATTTTTATAAATTCATCTATTTTCTACGTCTCTATGCCTATTTTTCTATGTCTGTAGGTCAATTTATTATTATGACATTCATTTAAGTTTTCCTTTAAAATATATCTGAATGAACATTGCCTGCACGGCAAAATCAGTTTCTGTAATGCACTATTTTAAAAGTTACGTCCGTACTTGATGGCCATGATGATTCCGAAAAATTTTGCCACGAATAAATTTAGTAATGGTGGACAACTAAATTTACTGAATCATAAATTTGGTATGCATCTTTCAAGTAAAACAGATAGTCTTTCAATTACGTGAGCACAAAAATCTGGTCTAATAAGCCATATATAAGGAATAATTTGTTAAATACCTCATTTTAGTCACCATGATCAATGAAACCTGGAAAGAGGTAGCGGAATGGGAATTTATTGACGACAGAGATACTAATAGTAGCCGCGTGATTTTATGGGATGATATTTTAATGAAACTGCATCTCTCTTCTTTTCTAAGTTAATAGTTAAGTCTTTCTTCTAATAAATAATTTCAGACTCGCGCAGGCATCGACAAACGTGGGAAATGTATCATAGCAAATCGACAGGCAGGGTTTTAGCTCGGTGGCCATGCGCTCAGTCGTTGTTGCATGATACTGAGTTCGCTACTCTTAGAGATCAAGTTTTGATGGCTAAAAGAAGGACCAAGTAAACTGTATAAATAGGCTTAATAGGTGGTAATTATTAATTGTGTAAAAAAACCCTTGAAAATATAGGTATAATGTCGAACTATGGTCGGTAGTGGAGTTTATATTAAAGTGTGGAAAAGTCACGAGGGAGTTTTCCGGGTTAGAATTTGTCTCTTAGGCCTTTAAAAGAGAAGCCAAAAAAGTGAGATGGCTTCAATAATAAATTGAATATTAGTATTGAGTCTTAAAAATCACGTTTTCAACATCAACCCATTATAACCCAATGTTGCTTTTAAGCAGCATCAAAAATGTATTTTGTTAGATCTTTTAAAAATGACACGAGACTCTGGGCTTTACACATTTATTTTCACAAGTACAACACGACCAATCGTGTGCTCAGGCCAGGGCTCGCATACAATATGCCGCCTCCGGACAGGCTTAGCTCGTCGTCAGTTCTCCTTCTCCTCGCGCACGCTAGCGGCGCTCCTTCCGCCACATCCGTCGTCAGCCCGACGTATCCCTCCGCCGTGATACTAGATACTATATACTAAACGCTGCTAACAATTTATTATATGCTCTCTTTAGGAAATATCTAAAGTACGCATTCTTTTGTGGCGTTAGTTGTAATGACGAAATATTCAGCTGCCACGATAATTATGATCGATTGCAAAATTTTCAAGTTTTCATAGTGAAAAATCTTGAAATTTGAATTTTCCCGAAAGTAGCTCTGGGTTAGAAAGGGTTAAAAATCCCAAAATCGTTTACCATGGCCCTGGGGTGTTTTCTATGCACTCCGGAAGGGCTCCGAAATCTCCGGTAAACCCTCCCCAATTTTAAAATCTTGGCTACACTACTGTGCGCAAAGAATGTCTCAACTCGGCGCTGGAGAGAAAAGTGACAAAAGTACTGTGGTACTCGGACACACTGGTAGTCTGACTGCTGGATGTCTTCATTGATGCGGGTGCTAATTGATTTCTGCCTACGCGCAGTAGGGATGGCGTGCAAAAGATTTACAATGCGCAACCAAAGAACAAAAGCGGGTGGTGCGTCAATTTTTCTCATGTGGACAAAAATGGTAAAAGAATGTGTTATGGAAGATTACACACTATAGCGGTTTCAATGGAAGAGAGCGAGACAATAATCGGAGAAGGCCAGAGCTTTAACGTGCACTCAAGCGAGCGAAAGCGTATGGGAAGCAGCGTCGGGATTCAGGGTTGAAGAGTTCATAAAATCGTGCTTGGAAGATCTCGAGAGGAAAATTGGATCAAAGAAAATGTAAATAAAGGTTTGAGTCGGCCAAGATGCCAATGGAGGTTGAATATATTGAAAACATTTTAAATAAGATTAAAATAATAAATTATACATCATCATAAAAAGCAAATAGGGGCACGAACTGAAAAAATTGACGATGAATTAAAAAATAGGGCGCTTGGAAGACTTGAATTGAATCGAATCACAAGCTAGAGCGTAAAGTTAAACCTTACTCACTGAAGGATTCAATCCGATAGTCCGTAAAGATGCGTGGGGGCAGACTCACAGGCATTTCAATTCCACTGATGCGAAATGGGTGAACGATTAAATAGCACTTTTTCATTGCGTATTTAGAGGATTTTTATTATTTACGGGTGTCCGATGACTTTTCCCTGGATATTACCTTGTGTGTCTGACTATAACACTAACTGAAACCTTTGTACCTAGTAGCATTCAATATGCAGACAAGCATTTAAACTTAAAATTTTGAATATTTAAGTCATAGTATATGAATCATCTCTGTATGATAGCGGGAAATAAACTGCAATTTTAACTATTCCATTTCATTCAATCTAGAAAATTTATGTTTAACAAGTTATTTACGAAATGAATATGTAAAAGTACAAAAAATTCATGTAATCATTGGTTAGAGAATATTAGTACTAGAGTATTATTTGCTAGAGTTTAGAGTATTATTATTAGTATATTATAGAGCTCAGCATTGATTTACATCAACTTATTCGTTTAATTTAGGTTGAATATAACATAACGTGGTATATGTGTCTTTGTTAGGGAGAAAATTGCAGAAATTTGACGGAATGATGAAAATAGCCAACTGAACTGGTACAGATAAATCAACGACGAGGCAAATACATTAAAAATTTAATTTTCCTAAGCGCCATCTTTGGAACCGATTATTAAACGTGTTCCATTCACCCAAAGCATTTATTTCATAAACCAGAGTTGGCAATAATAAAATGAAGATTTCATCAATAAAAATGCATATCATAAGTATCCTAATCCTTCTTAGTACTGCCTGAGAATGTGAATTTCAAATGCCAAATGCACGACCTTGCTCTGAAAATGGAGAGTAGATGTGCTTTAATCAATCTAGTACTCACTGGAATTCATTAAATGTTCCAGTAAGGTTGTTAGTATACAATTAGTAAAAAAAGAAATTGCAATAACGTGTATAAGGAGGTACTCTTTAAGACTTGTTACACTTGATGATGCTGTTTGTAACGACGAAACGCGTAGTGTCATAATAAAACTCAGTGGAAATATTGTAATGTCTTATTTTACTAACATAAGACAAAGAACTTCCACCATATCGTGCCCAACATCATACAAGATATAAAGTATGCAATCGCAACTTGTTATAAAAAGGAAAGTCTGATAACAACCGTTTCCAATTCAATAAATCAAATTATATGCACTTTAACCTCTTATGAGAAGATAAACATTCGCTGAAAAGATTTTCAAAACACAGCCTTTCAATTTCTGCGCTTGACAAATTTTTTTCATACATTCAGGCGCCACATGTAAGCTTCAACGCCAGAGAAAAAAACACCCAACAAATCATGCGCGACTCGTAAAACCAGTGATGGCGTTATTCCCTCGTAAAACCTTATGGAGGCGCCAGACGTAAAATCTGCACGACACGCCACGACCGTAAGGCCCGATGAATTCGTTTCTAAACTAATATCTAGGAGAAGATAAGAGGGCCATATCGTTACCTAATACTCAAAGATAATGCTTATGTTCTACGCCTTTAACAGTGGAAGGACCAGACGCATCATTTTGACGTGCATCCTATACTTGCTTAATCATATTGCTTACTTTTTTCTATTTTCTAAATTTTCTTCTAATTTTCATTTATTTTTATAGTACGTATTCTCGTGGTACGTGGTAGATATGTGGTAGACCAGGGTAGGGCAAGTTGGAGCGACGTGATGTCTATTAGTTATTTTTTATTATAAAGTGATTTGTGAAAAATTCCTCGGTTTTATTGATGCATAAAGTAAAAGGTTATATTTAATGAAGTTATCAATAAACATTAAAATAACGAAGAAATATTTTATATAATTTCTACCGATAAAAATAACGGGTATTGGTCCTTGAGAAAATAATCACTAAAAATCTTCATTCAAATTAATACACATAAAAGCTATGAACCCCACTCATACATGTCATATATATTTTAATTTCATTTTCTATACCATGAACTACATAAAATATCTGTAAAATGCAAGATAAGTTGCCCTTCTCTAAAGATGCAAATATTTTGTCTGAATCTGTAGTTTGCAGTCTTAGAAAGTCCTAATTCTTCTAGTAGATGGTAACCGATACAGTCAACTGTCTCTGTTTAAATATATTAACCGAGTGTCTGATAAATAACGCGATAAATTCGGTCCAAGCAACCATTGTTCTAGTAATTATGTAAATTAATTTAATATTAATCCAAAGATTCGTTCTTAAAGAAAAAATTGGCGTTTGGTGATGTCTCACAGTTATTATTTCGTTTTTTCACTTGGTATTGCCACCCAGCACTGCAGCACATTTTGACACAGTATTCGAAGAGGCAGTAATTTCGGTCCAAGATAACAAAAAATTTTACTATTATAAGTTTAAATTTTCGGATTGCACTTTTGTTGTCCAATGGTGGTTAACTTGGTGGGTAAAACAAGCATATCAGGTCATATTATGGATTTTGAATGGATGATATTCATTTAAACCTTAAAAACTTTTTATTCTCTTCATTAAGCTCTGTAACACCTTTGATTTACACCGCCAAATAGTTAAGAACATGAAAACATGGGAAGATAGAATATTCATTTCGTACCGCAAATAAAGTCACAAAACACGTAGGTAGGCAATGAAATTATTCTAAATATAAAAGGTGAAGTTAGTCATCCGTTTGATTTCATTGGAAAACATATTATTCGAAATTGAAATATGTAGCAAATACGATTAAACTTAGAGTGCTAGCAGTTTTATCCATCGGCTGCTAACATTTATTCAATTTCCATACCGGGTGCTGAGTTTTTATTTAATAAAATAACTGAAACGGTATAATTTACATAAACTTGGGCCAAAGGGTAGGAATAAAGTCGGGATTTATAAAAAATACGGCATATTAATCGGACGACTGAACTCATTGGACTCATTCATGCGATCCATCCGATGAAAAATAACAAATGAAAGATAACAGCATTACATTTTTAGGGGATTCCTATCTATTATGTGAAAAGAAACAGGTTACTTTATTTAATGTTATTCAGCTGGTATATATTCTCCATAACTAGCTCATACAGGGTAAAAAATAAAACAAAATACAATTGATGTGGTCGATACCGCATGGAATGGAAAAAAATGCCTTTTCCAACTCTTTTACATCATCGAGATTCCAGCGCTCAAACTTCCGATGAAACAATTTTTTTGTATCAGGGCACTTCAAAAGAGAATTCGGTTAAGGTAGTTTAGTCTCAATAACGAACGTTTGGCGGAAAATATTTATTCTTTACAAATTTGCAAAAGTTATTGCACCAAGAAACAGAGCGTAAAATATTTTATTTATCAAAACTGGTAAGGCACTGGAGGACGATTAAAATATGCAAAAAATCTTTAAAAAATATCAATTTTTGTTTCAAATTTTAGTTTAACTCGGCGTCTAATTTGAGGAAATAGTTCTCGGGTTTCCCACCGGGAGTGGTTCAGCAGTAGTTACTGAAAAGTCTGAGCAAAATTTCGGCATGGAAAACATAGAATAGAAGAGGCAGGTGCAGTAATACAATAGCACATAATTCCCACGCTATTATTATTATTATTAATATTAATGAAATCAGTCTTGTTTTCTGGCCGCTTGAATACCTGTTTTTTTATTTATCTTAATTACTCCCGAAAACAGCACAACGAAGCCTTTACATCGGGAGTATAAAATTTCAACAACGGAGGCCTACCCGAAGGTTTTTGGTGTCTACAATTGGAATTTCCTCATGGGCATAAGAGATAATATTATGATATTTTTATAACTGAATACAATTAAATCCGGGTAAAATGAGAGTATTCTTTCGTGAAATTTGAGAGACTGAAATTGAGCCAAATGCATAGTCTTGAACCGAATAATTCCTAGTCTTTCCAACATAATCTCGGCATAAGTTTAATGTAGAATGTGAAGCCAAATTCTTGTCGGTATCTTATTTTCTAATTTACATCCTCGCACGTTCTGATTGTTTTTTTTATCGATTGTTGTTTTTGTGTATAGTTACTAGCTGACCCGGTGAACTTCGTATCGCCTAACAATCAATGAACTTACAGTTTAGTTACACCATTTATAAATCAAGAGCGGCTGTATCCTTATTAATCATGTTTAATTTATTATAATAAATTAAGGATACAAATTCAATAAAACTACGTAAATGAGTGTCACAATTGCTTGTCAGAAAGACATCTCTTTATTGAATCTACATAGGGTGGATCGTAGCTCGCTTACGCGGATTTTTTTCAATGAATTTTCTTACGTTTTAGCTTAAGAAATTTTAGACATTGTGGTTTTATAAGGCAGTTAATGAAATAAAAATGATATGGATTCAGTTGTTGGTTTTTTGTGTTATTAACATTAAAAAAGTTTTGTAGGTCCAAGTCTGTTGCGTAAACTTGGCCCGTTCACGGGGCAGGTCAACACAACGCCAGACCGACGCTTGACTGATGCTCAAAATCGCGTAAGAAAAACCCCTATGAAGCAGCATTCGTATCAAATGACTTTAGTCGCGCCAGTTATAATATCTCTGTTTGGAAAAAATGCACTGCGTAAACGTGCTGAATGCGTAAACGCGCCACGGTGTGCCCTACACATTCGGGTTTAATGTCTTGCGTCATGCACCTTCTGATAAACAACAGTTTTTGTTTTGTTATCAGGCGCAAGATAAAGCGGATGAAGCTAAATAAATACAGCGAAGCGAAGCAGTGACGCAGCGAGGGGGTTTTTTTGGGGTTAAACCCCTCCCCCCCCAAGAGCTCAGAGAACTTTTTTATAAAAACTTTTGTTACTAATATTAGGGGGACGGATGAGTAACAAACAAAACATATTTAACTATTCACACAGCCGCAAAACCCACTATTTTGAACCATTTATCTTAAAAAATATCTGGGGGAGAGCCCCCACACCTCTCGCTTACCTTAGCGAGTTTTCTATACCCTACATCGAGGAGGAAATATGGTGGTGGCAAATTCTTTACATTTCCGAAGTCCTATGGCCCTATACCCTTTAATCTCAACCCTAATGCAGCACTCACTGCTGTATACTCGGTGCAAAATGACACTTGAGGGAGGGAATTCATCCCTCTCTTTTCCTCAACAGTCCGTCACACGTTCTCTAACCAACCAGTGATTGTCGTTTTGGTGGTTTCTGCTTCACTGAGAGGCATTTACGCTCATCGAGGCAGAATGTGGAAAAATGGCGTCAAAATATGATGACTGTCGCTAGTCTGACGTGGATATTGATTCAAAGCTTTTCTTATGGTAATATGAATTATGTGAGCATTTCCGCATATCAGGAACCAAGAAGCATTTTTAACAGAATGAAAGCATAATTTTTGGTTTTTAAGGCTATAATTTTTAAAATTTCCAGGCAGTATACGGATACAATAATGGAGATATCAGTAAATGAACAGCGATATCAAAGGAGGCAGTTATGAACAGGCCAAAGCTGATGAGAGTATCGTTACGCGACAGCATAAAAAGAGCTAGTGGAGAGTCATCTTTGATATAAAGGTGTCAAAAGCTTCAGCATCATATTTTTGAATAATTGATGGGAAATTTAAATTTTATAATAACTTTAGCTCATTTTAGGTTAAAGAGTTTTCATATATTATATCTCTCAATTAAGTTTGCATCAAAGCAATTGGATTAGTTGATCATATTTAAAAAACATGGAGTTCATATTCAAATCTGAAATTCGTTTAATCAGCATAAGAACAATGGTACCTAATTTCAGATATGTCAGGGGTTGAAATGGTATAGCTACACAGTCATGCTCGCTTCAAAGTAAAATTATTTCCCGTTAAAGAGAATTATTATGAATTTTTTTATTAAATTTAGAGTATGAAAAATTTCCTAGTCGAGAAAATCATAGCAAGAATTGTGGATATAAAACTTTTTTCGATTAAACATCCTTACCTGCATCCCAAAATAAAATTAACAAGAGAAATGATTACATCTATTACAGTCCTAACGATCTGAACTATGATTGAAAAGATATTCTGATGAAAGGTTTGTCATTATACGGAATTTATGCTTCAAATTAATCTTACGACGATGAAAAGCTAGATTACCTCCAACGCACGATTAGTTTTCCAGCTAAATACTATGTATTCATGGATAAAAATAAAATAAAATGGGCAATCAGGTGTTTTGGGCTAAATAATCTTGTATTTTACATAGAGGGCAATGGATTCTCGGGAATTCATGTGCTACTATGGCGTTTTTCCTCAGGTACAAGACACATGCATTAATATCTGCTTTTGATTAATATTTTAATGAAACCTCCACCGCAGAACGAACACGATCAACAGTCATACATTGACATGTGCAATTCATCATGATCACCTCATTATTTATATATAACTCCTTTGGGTATTTTTAGCGACCGGACAACAAAAAATTGAAACACCTAATCCGAAATCCGATGCGCCAAACATCAAAGTTTACCAAACGAATATAACATTTACATTGCAACGATAATGGTAGCCTACTGCATAATTAATCAGCTCAAATAAGGGATGAGGATCGGATATAACGCCGTTTCGGTCACAAATCGGATACAAAGGGCTCTGCTTGTAGCGACCTGACAGGCATTATTTATTCCAGTGGGAAACGGCGCGGGTGTGGTTTAAGGTTGGGGAAGGTAACACTTTTGAGATTTATTAATGAACTCGAGAAGAACCTCTACAAAACCCCAGTCTTTATCCAATAGGCTATTCCACGGACGTAGACGAATATAACTTTGAATATTTCACGTGGCTTAAAGCAAAGGTGGAAGGGATAACTGGAAAATATTCGAGTCACAAGAGGATCCAGACTTCTTTTAAGAGGGAGAAAGAAATTTGGTGCTCATGGAAACCATAGGAGGCTAAAAAAGGCGAAATAAATATTTGCGTTTCACGTCTTGGTGCACCCTATTTCCAAGGTGGAATTAATGAACAATTTTTCCGCCAACGAAAAGGCCGCAGGAATGTTTGCGTATGCATTTATATGTGTTCACCTGTACCATGAAGGTATTCTCAATTATATGCTACTGATTTATAAGATTCAATACTTAATGTGAGAATATTTCATTAAAATTGCACACAGAAAAATTTATGAATGGCGAAGTGATCAGACAAAATATAATAAATATGTCATTGTGTAGCCATTTTACTTGCAACGTTTTCAGGGTGACTAAGATTACTCTGGCAAAAATGAAAAAAAATGGTCAATTAGATGTTTTGGGCCAACGAATCTCGTATTTTTCATGAAAATCTATGAGCAGAAAACGAAATCAAGGGTATTATGTAAGATTATTGCATTTAAAAACTTATTTAAAGCAACTTAAATTTCCTATCACACTCCGTTTAGCTTTGAAAGGAGTGTATGTATAAAATAGAATGCAGTATTTAGGACTAATACAAATTTAAAAATTATTCTCAATGACCTAGGAGTTAGAACCATTATGAATGTAGTAGAGGGTTTGAAGTAACTCTCCAACCCCATGTGACAAGTAAAGGGATGGAAAATATCTGTTCACGGCATTAGATATACAGCGATTATTCAATTAGAGCTGCAGCCATCTCTCGACCATGAGCCATGAACATAAATGTAGCCTGGAGTAAAAAGGATTTTTAATGGAAATTTAACATTAATGAAACTTATGAAGGAAAGGGTGGAGAGAAACCCGGCGTCGCGGTTAACCCGCAATTAATGAAAGGGGCAAAGGGTACCATGATTTTACGTCGCATTCGACAACCGGAGTCCTGTACTTGAAGTGCTCTCCGCATAACATTCAAGCTGGGATCTGAAAATTCTCTGCCACTGTCGGGATTTGAACGGAGCTCTTTAGGTGGGAAGCCAACAATTTACCCACCTCACTACTCCGAGCCCCTAAACGTAGAAATAAAATTATCGTCGAGCTGTTATGCAGATAAGGAGAGCATTAAACGATCAGGTCTGAGACTTCGATGAAATTTGGCAGGTTTGCGGTTCTATAAGATTCATTTGCAAATAACCCCCATAATTGGTTTATGTACCAATAGTTATGACAAAAAATGAGGTTAAGTTGGCAATGTAACTAGGCTACGTAAGTCTGATTCGCACAAGCCATGAACATTCTCTGACACGTTGTTGCTAAGGAAACGTATGTTTTTCAAAGCCCTGAAGGGGGTAGGGAGCCAACAGCATAGCCACCACAGCAAACTAATTTCCCGATTCAATAAAAGTAATCATAATAAAACTCCCTTTGTAAGTTAACACTGCGTATTTTCTGAGAGAAGTATCGAAATAAAGGAGTTATAACTAAGCTGCATATGAAGAGGAAATACAAGATAAGGATGAAAAAGGAATGAATCTGGGATGTTTCGAAGAATGCGGTCTTCTCCAACGAGACGTAGTGATGAGAAAAAATCAAATTGTAGTTTTCAGTCAGGTGAAGTAAAAACGCACCGCAGAAGAATATTTTAACCCTCATATGGATTTGCTGCGCCTTAGCGGCGCTTGGGGTTTTTAAAGTGGTGTAAAATTTTTCCATTCCAATGAATCATTTTGAAATTTTCAGTAGTCTATTTTTTCTGCTTTCTTCGTCTTCATTAAAAATTTTGTTAGCACAGTGTCGATAGGTTACATTTTATTGGCCTCTAATGGAAAAAGTTACGTCGTTGGATTTTCGGCGCCGCTGCGGCGCTCAGTATTTCCTCGTCGCTACGTCGTTGACTGCACTCTCAATGTTAATGTCAAAGCATTTATGGTTCGTATGAAATGCTATAATATATTTATAATCATATTATTTATATTTCTAAACATTATAAACAAAATGAAATTGTTAAACAAAAGGAAAATACTACCATACTAATTTTGCTTTCTATTTTAGCTAAGAATCAAAATATTTACCTCGTTATGATGTTCATTGACAAAACTTCATCTTTTTACAACAATTATTCATGAAAACTCATGGCTAGTCAAAGTTGTTTTTTCATGGGCGGCTGGCTTAGTTTTGCTTGGGCCGAGAATTTCCTCATCGCTACGTCAGGGTCTGCACTCTCAACGCAAATGTCAAAGCAATTATGTTTCATATGAAATGATATAATCTATTTATAATACAATTATTCAATTTTTTAAACTTATAATCCAAGTAAAATTGTTTAACAAAAGGAAAATATTACAATACCAATTGTGCTTTCACTTTTAGCTAAGAATCATTATGTTTGCTTCGTTATAATGTTCATTGGAAAACATCATCTTTTCGCAAGAATTATTCATAGAACCTCATGGCTAGCCAAGTTTTCCTTGTTTTTTCCGTGGCTTCCGACTTAGTTTTTCTTGGGCACCTTCTCCGATCCGCGTCCACGCACCTACCGTGGTGATAGCCACCTTTGGATAATCCTAGGGTGACTCTGTTTAGAATTACTCCAAGCAGCAATTCTAAGAAAAATTTTACACAATGCATTATCCGAATTCGTAGAATAATGCTTCCTCACCGTTGTGTGAATATTTCTTGCTGAATGAGTAACTGTAACTTGCCAGGAGATTCAGAAGTTTCACCGACTACCGTGAAGAACACATCGCACAGTTATTGTTATATGTCTTGTACCTTTCATTCGAAAAAAATCCCTTTGCGGCTACGATAGTCTATACAAAATTGCTGGCGTTTACTTAGCTACTGATGACGTGACAGTTTACCATTGGGGTGAAATCAAGATAACTACCCAACTAATTGTGTGATAGAAAATAATTTCTTTTTCCTGACGATGAGTTTAGACTTAACATGGTAAAAATCGTTTCATTATGAATAGGTGAAAAGACAATTTACCATGAGGTGAAAATTTGTGAGCATATTTTTCGTTTCTTTGTGTTCTGAAATGCACAGATGTTTTATGCATTTGGGGTGTTACTAACGTAAAGGAGTGAGTGAGGAGGGGAAATAAGAAGGAATGCCAGGAGGTTGTTTTGAGTTGAAGGGGTGGTAGTGTGTGGACTGCCAAGGATCGGGGAATACCCAGATCGTTAGGACAGGTAGGAGCAGAAAATCCTTATCGCGAAAAAGGTTGGGAGTGCAAGGAGGCAAGTAGATACAAAAGCCTGCTTTTTCTTCTTCCTTCCAACGCTGCATGAGGGACAGGGAACAAAAGCATTGTCAAAACGCTCCGCGGTGGTCCTCCCTTCATTCCAAGAAGGTCCAGCTCGGTGGGTCATTAGGGTGGAGAGAAGTTCAATCAAGTTTTGTGGGAGGGGGGAAGAAGGTGGTGAATGACGAATAAGGGAGCTTAGTGGGAAGGTATGGACAGTCTCAATGTTTGGGTCAGTGAAACGCTAAGAAGGAAACGGAAAGAAAATGTAAGGGAAGTCTTTCCAAAGTGAGGGTATTTTTGTCACCCCAGAGCATTCTTTCATCAGTTTCTCACGCAGAGCTGGACGAAAGAAAAAAAAGGCAGCTGCCTCTTTTCCCCTACCACCAATAACACATACTTCTAAGAATTTATTTTTTTTGGATTTCCCACCAATCCAGGAGTAAAACCTAATCTGATGCACTCCGACGCAAAACATTTACCCGTCCATGTCTAAGGAAACCTTTCCCTTGGGCTACACGTCCCAGTGGGGGAATAGGGCTCCGTGGTAGGAAAAGAGTACCGACTCTTCTAGATCCAACTCCAAAGAAGCGTTAGGTTCTTTGACACGTCGCTTATCATCCCATATTATTTATATTTCAAAACCCGTAAGACTGATTCTTTTAATTGCAGGACATAAGCTCCCAGAATATTCGTAAGATTTGTCTTGATCGCCAGAATCTTGTAAAAATCACGAAAGTTACACTCGTCTCTTCTCACTTAACCTACAGCTGTTCCATTATTAACGTTTAATACCTTATCCTTCTACGTACACTGCAAAGATATAACATATGGGTGGACGCAGTGAAGAAAAATTATGTCATATGGGCATAAACGAATATTATTCGGTCATCATTTTTAGTATTAAGATACATAAAATTATAAACAATGTAAACATTAAAAAGCGGAGTTTGTAGAGCTATACATGTCAGAAAAATATTTCAAACAACAATTACACACGAAATTAAAACTTTCACTCGAAAATAACGAACAAAGGGAACTGAAATAAAGAGCATTACGGCAAGAAATGGAAAAGAATGCAGCGTTCAAGATTTTTTGTTATAACTTCAACAATAAGGGTTTAAATCTAGCAAAACACGGTAAGAAATAAAGATAATAGATGTATTTACCATTATCAATCAGAAAATATGTAAATTCAGACTAACTTTGAAAGATAATAGCAAAAAATGACGCGGCGCCGCTGCGGCGCAGTAAATCCAACGACGTAACTAATTTTGTAAATCCATATGAGGGTTAAGGCATCCAAGTAAGAGTTCAACACGAAGAATAACAGAAAATATTTAAATAAGTTTTCAATTTTATATGGACAGAAATTTGTTCTTCATAACGCCTTAATTTATATATCTATATACAAAAATCAATTGCTATTAGTTCGTATCGCTAAAACTCTTGTATTTAATGTAGTTTTATTTAATAACTGCAAATCATGGTGATAGGCCACAAACAATACTGACCGAATAAATTATTGTTAGGTACTTATTTGTAATATTTCTAACCCTGCCATATGAACGGCGGTGAAACATACAACAATTGGCATGGGAAAAAAATTCCCCTGTTTCGGGATTCAAACCACGGGCATTAGGCTTTCCTGCGCATTGGCCCGGAAAGTCAAAGGTCCGTGGTTCGATTCCCGGTCAAGGGAATTTTTTCTCATGGCAATTCTTGTATTGGTACTTATTTGTTGACATTTGAAACTAAATGATTTGATAATCCGTGACGTGGTTGAAAATGGGACGAACATCACATGCTTGGACCTCTTTAATTATTTTAAAACCAAAATTAGCCAAATCGGTCCAGCCGTTCTCGAGTTTTAGCGAGACAAACGATCGGCAATTGATTTTTACTGTTGCAATAAATGCTTTAAAAAATTATCGCAACTCTTTTGATTTAAAAAGTAGCTTTGAAGGAGATATGATCCATTTTAGGCCATTCTTTGGCATTAGCTACCTCTACAATTGTTTTTTAATTGCGTTTTGCTTTGCTGTGACGAACAAACTAAACTATATTTCTTCTAACCCGTCTACTTAAAACGCTTCGATGTTTTTTTATGCGTAGTGTTTGATTCGCGTGACGTCTCTAACTACCAGGTACACTTTGAGGTGAACTTCAACGTGCCGTGAGGGTTTGGATAGAGTGGGTGAATAGGAACGGCGAGTTGATAACTAAATAGGAGGGGGCATTGAGGATGCAGCAGTGGCGAACAAGATGGGTATGCAGATTAGGGAGAAAGTAAACAGACACCATGAGTGAATAGGAGAGCGACGATTTGAATGCAAACGAAGAGGCGTACACGCTAATAGCAGAGCCGATACAGGTAACACGTTGAGCATGAGAGGAGGCATTTTCATATTAGAAAACATGGTTAAGAAAACAATACTCAGTAGAGTATGACTCACTTGGAAAAACTAAATAAGAAACTGGCTAAATTGGCACATGTCCATGCTAGGTGGCTATTTTAATATTTCGTTGCATGCAAAATATTTAAAAACATTAATTGGTTTTCTTTTACAATATGCGCGCAGTGATCTCTCCTAGGAAAGATTTTAATGAAGGTATGGCAAATCAGTTCCTGTTTTTATTTTTCTATGAATAAATTAACTGTTTATGAAATACACTCATTGTTACGTCATAGATTTTCGCTTCTTATGCTCAAAACATTTTTGGTATTAGTATAACATAAGTTGTGGTGCATAATTACCTCAAGAAAGCATTACAATGGTAGATAGATTATTAGAGGAGGTAAATATTTGGATATTAAATTTATCCATCACAATAAAGCACAAAAATAGTCATGGAAATAAGTTCATATGCTGAAAAAGAACTTACTCCACGTCAAGGAGCCAAACAATTAAATGCTATCTCCCCTTAAACGAATTAGAAAAGCTAGCTAACTTCAGTTTTCATTCACTAACACCTTTATATATTAGGCCTGTTTATATCTGGTTAAAAGATATTATATCGATATTTTATAAAAATATTTACTTCATTATTTGCTACCATAATTTTTTCTCGATATTAAAATAAATCATATCTCTCAAAAGACTTATTCTAGACTCGATTATTAGTTTCCATTGAAAATATCACTGGCTGGCTTTCCAATTAAACAAAGTGATTCTCTTTTTAAAAATATAAACTTTGGGAAGACAATATTGATATTAAAATCAAAATAATTCTTCAAATTAGATTTATTCAGCACCGTCTGACGAGCTTTCTTCAAAGTCTGGGGTAAAACAAATATTGGAGGATAGAGCCTTGTCAATATTTGCCTACCATTTAAGCAAGGACTATGGGGAGTTCAGACATTAATCCTTAATCACTCTCAGATATAGATATTCAGTAATAGAGGGCTATGTCACAAGAAGTCTGTAAAATCACACGACTTTACAGAAAAAATACCATTGCTAACATTTTTACATAAATTGCAACTATTTAACACAAGGCCCAACGGATGGAACAATGCTCAAATTTAACTGTCGACGAATGAATAAGGGGAGGGAATATGAAGTTTACTTCTGATGTTCTGAATACAAATTTGGGTTAGGAGATTTTAAAAATGTAAAGTTCGGGCAGAAATACCCATAAATATGCCAAAAAATTTCTGGTATCGACAAGTAAAATGATTGCGCTAGGATAGTACCAGCATGGCAGAAACCCTTAGCCGTCTGGCTATAATACGCTGTGAGCACATTTATTCTGCCTATTTCTATTTACAGAACATGTAGAATTGTTCAAGAAGGCTTTGGCTGCATAGAATAATGATACGAAAGAAAGTCTTAGGGGTACATATAAAAAAGATACGATACAGACAAAGTAGGACCGTAACACGAGAGCCCATTTAATGAGATAGCAAAGGAGCTTTTCCCTGTCTACTGCTGGTGGATGGGCCAAATGGGTTTCAAGAATAGGCAAACAAAAAGCTTTTGATAAAGTGCCAACAACAAATGTGAAAAACAATATGTTTAAATAGTAGCCCCCAGATCATTCTTACAATGCTTATTCATTAACAGCATTCCAGAATGTTGAGAGATGTTAAAGAGGCACAGCAATAGGGCGATTTAGTTCTATTAGAATTTTAAACAATGCATAGAAACTTTTCAATGCAAAATATGAATAAATCATTTTTACTATAATCACAATTTGTATCGCAAACGCAATAAAATGACCCAACATTTACATTGTCGTGTAGAATGCTGAACGACTCCTGCCGAAAAGGGAATAATAAGGATGAAAATTTAAAATAAAGCCAACGTTAAACTTTGCTCTTCCTTCACACATTTGCAAAGATCACGTGACGACGACCTATTTAATGACGATTTGTTTTTTTATATCCCTGTTCCGTTGATTTGAACTGCGATCGTGTAATTAGGATTGGATTATATCATTTATAATAATGCTATAAAATTTAAGACCCAAATAATTTCCTCACCTTATGTCTTCCATCATATTATTACAATTACCAAGTTCATGGTATATTTAAATGTATTCCTGATAGCCTGAACAGAGTTTTCGGTGAGGTAGTGATTGACAAATAATGCGACCATACTTTTAAAAAGCGTTTAAGTTTAAAGATAATCATATACATTTCATACTTATTACTTCATAAGTTACATAACGCCTTCATAATTGCCCTTAATTATAAATTAACTCCTTTTCGATGTATTCCTAAGGTTTTTGATCAAAGGTTAAAACTTTTTAATGGATTTGAACAGCTATGAATAGAAAACAGATTTTAAACAAAATAGTTATGGTAATTAAATAGGCTTTATTACTTTCAAAAACATTCATTTCCTTCGAGGAATAAAAAAAAAAAAAAAATTCTCAGCTCTAAGTATGGTATTGTGGAGTGGAGATCGTTCAGGATGAATAAGAAGTATGAAATTAGAATTGATGTATCCTTAATATAGGATCTATATGTATCAATATCTAAAAAAGTCGTGTGTCTTTCAAATATTTTGACAAAACCAAAGACCCATGACTTTGACAATTCACGTTTATCGCAAAATCATATATATATAAAATTTCCAGAAATATTTTCTAAGGAACGCTTAAGAAATCAGTCCACGAGTGAAATTAGCGATGGAATTAGTTGGTATGGGGTTAAAATAACGTGAAAAAAGATTTTTATTGCTATTCAAACAGAGTTAAAAGATATTCCCGAGATTTTTTTTGATCGCGGGAGTCTACATAAAAATACTTTTTAAATTTTTTTTCATCTACTCCATACCAACTGTGTCAAATCGGTCTCTCAGCTTCAGATGCTGCCTACGGAAAAGATGCTCGAAGGGCAGATAAGGGCTGCCTACCACGTCCGATATCTATGTGAAGGGCAGCTACTATACGACTTCTAATTACGCTGGTCTACCCAAGCGTAGCGAGCTGAACTCGAGGATGATGTTTGGGATGATCCTGCACTTCTTTTAATCCGTCCTCTTATCCAATCAATCTGGAACATGATCCAGATAGCAGTCCATTCCGCCGTTCCAACGATTTGGGTGAATACCATGGCTTTGCATTGAGTAAGTGGAACAAGCAGATGATAATGACTACTCGGTCTACTCGAGTGAGCATACTTGCAGTAATGCCTTGTATTGCGAGAGATCAGAGACAAGAAGCTAATGACAGATCATATGCATTCAAATGTTGCATTTCCTTTGATCTGATGTATTTAAGGTAATAAGAGTAGTAAATATGCAATGAATATTTTTATATAAAATTCGATTTAACTTCACGTCTGCACGAAAAACGTTTGCGCTCAATTTCACTACAATCATTACATTTAACAATCACTACTTTTCAATGAATAAATCAAGTGAAATACTTTTACGAAAATTGATTCACATAAGGCTGGGAAATCATGTTATCTGGAAGAGAGGAGTAAAATAATTGCTTCACGGGACAATTTGACGTTTTGAATGAAAAAATATGATCGGCATAAGCGATTGGGAACGATCAAAAATGCTTCCTGTGACATATTGCTGGTTCGTTGTGAGGTATATTTTAGTTAAGAGTTGAATTGATTAAATATGTAAAAATAAAGTCAATTTATTTTTTACTGACTATAGAAACTCTTAGGCTACTCGATAGGGTTAGATTGCTACAGCTATTAACCCTATATAACCCAGAGCTGCTTCTGGGATAAATTAAAATTTAAGACTTTTCACTTGAAAAATGTGAAAATTTTTTACTCAATCATAATTACTGTGGTAGTCACAGATTTCGCCATTGAACTTCACGGAACAAAAGAACACGTAGTTTAAATATCTCCTGAATAGAACTGATAGTGCAAAAAATTTTAATGTTGCCTGGAAGCAACATTGGGTTATAAAGGGCTAATAACGAATAACATTTAGAGCGATACATAGAACATTATGTTTCTGGGTCTAATGGAAACGATAACAAGAGAAATACTTAACATTTAGCTATAGGGAATCGCGTTCCCCCTAAACAATAAATGAACGGAACGAATTCTAGGTTGGACTCAGTACTCACTAATCTCTGGCATTCATTTCCTCACCTTTTTTTTAACTGGTGTCCCAAAACTCCTCGTGGGTGATATGTAGATTTTGATGGACAGTATCTCACAAATGTGAGGTTATTGAGAGGCAATTTTAAAGTTACAGAGTTTAAGCAAATATTTTCCCATTTGAAATGGCTCTTCTAAATTTTCAATGATGGCTCAAATTGACTCCAATCATTACTTTAAAAAAGAACCACATTAATGAATGTACGTCAATAAAATTTTTCTTTTTTTTTCATACCATAAAGGGATTGCTGAATTACACCCTCCACCCAACCAAAAAACTCATATGTCAGGGTTTGTATCAACTTCGTAGTAGTGTTTGGATTTAGGGTGCGTCGACGGCAAGGTCATTTTGCACCACTACTGTGCTATTTAATTACAATTGTTATGTATAAAGTAATCTAATGCATCTGATGTCTTCGTTGAAAGTGTACATAATTAGACTTTATTAAAAATGTTTATTTCTCTGAGAAACCGAAATGTACAGATTAAGTTGGTAGGGTGGTCTCCTAAAAGGGTTTTTAGGTCTCCCCCTAGATTATTTCGCCTTCGCGCTTCGCGGTACTTAACACAATCTAGCATGATGTGTCTAATACTTAATGGACATTTACAATCCCCACATTGGGGAGGTTCCTTCTCTTCAGTAAAGAGATACGCATGGGTCAGGGGGCTGTGTCCTATCCTCAATCGTGTAAGTACTACTTCCTCTCTCCGATTACTACGAGCTGAGGAGGGCCACGCTGCTACCGTGTCCTTGATGCCACGGAGCTTGTTATTATTTAGAATCCTCCATGACTCCCTCCATTTTCCAAATACCACGTTTCTTAGAGATGCTCGTAAGTCCTCGTGGGGAACCAGCGTTGAGACTAGAACTTCGTTATTCAGAGCTTCCTTGGCCATAGCGTCTGCTATCTCATTCCCGGCTATCCCCTCATGTCCCGGTACCCACAGAAAATGGATATTCAAACCCTTTCTCGAAAGGGTCAGCAGGAGAGAGTGTATTTCTTGCACGATCGGGTGCACGGGTGAGAAGCCAGAGATGGCTTGTAGCGAGCTCCTGGAGTCAGTGCATATCACAAAGGAGCCGCCGTGGTCATCTAGGGCTTCTAGAGCTGTCCTTATGGCATAAAGCTCCGCCGTGTACACACTGCACATCGGGTGAAGCTTTGCTCTGATGTTCCCGTGGATAGGGGAGACCACTGCACATGCACAAGCAGAGTTATCTTTCGAACCGTCAGTGTAAACGGGGGTAAGGTTGGGGTGATTCCATCGGAACATGGCAAACAAACGCTGGTACTCCGAGGGAGTTGTGGAAGACTTCGGTCGAGATCGTGAAAGAATATTCACCACCGGAGTGGGAGTAATCCAAGGGGGGTGTTCCGAGAATGAAACAGGATACACTTCAGGTAGCGTGAATTCGCATCCGCGAATAAAATCGTTAAAACGAACGCTTACTGGTCTGGTTGCTTTAGTCCTTCGGTTAAAAACATTAATAAAACGGGGTTTAAAAAGTAAACTATAACATGGGTGACTCGTCATTGCTAAAATTTTGGAAACGTAGCTACAAAGAAGCCAGGTCCTTCGGTAGCATAGAGGAGGCTCGCCTGCGTCGGTATATATACTGGGAATCGGGCTGGTCCTAAACGCCCCAGTGCATAGTCGCAGACCTGCGTTGTGCACTGAATTAAGTGCTTTCAAATACGTCTCGCGTGCGGACGCATACACGAATGAGCCGTAGTCTAATTTCGACCGCACCAGTGTGCGGTAAAGTAAAATTAAGGTGGTGCGGTCTGCTCCCCAAGATGCGTGGCTTAAAAACTTTAAAATGTTTAAAGACTTCAAACAGTTTACCTTGACAGAATTAATGTGCTCCTTCCAGTTGAGTTTGTGGTCGAGGGTCATCCCCAGAAAACGGACTGATTCCACAAATGGGAGGTTTCTACCACCTAGGTGTAACGTGGGATTTACGTGGACGCCCCGAGTGCGAGAAAAGTGAACGCACTTTGTTTTCTCCAAAGAGAAAAGGAAGCCGTTATTTTGGGTCCATTTGTGAAGTTTATTGATGGTGAGTTGCGCCATACGCGATGCATTCACGACCCTAGATGATCTGCAGAAAATCGCGAGATCATCCACAAACAGTGACCCTAACACTGGCTCCTTGATGCAGTGAGCTATGTCGTTGATCGCAATAGCGAACAACGTCACGCTCAGAACCGAGCCTTGGGGAACTCCGTTGTCAAGAGGGTAAAAATTTGACAACAACTGTCCCGTCCTTACTTTAAAAACACGGTTGGTTAAAAAATTTTGTATAAAAATGGGCAAACAGCCTCTAAAACCCCACTCGCGTAATACGCGTAGAATCTTACGTCGCCAGACCCGGTCGTAAGCCTTCTCTAAGTCGAAAAATACACCGACTACGTGTTGGCGGAGAAGGAAGGCTTCTTGGATGAAATTTTCAATTCTGACCAAGTGGTCCATTGTGGAACGGTTCCGTCTGAATCCGCATTGTATCCTAGAGAGGAGTTTTCGACGCTCCAGCCACCAAATGAGACGTCGATTTACCATTCGCTCCATTAACTTGCACAGGCAGCTGGTGAGAGAAATCGGCCGGTAAGAATTCGGGTCAGCTCGGTCTTTTCCATGTTTTGGGATGGGGACAATGACGGACTCCCGCCAGGACGGAGGAAAATCCCCATTGGCCCAGAGCTGATTAAAAGTTTCAAGGATTTCCAGCAACGCCGATTCCGATAGATTTCGGAGGAAGGCATTGTGGATCTCGTCGGGTCCTGGGGACGTGTCGTGGGAGTCATGGATGGCAGATTTCAGCTCCCAAATGGTAAATGGCATATTGTAGTCTGCCGTTGTTTTAGGCTCCATAAAGGATATAGGGACGTTCTCGAGCCTTTTCTTGAGGATCGCAAAAGAAGGGTCATAGCATTCGTCGCTGCTCACTTTGGCGAGTAATTGGGCGAATACGTTCCCTATCGCAGCTGGAGAAGTGATAACCTTTCCTTCGACTTCTAGGAAGGATATACCTAGATGCTGGCTGCTACCCGATATGCTCCTCACCTTACGCCATACCTGTGCAAGTGGAGTCCTGTGGTTGACACCGGAGACAAAATTCATCCAAGAAATCCTCTTTGCGTCCTTTATTACCTGACGCGCTTTCGCTCTTAGTCGCCGAAAAGCGGAGAGATTATTTGCTGTAGGATACTTGTTGAAAATTCGGAGAGCTTTCTTACGTTTTTTAATGGCTTCTGCGCAGGTTTCATTCCACCATGGCACCGCATTTCTTGGAAGGATGCTTCGAGATCGTGGTATGCTAATTTCGGCGGCTTGAATGATGCTGGATGTCAAAAGATTTACGTTTGTTACACAGTCGTTGTTTTTATCCCACACGTAGTTAAAATTTGAGTTAAAAAGATGCCAATCAGCTTTCCGGACAATCCAACAGCCTGGTCTAATAAAATCGGGGTTTATATTTTGCTCCCTTTTGATTAAAAGGGGAAAGTGATCGCTCCCACTAAGATCCTTATGCACAGAGAGTTTGAGTTTATTGACCAAACTAGTCGATACAATACCCAAGTCAATGGAGGAAGAATCGCCGCTATAAGAGTTAAAACGGGTTTTCTCGCCGTTATTGAGTAAAAAAAGGTTAAAATCACTAATAAAACTTGATAAAATACGTCCCCTGCGGTTGCACTGTTCCGGGGTGCTTCCCCATAGACGATCGTGAGCATTAAAATCTCCGAGTAAAATAAAAGGCTGAGGTAGCTGGTGAACAAGGGATTCTAGATTAAAACGGGTGACGGGTGCACCCTCCGGCAGGTAAACGTTGCACACCGTTATCGCCTCGGGAGCGTGCACCGTCACCGCTACCGCTTGGAACGGTGTGTTAAGATTTATTCGGGAGGTGTAAAGAGCCTCCCGGACAAAAACCGAAACTCCACCATGGGCTCGTTGGCCACTAGTATCGTCCAGTCTAAAAGTGTTAAAATGTTTTAAATATCCCTTGTCTGTATCTTTAAAACGCGTTTCCTGCAAACATATACAGAAAGGGTTAAAATCATTTATTAAAACAGCCAGCTCCTCCTTATGCCGATAAAATCCATTACAATTCCATTGTAATATAAAATTCATAAAAAGGGTTTAAAAAGGGTAAAAGATAAATAAAAACAGAAAAAAAGGATGTCAATATTGAAACTTGGAGCAGCATTAGCCCGGAAGTCTGTGGAATCATCGCTTTAAGCGACTTTTCCTTCCCTTATTCCTGACTTTTTCGATCTCTGTGTCCGAAATACAGAGATCTTCGTCTATGTCCTCCTGCATCGGTTCCATACCTTTGCCGGAGGGACCAGGAGAGGGAGTTTTCTCTCGCTGGTCAGGTTTTCTGGTGGTTTTCTTTGTTGTATTTTTGGGAGACACTACGGAGGAGTTAGGGGTGTTTTTTTTAGTATTGCTATTGTTACTCGCATTTGTTTTTTTTAATAAATCTATCTGCTTTTCAGGTTCCGTCTGTGTAGAAATGGTGCACTTCTTAACTGGAGCAGAGGCGATTGCGGCAAAGGAACGCGAGAAAGAGGGGGCACTAAGGGCTTTGAACTTTTTCCTTGCCTCCAGGTAAGATATTTTTTCCATAGTTTTTATTTCCATAATCTTCCGTTCCTCTTTCATTTTCGGGCAATCGCGAGAGTAAGCCGCGTGGGTACCCTCGCAATTCACGCAGCAGGCCGCTTCCGCACATTTGTCCCCATCGTGCTTGTCCTTGCCGCAGCGCGGGCAGGTGGCCTTGCCCTCACATCGCGGTGCGATGTGGCCGAATTTTTGGCATTGGAAGCAGCGCATCGGTTGAGGGAAGAATGGTCGCACAGTTACAGATTCGTATCCTAAGAAGACTTTAACGGGCAGTTTGTCTAGAGCGAACGTGAGAATTACTGACGTGGTATTTATCACTTCACCGTTTCGCTTCGTAGTCAGTCTGCGGCAGTCGATGACGCCCTGGGGGGCCATCTCTCTCTTGATCTCTTCTGGTTCCACGTAAAGAAGGTCGTAGTGACTTATTACTCCCTTAGAGGTATTTAGAGTGCGGTGGATCTCGACTTTAACTGGGATGTCGTGTAATTTTTCAGTTTTAAGCAATTTTTCAGCTTGGATGTTGTTCGCAGTCTCTATTAGTAGGGTACCATCTCTTAGTTTTTTCACCGAATTTGGCTCTCCAGTAATTATCGATTGCATAGCTTTTTTTATGAAAAAGGGAGACACCTTTTTCAGAGTGTCACCTTCTTTGGCGCATTTCATAGACAAAAAACGCTTCGAGCTTTCAAAAGACTTTTCTCCTCCGCCCGTGTCCGGGCGGGATCTTTTTGGTGGAGGAAGAGTAATCGTCTCCATGAAAGTAAGAACATAATTCATCCCCTGGGCTCCCCACCCACCACGGAGCCACACATTCGGGACGCCACACCGAGATCCGGTGTGGTCGCCAGGGCTACCCAAGGGATATAGGAACCTTTGATAGGGGGTCTCTTTTGGGTTAGAACCTCCAGCGCGGGGGCCCTCCGAACCCACGCACCTTCGGCCGCCCTACGGAGACCCCCATATCTCCAGCACTAACCCGTCCTGGCGTACGCTCGGAAGGAGCCGCCAAGCTCCCCAGCCGCCAGGAGCCGATTGACCGAGCTGGGCTCTTCTCGGCCGCCCGTTTTTCGGGGAATCCAGGGCCGAAGTGGGGTATTGAACTCCGGCCCATACCGGGTTTCCGACGCCCAGCTGGGAGCCGGAGAACTCACCCACCAGGATCCCCTTCTCCCCCTTGTACGGGTCTCCACGCACGGCAAACACGTGGGTGAATCTGGACGCCAGATGTATCGGCTACTCAGCACAGCAGAGTCACATGCTGTCTGGACGCTATCCTAGCGTGCGAAGGGTTTTTTGACGAGGTTGTCTCCCCGGTGGGCTCGGGTCCGTGGGGGCGCGGCTCCCCAAAGGAAGAGATTACTCTCTTCCCCCCGTGCGGGGTGTATCAACTTCATTCCTATCTTAGTGTAGTGTAATGTGCCGTAGCCTTTCAGAAACATTTTTATTATAAATTTGCGATAGCATTTTAAATATTTATATATGTATGAGTAATACCGCTTAATACGGATTTATAAATTGCACTGAAGAATGAATAGATAAATAACATACCTAATTAAATAGCCTACTTCGCCAATTGCCATTCAAATCGGAATTCACAATATGAACTAATTAAATAAATATGCATGGAACTGATTCGACTGATAAATTAAAGGCATACGTTAACGCAAATGTTCGTTCAACCCATGCATTATTCGTCATTATTATTCGGGGCTAGATCACATTGCGCATAAAGGATATAAATTAATTCACTACAAATAAGAGATGAATACAAATAAATACGCCAGCTTGGAATATTATAATCTCGCTATAATTTCATTAGATGCCTATAAAAGTAATATTATCCAATAAGTAAGTGAGAAGTAAGTAAGTTCACACCTGCCATAATTTCGCTATATAAACATATCTATATATACGAGATTCCCCGCAAGCCACAGGAGTGTGTTAGAACACAAACCGTTTACTTGATGCTTCTAGTGCATGAAAATGTATCATAGTGACGCATCATTTTAAATAGAAAACAATTCGTGAAAAATACATAATTTTAAAATTATTATGATTAATGCTGTTCTTTCTCATTCTTAATATAAATTTCATATACTTGCCATTACGATAACTCATTAATTCATTAGGTTAAGTTAATTTTTTATGATGAAAAATTCTTGAGAGGCGGACAGAAATACAACGGGACGTTTCTATTTTTTTCATTCTATAATATTTTCAGCTTTACAATAAATGTATTTTGACAAACTATCAATGGGAACAATTTACTCACCAACTATTGAAACATAAATTCTAAAACTATACACCATCGTTAATTAAAAATGACCTAGTTCGAATTATTCATTGAAATAACTTAAGTGCTAAAAGCCGTTGGAAAGCTCAATAGGGTTTATATAATACAGAGAACCAATAGGTGCTCCCTAAAATAAAAAAGTAGAAAATGGAACTCAGAAAAGACCATTTAGGTTATGGTCATTTCACAAAACAAGATCATCTTCCATCGCGACTCCAACACAAAAAGTTGCCACATAAACTCATCTCTGCCCGACCTTAATGATGGCATTCCGTCCCAAAATTAGTCTCACTGCTGAGTCCTAGCTTTCCAAAAACAACGACTAAAGCTAAAGGAAGGGCAGAATATGCTACTATACTTTAAGATATAAAGAGTGCTCACATAAATTGACTTATATACTCCGAAAGCTAAATTTAAACCACATCAGGGACTTTTAATGCAAACCCTTTAACTTTTCCGCTGTCCAAACAATTAAGAATAATTATTGTATCAAACGAAACTATAGATGAATTATTCATTCAAATAAAATAAATAGGATTTTCTGCCAAATTTGGCTTAATTAACGGTGACCTTATATTTAAAAAAGAAGGATAAAATTAAAATGTCGTTTACTCGCACTTGGCATCTAGCCATTCCATATCAATATTTGTGATAAAAATCAATCCCGATGATTACAAATAGAATAAAACATCCAATCCAGTATTTTTTCATAGGCAGATATTGTAGAGATATTGTCTAGAATAGTTGCAGACAACATCAGGTGCCGAGTGCATTTACGCATGCATAATCATTCATTAATACATGAAAAAGTCAAGGGTTGAGAAAATCTGAATGAGAGTGATAAACAGGTTGTGATAATGCATTTCAATGTGAGTGATCAACGGTTTTAAATACACGTACAACAAATTCTATCTACGCTTTTAGGCCATGCCGAAAGGAGAATATTTCCAAACTATGGATTTCACTTGACTTCCTGGTGGGAAGTTCGTCGCAATGTTCAGAGGAATTTTGAAGAGAAGGTGAAAAATCGAGAGCTCTTCCCTCTCAGTTGACCGCTGAAGGCGATAAAGGGTACACGTACAACCTCCATGAATTCCCTCCCGCCATACGGCAAGGTCGCAAGGCTGCCTAAGTAATTAGGGCGCACAATACACAACGGCCAATGGCAAACAGGACGGACGTAGGGTGCGCTGTGCAGCTGCGAAACATGGCCAAAGCGTACACTCCATCCGAGGGCGGGCAAACATGCGGGGGGTCCGGAACCTTGCTCTGTGCCGATTGTCTGCCCGCAGAACAACGCAGCCTTTCAACGCGTAAAAAGCTGCCAGCTTCGCTCCATCGCCACGACGCTTTGGCCACACGACTTCCTTTTCAATTATCGCTAGCCAAAGAGAAGTGCTGCGATGCGCCCAAGTTTTCCATCGCAAATCTCATCGCTTCTAGTACTTTATGTTACTACACGTATTTTTAATGCAAAAAAACAAGATCATCTCTCGCGAGAGCCCACTACAAAGTGCTTCCACGAAAGCTCCACCCTGCCTCTACCTATGCTTCATGGAAGGGAATCAATTTTAACACTCGATTACACCTAACAATGTAATGTAAAGTTGACTACAACATTCTTGCTGGAAAATAGTCGGTAACAGTTAAATACAGGGTAACAGCTCAGATAATGTTTTCCGGGGATATTTTTAAGCGAGATAATATCCGCATATACTAAGTTACTCAAAGATTTTTTAAACAAACCAACTTAGTTAAATTACAACAGGCATTTGTTACGGTTATAACTCTGAACTTATATCGTAATTAATCTTCTTGTCCCGAAAAATATCTTAATGTATCTTGAGACGGAGTAGCTAAAAATTATTTCTTCAAATAAAGTGAGCAGATAGAAGTTGCTAAAATTTTGACCTTGGCAAACCATTATAAAATAGATATAGGGCAAAATTAGTCATTATCAAAATCTAAGCCGAGCGCTCTTATTCTCTCAGTTACACCTCGGTCTTGTACATTTGAATCTGGTGGTTTGATGTTGTTTAATCTGTACATTTCCTCACGCAGCGGAAATTTCTTCCAGATCAAGTGATTGTAGTATGACTCTAATTACGTCAATTACTTATGAAAAGTTAGCGGCAACTCCCGCGTTTTTATATTGTGAACTATCAAGAGACCGATCGGATTGGGAAGTAATTTTTCACCGCAATTCATATTTTTCTTCCACCCTCTTAATATTTTCAGGTATTGTAAGAGGCAGTTGCCTTCTTCCTTGATTCATTTTCTTTCCCATCCAAAGTCAGCGATAACTACTTTCCTTTCGGTTCCCACGATCCCCCACCACCCCACCACCCAACCCCGACAGGAAGTGCTTGCATGGCCACGTAAGGTAAGACATCTTTCATAAGAACGTGATCCTACTGTGCACACGAGCGAATAACAGAAAAACGCTTACCACAAGGAGACGACAGTACGCTGGGCAGTCGACGTGTGTATTCAAATGAAGGAAGAACTTCTCCCTTTTTCCACTCCTCAACTTCAAAGGTACTGCGCTAATACGTAATGTAAATTCTACATTGAAATCTACTAAACTAAATTCTACAGTTATTTTCATTTGAAATCATATTTAGAACAATGAAATTGTAAAGTATGTAAATTATTCCTTCCGAAAAATATTTTTTTAGATAACGCGTGTTAGGAACTTAATAAATTTAACATGGTAATGCAAAAAGGAAAAAATAATATGAAAATTATATCTGGTAATGATTAAAATGATGAATGAACCAAAAAAATAAATCTCTGAGTAGAACGACATTTCATTCAAAAATATAATATCGAAAATGAATTCACTAAAGAAAAGAGTCTGTATAGCTTTCGTTACCTATTTTCAATTGCAATTGTTCGACCCTGTCTCATATCGACGACATAAAATGGCACTAGTTAGGGTTTTCATGGGATTCATAGCCATTTCATTAACTGATCATTAATGCCAACTACGAGCCATTAATCGAAAATCTATTACATTTATAATCCTCCATTAACCTACTATGTCAATCTAATGTGTTACCACCTAATTTTATTCAATATCACATTAGCGGTGAAATGCAGCGAGATCTACCGATGTAATACACAAAACTGACTGGAAAAGTTATACCCTCGGTATCGGAGGAGAATTAATTTCGTCGTTCATTTCGATCTGCAGTGGGATTAATGAGATGCGTTATGGTGACTAGCGATTGGTAAAGGGAGTATACCGGTCTTTATGTATGCTACCAGGGGTGTGTCACTAAATATAAAACGTGTGCTAGCATTAAAAGGTCCTTATGACATTGATTAATAGGACAACTAGGGGAAATCATAATGATTAACCTTAACTGTTAAAAGAAGAGGGGATTCAAATTAAGGAAATATGCTCTTTACTTGAAATTCTTCAATAATAAATTTGCTACCTCAGCGATGCTTCCCAATTGTGATTTAACTTGTACTTTGCCGTTAAAAATGACATAAAATCTGTAACTTCTATTTTCTTAGCCCAGATCATGTATGTGTGAGTTTTTCGCATATATTTCCTTCTCACGATACGGGAAAAAAAAACTTTCTTAAAGAAAGATTAAATATTTTGAACATTTTATAGTAAAATAATTTCAAGTTCACGCTAAGGAAAACTATGGGCAGCCGAAAAATACGCGTGGACTTCCAGGGTATTCCTTCATTTTCTTAGAAATACATGGGGATTCTATTTAGTATAGCTTTCATTATCGGAAGAAACCACATGCATCATGCAATGGATAATTAAATGAATCTGCCCCTTAGAAAAACTATTGAAAAATTAAGGAATTGACTACGAACTTGGCATGCAAGACACTCGATTTAAAAAAAGTGGAAACAATTTCGAATCAAAGAGAATTATCATGAGTTTACAAGGTTTCAGTGTTCCACTGAGTTAACAATTTTAACAGTGTTCCCCCAAGCAATGAAGGACTCAGTATATATTCTGGATGGGACTCAGTAGTTAAATATCTCCAAGGCAGTTGCGTAACTAGGAATATTCTTTGGAGGGGGGGCGGAATGAGGAGTCTGGGGGGCGAAACTCTCCCGGGGCAACGTGGGGTCCGGAAAAATAAACGAAAAATGACATGCCTGGAAATAAATTTTACGTTATTTTGTCACTTAAAATTTAATGTAAGTAGATGCAGCTATTATATTTCAAAACTAGACAATAGTTTTAAATTTTTTTTTAGGCTTTGGGCTCATCCCCCCATAGTTACGCCTCTGATCCAAGGTACATCTTATTTTATTTCACCTGTCAGCAGCACGTGTCCTTACCACCACATTAAGGGCAAGGGTAAAAGAAAGTGGATTAAGATATTTACAACGCTTAGATGATTATTAGAAAAAATCTCCCTAATAAGAGTGCTTTAAAAGTGCCAAGGGAGCGATCATGTGAAGAAAAATAGTCTCGCTTTACACCTCCATGATACATTTTGGCGTGTAATTGGTATTACCCATATGTTTGGGTAGCATTAATATACACATATATTTATGGGAAAAAAGTTAGTTCACGTACAACGGTTTTTATGCGAGAATATATAGATCTCACAGCACTGTAGACTGACAGAATAATCATGCGCTGTTTTTTTAGGCAACTTGGATTGATCCCAAATACTTCTCTGCAGAGCGAAATCACGTGCATCCGTCGAGTAGTAAAAAATTATAGTAAGAGAGCATAATTCCTCACGTATTTTTGAATCCAATGAAGGAGAGGTTCTATTCAATGGCAACGCTTCATCTATAGCGCTTTGACAAGGAGTGGAGACTTGAACGAAATAGCATATAGTGCATAGCAAAATTGAATAATACAGTTTTTGAGTTAATTTAAACTCCATGAAGCGGTAAACTTTTTCCTTCTGATTCGTAGAATTAGCACTACTTGGTCATTTTTAATATAAATCATTCCCGTGTTTATTTGATGGCAGCAAAGAAAACGTACTTAACAGATATTCAAAAGAATTGAACTTTCGTCGATGCTGAAAAATAGTTACATAGTATTCTAAGTAAACTATAGGCATTGTAAATACTGTGGCTGGGAAGCCTATTCACTACGATCATTTAAACCTCGATTGATTATAGCTACTTCCATCATTAGACAGTAAAAAAGTGTGCCCACTTTCCTTCCTTTAAAGTGAGTTTAGAGTTCACGGTGTCCATTATGTCGTCAACCAATGTATTTTTATCCGACTACTGTTTTCTTTAATAATAAAGGAATTGCATCATAGGGAATGTGGGATAAAGTAGACTTCCCCAATCAACTTGATACCCATACATAGACATACGCATATACTTTATTTGATTAAAGACCTCTAAAAACTGAAATGCGGAATATATCACACTTAGTAGGTGAATATAATAATCAAGGAAACTTTAAATTAAAATATCGAAAAATAACCAAATAAAATGTGGCTAAAATCAAGCATTAAATGAATGGTTAGAAAATGATTTGGCCTTTGGAAATGAAATTCAACCCATGAAAAATAATTAGAAAAAAGTAAATGAAATGAAAAGTTGATATTAATTATTTTATTAATTTTATTATTTACTTTAAAATAATATTCAATTTCTATGTCAGCATTTTTTGCAGTTGGAAAAAGTAAATAGCATTTAAGAGAAGAATTTGATTAGTGCTAGGACTATGATCGAACTCCGGGGGAATAAATTCAGCCTCTCTATGACTTGAGCATTTGCAACCTTTGAGCACGTATTCGGTGTCGGCCTGCTCTAAAGTCCGCGGTATAGGCGGAGCACTTCATCGCATACAACCGGGTAAACTATGGATTTGAAGGTTTTGAAAGACAAAAGGGAGCGAGAAAATGGATTCCAAACAAAGCTCACGGGAAATAGGGTCGTTTGAAGTGAGAGAAAAGTGTGAAACAAGTCTGTGAAAAGAGAAAAAGAACCTGGAAAAGACTGAGCGAAGCAATGAAAGACAAGGATTGAGCCGAAAGTAGAAAAAAGAAATTTAAGTGAAAAAAGCTATTAGTTCCAAATGGAAAATAAAGGAAGCCAAAAAAAATCTTTGGTTTCCCCTATTGAATGAAAACGTGGGGAAAGAGGGAATTACATCAGATTTCTCTATAGACAGATTATATACGTCCTGGCCTTATATGCCTCAGGGCTTCCAGACTTACGACATTATGTAATTTCCAAAAACGAGGAAAATGACCCGAAGAAAGTGTTATGATATGAACAGAGGTAGTTAACGATAGGTTAGAGTTAGTTGGACTTAACTGCACCACTTAGCGCACCTACCAATAGTGTTCGATCTATGTACATATTTGTTCATACCCTCGTTATTTATTCATTGGCACGAAATTTGGTGATACACCGATGGTAGCAGTGTAATAGCAATAACAATATAATAATAAAAAATATTTTTAGATAGCTAAGAGTTTAAATTTATCCGCATCTTGAATTTTTTTCCCACCTTTTCCTGAAATTAATGTGGATTTAACTGGATTGAACATGCAATCAAAAGTATCATTTATTTAATGATATATGGCAGAATTATGCTTGCCCCAGAAAAGTATACCAAAGCATACCACCTATGGTTAACGGCGGTTTAAACATTGTTATTTACATTTTTATTGATTATAATTTTACTTTGTTATATCACTGGACTTACTTTTTCAAATTATTGAATAATTTTGTCACACTTAAACGACATATTCTGACTGTGAATGACGCCAATTATCGACGCATTATATATATTCTATCTGCGTTTAATCTCAAATGGGGAAACAATGAGGCGAGAACTCGTGAGTTTCATTCATTCCCATTGACACCCACAAAATAGGTCATTCCACCCTGAGGTGATGCTATTGTTCTAAGAGTGCACTTGTGTGAAAAGGGGTGGAGATGATGATCACCTTCTCACTGTAGCCTTTCCTGCTACATTCCATTTCCTGATAGCGCCACTCTGACTCCCAAGGGTACCCACTTCAACGGCGCTTTGCCCGAGGGCGCACTCCTGGACAGAGCTCGTCCCAGCCGAGCAAAATGAGAGGCCATCTCATGCAAGGCGGTGTGAATCTACCCCTGGGGATATGGGATCTCACGAAACGAGGAACTCACGGTTAGAGAATAGTGTCAGAATGCGTTTACAATCCCCTCGAAATCTTGAAACCGACCGAGAACCCGTATTTCACCGAAGACCCAGGGTAAAAGGGACAGAGTAAGGTAAAGAAATAGAAAACGTACTCTAAAATTAATATTTTTTAGCTCAAAATAGAACATATTTTCTCTTTTGACCCAAGGCCTTTTATCAAGGTGTAAATCTATTATAGTTTGATTTTAGTTTTATCAGAGTTACATCATAAAAAGAAGGTATATGATTGTTAGCATCATTATTCACCCAAAAATTATAATTTTTATATAGAAAATAGTAAAAATAGATCTGAAAATAGACTCTGTTAGACTACCTGCCTATAGTGATTGGTAATTATTAAGTTATCAAATTGAAAATATAATACCTTTTTCGAATTTAATGCTTATAAACGATATTCATAATTTAAAATACTAAAAACATTTTCCTAGATCACTTTGACTCTGATGACTCGTTCTCATTAAGGATTAGTTAATTTTTTTGCAAGGAATCATTATTTCATTTGAATGAATTTAAATTCGTCATTATGAAAATATTATTTTGCAAATGGGTGTACTTTTGTGCAATATCATCTAAAAAAATCAAGATAAACCTCGTATAGTGCATTTTTAGCCCTCATATGCCACGAGGTTACAAAGAGATATGCCAATTGGTTTCAATGCTGATTCGTTTTGATCTTTCACCAATTAATTTTGCATCAAAAAGGAATATAAGGCGAATAAGGTGAGAGTGCTCTTAGTGAAAAATTAGAAATGTCGAAAATGAAAGAAAAAAATATGCGTCAATGGTAACCTTATTTTGTATTACTACTCGTATTAACAGTAAAAATTTATTTCAGAGTCCTAATTACATGAAAAAAGCCCAGTATTGTGATTTCGCGGCGGAAGGTGAAACTTGGAGGCGTATTAAATCACTTTTATCCCTAAAAGTAGCAAAAAATTACTTATTTTAATTTCGCTAAGGCGTGTAGTATTTCTAACAAACTAACGCAGTGCCTTAAAATTCTTCTCAATAATATGTTAATCACAAAACAATTAGTGGTACAAAGTTATTTCCTAAACCTGTGAAACCAAGGAAAAACCTCTGCAAGACCAGAACGTTTTGCAACGATTAAAAGTTCAATATTAAAGACAGGATGATCGCCGACTGATTTTAAAATATTTAGAACTTAACTTTTAGAGCTTAACAGCCCGAATCACAGCTTAGGTTTAATTCAAAGATCAATTATATGTTCCAAAAAAATCTATTTTAGCTTTTCAGAGACGACAAGCAGCAGCAGAGAGAGTTTACTAAAACTGTCTCGTGGAATCTCAAATTCCCATAGGGTTAAATCATGACCACCAATTACGTCTATAAAGAGAAATAAATTGGGTAAATACGTGATTAAGCATGTTTTCATAAATGTTTCATTTATTTTTTAAACTAATATTTCCAATTGGGCAACGGCTGTGACATCAAAAAGTTTTTTTAAGGCAATAAGTTCTTTATTTACGAAAAGAATCATGTGAATTAAAGTTTTAATGCTTGTATTATATAACTTCTAGTGGGCCATAAATCACAGATTGGCGAAAAAGGCAAATGATTTAATATTATTACTTGATTCATGGGTGATGCCGCTAAACACAATTGCTGAGGTCGGAAGGAATACTACAGATGGCTTCACACGCGTCAATAAATATTAAATTCGCGGATATCTTCAAACATAACTGCACGCCGGAATCAAATCCATTTTCTGCCATAATTCCGTTCCAGTCTTCCGTGCAGCGTTAAATCATTCTCGCATCATTTCAACGCGTCACTAACATCGAAAAGGTTATTGGTTATCAGCTTAACATCTGATTACATTTATTCCATTGGTTACCATTATAAAAAAGGGCGTGCAAAAGTGTACTGCAGGATATTTCTCTAAAACTTCAGAGGGATGAATAATGGGATATCGATTAAAAAACTCATTCCTTTTACTTCACAAACACAATTTGAAATGAAAAGTTCGATACGTCATTTCTGATTTAATGTTTTTATTCCACCTCTAGCCAAAGATCATGTAGTGATTTGTTCCAAATTTTCCAGAGACAGAAATTTATGGTTGTAACTCAGAAGAATGTAATTAAACTAATGATAAAAAATATAGATAAAAGAATACGCAAAGAAAGAATAAGGTTTGCTCGTAATCTCAAAATATTTAATCATCATTAATAAACAGCAAACGGCATGGTTAATATCAGGCAAATTAAATGTTATGAATAAAAATGACTATAGTGCGAACTGCTAACAATCCATAAAAACCGAGACTTTAAATATCAAATGACGTTATATTGGTTTCAATGTTTGTATTTTGGGAATATCAGTGGCTAACAGGAATTTAACATTTTTATGTTTCAGTAGGTAACTCGACTTTCATCGGCTATTTCACTTATAGTTTCTCACTGAAACTTATTTTTGGACGGCATTGTATGATTTTCAACGCAGCGTACAAAACATAGAGGTAAAGATTGCGGGGTTGGATTCGTACTCTGTAATCACAGATTATATAGCCAAAGTAATGGTAAGAGATGAGGAAAATTATAATTTTTTATGTGCTCAGTGTAAAAGAAAAAATACGTAGCTATCTAAACGACTACCTATCACTGATATAATTATATGGATGATTAAGTGGTAACATGCATCAATTGTAGGAATTTGATTTAAAAAAACTATTACCAGCATTTTAGAGTACTCTTGCGAAAAGTATTTGAAAGAAAAAGGCTAAATTGAATTATCTCCTTGGAATATAAGTACTCCTTTAAGAAGTAAAATTTGACGCATGCCTTACAGTAAAAATCATACAGTTATATTCATATGGGGTATTTTCTTTTTCAAATATTAGCTTGATTAAAATCATAGTGGTGAGCTGATGTATCGAATTCCACTCAGAAAAAATAAAAAATGCAAATGTCATTTATAACTGATTATTACACGATTCTCATCTAAATTGATCAGTAGCATACAAAAAGGACATAGGATTATGCTTACAATGTATACTTTTGATTATGCATCAACGCGTTCGGACCAAATGAGGCAACAAATCGTGATTTATTTGTTTTTCCTGCTGACTATTGAAGATGATGAATTATTGAACTTGAGGTCCAAATTCCTCAACACCTAAACAATGATCGATGAGTGGGAGAAAAATTCCTGTTTTATATGCCATTTCTCAAATTATTTTGCCTGGATGCATTTTATTTGGTTCTAAATTCCTCAACCTTTAAACCATGATCGATAAGTGGGAAAAAAATTCCTGTTTTAGATGTCATTTCTCAACTTATTTTGCCTGCATGCGTTCTATTTGGAGTTAACGGCTCTGCTTTCACAAATGCTGAGCGGTAGAATGCTAAATATTGGATTAATGCGCCCTGTTGCACGCCGGAAGGACGTTAAAAGGGTGGTTTCCATGTGATTGAGGAATTTAGTCCCAGAATTAGGGTGGTTGAACGACAAATGAGCCTAGGCTTGCCAAGAAAAAAAAAAGATTCACCAGCACAGGTGATAAAGAATATAAATGAGCCATAGCAATAAGAAGGATACTTAAATGCACTGAAAACATCTAATTATTTAAGTGCTAAATTTTTATATTGAATGAAATCATCAAAGGCGCATAGTATATTTACTTAAATTCTATTAAATATTATGATATCCATTAAAATGACCATAAATTAGCATAAAATCTATAAATTGTATCATCCAGAGCTATTTTATTCTTCATTCTTTTCATAATAACTGCCCCAAAAAAGGCACAAAGTTATTAAATGTAAAGTAAATGTATTAGAGGCCCTGTCAGTTCATAATATGCTACAAATTTATCACTGTGATAGCCTTAGTCCAGCGTGGCCTAATAAGAAGATAATCAGCAAAATTTCACTTCAAATTGTATAAGGGAGACTAAGAAACCTCTCTTGCAAAACACTACGCTGACATAATTTAATTTTAGGTCTCCTCGGTATTATTCATAGAAGAAAATATAGAACTCACTCGTCAAATGGAAATCCAATTTTTAGCGACAATAACCGAGTCACGGAATACCTGCCGCAGCCAGATGCTCGACTTTTTTCGCTGCTGAGGTAAAATTTGAGTGATTCAGGGCCTAGGAAGCGAAAAAGATGGAGTGAAAAATAGTTTTCGAGATAAAATGATGCGATATAAATCCCAACAATAAGCGGCAAAGCGTCTAGAGAAGATTTCACGCAGCACTTCAGCGAAAATCAGCTGGAGTATGGATACATGATACATGCAACAAAAAAAAAAATAAAAAAAAATAGGTTCAGGGAAAAGGAGTGCAAAAGTTTTCACGATGCATTACAGGAAGTATAGAGGGGTTGCGACCTGGAAAAGACCGAAGTTATTTTAAACTTCCCAGGGGATAGTGTAGAGAAAACAAATGATTTACAACAACAGTTCGTGGGAGAGTGAGATGAAAAATATGATGCAGCCAGCTCTTAGAACTCCTTAGGCTGAAATTTCCTAAAATCTTATCGGTGGAAAGCCGTTATTTCTTATTCAAGTAATTTAATTATGTATTTTTCTACTGACTTGGTGTCAAATGCAACAGAAACTTGAACACCTGCAGCCACTTACAAACAGTAAAAGTGGAACATACGGGTTTGCTGATCATATCACTGAAAACGATATCTTCTAGAGCTCACTTTCAGAGAGCCCAATAGAATTGAGACGTGCTCCCCTTACCTTTGCCATATTATACAGAAGCCTATCATAGATGCATGCTGGGCAAAGAAACTTTCATAGTTGCAGACTCCTCATGAATATGAAAGACCCCTTTCTACATGGGAAACCTGCTTGTGAGGTGAGTGGTTGTGCTACTGATAACGTCTTCACAAAAGGGCGCGCACCGAACTTAAATAATCCTTTCCTGTGTGAGCGGTTCCTTCTAACCTTATATGCCTTAAATTTTGAAAAATATCCTTTTTAACATTGAGAGTACACAATGCTGATGATTTCATTAAATATTTAACAACAAAGTCCTGCGTGTACCACAAGTTAACATCCTAAATTAGAGAGGATGAAATATCACATATAGGATAGATAAATATTATTTTTTTTGCTGAAATCGGAGAAGAAACAGAAGATTATTTATTACATGCACAACTATGAAGGAAAATTATGTTTCTGGCTTCATTTTTTCACAACAACCAGGGAAAAAAAACAATTCCTAAAAGGCAAAACTAATTGGTCCCATGGAAAGAATTGTTCTTAAATTACTCCAGGGAAAAAAGAAAAAAGGATAGGATTGTATATAAAATTTGTATCTTAAGCTCATAGGTTAATTAGGTGGTAAAAAATAAAAACAATCTGTTAATAAATGAATTTACTTCTAGAGAGAGATATATAGATCGGATTTTCCACTACATACCGTAAGTCTGCGACTAAAGTTTAAATGCAGTTGCAATGTTCAGCTTTTTATTGGAGTAAAATATGAAAATGCAAATACAAATAAGATATTTAATGGCAATACAATAAAATATCAACTCTTTCTTCTAAAAATAGGTTGTCAAAAAGCATTTCCTAATTGGCAAGTTTTGTAATATTATAATTAGAAAACCTGAAATTTAATTTGTAAAAACGTTGAAATGAGATTTTCAAATCTCAAGCTCATTGTTTGGAACGAATTATAAATTTAATGGGAAAGAGAATTAATAATTACAAATGAAACTTTACGCAATTAAAGAAGTCATGATTCCTTCTGAAATAATACCTGAAATTGGTAATTGAAGTATCACTAGATAAATCATAGAAAAAATTACTAATGGAACAAAAGAGTTATTTTATTTTCACACTCTAATCTTCGCTTTATGCGTATTGAATGGCAAATTATTATTTTTTTCAAACTGGCTTACTGAGCTTAGTATATATTATGCAAAATAATGGCAAAATAACATACATATGATCCTCAAATAATTATAACACCATCAACACAATAAAGGAATTTAATAAACGCTTGTCCCATCCTCGTTAGAGCATTTTTTTTTTTTTTAATAGCTGTAAACGGCTGGTGTCCTAACACCCCCTGCCACACGCCTTTTAGGCGGCTTGCGGGGTATTATGTAGATGTAGATGTAGATGAACATTCTTTGAGCAAGTTCTCTATTTCTTACCTTCACGCGAAGAGCAATGTAAACCTTATTTATTAAGCAAATAAACTAAAATAGGCACTTTAGGTTCAGCATTTGGAATACAGGTCATGGTTTGAGAAAAAATATTGAATCATAATCGGGGCTTATCAATTACAACTCATGTCCATGGCAACTTGATATTCCCTCAATTGGTAGACGCATTAGAAGGACCTCTATAAATTCGTGAATTACTGAGTGTAGCAGTCAAGCGTTAGCAAATATTTTCTGCGTATGGCTAATAATTATTTATTCGTATAATTTTCGATGTCACTTATCTTTCTATAAGTAGAGGTCGCAAAATTATGTATTTCAAAATACAATGCCATAAGGAGAATCATTCTAAAAGGCCAAATTCATCGAACTTGCTTGGTCACCAGCAGAAGAGCTGTGCAACCATGAGTGGCTGGAACTAGTTAGGCCATCTAGGTCACTGCGTTAGATCTCATGAATACATGCAGCGATATCTGCTCAAACCTTTGTCCAAAATACGTAACTGGGGGAGGAAATTCACGAGAGTAACGGTACAAGGGTGAGTCGTAAACGAGAAAATGAGGGCGAGATATTACGACCGCCAAACTGCGAATCAAAAATCGAAACTTTGGGCCCATAAACAAAATCTCTTACGTGATTTTGAATGGAATTGACGTGTAGTGACGTGATTTTGAACGTAAAACATATCCTTGGTTTAACTGGGATTTCAGGAGAAGAAAAAAACGATACGAACAATTTTCGAAGTTACATCTACAAAAGAAAAGTCAAAGAACGAGGGAACAAAATTAAATCATAATTCTTTCCGAAAATTAAATCCTGTTAAGTACCTACTGTCACGTTTAATTCGGAAATGAGGACGGCAATGAAGCCTGGGGTGCACAAAACAAGCAGAAAGAAATTTAAAAATCCCAATGGACGAAAGTTTTTATCAATTTTACACGAAATCACCCCAAGCCATATATAAATATTGTTTACGAAAAACGAAGGCATTTCTTCAGCAAAAACTTTAAATTCGAGAAATTTCAACATAAAATAATAATAGAAAATATGAAAAATGATTAGGTCAGTGAAATTCCAATAAAAAAAAATGAATGTAAATTATATTCAAACATAAGAAATATGAAATTTTTAAATTTACTTTCACGATTGACACTAACATTTCCGATTTAGTACTTGCGAGAAAAGATTGAAGAGATTAAGTTTCAGTGCAGTCTCAAAGCAGCTATCATTGTCTTTTTGAATTATTTTCCAATTTCACGAAAACTGCATATGATGATGGAATACGGTAGCTTATACGATTAAAACAAGTATCAAAGCACGACAGTTTACATCTTTATAGTGTAAAGTGGTAATTCATTTCCTCGACGAGGAGAAGAAAAGGTCACAAAAAAGAATAAATGGTTACTAATATTTTCCAACTCTAAAATTTCTTGTGTATCTCAACCAACACTAGGTGTGACAAAAGTGTCTGGGATGAAATGTGACCATCAAACTATTCCCGTCAACCAATCAGTGGAGTCTCACCAAAGCACGTTGGCGTCGTGAAAATGATTGAATGCCCACAGTCACTCTATTCCATCACACCTTAAAAGAATTGAATAAAAAACCAGCCATCCAACATAAAATCTATTCTCTTTTTGCCCGTCAACAGGATACATTCGTTGCCTCTCGTATCCAGTATATTATGAAGCATTAGTATTAATGTTTGGGACCTAGACTACAAATTTTACCTGATCTACATTACACTTAGCTCCACAGAATTATATAGGGCGATTATATGGGACGTTTAAAAGGGTTTTATAGCATAAAAATTGAAAATGAAATATATGTCCGCTATCAATCTTCTTAGACCAAAATTTTATAGTTCATACACTATTATATACAGTTTTAACTGTATTAAATTAACTTATTACCTTAATTACCACTATTTAAATTACCTTCGGTGGGCCACTGGTAAGAATAGGGATTGGTCTAACTGGAATAAAGTGGCGTCCCGCAAGTGCTCGAAAATGCCGCTCAATAATTATCCTCTGCAGTCCAAAATTTTCATACGAACAGAGATAAATAAGAAAATGTCACTAATTCATAATTGATGTTGATTTTTCTAGACGAGACAAGTTTTCGCGAACATTCACGTATCTGAAGGATGGAAATGGAAGACTAAACAACATGATAGTCGATTGTAAATCACCATTTATTTTTTTTATAACTGGTGAACGGTGCTAGGTCAATCCAAAAATACTTTTTGTGGGATATCTCCGGAATGGTCTCACATTTTACGATCTTTTTAGCCCTGTCGACTTCCGTAGCATTAATGTCAAAAGATAGAGAAGCTTCATGTGAAAACATTACTGCTCTCCTACATATTTTTTTGATCAGATATGCCTCTTTGTGCACAAGTTCCGTGAAACAGTTTTGTTTCGAAGAGAGCTACTGCAAATGCCAGTATACCCGGCAAAGATAAAAGGAACAAAAAAGGACCCGAAGCTAGGTCTATTCAAGCTTTGAGGGAAAAAGTAACTTCAGGATTAAATCTAAAAGAGGTGAGGAACGACAAAAAAATGAGGAAACGGCTAAATGTGCTCCACTCAGTTTATCTCTGCGACTTGTAATCATGAATTTCCACAACGAGAGCAACTGCCACGTATGCGTATGACATTAAATGTATCATAAATTGCATACAGGAATATTTCAGATAACAAGAACATTAGGCATATCAGTCTAATGGAACTGAAAAAGTTTATATCTGTACACGTATGACACCCTATCGATACCACTCCGGAGGATGGTTTGCAAACCACTTGACATACACCCACAATCAAACGAAGTGATTGGTAGTACCCGTTGGTGTTCGGAAAAGAAAGTTATTAATTTACTACCAACATATTCCGTTAATTAATTTAAAAACAGATTTTTGCACAGTTAAAGTGAAAAACTTTATGAAGTAAAATAAATATTCTCCAATTAAAAATGGGTGTGATAAATGAAATTGCTGGGGATAGAGGATGATTATGCACATTAATGTGGTTTTCGTCGGTTTACTGAGCGGACATCATTGAATAGCATTAGATACAACTTTGATGGCTAATCTACTGAATTATGCCTTTTATACGACATGAAGATGACATCGGAACACAGATTTAAACCAACTGGGAACTTTGAGATAAAATGCACAAACGTCCTGTTTCCATTCAGCGTGTTTATTTATAACAGCTGGATTTAGTATAGTCCTACAGTATTGAATACGAGCTCGACCTCAACGCTGAATTAATATATCATCGCGTGCGAAGTTTTAGATAAGGATTGTTGCGCCCTTTCGTGTTTTGGTTTTAATATACAGTTACATGAACGAAAATAACGTCAGATTTAATAACGGTAAAACACTAAAAGTTCCTCTACAAAGCCTAAAAATAGGGTAAAAGTAAAAAAAGCAACATATTGTTTTCTTTGGCCTCAAATCAAAATATTATAATGGGATACATCTATTATATCTCAGTTAATAGTTTAAAATGGGCACTTTGTATACTTGTCATTCAAGGCTCAATTAGTATATAAAGTACTCATCAACTCGATAACTGATGAAAGAATTCTCATCATGCTGAAAATATTTTCCTTTTTTTTTACACAAGGCACTTACCATCCACATACTGCAACGTACGCGCTACAACATGATAGAATCATTATTGGTGTGAATCAATGTTCACTTGTCTCCTTCGTAAATTTATTCTTTTGATTTGCCCTCTCCAAAATTACGAACGTTGGGCAGGATAACTTCAAATGTTGTCAGAAAACTTGACATTGCTACCTCCTCATCCAATTTTCAATAGAGGTATGGTATTGAGAACTCTTGCATAGAAAATCAAACGTTTCCAACTTCTTTGGTTTTTGGAAAAATTGAAATAATTCCCTGTACATAAATAATGCTAAACGTACTGATTAGATTCATTAATGTAACTACGTGTCTTATTGCTCACTACAATTTGCAGTAGTGGAACTCGAAAAAGTGACCATTAGGCAGTAAAAGTATAACTTTCTCTTCATTATAACGAATACCAAGGATTTTCTGTTATTTCGCCTTTCTAATGCCGAATTTTTGGCTTGGCATATTTGAGTTCATGAAGAAAAATCCAAACACCTTCCTCAAAAGCTTTCCTTATTTCTCATTGTTAAATCCATTTTCTGCGAAAATTAAGCAGTAGGTTTTAGCGGGAAATTGAGATCGCACGCCATTGATATAGGTATTTCAGTAACTTTCATGGCCATAGCCTTACAAATGATTTCAAACGAATGCTTATTCAAAAGTTTTACTAATATTCTTATTTAACTCTTTGATTAATTAAAATGTTACCTGTGTCTCTAATATCAATACAATTATTTGTGCTGAAGGCTTAATTAGAGGTAAATGTAGGCACTTCGATTGTAAGATGAATGGAGAACTTAATTTGATCTGCAGGTTATACTTAGCTTTGAATTATATAGATTGCATTTGCTACAATTCCACGGACGGTTACGATTTTTTATTCCCAAATCTCACATTAGGCATTACCAATCTCTCAGGAGCCTGTATAAAGAGGATATGGTGTGGATGATGAAGGGAAATTTTTCCTAATTTCGCAAGAGGCGCGTTCGGAATTTCGAGGATGTGATTTCGCAAGCGAGGTTAGACTCACAAAAACGAAGAGGTCAAAGGATCAGCCAAGCAAGTATGTTCGATAGTATGGAAACGAACAAAGTGTGACCCAGACATACGTTTTGCAGCTCCCTTGCTTGCTGAGACAAGAAGATCTGAGGATAGAGGTTGATCTCCGTTGGTAGGACCAAAAGGAAGAAGGTAGAGTGAGTAGTAGGCTGCAGGGAAGAACATGGAATTTTGGGCATGTCAGCCACGGCTCCAATCTAGGTGGAGATGAGAGTACCCTCAAACGAAGGTAGTTAAGCTGATTATGGTAGGGGATTAATGGTAGCAGAGGGGATGAACTGTGGCCCCAAAGCACACCACTCATTTTCAGTCAGCAGACTGGGCGCTTGGGTATCCAATATATTCCAGGAGCGAAAATTCCACTCAAGAAAACTATTAGCCGTGATCGGGATTTGAACCCTGGTCTCCCGAATTTGTTCCAAGCTAGGCGGACTATTCTGAATTCCCAGAAGGAAATGATCCCACCACCAATTTTGTGGAAATAAACCCTATTAGTGATCCGCAACTCATGGGCCGTTCAACTTTTTCAACTCATCCGAATTTGAGCTCAAGTTTGGAAATTCAGAATAAACCGCCAGGTATTCCGCCACTTTAATTACCAAGGCATCTTCTTCCTCTGTACAGCTTTGCTGGCTTCGGAGGACAAGAGGGTTTATGCTGCCCGGCAAAAATTGCCACGAGACAGCGCAAATCAGAAAGGTTTAATACATAATTCAATGAATAATTGCGCAGTAGCCATCAGCGTACCTATTTGGAGTCATCCACAAGTGCACGTAAATTAAGAAAATTCAACAGAGGAAAAGGTATTTGACAAATCATGTGGTAGAACGAATCTCGCGCACATTTAAGAGAGATTCGTGTTAGAATCTCGGTTAAGGCATATGATTGCTCTCCCTAGGAATTTCCCTACTAAATGTGAATGCGTGTTTTGTACTTAGGTTAAAGCAGATATCGCTGGATGCACATCATAAGATCTAACGTAGTGATATAGATGACCTAACTAGTTCCAGCCACTCAAGGCTACACTGATCTTCTGTTATTAACGCAGAAAATGCGATGATTTTGGTCTTTCAGAATAATTTCCCTCACTTCATTACATTGTGAAATTTCTATTTTTCCTACTGGTAGAGATATAGAAGGATACAATTGAACTAAGACACTTTTAGGCATGCATAATTGTTAATCAGACGCAGAAAATAATTGTAAAGACTAGACCACAAATTGTCCGAATTTATTCTTTGGATAGTATCAAGGTGGGACATGAAATGCTAAATACACCTATCATAGTCTATTTTGAATTATGAAATGCTAATCAGTACCTGGTGCCCTACGCGTATGAACATGGGCAGTGTGCAAGGTAGCAATGATCGTTGCTGCACTGAAATAGCATGTACCCAAGAGACCTGCTAAGGCAGTACGTTGTATAAAAATTGACTTCTAAACCAACTACCAGGTTACGGTGTTTCTGACTTATTTGACTCAAAATATCTTAAAATTATGGTTAAAATGACCAGCAAGGTGGCTGAGAAAACAATATTTACGGCTATTAATAAAACGCTAAGTGTGTTCTGAAGACCTTACAGACAAAAGAATACAGGGAAGTGTGGAAAATTAAGCTAAGAGACCAAATTATGCAGGCGAAATTCTGGAGAGGTCCCGCGCAACCGTGGAAATTTCGGTACAGCGATATTTTCCTAGACAAAGCAGCTGAGGTATGCGTGGAAGATCCAGAGAGACGAGTGGTAAGTTTAGTGGGATATAACGGTAAAGGTGACCATAAAAGCGAATATCAAAGTTGATGGAACATCAAACTACGACATCAATAGTGGCGTCACACACAAGTTACGTGGCTTCTGCTAGCTCTTTATTTCGGTATGACTTCTGCCAGCGGCCTTTAAAAGGAGTTTAGTTGGCAACAACTACCTGTGAAATAAGCAGAAAAACTTTCTAGGTAAGAGCTGGAGGTGTGGAAACTTCAGCTAAGTTTTTTGTTGTCATCTTGTCGGTAAGGCTTTTCTTCCTTAAATAGACCCTGAAACTTGAGGGACCCTTGGGTAGCTAAGGATATAAGGCACTCAAGTGGGCATCACGCAAACAATATTAAAGTAAAGGAAAGTTTTATGGGCATATAACATTACAACTTGGACGTTAAAAATTATGACCGGAGTCTTTAACCCTCACTCTCACGCAGACAGTAATAAAATAAATTTTAGGAGCGTTGTCTTTAATAAAGTGTACTAAGAAGAAAAGGATTACATTATGAGAGAAAGAGAAAAATAAATGTACTAGATTAAAGCATTTCCATTCACAGAGTTCCAGAGCATTTATCACAAATCAGAAAAATGAAAGATTTTACTGTGCTGATTTAATGACATACTATTAATTATATAACATGCATGTAGGTTTATTGTTACTTTTTAAAATAAAACTATCATTTAAGATCTCCCAAGAAATAAAAATTAGCTTAATCATGCAATAAAATTTAATGCACAGATAGGTACGCAAGTCTGAGAACTGGGTGAAGGGAGTCAAAAAGCAACACATCAAAGAGCGCACTATCAAAGGTGGAGGTTTCTCTTTATACTTCCAAATAAAACCACGTATGTTCTCCCAAGAAATGGATAAAAATAGAAATAATAATTTTTTTCTATTTTAACTCAATCGTTTTGAAAATCCAAAACAGCTACGATAATTTCAAGGTAGCATACACATAATATACAAGCACTCCCACGAAAATGACTTAGAGAGGTCGAAACCAGATGAGAGAAGTCATCGAAATACGTGGGATATTGAAATGCATCATCATTATCACCATTACCACAAAATGCGATTGATTACTCATGCTTTATGAATACTGCACTGTCGTTTCAAAGGCCCTGAGAAATATCCATCCAAAAAGTCCTTTTTTTTTTTTAGCAAAAAAAGGTGCCCAAGAAATTGAAGCCTTGAGTTTCGTGAAAAGGGAACCTTATAAAACGCTAACGGATGTTCATGAAGTGATATTTCTTACATTTTAGGTAGAGAAATAAGGTCTTCTATTAATGGAATATTTGCATTTTAATTTACAAAATTCAAATAATGGGACACATAGTCGTATAAACTGAATACCATTGATCTTTCATGCATATTATCATATCATGTGAATAAATGAGGTATTTTTTCAATTAAATTATATATGTTTCAATAATAATAATATTGTAAAAAACCCTAGGTTGGGCAGAATCACAGAAAACACTAAATAAAGATAAAAAACACTCACAGGTACTGAATTTTCGTACCTTCCTCAGAGTTAGGTAGGAGACTCTCAAATGACAGGACCTTTGCCTCGTCGAGGAACATTTCAAAGTGTCAATAATAATATTTATATACATGGCCAAGAACATTATATTTGAAATTTTTTTATTTAACGAGAAATTTATCCAGTCACATAGAACTCTTGCCTGCGCTTGCGGGCGTTTGGCAAAACGATTTTCAATTGTCCGACACTGTGGATGAAACAAGGAGGCGTGCGATAGACACTTTCGGCACCAGAAGTTTCTGCCGGCAACAATTAATTCAAGGGCTTAGGTGGGTCATATGGTAATCCCACTGCCCCGGCTAGAGCAAAACGAAGCAGATTCCCCCTTGACCCAGACTCCGGATATCGCTTCCCTGCCGCACAGCATGCAAATCAGCGTCCTTTGACCCCACCAACGTAGCCACCTCAATTTCTCGTTCCCATCATCCCATTCGTTTCTCATCAATTTGCAACCCTCTGCACCGCAGGAGTGGCTGCTTGGAAAGAGTACTCCAGTCTTCCGCGGAACTCGCAGCGTACGATTTGCAAGCGGCGGAAACAATTGGGATTTGTATTCCCCTCGAACATGTTCTTGCTCTATCCTATTCGAGCCCTCTCATTGCTCTTGTTAACCAACCCCTCAAGAGTATTGCCGTCGTATCCACGCATACCTGGCTTAATACAAAGGAACGCCTTCGTTCGCCGCCGTAAAGCATTTGCAAACTCGCATCTTAATATTGAATAAAAAGACTTGCAAATAGCTTTGGAAGTTAAAAAATTCGAAAAATTAAAAACGGAACTTCTGTGCGTATATTTCGCGAGCATAAACAGAACGTGCATGAGATACAAGATATATTTTTTAAAGCATTTTAACTATAATTTGAAAAGCACCTAAGTTGAATATCATTTTCCTTGCGTTTTTGGAAGCGGCAAGCTTTCCTGCATCTCTGAAACGTACTAGAAAACTAATTGTAATATGATATCAAAGAATCATATAAATATGACAGTGCAAACTTCGTGATGTATTAACACGCCTGAACAATAACACTGTACTGCAAAAAAAAGTTCAAAAAATGCTCGGGCACAACTTACGGTGTTTCTAGCTAATTTTGGGACGTTAAATGTGAAAATTACCTCTGTTTTTATCTATCACCCTCCATTTTTACAAGCCACCCCAAATTGGGGTAACCAACCCCGTAATTAAACTTATCGCTTTTCAAGGGACTTTTACTAATGTTATCTGCGTCTGAGAAAAAACTGAAGGTTTGATTATATTAGGGTTGAAAGACACAAGCTTGACTGGGGTTGAAAATATAGAGGGGGTAAAATCGAAAAAAAAAACCTTTGAAAAACCATTGAAATTGCTATTTTTCTTGTTTTTTTTGCATATGATATGGTAGCTAATAAAAAGTTTTTAAAGGGATGAATACACTGTTCACCCCCCATTTTGTAAAGGATTAATATTTAACAAAATATAAGAGGGGAAGGGGGTACAAGAGGTGATATAAAGGGTTGCCACAAAAATCAGGACACAAATTAGAGCGCTTACCGTAAGGATGCAAGATGTATTTCAAATCGTCGCTTATGGAACACTTAAAAACATCAATAAGTTAAATAGTGCTTATGAAGAAAAGCATCGCAGCTTATATTAGCTACGATTTGCTCTAACACGCTTATAAAAAAACCTATTTCGATATACTGCATGCTATGAAACTGTTGCACGCTACACCAGTCAACTAATAGAATTTAATTTTCAATGTACGAGGTTATTCCTTTATTTTCTTATCTGAACTTAAGTTTAAGGCAAAGTTTACTCTTTATTTTTGATAGTGAAAAGGTTACACACAGTTAAAATTGAAGTTATCAGTTATACCTACGTCATATCTTGCTAAGAGATGATTAGGTTTCAGGTTTAATATTTCAAAACTCAATGTGTAATTCTCTCTCTATATGACTTTTAAATAAATATACTTATGTCACACATAATTAATGATATAATGCCCATTATAATCATTCAAACATTTAAAGAAATAAGTAATATTTCCATTTTGTGTAATTGCGTAACATAATTATTTGCAACTTTTCATGTATATTTCCAACGCACGGATCCATAGAAAAAATATTCAAAAAAATTATCCTTGCATTAAATTTATCACATTCACTAATTTTATTTTATTCGTTCGTAAGGCTAGTCTCCATTGACACTTAGTGTGCCTATTCAACACTGCTGAGCCATTTTACGCATGACGCTTACTCTTCATCCGTATAACCTCTTTTGAAACATCGTGAATGCAAGACCACATTCGCGATGTTCGGTGCATTACAAGTGCTCCTTAGTGACTTGAGGCAAGGCCGTATCCTCCTTCGTCGAGGATAGGACGATGTCTCGGAGGCGGAAGGGAATTAGACCTTACTCATTTGCAGACAGACCCTTTTATATATCCTCTTTTTCTTCTTTCCAGTTTCGCGACAGCACCTTGAAGCAGCAATGAAGGAAGAGAAACTGGTGCACTGTGTGGTGAGCAGTCATCCCTAAGAACAGTAGCCACGTAAACTCTTCCCTTATCATAAACATTTCTTAGACCCGACTGCATCACAACTTTTGCAGCTTTCGGTAAGGATATACATTCAATAAATAAAAACGAACAAACTTTGTATTGGTCTTTGTATTTGCGTCGAAACTAGTCGTACCACGAAAATAAATTGGTGGATTAATAAAAAGTTTGTTCGTTTTTATTTATTAAAATGAACTTCTACAAAGTTGAGCCTATGCCTATAGAAATTATCAAGGATATACGTATTTTCAAAAACCAAAACAAAGACTATGGCATTTTTAGGAAGCAACCCGATACGAACAAAAATTTTTATTGAGGATCAAGTCCTGGAGCAAGTGCCGCACTTCCAGTACTTAGGATGCGACATAACATATGACGAGGAAAAAGATATTATAAATAAGGTTAACACTTTCCAGAGAATATGTGGCACTATTAGAAGAACTCTAAAGAACAAAACAAGAAAAGAAACACAAATAAAATTTTACAAAGTGATGGCAGTCCCTACTGTACTCTACGGATCAGAATGTTGGGTACCAAAAAAGAAGGAATTAAGGCAGATAGAATCGTCTGAAATGAAATTTTTAAGATCAGTAAAAGGCTGCACAAGGTTGGATAAAATAAGAAACACTCAAATAAGAGATGAACTGGGTGTCCAAGCAGTCACTGACAAACTAAAAGACTACAAACATAGATGGAAGGAACATTTACTTCGAATGCCAAATGAAAGAATTCCAAAGCAAGCAATGGAATATCAACCATTTGGCAAGAGAAGTATAGGAAGACCAAGGAAAAGATGGTGATGTGGAGCCGGAACAGGCTTAGTAGCCTAATCCTGGAAGGAAGAAGAAGAAGATACATATTTTCCTTTGGGATAATTGGTTAAGGGACGACTTACCCATCCAAACGTACAGTCGGCATTAATGCACCAATTCCAAAGGCGAAATCTGCATGGTCTTCGTGATAGCATAGGACTTATTTAAATAACTGGTAGCCGAAAATGAGGCACCCAAGCGGAAGAGACTACGATGGGTGGGCACATATGCCCTATGCCAATCAAATTCCCTTAACAAGATTCGGAGATAGGGGCTGATCAACGTGATTGCTATCTCATAATTGCGAAGGTTCTGATGGGAATCCGAGGAAGGATAAGCCCTGATCTCAGAGCAAATAGCATTGACTGGAATGAGATGGTACTCTTTTGGAGATGAAATACTGGAGAATTCGAATATACCTCCAGAGAGTTTCTGAAAAATTAAAATTCAATTCCAATGGGAAATAAATAAACACTCATCGCCTAAATAAACATACGCCGTCGTTGGAGATGAAAGTAACGAGATAAAAGCTTAAAATAGATAAATTCTAACAAATTTACACTGGTGAATTCAATCATTCAAAGGAAATTTCTATGTAACATCCCTTCTAACTTTCTAGGGTGAGGTCTTTTCTTGGCTAAAACAGATACTATTTTATTTTAACTAAATAACGCAATATGCCCTCAAGTTAAGGGCTATAGTTAAAATTCATAGTGTTTAAAACAACTAACATAGGCGAAAATTTACAAAAAATAGGGTGGATAAGCAAACATGGATTAAATGTTACCAGGCTCCACACATAATATGCAGTACGAAAACCGAAAAATTATGAACGAGTTACTTAAATAGAAATACAAAGAAATGCAATCTCAATCGTTTTCCCGAGGAAGCAGAACTTAAAACACAAACCATTTCGGTGCGTTGCAACTTGGAAATCCACTTAAAGAAGGACGAAGAAATAAAATAAATATGGTCAAAACTGAGGAGAGGACTTAGAAACATAAAATGCGGAAATTTTAAATTTCAACTTTTTCCTCTTATGCAAAGGTTCTTTCATACTTCTTTTATTTTTTGTCATAATATAAATTATAAAATTTTATATTTGGTAATTTTCAATCAGTTTCTCAACTCCTAGGTTGGGTTATATTCTTAAAGGTAATATATATTTATATCGATATTAGACTTATAGTTATGGTGGTTCTTCCCTACTCGATGGTTCAGTCCAATATTTGCTTTAAGATAGGTGAGGGTGGAGATTAAGTAGAAGACAAGTGAAATTAAAACATTCAGGAAAGGGGGAGGCAATTCCTTTCCCTGGGCCAGGTCGCGCTTTGCGAATATTTGTTTTTGTGGTGTTCGGAGGCTTAATGGTATTCAAAACCACTAACACAGGCGAAAAATTACAAAAACTAGGGTGGATATGCAAACATGGGTTAACCAAAGTCTTAAACCTTTAGATCTGCAGTCAACGCTGTAATCACTAGACTACCACGCTACCATCTAAACCACTTATACTGCAAAGAGAACAAAATATTTCCTACAGTAGTAAATATTTTTCCTTTTTTAATATCGCATTTATTCTCTCTTCTCGCTTTGCTAATTTAAAAGCGTACCCTTAGGGCTGGAGTCATTAAATGTCATCCCCAAGGGGCTCATTATCGACTAAACATTGTCGAACACAGGGGAAACATTCACGCATTTTAAAGAAAAGGGTCGCTCCTTATAGCACCCTTCCTCACCTTTGAAATTATCGAAAATGTTTGAATTTGAGGGAAAACTTTCCCTTCAATCAGTTAATTTCCTCGCCCACTCAACCGTGATGACCTTTCGGGCACCTTCCACGAATCACCTATAAAAATACCCTTTAATCAGTTTCAATGGAGTTGAAAAAAATGTTTCAATCCTTGCCTGTAAGGCAAACTTAGAAATGACTATAAGTTGGGTAGGATTTCACCATTGCCATTGCATTGAATTCCCGCAGGTTTGACTCAAGGAATATTACTGCGATATACAATGATATTCATCAAAACATTGGCTCATGCTTTCAAATTATGATCCTTTGATCGGCCTGTTAAGTTACTTTTACCCACCATTCATTTAACAATTTATTTCTGATTACGCTTTATTTGAATTAAATAATAGGAGTTTTCGAATTGAAGCAATGCTACGATTCAGAAAAGTTCTCTCTTACAAAATATGCTTATGATAACGTACTTAAAAAGCTATTGTTCACAGAAAACTGTTTTACAATTCAATGTTCTTTGCCTCTTATAAATCAAAAGTAAATATATCATCAAAGGAATTTAAAAGCGTATTTTCTCCTTTACTTAGAGGTTCGAATTATTCCTCAAGCTATCATAATAAAGACTGATTAGTATCTTCTAGTTTAATACTTTGAAAGCTATTTATATCAATGAGCACAAGAACACTGTCTCCCAAAACTTGTGACTAAACTTTACTCTTTGATTCCAATTCCCTCATGATGATGAAATTTCGAATATAATTAGTCTTTTAAAAATTTTAGTTTTTTCATATTGCAGCTTAAGTTTCTACGAGACAAGTTTCCTTAGCATGAGAAACTGCGAAATAAATTTCAGAAAGATATGGCCTCGTGCAATATTATAGGGAAATGGTATGATGAAAAATATTTTTACGATATTTCATTTTACTTATGAGAGGAACATTCGCAGAGTCGTTATTAAAGCAAGGACTCAAACACAACACAACTTTATCGCTGGTACACCAAATTATATTTTCATTATTCTCTTACTCGCTTCGTCTCGCGTTGGAAGAGAATTGCCTTTGAGTTGTGGTAAAAAAATCCGTTGCGATACTGAGCCTTCTGGAGGTGCATCCGCAGCCGAATAATTTCCTCTAAGAGAGCTAGAATCAAATGGATGGAAATAGATTCAGCGCGAAAATGGTGACAATAGCTAGCCAAGGCCCGATAAAAAGCAAAGGAGATAAAAAGTTGTCGACCAACAAAATACAAGCTTTCAAAATCCTATACAAAATCCTAGCTTTCAAAACGCGAGGAGACCAAATCCTAGTCACCAAATGTGAGTCAAAATCTTCTGAATTCTGGGGGAGTGGGATAAAGGTATGTTTCGTATTCCGAGCAAGTAAAACGCTTTTTACCATACATTTTAAGAGGAAAATTCTTGGAAAATGGAGAGTGCAGTAGATATTCCGTAGCCTTTAACGGCGATTCAAGGTAACAGAATGCTAAGTAAGTTTTGGATAGAGCATCACACACTCAAAAGTATAAATAGGTGATTAAAGCAGTTGAGTTGAATTTCATCATGGTATTCCAGGTGACGAGAATCCTCACCATAAGATAACCATGCCTGAAATAATCGCCTTAGAGTAACTTGCTAAGTCTAGCTACTACTCAAATATCTACCTTGGAGTGGTTGCAGCCTGGGAAACTGAAAAAAGCAATATTTTAAAAGACTTATAACGGATATCAATTGTGGGCATCCACTGTCAGTAAAATTCACTTATTTCGCAATTATCGCCAATGATCTACGAATTTTTACCTATGTGAAGTAGCGTTGTAAAATTACCATATAAAATGTGGTTATAATGTAAATGTAAGGAAAATATGGTTCTAAAAGATATGAGTCAGTAGTAATTTAAGGCGGAAGGGGTACGCTATTTTGCAGATGTTTCAATATTAAATCAATTTTTTAAACGGGACTCTAAATTGGACAGAATAATAAATATTAAAAAATACTTTAGACATAGTTCACTCAGTTGAAAACGACTATTGTATTTAACTAATTGTAAGCCTGCATTATATATTTTTCTCAAACCGCGCATTTGATGACTAGAAATGACACACCGCATGGAACGTATCACAAAAAAATAATGTATTTCTTTACTTGACTTATTAACACATTTGAAATTTTACGTCACATGAACAACCACATCAGATAATTGAAAAAATAAACCACCAAAGGTCTACAGGTCATGTGGGAATGAAATGATAACATTCGTTTGCGTTGGGAATTAAAAGGATATACAGTACATCTTGCAGAGATTCATTATAAATAATTTTGGTAACAACCAGGATTGCACGCAAATGAACAGTAGTTATCTAAAAAAAACATTTACCCCACCTAAACAAAGATATGCATGGCACTAATCAAGATTGTGGAAAAATTTTAAAGCAACAGAAAAATGGCATCACACAGGGTACTCGCATTTGCTTAACAGACTCGAAAGAAGTCGAGCTCTTCTAGATGGAGGAGTACAGAAGACAAAAAACTTGGGCTCATTCCTAGGAACACTTCGTGAACTCATCCAAAGGAGGAATTCAAGGGATGGCTTGACGAGAGGAAGTGGCTCCGGCATGAAAGATAAAATTGAAATGAGTGGGAGTGAGGTCTGTGAGGGAAAAAGAAGAAGTTGGAGAAAAGGGTCCGAATAAGAGAAGGCAAAAAAAGCTATGAGGTTTGGATGGACCATGAAAATGACGATGAATGCATAAAGTATTTGACGGAAAGGAAGAATAAGAAGGTTTGAATGCCCAGAAAAAGGCCATTTCAGGAATGGGATGAGATATGCGGATTGAATATTTCTTGCGATATACGACGCTCTGAAAGAAAAGATCATATTACGAACATCTGAAGCGGCTGTCGACTACGAGCTAGATATGAAGAACAGATGTTGTATTTGAAGTCTCATCCTGGGAGCAATTGGAAGATCTTTTACTCCTCCCGTTATTGCTCTCGGCATATTAAGAAACAAGAATGAAGCAATAAATGTGTGTTTTCCGTGACGCTTCAAATATTATGAAAGAAAAACTAGAGCAAGTTTTAGCTAAAAGCAGCTAAATAGATCGGCTTCAGAGCATAGAAATAACCTGATAAAGACAACCAAAATTTGTGGAAAGCATTAAATACGTATTCTGTAGAGCCGAATACACAGAGATAGTTGACGTCGAAAACATAACTATACCTATTGTTGTTCTTATTATGAATTCTAATAACTTACACACAGTGAACCCTAAGATTACTATGTGAATTCAAATTTATGAAATAGGTTAAAGAATTTTTAAGCGAGGAGTGTATATTTTCTAAAACTAGTTTGAGGAACTCGAAAGAGATAAAAGTGAAAATGGTGACAATGGTGTATATTATTGCAGATATATTCGTGAAGTATCATTGCGCAAAATAATACGACAAAAGTACCCTGTAGGCTAAGCAAGTGTTATTGTGGCCATGAATGGTTGTGGTTGAATACATTTTTATTTACGACCAGAGTACAACAGTAGCGTTAAGGCGTCCAAAATTATACATTTTCTTCCTCAAGAAATAAAAAAAAACTAAAGACTTACTAACTTATTTTTTGTTTGAGCAAGTTAATATTTCGGCTGAGAAGGATTGTTAAAAGTTTTTGCATACAATGAGAGATTATATTATATGTGATCAACATAAAGCACGAAGATTAATTTCTTGAGATTTATTATGCTATACTTATTAATTTAAAAAGGATTTTAGATTCGTTTCTCATTTGAATACCGTTTCAACGAGACCTCAGCTAGTTCATAAAACCCCACTACCCATTCTCAAAACGTATGAGGTAAGATAGCGTATTACGATACTATTTTCATTCTGTACGAATACAGACAATGCTGTCATGAAAGATTCATAATAGATTAATCCTATTTATCTATTATGAAAAATTTTCTGGGGAATATTTAAAAGCACATAAGCTCTCTGACAAAGAGTATGATGGCATATTTTTTCCTGTGTAAATGTAAACGTATTATTGAGCATCCAATCGTGCCAGAAAACACAAGAGACGTTACTTATTAGCCTAAATACTAACAAAATATAGGCTTATAGCATTATTGTAGTAAAAATTGAATAATGTGAATATGTCTCAAGGTTAGAATGTCTTTTAACTTCAGCTCAAGTTTACTTCATTAACGGTAGTTTTAGCATAATTAGCACAGAATTAGTTATCCTATGTACTTTTCCATGTCAATGATAATACTGGGTAGTAAACATTTAAGCATTATGCCGGTACCTATATTAAATTATACGAAAGCTAAATTCATATAACCATTACTCAAATTGGTTCATAGCTAGATAGTGAGGATTACTTGCAATAAAGAGCAAAGAAGCCTTGAATTCTGTGTCATTGACTTATCCAAATAGTCTGGGACACGAAATATTTCCCATAAAGGAACCTACTAATATATATGCTAAGAATACCTAATTTGAATACGCATGGATGAAAAACCATAGGAGGATAAACGGAATAAATGAACGTCTAAGTCTCAACAGTTTATTTATTTTGAAGCTATGATATATGGCTACGCGGCATGAAAACATCATTTACAAACCCTTAATGATTATCAATCAGTGGCAGTGTAATAAGATTCGAATGCAATCATAAATAAAAGTTAGCCTTAAAATAAGAATGCAACTTTTATAGCATTCCAAATAGAACGTCAACTTTATTATTTCCTTTGATGATTTACCTGAAACTACGTACGCGTGATTCCGCAGTATAATTAACTATAAATATTACTATCGGCGAAAAAGTAGTATTCTGTTAATGGGATACAGGAATGCAGGGTATTATAATGATTGAAAACAAATAGAGTTAGAATGCAATTTGTGCGGTATCCAAATAAAATAAAGAGAGAATTATGGTCCTGAAGAAGTAATTAAGCGGGAAATATATAAAAAATTAATTTCATTCGAACCTATCCCTCACAAATATTTAAAAAGTTTTGTAGAAGATGTATCATACTAAAAATATAATGGAAACAACGAAGAAGTTGATTTAGATCAACTACCAATCGATTGTATTTTCTATCGTTAAGTTGAATTCTAATTACATATCTGGAAATAAAATAAAAGATCTTCAACGAAATTAATGGTTTGGAATACGCAGTGGAGAAAAATAAGCGTTAAAATACGAATGCAATTTTTATAGAATTCGCAATGGAACGGCAAATTTATAATTTCCTTTGGTGATCTACCTGCATTTACACACCGGTGCTCCTGCAGTATGAAAAATTGAATGAAATGTTTTGGCAATTATTTTGGCAATTTAATCTGCCGAGGAACGACTAATGATTGTCTACCAAAAAACGTCAAAGGTTACCTTAATGAAAGTTCCGAATTTATTATTCGTCAAAGAGACAGTAAATTAAGGGTCATCAATTGATCGGATGTGAAAAGTATTGAGCCAAATTTACCAAGAATACAAAGTCCCAGCAATTCTAATTTTAATACTTTTTCATTCATAAAGCTGCAATTTAAAAGCTTGGAACTTATAGACAAAAAGAAACCTAGAAAACGGTTGAAAATGGCTGTGTATAAAAACAAGTGTAAACCATCAATTTCGCATCAAATGAGTAAATGTAAAAAGGCATGAATTCGTGTTTCAGAGGCTCAAATGTTTTAAATTCTGTCGACTCTGCCATAGTTAAGCCGATGACCCACGGTCAAATTTGCGTCAAAATATTTGCATCAAATTTTGATACAACTGACGCGTACCGAGTCCCATGGTCAAAATTTCATCCAACTGACTTTTGGTCCTATCGTTTGGACCAAAATCGTTTTGTCTAAATGGATAGGGCAGGTTATAAATTTTCATCCAATTGGATGAAACCAACCAATCACAGAGCAAACCTTTGACAAAAAGCATCGCCAAGCGCTTGCACAAAAGCCACACAGGTTAAATTTATTATCGTCTGCATGAGTATTATAATTAATATATATATGTATTCAGGACATAAAAATTAACTTTGTTGTATTCCACACAGTATGCATAAAAAACCCAACCGGTTTCCATCTTTTCAGGTCATTATCACTATCGTAAACCTCTCGATGAAGACCTAAAAAGGCCGAAAACGGTTGAGTTTTTTCATAAATACTGTATGGAATATTAAAAAGTTTAGTTTTTAATCTCTAATGTCACCATACCGCGAAGTGAATTCACAAAGCATTATTTCAAATGTATAATACTATTTTAAAATTCAAATACGTTCATGATCGTCTATTTCATCACCTGGTGTGGTGCTAAAAGTAAAAATGAGCAAAAATTGGTCTCGATAGGCGATGGAAACTCTCAACTAGGGAATCCTTAATAATGAGTTGATGTTTCATAAGAAGGAAGCGATCTTTAGAATCGCAATACAAGGAGGGATGTTTTGGAAAGAATAAAAGATTTACTAAAGGTATCGAGGCCGAATTCTACAGGTTAGCTTTGTGGAGGGCATGCAGTCCGAGCGAGCGAGTAGCTGGAGAAATGACTAAAATGACGAATATACCTGTGAAACACTACAGCTGCCCGTTTCGATCACTATGAATATAGGATAAGGACCTTATTTTAGCAACTGCTAATTTAGAAGAGAAAAATGTGATTTCAATGCACGTTTACAGCACTATTCATAACATCTTCTCAACTACAATGTTCATCATTTATAAATAACAATTTCCTCGCGGGAATAATCTGCCTCACGTTTGTATCCTGGCGTTTTATTCTATCCTTAACCTTGCTGATAAGGGACATGAAATTATCCTCACCTATCTTCAATTAATATCGATAGTATACGGGAACATCGGCGACCAACTCCTTCTCCAGCAGGTTTAGCTCGTTTATTCCAACGCTTTCATACCCCCTTTCCAGCCCAGGCCAAGTTCAGCATTCCTTCTGTTTTCTTTTTTTTCGCCTCTTTAATGTTCAAGAGCCTGCTAGGACAATTTCAGCTGCTAAAAAGACAGAATCCTTCACTTCCACAAGCTTTCAAATTTGTTTCCATAAATATCGTCTTTCGTTTGCTTTTGGTCCAAATGAGATGCATCGTGGGACACCCCCGTCCCGTTGCATACAAATTTTTGTATCAAAACTTTTGGTCCAAAAATTTTGATGCAAATTTGACCATGGGACACCGGATTTAGAGTTAAGCGTACTTAATAGATTTGGTGAAATACCTCATTGCAGTTCACTCTGTTATTTACAATGGCTTACTTATCAGTTGGCAAGTTTTTATTTAAAATATCTATTCACAATATTTACCGTTGAACGACGAAATAATTACCACCTTTCCCTATTAAAAAATATGAGCTCTGAATTTTCGTTGCTACTGAGAATTGTTCCAAAAGGGCTTGCAAACATTCTGAAAGCATTCTTGAAGTTTAACAAATTTACGAATCTCATCTAACCGTACTTGATACGGTGATTGGCAAGTCCCTTCACAGTGGAAAATTACTAGAATAACTAATGACTATGCACAATGTAAGATAAAAATATAAAATTATGACGTTTGGACTGAGGATTTCAGAGACGGTATTTAATAAGAGAAAAATAAATGTTTAGAAATTCAGAAGTGGTGTAATAAATGTAAATTATATAAACGTATGATCTCCTGCGTAATGCCAATAAAATGCTGATGAATAAGGAAGCAGTCACATTTTAGCCTTCCAGTTATAATAGCCGTTTAAAAATATATATGAAGAAGAGAATATCAGTGGCTTCACCTTCACCTTACATTCAAAGCCTATGTCTTGATCAACGGTTGCCACTATTGTTTCTCTGGCCATTTTTACATGTTATTGCTAAAATTATTAATTATATTATAATTAATTAAAAGCGTATATTTTTAAATAGGGTATATCTATATCGATCTATTACTCAATTGAATACTACCCCATTTGAAGTTACGTTTTTAAGTCTCAGTAAATAATGAACTATCACTTCCATTTTTTCTTCCCCTCATCTTCTCCAATATTAAGTTACGCTTTACTGAACAGGTATTTAATGAGATTGATCCGAAAATTTCCATGGGAGGAATCGGATGACGTTTAAGGGGATGAAAAAGTTTAAATAAATGAACGAAAAAATTGTCGAGTATGATAGAAGAGCAGAAGATTAGAGACAAAATAAGCTATAAAAAGCTAAAAAATAAATTAGAAAAGGCTCGTAAGATAAACGCTGCCTTATATTGAAAAAAAGATTGATCATTTACATAATACACGTAGTAACAATAAAATTTCATGCTCTGCCAATGTTGCATATTTTTCTGAACCACACGGGAAACGATGGTTCATATCAGCCTTAGAAAAATACAATTTTTATGACCTCATTACTATTTGATATAATGCCACAAAACGAAAAAATGAGATATCCTTATTGGATGCAATAAATTACCCCATCAAGGAATATGAAAGGGTTAAAAGACTCAATGGTGATACAATGAAAGCTCTCGCGTGAAAAATATGTAATCACCGAACTAGCTCAGGCCTCTATCGTGGATATGACCCCTTTCAAATTGAAAGGGAAAATTTAAAGCTGGCTTGGGAGTAAACCTGAAGGAAGGATGATTGGAGATAACATATCGGGAGCTGTTATTAAAGTCGCTTCCATAATAAAATCTGTAATAATGTCATCTATAAGGTCTTTAGAAATTCACCAATATTGCCCCAACTTCCGCAGGCATAGCGATCAAGCTCGAATCAAAGCAGAAATCTTGTGAGTGGAACATTGCTGTATCAGGTATGATAGTTAGATCCCCTGCACACATGGATTAACTCGGAGGTTATGCAAATGACTTTGTGATATCATATATTGCATAGCAACAGCAGTTATAAAGAATTGTCAATAAGATAGTGAAATTTTCTTAAAGATCTTTGTGAACTAAGGGGTTTATTTCTCATGTATCATTTGCGCTTTTTAAGAATATACTGACGCATTTAATCATAGGGACGCTTCGTAAAACGTATTTTTGTGTATCTTTCGTCATAAGAAAGCAATGAAGTGGTATTTCAGGAGACCACTTGTAGCCTTCAGCAAAATCTTAGGTTAGAGTCGATAAAATCACGCTTATTCAGAAGCTGAATTTATTTTTGCTGAGATCCGAAAGGAATAACTGATAGGAAAAATTGGAGAGTTAATTAAGTCCCTCATTTACATCCAATTAGGAAAGAAATATATTTCAAAGGAATGACTTATGTGAGACGAGAAGGAATACAACCGACGGAAAAAATGTGAAGTAAGTCCCCCGAGTAATACCTGGAGATAAAGGACCCAGGAAAGAAAACATCCGTAACTAAAAGAATTAGATAGGGTAAAGAAGAAATGAATGGATGAACTAAGTTCAGTATAAGGATGAATGAATATGAGGAGAAAATACTGACATTAATGTGTACTTATACTTTATTTAAATACACACTGAGTCTTATTTTTCAGTAGTAGAAACACAAATAATGAACCAAGCACAGTACTACGAATAAAGGAATGTGAAGGGATGCTGCCGACACTAATGTGTACTTATGTCTTCTTTATAAGTACACACTGAGCCTTATTATCTCCAGTAGAAACACAAATAATGCGATACTCCAAGTCCTGCGTAGGCTAGGAGTAGTAGGTTAAGTACTCCACAGTAAATGTTAGATAAGACTCCTGGGCGGAAAAAAAATTCCCATAACTCCTCTAGAGAATGGGTAGGAACGAAACCTTTGTCTCCGTATACTTCCAAGGTGCTCCTGAGAGCTGACCCGGTCGGATTCCCATGTCAGCCATTCATCTCAATGAACGCCTGAAGTGCACTTCTAAGGTCAATCACCCTACCGTGTCTTAACTCGTCCACTCACACCTGTCCTGAAACTAGGAGAAATGGAGTAAGAGTGACGACAGAAAAAACCACCCCATTCCTCATTTGATCAAACACAAACAAGTTAGATGATCTCAGATGAGCCGTTTGTATTGATTGCATCTAAAGTTAATTCAAAGTGAAACCAAAGAGGATCAACGGAGTAATTAATGGAAATGAAAGGTTTAAAGTTAATGTACAGAAGAAAAAAACGTAACAATTCAAAATGCCATGTCTATTCTATACTATATAGGTAAGGAGGAATTAAGGTCATCGCCTTGGGGAGAAAGACGGTACATTAGAATCCTCCCTACCTTGGTTGTATGCAATTCGTCTCCAAAATAATGGACCTGAGGCCTATGCGAGTATGGTGCCGGCAAATAAAGGAAACTAGTGATCATTGTTAAAAGTGTGTTACTCGGTTTTTTTCCTTACCAAAACAATCTGTGATGAAGAGTGAGATTTTTGGGAAGAAAAGTAAGATTTAAGTCTTCATAAAAAATGGACTTTAATGAGAAAATGGATAAGGTAACCGATAACTCTATGACAAGTGGCTTTTAGGTAGTAGTTATAATTTTTCAAATGTTTTACTCATTTCTTGCTAAATTAGTAAAATATAAAGTCATAGATTAATAAATTAAAAATTTCTATCTTTTTATTTCTTTTTCTAGAAATTACGGGCGTCCCTCACCCTTAATCAGCCAATGTAATTCCAAGTCAGTGTACGCATTGTTTTTTTTTATATATTATATTATGGGAATAGTAGCGACTGAAATATGTTTGTATGAAGAATATAATGTATTTTTGCACTCCATCGAACGCGAACCCAAATACCACAGTCTCTTGCAGAGAGAGATGGTGAGGAAAAAATACAAGCCACAGGCATGAACTCCGGCTATCGTTCTCCAAAATCTTTTCCCTTTTTACTGTCTAAATTTATCCTCTCCCAGAACTTCATATATATGGGACCGTAACTCAGACCCTTTTTGTGAACCAAAAAGGTTATTTCATGACGAAAAACAGCTCTATATTTATACTACTTTCTCATACAACTTGCTACTTTTCATGAAGAGTTCAATCTTACCTTCCTTTTCATGAAACTCTTATCTTGCTCTGATATTACAAATTGCTTTTCGCACGAGTCACAGACATCACAAGTTTTCTCAATTTGGCAACACCATAATTGACCAAGATTCCTCCAAAGCTTTCCTTTTCACCTCAACGCTAAAATTTTTTATTCACCTTTTCAACGCCGGAGGCTACAACGTTAACCACTCCTCCAAGCACCTCAAATTGGCGCCTGTTTCTTTTCACCATTTAAGTCGAATTTTATATCAGGGAATAAGGTGTAAGGTCGTCACATATCCATAAAAAGGCTTCTTACTACCCACTTTCGCTCTAACGAGTTATTCAAAAAGCGGCACTAATCGAAAAAATTTCAGCTACGAAAGATTAGATTTTTGGGCCTGAAATGCCTACCTTCATCATCCCTTTGATAAGACCACACCTCACAAGGAGCACCCTTACTTCTCTCTCTTAAGGTGAGACGAGATAGAAATAGGAACATTTCTTACCTTCTCTCCCGTTTATTTGCCTCCGAAAAAGTCAATCTGGCAAACGCTTAGGCAGAAGGATAATTTATGTCGTGAAATGCGGGAAAAAGTTTATATGACAACTTTAATGAAAACTGTAAATTTGGTACTCATATGTGTAACTAATGAGAAAATGAACAGGGACAAAAATGTAAAGGAAGGAAACTTTCATATATTCCAAAAACACAATAATGTTTAGGATGAAGAACACTCAAAAGTCGTTTCATCACAACAAGGGATCCAGTTAAATCAAGAAATTTATGGTACACGTAGTGCTGTATCTATCTATGATCTTATTTTACATAAAAAATGGAGAAGAGCGCAACGAAAAAATGAGCAATGAACGCACCATTAATATTTTGATTTCCCTAATACCTTTATATACCTTTTTCAAGGGTTAATTCGGATAAATCTGCTGCTAAAATCGGATAAGGTGAAATATGATTCAACAAACATTAGCGAGAAATCACAATGCAATTTTTTTATGCATTCTCCGGTAGAATGTTTTTCAATTTTCTCAGAATTTAAATTTTGTCAACTCATTTCTTCACTCGCAAAACGATTAAAGATTTATTACTCCTTAAACGATTGACTACAATGAAAATTTAGCTGCTACACAGAAAATAAATGACTCTTTTCAGGCTTCTTGGAAAGAAACGTGAAGAATGAACTGTTGAAGAAAGGCTTGCACTTAAGTAACACGAAAGAGAGGGCTGTAGAGGCTGTTCAAATCCCCCGTGGATCCACCACTACACCAGAGGATGTGGGTTGATGGTGCACAGGAGGCTTGAAGGAATTCCGGCGGGAAGGCCAGGGTCCATGAATAAAAGAATGGGGGTAAAAAGGGATCCAAGCGACGATGCCGGCCTCAAAAAAGAGAGAAGCACCTCTAAACTCACTTACACCGTTCGACGATGGGTCGGCTGGGAATCGGGAGACTGCGTAAATGGAACAAAAGGAGTAGTTCACGGTTTCAATTGAAGAAAACGATCACTCTTCATTGTCTACAACACTGGTAAGGACTATATATTTAACGTGCTTCAAGTGTTCCATATACGCACCTCACCAAAGAATTGAATCGAGCGATACGTGCTACCTTTATCTAGTCGCTTATGTGGCGAGCTTATAATATACATGGTTCTCGCAGACTATGACATAATCTACACTCGCCAGAATTAAGCAAACTCCGTGCTTATAATAAGACCGCATTTTGAATAAAGACCTAAAAGTACCAACTTATTGGAATAATACTTAGGTACATAATTGAAAAATGCTGGCGATATTGCATTAATGTTCATCAAGGACAAATATCTGGTGAACATTGTTCACTGAATTATCACTATATGTAAAAACTACATAATATTGGGTAATTTGCAAAAGTTTTTCGGCATGTCACCTAAAAGTGAACATAGTTAGGCCTGATCCAGGGAGGAGATGCAAAGATTTAAGGATAGAACTGCAAAGAAATGGAAATGAAAGAACATTCCCTGTATAATGACTAGAATTGTCGTATCGTAACCGAATTTGAGATCCTTTTGGATTCGGTTTACCTTCCTATGAGCGAGAATGATCCTTACTTCATTCAAACATTTTTCTCATACTAGGGTACCTATTAATCTATTCTCGTTTTCAAATGGCTATTTTAATTTACAAATATAAACCCAGCTTAAGTCCCCGCGAAATTTTCTGCTACCTTCTATTCTAATAGGTGATTATTTAGAAACAGAAGTGAGAAATAGGTGTAGTGGCTTTAAAATTAGAAGAGAAGCGAGAATATAACGAATAGTTTGATCATAGAGTTGAATGTTATTGGATGACCGATGACAGAGGGGCTCAGAAAAGCACCAAATTCCTCAGGAAAGAGGAGAGTTTAATCTAAAGTCGTGCTATACGTAGCGAACAAATACAGATAAGAAAACCAGTGCAGGCGTTTGAGAAAATTTTGCCCTATAAATACCTCGTGACTGCTAAAATCCACATGCGTCTATGTAAGTTGTGTGGATCAAAGACATTAACTTTTACTATGAATATCCTTTACCGTTTAAAAGGTTGAATTAGAAAAACAGGGAAGTATAACCAGTGGTATTGATAATGGCACAGAGTATAAAATTTAAGCAACGTATTCGCAATTCTTAAGCCGTGTCAAAACATTCAAATCATCAGTAATCATTGAGTAAAACATCAATGTTAATATGAGTATTCCAAAGTCATTTCCTTTTATTCCCTACGATATAATATTTCACACATGAAAGGTATACATTATGAAACTGTCACTAACTTTCCTCTCAGAAAACATTCATTCATCATGTTCTAATGGTTGCGTTATAAAAGCTTTTGTTTTTCTGAACAAAATGCTCCCAACTACATTTCACAATTCGAGTAAGAAAAGCTGGAGAACTATGAAAAAGCTAAAAAGCTGGAAACCCCTAAAAAATTCAATATATTTTTGATAAAATTTGCAAGGCTATGTTATGTAAGTTATTGTTTCAAAAATATTTGCTAAATATAAGTACCGCTTGTTTACTAGAAATGATTTTTTTAAATTAATAAATAAACAAAAAATAGTATATTCTGAACAACAAAATGAGACCTAAACATTTACATTCATCAGTCACTGTGTTAATGTTCGATTAATAAATGTTGAATAGACAAAAGTCCTTGAAACTCAATTTTGAGGTAATGTGGGATTTGCTTATACATAGTCTATGCCATTCTAATTGGACACTATTGAACAGCAGGAAAGAGCAAGAAGCACGCAGAGGAAAACCTCCAGATAATGACACAAATATTTTTTTTGGAACACAAAAGGTGATTCCTTTGTAGCCCAAAGCAAAAAACAGAGTATTGGAATCCGCATGTAGTAGAATACTTGTCAACAATGATGTATTTGCCAAGGTAAACAGATAAAGATGAATTACCACTATCTGTTTCATACATATATTACAGCGAATCAGTAAATTCTGCTGAAAAATGTAATTTTCACCAATGTAGAGAGGCCAGATGGTATATGACAAGAAAATAAAGTCGACGGTAAAATGGAAATAAGAACACTGTTCACCCCTTGGTGATATTTTACTATTAATATATCATGAAAATAAACGGGTGCCAAGTTGCCTTAGGGATTTTTCCCCACGTTTCTTTTACATTTATTCGATCTTCTTAGATATCTAAATAATTTAATCTAATCTGATTTGTAAAATTTTTTTGCCATAGCACTTAAGTACAAACGAAATATTATTGATTAAATCCTGGCAAGCTTTCGTTACCGTTATAATTTACCTCGCCGAGGAACATTTGAAAGTGTATATATATATATAATAAATCATAATAACATATAATAGAAATTGAAACAAAGGGATAGAAACGTAAATACAGGACGATGACACTGTGGCGTGGAGATGGAACGAAGGCCGAAAACACATGGAAAAAAGTTCACCTGAACCGGGAATCGAACCACGGACCTTCTGCTTTCCGAGCAGATGCTCAGACCACCGAGCTATCCAGGCTAATCTAATCTCCAGTACGATTCCCGGTTCAGGTGAACTTTTTTCCATGTGTTTTCGGCCTTCGTTCCATCTCCACGCCACAGTGTCATCGTCCTATATTTATGTTTCTATCACTTTGTTTCAATTTCTATTATATGTTATTATGATTATATATTCGCCTGTGGCGATCTGTGTGAATGTGAATTTGAATGTAAATTTGAATGTTGCAGAATTTAAATAAAGCAGCACTTGAAGTTACTGTCGCATTATGGCTGAATCATGACGCAAATAATACGGAGAACTGATTTCCTACTTTACGAAAGGATGGAAAAGGTTAAAAGAAGTTAATAACAGGTTAAAAGGAAAGGGAAAATCAGTGTGGTTTTTTAATGCCTCGGGGAAAAAAATGGATATGCGCCTCGTTTCCATTCTCCTTGTGCTAATTCCATTGCCCTTTATCACATTATCGGGAGGATTTCAAGGAGGCAGGGAGTGGAGAAACGCGGAAACCCGGAGGAACAGTGCAAATCTCACCGTGGAGGAAGCAATTACGCAAGTTCACGCTAAAATCCGTTGGGGGCGCCGGCGTCTAATTTGGAGCCGTCAATATCGTATCCTCCGGCAACGAGCCACGTCACTCGCCAGTCATTAGAGCTGAATCAAAATCCTCTCCATCTGTCTATTGTGGAAGGAAATCAGTAACCCACTTTTCGATACCAAGGGAAGAAGAAAAGTTGTTTCGGCTGTCTTTCAACACAATATTGAGCAATATAATGAAGCCGAGTTCTAAAATATTGAGACTTGCACCAGTTTCTTGTACAAACGCGAAGGTAATGATGACATAATAGTAAACATATTATTTTACAGCACTTACGAGCTTTAGCTTTGCTAAATACGGTTTTAAATTCTATGGGAGGCCGTATGTTGAAAACAATCTTTTAATATGGAAATAATATCTCCTAACAACGAAAAAATATGAAAAATAATACGTAGGGTTGCACAAATAACATCGCCTGAATTCTCAATACGTCCATTAAATGAAATCTAATTTTGATACTGGATTTGAGGTTCAAATTTTCATGCTAAGGACTTCATATTTTATGAAGTATAGTAGAAAATTCAGTGCAGGAAATTTACCTTTAAGAAATCAAAAAGAGCCAAAATAATTCAATTATCAAACAGCGAGTGGCATACTTTGCGCTCCACCATATTAGTTATCAACAATAACATGATGCCTGAAACTTTCTACAGCAAAATGGGATGATATTCAAATTGGAATCCTTTTATGATTAATTTATGTTGAAGATATGCGTTTCTCAGAAATTTAATCCCTTTTTTTTCAGCAGAACATTATGGAACCTCAATAAATAGCCCGTCTTACATTTTTTAGCGTTTTGACTCGCAAAAGTATATCGCTATGATATCGGATCGTATCGATTTCATTATTATATACATAAGCAAACAATCGAGAAAAATTTTAGACAATTCCTTCTGATTTAGTGCACAAGTTAAAGTATTGTTTAAGAGATATTTATATAAATGTGAAAATTTAGAAAAATAGTATACAATGCTAATAGATGTGGGTAAATTCTCTCTCTCGTGATTCTCAACGGGTTAAAATGTCTATTTCTGCCGACGTTTCTACCTCTGACTTGGGGCTCATTCTCTTGGCTACTGAATAGTGTTTGGAGGGTATTGGTCTTCTTATCGAGGAGGTATTTGTTTTTTGGCTGCTACGCAACATTGCTACAATTAATTTGGAGCATCAAACTATGATAATTTTACAAAAAGGCATTATGTCAGTGCCTTAATACAGCTATTTGTGTTTTTTTATTATATATATTTCTTTATAAAACATTTCCGTAAATTTATGTTAATTTGTTGCTAATGGATCAACTGAGAAATTTAATTATCTCGGAAAAATATTGAAGATTATGTTTAAAGCGAGTCGGATTAATAATTTTAAATAAGACGAATGCTTTCTGAGGTTTTTTCTAGACCCTTTTACCCTCCTAGACTCTCTTTCCAGCCACTAGCTCATTTTTATTCTCCTCAGTAAGTTTCCATACCCTTCCGTCCCAAGAAATTATCCTGGACGTCCCGAAGAAATCATCCGTCTCTCATTTTCCACATCGCCAAGCCAAAAACGAGAAAACCGGCTATTATGACACGACGCAACAGGGAAGAGAAAAGGCCTACAGGATATTGACCTTTTTTTAATCAATATGTTCCAATCCTCCAACTCGAAATTTATTGCTATTCGTATCGATTTAATTATTATATACATAAGCTAACAATCGAGGAATGCTTTTTATTCTGCAATTTGTAATATTTACAATGCAATTTTAGACAGTTCCTTCTATGATTTAGTGCACAAGTTAAAGTATTGTTTAAGACATATTTTTTTATACATGAAAGTTCAGAAAAATAGTATAAAATGAAGGTTTTATTGATTTAAAGATTTTATATCCCGTTACTTGGAGACGTTTTTGGCAATGCACCCTCTTCAGTCTAACAGCAAAGTTAATCATCAAAACTTAATATTTTGAACCCTAGTGACAAATAACGTTGTGAATGCCAATATATTGCTGATTCCGGTGGCATAGTAATAATAAATAAATAAAAAAGTTATCATAAAAAGTATTTAATAATAGTATCAAACGTTTCGCACGTAAATTAAAATATTATTACTATCGTAATACAATTCTTTTTTAAGGTTTCGTTGGTTTAAATAGTTCAAATTGAGCGGAATGAATAATTATAATGCATTTTATGGGTGTACATCATTGGTTTAAACTTTCTTTATTTTTCAAAAACAGTAGTTTTTCATAGTTAATAATGTATTTAAAAGTTAACAATAAATTGTATTCACCTCATTCATAAATAAGATTAAAGTTCATTTTTATTGAAGTGCGAATCGTTATAAATATTGTTTTGATGTTAATGTTTAAAGAAATGAACGAATTTAGTAAAAATGGCTGCATTTCTAAGTAGTGCTTTTAAAGTAGCGACCGGCACTCAAGGTGTTGAAAAACTTGATCACTAAAACTTGAAAGGAGTGAATTTGCAGAATGATATAACTTATCAAACTTAAAATAATGGTAAAACTTTCTTACAAATATTATCACAAAAATGTAAAGTATACAATATTGTTGAATATCTATAAACAGAGAGCAAGAAACATGCATGTTGGCTGAGTAACAGTATTTAATTTAAGGAATTACTACTTGCCGAAGGCGTACAGGGCGTATTTTTCAGAACGAATTTAGGGGACAGCAGCAGTATTTTTAACGATGTTAACTAGTGATTAACCACTGGCCAGAGGCAAACAGGGGGATTGCTACTCTGGGCTTAGTGCGACGGCATGGATGGCAGCGGGGGAGGAATAAGGAGATTGTGTGGCTATCACAGCATGCGGCCGAGATCGATACAAAATCGCCCGGGGGATGTGTGGATGAGAGGAGAGGAGCGGCAGATAGATATATGATGGGGGTTTTGCGGCGGCCGAGTGGGGAAAGGCGCCAGAGTTGCACGGAGTCCCGTTTCCTGTTTGGAGTGGGCAGGGGCCGGGGCGAGAGGCGATGGTGGTAGCTTTTGACAACGGTCGCCACTGGGGCAGTTTGGGGGGTGGCTTTTGCGGTTAGCCCCCCGCATGAATTGTTGCGCGGAAAGTGGGAGAACTGATTTTTTTTTCAACGTTCGCTGACCTCGAGACAGTAAGACTTTCCGAAAAAAATAAATGCCTGACAAAATTGTAATAGAGGTAGTTTATGCAATGGTAGGTAGAAAGTTTCTGAGGGTCTAAAAAACGGTAAAAAGTTTCATCCTGCTCCACGATATTGAACAGCGAAGCATAGGTTTTTAGGAAGTACATACATATATAAGCACATATTACGCATACAGATACACCAACATTAGCACATGCATATAGATACACATATTTACTTGCTTTTGCTTTTACTTAAATATTTTCATTTTCAACAGATATCAGGGAGCCACTTTTGAATAGTATGGCATTCCGAAATGAATGAATACCTAACTAAATGATGATAATGTTACTAGTTTTATGTAATTGTTAGTAAAAAAAGTCTATGAGACTATAAAGCGGTAAATAGTTCCATAGGAATCTACGGTATCTACGAGAAATGCATAGATTTCTAGGAAGGACGTGAATATTCCCGTATTTAATTCCCTCACTTAAAGAACGAAGAAAGTGCAATTCTAAGATTTTTATGTCCATTCGATATCATGGACCCACCTTTGAATAATAAGTCATCCCGAAATAATGACTATGTAAAAGGTTATAGAGATACTAGTTTCTGTGATGGTAGGTTACTAAAAAGTAAAATAACTCTAAGAGACTAAAAATTGGTAAAAAGTTTCATCGGACTCTACGGTATCTAAAAGCGATGCATAGGATTCTAGGAAAGACGTTAAGATAAGTGCATTTACTCCCCTTACTAAAAGAAGGGATAGAACCAGCGGAATAAGGGAAAATGAAAGATTTTCATTTCAAATCGACAACAGGGAGCCACTTTAGAAAATGTTAGATATGAGAAAATAGTAAAAGTATATCACCGGTATCACTATAAAAACTGAAATATTTTATTTCTATAACTATTACATAATCGTCAATCGTTTAATGCATGCCTAACTAAATGATCATAATGTTACTAGTTTTATGTAATTGTTAGTAAAAAAAGTCTATGAGACTATAAAGCGGTAAATAGTTCCAGGGAGGGGAGGGTGTAGAGGGGAAGTCTGTAGTAAGTGGTGCAGGCCGTACCTCAGCGGTGCCGCGGTGCGGGGTGGCGCCCTGGGGGGGATTGCATTACGACGGACGATATCTCCTAAACGCTTAGAGATAGGTTAAAAAAAACAGAAAATTGGCCCTAAGGGCTTTACTTTTACGTTTTACATAGGAATAGCACTTTTTCAACCCCAAAAAACTCAATTGAGGGCCCTTAGTACTTAGGGCCCTTGGGGCACGGGTTGCCGTTATTTTAAAGTAACCAAATTTTAACACGTGAATATAGACCTCATTTGGATCATTTTGAGACCAGGAAAACATAACTTTTCGCAATTCTGAAAAATAAGGGCCGGCCTAACGTACAGTTATATTATTTTCATTCGCGGGAATACGAAGAATAAACTTGAAAAACTTACTGCCTTAAAATTAAACAACGTGACAGAAAGTAAAAGAGCAAAATGAATGAATCAGGAGAACAAGAAAACATAAATGTAAACAGGATGAAAAAAATGAGAAGGTACTAAAGAGATATTTAATCCCGCAGGAAGCTTTAAAAGAGGAAAGTGGAGAACAGAGAACAAAGATGATGGGGCCGGAAGATACAAAAAATGGAACAGAGAGGAAAAACGGTCGTTAGGAATATTTGGTGAGGGGAGATTGCAAAAATATATGGATGCGTGTCGGACTTGGGACAAATGGGAGAAACTGCCTGGGGAAAACCTAAAGGCCGCATTTTAGTGAGAAGACCCCATATTGTGGCCCCAGATTGGCAGCTTCCAGGGTGCCTTAGCAGGGGTAAATATAAACAAACACCTGAAATCCATTGAGGTACCTATTCTTCTGGTCTCAAAAAGAGTAGAGTGCTGGTATGAATGCTATTGAAGTGGTTGATGCAGAAGATGTAGCAATAAGTGTGTAAGTAAACATTTTTTACTCATTGAAATAGAGCTATAATTACCATACTAATATTCATCATAAACAGATGACGGGTATGTACTTATAAGAAATAAGGTTACGAAAATGAAAAGGAGACTTCGTTGATTTCCACTAATTTATTTTGTGACTTCAAGTGACTTGATAATGCCCTCTATGGTTCGAAACATGTCGTACGGAGAAAATAAATTAGTGGAAATCAACGAAGTTTCCTTTTCATTTTCGAGTATTAACTTCCACATAGTTGAGCCTAATACAATTGAACGAAGAAGGTTTCGATTAGGGTTACGAAATATCTATGATGCTTTAAATACATAACATTCTATCCTATATTGCGAAGTAGTATCAAATACTTGTGAGGATGCTCATCTCTTGGAAGTTGCGTCTCCGCAACGTTTATTTGGAATAGCCGAGGGAAAAAAAGTTAGAGAAAATTTCCGAAAAACAAGACCCCGATGGATCATTGAATATCGTTTCATCCAAGATGGGCAAAAGAAACCACCATGTGTAGCAAAAAGTATTCTTCTCCCAAACTGCTATATCTACACACAGTCTGTGTCCATGTTGCTGTGCCCACGCGTTCTAAGGAAGGAAACTCAAGAAAAAATGGACTTTATTAAAGCCAGAAAAAATTGAGTCCCATTGAAACCACTGTACAGTTAGAATATAGGGTACAGCAACATCAACGTGGTATCAACCAAGGTTATTTCGACTGAATTCAAGGAAAGAAAAACTAAATGACGGTCGTCACTCTTTTCATTTCAATCAAATACTTGCAGATGGATAAGCCAGTTCGCAATATTGTCCCCGAAAAATCGTCTCGACTCTATATCTCGCTAGTTTCGTTGTTCGTGCAGGGGAAAAGAATAGCATGTTGTAGAGTGTAAAGCCAACGGGAGAAAAAAAATATAACTTGTCACGTACGGATAGGGTTTAGTTTGAGTCTCCGAAGAGATAGGATAGGAGAAGAAACGGGTAGCAAGGATCCACAGGGCACTGTTTGGGCATAGCCTTGATGAGTTGGAACCATTTCTGACAGGATTTGAGATGAAATACCATATTGAAGAAGATCCTGATACAGGAAAGTCGCACTGAAAATATGAGTCAGTCTTTAAAAATAAATAGAACTACTCCATATAAGACACGGTCTCAGGCATTACTTTGTGGAATTGCTTCATGTTAAATGAAATAAAATAACAATGTTTTATTCCACACTTTATTTTAAATCGTACAACCAGTTTCAACACAACACCTGATGATAACACTAAGTGTTGAAACCGGTCGTACGATTTAAAATAAAGTGTGGAATAAAACATAGTTATTTTATTTCATAGAACTAATCCAAAATAGTCTTATTTATTTTATTTGCGGTAGAATATTTCTTCCAATCCATGTGTGAACTAAGGTTTCATTTTATGCGTCGGATTGCATTTAGCCTTATCAGTTAAGGCCTCTTTTATACGGTCAAGATAATGATTTGCGCAGTCTAAGAGGAAAATAATGATTCTCATTATTTTCTGCCACAAAGTTTGACATTCTCCATAAAACTATGTGTTTGTAAATGAAAAACTTACAGTTATTATCTGTTTGATGAATATTACACCAAGGTATAGAGGAAAAATTGGCGCGTTTGACATCAATTTTTTGCCTTAATTATATGATTTCCGACTTTTTTCGAAAAATTGATTAATACGCTTGCTAAAGAATTCATTGAAAGATATGCAATTTATCAGTCTTCATCGGAGTACCGAGCAATAGGGGATACAAAATTAAATTTACCTACGAAGACGCCAGTGAAAGCGCTTTATTATCCTACTTTTAAGGAATCTCTTACCCTACTTTTACTTTTCAAAGAAACTCTTTATTCATTAATTCAGTTGTAATAAATGTTTATTTCCAAATAAAATCGTAATAACATTCAGCGTCAGCAATCTCTAACCGTTTAGGGATAAAAATTTGTAAAAAAAACAGAAAATAGTTAATTAAATAAAGTTTTTAATTTACCGCATAAGGGTGAAGAGTGATGCGTTACTGTTATTAAAACAATAATAGTTGTGAAAATTTTGGTCAATTTTCATTTAATTTTTAATCGAAGATATAGAGCTGTATTAATTGTTGAGGAAAATTTTTATAGATCCAGAAAGAAGGAAATGGTCAGTAGAATAGCCCAAGCAAAGAGGGCACACCTCAAAATCAGGAGTCTCTCAACTTTTGGGATAAGAGCATTAAGGTAAGGAAGCAATTCATTAGCACTAGTATTTCATGCATACTGATTAATGGTACTGAGACATGGGCGTTGAAGGCAGCGGAGAATTCATGGTGGTAAGTTTTCAAAATTTGGTATTACATAAAAACGTTACGAAGATCAAATGACTAAATTTTGTTAGAAACGTGGAAGTTGTAAGAAGATTAGATGACCAAAGAAACTGTTTAAAAACCTTGGGCAACGATAGGAAAATTTCATTGGCCAACATGAGACGCGATGACAGGTTGATAATTATTGATAAAAGACTGGAGGAAGGAAAAAACGGCAGAGGTATGCCACGCATAAGATATATGGGACAGGTAATGATGGATTTAAAGCAAAAGAATTATTTAGGTGTTAAAACGTTGGCCGAAAGGAGAACTTAGCGGAGAATTGCGTCAAACTTATCTTAGGATTGATGACTGCTGGTGATGAGAACCTTTAAATGTCTCTGCAATTTATTTTTTTGTCACCTGTTTATATTTATTAAAATCTCTCCACTCGCAAAATCATAAACCTGTTCAGGAATTGTTACAGTTTCCGCGATGATACTTAATCATTCCTTCTTATACGTTTACTCCATTTTTCTGCCACCAACTATTCTGAATATTTTATAAATACTTTTCGTGTTCTACAACAGGGTAATTTAGTCAAATTGATCTATGTTTCGGAAAACGACTGGTCTTCATCGACAAAGTGACAAGTCGTTTTCCAAAGCACCAGGGTAATTATGTCGTATTGGCCGACGTTTTGGAAAACGACTTATCTTCTATCGGAAGACAAGTCGTTTTCCAAAACGTCGGCCAATACGACTGAATTACCCTGGTGTAGAACCCGAGAAGAATTCCTGCATATTTATTCACCGGGAAATATTAAAATCGTTCAGAATATTTTACCTTTCCACTCATTCGTTACACCGCAGTCCCAACGCTCCTCTCTACGACCTTTTCTGAAGCCGCATGAGGATGTGAAAATTCGAGTGGCGACCGTGTGTGGTAGGGTGGCAACGTGGACGCTTGAGCACTCGAATGCATGGGATGCCGCATAATTCGTGCGGGAGGGATGGACCGTGCAAAACCCTTCCACCCGCGAAGCCAGGGAAGCCTTGACCCAGTATCCGAATGGGTGTCCCCGTGTGACTCCATCAAAAGGTAACCCGTGGAGCGCAGCAGAGCGCTGTGTGCCCCAATTAGTAATTTTTTTGCGCCTCCAATGGCTTTGATTATCGCAGCGGTGCCATCGCCACGCGTTCTCTCAAGGGATTCGAATGAGATTTCTGTAATGGGTTAAATGCATCAAGAGCTCATATTTTAAATAACTTTTAGTATATACATGTAAATACACATACGCTAGAAAGTGACTCACATGGCCACAATAAATAAATTGATGTACGAATAAAAGAGAAAAACGCCCGTGATAAATAAAACAGAAAAAAATTGTTTGTAATGCCTTGAATGTGCTATAAATATGATGTTATTAATAAAATTTCTTCATGTCCTAAGGGGGGCACACAATACACTCATTGACGTTGTATAAATATGGAGATTACGGAGGGGATTATTATCTAATTATCGACGGAACGCCCCCCATCTCTCTGTAGACAGGAGGGGCACAGCAATCAACTCCTTTGGATTGCTGGCTGGGATCTTATCTTCTCTTGATAAGGATGGGGTGCGTTCCATTATTATTTTTTTACTATCTAAGTAAGTATTTTTGCGTGCTCACCCTTGGCCAAGAAGACGTTTCATTAATGAAAAAAGTATGGACAACACATTAAAGGTATAAAAACCTTTTTATTTTACTCAGAGGATAAAGAATAAAGACAAAATGCCTTGAAGGTGTTTAAGAAAATGGTGGCGGTTACTTTTTTATGCATTAAACGTCATTTAACTGCTTTTAGATAATGCATCACCAACCGACGACCACCAGTATTGCTATTTTCTATTTTATTGCGTGTCTATGATTTTATATTTGAAATACATGGGTATTTGGGAACATTTTGCGAACATTTTCCCTCACTTTAAATGCCTAAATTTTACCTCCAAGAAAACACTGGGTCAATATCTCACATTTGTGATGCAGGAAAATGTTTACTCTGACTGTCCTGAATATATAGGGGCATTCTCGTAAATTTTATTTAAATGGAAATACATGAGATTTATCAAATGGAGTAGGTATTGGGTCATATTCAATTCATTAAAATTGGATCATATTCGTTGGTTTGGGTAACTCGATCAAATTTTATGAAACAAACACTTTTGAAATACATTAATATTGTACGGGAAAGAATTTAAAATAAACGCTTCATCTTGCCTACTTATAATTTGATAACAAATTCTATTTTATAACCATTATATTAGACTTTGATTAATGAGGTATATGATTTTGGGCATTTTAATACGCAATCGTGGGTTTTACGGCAGTAGGTGTTTCATCGCAATATTTTGAAGTTACAAAAATAGAATTTATTGTGGATCTCAATCCTCACCCATCGAAACCTTCATTCAGCTTGAAGAACTGAGTAGGTGAACTGTAACTAAGGTGCCGCCATGACTGTAACGAGAACTGTTACAATTTCCATCAATTTCCAGCATACGCTCCAAACAGAGATACGGCTATAGCCCATTTGGTTCCCCATGCTACACTCAATTCTACGATCTGCCAAACAATTACAACAGCCAAACCAACAGCTCTCAACATCTACTATAAGGGCTACTCTCAAACCTTGCCAATTAGAGAGAATGCTTACAGAGACTTGCACGCAACTAGCCACGTCAGATACGTAAGAGATAGGAATAAAGAATCTCTTTCCCCTTCCCATCCCTGAATTCTAGCTCTTACCCTCATACCAGTAAACCTCTCCCCTCGTATGTCATGGTGTCACCCAACATTGTATTCCACACTAAAAATCTCCACCGGGCACGATACTTAGTTTAAAGAAAAGTAAATGGTACTCTATACATTAAAATATAAATGAATAATGGCGCAGCCTCTTTTCTAACGCTTCAAATAATCAGCATTATAAACTGGCTACTTAGTGTTGAGCAGGTGCAATAAAATAAAAATGTATTTCATAAAAAGAACGCAGAAATAAAAAGATGAGAGTACAGCGAACCCTATGAAGAAAAAAACTCCTTCCTTTAGGGCAGCCATTACTGGAAAAAATTGGTTTTAGCTCAGAAGATGGTATTTGCGGTTAATAAATTAAAATATTGTATTCCTCCACATAGCTTACGCATAGACTTAATGAAACCAAATGAACAATTTTGAATATGAATGGCATCAGTAAAGGAGTTCAGCGTACTTATTACAGCTTACTTGATCTTAGCCGTTATATAAGAGCTGATCTTATCCATAATATTGATAGTACCTACTTGGCTACTGGCTAAAGAATACCAAGATCAAAGTCCGGTAAAGCCTTCCAAAAACTCAAACAAAAATATTGTTAATACGAAATTGAACATGGAAAGAATCACGGAAACCGAGAAGCTTCTGTCTCACCTTACCTCAATATCCAAAAATTAAACTTTGTGTGGAGGTGAGGGTTAACTACGAAGTAATCAAATACCAAAGATAGACATATTCAGGAGAAAATTCTTATGAGCAAAGAATTGACGTCCGATATCAGAAGAGAAATGTTAATACAAAAATTTCTACTCAGCGACCACTTTTTAACGCCAGGAAAGATTGCTTGACGCATGAATAATCCCTTTAAGTAGTCAATAAGTGAGCAAATTGGTAAATAGATTACTATGAGGCTATGTGATTTAGTAAGCAGCGCCATCAACTCTTCAATGATGACCATGATTTTTAGTGTTCATTTGAAGTAGTGAGCACAAAGACCACAGCCAAGTAGAGTGGGCAACGGCACACCACAAGTCATTTTTTCCCGATTACCATAGCTTACTTTTCATCTACAACGGATTCAATTAATTTTAAAACAAAAACAGCTTCTGCAAATAAGCCCTCGTCACAAAAGACCTTTTAAAATAAATATGAAAGTTTAATATGAGAATTTCATGAAGGGAATATCGACCAAATAAGTGGTAATCGTATCTACAAGTAGCTCCTTCAGAAACATCCGGTTGAGTTGTTGCAAAGCATACAACAGACAACAAAGTTTTCCCCGACTTCACCATAGCTTACTTTTAATCTAAAACGGATTCAATTAATTTTAAAACAAAAATAGCTTCTGTAAATAAGCCCTCGACACAAAAGACCTTTTAAAATAAATATGAAAGTTGAACATGAGAATTTCATGAAGGGAATATCGACCAAATAAGTGGTAATCGTATCTACAAGTAGCTCCTCTAGAAACATCAAGTTGCGTTGTTACAAAGCATACAACTGACGACAAAATTTTCCCCGACTTCACCAAGGATGAGTAGAATAAATATCTCTCACAATGAAAAAGGGAAGCATTTACATGGGGAAACAACTGCTCTTGATCTTGAAATTGCGGTGCCAGGATGCTGACGTAAATCCCCTGCACCCATCGAGCAGAAAAATATACGAGTGTTGGAGTCGGTGAGGGGGCGTGTGTCGTAAATCAAAACTCGCTTCAACAACCAAACATCTGAGAGTAAGGAGCATGGTCTGATCTCCGAGCGTGAGGAGAAGAATACAAATACTCTGAGATATATTTTCTTCACACGCAGATTAATAGTAGAGGTCCGACGAAAAGCAAAAAAATATAGCTACTTTAAAACACGATTTTATCTTTAGGTAAAATTATTTGTGAATTTAAGTCACTCAAATTGTAAAAGTGTGAAAAATCAAATCAATAAACACATTTTTAGGTCAGTTTTAAAGGACATTGGCGCATTGGTGAAACTACATTATTTTCTGTTCTAGCATATGAATTATGCTGTGAAATAGCGTAAACTGGCGTGAGGTTGTACTGTGAAATAGCGTTAAAAATATGATTGCGATAGCTCTACTGGTTATGAAATTATTTTTACAATCAAACACTAAAGAAGTGAAGAAAAACCTTTTCGGGAGAGCTACCCAATGGAATATCCTAACCGCAATAATAATCTAGGCGCATGTCTTCCGCAGACATAACTAGCGTATGAAAGCGTCAATCGTATTGGAACGAAAAATGCCACTTGTGCTTGATAAAACTTAGAATTAGCTATTTGCTAAATTGGTAGAATACTCGTCCACAGGTGAAACATCCAATGCATTTTTCTGGCTGTTAATGCCTTTAATGAGTTCACCCTCTATTAAAGAGATAGTAAAGCGAAATGAAAATGAAAACGTTTTCATAAAATTTAATACTTAAAACTAAAACTAAAAAAAAAAGAATTTATTAAACCATGTTTTCATTGTAGTTATCATAATATTTCCTGAATACCCAAACTATCCCCGATATGTTCATATAAAGTCAAGTCACAGAAAAACTGCGAGGGGATGAGGATGCCTTTATGGTGGAAGTGGTGCAAAAACACACTGGCGAAAATTTTGGAAACTCGAATTCGATTCTGGGACAAAGCTAGTGATTTATTCTCGCGAATATTCATACTCCTTAAACAACATCTAAAGTTCGTTGACCGATGTACAAGGATCTTCAGTGAAGAAAAATGACACGTATACGAAATGATGAATGCATGAAAGAGAAAAATCTCCCGCGAAACAAATTTTACTTGCTAGTGTACGACTAGGGTTGTGTCGTTCTTGGGTTATGTCTAAGAAGAAACAAAGCGCATCGGGTAGACAGTGAATGGACGGCCTAAAGAGAATATCAAGACTTCACGGTGAGGGATATAAAAGCGAGAGCAAAATCCTGAAAGCAAACAGCTTGGCAGGAAGGTGTGAATTTACAAAGATGGAAGTAAAACAGCAGATAGGACGACCAAGTGCTTTCGACATGTGGCTATATAGAACGTGCACAAGCAGAGAGACGCGTATACTTTTACTACCCATTGATACACGATGCATCAACTGAAATACAGGGCGGTATAACAAAACGAGCTGACGCTTAAAAAAATAAAACCCCTCGGTGAAGGAGCGGATATTCTCTCAGGATTTTTTCCGTCTGCATCGTATATTCACAGAAGATTTTTTAAGGTGGATAACCCTCGGGTGATAAAATATATGAAGTACTATGTACTTCAATAGTATCTCTGTGGATCTCTGTCACAAAGTATTACGCAACAAAAATACTTGCAAAAATAAGTAAAACGCTGTATGTTAATATCAAGTGTATTTCATTTTTGTTATACTCCAACCCAACAAACTCCATTTTACCAGGCTCTGAAGAAAATGATTCTGGTATTTTTAACAAATGCCTCACAAAAGTCTGTTTTCTAAAATATATAAAATAAATTTCTTTTATAAAAATGATGTTATTATATATGTAGAAATGCTCATCAATACAATATCGAATGAAATGAAGACAGTATTCAGAGGCAATGAATGCATATTTTTATGATAATTGTGCTCATTCCAGTTGCAGATACTTAGGCGTAGCTTTGTTGAAACCATAGAGTAAAAAGAGATAAGTATCCTTCAAACACTACCACGTTAATTTATTCTGGTCATAGTGCCGTTTTGAAATGGAATGCGGATATTGAGAATTAATATGAGTAAAAAATTCTTAAAATATTTAACTAAAATATTTACCCAGTATTTCTTTGGACAACAACCAAATGTCTCTTCCGACATCAGATACAAAGATTGATAGATATACTGATGATATCAATCTATAATACATTTTTAACATAATAAATCTACACTAAGAATAGGAAATCTAAACTAATTCCCTTATCAGATATAAGCACTTAATTCCCTTATCAACAATATTGTTATCGATCAAAAAAATAAATATTGTATTTATTCGCCAATTAAATAATTAGAATATTGGTTAAACATTAATCGCTGGAAATTTAAATAAGACAAACTACCTTTGTCCTTTAAAAGTTGATCGTGTGATGATTACGAAGCTATCAATATTGAGAGTAGGTCGTGGTGTCACTCGAACGATCTTAAATATTTCATGTACACCACAAAGCATTTTCAGAGAAGATCAATATTGGACCTTTGAGGAGCATCGCGCCCACTGCAGGGTATCGCTAACAGGAAAATGAGTGCATCTAGAAGACATCAATCTCCTTTGAAGGATCCGCTAAGCAACAGAAAAATCCTTAAAACCGCCCACCCGGGGAATATATAAAGGATATTGTTTGGAGGTCTCTGATCCGACACCCGCTGGTCCCCAGAATTACCTCCTTAAATAAAATCCTCCCCACGCTCAGAAAAAAGCACTCTATCATCTTATTCACGGCATCCGCTTTATCCTTCTCGTGTTTTTTGAGCCGAGATCTCCGCTAGAGTTTTTTTGTGAGACATAGAATGAAGAAAAAGTATAAAATATTAATTTTTTAATGGGATAAAAAATAAATTTACTTGACCTAAATACATAAATTATTTGGCCACTGATTTTTTATGAGACGCCATAAATATGCATGAATAGTAGGGAGTACTTGAAAATTCGTTTCAAAGTAACGGAGTATCAACAGCAGGAGGATTACTTTTCCTTCTCGTAAAATAATTCTTGATAACGTGAGGGAATTCATTAAATAACATGGTATTTGCGTAAATTCATTATATGATCAATTGAAAAAAAATGACTAATCTCGTTTTATATTTTCCTTTTATTTTTTATCATTGCGGTTAAATAAGAAAGAAGTCTCTTGGCCTCATTATATCGCAAGTTCTACTCAAATCTTGTTAAAATGTAAAAAAATGATTATTTTAGAGTAGTTTGAACCTCAAACTTGACAAAAATATCCAACTCATATTTTTAATACCACTGTCCCTGATCAAGGGCCGAAAGAAGAAATTTACTCAAAACCTTACCAATAACTTCCTGGGACCACACAGGAAATTCCTTCAAATTTACATAAGAAACGTTCTGCCATGGAATGTAATCAGTGAATATCACTCAATTTATCGACCATTACTTACCGCGTTAACATGTTGCACTTAAAATTTATTAATATATTTCGGTTAAATTTTCGGCAACGCCATTAATTTTTATCTTACACCCATGTTCAAAAAGGGATTTCAAATCTTTATCTTACACCCATATTCATAAAGACATGACTCAGGCAACTACCGTCCGATTTCATTAACATCGATTATAGGCAAGATACTTCAGCATATCGTCGTTAGCATTATCATGACTTTCTAGGACAGTCTTAACTTTCTCCTTGACTGTCAGCACGGATTCTGAAAAGGTAGATCATACGAAACACAGCTCGCGCTCTTTCTTCACGATGTTCTAAAATCTGGTGAATCGATGAATCGAAAAGGCAAGTTGACGCACTATTTCTAGATTTTAGGGAAGCTTTCGACACGATACCTCACGACAAACTTTTATACAAATTACAGCCATGCGGATAAAACGAAACAGTTAGTTGTAAACTGGATACGTGACTTTCTGAGTGATCGTAAAAAAAATGTAGTTCTTGATGGAACTGCCATGGAATGTAGTCAGTGGGTATCACTCAATTTATCGACCAATACTTACTGCGTTAACATGTTGCACTTAAAATTTATTAATATATTTCGGTTAAATTTTCGGCAACGCCATTAATTTTTATCTTACACCCATATTCAAAAAGGGATTTCAAATCTTTATCTTACACCCATATTCAAAAAGGGATTTCAAATCTTTATCTTACACACATATTCATAAAGAGATGACTCAGGCAACTACCGTCCGGATACCGATGGATTAGCTCTGATGTTGTAAAAGTTACATCAGGTGTTCCACAAGGAAGCGTAATCGGCCTCCTGCTGTTCATTATATACATCAATGATCTCTGCTCCCGCATTAGCAGTAAAATACGTTTATTTGCTGACGACGCTGTCATCTATCGCGAAATTAGTGATCACTCTGACTATGCAATTCTATCATCGGACTTAAACAACGTTCATTTGTGGAGCCAAGAGTGGGGACTCGAACTTAATCTGAGCAAATGCATGACGGTACATTTTTTGCGAAATTCGTACCATTATAGCAATGATAATGCAGTGGATGGTATTAACATAAAGGCAACAGACGTTGTGAAGTACCTGGAAGTTACGATAACCTCGAACCTCACGTGGGGAACACGTATAAGGAATATTTGCGGAATAGCCCTGAAGAAGTAAGTAGTCGTCAAGTGTATTGCGGGAAAATTTTCGGATGAGAAAGTAAAAGAAAGGTGCTATTTCGCACTCGTCCGACCGCACCTTGAATATGCAACGAGTACATGGGATCCGGTGCAGAAAGAATTAATACACGAACTGAATAGGATACAAAGGAAGGCTGCGCGTTTCGTCAAAAACTGCTACGGGCGTACAGACAGTGTTATCCAGATATTAAGCGAATTAGGCTGGGAGCCGATCGACACTCGGAGGCTGAGCGCTAGGCTTAAATTGCTTGAACAATTGAGAATGGATATCTTTAAGAGCGACACAGAGAACATATTGTTAGAGCAGGTCCGATAGAAGCGATAAATTGAAAGGGAATTTTTGCCGAACGGATTGATATGGGATTTCGTTTTTTTCCCTAACCAGAAAGGACTTTAATGAACGTTAGTCCCAACTTCGTTAGAGTACTTCATATTTTTAAATCTTTAAACAGCTGGTGTCCTAACACCCCTTGCCACACGCCTTTTAGGCAGCTTGTAGATGTAGATCTTACAAAAAAATAAAATTTTAGACTTCTCTATTAATAATATGCCACTCAAGTGATACCTTAGTAACTATTTCAAAAAATATTCAGGACCTACTAGGTACTTCATAAACCAATGATGGTGATAAATTTATTAAAATATATTAAGAAGGTTCGTAACTGATCTGAAACTGATTTGGAATATAACACGGTTTTTAAAATCTACCATGTGTCTTCTTTATACTTAAAAAAATCAATCCATGGGATTTGAAAAGAGGAGTAAGAGAAGAATTATCCCTTCTTAAGATAGTTATGACAATTGTCTATGGAAATAAGCATAGGTAAAAACTTTCCTAAACTTTCTGATTTTGGCTCTCATTAAGTCCGTCAACCTTGACTATAGGGTTCAATAAACACCTGCGAAAAAATTAAGATATTAGGGAAGATATTTATGCATGGTAAAATGCGGATACGAACGCATAATAGAAAGGTCTCGGTGGTATACTAATGAAAAATAAAGAGGTCGAAGTAATAGAAATTACGGTAGGTCTTCAAAATTTTTTTGAGCATACACCTTTTAAGTACGTAATAATGTATTTTTTATGGTATTTGCATCCTATTTTCAGGTGAGTAAGTTTCAGCTTTTTATTTATCGAAGCCATTTAAAAATACAAGGTCCTTTTGGGATTCCGGAAACTCAAATATGAAGTTTCTTAGCGGATGCGATTTCCAAGGGATAGTGGTTTGAAAAATACCTTTGGTGGAGAAGGAGTTTCCCTGAGCAATCAGGAAATGTTTTGTTGGCACACTGCCCCCTTAGGAATATATTTTTTTCTCCCACGTAAGTTGGAGTTTATCTTTCGAGGGCAAAATGAAGACGGACGTTGGAGAAAGTTTCAACCACCACCCTCGTGCTACACGGTCTCATCTAGAATGAATGAGTTTCAAGAGCCAAACTGAGTTCCTATCCGGAAGGTGTATTTTTCAAATCTACCACCTTGGGTTAAAGGCCATTGAATATACTTCGAGTGGCTCCATTTATAACTTTAGAGCGAACTAAAAGAATAACAAAGTTGGTCAGCAAAATAAAAATTGAAATGCCTTCAACACGCATTAACTAATATGAAGACAGAGAATTCACGGAATAACGATATAACTTTTGTGATCGCAGAGAATAACTATTTAATAGAAAAAAATAACAAAAACTATTTAAATGGAAAAAACATTGGATATATTGACGCGGAAACCACATCAAAAAGATAACTTAGTGAGAAAAGGAGATATCAATTGATCTAGAAGTAGCGAATCCGTACATAACGCAGAAATGCCGACGCAAAAAACTAGCATTCCGAATAATAGCATAATAAGTATGGTAAATATGTATGGACAATGGCGAGATACAAGCTGAAAATAAACAAAATGGAAATTAAGATTTGGCAAATAGGAAAACAAAGGAGAGAAGAGGCGAGAGAGTTTTGTAATGGACGGAGTAAGAAATTAATCCTAGTCAGAGGAAATAGAATTCCTTTTGGCAAGTCCTTTCTATTGTTTCGACATCGTTATATTACATCAGTATACTTCCGAATGCGTTATGTATTGGGTTAGTAAATGCACACATATATCTCCACATTCAGGCGAATCTGTTTGCACATGTTTATTTTACCCTATAGTTAAGGTTTGCAGACTTCATTACACTGTACTACTGAACGCATGAAAATACGCTTATGTCACCAACAGAACAGCTCAAGTTAAGTGGGGTAACTTACAGGGATACCTCCTTAAATATTATTCTCACCGTGGAGATACAAGCCTCAAATCTCGCAGATTTTTGCCACTGGGCCGTCAAATTTTCTCCGAAATGGGCATTTTCGAAGCAGGATATTAGTGTCGTATATTATGTCAGGAGGTATACTCGTAAATGGTATCATTAGAATTTGTTTGCGTTTTGACTGTCGACTGTAAATGGTGTCATTAGAATTTGTTTACGTTTTTCCTCGCGTTCTGCAGCTTTCGTGGTTTGTTGACTCTTTGAAGGACTGACTTATGTCCCTCCCGTAAACGGCTGGCTTCTTGTAATGCACACCTCACGCTTTACCTCCCTCTGCTGGATACCACGCCAGATAATGGTGAACACATCGAGTAGTCTCCCGCCAACAACAACAGCTAAAGTCAAGCGGGGCAGCATTACACGTTTTTCTCGCCTTGGTGATACAATCCTCAAGTCTCACTGATATTTGTCCCTAGGATCCCAAGTACGCTCTAAAGACGGCTTCTTCGAAGTGGCTCTGAGAGTCGTATAATAAATTAGTAGATATTCTCGTAAATGGCTATATTGCCAGTGCTGCATAGATTTCTTAGAGCAGTCTTTGATCCTCTCATGTCAAAATTGGGTATGTTGGTGTTAATTTCGGCAAAAAATTATGTTTCCGTATATATATTTTTCCGTATTAATATTTAATGTGTTGTTGAAGGGTGAAATTTGTTTGCATTACTGCCATTATGACGCAATTCACTTACCTTCTTGCTGATTTTAATCCACTTAGATGCCCGCTGTCTGCTCTCCTCTGCTTTCTGCGTAGATATGTATTTATTTTTAAATGGAGAAAATAAAAAAAAATCTAAATAATATCTTCAGGCATTACTTTGTAAGAATAAAATAATAAACTTTGTAAGGTTCACAAACACATTTAAAATAGCGCCAAGGAAAACTAATATATAAAAAAAACACCATATGCTTGATTATAGGACTCTTAGGATAAATAGATGCCTTTATTTGGGCGAGGTTAGCACTAAAAACCCCTCTCCCGCCTAACCCCTAATAGGGTAGTTTCATTATTTTGATATTTGGAGGGAAGGGTCACCCAGGACACTATACAGTAGGGTTACGTAAATTAGATTCATATATATTAAAAAAAATTTAAAAAGTCAACAATATTATTTATTGGGAAATATTTAAGTCTTTTATAAGAATAGCATAAAGTAGCACACAAGTGAGTGCAGTATCTTTCTTGAATGAATTTGTCTTCTTCTTCAGTTCTTCTTAAAAGGAGAATTTCATGAACTCCTGCAAAAAAAATAGAATGAAAGATAAAATTAGTTAACTTCATTTAAATTGTTTCCGACATTAAAGAAAAAGAACACCTAATGAAAACACAAGGAATTTATGAGAAAGTTAGGACTTAATGAGTTTTATTGCGCTATGAGCCATGACTAAAATGGCCCTCAAGGAGTCACTGTCAAACATTATTTTGGAAATATCAACAAAAATTATTTATATAAGACGGAAAAATGATTGTAGAGATAATTTTACAATTTAACACTTTCATAAGAGAAAAGGCATTGAAATACAAGTCAGTTGTTTCTTGCACGATATATTCCCTGGAACAATATAATGAGTATTTAAATACCATGTCAAAATTAAAGAAAAATTCACATGCCATAAGCAGAAAATGTATAAAGTTAATTACACTCAGAAAAATCGGGATAGAGAAATTAAAAAAGAAAAGAGCTAATGTAAAATGTTATAACTCTCTCAAGTTTTCTGCCAGCCACGGTAGATTTGCATTGAATATGATGTCCAATTCATTTGATGAAGTCTTCACGGATCCAGATCCTTCATCAGCCCCCTATTGCACTGCATCTGTTTCTTTAGTTAGAAAGATGACCAATCACTTCCCACTGACGATGAACCAATGCTCCTCTTAACCTTCCTCTATTGGCAATAAATCTTTCTCAAATCATCAGGGGTGTCCGCATGTGAGTCTCACAGCTAGCAGTGTACTGGAGAAGCCATTGGGGTATCTGATATAATCAAACTTTCGGGAAGGGGGTTTAACAAAGTTAAAGGGATCAAATAAATTAATAAATACATCACTTGCATCAGATTAATACTGGCACCCGCTGTTGATATCTTAATTGAGATGAATTCACAAAAAAAGACATGTGTACCAGTGAAAGATAATTCTGCTATCTTGAAAAATCCGCGAGCATCCACCGACACCACTCCAAATCCAACCACAGTAACCTCTAGATCTAATTTCTCCCAGTCTTTGCTCACTTTCTTTTCTGCAAAGATATGAAACAGCACGGGTGACAGTTATCAGCCTTAATATGTATGTAATTACTTAAAGGGTACATAATTGCTGACGTGATAGAATGAACACTGTATGAACTCGACTGGATGCGATATTAACCCAGAGTACCCTGGTGTCTTTTGTTAATAGCAACCTGGAAAAATTCCGTTTCTATCCTCTTTTCCACTTCCTTAATTGAAGTAAATAACTTCATGAGGTTGGACCGGGTAACATTTCCATGCATCTAGTTTTTGCTAAATAAGTAAAAGAAACTACTTTTTACATTTCATACAGATTCTTATGTACCCCGATCGAATTCATCAACAATGCCTCACTTTCAAGGAGGAAGGGCCAACTATGAATATACGATATTTAAATTTGAGAAAGACAAATCTCATCTGGTGAAAGAAGGGAATCACTTGGGAAGATTTGAGCCCAGTAGGATGAAACAATGACTCTATGCAGTATAAAAAGTAGGGAATGTATTAAAATTTTATAAAATATTGTTATGCAAATGTTTAGGTACTTGGTACAAATAAGAATTAGGAGGATGATGTAAGATAATGATCAATTAGTATCCTCTAAATGAGCGGAAAATGCACTGTCAGTCTTTTTCTCAACTTCAACAGCTGAACAACACCCCTTTCCAAATTCTACAACTCTCAGGTGTTTCTTTTATACACAAAGAATAATTGCTAATGTAAATTTTATTGCTGATGTGAGATATGTAACATCCGGAAAATAAAAAAAATCACGCGTTAAAATTACGGGTTTGATTATCTTTGCTGATCGATTTATATCACCAGCCACAATTACGGCTAAATGAACTTGTTAATTAAATCATTAATGTACTCGTAGGTAATTAAATCAGCTAATCAACTATTACCAGGTGAAAAAATAGCCTACAGAAAGAAGGTAAAATAAGGTACCCGAGCATGTATATCTCTTAGCGACGAAAATAAGTAAACGAGACCACAGGAAAAAAACGTTGTCATATTAAGTTTTCGCCTGGTAAAAAATATAACCCAGAGGTTAAGATATATTGGTAGTAAAATCACATAGGAAAGTAATTTATACGACTTAAAAACTATTGTTGGGTGTAAAAATTCCCTCAGAGAAAACAACAAAATCCAGGCAATATATTCCATTTTAAAACTTTATTTTTTATTAAAATTTACTTTGAAGTTTCAGAGGGAAAAAACTAATTGCTTTTCTCAAGTATCTGCTGCCTAAAATGGGAAAAAATAGGTATATATCTAGGCATTCAGATTAGGCATTATCCGAGATGGGTTCTGGGAATGTGGGAGGCAAGCTGAAATGTCAGAAGTGGGGAGAACGAGTAATATCCCCTGCCGGGAGAATGGAGTGAAGCACCGGCGAAGATTTGTGTCTTCTCCGGATGAAACAGTGGCCACACGTAGGCACGGGCGTGCTCTGTATTTCGAAGCGCGGATATATACGCCTCAACACTTTCGAATAAACCCAAAGCGGCTTATTCACGTAAGCTCGGGCGTGGAAGAGCGGGAACTCGTGACTTATTTTACTCTCTTTTTCACTCGAAACTCGCTAGAATGAAATTCTCTTCCACGAACATATATTTCCTCACGGCTTGCCTCAACTAAAAGCATAACAACGGAAAATGTAATGTTTGCATCTAAACAGAAGAAGCACTACATCGAGTGGGAGGAAAACGATCTAGTAAGTGTTTGCGTTGATATATTTCTTTTTCGGCTGATAAGTTTTCGAGGCGAAGAGAATGTCAAAATAATGAATGTTCATTTTCTCGTTGAGTCTATAAGCTAAAGTGCTTTTTTCGGTTACTCATAGCTAATGCTTAAAAAATGCTGGCACGGGATCATAAAATGCTGCAACTGATCCACGAGAAAGTGAAAGCAGAGGATTTTATGATTGAAGAGGTGTTTTCTACGAAAGAGTTTTAATCCATCGAAATTAAAAAATCCATAAATTTAGTTCACGACCATTTTTTACAATGGTACCACAAAGAACATTGAAACAACAAATGGCCAAGGTGAAACAAATGTAATATGATGAAAGAGCCTTTTCCTGGGGGTTATTCAACCGTCGTAGGCAAATTACGGTGAAGCATGGATTTATGCAGCCCAAGGATAGAGTTTTGAAATCTCCCTTCCTCGTATAAAATGTAACCGCGTGTTTTATCCAACTCCAATTTTATTTGATTTCGTTCGCTATTTGGTTTTCTGATTGTATTAATCAATATGTTAATTTATGCTTTACTAGGATATGGTTTACTATGACGAACAATAAGTGACACTAGGAATTAAAAAATAAAGCAAGGTAGTTCATTGAATCAAGTGTTTGCCTAGTGGCTGTAGGGTCCTGAGTACCGTAGTGGTGAAAACCTCGGACTTTCTCAAATAATATCCTCCTCACTAAGCGTGGTGACCCAAGTAAAGGAACATAATTCGTGTATTTTTCCCGGCAATTACTGAGTGTGCAGTGAGTAGTACCATCACTAATTAAAAACCTATAGGGAACTCAGCTGTAACCTTAAGGTACAATATTGTGCTATACTTGTTGCTAACGAGAAACTCATAACAATAGAGAAACTCAGGGAAGTTTTAATTGGAGCTCATTTCTTTAAACTCCTTGAAAATTGGATGCAAATCTTACATCTTTGGGGAACAGATAAGAGGGCTTTATAAAACTTTTTACGCAGACAATAAGGAACTTTCAACGCTGCTCAAGTACATTCAATTACTCTATATTACTCGGGAAAATGTCAATATTTTAGCCAAGGATTGCTTGGTAATGATTCGAGTTCTATTTATTGCAAAAGGATAGTCAAACATTAGATGTAGATAAAGAATTAAAAAATGAGTCAACCTATTATATTCTACACTCAATGCAAAAAAAAATTACCTACGCATCATTTGATGATAGAATTTATTTACTATTTCACTCAATGGTCAATTACATATCATACAGCTCTAATAAAAGCCAGAAATTAACCAAAGGTAACATTCATATGCTCTCTATTATTTCGTGAAAAGTAAAACTTTTACGAAAAAAAAACAAATTGAAATTATCAAACACAACCATTTAACTTTGCAAAAAGGAAAGCATGCAACAATTTGGCAAAATTACTATTATTTCTGATTGGATTCCTTTAATAAAATTTTTTGTAGCGATGGTTGTCACAAAATAAATTAAAAATGTAATTAGAAGTTAAACCGAACCAATGGTGATACGGCGAGTGGCGACACGGATTTTATGGTAATTGGCTCAAAAAATAACAAAGAATTTATGACACAATTCTCGCGTCCGCTTATGAAGAAAATATTTACCTAGTCATTCATTAATGGATTTCATAATATTTAACGTCCTAATTACAGCAACAGTTGCGACGGATGAAACCAGCCGAGCATGTTTTATTAGGGTGACCTAGTTTTCGGCTCACTGACTCCTTACCATACAAATGACTGCGCATTTTATTTGACCAAAAAATGAATTTATACATTTATTCAGTTTAGTAAAAAGTTATGGGTAAGTTTAAAGAGCAAATGATGAACCTTAAACATTCTTCTCGAAGTAAAACGCTATTTTGTTGAGTTAACAGTAATCAATGATGAAATTAGTCATGGCACAAAAAATGCATAAATATATACTTACTATTAATTGATTGAATTCCTTGAGTGAAGTAATTTTAGGTCACTGAAATGCTCCAAAGCGTACATATTTGCATTTATTAACACGTACATTTTGATCTTTCCATGAAAATATACATAGTCTATACCAAAAAACACAAAGTCACGCAATATTGGGCAGGAAAAGTAATGCCTAGATTTATTTGGATAGGAAATGCGTTAGTGGAAAAAAATATGATAGCCACCAAGCACTAGAAGCCTATTCCGATCTCGTTTCCGATACTTTAAGTTGTCTTTCCTCAGAGGCTAACGTTTGTTGAATAGAAGGATGTAATAGAGGAAGAAAATGATATAACAATGACTATATACTACATAACACAAATGGGTACCTAGGAGTAAAAGCTGATGTATGGGAACCAGCACCCAGAAACGGGACGTTTTGCCGTCATGCATAAGTTCATCGCGAATAATCCATAGCGTGCACCTATTACTCCCGTGCGGTATACATGATCAGGAGTGCTAAAAGTGGAAAATGATCCCCTAGGTCACTCATCTTTATAAAAACAAGGGTCAACTTCCGAACTCATGAAAAGACAAAGTGTTATCAGAAAAGAATATTCGCTTAAGAGAAAATCCAAATTTAATCCACAATATACTTTGCTTATTCGCTACTTTCGGTAAATATAACTTTTAATTATTATAGAAAATATGTCAACTGCGGTAAATTGGCAGCCAAAATCTTTTAACAGTTAAGAAAAACAGGTAAAATGTTGAAATTATTGGTTTATAAAACTGCAATCTTGAGAGAATTATGCTTATTTCCACAACTAGGAAAATTTAACAAATACTCAGCGCTATTCAGCACAAACATGCAAAAATAACAGCCAAAGTTTAAAATCGGGTGTAGGCAAACATGCAATTTTAAAAACCAGATGCATATGATTAATTTCATCGATAATATATGAATTTAAAACTATATTTTATGGAAAACGATTTAAAATAAAGTAAATATATTATTCTCTCAGACCAAATCGGCACTCTTGGGGTTAAAAATGTACGTAGTTTCCATACTATATTATACTACTGCGTTAAAAAATTTCAAATAACAAATACTTCCAAGTAGAGACTTAGGGAGCTTGCGCTAAAGTCAATTGTCAGCGTCATACGCCAAACTTGAGGAAACTTTTTGCAGTTTCCCTGAGAATAATGCAGACCTTAAAGTCAATTACTTGCAGTACCATGGGTACTTGTGGTGGTGGTATGCTGTCATTACTAAGTAGGACGAACAGAGAAGTTTCTCAAAAGAACTAAAGGGAGACAGAATTTTATTGGAAAGACTCGAATTTCCACACATGTCTATCGGATTATTGCTCAAACTAAGGTTGAAGTTTCTACTCGTATCATGAAAATATATGACTGAGCCACGATTCTCATAGTTTTAGAGGAACCAAGTAAAGTTTTAATGATAAATTGAAGGTGATGGTAGCACGTGTAGTACTTCATGAATGTATTTGTAAACAAATTAGATAAAATCATACAAATAAAAAATGAATAGAGCGTATTACCTAATCAAATCTGTAAGACGCAAAATTGCAATCATTGATTTAGTTGCCATGGGCCATGTATGTGGCAAGATAGTAACAAGTTATTTGGTTCGCTCTACGTTTCGGAGAAAAATTTAGCCCTGGAGCTGAACAAAATATTAATTCCTCGCTACAGTACGCTAAAATGGGTGCCTACTTACAGAATGCAGCAAAACAGCATAATTTACGCATATTGTATTAAATGTGTGATCAAATATAACGTGAAATGGAATGCTATGGAGCACATATTAACGTTAAAAACTTAACAATAACAAAACATTTCTTTTCAAGGTTTGCCACTAAAACAGTTCAAATATTTACATTACATCCATTACGGTCACCAAATTACAGTTCAATAATTCCTTGAAGCATTTGGACATTCTATTTCAAAACAAAAATGCATTACATTCTTAATAAAATATTTTTTTTTAATTTTTATAGCAAGTAATTCCATTAAATGATGATAGATTTCTTAGAGAGTTAAGAAATAATTATTTAAGCTTTATAATTATATTTCTGGAAGCCTATTTGGGTCATTTGACTTAATTTTTAGAGCGCTCAATGATAAGAACTCACACAGCACAAAGTTTTGTGCGGAGGAACAAAAAGTTCACATTAATTGCCATGAGAAAAAAACTACCCTAGACCGCGAAGCAAGTCACAGATCGTTGGCTTTCCGGGCCACTGCGCAGAGCACTACGCTATCCATGTTCTTTAATTCGCATGGTAATTTTACCGAGGTTCCCGGTGTTTGATGCTAGGATCTTCCGGTCCATCAAGGTTGGCAACGCATAGGAACCTGCGCTTCCAATAAGCCACTACCGAAAGCCAAAGGACCGTCGTTTCGTTCCCAGTGAAGTGGATTTTTTTACCATGGCATTTAGCGTGAAATTCACCGCCCTTAACGCGGCAGGCTTGAATAAAACCACATTTTCCGCCAAGCACGGCGTTAGTAGTGGAATAGGGTTCACCCTTCAATTTCTACTTAGAAACGCAGATTCTTTTGCGTTGCCATCCTTGATGGAACGCAAGGGCATAACATTAAACACATCGGATCTCGGTAAAATTCGAAATACGTGTGCTAGAGGTTTTCTTTAGTGTGTAGCATCCGTGGAAGAGATATGAAAATACGAAAGTGATACAAAAGAACACAAAAAAGAAGTTAATTCAATGGTTTGAAAAATAATCCTGTAATTAGTAATTTCAACCAATCCTGGCGTGATATAGTGGAGGTTCGACACGTTGAAATAAAAGGTAGTCGTACTTTTCCACGGTTATTTAATGTGTACGAAGCGTTATGGCTTACAGAGCCATGTCTTGTACCAGATGATGGCCCCAAGAGTTGAATTGCGTCGTACACATTGAATAATAGTTGAAAAGTGCAACTATCTTTTATTTCAAAATTTAATTCGTAAATAAAAACTTACAGTAAATCATCCACAAATACTTAAATTCTACCGCTGTTTTCAATACAGTTTGTATTATTTTCAGGTGATCTGAAGATGGTAAAATGTGTTGAAACTTTTCGTGAAGTAAAATTGCCAATTGCTTTTAATTTATCAATTCTCTAAACTAAAACCTCTCTGGCAAACATCACTGCCCTTGCGGGAGGAGGCAGAATGGAATACCTACCCTCTTCCGACCCTCACACAAGCCACTCTTATTTTATCTCCAAAACAATCCTTTGTTTCCCTGAAAGGGCACTTCTTTTCTGCTTTTACCCTAGTTCTCTCCTTATCTTTCCCTCTCTCATCTAACTCCTGCTCTTAGCGCGACACGCCCCCATCTCCGTCACATTCGTCCCTTTAAAACCTACCCCGACCAGCCTTCGCACAATTTTTCTCATGCTTCCATTAACCAACTTCTACATCCCCAAAAACCATCTTATCTTTTCCTCCCCATTTTATCTGCCCTTTCGTTTTCTTCTCCTCTGCCATGATTTCATCCTTCTAACCTCCTCCGCGTAACAGCCTTCCTCGAAATGAATTGAAATAAAATTAAACAGCCAGCCTGCTATGCCTCGAGGTCACCCATTTATTCCCTTCCCACTATTCCCCACACACAGTCTCACACACGAAGTAAAACTTCTTTTTCCTTCTTTTTCGTGCAACCAGCCCCAAGGCTTTCTCCGAGCACTCTCGGTTCCATTCTCTTCTGTCGGTTTAAAAGAAGAGTTCCCGCGAAGAATTTCTCGGCTTATCGAAGCGAAAGGTCTCGTAATCCACGGATGTATCCTTGAGGCCCGAATATCTCGAAAAAGATTCTGCGTGGTAAATGGGGAGGGTTTCTTGGTGTTTAACCCGCTCGCTCAGAGGCAAAATTTGTTTCGATTGAGGTCTTTTGATGTGAACGTTCAGTCGGGGTAAAAATTGAAGTTCTCATTTGTTAAAACAGAAGAAACAGAGATCTGTTCAATATTTCCTAGAGTACTAGAAAAACCCAGATCACGAGGTTCTGATACAGTTGCATTCTGAACCTAAAGGCATGTGCAAGAAACACGGTTTGGAACAATGTATTATAAAGCACAGAAGACAATGGTTAAATGGATAATACTTACCTTACATTTAATGTTAATAGTTTTTGAAGCAATATTATTTGGTTGATTGGTAATGGCTGCGTTCTGTTTCAAAATTCTCGAATAATTCATTAACGCACCCACTCAGCACCATGCACCCTTACCCACCTCACCTTCAAATTGGTTTGAATAGGTGAGGGTAGTGCTCAACCTAAACTAAGAATCATGTGTAAGAATTATACGCATTTAAGAAAAGGGGGGTCAGTGATTTTTCATGTGTCAACTTGCACTTTGTCGTGTGATTAACCAGCTGGTGCAGAAGGAGGAAATGGATTTTAGGACATAGCTAAAAATATATAAGTGTAGAAAATATTTTGCGGCATGCATTAATGAAACACCTGATTTAATTCAATGCCGAGATGCAATGAAAATGCAAGGAAAATCGTAATACATACGCCGATTTTCTTCGGGTGTAAAACAGACTTCTCTAAACTTAATTTTATGGCGGTGGAAAGTAACTCCCAATGGAGCACTGGTAAGCATTAATGCGTAAAATATTGAACATTAAAATCATGTCATCGTAACATTGATGCGAGGAATGCAATTGCAGAATCATATATTCATGTACTGACAAATATGGTCGCTTTCTATGAAAGAATTTTTACATTATATCTATTTTTCAGTCCTCTGTTGTGCCCTAATTCCAAAATGTCAGCTACAAATGAAATAGACAATTTCCTCGGCGAAAAATGCACAGGCCTGATCACAATCACCAATCAAAATAATTGTCTTGCTTCCGGCACTAGCAAAAGATTCAAGAGCAGGAGAAAAGAGATATATCCACAAGGAAACTGACTATTCTCAGCCACTCCTTCCATCGAAAGGATTAAGGTCCGAAAAGGACGAGGATGCTGACCTCGCAGGAAGTAGAAGACTCCCTTAGGGAAAAGGCTTGTTGTATAAATAAAAATGAGTAACGGCGAGGAAGTAGCCTGAGGCGATAGGGAGTCCCCCGAAAACTGTAAGAATAGCCTGGCAAACAAAGAGGACGAGATAATATAAAGTAAGAGAATTAGGGCAAGTTAAGGTTTCTATTTTATGAAAGAGTCCAGACGTCACTATTTATTTTTTATTTTATTCTCAAATCACCGGATATAGCTTTTATTGGGCATTTTACACCGGGGTGTTCAACAAATGTAACAAGTAAACTTACACAAACAACCATGCCCTGGACCGGAGAAACCTACCCAGGCGGGACTCGAACCCGCGACCTCTTGTTTGGCAGGCGAGAACGTTACCCTGCCGCCACCGAGGCCGGCTGACATGGAATCATTTTATATTGAATTTGACAATGCTTCATATATTCCACAGATTTTTATTCAAAATCAACCGCAGTCTCAACGACTGACTGTCGGAGTCGTTGATACTGCTCTCTGCGTAAAGTTCTATTAGTCCCATTCTATGGCCCGTCTGGTAAGTGCAAAGGAAAAGTGGCATTACTAGTCATTAGTTTAATGCTAAACGCCCGTAAGGAAAAATAGTGGTGATATAGGCATAAACCACATTGACACTGAGTAAGAGAGAGCAAATAATATTGAACCAGGTAGCATTCGTGATATTCGTACCAAGAAACTCAAGCAATTGTATTCATGTGAGATTTAGAAATACTCCATCACTGCTTCAGATTGGCAAATCATGTGATTTTTACTTAATTTCTGACGTATTTCAATCAATTCTTTTTAAATGCTCGAATTTCATGGATGGTTTAACTCCTGGCGTCTCTCCACATGAGTCAAAGCATACTTTTGATCAAATGTTTTGCTAAGCCAATGTATATTTTTCGTAAATAAAAGAGGGCTAACAAATAAGGTCAAATACGTCGTTATGCTCGCATAAAATAATTTTTAATGGGTGAACCAACCACATCATTCTTGGAATATCTCGACTAGAAGGACTTAGATGAATAAATTATATGAAATACATATAGCATGGGAATGAATCATTTGAAGGTCAATGACATTTGCACGCCTCCACATTTCTTGATATATATGCCAGGTACCCATAAAGGCGTCAATTTTTCTTAACATATTTTTACGGCAAATCAAGGACATCTGTGAAATGTTTAAAAACAATTTTTATACATTTAACATATTTCCACACATGTCACATAACATTTTATTGAAAAATGTTTTAAAAAACATTATAACCACAAGCACATTATCTGTTTCTTACGTATTACAGCATTAATTTAAAAATCCAAACCCAGTAATTTTGAGCATTGAAGCGAATTTAATTAAGGTGTTTAAGCACTCAAAAACGACAGAGACTACATCATACCTGTGAAAATTTCCTGCCAAAAAGAAATGAAGTTTCGCAAGATAAACAAAGCGGTTGAACAACGGCCGACTTCACTAGAACCCAATGTAAGAGCTCGGAATAACCTGCTACAAGTTAACTTTCATAATCAATTATTAAAGGAATTTCATCTTGATAGACGTTTCTGGCCCACGTCGTCAATTTCAAAGGATAAACTTAATCCCCTGGAGGCGCAGGCACGACGGATACTTTTGTCCATCACGCTACTCCCGGCCCGGAGAAGTTTTTACCATCCCATTCACTTGAGTTTTACACCCTTCGCTCCGTCTCCGAAACGAGCAACAAATGGGAAGCTTTTTCCCCATGAAAAGCGGGAAGTTTCCGCCAAGTTACACTGGCTAATCGTAAAGAAAAGGCACTGTAGGGGGAATGGGAGGGGGAGCGATGCAAGGGAGAGAGCAGGGGATGATCTATTTTACAGGGAAAGGGGATATGACGGGACATGCAACCCGTAACTACGACAAAAGGTTGGAGCGTGACTCGGAACCTGTGCATTGGCCTCCGATAGCCTCGGGATATTATGCTAACATAACCTTACCACCTCAAACACACCCTGTTCCCCACCTAACAAGTTATCTCCCGCCTTCCCCACCTAAGTGACAAGAGAAGTAGGAGGGATACTGTCTTTCCACCTTGAGGGTGAATAGCGAACATTTTCACTAGCGTGGTTATTAAAGCCCCTGCCTCAAGACTCTCGCAATGCCCCCGAGACATTTATAGCAACGCGTGTAAACAAAGATGTTGCCTAACTTTTACCCGTATCTGCCGCTCGTCTTTTTTCTTCTGAATAACTCCATTCCCATTCATTTAAAGTGGTGCCTGCGCTTTGAAGCAGAAGACAAAAATAATAAGTTGGTAAATATAGGCTTAATGAGTAGATAAATAAAGCTAAGCTTTTCCTGCTGCACGACAAAACTTAACATTTGTAAGGTTGAATTTTCAAGCACAACGTTTAGGATAAATTATAATTCAAAAATATGAATAATACTTTGAATAACAAATAAAAGTAAAAATATTGAACAACGTACACCCTAAAAGACCTCCGCAGAAAAATTTTCAAATATTAATGAACTGAGGATTGAAAATCTTTTACTTGATAGAAATACTTGTATTTTTGGTGTTTAGGGCTAATGTGTCGTTTAGGAAAATAGGATCCCCCCTTTCGTAGCGAACATATATGAAAACACTGGCGATACGCCGGAATCTACCCTGAAAAACTGGAAGGATGCATGCTTTGAATGCTGCTTCCAAACTCCCGATAATAAAACCAAAGAAAAATATTATATGCCTCGATAAATAGTCGATGATTCAAGTGATACAACTTAATAGATACCATAAAAAAACGACGCAAAATTTATTAAAATTTGCGATTAAAAATGTTCACAAATAGAACATCAATGCTCATTATCACACAATCCTTCATCACAAAGCAAGAATTCCTTCATTTACGTGACCAATCGCCTTTACTTGAGTGAATTTTAACAACCTGCAATCTCATCATTAGCATCAACATTTCATAAATCGATTGGATTACAATCAGTCGAAGCACTTTTTAAAATTCTCCAACCTTTTATCTCCTAACACTTGCCTCAAACATATTTAACCCTTTCTCTACCCACAGCAGCCCGATATTTACGATCTTTGTGCCAAAACCATCAATCATATGCAGCCATCAAGTGACGATAAAGAGTTAATGGAACAACCGTGCACATAAAACATGTAAAGAGCTCTTTACTCTACATTAATCAAAAGGATAAATCAGCGAATTAAACTCGAATTGGTTTTTTGCAGCATACTGTAAGCAAACCAAAGCGGTATCTTCTATACCTCGATAATGCGATGCATGCTATGCTCTATTCACTGCCCATTCGGTTTACAGCTCTTAATCATGTCATTCAACCCTTCTCTGCTACCGCGCTAATACCCTTTTCAGAGGATTCATAAATCAATAATCTAAGTCCTTCTCAATCACCTAATATATGGCTGTATTTTAAATTTATGATCGTGCCAACCTCAAAATATATATTCTGCAATAAAAACACTCAATGGAAACATATGACTAAAAGGAGATAAATTTGAACTCTCTTTCCAGCGTATATAATATTTATATAAAATGAAAATTCAGTAACGAACTGTATAGACATTGAGGGCTGAGGATTAGAAAGTTGGAATTTGATGAGATTACTACTGCGCCTTGCAATTGCAGGTACACCATACACCAGATATCATAGGTTGATGCTGGGCGCACAAAAGTTTAGAAGAATATAATGATGAGATAACCTCTCTGTCTTATGTAGAAGATGAGGGTCAAATCGTATACTAACCTATCGAACGTTTATTGTAAATGGTCTGGCACTGGTATAAAACGAAGGTTAAAAAAAATCAAAAGGTCAAAAACTTAAAATGATGGCTTCAAAATAGGAAAAAAATTAAATTACATAAATCACATGCATTAATATTAAGGGTCCCCTAAATTTTTATGTGAATACATTTCAGCAAGATTTTTTTAAATTAAAAATATTAAATATTCTTTAAAGATTTTTTCATTTCAAATTGTAGGACTTTATTGAGAACTAAAAAAAACGGGAAATATAGATTTTTCTTTCCGGTTACTATGGTAAAAACAGTGGCGCCAACTCCATGGGGCCTGAGGGGGCCCGAGCCCCCTAAAAGATTCGTTTTGGGGGGCGGAGCCCCCTCAATAATTAAGATAATAAATAAGTTATATTATGCTTTGTGAAATCACAAAAATATATTGGTAATTTTTATTTCCCATGTTTGACGATAGTCACCTTTTAAAATAAATTCAACAATGTGTTAAAACAAATAATTATAAGGTTAAGCAGGTTAACTGAATCAAGTGGTGTGAATCATAATTAATGTTTCGGTGCTGCGACACACTTTGAATTTAACCTCTTCCCGGGGCAAGACCTCCGATATGGGCCCCCCAATATTTTTTATAAGTCGGCGCCCCTGAGTAAAAATGGACAATTTCCCACACATGACCACCTACTCCAATATATTTGATGAAATAACAATTTATGGGAATGGAAAAGAAGAAGGAAGCGACAGGAGCTTCAAGGAAATATTGGAGAGCGAGAAGCATGTATGCCAGTAGGCATGAAACTTGATCATTCGTAATTGTTCAGAAATCGCCCAGATAAGACAAATGGACCTGAAGTTTAGTTTCCTACCCATGAGTTACGACTCTACTGGGACTCAATTCTCGCAATCGATATTTCCGGGAAGTAATTAGAAAAGGGAGCATTCCACGTAATCAAGGAATTAAGATCGAGGGAAAAAAACATTACCAGTTTTGAGGTTCCGTAGCGGGATATCAGGTGTGATTACACCGATTCGGTTTGAAAGTTCCGAAAGCTGAAGTTGGCATAAATGATTCATAAGCCTAATTTTGGCCTTCATTCCACAAAATTACGCGTTAAGCCTAAGCTGTTGCATCTCAAACTATTATAATTGAGTGTTTGTCGCTGACTAAAATTAGCATAACGACGAATGCCTATTTGAGGATTTATTATTAGTTTTTTTGCATAAGCCTCAATATCACCATAAAAATATCCGAGGGAACTTTTAATAAACAAATTATGGCATTGATATCAGTGCAATATAAAATCCATTTTTAAAAAATCAGTCATTATTACCTGAAAACGATTATTTTCTTTATTGAATTATGAAATTCATCTGACTGATCTCAATATACACAGAGAATTTACTATTTTTAAACTTCAATGTGAATGCCTTAAATTTCATTAATTTACAAGTAAGGTAAGTTTACGATCATAATCACAAACATACCAAAATCAGTGCACAGAAACTCCAAAATAAAAATCATTATAACAAAAAATCTCATGGATACTTGAATTGCTAATCAAATCTATACCTAGAAGTCTGATAATCCATATATTTATTTTTAATTGGAAGTCATTGATAGCCTGGTAAATATTTTCCACATGAATAATTGCCATCTTATTATTAGTTGTATCTTGAAAAAAGTTTCCTTACATGTTTTGGGCTACTAAGAATGCAAAAAAGCTTCTAGTTTGCCGTAGAGTGCCAACATTGGAACTCGTTTTGTGTATTTTAGTGATGTCAATAACTATTACGTCCAGTTACGTGAGGATTTACTGATTAAAGTGTTAGGCCTTATTGTTTTAGGCTTTAATTGGTGAATTATGAAATGCTAGCGAATTTAAAGTTATCGAAAAGTTTCCTCAATATTTTCCTAAAAGGCTTTAAATTATATTTTCTTGAAGTTAAAATATCTGCGGAACATTTTTACCAATTTTGAATTTCCCGGGAATTCATTGATATTTAAATTAGCTATATTTATCGAGAGCCTTATTCAGCAAGGCTCTTGCGTCAGGCAGTAGGACTACAGGCGAGTGCGGACGGATTATCGAAAATGAGGGAGGGATGATATTTGCTTATCAGCCATGAACGGTTAATGGTTCGATAAGACCGGGTCGATTATACCGATCGAGACGAGACGGAACTTCGGTTCCGCTGGGAAGAATACCATTTATGCACGGAGGGCATGTTCCATTCCATTGTGCACCCATACAGCGACAGCTGCTGACTCGGTGGGCCTGAGACCTGAGCCTGCAGAAGGGTTTCCGAGATAATGGATGCGAAGGAAAGCTGGAATGAGGAGTGGATGGCAAAATCTATTGCGTAAATTTCCCGCGGACCGGTACACAATGGAATGCTGACGCCCCCTACCCAAATGAAGACAAGAATACGATTGAGCGTATTGATCTTGAGAAGGACCTTTAGAATAAGGCTTCATTAAAATACATGGGAATCGTACGACTTTGAACAACTTACATAAATGTTTAATAGTCGTCCAGATAAAACAAACGGAGGTGAGCGAAGTTTTTTCTTCGTGAGTTGGGACTCTTTCGGGACACAATTCTGCTAATTTCTGTAAATTTATAACTATATCAATAAATATATATCTAGTGTTAGACAGATGAACTTTTTGACTAAAGATTTATGGATGAATGTGTGCAGTAACAATTGCTTGCAATATTTACCAACTTAGTGCAATAAAAATCCCTAAATTGCATGAATTTTTCGAATTCTTAATTAAAACTATATTGAAACACCATTTCCGACTAACTAGCGCACTTTATATACAATCGAGACTTGGGATTCAAAACGTCGTATTTGAAAAATGCATGAATTATTATTATCTAAATTCCATTTATAAAACTCAACTCCTTATTAGAAAACATCACAATCTTCGCACGGTTAAAAACGCTGGTTAAAATAATTAAAAATTTCTTCGCCCTCTACGCACCATCGTGACTAATTGTAAGATTTCAATAAGTCGTCTTCATCATCGTTTTTTTGAATCCCAGATACATGAATTTCGATTTAAACCTTGAATACGTTATTATTATACGGAGTACAGAACGGAGGGAGAAATGAGTTAAGGTTCCTTGATCGATCTGCCCCGCCGGTGCACTGTAAGAATAAATAAGAATGACACTTTCGTCAAAATGTCCCCATTGCCGTAATATGCATCCTGTGGAAGTAAAACTCAAACAACACATAACCAACTTATGTTTTGACGGACGCTGGATAGTTTCAACCAAGGTTAAAAAAGATACCAAGAAAAGCAACAAAAATAACTCGCACGCTGAATTTACAGTAGCAATTTTTTTGCGCAAGAGATTTAAGACGCAAACTACCTGCATTTTAAACACCTCGTTACCAGTAAACTGGACTTAAATACACCTTATGATTCCAAATAGATTTACGGCAACTTATACTTATCTTATAATTGTAGTGAAGGCATCATTCACAATATATACCTTTCGTGTATCAATCATTCAACTGCTCTTTTATAATTGCATTGCCATGGCTGTTGACACCAGGTTGTTCCCTTCACAGAATCTACTTGCAAACAATTTTGTTATATATAAATGAAAATGACATACTCTGTCAAACTATCATGGGAATAATTGTCATAAACAATTGAAATTTCTTGTGACAGACCAAATAATGTGATTATGCACAAAAGAATGTATTTTATAACACGTGGAAAGGAATAAATCTTGGAAAAACACAGACAAGTTTGGGTTTCAAATTGTCTACTTAGGTTGAGAAAAACCATCATGACTACGAAGGCATCAGCAATCCCATAATAGTATGGGTGCTCCATTCATTCAGATGATAAATGACAAAATGAAGGATATTAAATCCTGCTCAATTACGCAATAAATGAGGAGAATAGGGGTAAAATACAATAATGAGAAAAGAATATGAAAGAAAACGAATTTATTTATGAGTTCACGAATGCAAAAATCATGTCATTTTGTATCGGTAAAACATTGTGATTGACTTGAGTAGAGAGAAATCTGCAATTAATTGTGCAAAAATAAGGGTAATTTTTTTATTACACCACAGAAGTGACGAGCGGTTTACCAAAAGTGAATCATTCACTTTCCTTCGAATTTCCTCTTCCAGGAGAATAATCCGCTACTCGTAGTCTACGGGCACCACAGCTGAAAGCGTTAGAGGGCATTACTTTGAACCTTGAGGGCAGGTTGAGCGTCCATAGCCGCGGCTCCTAGAACGAGCGCGGTCGTCGTCTTAATCTTGGGATCATTTTCCCATGCTTCCCAGGAGAGCCCACACATTTGCAGGCAAAAGCGGGACGCGAAATTCACGCATAGGGGCGCCGGGTCTAATTTAGTAATTTCCCTTTAAGATGTCTCAAGCCCACTCATTTCCTCTCACCTCGTCTTAAGCTTGTTACCAGAACGTGCAGACGCTAGTTTGGACAGAAACCTCTCTTTACGACCCTCCTATCGCGCCGTGTCGTCCCACTGCAATCTCAAGATTCCTTTATATGAAGAGATAGTAAAGCGATCGTTGTAGACCCCTACGGGCTATAATATATTGAGATGAAATTTTCTGGGCATTGGAATGATTATTTATTCAGGTAGACGCGAATTTTCCTAATAAATGATTAAAATATGAGGATATTTACCTTTTTTAGCATTATGATGAGGGCATTTAAGATATTTTTCTTCAGCCTTGGCTTTTTCAGAAATATTTTCCTGAAGTGTATATCTTGTACGTACCATTTAAAGCACTCTAAAAGAATAATAAAATGATTGAATCCTTAGCTCTTGCTCATAATTAATAATTGACATACTTAGGCCACATCACGTAGCAGTAAAAATTAAAGTACCCAATACTACGTCAAATTTTATTGGGAGATTATTACAGGTAATAAGTGACCTGAAAATTGAATAGTCCCTTAACCTAGCTGGCCGTGGCATAAAACCGGCTGTAAATCAAATAATAAAATGCTTTTATCAATTGAAAAAATATGCTTGAGTAACATCTAGGACATAAAAGCTACATCAATAGCTAAATTATTTACCTGTGGAATTACATACAGCTTTCTGTCTTACCGCAGGTTGTAAGGTGGTTTTACACTCGGCGTATCATCAACTTTTAAACCAATAATACCTGGGTGAAACTAACAAGCATTTGGTAAATACTCAGAGTAAGTAACAGAATATATATTATAAAATTACCACCTAAGTATGTATAATATTACGCTGATTTAGACTTGCCTCAAGACTGCTCTGCTCCTAGGTAACGTTAGCAATGGCAAATAAATTTTCCATTTTTAGGGCTCAAAAGCAGTAATTTTGTACGAGTATTTTATAAAGAGTTATTTATTGAGGCCTCCTTACTCCGCGCCGCATTGGTGCTTCTGTTAAAGGCTAAGGGAGGGGGGAATGTTACCCGGAAGACCCCTCCCACTCCCATGCTTACACCACTGAGCAGGTATCTCACGCAGTGGAAAGCCATCACTCAATTCACTACACCCACCAGATACCCTGTTATTTTTCAATGTTTCAAATGAGTAATCCTTGAAATGTTAAGATCACTCATCAAAAATTAATTGGACATAAAAAAAAGGCAAAACCCGATATTCGAGAGGGAGTTAGGAGAATTGAATTCCGTTGATTTTTTCAGAATTTTTAAGCTCTCTAATCGTAATGAATAAATTGAAAAAACTAAAAAAATCTAAAGCAAAAAACACAATTTTATTTCTTATAAACGATTCTCTACCTTTTTCCTTACGGCATGCGAAATTCCCAGTTACGAAGAGGAAAGGCCTAGTTCTTGCATACTAGTTTGTCTGTTAATTACATTTCAAAAATTATAAAGTGAATTTTTTGCGGTGAAACAAGATTTGGCGGAATATGGGACATTTAAGATCTTTGAATTTCTTAAAAAAAGAGAAAAAAATGTGCTGCATATTTCAAGGATAAATTTAACGCAGTAAAAGATTTAACGTATTTCCAAGCCATACATTCAAAGAGACATACCAAACTAAAAATGGCTATAGGACAGACGTTGGGTCCATCCTGTCACGAGTATTCACAAAAATGAAACTATAGAGCTTTGCTAATTTTTTTTTCACTTCCACATCTGGCATGCTGTCGGCAGCTTCGTACAATTCACAGGTATTATCCACGCGCGGCTTTTCATTAGTTTTATTTAGAAACGTGGGGGTTTATGTTTGTGTAGCATACAGAAAAATGAGCTGCATGCTCGGCTCGAACAAAGAAGGAAATTCTGGCGGTGATTCAAAGACCTCACTTCCTCCTTCCGGCTCAGAAAAAAAGTTTTTGTCCGCGTGTCTCCGCCATTTCATTCGTATTTTTCTTTTTTTTTTGGCAGGCATTTTTTCCTTCCACATGTCTGACGTCATGAATTCATTGTGTTCAAGCTCCAACGGTTTTAAAGGGAAGGTATGAACAAGTCGTTCATATGATAACTGTCTCTATTTTTAGCATTGTGTATTAACTAGCAATTAAAAAATTCCCTGAGATTTCCAGGTTTTCCAAGGGAATTATGTTTTAGTTGATTTAATTATTTTCAAGGATTTTCCTCGGCGTGTTCCAGTAATATGCATAAGAAATATTTGCTTTATGTAGAGGATATCTATTTGTGCGAAATTAAGAGAAAATTTAGCCCTGATAAAAGAACGTATATGATAGGCAGGACATTTAAATACCCTGTGTAAAACATTTTTATCGCATGAAAATAAATAGATATATTGATATATAACATAAAACATTATGAATAATGTATAACAAATAAGACTGCAGAAAAATGACATGAGAATTCCACAAAGGTTTACCGACACTATCGCATTGGCACAGAGGTGATAACCGGAAATGTTTCTTTCCAAAGGAGAATATGCTGAGTTCCTAACTTAAGCGCTTCAAAAAATTCTCCTAAAAAATGCCTTATTTCCAGAAATACTGCTTTTTGCTGCAAAAGCCCTTCACTACGCTATTACCTCATCTCTCAACCTACGCATATCCCTTTCGCTCTACACAACTGAATTCACAGCAAAATGGAATCATTTATCATGAACATTCTCCTGAGAAAGCCTCGCCATATATTTCCTGCCTCGAGCGCGAAATTAATCTCGCACCACAGCGGTAAACATTCTAATTAGTCAGTAAGTTCTCCATCCTTTATTAAGGGGAAGAGATTAATCCCGCTCTCTGGAATAGCGCTTAAATACACACGTACTTTTAGCGTAGCAAAAACGAATTGGTACGTATCTGACCTTTTTTATTGTTTTAAGTATCCCCGATATCACGTGAAGAATATATGTTACCACTATACTATACTTTTTAATAGCATTATAACAATTTTTAAGGCCCATGAATATTTCTTTGAAAATATACCAACTGTCCCATTGATCGTGTGTCACTTTTGACCTCTAGTTTTAGCCACTTCCCCTCGAGGTATATCAATGAAAATTGGCATATAATTGGGAATGGTTGCATGCTTTGTTGAGTGCAAGCAAAATTTCACAAATACGGCCTTTTGTAATGTGGGTCCAAACCAAAATCTAAAATTTGCCTCATTGGGTTTCACTGTAAAAAAATCGAGATATAAAACAGTCTGGATATCATTGACAAAGGAATTGTAAATTCTTAGGTTCACAGACGCGAAGAAAACGGAAAAAACCTTTAATTTACGAAAATTCAACAATTGACCCAGTAAGTCACAGTCAAGGTCTTAGGGATGGCAAAGAGAATAGTATGCCCACAAAGATGTCGATTTATAGGTTTTAAAAGGTGGTGAAGTCAGTGGCATAGTCCAAATACGTCTAACATAACCACCAATTGACCTCCAAAAGTAATAAGGAGGTCACAGGTTGTAGGTTTATATACAACGTGATTCGTTCAGCGGAATTCACATAGCTCATTTAATATAATTCCTTCAAAAACCAGGTTTATGACGCTCTTACAATGCAGATATTGTATTCATTTAATTTTATGTCATTTACCACATACATACCTATTTAGCATTTTTATAACATAGACATTAAACGAAAGGTATTGTTCCATAAACAGGCATACGCTGCACACATAAGGGAACGCTCGTTCAATATAAATTTAACTGCACTATTTCAAAAGTTGCAGAGTATACGTGGTATACTCTGGAACTCATGGATGAAATTCGACATGAAAAAAAAACATTTGGATGACTTGGGATTCGCAATCGCATCTCAGCCGATTGTCGGCCAAAAGACGGGTTTAATCCCCGGTATACATGAGAACTTTGAACCCGTGCACGTCTCTGCGTACAATGTCTCTTGCTTCATGAAGTGCTTTGGGGTATACGTAGCATCATATTTCACGGAATTGTGGTACTCAGTTACAACCGAATCGTGACACTTTTACGAAATTAATCTCAACAAATTTGAAATTGAGGCGTAAAGCATGTTAGTAAGTGCTTAGTGCTTGATTTATTAAGTCAGCTGCAAATTGGAGCGTGGTAGAAGACAGTTCTCAGGGCTCTGAGAAGTCAATGAATTAGGATTCCTTTGAGGTGCATCTTTAGAATACTTAGTATTTTTATACAAGGGGATAGTCACCAAAAACGGTGGCCAATGTATTTCCAAGATATATATTTCAAAACACTGGATCACATCACCTCTCCATCATTTGTGACCCGTAATAATTGGATCTTACCTTAACAATCCACAAGGGCTCTACAAGGTTATCAAAAGGAGGCTGAACAAGAAAGGGTATTATCATTACAAAACCTCGTTACCCCCAGGGGTCATTAGAGCGCAAATGAAGATAGGCGGGTGAATTTTGATGACAATAATTAACATATTTTGTGTTTTAAGGGGGTTTCTTAAAACTACAGTTTGGTAGATCGTATTTCGTTCACGGTTTACCTGATAACGACACCAACATTATACAGTAGTATATTGAGAGAACAATTTGGGGTCAAAAAGTTGTCACCGACCCAGTAGGAACTCGGGGAATGGTTCATTAAGGTTTATTGGCTTACAGCAAAGTTCTCATTGACATAAAATATGACTCGCTCACTTCCCTCTAATCTCATGAAATGGACTGAAAACCATACTGAAAGGCACGCATAAAAGCGCAACGGATTCATATAAAGCGTATCTTTAGCTCAGAAGGAACTCTCAAATCCCCAGAAAATTACTGGTTTAATTGCTTCAAAAGGAGTGGACCCACTAGTGCATGACTAGCAGTCCAAGGGCCGTTCTAAACGCGACAGAGAAGTGAGGCTAAAGCCGCAGGAGGGGAATAATGGCAGGCCTGTCGTTAGCAGGGAGCGCTTACAGTAAGAGCTATACGGCAGTCTCATACTTATGATTTACATCATACAGCAAGGTAGAGCCAGCCAATATGAAAGTCTCTCAAATACGACCGGTGGCAGTGCAGCGCTCTGCTACTAGACTACCCTACTCTGAATCGGGTAAAATCCAGTTTATGAGGAATTATTCATGGAAATGACTGCGAAAGAAGAGTCACACGCAAGGATGTGGCGAATGCAATGCTAAAAAATAGTACAATTTGAGAGGAATACATGCGAGTCTTAGCTAACAGCTACTATATACATTTCAATGCTAATTTTTTTATTTAACACAATTAACACACTTTAAAACAAGTTAGACATGGCTTCAACGAGAAACGGAAGTCTGGGCGGTATCGTTAAGCAAGAATGAGAGAATGGCTATGGGAATCAATGTCCTACGTGCCCGCTGCATTGCAAAACCGATTCAATAGTTCATAGAATTTTTCAGGTTTTTCAGATACAAATATCTTTTCGCCACGTTTTCACACACAGTCTTTACATTCATTATTGTGAAAGTAATAATTTAATAGGGACTGATTTTAATACCTATCGCTAATTGGAATATGTGGATACAAAAAATGTAATATTTATAAGACAATAAAGGTAGTTGTTAAAAAAATCAATTTTAAAATGTACAGATGGAATATTAATTTCGGGAAGTCTTGCAGTGGACGTAGTGGACTGTACAACTTATGGAGTCTATTAGTGAGTGAACAACACATTAATTATTAGATTATGAAAAGAAAATACATTTTATGAATTACACATGAATTTTTATAATGATGAAAATCACTTTTCCAAATCATTGGGGGCACGTCAGAAGACTGGAGTACTATGTTTAGCGTCGCCTCGGCTAACCGCTTCAACTCCACTGAGCCTCCGTGTTCGTTAATACATGGAAAATAGAGAATAAATTTAAAATACCAATTAAGAGGGTGTTGAAATGGAAGAGATGTCCAATCGCTTCAAAAGATTAAAATTAAAATTTGAATAGGAGAGCAGGTACCGTGAAATTCATTGCAGTAGAGTTAACGGTGCATTTAACGTTCATCAGAAAAACAATATTGACATCTATTGAGTCTTTACTCTTCATTGCATGAAAAAACATAACAATTGCTACTTGCATGCATACGATCAAATTCTCTTCAATTAGAGGTATACAAACATCCAAACTATTAACTTAAACGAATATGTCAATAAGACACCGACTTTAACTCTCGGGACTACTAGTATCTAGAAATGTTAAGTAATTGAAAAACACCGGCTATTTTCAACTATCCCATTATTACGACGTCTTCATGCCCGCGCATCATCTTCAAGACCCCCTAGATATAATGCAAACACACCGATACTGGCCATTAAACTATATCAATGGCTATTGATCTAAATTTAATATGAAAAAATACTATTACCGCATTGAAATTTTATTCGTAATTCATAAATATCCGAAGGAACGTATTGATTCACATTTTTTTCTATAACAGAATCTTCGATACTCTAGATTTCTGAGAGATAATTTCCGACATGAAATCTAAATTTTCTCCTCTCAGGGCGGGATAAATTTGTAAATTAAATCAATCTTAAGGAAAGTAGAAAATAACACCATGGAGATTTTTTTAAGGCATTGAGTGAGTGAATAAGGTTGATCAAAAGAAATACTACAAATTTCTCCATGTGCTTCTTTCTGAAGGATAATTTAAAAGTTATGACATAGAAAGTTTAATGTAAACGGTTAACAAGTGCATCATATGCATATTGTACGGAGTGTCCAGAGGGATAGAAAATGAGGTTTTTAAAGCATGGATTGCATTCACAATTTACAATCATCTACAATCCGCTTTTCCTCTTGAAATATGTGATCAAATCCCCCTTTTTCTTTGGCATTGTTTTCAACAATGTTTCTTTATCCCCAACTCTTTGCAGCACCTCCTCATGTCTCAATGTTTTCTGACGATTTCACGCTTATTCCCATCTCCTACACGCCCACATCTGGAATGCGTCAATCCTATCCTTTCTTCTTCCTAAGTCCATTTTTCGCATTCTTGCAACATAATACTCCTTGCATAACATTTAAATTTTCTCTTTCTAAGTTCTACTTCCATACTGCATACGTAGTACGCAAAAAAATATTTGATCCCAAGACTTTCCCCGCAGAGGATAAAGTCAAGGAAAATACATTCAAGGTAATTTATCATTTAAAAAAGGAAGACATTAACATGAATTTCGAAGCGTGACGTCTCTGGAATTGCGCAAAACTTTTTATACAAATATAAATACAGAGAATGTACACTTAAAATTAAACGTTACTCAAAATTTTACGAAAATACCTTAATTTCACAACCGATTTCAAAACACATAGTACCAACTTCAGGTAGGTAGTGCAGAAGTCTGACATTACTTTCACTAGAAGATAATACAATTCGAATTGATATCGGATGCAAAATTAAAGTTTTACTGCAAATTGCTTGTAATGTTTACATTTTAACATGCTAGAATTCCACGAGAATAAGCAAGAAAAACACTCGCTAGAATGGTTTTGGTAATGGATATGGAGATTTTCGATAGAAAAGCTATTTACCCGATGTGTGATACAATAACTTCTTTTCTTCCCATTGCTCAAATATATTTTTTATGTAATTCTACAATCCCCTCCGCCTCAGCAAGTTCCATTTGGATGGCCTAATTGCTTCTAAATGCAATTACTAACACTTAAAAATACCGGGTATCACCGCCTGGGCAAAGAATTTAGGACAAATTCCTAAATGCTTCCTACGGCTTAAACGCATTCAAGGTTTTGAATACGCGGTGGCAATTAGTTTCCAAGTACCACAATGAAACTAGGCAACAAGAATTTAGGGCATTAGCGGTAAAACATATCCGTTGTAAAATAAAAAGAGGATCCTCAGAAAAATGAACGGCATTCAAAGGTAACGGCTTTTATTTTGGCCATCATCAAAACAGAGAGCATTAAATTGTCTCTGCACCACTCTCTATGAGCACTTTAGATATCTATCTACGAGAAAATTAACAGAAATTTTATAGCAATTAGCTGACGGAGAAGAGTTTTTCTTGCGGATGAAATATGCATAAAGTACTCAGAACCATGTCGATTTGAATGACTACATTGGTAGCATTCCTTTCCAATTTAAGCCCCCAAGGATTTTTCGCATGAAGTGGCCATCGTCATTCGTAATAATTTTGATAAACTGTATGTTACTCCATAGAGGAGTGAGGGGTTAGAGTCCACATGGGGAAAATTCCTTTTGCAAAATATTTCCCTGAATGCCGGGATGATGCCACTAGTAGTCAATCAGTTTTATTTACGTGACCTAATGTAGCATACGGGTGCATTTAGTGGAAGACAGCGAACGACGGAATGTGAGATTTTCTTTTTACGCGACGTTTATCTAAATTGTCGGACCTCGTAATTCTTATTTGCGCTTTAGGCGTTTATTTTACTACTACATTTGTCTATCGATCCTATTTATGCATTCTTTGCCTCGAAAATTCATGCAGTTAGCAGGTTCGCAGCTCACCATGTGGTTGTGCTATGGCATAGTAGGTGTAGCAAGTCCCGTTGGGACATGAATCCTGGGGCAAGTGTCCGCATGAGGACTCTTGCCCCACGGGCGCTGACTGCTTCCCCATTTTATTCCATTGCTTTATATATAACCTGATAGTTTCTGTAATAACTATCACATGTACTTTGTAGATAAATGTATTGAGAGGAAATGCGGAACTTCAGGAGAAAAATCGATCGGAAAGAATAAGATACACGAATTTAGAAGGTAGCTACCCTGAGGATGAACAAGAGAGAATTCATACGTTCTATTGCAGCTGTAACAGTTATCCGTGATTGGTGCGTTTAGGTGCGGGCTTTACCGCCGGGTTCCAAGTGCTGCTTAGATGGAGTCCTTGATCGCTATTCATGTTATTAGGATGAAGCCGGATCACTATTGCTTTTTCGGTTCTTCTGTCCCAATAAAATTTGGTCCCTCCACGTTGTGTTTTTCCTTCCCGATGGATATTGTAAAATTTCAGGACACAGTGCTCAGTCAGGGCCGATTTTTCATCTATACCGAGTCGCAGGTGGCGTTGATGTTCTTTCACCCTGGTTTCCATGGTTCTCTCACACTCTCCAATGTACATGCACACTTTACCACATTCGCATGGAATACGATATATTTCTGGATGTATACATCATGCAGACCCTGGAAACTCGAGAGCAGTTCATTCAAATTTAGAACATTTTTTTCTGCAATTACTCTGTGGGTCCAGCTAAGAAATATACTCATGAATAGTTACGAGAAAAACATATTTTTTAAAATTTTCTTTGCTTCACAAGAACTATTCTATGTGAAACGAAGTAAATTATTTGTACAAATCAAAGGGTATGTAATATATTAACTATGCTAAATTTCCTTATTTAACTCTGCACGCACGAGGAACGGCATGAATAAAACTGCATATTATATTGGTGAGCTCGCACTCCAAACAAAAACCTGCAAAATCCATTTCCGCTATAATGGCATTCAATCCCATTCCGAGACGAAGAGCGAGTGTCAATCACTCCCCTTTTTCCAAAAACCTGAACTCTAAACAGCCTGCTCGCGTCCTTTTCAGTCACCTATGGCTGGATCACTGCACTCCCTCATTCACGCCCCATCTCTTGTGTGGGCGTTTTTCTTGCAGTGGGTTTTTTCGCTGAAGGACACTACTTCCTTACACTCAAACAGAAATTTTTTTTTACACAAAATTTCCACGTATACTTGTTTATCGTTTTTGACATTTCACTAATAGCGTATATTTTTGTATTGTAAACGTTTATTTACCGTTTCAAATATGTTTGCATTGTCGCTAATGAGGTGTTAGGTGGAAGAGAGGACATATTAGTCTCAACCTCGCCCGAATAAAGGCATTTATTATTATTACATCCCGCATTATATTTTAAAAATTATTCTCTCGTTACCCACATTTTGTATTTCCTCCACCATAATTCACTCGCAGCACTGAGGCGTGAAAATACTTGGCAGCTAATTTATCCCCCGAGGTAGAAAAATGGTACTCCAATCCCAGCCAATGGTCTTGCGCCGAGAATTCTCACGCTAGAATTGGATTGCTCATCAACACCCGAAATAGTTTTTGATTAAAGCACTTTGGAGAATGGAAGGAATGTTAGGACGAAAAGGAATTTCACCATTCAGTATTCTCTCAAAAGAAATTGTATATTAATATCAAGTGCGAGTTATGTATAAGTCAAAATAATATCTAGGGAGAAGTACTTGAAAACCTTGAAAAGAAGACGGGATAATTTGTTTGCCCTCATGAGACACGATACGACGTTAAAGTAGCCAATTACTGTAGCTCATTTCAAATATCTTTGCGACTGAGGGGTAAGTTTTTCGGGGGGCTAGGTGGGAGAATACGTTATTTCCTGAAACCCAACCAATATGCTTCGTCAGTAAGTTAGCTGTGTTGCCAAGTGAGAGGAGGGATTTTGAGACGTCCATCTCGTTTCCATTAGCTGATAAAGTCTTTTGAGAAAACGTGGCAACGCCTGCCTCTCTCTCTCTCTCTCTCTCTCCTCATCCCACATCCTTAATGCTACAAGTCTCACTTCCTGCCACGACGCCTGTTATTAGAGCTACTATTGCTATAGTTTATGAGCGACAATGATTATACGCTATAAATTAAAATAGGGGCCATTTTAGCTTAAAAAAATTGTCCTACAAGAACAAAAATGGGTGGAGCGTAAGTTAAATTAGTATCATTTTCTTTTTTGCAAAAGCCATTTCAATCAATTTCTAAATAGAATTATTGAGAAAAAGGGAAGGTATTGATTGTTGACTCATCGGTCAAATAGGGGTGTGGGGGTAAATATGAAGAACATAGTAGATAACTTAGAAAGCGCCCCTATGTATTTAAGATTGTCCCTATAATAATATGTCCCTATCACATTTTCCTCAGTTACGAGGGTCTAGCGATTCAAGTCACGGAGCCATTCACGTCCACATTTGGCAACTGAAATCAGACTCCACTGTATGGGGAACCTTTATCCACTTCTTTCCTTATTCTTTCCCAAACCAATTTCATTTCATATGTGCCATATGAATCGAATGATTCCAGGATAGTAGTTTTGGTCAAAAATCAGTGCGTACACTCGGTAATTTTTTTTCAAATTCAAAATAAACAATTTAAACACAGATATAAATGAAAATGGTATATTTAAACGGGTTAAATTGTGCTTTCTAATTGAAATTTACTTCACATGCACAGAAATATTTTAAGTATCATATCAATGGCACATATTTTTCTCCTAAATTTTGATTTGCTAAACCACATTTCCATTTTGATATGCAAAAAAATTCATCCAATTTCCTTCTATTTTCAATGTTTTCGAGGGTATTGTAAAGTAGAACTCTATCGCGGGACTCTCGACATCTTTCTAGGTCCTTAAAGCTATCATGTTTTTCGGAATTAATACCCATATGCATGGAGTAGCCTTATCATGCTAAGGCTATGAATGCACTACCTATTTCACACTATGGCAAAATGGCCTTTATATTCAATGACTGGCCTATAATTGCCGACATATTTGATGTTTATAATACTGAAAATATCTATTATACACAATAATAGCAAGAATTTAACTGAATAATTGGGGTAGAAAATCGGCTAGTATGACGGGGTTTTTAATTTAACGTATAGTACAACGGCCAAATCAGATATAAATAAGTTCATCTATCGCACAAAATTATGTTTCTGAAACAACTTTCAGGTATTTAGCTAGATATGGATAAACCAGGGGTGTCATAAAACTAAATGAAAGTAAAACTACTAAATTACTCTAAACTACTTCGGGTCGAACTAAACCTCTGGGACGAAAAGAAACACATATTATATTTCCCACCGCAGGGACCACGTGCTTCATCTTCAAAAAGTTTAGTTCCGACCCACACACCGAGTACGAAGTATGGTCGAGTAAAGGTTCGCCCTACCACCTCTAGATATTTGGGTTACCTTTCCACTAATATTGCGCAGCGCAGTATTCAATCGCAATATGACGGAGCTAAATGCTTTAACCTCTCCGCATTCTGTCATGAAATGGTTCGAAACTATTCCCTCTTTTCCCCCTCCATTAAACTTCTGGGATCGAAACTTAGCTATGAGCAGCGGGGTTTCGATCAATGTAGTTTCGTCCCTGGGAGTAAATTTTCGTCCCGCGTCGAAATTAAACTCCTTGGTGATTTTCATTTCATGGCAAACTAAACCTAGGTCTCGTATTTTCGTTTCCCTCCGGGGTCTCCAGGTTGAAGCGACACATCTTCGTTTCGTTTCACTTAACATCCCTGGAATAAACACTTTTATTCAGTGATTAATTTGCATAATTTGGAATCGAGATAGCGTGCAATGTCACCTTGGTGAATCGATGACCTTTTTGTCACCTTTTTCGTTAAAGTTCATCCAATTTCATTCTTCCCACGCCTTCACCTGTGTTTTGCTCACGGATATAAGGGTCGAAAGCAATCTTCCGAAAAAAAATCTAAAACATTTTACTCTTTAGATTAGAAATGTCAAGCCCTAACATTCCGCAAGGGTATTCATCCTTTAACTTTGATTTTATATTTGGAAGAAAAACGGTTTCTTTTAGAAATAAAGTTTTACTTATTTGCACTTCTGAAAAGCCTTGGTGGTCGTACGAATAATTTTCCTATTCAAATCTTTCACACAATCAGAAAAACTCTTTTGCACCCAGTTATGATGAAACATTTGGCATTTAACAGTCCGCCCAATGAGCTGGGAATCCTTTATGAATTCATCACGAAAAAAGAATTTTGGAATATCTTTAAACGGCTCCTTTTAAATTTATGTTGGTATATATAAAAAAATGATTCAATATTGCATAATTTATGTATTTATTTTCAATTTCTTTTTTTTTGTACTTACATTCTTGGATTGTTCACCGTATAATTGTTTATATGTTGGGCGAACATAAAACATGATAAATAAATAATTTTGAAATGCCTCAAGAACAAACTTCAACAACTTCAGAGGAAAAGTAATAACGGTCACTTTGGCACATAGCTGCTTCAAAAGGACAAGTAATAATACTCTTTACTTCCTCTTCTAAAAGTGAATTGCTAAACCTGAATTAAGAACGATTTTTTTAACAGACAAAAAGATAGTTAATTTCCGCGAGTATCAGATGCCTTACAAAAATGGTGTTTAAGAAAAAAGTAGGAATGACTATCCCAGAGGTCGGTCATTCACAAAAGGATTTCGCGAGAAATTACTTCCGCTCCGTATAGTAAGTTAATACCAAGAAAAATATTTTCTTTTAAGGACTTACGGGTAGCTTATTCCACTACTGAAGCATTGGATGTTAATAAATATTACATGACATGTTTATTAGTTCTTTATTGGCTTTTTTAGCTCGTTTTTTTATTCATGTCTTAATATATTCCAGCACATGAGCCAACTTATACAAAATACCCCTCAATAGGCGTGTGACGGGGTTTTAGGATACCAATATTTATTAAAAATAAAGATAACGAAAAATGCGCAGTTAAGATATTGGGCTACTCAGTCCCACTTACACTCCGCTGGCCCGACTCTAAGGTTAAAATGCTGGGAAAGTCGAAGGATAGTAACTGCCCCACCTCAACCTGAAGGCATGCATTTAAAATACGTATGGCTACGCCTAGGGTGTCTCAACTATCCAAACCAACCCACACCCTTAATTACTTTGAGAGCGATGGTAACAAGTTTTAGGCAAATATGCGGTAGGAAAAACTGAATCTCTTTCAACTTTCCAACTGAAGCATATTTTATACCATTTGCGTAAAATGAACATATTTGCGAACATGATACGCAATAGTACGACCAGACATGTGATTAAAAAGAGGTTCTCAAATGGCCATAAAATTTGGCACCACTCGTCAGAGGGATAAACAAAAAACACTTCACCAGAACGCCCTCCTGTAAATACCAAAGTAAAAAATGTGCTAACTTAGATAATGACCTCTAAATTTACATATAAAAATTGCAATCTGTGGCACGAAGCCTTAGATGCCAATCTACTAGTTATATGCAAAGAATTTAGTCCTTAAGATTGTAAAGAATTCCGCAGCAATTGCCATAACATTTTCGAATAAATATAATTATCATCGATTGCAGAAGCCATCGTTTAGCTATCGTTTTGCATTTATACGCCTTTTGACACCGTTAAATCATCACATTCTCGCCAGGACGGTATCATGAAGTCCAATAAATTGATACACGCCTGGAGCAGGCAATTCCGAGGGCTGAGAGGTAGGGAGAAGACACCATGTTTCACGTTATGGTTCCCTGATGTTGCATGGAAACTCGGTAGCAAGGGGCAATAATTCGATATTGATGGAGTGGCTACCAGATATCGAATAAAAGAGACAGTAAAGAAAGGTTATCATCAAGATCTTGGGAAAAAATCTGCAAGGGGGACCTTTGAGCTTATCAATTTCAAAAGAGATAAATTCGATTGACAAGAGTGTCGTAAAGTTTATCACCGTCGCGCGAGGCGGAGACGAAAAACTTTGCAGATATTCTAGGTCAAGGTGAGGCAGAACCGAATCAGCTGAAAACGACCTTCCTGCCGGCACGTGCTTGAATAGCGATGAAAATTTATTTCGCTGATCTTATAAAATGGTCATGGATATTTTACGCGCGTTTAGTGCGCCCTCTTAGGAAGTGCTTTCAATTTAAAACTCTTTTTGCTCATCGATGCAATAATAGAGAGGAAAGATGTTATGAAATAAGAAGAAAATAAACGGGTGGTAAATTAAATTACCTGCTCTTTCTTAAGTGTATTCTTAGAAGGACCAAGTTTGTATATGCTAATAAAGGCATTTTATATTATATCTGAATTTATCTTTAACCATTGGTTAGTATGAGAAATGCATTTTTAATCCTTTATGCATCATATCACAAGGAGCATGAACGTGCGTTGTGTAAATCGGTATACTAGCGTATTTACTTATATAATGCGGGAACAACCTACAGACTGAACTGACCAGAAGTAAAAAGATAAATAATACGCTATTTGCAAGATTTGAGTCGGGAAATAGCCTAAAATAGACAACAAGAATTGGAGGACGGGTAAGCAATGGAATGCTTGCGATAAAGGAAGCTGTGCTCTGATTAGAAAATATTTTGATGATGATCAAACTACTTATGAATGATAAATTAGTAAGCAGCAATTAAGGCGAAGAATGGTCATCGAAATTCCTTCCACCGAAGCATTTTTTCCTTATTCATTCTCTAAGTAAAGTGTGAACTAAAAAACGTCTTAATTACAAAAAAAACTACTAATTTTACTAAGTCTGTTCTATTTTATAAGAAATGCAACAAGAGTGCATTCCAATTGCTATTCCATATTTTTTAAACCTAAAAAAGGAAAAATAAACTTTTCGACTTTTTCCATCGATACCAAAAAATCTACTCAAAAAATGGCGGCCCATAACTCCACAGCGCGGGCGTGGGTAGGAAACTCGTTTACCGTCCCTGTAGCGATTTGATTGGTGCATCAGAATTTTCTTTCGCCGTAAATGCACTTATCCGTAATATACCATGCCTTCAAAACAGTCCGGCCGTATTAAACACCCCTATCTTCCCAGGCGGTTGTGCAAGTTTAGTATGGACGTACCAAATGGGCCGTTGACATTTTTACCACCCTCCTCTCAGCTACAACGGACCACAGCTGAGTCTATTCTCGCGAAATTTTCCCTCTTACCCACCCGACCTGACTACTCCAACCCTGAATGGAAGCATTGGGCGTTACCCTCACCTAGATAGCCATCCGTCCCCACTCCTTCTTTTGAAAGGCCACGTTCGCGGTGGAATTCCTCGCTTCAGGGCAAGCGTGCTGGGGAATGTTAATGACAAAGAATCCAATGAACCTTGTGGCTGGCGTAAAACACAGTGAAACGGCCTATCGTGAGTGGTTCACGAACGGTGGCCGTAAATGAGGTCCAGAGAGAGATAAATGAGCTTCCCTGCCTAACAAAAGGTAAGCCAATCGACCCCTTTTTGAATATAGCATGATAAATCTGAGAAATATATTAAAAACTCACTTATAAACAAAGCCTTTGCAGAATTAAAAGAAATGACTTAATATGATTCATTGCACTGAGTTTCGCGATGTTACTACTAATTAAGAAGCTTATAAATATCTAGAAAATAAATAAAATCATATCGCAAATGTGTAATGTTTTGCTAAAAAAAGAGGCTTGCACTAGGAACTACCGTTTTTACCTAGATAATCCTAAGCATCATGCACATGGTGATAATCACTCAAGTGATTAGAATACTTAGTTTCATATTAAGTTTGCAGATTGATAGGAAATTGAAAGTTAGCCTGGTAAGACAGTTTTAATAAATGGATTAAAATAGTATCCTCTGGTAACTGATGCTTAAATATTATTATTAGAATGATCCGTACGCGAAATTTATTGCGTAAAAGAGATAACACACATCCCGTTAAAGGAATACAGGCTGCCCGTTCATTTGACTGATTAAAATTTATCAATGTCAATCACCCAGATTAGTGAATCGAGTGGAGAGCTGCTTCAAATGAATCTTAGGATCAGTGATGATGATTACCACCTTTTTTCAAATCAACATCTTAAACAAGAGTTAAATATAATGAAGTATGAGCTACAAATAAGGTGTTCAATTGTTTATCTTAATAAGTGAGATTTATGAAATTAGTCATTGTTAAGAAGACATCACGTGCGGTACAATTTTAAAGAAGACATAGTAAGTTTTACATATTTCCTGATTTATCTTAAACTGAATAATATCAATTCCTTTTAAAGATCCAAGTAATTTGTACGTATATAAAACATAGAGATATGGGCTAAATGAGTGGTTTAATTCGTCTTACGCGTTTATTTACCAACACCGACGCTATATCCATAAAAAATATCCGCTAATAAAACTTCTTTCAGAATTTCATACATCAAATGACATAATGGTTCTCACAACTGTTCATATTACATTCATATTTTTCCAGAAATAAACACCTTTCACGTCCACGTAGTGCGTTACTGGAATGGAACGGAATAGAAAACTAAAAATATCAACTGGAAGATATGTGAGGTATATGTATGATTTATAATAAAATTACGCAGCAGATAATTGAAAATAAATAGTGTGAGCAAAGATACCTCTGGTGACCATTTGAATAGAATAAAACTGGCTAGATTATTAAAATATTGACAATCATAGCTGTGTGTTTTAGCCAATGGAAACGATCTCTCTACGATCTGTGTATGGATATGTAGAAAGTCTTACTGATCAATCGTGTAAAGCAAACCATCTAAAAACTCCTTGTACACAATATTAATCCATACGAAATATAGACTAAGAAAGTTATGCTACTATAGATGTTACATACAAATATCCCCATATGAGCAGAAGAAACCACAATGAATATCAGGGGTAGGAGAGGCGATCATTAAAAGCACGTGACTAAATATTCGAATTACTTACAGTGAACACTAAAAGTGAAGCCCCAAAATCAGCTCGAACGAAAGAGGGACGGAATGCCTTTGTTAAAATGTCAGACAAAATGAGACATCCTCTTTAATGCAGAGCAAGGGAGACACATGAAAGGATACCGTGAGGATAATGGGAACCGAATGCGAAATTTAGGGTTAGAAAATCATTAAAGAAATGAAAGAGGTACTGTATACGCAGAAAAGTAAGTTGGGATTATAGTGTTAGAAGTGCAGGAACAATGCAAAATGAGGTGTAAGTACTGGAGCTATTGTGAATTCACATTTTTTTATGTTAAAAAATTATACGTGTTTCCTCAGATTAAAATGGGTATACTACCTGCTGCAAAATAGCTCGCTAATTTTGGTATCGGAAAATTTTCGTAGAACATAAATAATAATGTTGGGGAATATACTATGTTTTAAACCAATTATTAGATAAAATATATAGTTTCCGGCATAATTCGGTGGATATTTCATATTTTGTATAATGAAGGTACTTGTCTTTTTCACACTTCTTCATTTCAACGGACCTAGGTTCCGGCCAATAATGCCATTTTAAAAGTCTTCTTGAACAGAAGAAAGATCTGAGGTTCTTCTTGAACCTTCAAAATGGCTTAATGTGACGATAACGGTAGTGCATTCATTACTTGGAATTCATAGACATGAAATCACTCAAAAATGTACTTATGAAGGATAAAATTTAGGAAATTTGGAATAATAAGGCAAATAAAATGTAAGCGTGTTTAAAATAGCACAAATGGAGTCATTTAAAAGTTTTGTGATTCTCTATTACAATAACGATAAGATTCTTTATTTCGTATCTTTACATCAACAGAAAGAGAGAGACGAGACGAGGTGATTGAAGGTATCATCATTTTTAATGGTCACAGGAGACGACTGCTGAAAGATTGATTATTGGCCGGAAAGAAGAGCCACGTATTTAGTTTATAGTATGAGTAACTAACGTGCAAAAACAGTTCGTTCGGAATTATTACGAGGCTAGCTTAAAAGAAAGTGAATGAATAGTTTCTTCAAACGAATTTCAGGACTGGAGATGATGATGAAAAAAACGAAACTTATAACGATAGTTAAGCATTTCAGCACTCAACGGCGGTTGATGTTACATAACTCTCCCCATATGTATACAACTCTCCCCATAGTTGCGAAAATTGCAATCCTCGGATAGGAGATCGATTGAATATGCGATATATGTTGCGATTGAATATGCGATACGATACCACCTGGGTGCGTGGAAGATACTATCATGTATTTCAGGAATTCAATGCGCTAGCTGTAGTGAAATAATGGCGATATAATCAGCATACATTAGAAAGGAAAATAAATGCAAGTTTGGCCAATATATTCGGGTTTGCAGAGATTTTCCCCGGAGCTAATGGTAGAATCTCACAAATAGATTTTTATCAACACGAGGCATTTCAATCATCCTCATAATTAAATAGCCACATTATCAATATTTGGTCAGTCTTCGTTCCGTGACCAAATAAACCACAGTGCATTACAGAGATAGCCGTGGTAGGCGAGTATTGAATGCATATTCGATCAAAAGAAGTATTGAATAGGAAAATAACAGTTTAAAATTATGAGTTTAGCTTAGTTTTTCCACGTAGATTTATTTGTTTTGGACCTAGATTTTGACGATGATCTTCGTCATCACTCAATGGTAGTAATAGGTGTTTTAAATTGGTGTGTAAATGTTACGAACTTACTCCCGAAAAAAGGAACAATAGTACATTTTGTTGATACTATGTATGTATAAATCGACAAGGATGTGGATGAAACTCGCGTTGCCATACAAGAGAGATCAAAGTAAGGCCTGATGAGCTAAGCATGTTTGGCGCTGCGGGAATGAGGACCAGAAAAGGAAAATCGCATAGGATTGGGAGGAAATGAGTGGGATAGAGGGAAGGGATGGTCGGGTTAGCAAGAGGAAAATTGATAGCGGTAGGGAGAGAGAAAATCTCGCTCGAGAATATAGGGAAGTCAGAGGAAGGGAGAAGCATAAAAGGGAAGCCGAGGACCAGCGGAGAAGGGGAGAAAGGGTGCAGAAGGATTTCCGGTGGGGATAACAAAGAAAGCGTACGCAGAGGGCGTAGATCTAGGCCGAATAGGAACAACTCGTATGCGTGCAAAGGGGAGAGTCAATCGATAATACTCAACGCCGATGAGCTTACACTTGGATTTCGGGGCCGAATCATTTCCTGCGTTCAAGGAACGGAAGGAGTATCCGGAATTCATCGTGGTTTGCCTATCCTCTCGATAACAAACAGCAGGGCCATAACAAGGGGGAGAGGGTTTTCAAACTACCCCCGAAATTGATAAAAGTTAATCGCATACTTCGTGGAAATTCGGAGCATTAAAAATGCCAAATGAAACAATTTTTTACTTTCCTCAAAGCTCTTTATATGTACCCTGATCGATTCAAACGTCGATGCATCAATAGGGTAGTTTCCTTCATCAAAGAAAACGAAAGGCATTGATTGCGATTCGTTACCCACCATTAGTGAATTCATAATACACAAGTTATTTCGTTTTAGAAATACCGGTTTAGACGAATGGCAATGGTCCATTTTTATCCTCATTTGAAAATGGCCAGATTGGCGCCCTTGCGATGGCACTCCACGTGACGTCACAGGGACCTAGTTTCTATACGAGTAGATAGGAGTTATACATCGTCTGAGATTACCAATGCATGCAGAGCTCTGGGAAATATGTCTTCAAAATCACTTATTTAAACTGGCTAAGGTCGGAAAGTTTTCTTCGTTTGATAAGGTATTAATAATCCTTATTTAAGCCAAGCGCTACCAGCTAGCAGGGTACTCAGCTACCCGCTAGCAGCCTGCGTCGTATCAGCGCTCAAGCCTCCCTCACAGAGGGCGGCAGCGGGAACGAGAAATACGTCACACGGAGAGATTTCCCGGCATTCATACTTACCCGTCGCGTTTTCGCGCGCTTGAAAATTTTCACTTTTCATTTTATCGCGAATAATAGATATCGTCATTTAAAAATCTAAATGCGTGAAATACGTACTCCAGGAGTAATAATCTTTCGATTTAGGCAATAAAAAAATAATAGGAAACCACCCTATTTCAAGGAAAGAACCAACTGAAAAAAATACTTCGGATCAGGTTTTGGTATGGGTAAACTTCTCCTGGGGTTTGAAGGAATTATTCACGTATTTCCCACCGGGTGTGGTTTCGGGTAATTGGCCCCAACGTTTCAAAGGCTGAGTCTGCCATCGTCTTCGGGGGTAGAAAGTGGATCCAAATAATTGTAGGTATTTTACTTATTTTCAACTCAAATTCAAACTCAAATTTCAAAATCAAATTCTACATTTTCCTGTGGTTCCCACCGGGTAAGAAACTGATGATCAGTTGCCTCGGGATTAATCCGCGCTAGGGCGCTTGATGGTACGTGCTCCAGAGTTGCCAGTCCGTTGTTGTACGCTATCTATTACTTTTGTTACCAGGTGTTTCTAGTATTTCCAGGTGTATTATTTTCTAGTTTTCGAGACAACATTAATCAAAGAGGTAGGTTTATAATAAGGCCAATTTCCTCGAAACGACATTCAGATAGTCCACGAATTATGGTAAACAAAATGAATCTTAAATGGAGACGGGAAGAGGTGAATAGACGACTAAAAGATGATAACATGATGACATTTGTTGAATGGAAAGTGAATTGGGAGAAGAGCTGCACGCCAAATTATGGGATAGATAAATCAAAATATGAATAGAAATAGCAAACGTAAGCATAATAAAGGTGGCTGATTGGAGAATAAATGTAGAAATTTGCCAAGACGAACAAGAAAATGATTTATGACGATGGAAAATCGATTTTATGAGTTCTAATTGGTAGTACCAAATACTCCCCGCTAATTGGAGGAATTTTACGTGTGCCATTTTCTTCTCCCCTTTTTCCTCCTTGAGGAAAAGGTGTGAAAGGAATTCCCACCCTGAGGGAATTCCGTGTCAAAAACTGATCAACTTTTAATAAAAAGTTTTGAAAATACCAGGGTTTAACGTGTCATCCGACGAAAGTGTGACCGAAATTTAATTGACGGATGATTCCATTATAGAATTTTTTAAACTCGCTGATTCTTATTTACTTCACTAAATGAAAAGACAAATAATCAACCGGTTCTCGATTCATTGCTTCTTTGCCGAGTATACGGTGACGACAGATCAAGGCATTTACATTTATAAGTTTCACATATAATACCTTATAAATACCCTCCGCAGGTCACACTGGATAAAAAAATCATCATCAACAGTTATCAAAATATTTTTTTTAATCATTATGCAAGTTCCAATTCCTCAATAAGCTTCCCGAAATTAACGATATCCTTGATGTCTTCCCTTCAAAAACTTGTGCAGAATTCTTCTCCATCCAGTATCTAGCGAGTAATTAAATAGCAATTATAATCGAAAAGAGAAAAAATCCAATACAATGAGAAGGAGTTCTGCGCCTGCTACCAGTATTCCGTGAATCTTGCCACAGGGAAACTCCTATCTTAAATTCTACATCATATTTCAAACATCAGAAAGTATTCCACCAAAAGGAGTTGTAGGAGACACCTGAGAACCAAGCCAGCGATTTCAACAGCCCTAGAACCATCCACTCAATAACTCGGTTTGAATTAAGCCCGGCCTCCTGTCATGCACACATTTGCCTTTCCATAACGCATATTTCATGCCTTCAAAGTCGAAAGCAGTTAATTAAGTTCCAATTCCTCGTCAAGTAAGGCAGAAATTCAGCACATCCCAGGATGAGTTACTTAATCCGACAATTTTGAACATAAGGCAACAAATATTTTAAGCTTCCGAGTGACCCACTAAAAACGTAATATTAAAATTCTATCATTCGCATAAAGTAGAAATGAATACGCTACCAATTTTTTATTGCACTATTCCACAATCATCTATTTGACAGCGCTAAATATTTATGAATTATCGGCGGTGTTGGCCATTTCAGGAGACTAACTGAACTCTGCCACCATTCCAACATTCATCGAAGAATATTTCTGCCGGGATTTAAGGAGCAAGCAGTACAGATAGCAAGTCAAATGGCGGAAAAGACTAAATCGTTCCTGCTAACCCACGTGTAAAACATGTAAAACAGTCTCATTTCAATCACGAGCGTCTAAAGGTCATTACTTAAACAGATAGTTTTTTAACAGTCATGATCATGTGTACAAACATAAAAGGATCAAACAAAGGAATATGAAAAAATTCCAAAGAAACAAAACTATATATATCAATTGACTATCGCATTATTATTTACCTAAGATCGCGCAGCCAAATATTGCATGGAAACCGTAATAGAAACGCAGGTGACTTATTTAATTTACCAATTTTACATATATTTAATTCATGTATATTCTTTTAAACCCACTTCCCACCGACTGATGGATCTAAGATATTCTACAAATGCATTTCTTACCCATTCGTAACAAAAAAGCAGACGCTAATTGTACGGAATTTTTCACATGTAATGGAACAGAACGGGTACTGACGAGAATCTTATCTTCTTTCGTATCTACAATTCGTATCTGAAATGACAGTTGTTTCAGAATTTGAAAAAAACATGTCGAATCGAGGGAATGAATACGCGGTGAAAAACCAAGTTACTTTTTAATTCGTGCATAATTCAACTTCTACCTGCTTTTAACTATTACTGGTGATGCTTTAGCGATAAGAGAAAGATGCATCAAAGCAGGAAAACGATCAAATGGAGTTAAAAATTGTATAATATTCTTAACAGAACACTATATATGACTTATTTTAAGAGAATCTCCACTAAATTTTCGTGCCCTCACTAAACAAAATAGTGGATGCTAATTTTATGAAATTTATCAAATGAAATAGAAAAGAAAAAAAGGTAATCACAAGAATTTGAAATTATTTTGACAACTACATTAAGTAAAATGGCCACAATATGATTAAACATACTGAATCGAGGGAATCAATAGGGTAGTTTCCTTCATCAAAGAAAACGAAAGGCATTGATTGCGATTCGTTACCCACCATTATTGTATTCGTGATGTACAAATTATTTGGTTTTAGAAATCCCGGTTTAGACGAATGGCAAGGTATATTTTATCCTCATTTGAAAAAGGCCAGATTGGCGCCCTTGCGATGCCACTCCACGTGACGTCACAGGGACCTAGTTTCTATACGAGTAGATAGGAGTTTTACCTCGTCTGAGATTACCAATGCATGCATGAGCCACAGAGCTCAGGGAAACATGTCTTAATAATCACCTACTAAAACTGGCTAAGGTCGGAAAGTTTTCTTCGTTTGATGAGGTATTAATACTCCTTATTTAAGCCAAGCGCTACCAGCAAGCATGGTACTCTGCTACCTGTTTGCATCCTGCGTCGTATCAGCGCTCAGAGCCTCGCCCCAAGGTCACCTCAGTTGCGGCAACGGGAACCAGAACGACGTCACACGGAGTTTTCCCGGCATTCATACTTACCCGTCGCGTTTTCGCGCGCTTAAAAATTTTCACTTTTCATTTAATCGCGAAATATAGATATCGTCATTTAAAAGCGTGAAAAACGTACTCCAGGAGTAATAATCTTTCGATTTAGGCACTAAAAAAATAATAGGAAACCATCCTATTTGTGGAAGAAAACCAAGTCGCTGTATCATTCCTGCATAATTCAACTTCTACCTGCTTGATACAACTGAGAATACAGGTGATGATGATTCACCGATATAAAGGGAGATGGAGACAAAAGGCGTCTTGGGAGGCTGGATTTTAGAAGTGACAGAGACGAGGGAGGGTTGTTGGGTAGGAGACGTTGCTTGGGAGAGGGGAAAGGAGCAAAGGAAGGAGATGGAATCCGGTGATGGATTGTGGGAGGGATGAGAATCGAGGGGCGTGAGGTCTCGAGCGGTAAATTGCAGCGAGCGAAGAGAAAGGCGAGGCAGGAAGAATGACAGCTCGTACGCGGCAGGAAGACGCGATTAGACCGGTTCCAAAAAAGGTACGAGATGTAAGGTAGACGACGACACAAGGGTGGTCCATTGCAGGCACTCATTCTCCAGAAATTTACTTCTTGGAGGACTTGAGCGGTATTCGGGTTGCTTAGATAGGTAATTTGAAGTCAATGCTCCCACGTCGGAAATCCGCAAATAAAGGCATACATTTCTTTCGCATGGCGCTGAGATCAACCTTGATTATTATAGAAATTGAATTAGCTATTAGGAATTGTCCGGTGGGCACTGGTTTCCGAAATCCGTCTGATTTAAAAAAAAAAATTAAACTTGAGGGCTCTTAGAGCAGAAAAACATATTGTTTCATGCAGATCAAATTTCACATCTGAGGCACTGATATCAGTCCACAACATTTATGGGGGATTTATACAGTCTAGTGAACGCTAAACGTAGGTTAATACAGCCTTTAGCTTTTCCTATAGGTGGTTGATAGTTCTGAGTAGGTAAGGAATAAGATCAGACATCAAGCTATCTACAACTTTTAGCCACCAACAGGTAAAGCTGTTGGCTGTATCCGTTATGGTTAGAGCTAACCAGGTATGATGAAACCGGCTCTTAGTAGTTCAGAGGGAATCAGAGGGTTAGTGCCTCTGGGATAGTTTTCTTCTAAGAAAATGTATAAATGTAATAGGAATGCGGGAAATTGCGTAAAAGGGAAATATCTTGAGAGATGGCTTAAGCCGCGAAAGGCCCGGCTCCCCCATTGGATGCGTGCCTTGTTCGTTGGCGTTGTTGTGATGAGGCTGACGAAAGCAAGAGGCGAATTGAAGGAAAGGAAGGGGAAAAGTACGGGAGAGAAGAGAGATGAATGCGATACATCCGTACCTCGTTCGCAAGCACAAATAAGCCAATCATAAAGCGACAAAAGCCAAAATCCCAGAAAGAAATTGAGGAGAGTGGGTACGCGTACAGGGAAGCCACCATGGCAGGTGCGTGACCAGAATCAAATTAAAAGACTTTGGTGACGGATGCTCTAGTTGGTGAATGGCCTTTCGTGGAAGACGGGTTAAGTGGAAGATGGGTAGTTGCTCGAGACCGAATACTTGGAAGATACAATCCTTCAAAGCAACAGCCACATTCCTCGAGTTTCCATGGCGAATTTTCTTTGAGGCCGTCCATACGTACCTCATGAATACACTGTGTTTCAGGAGGAATCTGCAATACGTCAGGAGGAGGTAGGGGTACAGCTTTATGGCATTTGGCTTAATATTCAACTCTAGTATTAGTAACAAACTGTACCCTTTCAAAAAAATTGTTCAATAAATATACCCATTCAGAGTTGTGTGATAGCGGCAAAGGTTTGCTGTAATGATTTAATCAATATTTTTTAATATTATAAGTTATTTAACTTAAATGAATACAATGGTTGTCTAAAAGGATTTCAATTCCTTTAAATGTTTGTTTCAACCCCGTAGAGTTGTGTTTATTAAAATTTTCACTTAACTCTTCGTGAATAAGGGTTACTTACCTTCAACTAGGAATAATATACAGGGTGCTTCGGGAGGAATTTGCAATACTTCAGAACTAGGGCGTGACCATGATCAAAACTGGAGTGGGACATGCCATGGCCGTTCAAGTTGTAACACAGAAACATTTATGAAACCAATATGTCAAGATAATTATAAAAGCGCTTTCATTAGTTTTTAAATTTATTTTCTCGGAAAATTATTTTAATTTTAATAACATGTTTTATACTAATATCACTTTTCTTGGATTTTAAGAAAAATTGTTCAAAATTTTCGTTATGAACTAAATTTAATTTTGATAATGCTCCCTCCTGCCCCCCGCTGGGTACGCCCATGCTTCAAAGGGGAGACTATTTTAAGCTTTTTTGTGTCAATAAACATGGGGTCGCAACTCCTTAGTTACCGAGCTATATGGCAATGCAAACATTTTTTTGGATGAACTTTGAAAGGGGAGAGGAAGAAGGTGAGAATATTTAGCGAGATCATGAAAAGGTGGTAGAACGAATACATTATATCCAAAGAATTTCGAAAGAGGGGTAGGTTTTGAAGCTCTTAACCCCTCCACTCGTTACAGCATTGCTATTAGGTACCTCTTTAAAAACATTGAAATTGCCATTTTTTTCAGCTGTTTACTGGTCATATTACCAGCAAACACCTTGGAAATTTGGAAATAAAATTTTTATCAACCGCTTCTAAAGACTTGCATTTCCTATAGGATTTCTAAATGTAATTATAAACGTCAATATGCACCACAATAGTAAATTTCAAAGACCATTTTATATGGGAGGCACTAGGTTGTCGGCATTTGAATTTGGGACAAGAAGACACAATATATATATCCGCGCTTGCCTGTCTGTTTGTTCCATGGATGTTCCCGCGCGTCATATGCAATGTGGGAGATACACCGGCTGTAACATACCACCAGCGCTCCTCTTTCCATCGCCATCAATTGCATGCGAGACTTTCGAGAGTGGGAAGTACTGAGGGCGCCGCGGTAATTTCCACTTCCCACACTCTGTGCGCCTTTTTTCTTCTCCTATTTTTGACCGAGCCTCGAGCGAGATTTTCCATCTAGGAATCTATTTTCAGCCCTGCTACGGCGGCTCATTTGCAAAAGCCGTTCCACAAGGCAAAACCCGACGAATCCGACGTCACGACGTATGGAAAGCTCAGAATAGACTATTAGGTTAGACCAGTGGCGGTTCCAGAGCGGGTTTAGGGGGGCTATAGCCACTCCCAGTACTAGTAGTTATCTAAAGTACACAAGATAAAATGTTAATTTTAGAAATCGATTTCTTTTTAATGACCTCAATTGTGTAATGTTTAATAGCGTCTTGGTGTACAGGTCTGGAAATGAAATGTAAAACTGTTTGCCGACATTTCGATCTATTTCTCATATCATCAAGGCTATGAATCATAATTCTCGTCTCATCTTTTTCATTTTACGTACAGTTGAATTATTTTTATATATTTTTCAGTATATTTCTGTATAAAACATAAAAATCTGTCATGCCTTCATGTATTCATTTATTGTTACCATTATGATTCATGGCCGTGATGATTATGTATGAGAAATATATCGAAACGCCGGCAAAAAATGTTTGCATTTCATTTCATGAAAGATTTTTAAATGTTTTTTTGGAATAATAAAATAATGATTACCGTAAGATTTCCATTCTACATGCATGAAAAAGATGAGACAAGAATTTTGGCACCTTATTTTTCACTACTTAACCGCAAATGATACCTTGAACGTAGAGTGTTTCAAATCAAGTATATTTCATAAAGAGTAACATGATGAGTACAATGGAAGGAATTTAACTACTTTCTCACCTGTTATTGCGGGTAATGGGGTCATATTAAAGTATTCCACTTGTAACATTTAATGGTTTAAGTTTCAAGGAAGAAGGGGCAAACATTTGCTGAACTAGGGTCAGACTACTGGCTGATTTAAAATTATGAAGGGAACACCATCTGAAGGCATCCTTCACGCAGCGAAGAAACCCGAAGGTTGGTTGGGAGGGGTGAAGAGACATACCGATAATATTCACGATTCACAACAAAACTATTTAACTAGGGTTAATAATTGACGTGGTAATAATATATGTTCTTTGAATTACCTTTTACTCTAGTATTTAATTCATGAATGGAAAAACTACCCAGGTCTGAAAATACCGTCAACTTACTGACGTCACCACGAGCATTAAACACATGCGTTCCAATGACGCCAATGGACGGAATGGTAAGAAAACACCAAAACTGCTTTTGGTCTCAATTGACGGAATACTCATTTCAAGAATATGTAAATGAAACGTAGGTTTTCGCAGCGAGAGGCGTCGTTGCTAACGGCTTTCGGGAGCAGCTGCGTGTTGCGCTTTGTCGTGAGAACTTTCGCGTCCATTACAGGGGGCATCATCAAGCGATGAATGAAAATTCGGAATTGGTTGTCAATTAAGGCGGGTGGACGAGTATATCACGCACGAAAAAGCGCAACACACAGCTGCTCCCGAAAGCCGTAAGCAACAATATTTAAATGAGTTATTCCTTCACTAGAAGTAATCTATGTGTCTCTGTTCATTCCTTGGTATAGTTAATTCTGTTGGAAGCCGATTGATAGCATAAGTATGCAGAAATATAATGTTTTCAATTATCATTAGTTGAGTAGTTATTTTGTAACGGATTGTTGAAAAGTAGCAAAAACGGCTGCGGCCGGCGTACAGGAAATAACAAGCAGTTTTTGGGCCGTCATGCTTCGTGTTAAACAGATTTCCGGATTGAAAAAGTGCTAGCTACAATGCAACATTAGAAAAACTAAATCTCGCATGTAACACGACCAAAATGTTCAATTAAATAATGTAAGCAAAAAAAATATTTTTATTCAATTATTTTATGGCGAAGGTTTAATAATATTGCGATATAGTACATAGAATACGTAAATATGTATATCTTCTTACTTGCCTTATGCATTAAATAATGTATCTAGTGTCTTTATTTTCTTGAAGATTGTATTCAAATGAAGCAACATTGGAATAATTGCTTGAACTAAGATCCTCAATGTATTTTAAATTAATGCAATTTCGAGGAGTGATTTTAGAAACTGCTTGTTAAATATCTATTTATGGAAATAATTTTTCGATATAATCAATTAGGCTCGATTGTGAAGTAAAAAGAACATTTTAATGTTTTATGGACACTTCATGCCTATTATTACTATAGAAAGGCGTGCGAAAAAAATAGTTTTTACCCATGTGATAAAGAATGATATAAGTATACAACGTTTAAATGCGAGACTCTCCGAAAGGTCATTACAAGCACTTTTCATATGCTTCTCATGGCCTATATTTAGAGAATGATAAACTGTAACGACCATAATTTATATGCAGCCGAAGCTATAGAAATTGGTTCCAGCAAACGACCCCGGCATAAAAACTCCAATTACAACGGAGAAAATGGTCCTCTTCGTAAAACAACAGTCATCCGAAACAAATCCGAATCGATAAAATGAAATTAGGTTCCATGGTACCTAATGCTAACATTGGGGCGGAAACAAGTTAGTTATAAAAGTAACGTTAAAATACTGAGAATATTTATGAAAAGAAATAAATGGGTGTGAATAGCACTCCAAATAAAAATATTTCATTTAACTTTGGTAAAATTAATTTTTACCCTCGTGAGATTGGGAATACAGAGGAGCGTTGTTTTTTTGTCCGAAAATTACAGCGCTCATTATTTCCCAATTTCGGGTGTTTTTTTTCTCTTTAAAATACTTATGCATAAGATTTAAAAAAATAATATGAATTGAATGCTGGCATATTGAAATATCTGAGTCATATTTTCCAGGCCCTCATTACTACGGTTGTGATAGAATGATAACGTCAGGTAATTTTACTACCCTTGAAATACCAAAGGTTCAGTTATTTTGTCTATCTGCTCCAAATAATTCCTATTCATCATGGAATTACGTACTCAATACAAAGGCAATTGTTTCCTCAAATCTCATAAAGCTAGTGGATAATTGATGGTATAACTATGGCAGAAACACATTCATGGCTAAATGCGAATTACCTGTTACCATTGAAATCATGATAGCAGCAAGGCAAATATTTGTAAAAGGCCAGTTGGACGTTGGCAGATATTCATTCCTTCGCTCTTTTTAGGCATGGGATATTGATTATTGATTCATATAAAAGTATACATTAACCCCTTACGAAATACTTAAGCGTTCCGTTTCATGCATAGTCTTCAAAACATGTCTTCGAGGTAGCTTCTGGGATATACCGAAATATACTTAATGATACCGTAAAAGTATATATTATTTAGTAAAATGTATTACCGCATATAGAGGAAACTCATGGGGCCCACACACATTTTCGTCGCATGATTGGTTTTCGAACCTAATAGGTAGATGTATATTTTTTTGACAATACGAGGACTGAGCATCGCTGAATATTGTGTCTCAGGAAATTGGCTCAATCAAGTGAATACATATATTTAGAATGATAAAAGTGAAAATGTTGAATAATAGTCATACATTTCAAGATATCAAGCAAAGTGAAGAAATCCCATTTGGCATAGAAAGTATACTAACAGAATTGTGCGAAAGATCCACTGAGAAAAAATCGTCCGCCTCAAATGATTTTTTCTCTATGGATCTTTCGCACGTTTGTGCGTTGCGGGTGACTCCCGTAAAAGTAATCACCGCGGTAAGTCCCGGTATACTTTAAACTAACAGAATTACTATCCCATTCGCCTCAGCGTAAGGGGTGTCCCGGATTTTCATAGTTTACGTGATATATATATCCTACAATTTTCCAACATAGAGGCCAATGACGAGTTAATGAGAGAACCAGAGCAGGAAATAACCTAAGTGCGGGTTGAGTTCACCTCTATGCCACAGGCACATTCCGCACATTCAGGGTAGGGAGGGCTTTTAATTACGCTGGATCACTTCGCGCTCCGAAGAGTTTTGAGTGGAGTGTCTGCAAGTTTCATCCGAGATTTTTATCCCGATCCTTCGGCCAGTAGCTTCATGCTCTACCCAACATGCCTCCACGTTCCCCAGGTAGCATCTACAACAACAAGAAATGAAAAGAATCAAGGGCGGATTAAGCATCAAATTTGGGTCCGTGGAGTATAATACCCCACGAGAGAGAGGGGCGTTCTCCCGTGTAAAATTTTCTTTAGGGAGTGCTACGCCTTACGATAAACACAACTTAAACTTCTCTTACGTTTCGGACTTAAAGCCATGCATTTGCATTTACATTCCCTTCACTCCTTCACTCGGACACCAAAACTGTGAAACTTAAAAAAAAAAAAAAATTGATAAAATTTTTATAAGTTTCAAATTAAATGTTTTGATAAAATTTGGGGGGGTCATGATCCCGACTGTTCCCCGAAATCCGTCATACCTCGTTGAAATAAGTTAACGTGAAGGAAGTAAACTCAAATGATGCAATCACCTGAAGAAAATATGCGATTTATGTGATATATGTAGCATCAACATAACCTAATGAAATAACTATATTCAGTTTATCACTAACGGTGCGACCGTTGAACTACTACCATTACAAAATCATACATATGAGTTAAGGTGCTGAGGACAGCATTTTTTTGTGGCGAACGGTCACATCTGAACGCAAGGCCAAAAGAGTAGTGAGAAAGTAAAGACGAATATTTCAAAAGCGAATCCGAGTGGTCTTGATGGAAAAAGTTGGAAATCAGGGAGAGGGAATAGATAGGTCTCACAATGGAATGCATACTAATTCCACTAATAGAGATGGCACTTGGTGCGTGACTAATGGACGATTGGATTGCCCCTATGCATTCGCACGGCCGTGGACTATATTGGAATCTGGTAGTGTTCTCCTTCCTGTTATATCTATTCGGAGCACGCAATCTCAAGCGACATTCCGATGAGAATGCCTGCAGGAGTCGTGACCAGAATGAGAATTCCTGTCGCATGTATGGCCGAAAAAAAAGAAATTGGTGAGCCAATGAGGAGAAATTTAATCCACAAGAATCGCTAGGAAACGTCCCACTAAACCTTTCCACCAGTTTTTCAGGCTTATGCAAGCCAAAATTATTTACATGCTTTAACAGAGGAATCACAATGCCTTCGCCTTTCTATTCGGTGGTTACGGTGGGTGAGCAGAAATTTACTGACTTGCATATACAAAGGTCTAAGATAAAAAACATTGATATGATGAAGGAATGGGTTAACGCTCTTATTTAATGATTGATACAGATGCCATATTAGTGGCTGATACCAACTACAGAATGGAGCATGATGGATGCATGATAAAACTAAATATAAAAAATATATACATAAACTAGCTGACCCGGCAAACGTTTTGCCATATAAATCATTTATAGTGAATATTTTCTTAGCCAAACAAAAAATATCTAACTTATTGTAATTACGTGGGGTACTAATTAAGAATATGACCGAATGAGGAATGGCACGCTGTGAACGATTAAGATCAATAAAAATAACAAAACACCAAACGTTCACTTTTTGAATTCATTGTAATTTTATTATTTTAATCAATAAGTGGAAAAGTTAAATTAAAGTAAGTTAATAATCCGATTATAAAGGACTAAATAAAAGTCTTTAGCAGGATTAGCCACAACATAGGAATTATAAAGAGTGTGAGCTAGATGTAAGCAAATCTTTGTCTTATTTAGAAATATTTCTCGGATCAATTTTACAGGCAGCGAAAGGTCTACGGGCAACCATATGTTTTGGTAGCTACTACTTTCAGACAGCAAAAATAAACCCTTGAGGGAACTTTGTCAGAAAATGAAAATGGATTGCAATTGCGTCAGGCGTAACGCTTGAAACCAGGGGAGTACGTCCTTCATTTTGATCACGTGTTTGCATTTCCTTTGGCTTACATTTTCAATCGACGTTTTAAATAATTAATCTGAAAAAAAAGTTATCAACAGATTTACATTACGCATTTTCTACGAAAATTCCACCGCAGCAACCAGTAATGACATGTGATGAACAAACTTGAGTGATCAAGCCTAAAAATCCCATACCTAGTCGGTAATCTTATCAGAAGTGACGGGCGACAGAGAGCTGACGCTAAAACTTGGAATGACATTTTGCGAGGAACCTTATGCTCCTCAAGCGAGGGTGGTCAACTTTAGGGCTGGTATATCCAGCAGTTTCCTCCGTGCCTGTCTCAGCAAATGACACCTCAAGATGTCCGTGGGGACGTGTTAAGAGGCGAGCAAGAGCTTGAAGATGGAAGATAGTTTGGACAACGGTGACAGTTTCTCCAACAAGTTGAATTTCGACCTTTGACCGGAGGAGGGAGGTGCACCCTTATCTCTCTAATTGAGCTGATACCTCACCTTCAAGTCCCAGGTTAATACACGAGTATAGAGAGGAAATTGGTGGCACACACTTGTAGTAGGAAAATGAAGGAGGAAAAATATGAAGCACCGTTGCAAAAAGTAAGGATATTATAGCAGCATTACGATAAACTGGGAAAGCAGAAAAATAGGACGGAATATATAACATTACAAACAGGCCATCCGACGTTTCTCAGCAAAGATAGTGTCTAGAGATGTGGGAAATTTGGAACTTGGAATTCATGGTCACATATCGGCATTTTTAAGCACGCTGAACAGCAATCAATGGAAAAATTATATCCGTATACCACGCAGAGGATCAACTTATGCCCCGCTCTACAGCATTGATCGTAATGTGCCAAATAAGAATATACTCAAAACGTCTTGCGAATTCATTCCCCTGCAAAATGGTTGGCACCGAGAAGATTACTAAGTAAAGGTAGTATCCTTAGAGTTACGTTTTTCCTTAAGCGAGAAGTAAATTGGAGTTGTCTACCCGGCAGGATGTCCCTCCACAGAAGTTGTATAACGTGACGTTACAAATGGTAACGAGGAAACGAAGCAAAGGACGCGTTGGACGCAACCGAAAGTAGCACTACAGGGTTTGAGAGCATGAGATGCCCTATGAACGTACTTTGGTTGCAATCTGTGCAGCCTTATGGAAACAGATAGCGGCCGGAATATGAAGACTATTCTCTTAAAATATGTAAAGATAGATTAGCCTCTTATTTCGATAGAAATAGAGTAGTCATATGAGACAATCTGTGATAGTAAAATTAATTAAATGTGAAGGATTTGGTTACCAGTGAGTTATTACCATGATGAGTCACACGTGAGCAACTTTTCTTTAAAAATTATTTGTAAATTGTAGTTCCGAGCATTGCCTAATTTTCATGGCAACCCCTACATCAGATATCTTCTGGGGTGCCTAATTTCACTGATTATCTAGAGTGTAACTAAGAGCAAATTTAGGCAGTGAAATAAAAATCTTCATTATTATTATTATTATAAATATCCATACTTAACCAGCTCTTCACAAATATCAACGCATATAATGTGTGGTCTACCGGCGCCTTTTGTTTAAAAACGGTTGTTGCCAGCTAAAGACCAGTAGTATGTTCAGCCGCGGGCGGAAAAGAAACTTACCACCCAGGAGCCGAAAATTATTTTAAGTCCAGAATTAATACCGACTACGCAATTCTTAACCACGCCATCGGATCACAATTCGAGTTCTGACGATTTATTTTTTAGACTAGCAAACATCAGAGAGACATGTAATGGAAGAGTTTTGGTGTCATCAAACTTTTATTCCACTACAGACTGCAAATATTGATACAAGACTTCAAAGTCAGACCACCTTATCAAGGACAAATTATGTTTGCCTCCTTCAAACAAGTGGCAACTTGACATGGATGTTTTATCGTAAATATGAAATGCAAAACGAAACCACATCGAGGAATGAATAAATTTGCATGGCATGTTCCAACAGGAAAATCATATGTAACCAAAGACAGAAGATGACCCAGAATAATTCTGAGTCATCGAAAATTCTGTTTCTTGATGAGATTTGAATATTGATTTCAGCCTCCATACAAATTGTAGCTTAACTCATGAGGGCTTTCTGTTTCCCTCAGGCCAATGGTGCCCTTGAAAGAAAATTGGAAAAAGATATAATTCCTTATTTCCTGTGATTCGCACCATGAAAATATCCAATTTGTAACTCAGAGAGGACTATTATGTATAATTGTTCACCTATTATCAAAAAAAACTGTAACTTTTCCGGGTATAATATATTATCTAAAAATAAAAAGCATTAAGGTGACTGATCAGTCAAAGAATACCGCATTCCTATCGTTAAAACAAATCCGAAAAAGTTTCCGTACCATCCCAAAAACGTGAAGCTAACAAATCTTAAAATTTTGGGTTATATCTAAAGTAAATGTTATTCATATATTTATATTAAATTAGTTTTAAATTCCTCAGCTATTACTCACGAATACGGTTCTAGGGAAGTCACTAAAAATTGTCAAGAGCACAATAACCAATTAATGAAAATGAAAGCTCGCTAAGTTGCTATTAGCCGGAGAGAGATAAATTCCCAGGTGCTATGAAAATATGCATGGTATCGATGAATAAAATTAAAGAAGTAATTAAATTTCTTAGTAAGAATAAAGGTAAAGATAAATAGGACGGTCAAGGATAGACCTGTGCATCGAATTGTGCAAATATTAATTTGCCGAAAAAAATAACTCTATCATTTCAAGATTCAGTCGTTTGAGAAGGAAATCTGAGCACTTTAAAAAAAAGTTATTGTTACCCCACTACAATTGAAATAAAACACTTGACTGATGACGTAATATTTTTATATTCTTCCCTTATCTTACACCGTTATTTTACCTCAAATAATCCCCTAAAAAGTCATTGACTCATCAAAATAGCTACAAATTAATAACCGTTTCTAAGCTAAAATTGGCAACCCTTGCTCCATAGTATAGAGAAAACCTTAACATAAATTTGATATTAGAAAGTGGTTCAGAAACTACAGACCAGGAAGCGAATGAAAAATAATATGCATGGCGCTGTAAAAAGAATAATCCATTAGTGAAAAGGGCTTAACTATATGCTTATGCATTAACCTGTACACTATAAAGGGTAAAGGGGATACGGGGAATAAAATTGAAATTTCAACTTTGCCGAAGAAAGGAAGAGCTCAACTATATGAGTTCCGACCCTTTAAGAATGCTGGGGCCAGGGGCGCTTAAAGCTCAGATCGCCTGGGACACTCAACGCACGTGAAGGGAAGCCATCACTCGGACGGACGTGGGATGGGCACGGCGGAATGGGATGTGGAGCAAAGATATGCCTTAAAAATGGGTGGAAGTGAGTGTTGAGTGGAGCGCGTGGGAAGGGAAGAGAAATGAGGTCAGCCTGACAAGAAGAGTGGAGGTGCTCACGAGGGAGCTGAAAGGGAAATGAACGAAGGAAAACGACAGGACGCAACGCGTGGTGATGTGCAACGAGAGGAAGACAAAGGGGAAGAAGGAATGGGGAAACATGTAAAACGGAGGAACGAAGATGGGGACACCCCAGTGGGGCAATTTGGATTTTGCGACGCGACATACATCGACATCAACATACTACCTCGTAAGCCACAAATTAAAAACCATTTTTACGCTAAAACTTGCCACCCTTGCTCCTTAGTATAGACAAAACCTTAAAAGTTGTATAAATAATAGACCAGGAAGCGAATGAAAAATAATATGCATGGCACTGTAAATAATAGTAATCCATAGGCGAAATGGGCTTATCTATGTGCTCATACAATAGGCGCGATTCAATAGGCGTGTGGGAGGGTTGTTCGGACACCAGCCGTTTACACATAAAAAGGAAATGCTCCAACGAAAAGATACATTAACGCATTAATGACGCAAAGCGTTTATCTAAGACTTTAAATGTAAAGGGGAAAACAAATTACCACACCTACCCGTTCGGCAAAAAATAATCTTAATTTATCGCGTCTGTCGGACCTAGAAATGTAGTTGGGTTCTAATATCATATTTTCCGCGTCGTTCTTAAATATATCCATTCTCAATTGCTCAATCAATCTAAACCTTGCGCCTAGCCTCCGAGTCAGTAGCTCTGGCACAAATTTTTATTATGTGTGTCCCCACGATAGTTTTGATATGTAGTGAAAGTATTTGAATCCTAAAACAGAAAGCAGGAAGTTGGGCACCTAGAGAGAATTCTGTTAGACAAAAAACATCACCGGCTGGGTGTGCTAAGACATCGAAATTGCTATGACAGAACTATTTTGTATTACCGAATTATGGCTCAAATTCGGAAGACCTCACGAATTTATGCAAATAGAAATTGAAAATGAAATTTTTTATACCGCAAGAAGTGTGTGCCATAGGAACTTACATGAAGTGGTACATGATTAGAGATGCGTGAAAATCGTACTTTCATTTTTATTTTATCACACTTTCAATAACAGTTTATCGCTTTTGTAGCGTCTATTTTTTTATTTTCATAATGAGGCAGATGATGATAAAATGTAGTGAAATACAGTTATATGACAAAATAAAGAAAATTTTAAATAATAATGTTGTAGAACAATAATAAATTAAGGAATAAGACACATAGTGGCGGAGGTGTAGCTTGCCCGCGCCCACTTGTAGTTCGCGGCCTCGTAGAGTCCCAGCCAACTAGCTGGTGGCCAGTCGCTCACATGCTTTAAGCGGTGAGTGCCGGCGGAGCATTTAAACTGCGCTCCGCACAAAATGTACGAACTTTGCCATCGAAACGGCAAATTTGCGTAAACATATCATAAAAGTCCAGTCATCGCATCTATGGCGCATTTATTGGCGCACATTGCATCTATATCCCATTTATCGCATTTGCCATTTTCACGAATCTCTAAACATGATTCATCAATGTCACAAAATCCGACATCATTTAAAAAAAATTAAAGAAGAAGAAAAAGTATGAATACATATGTAAAAACATCAAAGGAATAAAAAACGGGATTTTCTCTGAAGTGCAATGCGTGACCACCTATGGCGCGAGTGTAACGGAGAACCTTAAATCTACTTAACTTATTTCCGCCCAAAAAACTTGTGCTTGTGAAGATATCTAGGTACGTTGTTGTTATGGTCAACTTAAATTATGCTGTCAAATGTTTTGGAGACTCACCTACTTGTTTCTTTCATAGTCACACGTAGTCATATATCCACTGTAGCAGGTGGCCAACCTCTAGTTCTGGAGTGCAGTCACACGAAATTCATTAGTCGAATGAGCTTGGAGGTGTGGGGCCTTCAAGGAAGGCCTTCTAGAAAGGGGAGGGGAAAAAGACCCCAGGTCCATGTAAAACGGTTAAAGTTAAGTTAAAGGCAAAGTAAAGTTTGTACCTCGAAGTGAGTTTGTTGTAATTCCTCTGAAAGCCTTCTCCCAAGAAAACGGCCGCCCATCAACACAAGGTGGCAACTCAGGGCAAGCATTCTTTTGGAAGCAAGAAAGTTGAAATTATTATTAAAATTAATAAAATGATGTCAGTTCTCGCCTACTTTATATGATGGTTGCACTTAATTTACAGACAAAAGTCCATATTGAATCTCTGTTTCGCACCCGTCTCTTTTCGTCAAGTGGTTTACATCGACCGGCTTCAAAAATAAACTAATAAGTGGATTTAGTTAATGCAAGCTTCAAAAATATATTTGTGACATTTCAACAGCACAAAGGAGTGCGACTTTTCTTCAAGAGCCTAAATTGCTAAGAATGGTAGGATGCAGCCATATGGCTACGGTGGATGGAAGCGGTAAGAGCTCATTTCAATGGGAACGATTCATTTCCTTCAAGTCATTATTTTTGCATAAAATAATTAATTGGGTCATTAAACGGCTTATAATTGTTCAACAGCTTTCCAAATGTCGTTATCTTCACTTAGTAGTAACCCTATCAGGACAAAATACATGTAACAACCTCCTTTTTATCACTTAAACAATACACATGCTACAATTGAAGGTTCTTAGGGAACATGGGACTTATTTAACATTTCTAGTGGTCTAAACAAAGTATTTTGCTGCGATCTTTAATCAATACCTTATAGACTTTCCCGTCGAACTTCGGTAGATTGATTCCATAATACAATAAGTCTAATACTTACAAATATTAAGGACCATGATATGATGTGAAATGAGAACTTTTTCATGCTTCATAAGGAATAAAAATTTCTATATTTTTAAAATGGGTTAGTTCTTTTATTTTGAAAATTCATGCGACGCAATCATATTTTTAAATGATTAAATAAGCATTAGCAATATCTTTGATTGAATTAACAATTTCGATCCTGTAATCTAGAGAAAGAAAAATACCGGTAATATTTTAGTGACTAAAGTTGGCAGGGTTTCCTGCGGAACTCAGTCAAGATTTTTTATTGATACCATCACTACAAGATAGGCCACAAAGATAAATTCAAAATAAAAAAAGGAAAAAAGAGAAACTAGCGTTGTCTATTTTATCCGGATTAACCGGGCAAGGAGTGACAATTACTCGGTTGAGAATAGGACATACAGCCCTGACCCACAACTGCTTCTTCAGGACAAGAGAAGTAACCACCTTTGTGTTACCATCGCGATTCCATTCTGAGCGTGCGTGACGGTGTGTGATAAATAATTGCCATTTCGACTAGTACACAAAATAAATGGGTGTTGGGGAATTCATCTTAGGCGATTCCCCCGATACTCTTCTTAAAAGAAATAAGCATTTATTTTTAGAAATTGTAACCAACATTTTAACCAGTCTTACATCTTCAAAACATGCAACAGTAGATAAAGAAAGACTATAACAACTTAGAGCACTTCATTAAGCAGTTTCAGCTGTTCAAAACGGCCCAAGATATCAAGGGAAACAACCAAGCTGCTTCTAAAATCACTGATTAAGGGTTCCAAAATAATGTAGAGCAAAAATTTGGTAATCACTTTCCTATGCTGATTGCGGCTCATTCCCATGTTGGGGGCCTTATCAGGAATAACGCTTAGCAGTGGTTGGTTTCCTGCGGCCTGAAGTTTTCATTGATGCCATGTTGGTAAGCTAGGATAACTTCCCTGTAGAAGAGTACACTTATCTGCAAGATAATAAAGGAGACAATGGTTCCACGGCCCACCATTGTCATTGCCTCAGGAGCTTACGAGAAAAATGGAACTCAGTGACCCAATTTGTTATGGTCGGGAACTCAATTCAATGTACTTCAGCGATTATCTCCACGATGTACGTACATCCGCAGTATTGAGGAAAGAGCAATTTATCAATGGCTACAAAAGACCGAGATGAACACTTTACTCGAAGACAAAAGCATGTATTGAGGATAAAATCTTCTTTTTATGAGCTTGAAATTAACGTCGCCATCCAGGCTAAACAATTCATAATAGAAAGAAATTTTCAAAAGAATTCATTCTGAAACACCATAACACTGCTCACCAGCAAGTTTTCACATTTAACGCAATCAAGATATTCTAAGTTGCAATTTTTATCATATCATCAGTAGTGATAGCTAATTTATTATTAAGATCATGAACGCCATGGTTCTCAAGAAATAGGGAGCTAAAATTCAATGGCTAGAGTACGTTCGATAGTAAGCAAATAAAAAAAAAATAAGTAGTACTGAGTAATTAGGAAAGTCAAATTTCCTACTACAATATGTGTATAAGTTCATTTTAATTGATTTTTTAATGAATGGTTGAGTGTCTAATGGAGAAAGAGACCTACAGACACAGCATTTGAAATTTCTGTGCGGAGTAATTCTTTTTTAAACTGAGACACTGAATTTCCTCATAATTTTAGTAGCTAAAATTTACATGATAACCATCGTATTATATTTATAAATGTATTGTGCTATCTTTAGTTGAATAAAAATTGTGCATCAGGATCTTGTTGGTATATAAGTGAGAAATTATTAATGGGAGGAAGTAAGCACAACTATTCAATTTATGAGGTGGAAACATCACTGAACACTGGCGGTTTGCTGTCATTACGAATCAAAGAAAAATTGATATCGTTCGGGAGAGATACAGTACAGCACCACCCGAATGGCAATGCTTAAAAATAGCCAAAAACCGAGATAATGAGCAATGTGAGATTCCACTGTTAACCTCGTAAGGTATAAAGAAACAGATTAGAAGGTCGTATTAAGTAATTTAAAACTAAATAATATTTTTCTTATTGTCATTTTACTCAATAAGAGTATATTTAAACTATGAGGACACAAAAATTCCTTTAAAAAAGTTGTTTTCATGACTGAAACGCAAGAGTGAGACATGAGACTTGAGAGTGAATGAATATAATCCAATTGGGCCTTGATTATCAACTGCTGCTTATCGTTTTGGGCAAATAAACTAATTTTAGTACGCTGAGGATGGGTATTTTACAGAGAGAAAATTATCTCCAAATACAGTGTGAAGTTAGAACTCGGCAGAACCGCAAACGGGACAAAAGTTTCCCTATCTCTATGCGAATAGTTAAGAGAGGCAGTTAATTAGCTTCAGCGGCCTTTTAGTGAGCAAAGCCCGTGAGAAGGGCGATTAAATGGAAGCCTTTTGAAGCTCCTTCCCGACGTTGGCAATTAATGGAATGCTGAGTAAATGGACGATGCCCGTAGGGAAAGCGTTGTCTTAAGCATTTTTATCCTGGCTTCAAAATCGGGCCACTAAGTTTCTTGGGAGATACACACAGAAAAAAATCGCACATTCCTCATCCTTTCTTCTATAATTTTTCTATAATTCTATAAGTTTTACGAGGCCTTTGACCGCGCAACATTCACTCCATTAATATTTAAATTCTTAATTCATATTTACACTGAAATCAATTTGCTCATAAATTACGATTTTAAAATTTTGATAAAGTAATAAGACTTGTGCAGAGTGATATTTTAAAAAATAGGCAGAAAAATAAGGCATGCATTAAAAAAAATTAATTTTCGAATCCGAAGACTGCTGCTGTTGAAATCATGCCGCCATAATTCCTTTCAATCGTATTTTGTTTGAGACCCGTGCATTTATTCTATTGCAATTTCAAATGTGAGAAAACTAAATTTTGGTGCGGTAATCCATACTTTCTAAATATGTAACAAGATGTAGTTAAAACATTTTCCGGATTTAAAGTACGTATTTTTGCAGTTGTGACGCTAATAACCATCTCACTGGAAGACATTAGTATCTAAATAATTCATAGTCATTAGTATCTACCTTCATAATAACGCGTCTTCATTATTTTCCCCAATTCTAAGAGCAATGAAGCTAAGCTTATAAGTTTACCGAAAGTTTTCGCGGGACTGCTGCAATTTATTGCAAGAAAACGTACATCATTCTTTTCAGGCTGTCTCATGAGACATCAAGCCGAGGAGCATTGGAATACTGATAAGGAACAGAATTTTTTTCAGTGTAGCGTATAACTCCAAACTTATATCAATATTAATCAAGTACCGTAATAAAAGGCGTACTTTAGTTTATGTATACTAAAATATTGGACTTCAAGTGCACATAGGATCATAATAACTTCACACTTCATGACGAAGTTGGTCGTTACACACATTATTTCTTCAGTCAGATTTCTTCCTGAAAAGGTGATGAAAATTGATTTTAAAAAGTGATATATTAATATCGTTAATATTTTCTCCTCGTTTAACTATCCAACTTCAGTATTATAAAGATGACCACTTTATTTCCTGTATTTAATAATGGATATCTGGGTAGGCCTTGCTAAAAATTACAATAAAATTGCATTCAACCTTTGAAAGCGGAAAGAATTTGCTCACACTAATTCAGAGTATTTCATCATCCGAGGAGTCAATAATATCTAATTTCATATGAGCTAAAAAACTTATTCATTTGGAAGAATTGGCTTTCCATCTCCTGAATCTCTTAGTTCATCCGTCGTTTAAGGCCACTACGAGGCAGCCGTGCCATGAACCAAACAAAAAGCCATTGACGAACCAAACCAAACCATGAACCAAAGCCATTGACAAACAGGGATAAATAGAATTGTGAAAAATATGCGTCCCTCCATCCACATTGAGCGAGGCACTGCAGGAATACGGAATTTTTTTATTCCTTTGTCACATTTCAGTCAAATATTCGTCGAGTTCCACCAGAATCTCGTCTCTGATCAGTCCGATAACAGGACGACCCTTATGTCGCGTGAATTCACTAGCGGCACTGGAGGCCATCGATATGATAGTACCTTGTCGCACCGGCATCATCGTCTGTCGAATTTGCTGTCATCCAGCGTAATATCATTGTTCAACGGTGAATCGCCTCTTCCACCAAAATTTCAGACAGCTGAAATTCCGCATTCCTTTTTACGATTGATAACAGCAAGGACATCACCTCACTCACCTATATAATCTTTAATTCTCTTTCCTTATACCTACTTAAAATTTTATAGTTAGATGCTTCATTTTTAGACCTAATGCCCGAATGCACTAAGATAACGTTATGTAAGAAATGAATAAAAATGACCATTTATTAAGATTTTGGCTACAAATTTGAGAATTATTAATAGTGTAATAAGTTTTAAGAAATGTTTCATGAATAAAAATTTCAGATTAAATCATACAAGACAATCAATTAAAGACATTAAATCGCTAAATTGACTAAATAACCGTGTTGACTGATTTATGCCTATGAAGAAAATTGTAGCAAAAAAGACTGGAGAACGAAGGAAAATTAGTTATTACCTTCCGATCAAGAAAATTGCAGGAAATAAGCAGAAATGACAATTCAGTCAACGCAAAGGGGGCGGGATGGTTACTTATGCTTGTATGTAACTCATAGTGTGTTTAAAATAATGCTGGAATATGAGTCATATTGCAAACATTTTCTCCTCCTTTTTACGTACCCAAATTCAGCATATTTTTCCACTACATTTAGCTCTCACAATTGGTAACACAAGCCGGCCACTGAATGCCCTATTAGTACTAAAGAGCATATAAGATTAATTAATCAAAGCTTAACTTCAAAATGGGGTTGCTCACTAACACCCGAAATGACTATTCATTATTTACGATAAGAGTAAGGGAAGAAAACTAAAATCTTCCCCAATTAGCCATTCTCTTGTAAGATTGATAAAAAATGGTTGCATTCGATTTGAACATCATTTATAAACAGTTAAAACCTCTGCAGCCACTTTAATGACATAATATAGTAAGAAATTGAAATCGTTCACAAATGAAAATTTAACAACGATAAGAAAAATAATATGAAACAATAGGTGGAGGGGCCCATTACATATATCAATTTGGTATCGGAGATGCTGCGCAAACATGGCACTGTTACCTAGTGAGCCACGTTAAAAAAAATTGAAAGGACATGCTGCCATTAACGGTAAGTAAAATTATATCCACGAGCGAAGGCATGAAATCCGGGATGAGTCTGTTTTTGGAGGCTAACTGTTCTGATCCCCGTTGCTTGGTAACCAAGAAAAGCCATGTTGCCCCAAGGAGAAAAATAAAGAAAATTCGGGGGGATGATGATAGAGGCTGCGGATTAACCCTGGCTTCCTCGCTCATCTTTCCGTCATGTGCAAGATCCCGAGCGACCAATCTAAACGCCACAAAACTAAAAGCGGACTTGACAACATATGTTTGACACACCAGTGCGATGGAAAAGAAAAATATTTAATTCCAAAACTCATATTATCATGAGACGACGCTGTTTTTTTCATAATATAAGCTACGAATAAGCTTTAAGTGATGGAATATCCTTGTGCAAACAGAAAATTTGAAAGCCACTAGAGGAAAATGAATGGTGAATATGATGTCCGATGGCTTGACAAATATTAAAAAATTAAAATTAAAAATATAAGAAAAGAGGAGTAGGAAAATGGTAAATGAAAACTTTAAGTGAGGAGCTGAATCAACAACAATGCTACAGATACAATGACTTAACTCAGCATTCCTATAAACATGAGGATGTTTATAATGCAGTTAATATTATATTAAAAAACCAGGCAGTGAAATTAAATTTAAAACAAGAAAATGATTTTTTACCTTTTACAAACTGCATATTTCCTCGCAAATGAGTTATAAGACGAAAAAAGCAACATGAACGTGGTAGTGAATAGGTATAGTTAGACACGATATGGTATAAATGTTTGACAAAATATACTCTACCTAAAATAGCACTCATAAATATCCAAAAAGAGTAAGGAAATTATATGTATTTTTAATCAGTAAATACTATTTGTAAGAGGCCGGATGCTAGATCGTCTTGTTCAAAAGTAGTTACCGAAGCGTCGACGCTCTCTCCGTTTTTTCCTCTACTTACACCATACCTGCACGTTCCTTCGGTTTCTGGTCGCTCCTTTCCCACCCATAGCTACTACAACATCAGTGACCTACGAGCCTCACGGCACGGCAATGACAGCGAATGGGAGAGGTGAGTGCCGATCACGTGGGGACATCTTAAGGTGGACTTCGGAGAGCAAGTGGCTTCGCAGCGGGCTGTCGACCGCGAGGTGTATTGTGTAACAGTTAATCGGGATGGTAAAAAGTGTGATCTTAGCAGCGCCCAATCTTTCAATTTTGTTCCCTGAACTTCCTCTGACGGACCAGTCGCGGTCTTAATTCTTACATATTATAATTTTAGGGAAACTATTCCATATGTTTTCATTCACTCATGGTTATTTTCAGAGGTGAAAGATATGTTTACTTTAGGTACTCTGGTAAACATTGCTTTCCGGGCGCGCGGAATCCATGGAATTCTCTCCCGTTTTGAACAAAGTTAGGATAGCGGTTGGAGCCAATGGATACCTACTTTCCTCATCCGCCTTTGATTCATTGCTTTGATTGGTAGATAGTACTTATAATTTGATTATAACGGTTGCCTTTTACAAGGGTAGAGTTAGAATTGAAATACTGGAATTATGCACTATCTTGTTCCGGTTGGGTTAAAGGACCTGATGATTAACTTTTACTGCACTTAAAAATTTAAGATAGCTTAACTCTTATGGATAAGGGTACAGCCTTTCATTCATATTGCCACCTCAGTCCTAGTAAAAAATATAGATATAAATGATATCAAGAAGACCAATGTCCTTCTCTGGAAGCCCAAAATTGACTCCATCGTACGTAAAATGCGTGAAAAATTCTTTACCTAATACAGAAAGCAATATTCATGGTACAGAATTTCAAAATGACTATCTACCGACGAGGATCTATTGCTGCTACTAAAAAAGCTCAAGAAATAAGATTAGGCTTTCAGCAAACAATTTGAAGAGAAACACAAACAACGTTTCACCATTTAAATACCATAAAAAATGACAAATAAATTAGGGTTGGAAGAGTTGGATTTCATGTACAAAAAGTGAAAAACTTTACGGAACGGAAAAACCACAAATATTTCAAAAGAAGATCCACAATATTGACCTTTAGACGAGTTGACACCCATCACATATTTGAAGGGTTTACTTCTTTGCTCTCGTCGATGACGAGCAATCAGAATTGCATGGTAAAATAAGCTGCAATCGGGGCTGATATGATCTATCAAATCCATAACTTTCAAATGCGATTCCTCGCTATTTCATATAAATTACAGCTAAATATAATCGGTCTATAGTCATCACCTTCAGTGGTGTCATGGTGCCGGAACGAGTGGGAACACCGTTCCGGCACTGGTTAACAGAAGACTTAATAGTCAAATATAACCTTTATCAATTTCGCTGCCTCAAAATTTCTAATATATGCATTCTTAACCAAAACAAAAACTTTGTAATAAAATGTAAATAATTACTTGTATTAAACAAAACACATAGATTAATATTTCACTTCCGAAAATAGTTACGGAAAGTGCGTTCCGGCACTGCTAATTTTGTCATGGCGTCACTGATCGCCCCGCTCCGCGGAGATTTTTGAAAATCGATTAAGGAGTGACCGAAGTGGCAACAGAAACCAACCCTTGCATGGAACGGAATGGGGCATCACGTATGTACTCTCTTTGGAAATAACCTTCAACACCATGAACTCTTCAAACAGGAATAAAGACGCCGAATGGATGAAATATGGGGTCCCTCTCCTTACGCTCCGTTTGACGGCCGAAAGCTCTAAAACTAGAAACAGCCGTGTCCGAAAGTGCAAAACGAGACGTAAAAAAGATTGAGTTCCACCGCTCTCCTCCTCTACTCCAATGAATGGCAGCCGAAACTCTAAAACTTCTCCATTCTCCGCGAGGAGACGACGTAAAATCTATGGACCTTAAATCAAGAGACAAACATGATTTGATTTCCTTCCAGACATGATTTAGGCACAGAAAAATGAGTCCTTCAACACTTAAACTGGAGAACAAGACAAAGATATGAAATTAAGGAGAAAAGCAAGGGAAGTGCCTGAACGATAAACTTCCGAAGGTTATAAAAAATGGATTAAAATCATTGATTTTTCAATGAAAATTTGATTTTAAAAAGTGGCCATGGAGGAAGCACGTAGTGAGTCACCTATATATGCTCTGGTGAAAAGCGGAAGAAATTAGTATAGAAGTCTTTTGTTAAATCAGAAATCCGTTATAAATATTCAACTAAAATATCATGGAACTGAAATAGGATCAAATCCAACAAGAGGTAATTCTTCTCGTAACAGGACTAAATATTTTTGTAGTTGCAGCTTTGTGTTCTTAGAAAGTTGAATAATTTTACTATATATCCATTTTAGGGCAATTATAAATCTTCACGAGAACCTAGGGTACACAAAAGGTGTATTTTGTGTTAATTGCAGAAAAATTTGGTAAAACCACTGAGTATATCATTTCCATTCATAAAACAAAATAAAATATATGATACGTCACATCCTATTAACAACGTATCGAATGATTAGAGTCGTTTGTTTATTTTAAAGGTAGTTTAACCATCTTTATTTTACTAATACCCACAAAACAAAAAGTATATGCATTTTTTTAAACCTGGGAAAAATATGAATGGATGAACTCTTTACCATTACGATAGTCAAGGTCAGATAAAAGTAATTACATGCTATAGCAAGGGATGCATTTACACTTTTTGTTTCATAGATGGCATCATTTTAATATTTAGTAATTAAATTACTACTTTAAGACTTCAACACCAATGGAAAAGTATCTTCAAGAACAGCTTAGTTATATTTTTCTAAGCCTAATAGTCCTAAAAATACTTACATGAGAGAAAAATGCTAGTGTTAACACAAATATTTCGATGAAACGCAAAGATTCAAAATCGATATTTCTGAATGAATGAGAATTGAGGCAGTTATAGCTGGAAACAGTTGAAATTGCCAGATGCTACAATTTACCAGTCTATTACAGATTAAAGTCGTAAATAGTTGAGCATCTAGATGTGCTTCTAAATTCTCTTCCACAATACTAGCACATAATAATTTATAACTTTTGACCGGATAAAGGCATGCTGCTATAGTTCTACGGAAATCTAAAGCTCTATGGAGCCACTCTTCTTGAAGGGCGGGAAGAAATCAATTCGAAATCGATCATTCATCTGATTTTTTTGCCTTAGTATGGGTTATTCAGAAACCTATTTTATAGATTTCAAACCCACCTAAAATACCCACTTTCAACGCATATTCCCCGCCACCTAAATTTAAATTCTGGTAGTAGGCTTGTAAGGCAATGAAGGCTGAAGGTACTGCTGCTTTTACGGTGAACGTGTGTGCACGAGGGCGAGATTGGCTTTGTAGGGAGACAATGGATGTCGAGCAGTTCGTGCTCCGCATATTTGTACGCTTTGTAAGTGCGCATTCCGGACCTCAACTTAGGAGCTGTTCACTCGCCTACTATCCCTTCCTATTCCCCGTCCTGTAGTTCGCGCGATAATTATTTGGGTGGTTATGACGGCGTTAGAGGCGCAGCTGGGAGATTTATCAATGGTGGGCTTCATTAATCGCTATTTAACAAGGAAATAGTCCTTGATTATCCCAGCCTCTAACTAAGCAGCCTCCGTCAAAAGAATTTGATGAAGATTTTGAGATTAAAATTTTTCCCACATCCATGAGTTTGATTGCAAGCAGCGCATATTTGCTAGATAGAGATCGATAAATTTAAAACGACATATGAAGATTTCTGCACACAAATGTTTACTCTATGTGCTAATTTAAGATCTGAATAATGTAATTAGAGTTTGAGGTAGCAATAATTAATAGTGTGTGTCATAGTTATTCCTACACTTCCGCATTATGACCGGGAATAACACTATAGACGGATGAAGTGAACGGCATTACTTGCCGAAATCGATGGAATTGAATACATAAAATCTATTTTCATGCTATTGCAGCCAACAGGAAGTAAATATACACATTCTGTATGCGGGTAACGGCATGTATTCTTCTATGCGTTTAATACTGTTCGTGTGGATAAAATATACGGAATGTAGAAAAAAATACAGGCTTTATTTAAATTTAAGTATTTTGATGACTTTCCAAGTTATCTTATCATCAGAATATTAGCTTGACAAGGAAGTATAAACGAAAGGTCATCGTTCTAGTACATGTGAGTGGACTTGGTTTTTGGAAAATGGAGATCACATGAATTCTAAGGATTCCATCACCACTTATCTTATCGGTGATATCAGTATTAGCGGGCTGTAAAACATTTTGATTGCTACGTGGTAATTTAAGAGGTAATTTTCAAATAACTCTTTTCCGCACCAAGTGGACTCTGTGAGGCATGAGTTATAATTACAATAAGAACTTCTTTAAGATTGAAAATAACATAGAAGAGTATCAGAACAATTAGGATTCTTAAGATTTTGAAAAAAAGAGCGATAAATCGGTAATGATTCCAATAAAATAGGCAAAAATTACCTTTGAAACTCGTGGAAAGAGCACCAGTGAACATCAAAGGCTATGGGAAGTAGATTGCGGGCGGAAATTTTAGCACAAATTTTATTTGAGCGCTTTATATACGACATAAACAAATATTTTGCCAGATGGTTTCTATGCTCATTAAATTGCAATGAAAATTTTAAGTTGTTTAGATGTATTCAATAACTATTTAAAAAAAACCTCACCGGCTCTATGTTTCTAAACAAACGGGACATAATCAAGGAATATCTAAATTGTTCATAGTAGGTATCATTAGATATTTAGCATTATTCTGTGGCATACCACAGCTACTCTAGGAATTTAGTTTCTCCTATGACCTCAAACAACTGGAATGAAAACTCATTTCAGAGTGCTAGGAATGCAATAAATAAGCATCAGTAAAAATATTAAAGGGAATGAATGTATAGCGCTAAATGTGGAAACCACTTCTGGAATTTGAACAAATTTTTGAAAGCAAGACAGAGGAATTAGGTCGATGCACAAACGTAATTGAACTGTTTTAATCATTTTCAATTTTCAGTATAAAAGGGAAATACCTCTAGTGGAAAATATTTCGTTGAAAATGACCTCACTCGCCCGACCTTCGGTAGACAACAAGAATTTTCATGAAATTCCCATTCCTTCCTAAATATCTCATCGCTATTAATAGACTTACATATATGAAATAATTAAATTCTGACGTAAAGTGACTGCATGTTTTTAAAAAAATTCTTCCGATGTCCGTAAATACTTCTCCTGGGTATTAGAAAACATTTTTAAGTGCGTTAATGCAAAATGCGCCAGTTGATATTTTTCAATGCAGGCATTTTCCTGTTAAAAGTTTACAGCCTTAAATTGTGGAACCACGAAGAAGGAAAATAAAATTCACTTTGCTCATTCTACAATATCACTTTATTACAGACCACGGTTCCGACTTTATTGCGGTATTATGTCATTATTAGGGTAAAATAATTTAAAAAATGAAAAGAGAAAAGCATGAAAAATATTTCTGCAACTGGTTCAATTAATTAATAAGTATTTGATTTAATGTATTTAAATGAAGAAAAATCACAAAAAATTAAATAAGGTATTGCTTTGAAGAAACTATTATAAATTTGTACGACTGATCACCGCAAAAGTATGGGGCAATGATTGAAATGCAATAAACTACGATAAAAGTATTTGGAAGTAAAAGACTGAAAACGTTGAACCACTGCCGTGTAATTATCATATCCGGGTAAGTCGCAGGTTACCTCGGAAAGAGTTCAGAACCTCCTATCCCGCATTTATGAAATTCACACGCAATTGCTGTTGAAGAGAGATTGAATCACCTATATCCAGTCAATCGCCTTGCTGAGTCACTGAGTGAATTAGAACTCCATAATACACACGGTAAAATCTCAATCTCTTTAACCTGGTTAAAGGTAGACATTGCGCTAAATCAATTAACCACGCTTATTCCACTAGTATTATCCCAATATTGTGAGAAAACAACGTTTTTAGAGTAGAAAATTAAGTTTTAAAGGAACATTCACATAAAATTTCATGCGGGGTAGTATATTTGAATTGTTAGTAACTTTTCCAAATGTTCCATTCAGTCACAAACTCAATACAAAATATCCTTTGCACAGTTTTCAAATGATATCACAATTATTATTTTTATTTTATTATGGTATTATATCACTGGGCTAATTATATGAATAATATAACAAATCCTATGGAACATGAGGAACATATTCATCAAAGGTACCACTAAGTAGTCACGCATTGAACGGAAAGTACCCTTTGCTCATTTTTCTGATTGGTTCGCGAAAACTTAAGCCGAGACTCGAATCTGGTAAATAACTATGACACCAATGTCAGGTATCCTGTTTATTAGGCATTGTATGCCATTACACTAATTTAACGAAGAAAAATGGTAAAAGAGAGACAAAATTGACAAAAACTCACGAATTGTGGCGTCACAATTAGGTATTATAACGCCTTACTTTTTGTATTGAATCACAATGTTGATAAGAGAATTGCAATATTCTCATAAGATATTTGGAACTGCGTTTCGGTCTTTCGCACGGCAATTAAAGTCATTGCAATGGCAGCTGAGTTGGCCTTGTCCTAATTAAATCCGCGATCTTGAGGTAGGGACTCAAGGTGCATCATAAAAAGGCTCCTAAATTGATAAGTTGACTACGAGGAAGGCGAGAGAAAGAAATTCCACAGGCTCAGGAGAGGGATTAGATGGGAACGGGAAGAGATATGGCAAGATTCCATCGAACGCGAGGACGCTCGAAGAATATCCGATATGGTACGTGCCGACATGAGATCCATTTGAAGCAAACGAAATCGGAGGCAGGAGCGAAGGATGTGAAGAGGATATATTATCGCAATATTCCAATGCCACCTCCGGGGGGATCTGTTTTGAAATATCCTCACGGGCCGAGGAGCTAATTTGAGAATAGGGACGCAATAGGAATGTGGGTACTAGTCAAAAACTCATGAATAGGGCTTGTGTATGACTTCATATAATTTTTAATAATGAATTTTGCATGAGCGGGAATAAATATCAATATTTAGAAAAGATGGAAAATATCTTATTCATAGCGAAAGAGTTGCAGTAAATCGCAAGACTATTCCTTCCAATTGGTTTTAATGCATTTCTCTCAGCAGAAATTAAAATGATGAATTTTTTTTCACGATTCCAAGCACGATATCAGTATATTAGATGTAAGTTCATTAAGATCTGAAATCAATCAAATACTGGCAATTCAAAGTCGTTCCATGACGTCGCCAAGAAGAAAGCGCGTGAAATCGGATACATTTATTAAAAAAATGTGAAACTATAGATACGAGACAAAGCCAATAATTGTGGTCCTTCATACGCACCAAAATATAACTTCATCCACTGCACATGTTGTTAAATATCATATGACATTATATACTCTTGGTATTTTACCTTATAAAGGGGGACTAAAATCAAAGATAAAAAACTAGTCAACGTAACAAAAAAACGACAGCACCAGAGGAAGACGGAGCCAAAAAAATCTACACCAGCTCACAATTTATTGACAAAATCAATTCACAGGTGGAAAGGCAGCAGCAAGGATAATGGAGTCCTTCTATATGGCACCTTTCATCTTTCTCCGTCTTCTTTTCGTTTTTACCTTAGGTGAATCCTTCATTATCTGATCAATTAATAGAATATATTGTCTTTCTATGGATAATTGTTATGTATATTGTCCATATTTGATTTCCTTTTAATGATTTGGCACAAAAGATAGTAGGAAAGAAACGCCATCCTTATCAAACGGGCTATATCTAACTAGCATTATATTTCATTAGACTTGATTAAATGGGAGGATTGCGTGAGTTAGCGGTACCTCTCCTTTTTCCCAAGAAAAACTTAAGAATTGTTCCTCCGCTGCCACTCCTTCAAATGATTCATACCATGAGTTACCATTCTTGAAATTATGGATGAAAGAAGTTAATTACTCAGACATTAAACCAATTGACCGTCACGCAACATTATCGCTTCCGGAAAGTTCTCTCGAAAAGAGCTTCTGGCCACGTAATCAAAAAAGGAGTGGTGGGTGGTATTTATTTCCTCTGCGATCGTCGACTTCAACAGATTAGTTCTTAGATCCTTACTGTCACATACCGGCAGAACTTTGGGAATTTGTGAGAGCTTGACCAATCTTCGAGTTCACTCGGCTAATCATTACTTAACGGAGTGAAAGGAAAGTGAATTTAGCCAGAGGAGGGTAGGGGCGAGGAGGGTGTGAAAGAGGAACGATTACTACTAGCCTAAATTATAACAATTGCATCATGTCGCAAAATAACTTCGACTAATGCTTAATGCTACTTACTAATTTCTACCTTTTTCAATTCTACCGACTCATTTTCGCATTTCTGCCGTAAAAATTAGGAAAGGAAAAGCCCTTATTTTCAGTCTCAAAGGTTCGTAACCAATGAAAGGCTAAATGAATTTCTCTTGCCGTACGGTTCTTTTATATTTTTACTTCGTAATTAGATCGTTAAGACGGATTGTTTTTAAGATACCAGCAACTGTTGCCCATGAGAATAATTGCCCGAAATATTCAAAGAACGAAGTGAGATGTTTCCTGAATTCTGTAATATATTTTTACTGTGTTTCTATACGGTGAAAAATCTTATAAGAAAGATACAGCCGTGGTAATTTTCCATACTTATTTATTAATTAAACCGTTTTGAACGTTTATACGTAGTTCTCAAGAGCTGTCTCTGTTCTCAAGGCACCTATTGAGACCGGTTGAGTTAATAAATAAGTGTCGAAAATTAATACAGTTGTTTCTTTCGTATTGAAATGTATTTCCACAAAGTAAAATCGTCGATAGTTGATTTGTGAAAATGTATCATAAGCCTCAGCAGTTGAATGAACCGATAAAAATAGGAATAATAACCAGCTGAATGCGTTCAAAAACTTACTCCGCAATGTGTGTTATGCATAATGCACCGTTAATATCCAACATTGAGTAATATACCATAAACGATGCACAAGTAACGATATCCACACTAAAACATACTTCGATTTTTTTATTTCTACTAAAGTCTGTTTCCACTACAATGAAGAAAACAGCAAATTTTTATATTAAAAAACATATAACCTTCACAGATGTTGGTTTTATAGGACTAGAAAGTGGGACACGACTCAATGTTATGAGTAAAATCATTTAATTTTAGTTTATAACATAAAGTAAAGTAGAGAGTTAGGTGTTCAAGTATCAGTATAAAATGTAGGATAAACAATTCATTAAATCCACTATCCCTTTTACTTCTCGTAACTTTACGCATGAAATTTGATGATAACAGTCGTAAAACCTAAGAAATGGGAGAGATATCATTTATCATACCATACTTTATTTCCTTGTTTGCATGCGCAGATTTTCCCATCGAGTAAACTGACAAACTAATAAAAGATAAATTCTAATAACACCAGCAGGTGCGTATTCAGAAATTTTCTCTGTGCGTTCCGTTGGTGTCGAAATGTTATGAACCTCTAGATAAAAATTTAGATGCTTTATAATGAACAGTAATTATATACTATTTTATTATGAACAGTATTTATATACCAGTATAATACTATATGTCATCCTAAGTCTTGAGTACCCGAACAAAACAGGTAAGCTTATTAGTTCTAGTAATGATGCTTTGAAATTGCTCGCTCCTGCTTGAGAATTTCTAAACGTGCCTGAACGTGCTTCACACAAAAATATAAACGCCTGCCATTCATTTCGAGTACTAAGACTAAGTACTTGATTTATATCCAGTATAATCCGAACATGTAAGCAATTGCGGTGATGAAGGGGAGTACGTTATTGCCCTGAAGCCCCAAATGTCACCACGTGTCGGTGCACTATGTAACTTTCTTCACATTTTTAAACGCCAAAAACTATTAAATTAATCTACAATCACATCTTCATCGGGAAGAAGACTACTTTTCACTCTGAGCACCGGTAAAATAGGACATCAAGGGAAAAGCGTCATTAAGCGCGTCATTCATTTTAGTTGACAGGTCCAGTAAAAGCGAGCCTACGATAAAAAGAGAAGGCATTAAGGGAGACAAAAAGGTTTTGAAAAAAGTGAACAAAAGGAAGAAGAAATGGAAGTAGAGGAAGAACTGGTCTATTGTTTTCACTCATTCTAGGTAGAGCTATTGTCCGAAGTTCGGCTGGATAAGAGTAATTACATCAGGGGACTGAGGGCATGTGTAAGGGTCTCCGATGAGTTTTTAGGGGTCGGGGAGGGTCTTAGTGACCCCCATTCAGAGAATGGGCAATTGGCCAGAGCAGTAGACGCACAGACACTACGAAGGCCAAAGGAAAGAGAAAAAAGCGAGTGACAAAGTGGCGGAAATTCAGTCATTTCTCTCAGGGTGAAAGAAAGTTTACCATGCTATAAACCCATGTCAATGGGAAGTGCAAAGAGCATCTCGATGAATTTACCATGCCTACACATTGAAATTAAAATTATAACAAATTATTAAAAGGAGTACAATGCAGTGGAAGAAATTTCTCGGATTTTAATTTTCTTGTTCGTTAGTGAGGTAGAGCAATTATCCATAAAATTAGCCGGAATAGAGGAAATGCATGCATGTTGCAATATACATAATTAAATAATAATATTATGCCAAATTTGCAGCATAAATCGTTAAAAAAATTTAAAAGACTATTCAATTATTGATCATTTTTAAATATTTCGAATAAGACCAACTTGGTGTTTTTTGAGGGAGTGAGGAAAATTCAAAAATGTATGGGTCGCCAAGATCAGATAGGGAATTATTATTCCTGTTACCATCTTTTCGAGAGAAATATGAGGCACTCAAAGGTGCGAGAAAAAGAGCAAGTGGCAGTTCAAGGGAGAAATATATGGCTTAAACGAAGAAATAATCACAGCCGAGTCAGACAAAAAAATTGCGTTTAAAGAATATAGTAGATGAGAAAAATAAAAGAAAAAAATAGGGAGAGAGAGACACCGCAATATGAAATAAAAATCAATATGTTTGCTAATTTAGTTGAACGACAGAGAGAAAAGACACAAAGTGGGGTACTGAGAACGTGTGAGACATGGGTAGTCTCCTGGATAATGCAGGGGTCTAAGGAAACGAAGGAGGTAAATAAATGACCTTTTTATAAAGGCTTTGTAAGAGAAGCAAATTTACGCATTGGAACCTTTAAACCTCTCAAGTCCTTTACAGACAGTTAGGAGCTTAATTGCCGAGGAAGATTAATGTGTGAAAAGCAGAAAAGAACAGTGAGGTGACAGAAAGTCAATTATAATGGAAGTTAATTCCCTCTAGGCAGCAGGAGCTTAGTTGGCTCTATAAATGATCGCTGAGAGATACTGTCTTCTTGTATTTGTGCAAATTTCACTTGAGGAATTCCTCCCCAGGGATCTCACCACGTTCTGCGGCTTGATGCTTTACATTGCTCGTAAAATTAATCTTCCCAACTATCAACAGCAATTTAATCTGATGGAAACCAAATTAACTGAGAACGACGTCTCCTCAAACTTATTTTCTAATCACTGCATAATGACGACAAGCATGATTTCCATCATCCTTATTATGGAAAAGTTATAATTGGTTATACGTAAGTTAGCTTTAATAAACGAAAATTGAGCCATGGTTTCCTAAATTATTAGTTATCTACAGAATGGTTCATTAAATGATATACCTTATTAGATGGCGCGTGTCCAACGTTGCCTTCAAACTTTGATGTACCATATTTTTTCTCTACTAAGGTAAAAAATGTATATTGTGACAACATTGATTTGGTAAAATATACAAAAGCCGGCAATATTACGCTGAAGCTTCGGAAGGCTTTAAAATTCAGGAAAAAAACACTTTAAAGGCAAGGAAGTGAATTCATTGAACGTAAATTTGGGAAAACAAGTAAATAAATAAGAAAATATAATATCCATAAAACACTTTTCAAAAATTACTACACACTGATTAAAACCAAAGGTCGGCCAACAGGAGAGGGTAGAGATGAAACCTAACTGAACTATTATCACATGGAACACACACACAAGATAAATGGGCAATTTATTTTGCCTTAACTGCTTCTCATGTCAATTTGCACACGAAATGGTAAGAAGGGAATATTATGGGACATCCGTTCTCATTGTTGCGGTTTGGTATAGTTATTACGGCTAAATTAGATATTCAAGCATAATACCTGAATTTTAATTGCGACTTTTTCATCTATTTATCTTAAAGTAACAGTTAGACCCCCGGTCTATGAAAGGAATATGGCTAGAAAAGCACCAAAGAATAGAGTATCAAAGACCAAGTAGCTGCCACAAGGTCTTCATTTTCTTACTTTTTAGCACCTTAGTACACTGCGGATATGTATTGCAAGCTTTCGAGAAATTGCAGAGACATCAATTTTTAATTTGAAAAATTAATTACGTTCAATCATCAACGGGAAAAAAGTTTTTGCTGGGAACACAAAGTTTGACTGGTAGCTGCATCGTACTTGAAAGACAACGATGGGGTTAAAATTCTAGGCTAGACACGGCTATGAATGAGGATTCAATGCTATTTTAATCAAAAATGCAAAACAGAACTAGCCATAAATTATGAGCACGTATACATGAATATTTATGCATTCAAATTAAGATACAATACCATTATTATAATATGGATTGATAATTTAGCAGAAGATAGGAATAGCACACTCTATGAACTTATTTAACCTTCAAAACTGATACAGAAAATAATAATCATATAAAATTCAAACTTTAAAAAGCGAAGGATTACAGGGTATGTAATTCAACCAATTTTATTAAAATTTTGATCCTTATTTTCATTATAAAATTTCACTACATAGGAGTGACCATAACGTAATAAATATTGAAAGTTTTGCAAGTACGATATTGACACCTGTGAAGCAAGAAAGGGAGTACTTGATAACATCACAATTATTACTACTATGAAAGAGTATTCACAACTCCACAAAAACTGCAGTATTTGTGAGTTTGAAAAATATTTCCCACGCCCAATCCCATTATTCATAAGGATTCGATTTAATATAAATTCAGAAAAAATTGACATTGGGATATTTTTAATGTCTCTCCACCAATTTTCAAGGCTTACTCCGGTGAACTGAATTTCCCTTTCAACATGTATGAAAAAGGCAGACGAATATTTAGCATCACAAAAGCTTCAAAGTGGATTGCGGGATTAATTGTTTTTATTCCTAATCGAATGCTAGAAAATCGATCAACAGATAATTCAAAAAGGAATGGCCTGAATGGCATGCATTTTAAAGAAAATGATCGATTATAATATATAAAATGAAATATTATTTCGTTATCATCCCAATTCAACGAAAACCTAAAAATTGCATTAAATTCAAATAAATTATTGAAGTGACTGAATTTCTATATGAATACTCCAATTCTTACTTCATGATCATTAATACTCCTTCCTATCGGTAGATGCGATTGTTAACCATAAAATGCTAGTGCAGTGCAAATTTTTTTAATTTTTAATTTTAATTTTATTCCCAAACCACCGAATACAGCTCATGTTGGCCATTTTACATCGGGGTATTCAACAAATTTAATAGTTAAACACACACGAACAACCATGCCCTGGACAGGGGAAGCCTACCCAGGCGGGACTCGAACCCGCGACCTCTTGTTTGGCAGGCGACGACGTTACCCCGCCGCCACCGAGGCCGGCAAATGTAGACATATAGTATTTATTCAGTTGTGTGAGGAGGAAAATGGGAGTTTATTATCAGATTTCGTAGAACATAATACATGGAAAATGGTGCACTACCTGCTGAAAAGAAAGCTGAGCTGAAACTTCAGAGGAAAGTCAGCACAAGGATGGTGGTGCAAATGGGCTTGCATACGGGAGAGAATGTGGGATGACGTCAGGAACGTATCTCTAGAATTTAAATTGGTAATATGATCAGAGGAGCATGCTAGAAAGGCACTACGACTGTGGAGAGAGCCTCCTGTCATATGCAAAGGAATGCAATGATGAGAGGAATATGAGGGCACCCTGTTAACAAGATGAACAAAGACGGAAAAGTAACTTCATCCAAGAGCTGTAGGCGCTTCCTAAGGGAGAAGTCAAACATTTTATCCATTTGGTGCATTTCAAGCTTAAAACAGTATGAATAAAATACGGAACTACTTCATTAGTAATGAAGAACATGCCCACTGCACATTAATGAGGATCTGAGCGTGAGTCGTCATAAGCTGTAAGATAAATTAGCTTCAGTTTATCATCACTTTGAAGTTGAAAATAAGTGAGTTTCTGTGAAAAAGTCATAAAAACTCGGTAGATAGTCGAAGAGATTGCTGTGTTGGAATGATATTAGTTCCAAATGTACGACTTCTTCCATGTGCAGCCAAATATGAACATGGCAGTGGATCGCTTCCATACACAGATGAAGTATTAATCGCGGAGTTTTTCATCATAATGTCATAACCACAAAATCATTCCCAATTTTTTACAAAAAGTTTCTAAATATACTTCACGTGTTTCTTTTTATGTTTTCATTTTTTCTAAGGGACTTAGTTACATTATGCATGAGTGCGTGTCCAAAATAATGCCATAAATATAATGCTTACGCTGAGATTTGTTGAATATTTGCTAGGAATGACAGTACCAAAAATAATTAGGAAGAGAAGATGAATAATGAGTATCGTCATGAATATGTTGCAGGGAAAAGTTGGAAAACACCCTAAGAAACTCTTTTTACTTTTTTGAAACTATAAGTTCCGAAAATAGTAAAACTGAATGCAGAACTGAACTATCCATAGAACTGAATAGTTACCTTTTATCTCTATTTTCCAATTGACACACAAAATTACGGAATAGTAAATTGAATGAGTGACTTACTGATATGGTGATCCAACGAATGATTGGGGTTGCGCGAAAAAAGACCAGGCAAGCAACGAAATTAGAACGACAATATATTAACTCACCTCATCCTAGAAAACGGTTCTTCGCCAATCGGAACGTGTGAAGTCCACTGGGAACCATCATTTGTCGTCAATGCCATCAACTCTGTATGAAAATCGTCTGGAACTACTCCTGTGGTACACCGGTTTCCTCAATTTGCAGAACCCTTGGCTTTTTAATTCTCATCTCCTGAAAAACGATAGGAAAAACGTTTTCATACATATGAAAATTAAACGACAGATTCTTTCACACTAAGTGAAAATGTTCGTATACATAGAGATCTATTGCTTCCTACTTCCTAGATTTAGACATTAAGATACACCCCACATCATGAAAATTATTCCTACTCGCTGTAGTTGTGCTGAAAACTTAATTATTACGAATTCCATACTCTCTTGCTCTCCTTCTTATTCTGTCTTCAAGATTTGTTTGCGAAATCATGTGGCACAGCGGATTATCTGCCCACCAACGGAATCTTAGTCATCCCCTGATAAACGTGCATAAAAACAATTACCTACATACACTGAATACACAAATGACGGATTTTATTCAATTTGAGTGAATATGTTAAAATAAATTAACAATTTAGACTTAACGTACATATATTTCCAATTCTTCTTACTAACAGTATTCCCTCAGAAGAAAATCCCCATACAATCCAAATTAATACGTTGGTGTACAACTACAATTTCGATTTTACCCAAATATATATTTCTTCCTACTTCCTGTATGAATGGCAAGAAAGGCACCACATCGTGAACATTTCTCACTTCTTCATTGTTATTAGTAAAAAACATAGTCTACCATTATGAAATTAACCAAAAAATTTTGAAAACATCGTCGAAAAAATTGCTATATCATTTTATTTTGAATGCCTTTGTTGTTATCTTTACAGTCAAACAGACTTTATACATTTTACTCTCAAAAACACTACTGGTTATTATACAAGATGAGGGGCACTTCAGTGGTGACCGAACGAAATCATTTCGGTCAAGAGAAGAAGAACAAGCGACGAATGAATTTCGAACGACTATTTTCCTGGGGGCGACTCAGTAGCTGGTGAAAAGTCCGATGGGAACTATCTTCGGCCGTGAATGACATCAATTCTGGACGGGAATCGTCCTGAACTGTTCCTGTGGCACCGCGGTTTTCCTCGGCCCGCTTATAGATCCCTTGCCTTTATTTTTTATTCTCATCTCCTTCATTCTGATGGCGAGTATTAGAAGAGGAGTCCCACGGGGAATCTGTTGGAATTGACGCGGGTCCTGTTATTCATGGCTTCCTCTAACCCACCGCAATGAATCCGTGTCATGGTGGGGAAATGGCTTGCTGGGCTATCCGGTTTTGGGGGACGTGTCGCATCCAGGAAATCCAAAAAATGCGACTCCCGTAGTATTCGCGGCGACGTTTTTCCGGCGTCGTGTGACATTTGCATTTGAACATCGTGTGCAGTATCGCTATAGTGTGTCCTCAGGCGTGACATTGGATATCTTTCGTTGACATAGCCAGGCTTTCAAGAGAGTAGATAGATACGATACGATGGTGGCTTCCATTGGTTAATGGAGAATGTCCGAGGTAGCATGTGTATGAATCCTAGCACAACTAAATTTATATATTTTCCCGTGTACAGTATCAATATATATTAAGGCCGTTTTTTTCAAGCTCCAATGGGCCATGGACAGAAGATAAAATGTGTTATTAAAAATTATTTCATAGGAAAATCTTGAGTACACTTGTGGTGCCCTTTGACATAATCGCTTCGATGATAGAGGAATTGGTCGTGGCTTTGGACAAGCTTTACCATACCTTCTTCATAGAATGTTGCCGTCTATAACTTTCAATGAATTTTACCTTTATCATGAAGCTCATCGCCCGTTTGAGTATCGCCCAAAAGAGAAAAATAATTTTGAACGACAATTTTGAACAGCAATATTTAATCAATTTGAATTTGAAATACCAGTTAGACCGCTAACGGTGTCTGCATAGATATTTGGTCTTATCGTACCTCATTTCCCTTCACCTGATAATTGGAAATTATATCGAAGTACACCGAATCACCTTAATAATGATGTTCAGGGTACTGGCCTGAAAATATAAATAATCCAGTCCAAATAGGTTCTGGATAAGGAACACTTAAGAATAAAAATAATAAAAATTATCCACTCCAACAAGGGTATGTGATATGAACTCCAATTTCAGAAAATTTCTGAAGCATAAGGATCTTCATTAATGAAGTACTACTCAGGCAAATAAAATTCAATCATAGACATAGATTCAATAGTGGCGGCTGGTTCATTCCGATTCAACTCGCGAAATCACTGGAAATTTGATTCGTGCCTTCCCAATAGGGGGAGATGCATTTACATTCCCTTGAAGCTTTCAAGGGCGTCGTCGTAAAATGCAAAATCCCCGAGAGAGAAGAGTAAACATTGACCGACCCAATTCTCGCCACTCACACCCGAAAATCTTAACCATCTGTGAAGGACGGCCCGGGCTTTTAGCGACGTAACGAATAACGCCGGGATGCGAGAGCGTTTTGCCCCGAATCCTTCCGAGCGACGCGCCAGGAATGTTCGAAATGTGATTACCCAAAGCGCCGAGTGAGGAGCGCCTGAGTCAAAGCGCTCTCCCGTCTGGAAATATGTTCGACGCGTCCGGAGGAAGAGGAGAAAAAAGTGACCCGACCACAATTTGCACCTTCCTCCCAGCCTTGAGAAGCGGGGAGCGTGTTTGAGGCGAGATGAAGAGATTCTTCTCAACTGAGACAAAGGAGAAGAGGGTCTAGCGACAACGTAGTCCCTGGATGAGGTTTCGGTGTGACTACGGAGTTAGTGACCAACTATCTAAGTACTGCCACGTCGAGCGGGGGAGAGGGCGTTGTTGAGAGAATCCTGGCGTAAAGGAGATGGGGAAGGTTAGGCAACGATAAAGGCATTAGTGATGTAGACGGTGGGTCGGAGAAGAATGCATAGGTAGATAGCTGTGGTAAGACCGATACGCTTTTCAAGCACGCTGCGTGGGGACACTCAAACGAGCCGAGTATTCCTATTATTCTCAGACTAGCGTCGACAATGGACGTTAAAACCTAAGCATGAAAGCTTGAGAGGGCCTAGAAAAAATGTGTCATTGGGCTGAGGTTCTAGCGAACCTTGTAGGATTCCAGTGTTAAACTCCCTGCAGTTGCTACTAGTTTATAAGAATCATTTCGGCCCACACTTAGGTTAATATAAATAAAGAAATTGGTCTCGTAAGTGAAAAGAAAAACTTTGATGATTCCACTCATTATATCCGAAGATGACGAGGCTGCGTCGAAAGTAGTTGTACCCGAAAATAAATCGTGGAATAAAACGAAGTTTTTCTTTTCGTTTACCATAAAATGAACTTCTTAAAGGTAGATCCTGAGATTAGAGATGAAAGAAATTAACTGTTAACAAGGAGCCACCCTAGCGCCCATGGTGCTGGCGGAGTTAGCGAATAATAGACTCGGGGCAGGAGAATAGGCGGAACAGATAGGAATAAGTTAGAAATATATTATTTTTTACCTGATACACCAGCAATGTGATCTAATATGGTAATCCATAAAGGAACAGACAATAACGTCTCCTTCTGATGGACATAAACCTTAAGCAGAAATAACAACAACAGGGTGTGATGAAGCTGCTTTTGAACACAAAGCTTAATATTCAATCGAGTTTAATGCCCAATATCGTAAAATGGCTAACACAAAAAACTGCATTAAAATTTAATTTCAAAGTTAGAAAATAGATAAAATTATACGCCTAATTTTGGTTATTATATTGAAAATATAATTTATTCCTCTTTTGAGCTTGAATATGAGTGCTTTTAAATTTTCGTACGACGTTATGCTTTTCGTTTTTGGTTGTTTAGATTTATATTCTGATTGACATCAGTTAAAAGACAACGAAAATATAACACTTAAAAGTTTAAGAATGCACCACGGTGGCAATATCATTAGTGTACTTTGAGAGGCCTTAATAAAACCAGCTTCGACCAATGCTGTCATAGTGTCACTCTCAACAATCAATAAACATCTACCATGTATTACTTTTCAAAATCATATTCTCTAAAGCATTTTCTTCTCTAATTCGGTCGCTACTTCGTATATGCACCATAAAATTACAGCGTTGACATACGACCTCGTTATTTTTTGTCAATTTTACAACACTAGGGCGAATGAAATTTAAGCACACTGAAAGTAGTTTGATTGAGACAACGCTGCCAAGTAAAAAATACAGAATAACAACTGTATTTCAAATCTGTTTATCTCACTTTAAAAATCCACTCCTACGTTTTCAGGTGCTTTCATTGAGTATGGAAATTCCAGTGACACAGATGAGTACTGAGAATCAAGACCTCAGCACCATATTTATTAATGCCGTTACATTTTTCAAATAAAAATTTAAACTAAACTCTTCCAAACAAGCGTTTAAGTGAATCTACTCCAAGGTTATTTACAAATTAGTTAGATTAAAAATAATTATTCGACAGAATCAAGGAAACTGGAAGACCGACCATCTAATTCTTAATGAAAATCATGAATAATATAACGAAATGCCTAGCTTTTGGCACATCATATAATCAACTTTACTTGAATCACTATTGAGGGGAAAAATGGGGACCCAGCTATTTTTTTCGAAGCTAATATGATTAGCCCCAAATTTCAACGCACTAGTTAAGCCGAAATGTGCAATGATGGCCAACTGTTAATCCTGGAACTTAATTATAGTATCTTTCATTAATTATGTAGCGGTGTGTATCGAGCAATAAGCTCCATTAAGGAGAATGGGCAGAGTTTTGGGGGGTTTATGATGTAACCCCATCAAAGTGCAGAAACAGGGAAAACCAGACACCCGAACAGTGAATTTTGGCCCTCGAGCATCAAAACTCCTGCTGGCGAAGTGAATTTTCCTCAACGCTTTCAACTACATAAACCATTTTGGCTGCGAGTTCCCATCAACCTTATTTTGGCTGTCTACATGGTCTGGGATATTGAAACGCCAAGATGGAAGCAAGCGAATAAATTATTCCGTCCCTCGCGAAACTTCAAAAGATTTTTTTTCCAATTTCATCCCCAGGTCGTAAGTAGTGATTTACAGCGAGCGAGTTCATATAAAATGAAAGAGTACTTTACAAAGATGAGGCTGTAACCATTAGATATCCACTTCAATTGATATATATTCTGTTCCTACGATTTTAAAACACACAGGATTTTTCAATAATCTTCACCCTTTTTGAAGATAATGGGCTGAAAAGGAATGGTAAAATAATTTGAGTACCTTTTTTAGCGATATAAGACTTACATGAGTAAAATAGCACCAAAAGTTTAACCTAATATTGAAGATAATTTATTCACTCGGTTTAATTTGAAATCTAAGCGAAATATTTGGTAAATTTCCGTGTACTCCTTGAGGAATCCTGACTAAATTCATAGTACCTTCACCTTACCTCGAAGGAAAATTTGTTCCTGCACCTTCGGTCGACCTACAAATGGTTTAACTAATCAAGGTTTTCGATGGGATATTAGAGGAGAATAAACAAATGGATATGTGTATTTACTTAGATATAATCTCGTATGTTAACATGAAAAAAACTAAACCGAGACATTGGGTAACGTTATAGCGCAAAAGCTACATCATAGGATGAAATAAAGGAGCATATACATCAATAATCTTCAACAGATTTTTTTTAACATATGTACAGTAAGAAAAAGCTGAAAATAACAAAAGTTTAAAACTGAAAGATGATGTATGTAATGGTGGATGAAAATGAATTTTGAAAACATATTACTCATGAAATAAACAAATTATTTTAGTATAATTAAAAATATCACTAGCATAAACATTTCAGACCAGTTTTGAAGAAAGTTAAGTTAAGAAAGTTACAAATACTTCTATAATTGTATATTTCCTCAATTTCCAGCAGTAAAGCATTTAAGCGTGGAACCATGAGTTAAAAGAGGATGAGAGGACATGAAGGTATTTTTAAATACGTACGACAACGAGAGGCCGATTTTATGCGAAAATAAAAATGGTAGAATAAATACAAGTGACCGGGACAGCGTAGATATATCGAGAAATAAAAAAACGGGCATGAGGTCTCCACAGTTATAACCCTCTTGACGGCTGTATATGAAGGATTCCGCTTCCGAAGAGCGACAGAGACGCGACAAAAGCGATTGTGGTGGAGAGCTAGGAATGGCAAGCGGAAAAAAGGTTAAGGCATCGAAGGAATACAACCAAAGATATCTATGAATATAGGCGGGAATTTTCTGAAAGGGGTCAAGCACAGAAATGTCACTGAATTCGTTGAAGAATGGAAAGCATAATGATGAATAGAGTGAGAGAGAAATGTTAAGAAGTACCATAGGCAGGTGAAAGTTCACAAAATAGAATGACAGGAATTTAAATGACCCATCCATCATCGACGCGTCATCTCAACCGAAACATGGATAAAACATTCTCACGTATAACAGAAAACTGATACTTTTGAGCGGGCTACGAACTTGATGGCTAGATGGAAGGTCCATCGAAAACTACAGGACAGCTACGTGAATGCAACAAAAGCCCAAACATTAAAATTGGAGATATTTTTCACATTATTCCAAAACACTTTGATCAATTTGCTGCTACAGCAGTGTCAAAAACTAAATTTACACTCTCGTCAATTTTTACGGAGAAAACCGACGATAAATACACAAAAAATGCATTAAATGTTAGTATAACTTGAACAAGTGGCTGGCGTAACTAAAAGTATGCCCTGGGGGGAGAGGGTTAGGGCAACAGGGGAAAATGTTTTTTGAAAAATGATATGGTTCGAAGTACATGCTGCATAATTTTGACATTATTTTTACAAAACTTAACTCTAAGCGGATGCAGTTTTATATTTCATAACTAGACAATAGTTCAAATATTTTTTAAAATTTTCTGGGATTTTTGGGGGAGGGATCTAACCCCATCATCCATAGTTACGCCACTGACTAGAAAAAATGTTTACTTTATGTTGCAATAAATGGGATAGTCACAGAATGAAGCTTGCAAACTTTCTAGCCCATGAAGGTATTGCGAAGAAATTGAACCATGGCTGGCTTCCGGTGAGGGTAGGATAGATCTTTGATTAAACAAGTCTGTAAGCTAACTGGATTTTGTTATCTAGGGCAGAGTTTCTCGCAGCAAGTTTCACTACTAAATGTGAACGAAAGAGATGGGTATGTATCACGGCGTAATAAGTTAATTTGTAGACTCTCATGAAATAGTTAATTATTCGAGTCAAAGTAGTTTTACTCAAGGGCCACGGTCAAAAGCAACTAGGTGATGCATCAAGCTTAACGAATTCTGGTACTATCTTGCTTCAACTACTCGTACGATCCGAAGGGTAGAGGGAAACTTTGAGCGAAGATGCATTTTGGTTTCTGGAGCCGAACTTAAGTTAGGATTTTACACTATTCCAGAGTAAAAAAAAATAAAATGGAATTCAAAAAATATTTCGCAAATGATAGAGTCAAATCTTATTTATTCCCTAAAACGATTAGAAATATTGACTGAGTCTTTACTCTAAATGTAATTAACAAAATAAAGTAACTCACATAAGGCAGTAGTATAAAGAAAGCGATGTGTCATTAAAAGTTCAGTTCCAGCTATGCATAATTTATGTCACAAATGCTGTCAAAAGGATTTTTTCCAGGGAAGTCTTTCAAGACACTAGGAAATCTGTCTCCGTGATTTTAAGGCCCTAAGTATTTTTATATTCATTACCAATGATCGCGCAGAAATAAAAACTCAATTTTGAAAATACTAACCTGGCATTTTGGATAAAAGTTGAAAATAACTAAATAGTGGAAACCTTTTTTCTCTAAATTCTGAAAAATCGTATGCCTCTCCCATAATGAGTTTGAGAAGAGAAGCTATTTTTAGTGCTGTTTAGTTAAGGGAAAAAAGAGCTTTTCCACCTCAATTCAACATGCAATGGCATCAAGATTTCATGAGAAAGGTATCAAACTCATCGACCTCATTGTATCAATTTTTTTAGCGATTCCGTAAAATTTATCCCTTATTTATCCGTGGAAAATCCAGAAAAAATTGTACCAATTTGGGTATTCAGCTACAAAAAATTAAAAATATAATTTTTCCAGCATTTATCATTAGTTATGCACCACAGTTAATAATAAATACGAGAAAAAATGTGAAATTTACGTTTACAAAGAATATTTAAAGTGAATAGTGATTGTAAAAAAATCTGAAACGAAATGAACTTGATTAATTTACTTTTCAGTATGCAAATACTCTTTTCATAATTTAACTTACTTGCGCGAATATGTTCGAACACCTATATCCACCACCATAATTACAGCATTAACAGCATTACACCACAATTACATTAATAAAATAAACCACCCATTCCCATCAATATACCGCAACTTTAAGATTTTGAGAGGACTTCTAAAAAGCATTACGTATCTAATTAACTCATACAATTTTTGGGAGCAATACTGTTACGTAAGCCTGGAGACCGGCTGCAAGGTCAGGAAGTCAAATTTTAAGCTCGCAGTCAATTAACGAGATTCGAGGGCGGATTTCAATTTGGTACCTGTATATCGGAAACTCAGCAATTTCCTTCTCGTATCCGAGCGAAATTTATCAAGAGTTAAATCGTGACTTCAGAATTTGTAGCAAATGCCGTGGACTACAGGATGACAGAAACCCTTGCAGGGGAAGAAATGGTCGAAATATCCTACGCCTTACCTTATTAGAGTATGGAGAGCAAGCGAGGTATAGACACATACTGAGCGATATAAAAATAATTACCATTATCTTTAACTTTTATATTCGGGGTAAATTAATATTATAATGTTTTTGAGATTATTCAATTTACGAGATTGATTCAAATTAAAAGTTCTTTGGAACTATTCCTGCGGACTGTTGAGTACGGATTTTCTTCAGTTACATTGATTTGTCTTTCCTGTAAATGAATTATCATCATAACTCTATATAAACAAGATAGCTTAAAGATAAAATACATCTCTTTCGGACAAGAGGTATAATTTTCTGAAAAATCAATGTTTTCGAATGAATAGCCACCATATTCGATTTCTATGCTCAATAACTTTTGTTTTTTTTTATTATTCTGAAGAAGTTTCCATAAAATATAACTAAACTCTAAGCTAAAAGAAGGCATTTGACATTTAAGTTCCACAAAAGATATTAAAATATTTATTGCAGTGCCGCAATATCTCGTATATGCACTTAAGTGAAGATACTTCATTTAGGTAGACAAATAGCTAAAGATCGAATTTAATTTTTTTTAACTGGAGACTGTTAATTTGGATATAAAATAATAAAGATGGTACGATACATTTACAATTACTAACAGAAATAATAAAACGCACAGATTTTCGATTAATCCTTTTTTGTGTCACGTATTTGAGGAAATTCCGTACTAAACAGTCCACTGGAAAAGTTCCATTTTGTTGCAATATAGCATAATTGAAGTTCTGATTAATCCACATAAATAGATATTTTGCTCTCTCAAAATGAATCCCAAATTATCTAATTCACATTTTATTTCAAAATCATAATCCATTTATTCCAATACAGAACAAAATAATCGGATTCGTCTTACCCCAGGATGCGCCTTGTATGATAACAAAAGTAAAACGTTTCTAGACTTCACTGAATCATGGGTAAAGAGAAATAGTGAGGGTGACGAATACGCGGAGATGCTGAGATTCTTATTGAATCCAGACCGTGAACAAACGCCGCAATTTCCCCAAAATCAAACCTCATAATTTATATCCATTCATGGAAATGCAAGGTCGCCATAATTCAGTTCACGCGGGAAGCGGTTGATGTAGCAACGAGAGAGGGGAGAGAAAGACAAAATTATTGGTTTGAATATAGAGAGACGTCAGCAGGAAGTTAAAATAAAGCACTCTGGCTTCAAGGAACGTTACTAAGAAAGTATTTTGTGCAATTAACGTATCTTGGCAAATCAATTAACTCGTAACTATATTAAGCGTAATGAAACAATACTCTATTACATTCAAATCATGTTATGCCCGTCTTCAGCTTTACACAATGTTTCCTCGTTTCAAGAACAGTTTTTCCTAGCAAGAAATGGAGAAATGAGATTTTAGGGAGTAATACGCAAAGAATACAAGATGTATAATAATGATACTTGAGGGTAAAAATAATTTTTGATACAAGGTAATTCTATTGTCGTAATCAAACGTAAAAAAATCTAAAAAGAAGCAAGGATACGAGAAAAATTATTTTGCGTTCATCATCTTCTTATTTGCTATATCAGGATATAGCGAAAATGTTAACAATTTCCGACCATGCTTACAACAATGTGGACAATTGAAGCCGTATTCAAAGTTGTGAGTAATATTTAATGCATATTTTCCAAGTAGGCGAATCATGATTTCAGAACGGAATAGATATAAGAATAAGTAAGTTTCACGACTTTCCTACTTTTATATATTGTCACGATAATGTGAATGTCTTCACTATCACCGGTTGCAGTATCAACAATATTCAAAGCGACAAACTTTAATCAGTGAAAAACAGAAGCCTTTGCGATCCAAAATTTTTAAGGATCCGTAATTTTTCAAGCCCTAAGGGCTAAAAATTGTAGTTAAAGGATAATAAAAAATAATTACCCAACAGTGTGAATTATTAGGTTTAAAAATTTAAATCTATTCGTTAAAAAATAAACTTTCCCCGCGAAAAAAACAATTACACAGCTTAGCAGTAAATTATTCTCTTGGACGGCATCTTAGGAAGATTTTTTGGCTTTCAATATATATTTTAACCATAGGAAAATTATAAATCTTCTTTGATCCCACAGTAAGACTCGTTTACAGAATATACTTTTATACGTTAATGAAAAATACCTAGAAAACAATGAATTATTTCAGCAAATTTGACTTATTTGACTAGAATTCAGCGGCATTTCCAAGCAAAAGGAGCGGTTTAGTGTAATGAAGATTAAGCGCTAAATGGTATAATTTTATCAAACAATTGCATCGTAAGAAATCGTCACATGTGTCCAATGTGGCTGAAAATGGTTCGTGATGTCATTTAAAGGTTCTGATCTTAGAATTTACGTCAGTTGGGAGGCAGAGTCAAGACAAGATGACGACTGTCAAAGATAAAAAGTGCGATACAATCAGTTCCACGATCATCCATTTTCAAAGACAATTCAGTAACCTGGATAGAGAACTGCAAGAAAACTGCATGCTCTGCCTGATTATTATTATGGCTGCTGGCATTGAGTCAATAAAGTTCATGAAATATATCTTCATCGCCATTCCAATATAAGCCCATAACAGCAGTATGGTTACGCGACTAATTTTGGTTGAGTGCCAGCTTAAGGATACGAAGCGGAAACAGTTGAAGATATCAAGATCGGGAGTAGTTCTCATCATTTATAGACGACTTCCGCCGGTCATCGAGAATAAATTATGCATGAATTAAAACTTGATGGTGACACAGCTTGCATTTGAAGGATAAGAAAAACATTATTCAGGCTTTCAGATTTTTTTTATTCCCCTCCCTTGCGCCGGAAATATTACTTACGCGCGAGGACCGTCCGTAAAATGCGCCCCAAGCTAATTTCCTCTACTAGTTACCCTTATTTTAATTATTACAGCAGTAATTCCAAATTACTTCAGATATGAACTGTAAAATAGCACAAAATGTATATCATATTCATATAAAATGAATACTCTGCCAAGAAACTATAAAATAATTGGTAGCATACAAACTGTCTAGATACAAACATATCCGAAGTCGATAGAAATAATTCATATCATTTTGTCACGGAAAGAAGAATTAGCTCTCTTTCTTACGGGCCACCCTAGGCCCGGCAGGCATCCAAATTGCAATCCGATGTTTCTTTAGTGGACAACTGACCGTGAAGTGACCTCCACACGGCACCCATGAAAGGACTAGAATAAGGCGGCTAAGCCATAAGGGATTACAGCCTAAGCTCAGGGCAAAGGCATTAAATATTCCGGCCATCCCTGAAACAAGATCCCTTGAATATAGCGACAGACTGGAAGTAGGAGCAGCTTAAAACGAGGTGCTGCGCTGGCTGGAATCTCGGGTCCCCAGAACAAACATAGACACCAGCGAGAAGAGGAGAGAAAGTCATGGATTCGCTAATACCAACTTCAAACCTTAAGACTTCCACCCCTTCCTGAGGCCTCCGTGACTTTCACCTTGCTTGGTCAATTAAGTTTGGGGGAGCTGCGAGGGATGACGAAACATGGAAACGGAAAGGAGAAGTATGAATCTAGAATGAACGATGAAAAGTTAGTTTGACTTCGGGAAGAAGGTGGTAGTTTTCTCGAGGACGAAGCACTAGCGGTCAAATGGGAAGTTGTACGAGGCGGGACAAAGAGGAAGGGTATCATACCGGTCACAGACGAAATGAATATGGAGATTACTGAAAAGTTACAATTAGATCGGGTGCAGAGAACGGAAGATGGGATAGACGAATTAAAACCGCATAAAAAGGCTTTTTGAAAAGAGCCAAAATGTAATGACCGCGCCAAAAATAAATAAAATGAACGAATTGATAAAATAAGATGTTGCTAAATTTTTCACTTACGTCATTGGCACACGAAGTCTTTCGTTGTATACGAAAATATTATCAATTGCTCTAAGTTAGCCAAGTTGGTCCCGTGGGGCTATTTCAGAATGTCGATGTTCATATGAACGACGGAAATTTGAAATTGATTCATTGAGAAGCTCAATTAACGGTAAAAAACGGTCTTTAGATCAATTTGGAGGCTTTTCAAAAATTGGATCTTGAAATTATGATAAGCTAAAATCAAATGATTATTTAAATAGGAGCGTGTATGGGACAATGACGAGTTGACGCACTGATCCGTTGTCTAAAATTATGCGAATTACTCGTTATAAGAATGAATATACGATGGTTAAACTTTGGGAAGAGGGTAGAAGCATTCAATATGTCACTATGAGATGGAAAATTCGGTGTGTGACGAAATAAAAATTATATTGGAAGCACTTTAAGGGATAACAAGAAAACATCGGGAATTTTACCATTTTTCCTTTGACAAAAAATCCGAATATATTGGCAGGGCACAAATATAATCAATGCATATATTCATATGCATATTCCGCACAATTCACCGAAAAATGATGGGGTGGACTTCATACCCGTAAGATTACTTTCTTGTGTTTAGACATAATTTGTTATTATGTATTACGCTAACATCTTGAGAAGAGCTCACGAAGAAAAAAGGTTGGGAAAACTACCACTACAGGCTTACATTTATTTTGTAAGGACTCATGAGCTCTATGTAAGAATTCACTCTTTAAAAATCGTATTCCACAACTCGCAGTTACCTCTCGCTAGGTCGACTCTACTCCACCGCAGAGCACTGAAGTCCTGGAACAGCCTGCCATTGGCAGCGTGTTGTGAATGGAGGTGTTTGGTTGGATTAGAGGGGGACGCGGAAGGGAAAATAGTGCAGCATCCTGCTCCACATTCCGCTTCCACTCGATCTCCCTCCCGTAATCCTGCCTGCATAATGAAGAGAGCTGAAGGGATATGCCCCTAAAAGGGCCTTAGGATTCGGGAGCATCCCTTATCCTACAGGCCCCACATTTTCCTCTTCTCGATATCTAGATCAGTGAGGTTGATAAGGCATGCAGTATCGGCGGATTTTGGATGCGAAAACGCAGCACTATGACCTTGACCTAGTCAAATAAGAGCATGGTTTAATGCATTTACTCATGATAGCAACACATTAGACTATTTACCTCAAATTTGACTCGATTCAGATACTTATCTTGCCATCAAATGTTAGCCAAAGTCAATTTTTAAAAGAATAAGCAAGTTGATTTTCACAGGCAATGATGGTGTAATGCATGTACTCATTCTCATAGACTTTTCCTCATATTTTACTCAATTCAGATACTGATCCTGCCTTCAAATGTCAGCCAACGTCAATTTCAAAAGGATTAACATGGTGATATTCACAGGAATTCGTTGAGAGCCGCTATAATCATGGACACAAATCTCCAGCCTCATATTTCTTACGAAATGGAGCAGAGGTATTTTTCAGGGTGACTCTGACCACACAATATTTCCTATATCAAGTGGAAAGGCCAATCATAATTTTTTGCAAACTTTGGGGATTTACTATCCAGAGACCCAAGTTCTATGGTCTTAATCTAATAAATGAAGAATCAGGCGCAATTCATTCATTTGCAGCAACAAAAAAACAGACTATTCCTCAAGTTTTCCTTAATTCAGATACCTATCCTGCTTTCAATTGTCGGCCAGTGTAAAATTTCAATGGAATAAACACGATGATTTTTACAGGAATAGCGAGCATTTGAGAAAAGACGATTTTCAAATAACCACGTTGATATCTTATTAGAATCACACTCTACTTCCAAATGTAAAAGATAATATGCATGTATCATCTTCCAGTCCTAGTTTTTTCCCAGGCACGATAAAACATCGGCATATCAAAATTTTTACTGTAGAATTATAAAAGATATTCTTCGCTATGATATATCAAGTGAACGATAAAGAATATTTAAGAAAATAGGGAGAGAAGAAGAGCATTATGAAAAATTTAGAAAAGACGAAACAACTTAGATGACTACATCATGGGAAGGTCTTAGAAATAAATTGTCAAAGGAAAGGGAGTTAGCAGGAACGGCAAAGAAATACCTTGGATGATATATAAACAATCCGTGTTGGATGTAGAATCTAAGTTTTTCCCGGCGTATGCTCTGCAGGAATATTTCTCGGGTTTCTCACCGGGTGTCGTATCGGGTTGTAGTTCCCAACGTTTCCATGACTAAGTCCGTCATCGTCATCAGGGGTCGACTACAACCCGATACGACACCCGGTGAGAAACCCGAGAAATATTCCTGCAATCCGTGATGGAGGATATGAAAGAGAGAATCATGGAGGCTAAAAATATTAGTTGATTTTAGGATGCCTTATGTAGCTGCGTCAAACCAATGTGATAATATTTGCCCAAAGAGATCTTGAAAACAATATCGCGATAAAAAGAAAGTTGAAATCGTGTGGTATAGTATTTGGAGGAGGCGATCGAGAGATGAGGTCATTTGCGCCTTAAGGGATGGGTAGCGACAGAAGGGTGGAGAGAAACCTGGCTTTAGCCCGCTCAATGCGAATGACGCCTAGGAGCAAATGACGGCTTAACGTCCCATCCAACGGACCGTGTGTTGTACTCTGAATTCCCTAGGTAAATCGCCTTAAACACGGATCGGGCAGTCTCCGAAAAAATCTGACTCAGCCGGGATCCAAACCCGGGCACACGGGGTAAGGAAGCAACACTGTAACGGCCATACCAAACTGATCCACCGGTGAAATATTGATATTATTGGAAAATAAATTAATATTCCAATAATACCTTTATTTATAGGTTAAAATAATTTTTCTAACACTACCCGTCCATTAAGGCAGCTTGCGTAATAACATTAAATATTATCTTTAGAGGGTTTGATTAGAGAGAACACCATAGCGCGCTTTATTTATCCTCCGTGTTTTCACGTCACATAAAAATGATTTAATTATTCCCTTTACTCTATATCATATGCCGAATTTGATCATCATCATGGATGCATGATGTTGCCCAAATTAAACAGGGGCGAGGTTACAAATTTATGCCGAAATTCGGAGTGAGCTAATTCGCATTTAAACGCTATTAAAATTAGATGCACCATGTGGATACAAGACCTCTTTAAGCTCATTTCTGACCACTGACCCTCGAGATATTATGCTAATGAATCACCTTTACTTGAGATTACACCCCAGTTTAACCTTTATCAAGTTCCTTTGGCAGGTCTGATAAACACTTTCCCAAGTAACATCATCGCCGTCCGTGGGAGATAAGCATCAAAAATTTCACATAATATTTTCACCTCTCTAGCTAAACAGGAGTCGCGGACACGTATATACGTATATCACTACTAGTGGCGCAGCGAGGGGGGGGGGTTTGGGGGATAAAACCCACCCCCAGAGCTCATAGAAATTTTTAAGTTAAATCTATTTTACTGAAATTGATTAATATTTCTTATATAAAAGTGTGAGGATTAATAAAATATCCCCCAGAAGGCCGTAAAAATTACCATTTTGAAACGTTATCTTAATTTTTTTCTGTCGGAGGGCCTCCGCACCTCCCGCTTACCCTGGAGGGTATGCAATACCCCAATCTCCCCAGTATTAGTTGCGCCAGAAACCACCCTAGCCTTAATTCCTAGCTGCGCCCCTGATCACTACCAAGGCTACAGATGCCTTCATAAAGAAATATTCTCTACGGCTATATTTGCAGGCTCTATCGTTTTCCTCTTTGAGAAAAGGTCAATGCTTTAACCTCATTTTAACCTTATTAATTTCTTTTCACTATCTTTACTGGCTGGATTCCCTGTCGTAGCCATTAGGATCTCGAAAGCTTATATGCTTCTACTCCAGAATATACGCTATCCAACTCAGATCTCTAGAAACGCGCACATTTTCCACTACTTACCTGATTAATTTTAAATAAATGTGGCCTACAAAGATTTTACCAAATTAACGTGTTCCGTACGCCAGTTATAAAATCTCTGTACCGGCACTTATTTAAATATGAACTGTTTAACACGCACTCTTCTCTTTAAAGAAAAATATTTTTAATAATTTTCAGGAGTTTTTATGTAAGTTTTAACTTACACTTGTGTGATATTAGGAATCCATTTTGATGTGATGTGAATGCGTGAAAATAGCAACTTCTAAAACATGAATTTATAAAAAGCAGAATGATATACAGACAATTTAAAAGTGTACATCTTATGCAAAATTATGTCATTGATTATTGTTCTCCGTTGCACATGAAAAAACGTAATTTATTAAATCAAATGGACAAAATAAAATGAGTCAACATTAAAAACGAAAATTCTTTAATCCGTACACAACTTGTTAATAAATATCAATTTACACCCTGGTCAAAAATTTCAACCCAGAGAGTTTTCGCGTAAATTGTTCGAAGATTGGACGACCACGTCACAGCGGCAATACAGATATTTATCCAGAAATCACTTGATGACGTAATCAATACGTAATTATGTGTGTCTCAGTCATAGCCAATGATGAACATCAAGAAACCAATACTAATTTCCACAAAATAGTGGAAGCTTTTACGATAGCCTCAATCTGTGCAATGAAGACTGAGAGAAGACGTTAGTGGTATACCCACACAGATTTACCTAATTCCGGCCTACACGCTCGAGGGTGAAACCAATTGGTTCACTAGCCAGGCTATACTCATGGGGCATTTATGGTTAAAACGCGCAGAGCACAAACGGAGATTTGGCCGCAATGAGTGGTCAGTTCGCGCTCAAGGAAGGAAGGATAGAATAGTCCATACGAGGATGTTTGGAACTAACTGAACGAATCCACAGAGTTATCATAAATTTTTAGAGGTCATGAATAATGATAACCAAGTTACTCTGACCAAAAGCAAATTAAATGCTTCTGGGCGACCCTTGGCCAAATCCATAAAATAGATTATGAAAAATGAGAATATTCCTGACTATAATTTTAAGCATACTCTTTTATTTTGATTCCATAACAAGCTGCCACACTTTGAGCCACGATCCTGATTAAATTATTGAAATTAATATGTAACTAACGCATATATTAACAGCGGGAAAATAAAAAAATTCTATCCCTCGTTCGAAGATAATATTTCCACTATTTTTTTACCATTTCAGTATCAATATATCCGAGAGTATTTTATATTCATAGAAGCACGAATAAAATAGCAATGAGGATAGTTAAGATTCATAAAGTTTTATTTTGTAAATTACGAATAACCTTCAGCCTTGAAAATCTATTAAATAACTTTGAAAAAAGAATCTTCTAATCTTCTGATTTTAGGAAATGCATGCATAACAAAAAAGGTGAATGACGATCATCGATAAAGATAAATACCAGTTCTGGCGAAGTCTAATTGTAAGAAGGATTTTAATGTCTGAATGCTTTTTGAAGTTGGCAAATCGATTAGGCAATGCCTGGAATCCTGCGGGTAAAGATGCTCCACACCCATACAATTAATAAAAATACATGAAGAATGCATATATAAATTACTTTACGTTCCCTTATCAACTACTTAATTATGATAGTTATTACTATGGTACATAACTTGCTGCACTCAAAATCGATTAATTCTTACGTATTAGCGGCAATGAAAATGGAGAAAATAGTATTTCCATTCGGTTCACCTTCTTGGCCTCCGCCAGAACTTTTACTTCTCATTACACAGGCCTGCAAAAAAATATTTTTTGAAAATTGTTTGAAATTTGATAACTGATTTTTATGTACTTTCCAGCGCTGATTTCAAAAATGCAATCCATTCAGGTCAATCACGTCAGGTTTTCTCACAAAGTACGGAGTATGTTTGCGTATATTAACAAGCTGTAAGAAATTTTTCACATTTTTTTCCTAAGTTATAAAATTTTAGTTTATTTATATATCATGCTTCAAACTGCATTTCCAGTACACTTCCATTTCTCTTAAAGCTCATAAGTCTATATAGGTAATAACGCTTTCGCTTTCTGTCGAAGCTTCTCTTACGGCTTGTCCGGCTGTGGACTCATTGAGGATCATCTCATCTTATCATCCAGCAGAAGTTCACTGTCATGTTGATATTCCATCTTCCTTCATATCTTCTTTCCATTTCTTTTATGTCTTGGCGGAATCTTTCGCCCTGCTCTTCACTTACATCACCAAGGTTTACAGGGAAGTAGTCAAGATGTGAGTTGAGAAAACGAACTTTAATGCTAATGTTACATCCAAGCTTCTTAAATTGTCCAGTATGTCTGCCACGATTGTATTGTAGATTGGATCTCTTTTGTTTCCCAGGAAACCAGTAACAACTAATTTAAAAGATTTGATGCTGCCTTTCGTTTTCTTTCCATTTTGGCCACAAAGTTGGGATCTGTCATTAGTGTTCTAATGTCTGGTCCAACAAAGATGCTTTCCTTTACCCATACCTCGGATAAACCAAGAAACTGTCCACAAAGATATCTGAACCACTTCCACAAGAAGAATTCTTTTGGCAATGCCTCAACAAATTGTTTCATCAGCCCCAACTAAATGTGAAGTGGTGGAAGTAACACCTTTTTGGGATCCTCAACATTCTTAATTTAACCCTCTCAACATTTTTAACCCCTACCTTTTTCTCCAAGGGCAAAGCTTTTTTTATGCATTGTTTCTTTCTGTCTCTACTGTCATTCATCGAGAAAGTCTCCCATTCACAGAGAAAGCAAGGGAACTTTGTATAGCCACTTTGCTGACCAAGCAGCATTGAAATCACTTTTAAATCACCACAGTGTCCATTTGTGGTCTGAATAGCAGAGTTTGCTTAAAACCACTTCAAAGTTTTCGTAACATTCTTTTAAGTGAACCGAATGCCCAACTGGTATAGAAGCATACCTATTGCCACTGATTAGAAGTACTGCTTTAAGGCTTCTTTTTGAAGAATCAATAAAAAGTATCTACTCATCATGTGCATATTCTATTTTGAAACGTATCATACGTCCAGGAACATCACTGCAAAACACCAGGTCATCTTCTTGAGAGAAGAAAGATACAAACTCTTTTTCCCTAAATTGATACCAAGAAAAAGATGTACATACATATGTTTATCTTTCAATCTAGATCCTAAAATCTTTGCTGATTCTTAAGAAAGGCCTACGTCTCAGACTAAATCGTTCAGTATCATCATGTATATCATCCAAAGAATCTGGAGGCAACGGTATAAGTAGGTACTTCAGGTCCATGAAGAACAGGGCTAATGGCTAACTGAATGTTAGGGTAAGAAATATAGGTACTTTTTGTTTCTCAAATTGAAACCTCGTACGCCGCAAGAAAAAAAACAGCAGTCATCACTATGATTTTTGGGCTCCCTCCAAACTATTGGTATTCCAAAACGTAAGGACTGCTTTTTACCTTGAATTATTGCCTCAGTTCTTCAATACAAACTTTGTGTGTGGCCCAAGACTTATCTTGATCACCTAACTTCATAACAAAGTAGGCGAAATATACTTTTTTAACAAAATCGGAAACATTTCTTGGCTGCATTTTAACGGTATATTTACCATAAATGTAGCAGAAGTGTGGCGAGTTTATACATCCTCTGGTAACCATTGTGTGAGGTGCAGTGAGTCAGCATGTAGAAGGGGGAGGGGGGCAACGACAAACACTGACATGAAAATACTGCTGGTTTCTCTTAATTAATCTTTGTTTTACGTACATCTAATATAAAACAGCTAAATAACTGTTTATGGAGATCCTAAAAACCGAAATTCAAACTCACTGGAGTGCTGATGCATGTATAAAAATATCGAAAAAAGCTAAAACTAGATCAGCAATTTGTGAAATAACTGTGCGTGGTGGAACTTTTTCATTATTTTTCCCGAAATCAGCATTGAAAACACCATAAAAATCACTTATTAAATTAGAAACAATTTTCATGTCGCAGACCTGTGTTTTCGATGATCGCCATTCACCTTTTTTCTTGAGCAACACTTTCAACTTCAAAAGCATAAGATAAAATGATGTTTTTTTCTCCAGATACTAGCAAGTGATACACCATAAATCATCATTAACTTTGTTAATTGAGGGAGCAGAAACGTAAATTTAATATATGCATGCATAGATTCAATATCTATGTATGAAAACTAGGTGCATACAAAAAAGATAAATAACATCTTTCCACACATCAATCCAAAACAAAGCCATAAAAAAATTTGTTCACAACACTAAGGCTCTTCACAACTCATAGCCAAAATAGTATGGAGACAAGAAGGACCCGAAGGACAAACATGACCTAAAAAAATGGCAAAACACGCGACTTACGGTGATTTCGGTGACTTGTTATCCTGGCTGTTACAGTCACACATCATTAAAAGTTTTATCACCCATAACTGCCAGACACGATGTGTATTTACGATTACTGTGAGTGGTCCCTATTTTGTGGGATTTCCTCGCGGCGAAATGGAGGTGAGTGGGCGGAGAAAGGGGGTAATCGATATAAATGTTTCCGACTGAGGAACACACGTCATTGGGAGCATGTCTCAACATGGTCAATGTCATCTCCACGCCTTGCTCAAAATTAAATGTATGACGCTAAATAAATCCCAAATGAAGACATAAATATCATGCAAACAAGAACACACTCTCACACGGCCTAAAGCTATAATACCTATCTTACTGGATTGCATAGACAACTCACACAATGTACATTATCTACTTACCTTGTGCGATACTGAACTTGGTATGCGTTCGTATCATATCAATTTCATTTTAAATATTGAAAGGTAAATTTAGAACATACAGTAAATTAATTTCAATTCAACCAACACCAAGAATCTAAATAGTTGTGAAAAGTCGACAGCTAAAAGTGGGGCGGGCCATTAAAATTTCTGCGGGCTCAATTCATCTACACAGATACCGAGAAAAATGTGTGAAAAGGTGTCCTATTACCCATATGAATTTGAAGTCATGCATCATAGATTTGAGCTCACTATTGATGACTAGTAAATTTCTATTCATTGTCATCTATTTTTATCAGTATCGGAGGAATAGAATTTTGCCGTGGCAGCATTGAAAATATTACAGAATTACGATAAACTATTCTAAAATTTTATCTTTTTTGCACCCACTCAGAAGGGACACCGAAAGTTCATGAGGGAAGGAGCAGAAAGAAGCTTTATTTTCTGGAAATGTAGGTGGCATAACAGTATGAACCAGACACTATTTACAGGATATACTATTTGTTTATATATGCAATGGGCTGAAATTCCATGGGAGGATTTTGATCACGTTTTGAGAAGGTAAATATTAATTACTTATTTCAAATTCTGTCTAGAAAAAGCGAGAAAACTGTCGCCCCAAGCCATGATAGCGTGACAGGCTGATTGAATGTATGGAAAAGGGGCATGCAATTTAGTCACATACTACAAAAGGAGTGAGGGTTTGAATCAAATGAGAAAAGGCAATAGACGAAAAAAGTAAATGATTGGCTACGTTAACGGCAATGGTGAAAAAGTTAAGATTTAGAGGATTTTCGAGAGAATAAATGAAAGTATGGTGGATTTTTTAGGCTGTCATAAATCCTCTATTGAAAATTTAGCGCGCAATAAAGTCAATGTTAAAAAGCTTAAGAGTTGGGGAAGTTTAAAAATATCAAGAAATCCTTCATTTGCACTGCAGCTCAAAGAATGAAAATTTTCAATGATTGCGCCAGTAATAATGATATCCTGGTGAATATCTCATAACCATTCCCTACCTGTCTAAAGCGCTTTTACACTGAACAGCACAAACTTGCAACCTACCTTGCAAGTACCTCGTAATACCTACTTCTAAAATTCTTTATTCTAAAAGCACATTTACGTTAAATATAAAAATAAATATTCTTAATTTTCTACTAAATATAACGACTGGTGTTCAACAAAATAATTTCCAAAGAACAAAGGATACAACTAAGCTTTTCAATATTTCTGAGGAGCTTAAATGTGTACAGAGTACCTATAAAAGCACAAAAAAAATATTCAAACTCTTTCTATGCTCTACTCTTTTTCTTGTTTACTTGGACCTTTAACCCTCACCTAAAAATTAGCCCGGAGAATATCACAACTTACCCACAGAATTAGAGGAATACCATTGAACTGAGGTGAGGTTCATGCGCCGGGCGTTCGTGGGTAAAGCGGCCAACTGTGACAGCACGCTGGCTCGAGCACATTATAGAGTGCCTGCATCCAAGCGATGAGATTGCTCGTAGGCCATTTGGGGAACGTAATTAGAGAAGACCAAGGCATCGCTCCCATAGCCCTTAGTTTGCTCAAACGTTCCAGCGCATTATAGGCATCATAAGTCATTAGACCTTAACAAATAGTCAACCCAACGGTGACAGATGAAGTCAAGTATCTGAAAGTTAGGATATATTAAAAAACTATCTTGTAGAAAACATTTTTGGCAGATTCATGTAGGAAATAGGATTCAACCTTGCCATGGAAGGCTTTCTATTGAAAAAGTGAAAGAGAGATACCATTTTGCACTCTTCAGGTCACGCCCTGAATACGCAGCGAGTTATACGGATCCGGCGCAGAAAGATCAGTGAATTCAATAAAATACAAAAGAAAGCTGCGTGATTCGTCTAAATAACTGCCACGAGCACACAGAAAGCGTCAAAGAGCTTTAATACGAATTTTTCAGGGAGACACGAATACTAGGTGCTGGGCTTAGATTGATCGAGCAATGAAGAGCAGACAAGGCGAGCATTATCGAAAAATATTTAATGTTTCTAGGCCTAAGGGTAACGATATATTTTGATATTACGTAGCAGCATGAACCTAGAACTTGGGAAGAAGAGATAAGAATAGGATCAGCACTTTTAAGATGTGGCTGTGGAGAAGGCTGGAGAGAATGAAGTGGGTGGATAGAATGAGGAATGAGGAGGTACTGGAACGAGTTTGAAGGAGGAAAGAACATCATTGAGAACTGTACTAAAGAGAAAGGGGAATTGGATGGGGTATATTTTAAGAGGGAAGGGGATTTTAAATCCAGCATTCGAGGGAACAGTGAAAGGAGAAAAGAAAAGAGGGAGAAGAAGTCTGTTGATGACAGATGAAGTGAGTTTAGGAAGAAGGTATAAGGTAAACAAAGAGGAGGCATTGGACGGGAGGATGTGGAGACGACTTTGGTGTTTGGGACCTGCCAGTGAAATGCAGAAACCAAGTAGATGATTCTGCCGATCGGATAGTTATGGGAATCGCCTTTTTACCCCGAACATAAATGGACTTTAATAAAGTATGGGTGAGACTCAGTACGCGCATCTCATTTTTCTTTCTGTTGCTTCTCTTTTTGAAAGCGATTGGTGCCCTAGTACCTCCAGTTTATTTTAAGGACTGTATTAAAAATACATATATCTTCCTGGGAAATTAAAAAGAATGTAAAAGTAGGTTACAAACTTGAAATATTCATAATAGTGCAATTTTGAAATAAAAACATTCAGAGGTTTTACTACTGAATGAAATGGAAATGCTTTTATTTCTTTTATTTTGAAATTCAATTTGACTCACAATAAGCTTTAAGAATTTGAATTTTAAGTCACCCCTAATTTTGTTCCTGTAGAACTAAACGTTAACACATAAAGGCTTAAGACTGGTTTATGGGTAATCTAGTATCTACGTGAAAAATGGGTGCTCCCTTTCTTCAAATTAACCATACTTTTGATTATGCATTGCTTTTACAAGTGGTCGCATTAATTTTAAAATCATTTAAATAATTGAGACCTTTCGAAAGATAGATGTTCATCGGAACATTTTTTATATTTCTTTTACATTCTTATTCAGAATACATCGCATAATGGGCAGGTAAGAAATTAAAAGGATTTTTCCGGGCAGCGAGTTTATGTGTGATTGGAATACATAAATGCAATGCCAATGCAAAAAATTTGAAACTAAACTCCGATTGAATTCATTTTTTTCTCCAAAATTTTAAGCGAAAAGTCAATGCATTTTTTCTCAGCCTCCATTTATTATTCTTCCTTCAAATCTTCATACTTCAAAGAATAGCAATTGTTTTATTAATATAGCAATTTAGCAATTAAATTTGACAGAAAACATGTTTTACCAAATATATATTAAACGTTTTGAAGTTCATATTGCTTTATCACTACATTTCTACTTTTAAATTAAAGTTGGTTGGATTTCCTCACTATATTTTTTTTGCAAACTTCAGAAAATCATTCAATTCAAGTTTTAAAGTGTTAGAACAAGCACCGTAAAAATTTAAAAACTTCTAAAGATTGCAAAATGATGAATTCCTCGTGAAACGTGATGTATCTGGTTAACCACTATTCAACCTAATTTGGTGCAACTTCACCGAAAAAAAAACGAAACACATAAAATATGGTAAAATAGTACCTAATCATGTCTCCAAACTGTGCACAATTTTTTCATGTTAATCCTACTAAAAAAATATGAATCTTAAGAATAAAATGATAAAAAATGAGATACTTTGGATATAAATAATAATAATAATGTCGTCTTTATTTAATAAGTGAATTTAGGACTAGATAGTCCTCTCTTACAATTGACTTGTTCGACAATCACATACATTCATGACCTGAATGATTCGGACGGTCGTGGGTTCGAATCCGGCGGGATTCGAACCCGCGACCCCTAGGTTAACAGTCGGGGACTTTACTCCGGCGCCACCGAGGCCGGCATGAGTAGCCAATAGTAAAAGATTATGTTTTCCCTTTCATAAGAATAATTTTTTTATTCAAGGCATAAAAATAGTTAGAAAACTTTCAACAGATTACTAAGGTTCCTCCAGGGGGTTTCTTCAGCTTTCTATGTTAGATAAGTGAAGTCTGTAAAGGATAGCCCCAAAGAGACCCTTTGTTAGAGTGTGCCTTATGTGATCGGATACGGACTGAGTCATTAGCAGAGGACGTTAAAGGACTCATTTAAACGTGTCGCACGTCGAATCACGGCAAAAACTATGCAGAGATAGAGCTGATAGCTATTACCATTAGAAGAGACAAGAAATTCCAGACCAATACGATTCTCAGAACCTCACAGGGGATTTCTTCTACAAAAAAACTCATCAATTTTAATTCCGCTACAAAAAGGCAAGTAAGATGGAATCAAAGTAATTATGTAGCACAGAGTTTCTTCATGTTATTATTCTGTAGCAATTGCTTATAACAGCTTGCCATCAAATTCATATAACGATAAAATTAAACAACTTTAGTGGCAATTACCTCTCTTAATTTCGTGTGCTCTCAAAAAATTCTGAATTTAAGCTGATATCAAGAGAGAAGTAGGCAGAGTGGCAGTAGATCATACAGTGTTGTCACTGAGTATGTCTTAGGGAAGAAGATGACTTGAAAAGAATAAAATATTCTAAGACTTATAATACTGTTTTTTTTAAACCAAGTTCATTTGTAGTGGGCTATTATCAACGGCAACGTAATTTATCTTTAGTTACGTACACCATAGCGTAGTGACATTCAAGTGACAGTTCTTTTCATCGCTGAGTAGGCCACTTCGGACGTCTCTATAAACGTACTGTGTCTACAATATGTGACCAAGGTTCAGGCACGATATTGTGTTTTTGCGCCGATCAACTTAATCGCAAATTTTATCCTTACTCCTGTATTATATATTCTAAACGGGAGCTCAATTGAAGCAGTGCATTTCTATTAGTTTATCTATTAACATATCTTTTACAGACCTGACTAAACATGCAATCATTCTACAACAGAGCATCATTCCTCCAGCAACCATTAGAAATTAGAAAATTCCATGTGATCATTTATGAAACCATCTTTTATGATATCATCGATCTCTTTTTCAACCTCAATCACAAAGAAGAAGGTATGAGGTTTACGCCCTGTTTAGATAGAGTACATTTCCTTGCGAAGGATTACAGTTTTGAAACGTTTTTGTCGACGCTTTTCAAGAAACCCCCTTTCCTTCAGTCTATTTCTGTCATTCAATTTCCAGAGGGACCAAAACAGTCATTTGCTGCCAATATAAAATAGTTTTAGACTGAGAAAATACTGAAAACTTTGCAAAGTTTTGCTCACCCATGATTTGAATTTTATTATACTCCCTCGAGGAAAGCAACACAGTGTAAGGCCTTAAAACTTAGGAAATTGTCAGATGGTTGCTATGATTCATTCCATAAAAAGGAGTAATGTAATGAATATAAGGAAACAAACGCCAAACGCAAGGTCTTAACAAGTAAAACCTCTTAGATAGAAAATAATAGCTCAACAAAACATTCCACTGCTAAGCCCACTTTAGAAAGTGTGCAAAACATATTTCACTCGTCACGAGTGCACGTAACAACAAATCAGAGAAAAATTTCAATAGGCCTTAATTTCTAGTATACAAATAATTGCATCAATTCAATTAAATGCCTTACTTCAAAAAATGTATTTATAAAAAGACGGGCAGCTTATTTTTATTTTCGAATGGTTTACAGCCTACAGTGCCACCAATGGAATACTTTTGCATCATAGGACGAATTTTTTAATCTTATAGAACTTTTAAAAATATTATGCATTTCGAATAAGCAGTTTTTTATATCTTCATTAAATTAACCTACCTGGATGAAATCTAAACGTGTAGAGTATTAATCACGTAACACTTTCAGACTTTTTTCGATATCTAGTACACAACATAATACAGTAAATAGCCTCACATATGCTAATGAGAGCCATTAATGGTTAAATGGAATACATATCACATAAAAACTTTTTAACTACTCAGGCTAAAGCCGAATATAATTTAATTATTTAATCCAGAGAGTTACTCAGGAGGAGCAATAATACCATACAAATCTAACTTTAACGCCCTTCCTTGTAGAAAACCTACTAAAAGAGGCTTTATACGACTATATTTCGTGCAATTTCAGTCACCGTGAGTTTAGCATAGCATTTCTTGAGTAGTGAATTACAGCCTACCTCTCTAACTCACTCACATAGTCAAAAAACATTTTCCTGTTCAATTTTAGGCGGTAATTGTGAAAGTATGTACTTCACGGTACATAGAAAGAGGGGCCAGATAAATAAGAGAATACGTAATAAGAAGAAAGAAGCAAAGCCAAAGAAACACAGGTTCAAAACCACAACGTAATGAGAAATTCCTGAAAAGACACCGGAACCGCCTATCTTGATGCGAAAATTAGTTTTTGATTGAATTACTCGGGCTGAAATCCAGTTTCCTTTGTTTATACCCTCGCTCACTTTAACAAAATTTGTCTTTATTCATTTTTTTCTTGCGTAAGAAAAACGGGTTTAAGTAGAACAGACAGTCACCTTGTGCGTTCATTTTTCAGCGAGATGTAAAGCTCTTTGGAGTCACAGTTCCCCACCTGCGTCACTGAGGCAGATCAAAGGGGCACCCTTAACGCACAGCGTGACAACGTAAAATGGTAGAAGATGTATCACCAAGAATGAATAGATAGCTGTTGAAACGGTGAGAGGGTGAAATTTTAGTCATAATATATAGAATGGAGCTTCTAAAGTGAATTACTTCGGATTGGCCGGGCTTTTTAGCTCCTAAATCCCTAGAACGTAGGTAACGGGAATGATGATGACCCCACAAATCATATAATATGCGCGGACATAGATGTATGTCATGCTTCATGGATAGGAGCATATTTGTTTGGGAACCACACCAATGCCTCACATTCTGCATTCCTCTTAGAAAGAGAACAATGATAAATAAAATTATTAATATCTGTAATGAGGAACTTTTATATCCAGAACAAAAATAATAACTGTAAAATGCACTGTAGGTCCACTACTACGACGGAAACACCGAAAATAGCATTTTTTAACGCACTTGGACCAAATCTTCTATATTATTTCTACTGTATAGATACCTTTTTTTAAACTTATACGCAACCAAACTCTACAAATGAGGTACCAAAATGCACAGAAGTTATCAGAGAATATGCGACGGCATATCTTACTTCCTAAGTATTGCTATTGTTTCCTAAAATTGGTTTTTAAATAATAAAAAAAACTATATCTCGCATTCTTTAAATAACTTTTATCAAAATGCGGCTGATTCCACATTCAGGTCTGCTGTTGATACGTAAGTATGAGTCATCATGTGCGTTTAACAGAGGATAGTGTAATTACTTCCAATGTTGTGTTTAAAGAGGTCCTCTGACCTCAATTTGTACATGAACATTCCAATTTAATTTGTACATAAGACCCTGCCTTTTGTTTCTACATTTTAAAATTAGAAACGCGCTTATCCCACAGTGGACCTGCATTGAAAAGAGCGGGGGAAGCCCGCTGGGAGCGGGCGCATCACGCTCGTAAAACTTTATATTTATTACATCATATTTATTAAACTTTATGTAACTCCTGAAAAATTCTCCCGAACCCCAAAGCACGGCCAAGGAAGAGGTGGTTAATTGTATTAAGAATAGAAAAAATACTTCGGCTTTATAAACAAACTATAGTGGAAAATATGAGCAGTTCGTTTGTCAAGAGGCTATGCTGCACAAATGACCATAAAACTCTGACGTCGAGTTGACTTAAAATTTATATTATAGTTGAGCTGCTCAACCATAAATTAAAAGTAAAAACGAATCAATGGCTTCAAGGTTCACCCACTGCGCTCGCTCGTTAAGTATTTATCAAGTATTTGCAATGCAACTCCATTGGGATACCACTAAGGGAGCTTCAAAAATATTACTATTTTTTAAGCTCTCTTAGTTTTCTTAGTTACAATTTCGTGTCTCTTTATGTTCTTCAGCCTCTCAGCATGAAAAAAAACAGAAAATAACATTTCAATAACAAGAATGTAATTGAAATTAAAAAAAACAATATTTGGATGGAAAAGTATTTTAAACGCGCGAGAATAGAGTAAAAAATGAACATATTTTTTTATAATTCATCATCAAATAATTTTATCTCAACGGATATATCAAGTTAGATGAAGATTTATCTTTCGATAAAACAAAAATTACGCCTCTAGGGCTATAATTAATATACGTACTAAATGCATCATCGATGTAATAATTGAAAATAATATTGAACAAAAATGATAGGCATTTCTATCTTAAAATAATATTAAAAAAACATTTACATGGTATGAATATGTACCAATTAAGAGAATGGGAAAAAAATTAAGTGAAATAAATAGAAGTTATGATTAAGTGAGACAAAACCATTTGTATACCGGCTAATGGGACACACGACGATGAAATTCTTGTCACACACTTAGTATTGAAGTCGTTTAGATGACGGCATACGATGAGTAAATGGAAAAAAAAACAGCCAACATGTGGAATCGTTTCCATGGCTATTACAATCCATTTTCTCCCAATTGCATTCTTCCTTGAAGATCTATCTTCCTTCCGATGGATCATAAAAACCTCATTCATCAAGCGCCGAACGCAATGACGTTTATATGCATGATGTATTGGGAGCTTTCGCCCGTTGATCATTTGCATATCTCATATCGGACTGAACGCATGCATTTAAATAAGGGTCAATTTATATCTAGCTTCCAAGGTGACTCGATTATTTTAGAAAATAAATCCTCTTTTTGAGGGACAAAACCTAATTTTTCTACCGCCCAAATCTGCATTGGCCAAAACATTTTTGTAAATATTCATTAAAAGTTATGATAAAATTACGATGATTTCCACAATATATGATTATTATGAATAATTTTCACACTCTCATAAGTTTTATATAACACCACTTTTGCATCATAAATTTAAAAAAAATTCATTAATCAAACACTAAGGTCATTTTCAAATTGGCACATTCGTTAAGCAAATAATTTGGCTATGCGTTTTAACGCGATTAATCAGTTATACCATGTGTTTCTCCTAAAGTTTTCTATTACCTTCTCTAAATTCCTCTTGTTATGTACCTTTTAACCTTACTTATCAACTTTCGTCCTTACTATTAATTTAATTCGGAAACTCATAAAAATATACCTTCTTCAAATAACGCTCAGCTTTAGCGACACATTTTTCGGTAGATAGATGCAAGCTAAGGTGATCTTACTTATGACAACACACACATATGTAACTCATAAAAATACTCACATCAGCAATCAAAGAAAGTAAAAACGACCAATAACGCACTTTTGACACCACTGACTAGAGATGGGACTTTGAAAAAACGAAATGTTTAAAATATTTAAAGCGTAAAAAAACTTGTATTAATTTAAGCTTGTTTCGTGAAATGAAGATATTTTATTGCATTATTATTTATAACGATAAACACACTAACGCATTTGGTTACTTTGTAAAGCCTCTGGCCTGCCAAAATGGCTTAGTAACAATGTATTTTTAACACAATGTAAGAATAAAATGTAGTGTTTCTATGTTAGCTAGGCTAATACGTTGGTCTTCAATGATAAGGTATGTTTCTTTGGAAATTGAGACCTGTGTTTCCCGCCAAAGGGGAATAATACCTAAAACCTTTAAATTTATGATGATTTTCATTTCATACTCTTGTTTCGTATTTAATTTCTTCAAGCTCGTGGAGTAGTCAATTCAATTATTGATTGTTATCAATCACTTCGAGGTTATGATCACGCTTGAATTGAATACTGACGACTTTTGCCAATGTATAGAATTGACATATGCTTAGACACGACAATTTGTGTCGAAACGTTAAGACTAACGTAAATATTATCAATAATTATAATTTTTAACTTTTTGTACATTAAAACTTAGTAGCCATAACATTCAATGGCTATACTTCCTATAGGAAGAGCATATACTTCTTAAAGTCATTCGTTGGCTGTTCAACCTTTTTACTCATTTCAACGATGACATGCATAAAACATTTTATTTGATAAGTCACGAATCAGAGGCAATATATTCCTTGTCGTAAAACAAATCGAAATTATCCACAAATACGTAATTTTTTCGCATGCAAGTTATAAACAAAACACATATTATCTAGTTAATAAACTGAGTAAATTATCGAATTTAAAATAAAAATGGACAATCACAATCAATGGTCAATACAACGCATTGAAAAATGGATTATGAGCCTACTCTTTCGATTCATAATTTATTTTTCTATCAGGAATAGCTAAACCCTTAAAAATATTAGTAATGCATTAGCATTAAGCTGTGGAATTTAAATGATTTCAAATGATATTTTAAGCAATAATTTTCCACTCCAAATTACTTGTTTATTCAGAGGGTAACTAAACATAAAAACTACCCTTATCCATACAAATTGAGTGCAATGTAGATGAGCTTGATCATAACCTCGAACAAAACTCCGGATCAACTGCCTCAACAGGACAGATTTTTGAGAATTTTAAGTAGATGGTGACTTTTAATATATATATTTTACATATTAGCCACTACACTAAAATTGGCTTTATATTCTACTCACGCGAATCCTGTTGGTAAGCAGACCCTTTTTTCTGGTGCGGGATGGTGATAATTTATCTTCAATTACCGCATGAATAATTCTGAATGGAAATCACGGCATGGAATTATAAGCCTCCAGAAGCTTGATCACGCCAAAATTAGCAAATGGCTAGCTGTTAAACTGATTAAAAACTTGAAAAGCACGAAAATGGTTTATTGGTCCATGCAAATTATCGCGATGCATTCGAAAAACCGCATTATTTATCATGCTATTGAAAAATAAAATAAATAATACATTTTAGAGTTATTTGATACAGAGATATTTGTATATATCTTCCTCATTGACTCACTGCTTCTTCAATAGAAAAGTGATAATGGTCATTTGCGTCACTACGAGAGGCAAAAATTAAATAAACTAAGCTATTTGTGTGATGACACATTCATAAATAGACTGCTATGTTCATAGGAACAAAACCATTGGGCGAATAAAATTAGATTTTTATGCGGCCGGGGAAAAATTTTAGTGTCCATTACCATAATAAACGAAACACATTTTGTACGAAGAGTTTTTATTTTCTAGATCGTACGGTGGCTTCTAATTTCAACTGCAACACATAGTACTTATGTTAAAAATAAAAATATGTGTATACATAAAATCTACGAGAGTGCGAAGATTATAAGCATATTACTGCTATTGGAGATTTTTAAATGGTTAATTTTTGGTATTTAAGGCAGGAGATAAAGAAAAGGATGAACTGATTACACTTTCGGTTATCATTAAAAGAGATGACATTTTCGAATGGGCAGAAACCATAATATTCCATTACGCAGCGCACAAACGCCATCAAGTAGCATTATTCAGGCTAATATTCAAATAAAAAAAACGTGCCATTCCTTTCCATAATATAGTAAGTTTCACAGATTCGAGTGTACGAATTGGATAATTTATAAAGATATCCTCACAGCAATCCCCGTATTTGTTCGTGACACTGCTTTCAAAAGCAGCACATTTTGCAAAACTGCCTGTCTTTATACGTTCGAAGGCTCATCCCGGAAATAGCATACGGATTTAAATTTTAATACGAAATATAATTTCCGGAAAGCAGATACTTTTCATTTATTTGGTACTAGAAGGTGCTGTTTTCAATACACCATTCTTTGAATTTCGGGTAAAAAATTGTAAATGTCGGGCATTGAGGTAAAAACGTATTAATTTATTGACTGGTAATTTGAGCTACGGCAGAGTAGCAAACATCGTACTTACGCTTATATACGTTAATTTGGTACTACAGGCTGCTTGTTGCTGTAATATGCCGATATTTGAACATCGAGAAATGTTTTCAAACGGCTGACCCTATCCCTAATACAAGGATATTAAGGTTAGAATAAACACACTCAATTCTATAAATGTGTATCAAAGCAATCCACTTGACAAGGCAAGGATATTGTGATTATAGGAACAGAAAATAAATGAGATCAGTAAAAAATGCCACATGTAAATTACAGTTTTCCACTCTCCCAACATTAGACATACGAACCCATTACTTCCCGGTGATATCATATGAGATCGCTAAAAAATTAACCGACTTCAATCGAAAGATAAAAGATTATAGCACTTTTCCGCCAAATATTTTACTGCGCACAATGCGTTTCGGCTCACAGAGGCATCATCTGGTACAAGACGCTACTAAACATTTGAAAATCACCTTTATACCCTTGAGAAAGGGGATCGGGGAGGATTTGACATGTTTGAAGAAGGGGTGGGAACAGGCGTAGAGAGTGGAGACAGTGTGAAAAGATACAACAAAGAGATGTGTGGAACACACGATGGAAGGAGGAATCTAGTTATAGCTGTAAAATAACTACACGTGGAAAGAACCACATAAAACGGATGATGGCTCAGTGAGCCGAAACGCGTTGTACGCAGTAAAACATTTTGTGGAAAAGTGCTACAATCTTTTATTTATTTAAATATGTCTAACTTCCACCAAATGAAGCCTGAATCTGCTTAACTTATTCCAGCGAAAGCTTTCAATTTTTCAAATCTCATGTGGATGTCAGAGAAATACACCTAATAGATATAGCAAGGACAATCACCGGATTTTGACCCGATATTGAGTTAGATACTGATCAAGAAACATCTAGAAATGTTGCCTTGAATTCAAGACACCATCCTTGAATTTGTAAAGATCTGCAACATGCTAATCAGGAATATTATAAAAAGGATCCTCAAGTCGGCCGCAAAATGTCTTGTCACCCACCGTGCATTTAAATTGGTTTACAAAAGTCGCCACCCTTGTCGCTGACGGACAAAGTGATCCGAGTTTCACGAGGAAACAAGGTACATTTAGGGCTCTTAACCGAAATTTATCCAGATGATGAAGTGATCTATCAAATTCGTAGCTTTTAACGTTATTCCTCGCATTTACAAACATAGTAATGCAAATTATTGAAAATAAGAGGATCGCGTTGCACTCTTAGCAGCGCCGCGATTTTTAAATGCCTATTAAATGAAGTGGCAACCAAATTAAGATGGAATTCATAAGTAATACAGAAAAAAGACACACTAAAGAAAAAACAATAGAATTTAAATTAAATTACCAAAATTGAAAAAGGAAACTGGTTTGAAAATATTCCAATGAGACATATTATATAATATATTTGTCGCAATTATTAATTTCATACATGCAATACATTTAATAAAGGCAACGCAAGGACGCACTACCAACGACTTTATTTGAGCCTTTTGGGCACAAGTATTACATTATAATAGTCTTCATTCGGCCTCTAAACGTGTTTTTATCCGCTGAAAATTTGAATAAAATTAATTACCAGTGAGTTAAGAGTGGAATTGAATAAAGTTATCAGTCGAGTCGCTGACTGTTACAGTAATCCTAATTTAGCAGATAAAGAAGCTTTAGTACAGGCTGACAGCCGAAATTGAACTTTTTGATTGCGGCATGAAAGCATTAAGAGTTTCTATGGGATGGAATTGGGCCTCCTCTATGCAGTCCCCTTGATACTAATATTGCCTTCGGAAAGGAAACGCAACGCGGTTATAGACGACACCCATGTTTGTGCGGCGCTTGACGCGGAGGTTATCGCCCCAAAGGGCGGTGTCTCACGAGAGGCGGGACATGATTCCGTCGAGGGTAGAAAGAGCAGACGCCGGGAGGCGAGTGAGTATATGCAGTAGCACAGCCACGCAAAGCGAGAGAGACTGTTAGGATGTGAAGCCCTAAGGGCGGGCTGCAAACGCATCATCCACCCCTCCCGAAATTCCCGTACATCCCATCCCACTTCCACACGATGACTACGTCATATCCGCTTCCAGAGACGACGCGATAGCGCATGCGTTTAGGGAGTTAGAGGGCGCATAAGGGAGGATTTTTAAAGGAGACGTAAGAGAAGAGTACTCGTTGAATGGGGAGAGTTTTGCAGGACGCTAGGACGTACTCCAACGACTTTATTCGAGCCTTTTGGGCACAAATATTACATTATAATAGTCATGTTAAAATATTTCTTGGAGTGTACGTCAAAATTTTTTGTGTATCCTGTTCTTGTAAAAATAAAACGCTATCGTAACATTTATTTATGTAAAAATATTGTATATCTTTGTATTTTATATTCTTCTTAGGTTTTCTTTTCTTTCATATCCCTGATGATGGTTTTAAATAAACAGAAACGTTAGCTATAACTTTTTTTTGCATAACATACGTGACCTACACTCCAAGAAATATTTTAACATGTATCAAACGGGGTCAAGATAAGTATAAAAAAATTATAATAGTCTTCATTCGGTCTCTAAACGTGTTTTTATCCGCAGCGAATTTGGATAAAATTAATACCAGTGAGTTTAGAGTGGAATTGAATAAAGTTATCAGTCGAGTCGCTGAAGGATACAGCAATCCTAATTTAACAGATAAAGAAGCTTTAGTAAGGGCTGCCAGCCGAAAGTAAACTTTTTGATTGTGGCATCCATCATCGTAACTTCTCAATGCTATTTCTCGCGAATTCAGATATTTTATAATCATCGTCATTAGTCAAAAATCAAGAGATTGGTTTGACGCTGCTGTCCATTCCTCTCTCCTATCCGCTAGCATTCTCATACCTACAAATTTTCTCTCTCATACCTATTCTTTAGAACCTACCCTTTTTAGCTCATTCGGGGACAACCCTTTCCCTTCTTCCCTTTCACCTGCCCATTTACGATTGTTTTCATCCGGCCATCATGCCTCATAATCTTGCCAACTAAGTTGCCTTGTCTTCTCCTTAATCTTTTTCGAAGATTTCTCTTTTCTCCTACTCATCACTTCCTCACTACTTCCTCGGCACTTCCTCACCACTTACTCGGTCGACCCATTTTATCTTCACCATTCTTCGGAAGCAGCACATTTGGAATGCTTCCACTCTTGACTTATCTGCTGGTGTCAACGAGCAAGCCTCACTTCCATTGAGAAATTTTATTCTTTATTACTATTTAGATTTTAAAGTACACATTGAAAATAAGTGGTTCGCTCCCTTTCATTGCCGCGCTGCGGACTTAGTTGAAGATAACACAAACGTTTGAGATAAAACCAAAAATGGCAAAATAATTCATGTTTCTAAAGCTGCGATTGCGGGCTTGTCCAGTGGCGTAGCCACGGGAGAGGGTTTCGAGTTACCCCCCTTGAGCCTTTAAAAGAGGCGCCAAAACGCGTAATATGGCCTCAATGAACAACGTTTAATAAATACCCGTACAAAATTACTGCTTTTGAGACCTAAAAATCTCATTTTCAAAATCAATAATCCAAAACATTTTCGGGGGAGGGCCCCCATTTGCCCTTTGGTTTTTTCCATACACCTCGGAAGGGCACCGAAATCTTCGGTAAACCCCCCATTTCAATGTCTAATCTCATCTCCTTCACTCTTTACGCTTTTATGAATGAATGAGTCAGTCAGTGATCGGAAGTGGGTTGTATAGTATATAGATGTGGAGGTGCCACCGAGCTTCTAAGTGGGTTTAGGGTTTACCCATTTCAAAATCCTGTCAACGCCACTTTTCATCTCCATGTAATTCCCTTACTACTTGGGAAGAACATGTCGGTTGAAAGGAAGGAGACTAAAGTAGGTATCACTATGTCTCGTCTATGATACGCACTTCGCCACTTTGAGCGCTTTTTAATCGATTTCCAAAAATTTCTGCACCGCGGCGATGATGGCAGAGAGATCCCTTTATTCTCAATATCTTCAATCGAATAATTTCACACACGAGGAAGAGCAATGGATGCTTATGGTATTGATAAAGTATATCCGCAGGAATATAAATTTCTGTTATCAGCCCCATTGATAGTTTCTTTTCTCAGTGGAATCTGTTCGCATTGCCTGTCAACGGCTCGGACCGTGAACGGCGACTTTCCTACACCCACTTGGAAGATTGGTGGCACCTCCACATCTTTATATACTATACAACCCACTTCCGATCACTGACTGACTCATTAATTCAAAAAGGCGTAAGGAGTGAACGCGATGAGATTCGACAATAAGTCATAGAATCGACTACCCCTAAAAATTTTTGAAACCCTAATTTTTTCCACATTAACGTAGGTTTGATGGGATAGTTGCAAAAAAATACCATAGGAGAAAATAATTTGTTTCAAACAGCCTGCAAAAGCGAGGAACGATTATAAGGGCTGACTGGAGAATTCACCATTGTAATATTTGCAGCAAAAAGAGCGGAAGAAATACATACGCAAAAATCTTTCAAGAAGGGTAAAAAGTTTCAGCAATCACAAGATTTCAATTTCCCATTATCCACAACAACGTATGTATGATGAGATAGTTGCGAAAACCCCTAATGGATACATAACAATTTTCTTTCCTTGACCAGGATTTTTGGGGGAATACATATGCTGGTAAGTTTCTTCTGTAAAATTTACTCAATTTATGTTCTTCTGGAGGTCATTCCCCAAAGGTTGGTGGTAGTCTGGCATTGCCGTTTTTCCCAATAAAGTTTTTAAGATGATAGGTCATTCCATGGTCATAGGATGTGCTGTTAAAATTATGTGTTATCGACCATGAATTACTAGATGCTGGATAAAGAAACCCTATTCATTCAATTTTATCCTTGATACGAGTGTAATCACAAAAAAACTCGTCGAGTTAATGCTCTTGGTAACTGGGTCACTTTCGCCAGGTTCTGGGTCACTTAGGTTTTATAAGAGAATCAATAAAGGATCGGAATCCAGTAATTCATTGGATCATGAAGTACCTAGTGCAGCCGCACATGATAAATCGCTCTTATATAAATCCTTATCCATCTATAAGGATAAGAGTCCGTACTAAAACATGGCCAGTCACTAATCGCCGATTATACTTTAAACCAATTAGCAATTAATAATGCCTTCAAAGGCACTGCAAAATATTTCTGAGAGTTCTACACAAAAAAAAAATACAAAAATAAAATATTTTTGGTAAAGTTCCATACTTCTGCACTTAACCAAAATCGGTCCAACATTTAAATTTTCTCTTGGCAGTGATAAAGAGCAGAACTTTACTACCTCTCAAGTCTCTAATTCCTGGATTTTTAATTGAAGCAAACGGCGACATAGATCTTCGTTAAGTCTTTGATCATGATTTATGCATTGAAATGGCTTCGCTAAAAAAATTCAGTAAATATTAGGTACTCAAAGTTTTTCTAAAAAGTAAAAGACAGTCACGTGATCGATGGCATTAAGGATAACACCTGAAAATATTGCCACTTAATAACAACAGCACATGAATTATAGAGGTAATTTGTGTAATAGATGGAAGTGTAAGTATAAAACACAATTTTTTGACCAAGATTTGCATCGATCTATCCAGGCTGGGAAAGCCAATTGTTCTAGCCAACAACTCTTCAAGTTGTTATTTTTAAAGGCTACTAAAACAATTACACCTTTTCCTTAAAGTGTCATTCAAATTAATCCGTTATCTAAAGGCAGAACGTTTGACTGTTGTTAATAATGAATATTTTTGACTTCCTACAATCCGGCCAAGAAAAATGAAAATTGAGGAAAAATGTGTTCTTGCAAGTAAAAATTACAACATTTGCCACATACGATACGGATAGTGATGTATTACGGTCAATTTATTACGTCATCAAATGTAGGAGTATGGAACACAAAATGTGATAATCAAGGTAATTTTGCAACTTAAATTGAAAAATTCTAATTATTTTTTCTCCTAGCATCTCCTATTGGTCAATGGAAGGGTCAAGCCTCTTCCACAAGAGTAATTCAGGAAAATTTCCCGAGAAGTCAATAATATGAGGAAAATAAAATATTCTCATCATCAGGAAAACATTATTTTTTTAGATTCCCGTGAAGATCAAAGCTTATTCTTCGCAATCCTAACGCAATATCCTGGTGGCGTTCACCGGATGGCATGAATAGACGATGGGAAGAAAGAAGAGACAGAAGGGACTTGCGTCGAGATTTTAGAAAAGGGTCTCCTTTCCTCGACCCACTTTCCGTTCCTCTTGCTTTTTCCCTCTTTATTGCATTCCACTGCGTCCCCTTTGCTTTCCTCTTTTTCCTCCGCTTTCTCAGCCTCACTTCTTTCAAGTCATCTCAACTCTCTACTCTGGGACCAGCACGCATCCAAGCTTCAGATTACGAACGGTTATTCCAGCTGTGGTATAGGAACACACTATTCCCGATAATTTTACTTTTACCACCCTTTTCCTATATTTATTCACAATAACTTCTTTGCAGATAGTTTGAAACATTTTATTAAATTAAAAAAATCAAAGAGGGTAACAATACATATAACCTCCTGAATCATGTGAAACACTGGCGAAATTGCAGCAAAAATGTTATTGGGGGTATCTCATACAAGTATTTTCAAACCATGTTCCCTCTTTAATTTTGATAATTTGATTTCAATCCCATTTTTTAGCATGTCTTTATTGTATATTACTTACGCATCAAAAGCTCATCTGGAAGATATATTTTGTTAGGCAACAATATGCACGGTATTATGATTGTGTCTCTACCCACCTAAAGCTCCAAACTTGGTTTTTATCTACGATATTTAATTGTTTATAATTTAATTATAATTTAATAATAAATACATTGTAATATAATATTTTCTCCGTGGATAAATATCACCGCCATTTCCTCCGAGTCAACATAATCACCAACTACACAGCACGATGTGAAATATCCTCATCAAAGTTCGTCCACCAAACACATTGATGTAAATGTAGAAGTTTTTCCTTGAGTGCTGTAGCAGTCGAGTGCATACCACACAATACAGCTGCAATTACTTAAACAGTGTTCCAAAAGATCTCTCTATAAGCCGTTGGCGGAGGTATTATACCTCAACGTAAGCTTCAATCATAACATAAAGTGGGACAATAAATAATGACACATGCTTCCTTCATCATTTATTGTTGAAATGACACATTGCAGTATTTCCACTTAAAGATTTATTTTACACTACGCGTTTCGTCGTTACAACGACATTTTCAAGTGTGACAAAAGTCTTAAAGATTTTCCTTATATATCTTGGTGATTGCAGGGGGGGGGGTAAGACTTTTGTCACACTTGAAAATGTCGTTGTAACGACGAAACGCGTAGTGTAAAATAAATCTGTAAGTGGAAATATTGCAATGTGTCATTTCAACAATATTACGAACTTCCACCACATCGTGCCTAGCACCATACAAGATATTCATCATTTATATTTCAAAATGGCTTAGAGCAGAAATTTTAACGCCTTTAGGATCATCATGCAGATACAATTTCGATTATAATTCACCAAACTCGTATTGAAGGAAGGGAAAACTCTTTATCACCAAATCATCACTTACCTATCATTTTTCAGTGGGGTTCAAAAAGGAACATAACGGGATAGTTTACTGCACTTCGCTCGGAAAATTAGGATAATATTGAAAACAAAAGGAGTATGCAAACATATTGGCAGCAAGCTATTATCAACCTCAAGCCGAAAAGGAAATGCTGAAAATTTTTATAAGAAACCAATATTTAGGAGCCACATCATCAACATCTGTTCTTTCCATTTAGTCAACATATTCACAAAATATATTGAATAAATGGAGACACAAATATTCACAGAGTTTTTTAAACCGTTCCGCTCTCCTTTCGAAACACGAGAGCAATAAAATTACATTCTCGCACGCCTATTCTGGCTCTGTTTTTGACACATAAACTGATATCCAATATAGAGGTGTCCGTTGCACCGTTCCTTAACAATGAAAGCATAAATTCAAGTTACACATACGAGAGATACCTTGCCAAATAAGTATTTTTTGCTTAATTCTGAATTCTTCCCCACTGCTTTAGTTTGGTTAGGATAACATTCGAGGAAAAACGGAGCTATGCAGCTCCATTCAATTTAATGACACAATTTTTTGTTTGAGGTCAGGAATTATGCGCAGAGAAAAAGAAAAAAAGGTGATTATTTGAAAACGGACAGTGCAAAGCTCTTGCTCGATAGGTTTCATTTCCTAATGTAATTAATGTTTAAAATATACTTTAGCATGATGAGAATTTTAAGTTATTGAAACAATTAAAAAGGGTTTAATGAAAATATATATTTCACCACCACACATCGAGATATATTCTTTGCCTACACTCATACCGAGTTTTTTTAGGGATATTTGTATTGGATGTTCGATTGATTTTTTTCAATTACTACCCAAAACACCAGGCTTAATCAACGACAGCAATATGAGAAGAATAGAAATTGTAGACAGTAACTTTGATGGGAAATGTGCAACGCGTAAAATTTTAATTCTATATTTTCTAATTTCACATCACGCAGTTACTTTAAGGTATTAGGTCTATTACAGGAAAGTGGCAGATTCAACGAGTTTTTATTAATGTATAGAGAAACGAACAGCAAGACAAATAGAATATGTAAATAATTCGTAAGTATCAATTCAGATTTTACAGGTTGAGGTCAACATAACAATTCAGGTTTTAGTTAAATTTCTATCGAATTTTCTAATTAAAACGTTTACCAGACATTGAAAAGACAAGTACTAAGCATGCACAATACGAAACAGGTATTCTGTCTGACTTAAGGGGAGAACTGAAATGCTCATGATATTCTGATAGGCGGTAAATGATTACTTACCATACAATGCAGGAAGGGTAAAAGTAAGTAAAATTGAGATGCTAGTAAAACGATATCCCTCGAATATTTTCCATAAGGAGAGTTGAAAAAAAAAACACATTTTTATTGGTATTTTAACTTTCTGATTTTCCTGAAAATTGCAAAAATGGTTTAATTTAATAATTGATAAAAACTCCTGAATACCTACGGCAAAAGTTAATCTTCAGTGGCTTCATTATAAGGATATAGACAGTTACTTATACCACTTATTTTAAAATAAGTGGTATAAGTAACTGTCTATATCCAGGAAATAATGGAATACCACATAGTTAACCAAGAGTTAGTGAATTTTGTTCATTATGAGGTTTGGGAAAATAGTGTTTATGGATGGATTAGCACATCGCAATTTATCTAAATGGAAATATGGAGATGAAGTTTTAACCTGAAACGTAATATGTTACGGATAGTTACACATTTTTGTGCCTTCATTTATCCTAATATTTTTTTTTGGAATTGAACAAATTTTGGAACAAAATTTATAGGATAGGTACGATTTATGTGACCTAATTTTTAAAAAATTCGCCACAGGTACGTAATGGGAGCTCAATTAGGACATTAATTCATAGTGAAAAGGATTTTGTCAGTCAGAAAAGTTATTACCCAAGAGGTAATTACTCCAAACTATTAGAGAAAGATGAAATTAATACGTAATTTGAAAAATATGAGACCACTAAATTTTGGAATGCATCCGTTCGACTTGCGTTGATGCTACTAATACATACCTAATCTATATGTTCCACGTATAGGATATATAAACCCGAAATTTAATTTTTTCCTGTCGAAAGAATTTGACGCCTAAAATGTCATACTTGTGGATATATAAAATCTAGAAGACTTTGTTCATGAGCAAAGGAGTAACTGATATGTACATAAAAGTTTGAAATTAACATGATAGTGCATATCCAAGACTGTGTCATTGTATCCACATTCTCTCCATTGCATTAACACCACAAGACCTCAAGATGCCTGAAAATATACAGATGAGCTTCGGAGCAATGTTCTATTATTGTATGATATTTGAAGGGTACTATGTAATAGAGCTGATAGATATTTTTAACGCATTGGAAGCTTGCAGTTAAAAAAAACACAATGTTATTCGTTAAATGCAAAATCATTACGGTAAACGATGTAAATTGTTGCATTAAAATAAAAGGAGGCTTTTCGGAATAGTAATGTTTAAATATCCTATTTTATTTTAAAATTAAATATTGTGTACCAGTGATTTAAACAAAAGTCGATAAAAGGAGTACGCCATATTGCTATATGCATAATTTATAATATCTGAAAATTATACTCGCTTCGATTTCGACAGATATATTTATAGCACTAATACTTTACATCAGTTGAATATCGAACGGCACCAAATACACACTCATGGAAGTTTTAAAGTAATCATTAAAGTTATTTCATTAATTTTTAAGTTAATAACAAGAATTTAAAAAATTATATGTTGACATGCCTATGGTTTTTCGAATTAAATACATGGTGTGCCTTGGATAAGCTTCGTTTGAATGGAAAATTTGCTATTGCATTTTACATTTTTCACTTTTTCGTCTTTTTAAAAGAACCATTGAATGCACACCTCTTTTCTCGTTGTATTTAAAATAAAAATACGAAAACCATAATTACATCAAAGGTATGCCTGTGTATGCAAAAAACTCATTCCCAAATTCTTCTTAATATAAAACAGGGTTCATTACATAATGCTTTAAAGCAATGGAGAATACCAGAAAAAACATAATTTATACGCTAAAAATATTACCTAAGGTTAAATAAAATTAAAAGTTGAAAATCCACCTTAAAAGAAGGCTAAAAATCAATGAAAGGATAATCATTAAGTATCGAATCCAAGCTTTCAATACGATATTTATGGCAAATATATCACACCCTAAAGAAGTGTATTTTCCACGCATAATAAATTCCATATGAACAAAAATCATTTCATCATGCAGAGTAAAAATAAAACAGTTTTAATAAGAAATAAGAGTGGCCGCCATTACTGCTCATGACCATCTATCAAGATATTATACGGAGAATGTAAGGTCATGAATCCGAAAAAGAAAGAAACGATGTGGGGACAGCTCGAGACAGAGAAATATACGATAGAGAGGGCTAGGAAAAGAAAGGATCCTATGAGGATCAAGATGACTTGAGAAGAATACATAATTCTTTGAGAAAGAGAGAGGATACCGTAGCAGATGTGTTGCAATTTTTAAGTCGGGTGAGTGAAAACATTAACTATTAAAAATACTAATGCTCCAGGAGACTGCACAGAAAAATGTTGCCACTTAATTGCATTGAATTTTGTATTCAAATTTCACAATGAATGATTAAGAAAAGATTCAAGAGCACATATTAATGAAAATATACTTTCAATGATATAAACCAACATATCTGACGAATATAATTAAACCAGAGGAATAAATTAAAATTTGAAGGATTAAAGTCGTTTCAGGAATTTTATACCGTAGAATTACGGAAATGTAATTTATTTATGAAGTTCTAAAGTATACCTTTAAGAAATATCATTTGGAGATGGAAAACTATGTTATTACTCCCCTTGTAGCCAAAATCATGCCCTGAATATGAGTCACCGCAATAATCCTTATGCTCCCGAATTTCAATACATATTTTAAACAGCAATAGGAGATTCTCTTTAAAAATAAAATGAAATAAACCTCATTTTCATTCTCGATGTACTAAATGGAGAAAGAATGTGCCTTATGTATTTACTATGAAATTTATTTTTTCATTCATGAACACATTACACGATAACAGAATGATTAATATAAAATTCTTTCAAAAAATTTGTACAGTGTGATTTCGGCATGCGCATTTTTCGAATGCATAATACAAATTCTATCGCTCCGAAAATGAGTCCACCATCGACCTAAATTACTATTAATAAACCCAACAAACAAACGAGCAGGGTGAAATTGATTTAAATGGTACTAAGCATAGAACACAATGATGTTACGATGCGTCAATGTTGGGAGTAGGTAAGTGGTTCATTAACTAAAGCCAAAGTACTTTGTAAAAAAAAAGTGATTTGAATGAATTGATAATAGCTACAGTTTCTGGCGCGATTGGGTGTTAATATTTGATATTTAACATTATATCATATATTTACTAGTCTATTTCCACACTTACTTATTCCAACAAACCCAGGCATATAGCGTAATTTTCAAGGTTCCACTTTTAAAATGGCATTATATGCCGAAATTTGGGTCGGTTGGAATAAATAAATGTGGAAATAGACGAGTACTTTTCATTACGTTAAATATTGAATATATTGACCTTAAATTTATTTAAACATCATGAAATGAAACGAAAGTAAGAAAACGAGACACTGCATTGCCCACCATGGCCTCATAGAGACTTAAAGTTTCACCACCTTAACCCTCCCTCAGCTACCATCACGCATATGCTCAATTTTCATCCCTTTCTCCTTTTATCTTCCCATACCTTACCGCACACCACCCACTCTATTGATAAACTCGAACATCTATTTTCCAAGCGCATTCTTCAATCTCTCTTTGTCTTTTAACACATTTTCTCCCAAGACTCCCATCTATGGAATATATCACGTAAAATATTTAATGTTATGCTAGTCAGACTTTTTTCCTACGAAATTGGGGAGACCACTCTCACTTTTCACCATCAAAATTTGGCACAAACCTTAACATTCTTTCTCCATCGTGTATCAGCACACTTGTGACTCGAGTAGTACCACATAATTTATCTCTCTTGAGAAAATTTTCATTTCTTCACATTCGCACACGTGTGAGGGCACTGATCACGTAACACCTTTTCATGTCATACTATAATGAGGAAATGAGTGATGAAGATTCGCTCATTATAGAAATAAGAGATGATAAGAGAAGGCTGAAGGAGCGGAATAAATTAGAGAGCGAAAGAATATGAGATGGTCATCTTTCATAATATCAAATGGATTACGTGATATATTTTGTAAGACTGGAAAAAGGGATGAATAGAGAAAAGGAATGAAATATGAGCAATTAAGATGGCCTTTATTCTCGAAAAAAACGCGTGAGGTTTTCGATCAAAGATGAGCGACAGAGATTGACTGACTGACATGTTGAAAATAGGACGAGAACTAACTTTCGCAAGACTCTGACTTACTACTCAAATGGTCCTGGTTAAAAACTAAGAGATAGTGAATACTATTTCAGTGGTAATAATGTGCATGGTCGATTAGGCATCACCTCATGTAGCCCTCTGATGTGGAAGGAAGACCTTCTCCATATACTGAAGGAGAAGATACATCATGAACTTCAAGGAGGCATACACAAGTTGCCTTGTTCAGTGTGACATTAGGGAGTCGTGCAAAGCAATGAAATGCCTCAGTAATGGCACACAAGGGGCACTAAGAAAAAAGCATGTCAAGTTCTCTGCCATTGGAGTGGCAAAGGTCACTGAGAGAGCGTAAGTTGTGCAGATAGAGAAATATTATCATCCCACCCTCATTCATGAGGTTATCGATAAAATAGCAAAAACACATGAACTGAGAGGTGGGTGAATACCGAAAGACGAGAAAAAATGAATTCCTTTATGAGAACAATTCGAAATCGGCCACATCAAGAAGTATGCTGGCTGGCCGACGAAAAGCATCAAAGCAACGAAAACAGGATTGACGATTAGAAATCCATTCTTTGTAACCCATCATACAAAGCTGGGTGAAGCCAGTCTCATGGTTGACCGATGATTATATTCTTTTACAGAACGAAATGAATTTTTAATGATAAAATAAAGCCAATGCACCGTAAACTAATGGCATATACCTGAATGCTATTATTAATTTCCAAGAGCTTGAACAGAGAAAATGAGGGAAAAAAACTGTAAAATATCATTCATCCTTGATATAATACTAAAAAAGGTAATCAATGATTCGATAATAAATCAGATAGTAAAACCTGTAATAACTAGGAATTTCAAAGGATCGGACATTACGTAGAAACAGTATAGAAATAACCTTCGAGTATGTAGGAGCTTCTCCTAGTCTACTTTATGGAGATATGATATTCGCATTATTGATTTGGGTTATCAAAATATATCATATTCTTTTCACTTTGTGTTCTGGCTAAGATATGGAAGTCAAGAAACCAGTCTTACGAGAATTGTGACGTTGGCAAAGTACCTCGATATCTCCAATCTCAGTCGCATCAATTGCATGGGGGCGCTGTGCAAATCCCGTGGCGTCTCCTCAAGGAGGCTACTGCTATTCACATCGCTATGATGTGCTTTTCTCAATCCTTCGTCCTTTGAGCGGAGCAAAGACGGAATTCCTTAGGGAAAACTGCTAGGACGGCCACGGCAATTCCTCCTATCTGCAGACACCGCAACATAACATCGTCACGCGCGCCGCGTAGGGGCTGGAATAGCTTCTTTGCTACAAGTTGGGGTCCAAAGACGTCATTTCCTCTGAAGCTTGTAGGTCATGGACGATTCGCTTATTCAATGTGACAATTTGATGGCCAATTGTTATTAAATTAGCGTTGATAACTCATTTTCCCTATTTTTTTGCCTGGAAAAAGTGTCTAAAAACCTATTTCAGTAGCTTGATAAAAAAGGAAACTAAAAATTATAACAAGGAATGGCAATAATACAAGTATCTCTACAGTGTAGACATGGTACGTTTAGAGCTCTGATTCACACCCACTGGCCTCGGGTATTGAAAATTATTTTCGAATATTTATGAGAATGGTTTTTTTTATGATTTCTTATATTTTTTCGGAAATTTTGTATTAATTCAATTAAATACAAGTGCCAAAACGATAAAACCAAAAATCAATACACATAAAAGGCTTTTCACCATTCAAATGGGGAGACTGTATGATTTTCAACGTTTCGGAGGGCCATTCGCCATGAAATAAGTGCTGGTGGAGGCTTACCGGTCCCGATTACGTTTGGCGAGTGGCCGTCCTAATTGTAACCAACTATCGTGCTAATCATCCCATTGGTATGTTGGTAGGACTCCTTGTGCATAATTTCTCGAGAAAAAATTATAGTTTTCATCGAATAAAAATTATTTAACAAGTACCAAAGGAATTTAAAGATTTCCACGATGTTAAAAAATATTCCCGGTTATCTATTAACCTTTTTACCCAATTACTCCCGGAAAGAGCACGATGATGTTTAATAACGGGAGATTCAGCAAATAACAATAGACACACATACAAATCCATGCCATAGATATCCAAGCGGGACTCGAACCCAGCGACTTTCGGTATAGCAAGCAAAGACTTATTCCCGCCGCCACAGGGTAATATAATAAATACGTAATTTAGAAGTCTGTGAGAATTATGACAGCAAATGCTTTCAATCGCTTAGTTCAAGAGAAATTATGGTTAACCACTTCTTTCCTTTATCCCATATCTTGAGGTAATATGAGATACAATCGTAGCCATTTAGATCCATGCGGTTCACCAAGGTCGACTCCCTAAATCCTAAAGGGGCCATGTGCACAGAATTTTGCAGATAAGAAAATGCGCGCACTGGTGTGCACCAAGGTCAGAGATCAACGTATCGGCCCGGGATACTTATCGGTACGACGGGATAGCAAAAATTGGATTCGTTCTCTCTATCTGGTTGGGGAATGCGTGGCTATATTAAGGTGTGTGAGGTGACAAGAAAAGGAATTCAGAACGCAAGGTCATACATATAATATGGTAGTAGTTGTGTAGTTGTCCATTGGTCACGTATATCAGCCTCATTTCTTTGGTGACTTTAAAAATTTGGGCACGAAAGTAGCACTGATACAAAAATATCTAAATGCAGCCTTTCAAGGCATGTCTCCTCTGTTAGGGATACATTCATAAGCTAATGACAGTAAAAATTGAATTGGAGCAGGTGATTAGTACGATGTGAAATTAACTGTATTTTATACAATCTTACTTAATGATTTCTTGGAACTAGAGGGGGAAATTCACGGAGAGTATTCATTAAAAGGCCTTAAAGTCTTAGATAAGATAAATTAAGGGAATGAAGACAAAAACGGGTTTTAAGGATAAGAGCCTCCCTCACACCTTGTTGACCAACCAACGCTTAGTAATATGAGACGGGAAAGTTTCAAAATATGCTTCTACTGGTACTCATCAAATTGAAAAAAAAATTGGATGACAAAAGGCTTGGATGCAAAAGTTCATAGAACGATAGTATGGCTCACTGAATTGATGTTTTGCCAAAGAATTAATAGCAGCGAACAAAGTTAGAAACACACATCCAAAAATATTTTCTAAATGCTTCTTAAGGGAAGTATTTAGTTTTAATTGGGAGAAAAAGAATATAACGAATGTGACCATAAAACAATAAAACAGCAAAATAATTAATAACCATAGGTTTAAAAAAATAGTCTATCATTGAAAAAATACGATGATACTCAACATAATATTATTTTACACACGTTTGAAATACAAAGAGAATAGTATTTTTCCGGAAGACGTATTGAGACTTTAAGGCCAAATACTTTTCATTTTTTAATCCACTACATACGTTAAAACTGAGTCAGAAGCAGAGCCCTTGCTTACAGTACTATTATACTTGCTTTTCAGAATAAATTGTATTCCCCAATTTTAGAAAACAAGAAAGATAAAATACGCAAAAATGAAAATATGTATACTCACACAGTGCAATATTAAATATGAATGAATTGTAGCATGATAACTGCCACCATGTTTTTCAATATTTGCGGCTAATTTAGATGGCTGAATAAAATGAGCAACAGAAAAGATGTTAATCAGGAAAAAGTAAAGGTCCTTACAGAAATCAAGGGAAAAATTATGATCTTCCCTGTAAAATGATGGAGTTACAATCATACAATTATATACGTACACCAAAGGAAACGCGACCTGGCTATCACTATGGAATCTAAGGATTATTAGACTTATTACCTTCCCTGTAAAATGATGGAGTCATGATCATACAAATATATACGTACACCAAAGGAAAATATTCATGAATTAACATTGGCATTTCTTCTCTATTCTTCTGAGAAGAACACGATGAAAAAACACGATTAAATCGGTACAAATATGACTCCACAAATATCCAAACATCCATAGGATAAATATTTTTTTTAGTACACCAGACATTCATATCGAAGCTCAACAGGACTTGGGAATGCAAATGCTGAATATAAATCACCCCGTACAGAAGAAATACATTAGGCCAACAACGTTGCCTCAAGGCTAAGGTCATGGGTTAAAAGATTGACCTCTTCTTCTCGGGAGAAACAAAAATATTGGAATACTTCTTCCACCTCTTGGTTATCATAAAATAATTGTGCAGACAATAAAACAAATGACAGCTTAATAAAACAAATAAAACATAAGCGGCGAACCGTCTTTTCATAACAAAAATACATTCCCAGCTACGCACAAAATATTTCCGTATCATGGCGCAAATAATTTGACGCGACCTGGCTATCGCTATGGAATCTAAGGATTATTAGACCTTAAGAGACCAAGGAAACATATTATACCTGATAGGCAAAGTAATAGTTTTACATAATTTAATTGCATTTTACATAGAGGAAAAACTATTTGAAGGGAAATGGATGCCTAGAGGGCCTGAAAACAAACTCTGAAATATTCAATTACAATCATAAAATTCACCACATTGCTGACGATTTCAAAATTATTCCACGATTTTTTGTTTCAGAAATATTTGTTATAATCACCACTTAAGTTGCAATCCATGTTCACTGTAAGGTTTTAAACTCGGGAGATGATTGTGGAATGAAAAACTCGGAGAAGTTATGTGATAGATCCTGGATGACTAACAAAATGAAGAACTTAAGCAAGGTATTAATAAAAATACCCGAACATTCTAATTAACGTTTATTCAAGTTTTCTCACTCTTATTCTTTCCCTCTGTGATTCTATCTCCTCGTTTACAACATTTGCTGATACTCAAGAGGCGATTGTGAAACCAACAACTTGAAAAAAGGTGATTTGAGGGATCCTGCATGAAAGATGCAAGGAGAAAGATAATGCAAAGCCGGATAGGAGCAACGAATTACGGTGGAAGGAGACACGATACAAATCCAGGAGAAATGGTGGCGCAAGAGGAAATAGGATTTGGGGTTCTCCACTTCCGACTGACGACAGCGTCGCGACACGACACAAAATCCGCAGTTGAGAGCGAATGGACAGGTGGAGAGGACATTTTTACAGCTTTGGAGCAGGATGGATAGAGACGGTAGGTGGAGAAAGTGAAGGAAGTTTTCATGAGAAGTGAAAGGAAACAAGAAAAGAGGAAAAATGAAAGTGGGGACACTTTTTTGGGACTTGCCTTCATTTAACGTATGAGGAAAACGTTAAAATATCGAGGCCTGTGCGGTAAACAATATATTTTAGGCATTTGTGACTTATCATGGGTTTCTGTGAAACTCTCTTCAGTTAAAAGAGTAAAGATTGTTACATTACACAGAAGTAAGAAGTAAAAGATAATAAAAGGGTTAGATAAAGACAATGTTTAATCAATATAAGTATAAACACAAGCTACAGGGGTTATCGTAAATAAATCACCACAGGCAATAAGAAAAAAAATCGCTAAGTGGTAGATGGAAAAGTCCAGAAATCAGAGATTAAAAATGCGGCCTGACTTGAACTCGAACGAAGTAGGGTAGCCGGCCGGGTGCTCTACCAATTGCGCTATCAGGAGCTTAGATTGAGCATTATTTTGACAGGGGTTTATAAACAGAAAACTACCCTGGCTTTGGCCTACAAGAGTAACCACTATGTTAAATGTTCCTATCCCTATCTTTCCTTACCTGTGAATTTATTTGTGTTTGCGCTAAAGGCATCGCGTGACGATATTATTTCATATATATTTATATATATGTGAAGTGATGTCGTCTCCCTTGGTATCAGATTTTTTCCCCGCCGAACACTTCACACGACTGCTACATACGGGATCCTTTCAGAGCCTCCCGAATGGAGCCATCGCCCTATGGGAATGAGAGTCTTATGAGCTTTGCATCAATCTTCCTCCAGAACCACCCTTCACTTCCGAGAAACCAGTCACCCTCTTCGGGATACCCAGAATACTAAAGTAATTTTCCACAGGCATGGGACGAGATCCATGAACAGAACACACTTTTCGATAATATTTCCAGAGCACGAGGATATACCAATGTCTTTTAGTATATATCATCTCCACTTCTGATAAAAAAGAGAAGTGGAAATATTTTTTCTAAAAATGCCAAATTTTACATTCTTAGCAAGAAACTTCTAAGTAAGCACCCAATGAATCAGGTACATAGTCATTTCAACGAGAACAAAATATCTCCCTCAGAAAATTATAATATTTACAGTTCTATACTTACATTCCTACGTTAATTCCATTAAATTCAAAGCGTACAAGAATTTTGTAGCCATAAATGCATTAAATATAACATGCTGCAACATCTAGAAAGAATTGATAATAATATAGCCCTTTAAATCCTAATAAAGTCTCATCAGTTGAATCATCACGATGAAGAATTAAAATCACGAATGCTCACTGAAGTAGCGAGAGAAAAAAGTTTTATTTTAACTGTGCTAGAAAGCAATAACCCACAATGTAAATCCTAGAAAGGAGTCAAACTACGCTACACTCCTCAACAAAGCGATATCACATGAATTATTTTCAGCATCCCGAAAACCCGACTTTTTAAATTCATATTATAACATAATTACATCAACCTAGTTTACCTTGCGCCCTTGTATTAATGTCATCGTACTCACTGCGTTTTATCAATTCTATGCCTAAATTAAACGAAAAAGTGAGATGAAAATTTTCAACAAATATATTTAATAATATTCGTCGCGTTTCGATCGTCATAATTGTACATGAGGATGACCTGAAAGCCAAAACGCGTCGCACTTCGTTAAATAAATTTGTGGAATATTGCCATCTCTATTTTTCATTAAACCAGTATGTCATTCCACTACATCTCGCCTGCCTCAGTTACTTTTGTACATGCACAGTATGCATTCTGATTTAACTCCATAAAATGGCTACACAGAACTTAACTTAATTTTTTTTGCCAAATTCAATCGAAAAATAGCGGATATGGAAACTAGGACAGGTTAAAGACATTCAAATTAGGCTACCAGGATACACCCTTACTTACTTTCTTAATGAAATTCCAAATATCAACCCTGACCTTGAGCTTGCAATGTTAAGTCTCACGTTCACAACTGAGTCTCGAAGTAAAGATAGGGAATTGGGGCGCGGCACTTATTATGACGTCAATGTGGGGGTCATCGCGGAGATTCCCACGCACGGAATCGATGCGGACTCTCGGCGACAGTGGCCGAAGTGGGAGGGAGGAGCCGGGCGCCAATAGGTGGGGGCGTTAAGTGGACGGGGTAGTATACTATTGCCGCTGAAGAGCCAAGCAAATGAACGAAACGGGCAAAATCAGGGACCGAGGGTCTGTGGAAGGAGTCGTAACAATGACAATAGGCTCCTGTCCCAGAATCGTTCATTAAAAGGAATGAGTTAAGAGATTCGCTCTTTCCGTTCCTATTTTGAGGCAACTGATATTTTCACACCAGCGTATTTATTCTCATTCACTTATTTATTTATCAGTTCCATTATATTTCAGTGGATGCCTTCCTTTTCCGTTCTTGCTAAATCTATTTTATAAGTTTTATCAGTTTCAGAGTTTGTTTTCAGGCACTCTAAGCATCCATTACCCTTCAAATATTTTTTTTTCTATGTAAAATGCAATTAAATTATGTAAAACTATTACTTAGCCTATCAGGTATAATATGTTTTCTTGGTCTCTTCTGGTCTAATAATCCTTAGATTCCATAGCGATAGCCAGGTCGCGTCAAATTATTTGCGCCATGATACGGAAATATTTTTTGCGTAGCTGGGAATGTATTTTTGTTATGAAAAGACGGTTCTCCGATTATGTTTCATTTGTTTTATTGAGCTGTCATTTGTTTTATTGTCTGCACAATTATTTGATGATAACCAAAAGGCGGAAGAAGTATTCCAATATTTTTGTTTCTCCTGAGAGGAAGAGGTCAACCTATGACCTTAGCCTTGACGCAACTTTGTTGGCCTAGTGTATTTCTTCTGTAAGAGGTGATTGATATTCAACATTTGTATTCCTAAGATCTGTTGAGCTTCGATATGGAGGTCTGGTGTACTTAACAAATATATATCATATGGATTTGTGGATATATGTGGAGTCATATTTGTACCGATTTAATCGCGTTTTTTCATCGTGTTCTTCTCAGAAGAATAGGGAAGAAATGCCAATGTTAATTCATGAATATTTTCCTTTGGTGTACGTATATATTTGTATGATCATGACTCCATCATTTTACAGGGAAGGTAATAAGTCTAATAATCCTTAGATTCCATAGTGATAGCCAGGTCGCGTCAAATTCTTTTGCGCCATGATACGGAAATATTTTGTGCGTAGCTGGGAATGTATTTTTGTTATGAAAAGACGGTTCTCCGATTATGTTTTTTTGATTAATTGAGCTGTAATTTGTTATATTGTCTGCAGAGTTATTTGATGATAACCAAGAGGTGGAAGAAGTATTACAATATTTTTGTTTCTTTATCAGACCATCATGTCTCAAGATATGGCCTTTTCCGTCTTTTAATAAATGTTTTCATTAGACTTCTCTTATCTCTCACTCTTATCAGTATTACTAACTCTATCTATTTGATCCTCATAATTCTGCTGAAGCACGACCTTTGGAAGAATCTACCTTACGTAGAATTTACTTTTGGTTTCTCCGCTTCTGTCATTGCCAATAACTCACTTCTGTACAGAGATATACTCCGTATGATAATTTTTTTCCTTACGCCCATGTTTAAATTTCCTACTGTAGGTCGAGTTTTCTTTTGGGGGAATGCTCTCTATGCCTCGGTTATTTTGATGATAATCCCTTCTTGATTCTTCCCCATCGTTAGTTATCCTGCTTCCCAAATAATATTAAAAATATAGTGAAATATCATAACAAGTTGACTGACCGCTGCGCTACCATATATATTATTCAGCAGAAAATGCTTACGTGCCTGTCGGCTGCACTTCATTGTTTTACTTACAGCCAGATTCTCATGTTTCTAAACTGATTCGTTCCTTTATAATGAATCCAGTGGACACGACCCAAATGTATGCTGCAGAGGAAAAAAGGCGAGGATACAAGGGTCAAAGAACGAGAGCACAAGAGAACGGCAAATGAATTCCCTTTCATACATTAATTTATATTTTCGTCCGGTGATTTGTATGCGACAATCATAAAGGGAACGTTGAAAATGATACATTTTTATCGCAGAGCGATGCTCCGGGTTAACGCGAGAATGTGCCCCGAGATAATTTTATTTTTCGCAGTCGCAAGAGGATATGCCTCGAAAATTCCGTCGTTTTTTTTTCGTCCGCTCAGAAGATCATTGCGCATGCGCGCCGGATGCATGCGCATATTTTAGCCCATTAAATTTGTTACCACTGCAGGAATAACAAAAATATGAATTATTGCAGTCGAGACACATATTTTCCATAGGGATGTTTATTGTACCTTTTGTGAATAGTCGGCCTTGATTACAGATTTATTTTGCAAATTAACGGTTCTGCGGACGACTGAGGATAGGCTATGAGATAAACTCTACGACACTGTTGTTTCCTAACACGATAACTTTGTTGACAGTCAGCAACATTCGAGTAGATTGGCATTGGCAAAATTATACGAATTCATAAACATTTTTGATAAACAGCATTAAAAATTACGTGAAAACGCGATATATTCCACGTCCATAAAAAAATCTCACTCTACCTCATCGATACTACCGTTTTCGGATAACGTATTTATCGCTAAAGTAATTACCATCGTAAATGAGAGGATATTTCTCTGATACAGCGAATATATAGTGCGTCAATTTGGCAGTGTATCAAATAATCTTCTGGTGTTTCAAAGTCATGCAGAGACAAAACAATGCTCGAGTAAAATTTAGTCGATGCCAAGTGAAAATTGTGGACTCGGACATCAAGGCAGTTTATTGAATTTATCCTGAATAGTTTCGCATATTAAATATATTACTTCCCTTACACTCCAGTCTCCATATATTGGGTGACTTATTAACGAGCCAGATTATAAGTCAAGTGTTAAATTTCCTTGATTGGTACTTGTCCAAGTAACACGCCAAAACCTCTACGTCCCAATATACTTTTTGGCAAGGCAAATCAAATATTACTTCGTAAATGAAATAAATACCAACGGAAATTATGTCATGACATTTATGGCCAATTAAGGACTCATAAACTGAATATTTAGTAAATAGCACAAAACATATACTATCTAGCCTTTAAAAATATTAATTTTCCTAAATACTATCTCATTTTAGAGCAACTATCTTTCACTACATCATTATATTGGCATTAATTAATTCAGTGTATTCGGGAAAAGCGCCTCAGATGTTCCAGCCAGCCTCAATATGTTTTAAGGTTGACAGTTGGCGAATCGTAACACAGTTTTTAGCAAAGAATGATATTTTTCCCTCAAAAAACTGTATTTCTACCATTCCAAGAAGAGGCATGAATCATTATATACCATGAGGCATTATAATAAAACTCTTTGTGCATTAAAGTAAATCATAAATAAAACTTTTGGTCCAGATATTCCGTGAAAAATTAAAAGGGAAATGGAATAGTCAAGGGTTTTGGGAGCAAAAAATTTAAGAGTCTAATTCCAGATGTTATCAACCAAATAATGTCTCAACCACGGAATTTTACATGTTTTAAAGATTGAATTTGTAGCACAAGGCAATCATTTCGACAGGATTAAATATCTGTTAACTATATCTATGGCTTGGGAGTACGAGAGACACAAATAAATACAATGATACAAAATAAGAGCAAGTCTCATGGCCATCCTAATCAACAGCAAATTACATAAAACATCAATATTACGAATGGAAACCGATAGTTCTACTGAGAGCTCAAAAGTAGCTCGTTACTTAGACTCATGGAATGCAAAAAATGCAGCGTTTTTTTATGCTAAAGAAATTTTTCAACGTGGAAATTGAAGTATCCTAGATAATAGTCTAATTTATTCAATTTAAACAACAGGGTCATCCAGAAAACAGGCTGTTACAGAATAATAGCATAGTGATCCAAAAATATGGTTCACATTTAGCACGTCATAAAAGCGCGTCCCATAGCCTGAATTATTGAAAACTAAAAAATTATAATACTTCTAATTACTCAGAACTACGAAGAATCCTCATATCTGAATAATTTACATTTAACGAATTTTTTTGATAAATTATTTAAAAATTAAATCACTCAGGTACGTTGAAATAAAATATCTACGTTGATTTTTTCGATTTTCACTAGCTAGAAATTTCAAGAGCATCAACATCCAGGCAGACAAACAGTTTCAGAGAGATTTTAAAAGAATGACCGTAGGAGATATTATTTCGAACGCCTTGAGCATATTTCCCTCTCTCAAAGAAGAACACCCAAAGTCTTAACTGCTAAGAGGTAGGAGAAGTTAGAAGGCATTTCACAATCGTGAAGTTTAAACCAGAATGATATCTGAAATTGCGAGAGCGGAACGTTGGGGACAATTTGAGAATCTGAAGTCGTTGAGATAACAGTTTTCATCCCGGGCCACAATTGAAAGGACCTTCCATTCCTTTCAACGGAGCCGTCGCCTCAGTTTTTCTTTCTATGGAACTATTAAGAGAAAGAGCAGCCATTAGTCACGTGAAATGGTTCTCCAAGAAAAATAATACACATGAATTTCTAGAAAACTACCCATGAGTAAAAAAAGGATAGAAAAGACACTTGATCTCGAAAATTGGAGCATTATTCACAAAGGTTACTGAGTTTTAAAAAAATATGGAGACTAACCTCTATAAAAGGTGGATACGTACGTTATTTACACCATGATTTCATCTCCAGACTCGTCCTGAGGTCGAGAATTACTCATTATTAAAAACTTCTTCAGGACTTTTTTTCAAAATACTCTATACTGGTGTCCAATACTTTTCGCCAGCAATCGCTAATGTTCAAGATTTTTTAATCTGCATGAACAAGGACTGTACCTATGCTAATACGGTCACCTTCTCAATAACAAAGAAAGAAAGATATGAGGTGCCGTAGATACCTCAGGTAGGAATATTGCTGGCTAACGAGCTGCACAAATATTCAAGTGTATTTATAATCACTCAGTTCCCCATTAATAATGCGTATAAGTCTTATATTACCTTATCAATTAGTAACACCCAGAATATATGCGGGTTGAGAAAATACAAGGAGTTTTGTCAAATGCCTGTACATAGGACAAAGGAAAATGTTCGTATCCACCTGATAAGTTAGCGCAGGAGGAAATGATATTCATACTTTACTCACACCTTAGGAGGTGAAACGACCAAAAAATCAGATATCTTCACAGTTTGAACAAGAGAATTATCATAAAAATATAGCACTGAGGCTTTCAAATTAGGAAGAATAACATATAGAGATGTTACAATAAATACTATACGTTTCCCGCAAATGTAGGAATCAATTAATTAAATACGGTAGCAATTACACTATGGATTTTTCCTCAGTACCTCGGGATGTATTCGATGACGGTGAAAGACGATTACAAACAAAATAATAGTTTGCAAAAAAACAATAATCTCGGATACAAATTCTGAAACTGTTCCAAAAAATAGTGATAAGTTCGTTCATTTCTATAAAAATTGGTTCTTTTACTCTCATTATGCTTACTACCGGAGATAAATTGATAAATTTTCTTTGACTACTAACCATTAATTTTCTGATAGTATGATAAAATCTTACGATGTAAAAGCTATCCGTCGTACATAAAATAGGTCGCGCAAGAAATTCAAATAATTTAACTCATTACTTATAACTATGAGATGGAGAAGGTCATGACAGCATGGTGTAATGCACAAATTACATGTACAATTAGTATCAACTCCAAAATAAATTTTAGCCATCGTGGAGGCATGTCATATTTAAAATACAAATAAAAATAATTTATGATTTGCTCTCTCAAACATTGAAAGCAAACGTGTATAGCACAGACCAAGATTTCACCTTTAAGCTCGTGAAAGATTATGCCATCAATGAGATATAAATGAAATTGCAATATTTATGTCCATTATAAAAAATGAATGATGAAGCAAAAAGCCATACCCCACGACGAATGCATTTTTTGGCGATGACAAGATTTGAACAGCATCCGAGATTAGTGGAGCACTCCAAACAGCGAGTGGAAAAATAAGAGAAAATATCTCTTTTTATAAATCGTGGATGCTACTATATTATCCGATACACGCCATTACCAAAATGTAAAACAGGTAATTTTTTTATCCAAAAGGCGATATTTTAAAAGTATATGTGGACACGTATTTTTTTAGGGTCTCTATTACACTTTTTATTCACAGAAATTGATGCATTAACGAACCGGTTTTTAAAGAATGGAATAGGAAATGAAATCCTATTTGCAAAAACAAAAGCTAAAGTTATATTCAAATTGAAATAAAAATTCACGAGGAATGTTCAAAGACAAAAAAAAAACAATATTTCACCTTAAGATACCGTAAATAAAGATAAAGCTAAAACGTGATAAATTAGATTTGAATACAGATCAAAATAACATCTGCATGATAAAACGGTACAAAGGTCTTGAGAATGGAATATCGCGGGGTAAAGACGAGGTAATGAGGCACGCTTTCTTGAGACACCAAGAAAATATTACATGTAGGCGTAACGTCGAAAGGTATCTCATATACGGTGAAATTAAGAAACCTGTTTACAGAACCGATATTAGCGGTAAAGGTCATTAAAAATCCTAAAGAGGTATGGGGAAAGACTTACTGTATTTCATTGAAAAAATATTCATAAAATTTTAATACTGAGAAAACACATGAATTCAGAGGGAGAAAAAGTGAAGATAAGAACCGGTAGAAAGACTTTCTACTCCTAGAATATGAATGTTTCTTTATTATTTGAACGTGAAACATAAATCTATTACTTTTGGAGTCATCCATATCCGCAGTTTATGCTACTTTGATGATTTGATATATTTCGGTACAAGTAATGAAAGGATATGGATAGAAAACAGAAAATCGAAGTACGTCATTTAATCACAGAGCTCATTAAACAACAAATTGGGACAACTTAATTACAGAATAAAACTTAAACTGATTCTCTTCGATTTACAACGGATATGGTACTAAGCCTAGGATAAGTTGATAGCAGTATTCATATTTCACACTACTTTTGACGCCAGCGGTGATTGTCACTCACTTAAAATACGTCACAATTATAAAGAAAAACAGATTTTGGTTAAATAATTCATACTCTCCTCCCATACATATGGGCTATTCATTAATAGTCATTCATGATTAACGACAATAATTTTCAGTCCCTATCATTATATATGGATTATTAAACTTGGTCTAACTGCGATACGTGACAGAAAAACGCATATTTCAGTGGTAGAATTCAAATGTGAAATATTGAGGAGCATGGGGCGAAAGATTAGCATAGAGGATTTTATGGAAAATCATAAAAGTCGATTGTCATTAACTCACCCACTAAATTAAAAGGAGTGAAAGATGAAAATATTGACGTCGTATTTATAGTATGAAGTTGTATATACAGCATCATAGTATGAAGCCGGCTTAACCACTTCCCACGGTATAAGTATTACATATACGTATTGGAAATAAGAAAACACATTATCCGCTCTTTATCCTCTAGTGTAACAACTCCTCTTCGTCATAGAAATTCATTTTAAGTTGGAGAGGAAACATGAGGATCGAATCAATTACAAGTTCTATTCCAAAGATTTTATGTGAATGGTGCAGTAATTACAAAGTGTAATGGATTTCAGATTCGTGTTCATTGTTCATCAATTATTTTTGATCACACCAATGGTCACAAACACCACAATAATTTAATGTTAAACTTACTTAAAGCCTTAATAATACGCAATCAATCACCTGGTTCCTGCTGTGTTTACGAAAAAATTTACCTAAAACCTGCTCGGTAACTCATGTCACAGCAGCCAGAGACAAGTGGTGGGATCATTAGCAATGCAATCGAAACACTGAACATCTAACTTGAGTCTTTTCACAGTCCTTGATGGAAAATACGGACAGAGGCTGATCACAAGACTATCCATTACATATTTATTCAACTTATCTGTATAACAAAATCAATTAAATTAGTTAATTTTCCAGGAATGTGTTTCACATTAAACGTATTGATGAGTTTCTTTATTCATTAGTTAACTTCTTCTTATATATTACCTCTAGTGAGTATTATTCTCCGAACGGAATACCTTTTTTCACTTCGTTTATTTCGGTCAGAGGACGGTTTCTTAATTGTACTATCATCAATTTCATTATTTTGTTGGAAAATTGTATACAAGGTAATTTATTACCTGTAAATCAATAAGTAAATCATTTAATAGAACTATTAACGTAATTCAATACAAAATAAGTTTCAACAAACAAACTTAAGTTCAGAATTACTACGATAAAGCAATACTTCTTTCGCTGCGATAGGTTTCCAAACTGAGCAAAAATATTTTATATTAGGTTAAGTAATTACAAACATCTTGATCTCAAATTATGTTCTAAATAGTCGTTTTAATTTTCCGCAAAGTATTTTCCCGAATTTTTCTCATTATAAAATTAAAATGATAGAGAGCAAACTGGATGTTGTTTAAAATTAGGATTTCAATTTGCCATTGAATGCGAAGCTTAAGCTCTTGAATGGTAATTAACTCCATTAAATTTAATGGTCTAATTTCAAGTTACTTACCATTATTTAGTGGAAATGAAAAGCAATCAAGCGTTTTTAATAATTGATTTCAGAAATAGATTACAGGATTATTATTTTATAGATTTAAAAAATTTCCTCATTACGGATTACTGATCATTTCAATTTACTAACAGGAATGTCCCATTGGCAACATACGTCACCATTCATGTAAACAATTGAACACCATTTCGAAATTGAAAAGGAAATTAATAATTTTTCCATAATTCAATAAATTTAAATTTTTACATATCATATATATTATGTGTTGAATGATAATGTTTTATTGAGTATGCATAGAAGTAAACGTGAATTACATTTAATGATAAAAAAATCGACAAATTATAACGTCAACAAGGCACAATGAATTGTTTTGAGAGATAGACTGTACTCTATAGCATTTTTAAAAATAAAATAACTTCTGCGGAACTGCTAGGATAATGCTTAGATTTTTGGATATATTCACCAAACATTTTGCCTAACAATGTCTAAATTTGAGGTTGACGAACCCCATGACTTGCGTCCTCAAGACCTGTTCTCAATGGCACATTGATATTTATGGTAAAGTATGTTAATCAGATTTTTTTGGCGAATCGAGCGTAAAAGTTTATCAGGAAGTTTCTACAACCTTGGATCAATACTTTAAAGTAGTAATGCAGGTTTTCCAGTTTCCCATATATTTGCCGGACGGGATAAAAAAATAACAATTCAAATCCATTGGACTTGCACTTTTTCTTTTCTATTCCCTAGGCCATGTTCATTTGAGGACTGCTTATCATGCCTGAACATGAAAAATGACAATTTTATCGTATTCAACACTCTTTTTTGCTAGGGCGAATCGTTAGCCTTTATGGCACTTTCTATTCTAGATTCACATAAATAACTTCCATTAAAACATCTTCTCCATCGATCAGCCGTAAGAATTCTCAGTGTCGTCATTTCTCAATATTCTCCATATTACTTTAATCTTTAACAGTTAGTAGTTGCAGTAGTTTATCTTTTCACTCGAAAAATATTGCACCACTTTTTAACGCCTTTAAAAAGTATCTAATCACGCTACTGCATACTGAATCTGACTTGAGAGGACTCATTAATTCCGATAGGTCTGTCTTTTTTCGTCACGCATTAATTTTTTTAAATTCTTGAGGTCATTCCACTCAAATTTGAGCAGGTTTTTGCCCCTTTGGTGATCGATTTTTCTTAGAATTTGCCTTTTACTTAGAATCTATTCCATTATAACAGAAACTAGAAAAAAATTGAATGATTTATGATGGAGTTCAGTTCGTATTAATTTAATTCATTTATTTGGCCTTTCTTCAATTATCTCTCGTAGGAATCAATAATAATTATACCTACTAGAATGGTTGAAAACTTACGTTCGTTTCTGTTTCCTCTCATAATTTACTGCTAGTACTAGCTGTTTATATTACACGTAGATTTTCTCTTAGCTGAAGATATAAAAAAAGAGTCATAAATTTCTATGATCAACTCGTATTGACCTAATCGATCTCGGAAACAAAATTAACTCACACTCTCAAAGGAAACTGAATTACCTCAGTATTTTCCTCCAAACTAATCGGCACGAGAGAAACGAAAAGTAATTCTTTCGGATGCTTAGCTCAGAATTTTCAAAGTTTCTTGAATTGTGGAATACGTACGAGAGGAACGAGTATCTCTCTCAGTAGCTGCTAGGGAGGCACCTCGTCGTCCTCTTGGAATATTCTCGCCAGCTTCTTCTTTTCCTTGCCCACTTACTCAAATTCATAGCATTCACCCATGATTTTGCTCGTTTCTGTACTCCTGAGAAGTTTGAAGCCGTCAACCCTAAGGGCTATGCAGACTGACACATGTTGCTAACATTTTTAGCGTCCCTTTTAGCGTCACTTTTGCGTTGTTGCCTGACAATGCCATTCAGCATCAATTCCGAAATCCCTTTAGGTGTTGGAACAAACTCAGTGTGCCACAGCACCATCGAAAAAGCTGTTTACCCTTTTTTGAAGGGAAGTTAGTAGTTCCCATTGAAACGAATGGACTGCACTCACGTTATTTTCCGTACAGTATGAAATGGTATTCGAGAAATTGTCTTTAACACTAAAATGCTATACAGAATACATGCGTACAACATATTGAACCATTATTTTTGTTGGGCGCATTATTTCCAAAAGCCTTAAAGAAAGAATTTAGGTCCTGATCTTTAGGTATTGACTTATATTGATATTACTAGTCCAATTCTTGGAACGAACTCATCCATAAAATTTTCCCAAAAGCACTCCGTATAAATTATTGCAATTCTGTCTGAACTACCTAATTATCGTCGCCTTATCTTATCGCAGCAGTGTCATTGCGCACTCACCTGCGACAAAAATTTCTGATTAAGGGCGACATAATTACAAATTTCGAAAACTTTTGGACATTTCTTATCCTATATCAGATTTTCCTTCCTCTAATCTACCTCCAAAGTTTACCACATGAAAATTTTATGGCTCATGCAGCCACAACTGTGTAGGTACCATGTGCACCAGACACACTCAGAAAAAATCAATCACTAATTTAGAGACTTGATTCTTTACTTTCGGATTACTATCTATATAATAGGCATCTTATGAATCCCTCAAATGACAAAGATTTTTCCTCCATTTCTACGAGCCCATTTCCCTCCCTTGATGGACCTAACTCATTTAACAATTCACAAAGGAAAATATGAAAGAGTATCGTGGTTCTGCATTCAGTGTCTTCTGTACGTTTCACTCAATCAATAACGTTGTAACCCCTTAAAAATCAACGGTAACTACTACTTAAATGAGCACAAAAACTGTTTTCCTCATGGTGAGTTAAGTTACTAAATAATTGCCTATCTATTCTCCATATACTTAATAAAATATTAAACGAGAGTAAACTAAAGCTCCCAAGATAAAATCGAAAAGTTTATTTATATCTCCTTTCCAGCATAAACTTCGTTTCCGACTGATGCGAGATATTAATTGGACATTACGTAAAAGGCGTATTTGCGCATGTTAATTTTTATAATAATAATGTCTTTTTTCGCACTTTTGATTACTAAACTTCAGCGTTTAGATGGAAGTTCCACTGCTGGTGGTACCATTTTAGCAACTGTAGGTAGCAATTTAGGCAAAGATATTTTTAAAGTATGTGGAACTCTCTGAATTCAATGAGTTATACGACACATTTATTTCCATCAATTTTTCACCTGTACAGGACAACTTGATGAAGAATCCCTTCGAATTTCAGGGTAGTATCGATGGAACATCATGCATTGAGTGTCTTCATAATTTACCATTATATAAATTTCAACTGCGGTCCTTTGGGACCGTCAGAGGTTTCCGGGGGATTTATCACTGTATGCTTGGATAGAAATGTAGTTGAAAAAAGGACAGCATTAATTTCCTCAATAATATATATGTCTATCGATTTCCAAAATATCGGTAAAGAAGATCGAGTTATCTAAATCTTCAAATGCGTACGACTTCGCAGTAAATTTAAATATCAAATCAGTCCACCAAAACTAGTTCATGCTTGCATCAGGTGACCTATAGAAAATCCAATTGTATAATTCAAATGCAAAAAAACACTATACAAATTAAGAGCAATATTACACCACATCATACTTGGGTCACAACTTTGGTTATTTAAGCTGAGTTCATTGTTGAATTTTTCGGCATACCAATTTATTCAAAATTAACGATCTCTAAGCATATAAAATTAATAATAGTGTCTATCCGCCTACAAATATCTACTGATACTCGTATGGTGACACTTAAAAGTTTAAATTTTATTTATTTTTAACATTTATATGACGTCGTAATAAATTTCACAAAGGGAATAAATTTAACATTTAAAAATCAATGATAAAATTTGTGAAACAATGATAGTATCTATTAATATTAATGGGTGCACCGTGTGCTTTAAAATTTGTTACTCGAAATATTTTTACGATACCTGAAATCTAATATGAAATTCAATTGAAATCTTAATTATACTTAATATAGGAATTTTTCACGGACACAAAAATAAATTAACCTGTATAGACAAAAAGCTGTAAATAGCTGCAAATACTTGAAATCATTTTAAACTTTAAAACAAATATACAGGGAAATTTTCACTCTGAACCCTTAATATTAATTACTGGTCTACGAAAGAGAACTATGGGGTGGAAAAAGCACATAACACCTAATGATTTATGAAAAAAATAATGAAGAAGAAATATGTATTAATCATATGTTAGAATTGTCAAATAGTAGCAAAATATTTTGAAAGAAGATAAAAGTTTGCGGGGAGATTCAGAATAAGAAGTAAAAAAAATATGCATTTAGAAAAAATATGCAGCCCATCAAAGGTATGATATGCTAAGGTATTGCTCTCTTAATTCATACTATGCATGAGAAGTATACTTAAACCATTGCCTCTGACTGTAACCATAAATAAAGATACTCGAGAAACGTTTCAAGTTGTGAGAACAGCCTGTGAAAAAACCTTATCCATCACAAGTAATTCAACTTATAAAGGCTGAAATTGGCAGAGCTGGAAAATGATAGGCTTTAAGGTTACATTTGATGCCGTTTTAAATAGCCTACGACCTCAAATGAAAAACGCCGTCTCATATAAAAATAATCCTCACAAGGCTTTTATATGCCGCCAGGCGAGGCGCATTATTCATCCCTTGGTAGTGGGTGAGAAATGTACGAGGGAAGAAAACTTTGCAGATTTATTAATGCCCTCGAAAAGGGCTCATACACACGTCGTAGTCCCTGCCCTCTCTCCCCGGTCCATGGGCGGCGAAAACTTTTCGAACACAGCGCCGGGTGAAAGGAAAAGAGGGACGCATACAAAGGATGTCATAAGGGCTGATGGCGGCGGGTGACAGAAGAACGTACCCCTAACGCTCATTTGGGAGGGAGTAGAATGTGTGTGAGAGAGGAAAGAAGTGGTAATAAGCAGGGGTGACCCGCAGATGAGGTCATTCTCATCATTAATGTCACGTGCGTTGAATTGGGATTCAACGCGTCGCTGGCGCCGAAAACGAGTCCGCGCCCCGGCGCCTCCGCTATCTATGCTAAAAATAAGATAAATCTATCGCAGAAAACACTCTGTATAAGCATAAATACTAAATATTAAACCTTAGTTTTGAAATTCTTAATCCTTGTAACTCGAATTCGAGGCTGAAAATAAGACGCTGTATCCTAGAATATATTAAGTGATAGAATAAATACTTAATATTTAACCCTATTTTTGAACGTCTTAACCCTTGAAAATCAAATTTTAGGCTGCCATTACGATAATAGAGTTGTGTGTTACGAGAATGTGTTAGAATAGATACTCAATATTAAACCTGAATTTAGAAATTCTCAATCCTTGGAGATGAAATTGTAATCATCAACAACTAACTGGCGCCGTAAACACTATCGACGTGGATGCTTAAATTCCAATTCAAGCTAAGAGCCGATGAATAAAAAACGCGATAACTGACGGTACAGATCGAGAATAGACGAAATATTTGGCAGGGATAAAATTAAAAACAAGACCTTGCGGACGCTAAATGAGACCCCATCATCAATGGTCAGCGATAATAAGATTGGTTTGACCCAGCTCTCCACTCCTATCGGGTAATATTTTCACACCAACTGTTTTCTTCTCTTTCACATCCTTTTTATCCTTTTCTTTATAGTTTCTTCGAGGTATCTCTCTTCCGTTCGTGCCATGTACTTGTCCCTCGACCATTGTTTTCATCAAGCCATCATGCCTTAAGATGTGGCCTTTAAGGTAGTTCCGTCTAGAATAAATACGCAGTATTAAACCTTAATTTCGAGCTTCTTAATCCTTGGAACTCAACTGTAATAGTTACAAACTAATTCGTGCCGTATTGACTATCGGCTTGGTCAATTAAACCTCGAGCTCTAATTCGAGCTGGACAATGACGAATAACTAATACTCGCACATCGAGAATATTTTTTTAGAATAATTGATACCAAGGGATTTTATTTTACGAGGGGGATAGTATGCGGAGGTGATAATTTTTCAATTCCTCACGTTAATAAAAGGCATCCAAAATATGTATAAATTCAGCGAATTCCTAAGTTTGAGGCTTCGGGGCTTAATGCTGAGAATCACCGAACCTGAAAAGCAACTTCGCTACGTACGTTTGACATTTTATAAAGTCAATTTAAGGAAAATAAATTCTAAGACTAGTTTAAACCCTAGAAGTGTAGGTCAATAAGAAAGGTTGAACTCTTCCTTGGCTCCACTTAGTGCTGCCGAATTTTCAGGTAGCGACTCATGACCGTTGGCTTCTCTCATCTAATTGGAATTTTTATAATTGTATTCCATGAAATAATTAAGGTACCTATAGCTTGAACAACAGCTAAGTCCTCTCCATTCTTTTTTCTATCGCCTCCTTCGAAAACCGATACCAAAAAGTGATTTTGCGCCACAGAACACTCTTCTTACCGATCGATGTGACTGAGGCTATCAACCACCACTGATTTCTCTTGGCTCCTAAGTCAAACGTTTATATATAACTTAATTCACTCACCTTGCTTAAAGCCAGTGAAGAGTGCATGTGTGGAATGTAATAAAGTGAGAAGAGTGTAGAGAAGAGAGCTTGCTCATAAGAAATGGATTTTAACTATCAAACATTTCTGCACCAATATAAAAACAAGGGCATGAATAGAGGAAAAAATTAAAGATCAAAGATTAAGCACGAACGTAAACGGGGTGAATGATGCAAGGGTAAAGAGTTTTTAGCTGTAAAAAACAAAGATTGCTCGTTTTTACTTCACGGAAGAGGCAGACGGATAGAAGTATGCAGGTCGGGTGTAAGTATTACATAAGTCCGTGGTATTATAGCAGCAAGCGGTATCACGTGGGTACTTAGAGTGACTAAAAACAAAAGATTGAATGGGGTAATTATAAAAGAACAAAGAACAATCGCACTGATGAGCATTCTTAAAAACTGAATTTTTGACACACCTTAGGAACCGAGAATAAACTCAGGAGAGAAAAGCATATGGTGATTTTGGCAGTGAAAACTCGGTATTTAACGACCACTACTGGATCCATCAGCTACAGAAGACTCGGGAAAAATGTACGAATCTTACCTCCTTACTATGGTGCTCCGATTTTTTGACATCATTCTCCTTCACAATTTGTGATTATAAACAAATGTTCCTACTATGGAGTAAAACTTCCAGTTCATAAAAATACCATTAGAGGATTAATTTTGTTTTGTCGTCATACCTTCCCTTTAGTGAAAAATTGGAAAACCTTTGATCAAATTCTTCAAGCCAAGCATCACTCCCTTCTCTAGTATACGCTTGTTGGAAAAATTATCCAATGAAAATGAAGTTTATAAGTTTAATAATACTCTCACGGCGATGCACGAAAATTAAAAGTCGTATTGTACATGAAAAATACACATTGCATGAACAGAAATTAATTACTACTTCAAACTTCAAATACTTGCGGACTACTTCAAATGTGAAACGATAAATTTATCTACTGCCTACTACTAGAGAGCAAGAGGCTTGTCGATATTTTCTGCACAGAGGTTTTGGGAAAATATGTTCAGTTTTTAAAAATCTGAATGAATGGTAGTTTTTGAAAGATCATTTCACTACATTCATTTAGCGTATTGAAGAAGAAGCAAATTCATTAGGAAGAGCAGAAAGATTAAACCTCACGGGGACGAGATACGGAAAGCCATTCCCGGATTCCACTATGGCACGAGGAGTAAAAGGGTTTTGCAGCCCCTCTGAGCGGTGAAGGAATTCCGAGGGGAAATCCGAGGAAAATAAAACGGAAAGAGCATGAGAGTAAAGAAAAAATGTCCAGTGTAACGACGACCGCTTTAGAAAGAACAGCTACATGGTACCCTTTTCAGTCCGGAAGCGAAAGGGATGGCTAGGGACCAAGGGTGTGTGTGAGAAAGGGAAGAAAAGAACAGAGGTATAGAGAGAGGAATTGGGGCAAATCCCAAGCTAAACCATCCCTGTAGGGCAGGCTGGCGAGTTCAGAAGGAACATTAGCTCTCATTCCGCAATTCCTTGGAGAGAAGTCTTAATGATCGCCTACGCAATGCATGCTAATACGCTGAGGTACATCAATGATCACAATAAACGCTAGTTCAATAGACAATCAGCGGTGCTTTTAGTACTTAGACATTTTTCTTATTTTTAATCGAGTAAATCTCATTCCCTAAATGCACGTAAGTTCAACAAGCAAGTATCTGTAATAGAAAATCGATAAATTCTTGAAATTATTTTCCATTACATAAGGGGTCATTTTTTAGGCGACTTATCTCTATATACATTTCATAAAGAATATTATTCAATACTAGTGAATAATAAACAGGATACAACTACGTTGTGGTCACTCAGGGTTTGGTTTTAGCGTTCAGAGGATTATTGACGTACCAAGAGATTTATGGGATTAGTATGGAAAATTTGGGAAAAAAATCCTGATTTACGCACATCAAAGCTACTTAAATGAACGCACCAACTAGTTTATTTGAAAAATTTGAAGAGATACAATTTTACAAAATCACGATTTGACATCATGACACGAACTACTGATATACCTACAGTCGGTATTTCTGAGAAACTCCTGAATTCCGTAAGCTATTCCGTAAGTTATAAATGGGGTAAGGACAAGGCCTATGAGTAGGATGACACAAAACTGTTAACTGGAAATTTTTGATAAAACCGGAAAAATATAATGGTGAAAGTTAAGGTGAAAAGAAATCATACTAGCAGCATTGTTTTAATACTGTAATCGCAGGAAATGATGAATGATAGCATATAGCCGGATTTTGGCTGAAAATGTTGAATAAAGTGTGCACATAAAAATATGAGACTCACAACCTTAGGACACGTTATTATGAGGTTATAAAAACTTCGACTAGGCAAGAGGAGAAATGATGAGGAAATTTGGTAAGGGAATGAGAGAGTAGGGGATTGGCCGAGTGAAAAATGCCCAAACGAGAGGCAAAGTTTTATGATTCCGGTTCCTTTTACCCTGAAGGAAGTTATGAGAAAAAGGTTTCAAAAAAGGCAGCCTTATTGAATGAAAGACTTCTTTCATTTATAAACGTATAACTTACAAAAGAGTGAACGCACCTTTATGCAGAACGATATTCCAAAAATTAAGATATCAGGGCTGATTAATTTTATAAAAATACCGAATAACTAGTGGTGCCAAGATAACCGCATTTAAAATACTGATAAAGAAGGTTTACGGTTGATTACCGTGTAAGAATAAACCGTGTATTATGATTTTCCACCGCGAAACTTCCCGTTGATAAACAACGCAAATTCATAAGAATATTATTATTCCTATGCATGAATGTGCTTCAATTGACCAAATTCAATGATGAGCAAAAATTTATTTTTGAAAAGCATTTCAACTTCCGCAGAAATTCCGTAATGAGGAAAGCATATGTTTGAAAGCGAAAATTTCCGTTGCATTCTAAACCCGAAAAAATAAAGATACAACTTTCTAAGAGATTAGTTTGACACAAACATGAGTAGATCATATGATATATTATAAATGAAATAGTAAAGGATGTTTAGAAAACTGAGGGAGAAGAAAACTTTTATTTTAATTAGTACTTTTCCTTTTTCTGAAATAGGTCTTTGACTAAACGAAAAATCAATTTTCAGATAAAATTTACCAGGTATAGCACTCCAACTTATGGTCATATTAATGAGTTATTGAATAAAGCTCAGAAGGATTATTCCCTTTATCAAAATTCTATGAATCACCAACCGGCGAATGAATCGGGAAATGGCGAAATCTTCCCATTTACCGGGTAAACTGCGTCACTCGTCATACTCCCATGAATGGGAATCCCATGTTAGCACAATACCCACGCCTGTTAGCTGGCAATATGAGGTTCACGGACCATCTCCTAATTCTGCGCTCGACAATGCGGCGACACCCGGCCGGGTAGCCAAATGTCTGCTCTCGGGATACACTCAAAACGCGTTAAACGGAAGCGGAGCTTATGACGTCAATCAACAGACAGTTCATGCCGCAAGGATGGGTGAGGTAGGAGTTAAGGGTCGACTGACTTCCTCGCATCCGCAAAGACCGTGAATAATAGAGATTAAGTCCATATGCACTGTAACCAGCGCAGCGTGGTGCAGCTCGCACGAGTCTCACAATCAGGACGTCCACGAGAAAGGAAATATAGGGGTCATAAAATCCATACAACTTTCCCTACCAATCAGATACCCAGGAACAGGTTTAATTCTTTCAATAAATATCTATATTAGAGAATTGACGACAAAAATATCGTCAACATTATCCTTGCAATAAAAATCTCTAATGTTTCCTAAACTTATTTTCTGGTACTCAGACAAAGCTGCTACCCCCATAATTATATCGCTTACTTATAAATAACGAAAGGTACTCATTAAGGACTAACAGAGAGCCTCACGGGCATGAAAAATATTCATCGGGTCAAAAGAGAGAGAGACTATTTCAATATCCGCAGAGAATGTAAATCTGTGTTTAGTAAATGAATAAGGAACACAATTACGGGAACAATTAAGACAGACAAGTACTCGGCATTGTAAGAAAAATTTTCAAAGGTGTGGATGAGGAATTTATGAGCAAGAAAAATCTTAGGCAAAAATGTAACACGGGCTAAAGATGACTTAGGTTTGGGTAAGTCAGGGTAGAGCTCTCACAAGTCCAAGGAAAATGTATTCGTAATTAGGAAAGAGAAAAGCCTTTTTCGCTCTAAAGAAAAAGTCTAAAAACAAAAGTCACACGTCTACAAGTAAGACGGGCTAAATATGGCCTCCATGAAAACGGGAGAACCTACATTTAGAATAAGTTATTTATAAAACTTCAGTATTCATGACTGAGACTGAAAATACAGGAAAAACTTATTTAGCAACCATAATTTACTGTGCAATATATTAAATACGCATTTGATAGGTATTTCATCAAGGCCAACGCCAAGAAATAGCAATTGCTGAAGCCGAGAGCGGTGATGATTACGTCCGTCATGGATTTCCACAAAATATTTCAAAATATATAGAAATTTGTACTATGTGCTTCTTTAATTTTTAGGTTGAGCTATAAGTAAATTGAAATGTAAAATATATTGCATAACTGTAATTCTCTGATTAAAATAACAGTCATGAAGAATCTACTTTGATTATATCGCAAAAGAAAATTTAATAGAAGTCTTATCACTTATAATCTTGAGCTTATATTCACAAGCAAATGCTTAATCCCAGCAAGTGCGCTGAAAACAAAGCAATATGTTTTCAATCATTTCAAAGTAATGAAAAAATAATTTGAGCCACATTAATGAATGATAATCGCTAATAAATATAAAAATAAAATTATTACCCAGCGTTAGAAAATTATAAGAAGGTAGATGAATCAATTTCGTTAGTAGGGATATTAAGTTTAACTGCAATCACCAATGAGATCTGAAAATAATTTTCCGTGTTTAAATTACTTACCAAAATACAGCACAAACTAGTTATACACAATCCTTCTTCCTTCTGCAAGCAAATAAGGGCCACCAAATATTGAGACACTCCTTTTAGTAATACTATTTTGAACGTCATGGGAGCGATATTTACGAAGATGTTCACCATCCGAACATGAGATGGGTTTGCTATTCTTATGAACGATACTAGGGATCGAACAGATGACGTTTGATTTCGAATCACGGCGACAAATCAGTTCCCAAAGTTAAATCCTACGCGCAGCTGGCATCTTTCCCGACACCTAATGCGTTCAAACTTGAGTTTTCTAGGTCACTTCCTCCAATAGAGAAATAACGCCTCCTCTCACTTCGATGTGTGTCCCATCGGAATAAGAAGAAAAACTCGGTAAAAATGGAAAGTGGCGTATTAGCAACTTGGACACATATTCATCGCAGAGTATGGAGTCATCAAGTCCTTCCGCCTATTTCGGTTAGTGAAAACATTTTAGTTCAGTACAAAGCCATCGTTCGAAATATCTGTGGAAAAATTCTTAAAGCTGTCCGATTTTTCATCACCAATGTTTCCTTTATCTGTACCAATAGGAAATATTTCAATTTTAGATAAAAACACTCCATTTTAAAAGGCTATCAAAATTGATTTGCCCCACTTCAATTCACTCAGTGATTCAACCTTAAGGTTGGTTTGCTAAGGTTGCATTTGGAAAATTACCTAATACTTCATTTTTTCCGAATATCCCACAATTTCGACTTTTACTCTTTGAGTTACAATGTCAATTGAACCCCGGATAAAGTCTTCGGTCACCCCACACGAAAATCCTCGCAAGTTGACATATCTAGAGAAAGGGAAAAAAAGCTGACTCCCTTAACCAGAATGAGCGAAATTCACATAACCGTGGCTTACTCCGGGCTGAGCTGTCCTAACCTATTCAAAGCACATTAGGGGTTGCTTCTTTGATTATTTTCCAGCTTTTACTATTATTGTCAGCCAAATTGGGCATTAAATATCAAGAATGAGGTATTTGCTGTAAAAACGAAGAGGTGCTTAGATAACTAGAGCATAGAGAAATAAACTATATTGTATAAACTAGTGTGTGTAGGAAAATATTTCATGCCACCCTAGCGATCCGAAATAAATCAATAAGGAGTAGAAAAGAAAGAACTTCAGATACAGAAATAATTAGGGATCGGATTGGTGTGCTTCATATAATTTTGGCCTCCCATCTTCCTGAACCGGATTCAAATCCTGGCGGTGGCAGAGATTTTTCAAAGATTTCCCGGTGTCTTTTTGACTCCTTTTTGAAGGGCGTTTTAAGAACAGTATTCTGCCCGTGGTCTTATTGGCACTAATCGTTGAGAGCAGGCTGACACCGCCGATAGGTTTCTCACCAACCTTCTTATGATTGGGGCAAATCACCTCATTTATCGGTCGCCTCCTCCAAAAATAAAATAACAACCATATAAAATTACAGATATAAAGATACATTTGTTATAAATACACTTTGAAATATCAGTATTGCTCTATTTGTACCATTTTATTTAAAATAAAATGAATAAAAATACATATTTTAAATGAGTATTCGTCGTGATTTATATGCAAAATACGCCTAGTTTAAAGGAAAGTGATACGATCTCACGAGTAGGAATTTGTTTTGAATCGCGCAGTAGAGACATAAACATCTTCGGACGACGCGCAGAGATGTTCGAAACAGAGGATGTATAGTGGAGGGACAGGGGTCAGACACTTTGGTGCGAACGTTCCTTGATACGTGCTAATGGCGTGGAGGGTGATAGGGGTTTGAAGGCCGTGAAGGATCGTCTCGACCGGGCCGACGCCAGATATGCATTTTACGAGGGTCTGGTGACGTGATGGGAGACGGGGATGACTCAAGCTGTCAACTGGAGTGTAAAGTGGTTTCGATTTGGAGGTGGTAGGGAAGAGGCATACGGAGGACAATAAATGAATACGGGATCCGAAGTAGGAAGGACATTCATGCTGAAGTGGAAGTAATGGAACATCCCAATCGGTACTTCGTATTCAACCACATGCTCGCCGACAAAAGTGAAAATAAACGAACCTGAAAGCGCTGTATATAAGTCAGCCTCCCTCGAGAAGTCAATTTGTTCATCATCATGCCTACTACTCACGTGAGTTTCAATGAAATACTGCCGTAGAAGAATGTACCGTAGAAAAAATTCATACTTCGGAGAACGTATCACTTTCCCCTCAACTAGGCGTATTTTGTATATTTTTCGCGACGAAATGCTCATTTTATAGCTATGTCTATTATTTTTAATGTTATTTTTTGGTGGAGGTGACCCGCGGTGTACGGAGGGAAGGGTGGAGAGAAAAATATGAGTGATTACAGTTATAACGGGCGACTCAAAATAAAAATCGGGGTTTTTAAGCTTTATAATATTTATTAAACTAAACTTAAAGCAATAAATCAAACATCAAATGAAAGAGTAACTCAAATAGTTTTAAATAAAAGCTTACAATTATTCAGCACCATTCATCACTCGGCAGACGTCAATACCATATCGATGGCTAACAACATGTATCTCGGAAATAGCAACTTTTCAGGAGAGCAAAAAAACGATTTATTTTATTAGCTGTATATAATTTTAACTGAAACATAAACCAAAAATACATAAAACTGAAAAGGACGCATATATTTGAAAAGAAACAGTTTTTGCTTGAATTTTATTTTTTATTAACAGTATTAGCAGCATTAATTCATACCGGCCAAATTTTGATATGCGTGTTGTTAGAACTTAGTCATTGATATGCGAGTTTTACCCAAGCGCTGCTTAGAGTCTCTCGAGTAATTGTTGCAACAGCTGTTCATTAATTCGGAAATGTCAGTTGGTAGTCGAGGCACGCATGTTATTATCACCTGAAGAGTCACTAGCAATCTTAACGCGGATCGTACGTAGCACAGTAACCACAGATACCGTTTTGGCATATGGTAAAACACAAAAAGCTTTCTATTCACTCGTCGCTATTTTTGCTACTAGCGCTCTCTAATATATGGCGGCGGAAAAATTGGGTGCGCATGCGCGCTGTGGCCTATAAATAAAACTGTTTTACTTACTCTTTCATTTAATGTGTCCTTTATAGCTGTAGGTTATAAAACGTTAAATCATTGCTAATGATTCTGAAACACCCCGGATCCGTCTGGCACAAGGATTACCCGCCGAAACCTAATCAATTCACTTTCACACAACGTAGACAGCATTCGGTCCGAGACGTTGAAATAAGAGTCCATGCAACATAAGTAAACTAGTAAGCATTCAAAAAATCAAAACAAATTAAGAAAAAATGGCACAATAATGATGGCCAGAAAAACTTACACTCTAAGAAATGTGCTAAAAACAAGCCTTCGGTAATCTAAAATCATTCAGTGAATGACGTCATTTTATGCGAAAGAGCAGGCAGTTGAAATATGCAACGTTAGATGTTAATAAGGGGCTACACATTTTATGGATAAAAAGCACTTTGAGAAGAAGATACAGTTGTTCTGAATATTCACACCATATATTTGAAAAAAAGTATTTAAATGCATAAATACAGGTATTAATTTCTAATAAAACCATTCTTTGAATTTGATGACATTGATTCTGTTGCAAGATGCACTGCTCAAAAGATTGGTATGTACATCCAATACATACACATATCGTACATGAGAGTCGAACTTATTTAGATATGTAGTAACAATTTTTTATGGATTTTGAATTCTAAGTGATATTTATGTTCTCAAAAAAACAATATGTCGTTCATAGGAGACTTTGCGCTTTTAAGTCTTTCTGAAATACCTACAGCCTCCTTTTGGTGATGGCGAAGTAATTTATGACTTAAAGGTAACCATTAGAATTTCAGTATAAATCATTAGAGTTTCGTGAAAGCAGTAAATTAGAAAACTGATTCATAAAAACATGACAAAAAATAAAAGAACAGCGTCGGAAAACCCAATATATTTACCAATTTCAGAAGTTACTTCAATGAGAGCTACATCAACTCATCGTACGTATTATAAAGCACGGAATCCTATCTATATACAGCCCTCGTGGTGACTGACTCACTCATGGATACAAATTCCCGACCACTTCTAGAAGTGCTGGAGAGCTGAAATTTGGCACGCGTGCGGGGAACCCGAAATGATCCGGAGAAAAAATCCGAAAACCGGAAGTTTCCACCACGTGTCGTCGCTAGGACGACAAAATGGCCGAAATCGCGCTTTTTCCGGGGACCGTCTTTCGGTTTTTATTTTACTGCGCGCGAATTATGCGTGACACACGGGTCGTTTATGCTTTTTTTGAAAGCTGATAAACGTGGGCACGTAATTAAGTAAATTTATTAGTTTCCAATTGAGAAAATTGCAGCCAAAATGGCGTCCAAAAATTGATTTTTCGAATAAAATTTCATAACTTCCGCTCCATTCGAGTTAATTTAAGGTGTAGGGTAACGAAAATGATTATTATATATGCTTATAACATTGTCTACGAAATGTAGGCAACAATTTTCTTTCGTCGTTCTTGGTTACTCAGAAAAAAAATAAAATATTTCGAAAATCACCGAAAATTACGATTTCCAAAAGATTAACACAAGATTTTGTCATTTTTAACCTTACCGATTTCTTTCAAACCTTGTAGTTACATACAACTTTGCATTGTCTTTCAGAAAACATGAATTTTTAATAAATGATTCAACGCATTTAACCGCGAAAAAATAAAAATGGCGGGTACTACTCACTTTTTCCAGGGACTAGTTTGCTTTTTATTGTATTACTCTCGAAATATGGATGTCATAAGGCACACTTCTTTTAGTTATGACAGTAAATGAATGTGACCATATAGTTTCGTCATCTCTAAACCCCCCGAAACCCCCTAAAAAGTAAAAATTTGCATATAAGTAGCCTTTTCGGGTATTTTTCGTCACAATTCCGCCGCTTCCCCAAGCCTTATGACACATCGCTACGAAATTGATATGGACGATTGATGACCCCTGGCAGTAAAAACCTATAAACCCCCGGTAAACCCACATATACCCCCAAAAAAATAAAAGTTTGCATATAAGTCTACTTTTTGGGTACTTTTCGTGACTACATCACCGCCCCCAACGACTCATCGCCACGAAATTTATGTGAACGGATGGTAACTGCCAGGTGTACAAGCATATAAACCCCCGGTATCCCCCTGAAATCCCCCCTAATTTGGTGAGGGCGGGCCACCGTTAAGTATACGGGAAAAAATACCAGAAAACCCCCGATCACCTCCTGGAACCTCGCCGAAAAAAATTAAAAAACTTTAAGTCGCCTCTCCGAGTAGTTTTCGTCGCAGTTTAGCCCCTACTGCTTATTAAAACCCCCGATAACCCCGTGAAATCTCCCCAAAAAATTCGTAATAAATCACCTCTCCGGGTAAAAGAATCGTCAGAATTCTGCCACACATTAGAACCCCCGAATCGCCCTGGGTACCCCTCTCGGTGGAGAAGACCATTTATGAAGTATACGAGGTGTGTTCAAAAAGTATCGCGAATTTTGAATTTTTCGCGGGTTACGTATAATCGAATTTCGATTTTTTTGTGGCGTTATGTTGGTACTCATGTCTGTCACTTATGCCGACAAGCTCGGCCATTTTGAATGTTTACTTAATTGTTGACAGCTGCTTTGCTTGCACGTGTTTTGGATCGTCTTCGATTTTTACCATGGATCAAAGAACCTGTATCAAATTTTGTGTGAAAAACGAAATTAAGTGCGCGGATGCATTCCGAATGTTGACTGTGGCATACGGAGAAGCTACCTTGGACCGAAGCAACGTTTATCGGTGGTACAAAATGTTCTCAGAAGGCCGAGAAGATGTGAACGACGAAGAGCGTGCCGGACGCCCGAGCACTTCAACAACAGACGAAAAAATTAATGAAGTGGAGAAAATGGTATTGGCCAATCGTCGAATCAATGTTAGAGAAGTTGCTGAGGACCTAAACATATCGATTGGCTCGTGCCATTCGATTTTTATCAATGATTTGGGCATGAGACGGGTCGGGTTGGGTTGGGTTGGGTTTGGGTCCGCGACGACCCAAATTTGCTGCAGAGGGTCATAACTGGTGAATTATCGTGGGTTTATGGTTATGACGTGGAAACCAAAGCTCAATCATCTCAATGGAAGCTGCCGCACGAACCAAGACCGAAAAAAGCGCGCCAAGTTCGGTCGAATGTGAAAGTTTTGCTGACAGTTTTCTTCGATTGCAGGGGCGTGGTGCATCATGAGTTCTAGCCACAGGGTAGAACGGTCAATAAGGAATATTACCTGCAAGTTATGCGCAATTTGCGCGAAGCAATCCGCCAGAACGCCCGGATTTGTGGAAGAACAAAAATTGGCTTTTGCACCACGATAACGCCCCTGCTCACACATCGTTGCTTGTGCGCGACTTTTTGGCCAAAAACAACACACTAATGATGCCGCAGCCACCGTATTCCCCAGATCTGGCCCCCTGTGACTTTTTCTTGTTCCCTAAACTGAAGAGACCCATGAAAGGACGACGTTACGCTACGATTGACGAGATAAAGACGGCATCGAAGGAGGAGCTGAACAAGATTTTAAAAAATGATTTTTTGAAGTGCTTCGAAGATTGGAAAAACCGTTGGCACAAGTGTATAATATCTCATGGGGATTACTTTAAAGGGGACAAAATAGATATTCATGAATAAATAAATAATTTTTGAAAAAACACAAAAGTCGCGATATTTTTTGAACACACCTCGTAAGCGGAGTAGCCGCGGGGGCTTCTCAAGCCAATGGCGGCATAGCCGCCCCACATCGTGAAACGGCGAGGACGTTCTGAGGAGTAACTGGCGCAGGCGAGGGGGACCTTCAGTAACCCTCGGGCGGCGAAGCCGCCCCGATGTTCTAGCGGCGCAGCCGCTGTGGGCTCCTCCCACCCCTGGGCGGCGAAGCCGCCCCTTAAACGGTATAACGGTGAAACAGTTCGGAAATGCCCTCGCCCTCTGGGCGGCTATGCCGACCCAAAACGAGGAACGGCGAAGCCGTTCCGAGTATGAAGCGGGGTAGCTCCGGAGGGGCACACTAAACCCCTGGGCGACGAAGCCGCCTCTCAACGAGGAACGACGAAGCCGTTCCGAGGAATGAGTGTTGCGCTTCTCTACCCCCCGGCCGGCGAAGCCGGTCCCTAGCCGAGGTGAGATTATTCGAACTAAAATATTTCGAACGACCACAAATGTAGACGGCGAAGCCGGAACCGGGGTTTTTAAGGGGCGGAGCCCCTTAACGAGCGCGCGGAGCGTGCGAGTCATAAATCCTAAGCCTCAATTTACTATTTCATAAGTAGACTAAAATAGCTCTTCTAGCATGAAGAAAATTTGATGGTACTATTAAAAAAACCATAATATATTCATTTAATTCTCCTCATTATCTTGTAGCACCCCTTTTCGAAGGCCTTTAATCTTGTTTATCCATTACTAACATTGTCCATACTTAACCTCAACGGAGAAGCATGCTCAAAATATAATTCATATCAACATATCATTTAAGAAAATTTTATATCAGTATTTTTACCGTTGCAAAATGTTTAACCTTGGCCGCGATAGACCATACGATAATTCTCAAGGACCTCCCCTATATATCCGCTCTGTACGAAATAATGACGCCCTTTTGTCAGAAGCGCGTATTATGAAGCATAATCCATTTAAAAGTAATGCGTAAGGAAATCGAGAGTAAATATGACTGTTTGAACGGGATTGATACATCATTAAATAAGAGCCAAAGCCATGACGGCGCGCCAAGCAAGTAATAGAGAATGCCCATTCACAGTTATAGACCTTCACTCGCACGCTCCGCGCGCTCGTTAAGGGGCTCCGCCCCTTAAAAACCCCGGTTCCGGCTTCGCCGTCTACATTTGTGGTCGTTCGAAATATTTTAGTTCGAATAATCTCACCTCGGCTAGGGACCGGCTTCGCCGGCCGGGGGGTAGAGAAGCGCAACACTCATTCCTCGGAACGGCTTCGTCGTTCCTCGTTGAGAGGCGGCTTCGTCGCCCAGGGGTTTAGTGTGCCCCTCCGGAGCTACCCCGCTTCATACTCGGAACGGCTTCGCCGTTCCTCGTTTTGGGTCGGCATAGCCGCCCAGAGGGCGAGGGCATTTCCGAACTGTTTCACCGTTATACCGTTTAAGGGGCGGCTTCGCCGCCCAGGGGTGGGAGGAGCCCACAGCGGCTGCGCCGCTAGAACATCGGGGCGGCTTCGCCGCCCGAGGGTTACTGAAGGTCCCCCTCGCCTGCGCCAGTTACTCCTCAGAACGTCCTCGCCGTTTCACGATGTGGGGCGGCTATGCCGCCATTGGCTTGAGAAGCCCCCGCGGCTACTCCGCTTACGAGGTGTGTTCAAAAAATATCGCGACTTTTGTGTTTTTTCAAAAATTATTTATTTATTCATGAATATCTATTTTGTCCCCTTTAAAGTAATCCCCATGAGATATTATACACTTGTGCCAACGGTTTTTCCAATCTTCGAAGCACTTCAAAAAATCATTTTTTAAAATCTTGTTCAGCTCCTCCTTCGATGCCGTCTTTATCTCGTCAATCGTAGCGTAACGTCGTCCTTTCATGGGTCTCTTCAGTTTAGGGAACAAGAAAAAGTCACAGGGGGCCAGATCTGGGGAATACGGTGGCTGCGGCATCATTAGTGTGTTGTTTTTGGCCAAAAAGTCGCGCACAAGCAACGATGTGTGAGCAGGGGCGTTATCGTGGTGCAAAAGCCAATTTTTGTTCTTCCACAAATCCGGGCGTTCTGGCGGATTGCTTCGCGCAAATTGCGCATAACTTGCAGGTAATATTCCTTATTGACCGTTCTACCCTGTGGCTAGAACTCATGATGCACCACGCCCCTGCAATCGAAGAAAACTGTCAGCAAAACTTTCACATTCGACCGAACTTGGCGCGCTTTTTTCGGTCTTGGTTCGTGCGGCAGCTTCCATTGAGATGATTGAGCTTTGGTTTCCACGTCATAACCATAAACCCACGATAATTCACCAGTTATGACCCTCTGCAGCAAATTTGGGTCGTCGCGGACCCAAACCCAACCCAACCCAACCCGACCCGTCTCATGCCCAAATCATTGATAAAAATCGAATGGCACGAGCCAATCGATATGTTTAGGTCCTCAGCAACTTCTCTAACATTGATTCGACGATTGGCCAATACCATTTTCTCCACTTCATTAATTTTTTCGTCTGTTGTTGAAGTGCTCGGGCGTCCGGCACGCTCTTCGTCGTTCACATCTTCTCGGCCTTCTGAGAACATTTTGTACCACCGATAAACGTTGCTTCGGTCCAAGGTAGCTTCTCCGTATGCCACAGTCAACATTCGGAATGCATCCGCGCACTTAATTTCGTTTTTCACACAAAATTTGATACAGGTTCTTTGATCCATGGTAAAAATCGAAGACGATCCAAAACACGTGCAAGCAAAGCAGCTGTCAACAATTAAGTAAACATTCAAAATGGCCGAGCTTGTCGGCATAAGTGACAGACATGAGTACCAACATAACGCCACAAAAAAATCGAAATTCGATTATACGTAACCCGCGAAAAATTCAAAATTCGCGATACTTTTTGAACACACCTCGTATACTTCATAAATGGTCTTCTCCACCGAGAGGGGTACCCAGGGCGATTCGGGGGTTCTAATGTGTGGCAGAATTCTGACGATTCTTTTACCCGGAGAGGTGATTTATTACGAATTTTTTGGGGAGATTTCACGGGGTTATCGGGGGTTTTAATAAGCAGTAGGGGCTAAACTGCGACGAAAACTACTCGGAGAGGCGACTTAAAGTTTTTTAATTTTTTTCGGCGAGGTTCCAGGAGGTGATCGGGGGTTTTCTGGTATTTTTTCCCGTATACTTAACGGTGGCCCGCCCTCACCAAATTAGGGGGGATTTCAGGGGGATACCGGGGGTTTATATGCTTGTACACCTGGCAGTTACCATCCGTTCACATAAATTTCGTGGCGATGAGTCGTTGGGGGCGGTGATGTAGTCACGAAAAGTACCCAAAAAGTAGACTTATATGCAAACTTTTATTTTTTTGGGGGTATATGTGGGTTTACCGGGGGTTTATAGGTTTTTACTGCCAGGGGTCATCAATCGTCCATATCAATTTCGTAGCGATGTGTCATAAGGCTTGGGGAAGCGGCGGAATTGTGACGAAAAATACCCGAAAAGGCTACTTATATGCAAATTTTTACTTTTTAGGGGGTTTCGGGGGGTTTAGAGATGACGAAACTATATGGTCACATTCATTTACTGTCATAACTAAAAGAAGTGTGCCTTATGACATCCATATTTCGAGAGTAATACAATAAAAAGCAAACTAGTCCCTGGAAAAAGTGAGTAGTACCCGCCATTTTTATTTTTTCGCGGTTAAATGCGTTGAATCATTTATTAAAAATTCATGTTTTCTGAAAGACAATGCAAAGTTGTATGTAACTACAAGGTTTGAAAGAAATCGGTAAGGTTAAAAATGACAAAATCTTGTGTTAATCTTTTGGAAATCGTAATTTTCGGTGATTTTCGAAATATTTTATTTTTTTTCTGAGTAACCAAGAACGACGAAAGAAAATTGTTGCCTACATTTCGTAGACAATGTTATAAGCATATATAATAATCATTTTCGTTACCCTACACCTTAAATTAACTCGAATGGAGCGGAAGTTATGAAATTTTATTCGAAAAATCAATTTTTGGACGCCATTTTGGCTGCAATTTTCTCAATTGGAAACTAATAAATTTACTTAATTACGTGCCCACGTTTATCAGCTTTCAAAAAAAGCATAAACGACCCGTGTGTCACGCATAATTCGCGCGCAGTAAAATAAAAACCGAAAGACGGTCCCCGGAAAAAGCGCGATTTCGGCCATTTTGTCGTCCTAGCGACGACACGTGGTGGAAACTTCCGGTTTTCGGATTTTTTCTCCGGATCATTTCGGGTTCCCCGCACGCGTGCCAAATTTCAGCTCTCCAGCACTTCTAGAAGTGGTCGGGAATTTGTATCCATGAGTGAGTCAGTCACCACGAGGGCTGTATATAGATAGGATAAACGAGGACTGAGCATTTGGCTACACCCTATGGCAAGGTGAGGAATAATAAATGCATTGGTTTTTACGAGGATATTTCTCTTTAACAGAGATTAGCAAACCATTTCGCGCCCAATTTATTCCATTCCTTTCTCCCAAACCTCTCCTTAAAATAACCTACAGCCATTAATAGAGAAGGCTGGGGGAGGCGACCGTGAAAGGTTTTACTGATGAAGATTACGTAGGATAAAGAGCTTCCTCAGGCAACCATTAGAGCTAATCGTCTAACCGCGAGCGGGACCTTAATGAAACCAAGCCATGTGAATGACTGTTGATCACACGGAGAAGTTACCAGCTACGATATTTGAAGCTGTCTCACAGCTGCCATGAGTGTTATTTTGCTGTGGGGTAGCGAATATAATTATTAATTTAAAAAAAATTAAAGAGTGAACTTTTTCAATTGAAGGTTCAAAAAGATCTTTTGGAATTTTAGTATCGGAAGAATGTAATAGTGATATTTTACTGTAAGGTACGCAAAAACGCTTTCATTAAGACGTTGCCACTAAAAAAAATTAAAACGCCAACTATTCTGACGTTGGTCAAAATTGCTTCCAATTTATTAAATATCACAAAAATTATCATCCATTTCCCGCATAGCTGAAATGCACATACTTCACTACACAAGGTCGAGAGCTACCTGTACTTCTGTTCATTTGAGGAATTCTAAACAGAAACATGATTGTCGGGAAAATATTTTATAGCCAAGGAAAGAGGAGTTGGTTTCATTTTAAAGGGCATCTTTTGCAAAAAGATAACAAGATAATTTTACAATACCTTCCGGTTTTCAGTACGTGGCACTATCAAACCATAAAGTTATACCAACTACAGGATTAATGGCAACATTAACATCGGATATTATCTGTGAATTGTTTCAAAAATATTTCAGCAATTTACAAATACTATGAACCAATTATACGTAATATATTTGAATATTTTCATGTTTTTCAAGTAATACCGATCGCATCATTCAAGAAAAAGGTTTTTTACCTTTGAATTCTAAACAATATCTTAACAAGGAATCTTGTTCAGATAAATGAGGACAGATGTCACCTCTGACTATGCTAGAATTAGCTAAGTTGCTAAGGATTGGTGCATTCCGGGTATGGGAGCCTTTCCACGTATATCTCCATCTGAGAAGACATTTTCCACCAGAACTTCAACATTCTGCACAAGCATTGTGCACAAACTATTTAAATTGGGAGCTCGTGGAGTACGTAGGTTTTATGCATTTAGGCTAAAATAGGTAACTTGGTGTAAAAATATATTACGCTCCAGAACGCACCGCAAAATGTTTTCCTGAGGTAATGGTCCCTATTTATTAAGAAACAGGGCTCCTTATAGAAGAATTTTCTGTGAAATGATATCGATTTCTGTGATTCCGGTGAAAAATTATTTTCAGATAAAAATATTTGCAGGGGTCAATAGATAATTAGCGATAGCGTGATAACTTAATTTATATATAATAAGAGAAAGCAACATGGAATCATTTTTTATCATGGATGCCGACAAAATTGATCTTAAAAAATATAAATATAGCAAAACAATACTTGAAAAGCAATTAGAACTCATCTGCAAGGACCATTAATATGAAATACGGCTTTATTAAGAAACCTATTGAAATGCTAATTACATGTCAAAATCTGATCAAGATATAAATAAAAAGGCAAAGACTGGAATACAATGCCATGAAAATGAGAAAAACAGATGCTAATTATCCGTCATAAATATTTCAGGCAAGGATTTCATCCTTTCATTTTGACGAATGATTGACATACGCTCAATTGATGAATGAAAACCTTGTTGATTTTCATTTTCAGTAAAATAATTTGCTTCGACCTTATTTTAACACATTGAATACTGTTAATACATAAGTGACAGCTATAAAATGGCCAATGAAACATGGAGTTAGAAATGGATTCTACTTTTTTAATGGAAATATCCACAAAATCAAAAGAATCCCTACAATAAAAAAAATCCCAGAACGGTAGTCGAGTCACGGGTCTTTGCTTATCAACGCCAGTGGGTAGATTGCTAAGCTTTCTAATTCTACTCATTCACATGGCAAGTTAGAGTACATTTAAAATAATTTTCCAACTGAGAGGAAGGCCCAAGTTTTTTTGGGAGGCGAGGACGATTGGCACGTAACTTCCTGAAAACCGACCAAAATGCAATCGGAGAATAGCCTCCGCGAAATTCAGTCGCTTTTGGACCTAAGTGTCGTGAATAAGTAAGCTGTGTTGCCAATTGTGAAGAAGGTTTTTGAGTAAGTCTTTCGTTTCCATGAACTGACAATTTCTTTTGAGAAAACATGGCAACGCCCCTCTCTTTCCTCCCTATCCCACAACCACAGTGTCCCGTGTCCCACCTCCTGCCGCGACGCCGGTCTAAACATGCCGAGCTTGAACGGATGGGCCACTCGCAAAGATATTTGAAAATGGTCATAATGTTGTAGCAAGAGACGCCAAATCTCCCACGCTCAATTTTCGGTCAAGGGGAATGTTTTCCATGACAAATAATGTGAATACCATCTCCGCTCACTCAACTGGAATGAATTATACCACAAAGCACATGGCATAGTCGCTCTCAAAAGTTTATTTAAGCATTTCCCAGTGACATTACTGGTTGCTGGAGACACTATTCACCTTTTTTTTTACAAATATGCATCTTCAAATGGTAATTCACCTTAAATTTTGCACATGCATCCACAAAGAATGACATCTCATCTTGAAGTTCTTTCAACTCCAACATAAACGGCAAAATTAGCAATAATCTTCTATATATATAAAAGAAAGTCGAAAATCGTGTTAGTTAGAACACTTATAACTCGAGAACGGCTGCACAGATTTCAATGGGATTTGGTTCTTTGGATTCGTCTCAGGCGGGGTTAACATATAGGCTATTAAAAAAAGGATAATTTCACAAAAAAAATTCATCTCTTTCCTATGGACATGCTTTTAGGAGTTATAGTAACACAACAATTGATAAGTCGGTCAAAACTACAAATTAAATAATTTGTTTTGTTTTTACCACTTTAATAACTGAATTTAGTAACAATATAACATTTTAATTACTAAATATATTCAAAATATTAATTAAATTGAAATTACATTTTTTAAATTTAATTCGAGCTGATTGTAAGCCCAGCCGTGGCCCAGCTCGAGTTGACACTTCACTACCGTGTTTGTAAACAAATCTCCAAGCAATTGTTGACAAACGGTAATGTTCGTGTTCCTGTCGAGGAATCGAGTAGTTTTAACTCATTTCCTTGGAATGATTGCAAATTAGTTTCAGTGAGCTCATCAACAAAGAGTTGCAGAATATGATTGATCACCAAAAGAATCAAAGATGGTTGATTTAGCGAGCAAGAACGAAGATGTGGATTACTAAAACGAGGTAAATTCAAATAGTTCGTACTCTGCGTGGATTCGAATCTTTTAAATGTGTAACAAACGAAGACGAAATCACCAACTATCTATCTGAATATTTTAAGTCCTTGGACGTACCTGGCTTACCAAGGCACGATTTACAGAAAAATGTAGTTTCTGTGCTCATGATCTTTCGAAGCCTAAACCAACCATTACTATCCAACGGAACGTGTTTGATCACTAAAAAAATTGGTAATGAATGTGATTCACGCAACTTTACTCAAAGGAAAATTCAAAGGTTAGGAAGTCCTCATTCCGTAGATTCCATGATCTCAACTCATATGCCCTTTTGAGCTTAAACGTATTCAATTTCAAATTCGTGTTGCATTCGTGATAACGATTAAAAAATCGCATGGTCATTCTTTCAGTTTTTGTGTTGTTTGTGCTCATGTGCTAATGAAAACCCATGATTTTCTCATGGTTAATTTAACGTGCTATGTTCACGAGTCGATAAACCATCCTCTGTATTTCTTCCTTCGCTTCAAGTGCGTAGCTAGGATAGGGGGTTTTGGGCGCAGCTAATACCACGGGTCTGTAGGGTATAGAAAACTCGCTAAGGTAAGCGGGAAGTGTGGGGGCACTTCCCCCAGACATTTTTTAAGATAAATGGTTCAAAATAGTGGGTTTTGTGGCTGTGTGAATAGTTAAATATGTTTTGTTTGTTAGTCATCTGTCCCCCTAATATTAATAACAAAATCTTTCATAAAAAAATTCTCTAAGCTCTTGGGGGGGGGGCTCTTATCCCCCGAAGCCTCCCCTCGCTGCGTCACTGCTTTGCTTCGCTATATTTATTTAGCTTCATCCGCTTCATCTTGCGCCTGATACAAAACAAAAACTGTTGTTTATCAGAAGGTGGTTGACGCAAGACATTAAACCCGAATGTGTAGGGCTCACCGTGGTGCGTTTACGCATGCAGTTCGTTTACGCAGTGCATTTTTTCCAAATAGAGATACTAAAACTGGCGCGCCTTAAATCATTTAATGCGAATGCTGCTTCATAGGGGCTTTTCTTGCACGATTTTGAGCATCAGTCAAGCGTCGGTCTGGGGTTGTGTCAACCTGCCCTCGAAAGGGCCAAGTGTATGCAACAGACTTGGACCTAAAAACATTTTTTTACAGCTAATAACGCAAATAGCCTACAACTGAATGCGTATAATTTTTATTTCATAAACTGCTTTATTAAACCACAATGCCCAACATTTCTTAAGCCAAAACGTAAGGAAATTTGTTGAAAAAAATCCGCGTAAACGTGCTCCGATCCACCCCATGTAGATTCAATACAGAAAATGTCTTTCTGACAAGCAATTTTGGTACTCATTTACGTAGTTTTATTGAATTTGTATCCTTATTCTATTATAATAAATTAAGCATGATTAAAAACGATACAGCCGCTCTTGATTTATAAATGGTGTAAGTAAACTGTAAGTTCATTGATTGTTAGGCGGTACGAAGTTCGCCGGGTCAGCTAGTTATCAGTGAATGTGAGTGATCAGTGAATTAAAAAACTAAAAAAAATTTGCTACTTGAAAAAAAAAAACAAAAGCTGCTTGAAAATACAAGCTCAATAGATTATATTTCGTCAATTACTAGGTAACTATTGTTTCCCTGGTGCCCTACTCAGCACAGCAAACTGAAAAAAATATAAATATATCTATTTATCACTAGAGCAACTGGCAACTTCATTAAACCTACATGTAGTGACAACTAGTATAATATAATTACATTGAAAATAAATATATATTCAATCTAATATCGGATGGGCGTGAGCTCGTTTACAGACATGTCCATCAATAGTAGTTAGTAAGAATCTATTTCACAAGTCACCCTCATATTCATATCTATGCGTAGGTACTTGGCTTTAAAAACGGATGTTGATGAACGCTTCAAATGCAACGCAGCGTGATTTTCTTATAACGAAATACACTTTCTAAGCCATTGTATGCTCTCACTGCGAAAATAAATTCTTAATAAAAGATCGTAGCAAAAAGAACACACAAGGGGTAAACCACGTACGCTCAGAGAGCGCAGATAGCAAAGGCATGAAGAATAAATTTTCATTTAGCTCGTCAGTTATTGCGCCACTATCAAGGGTTACCATTTAAAAGGAATATATTGATTATCTATAAGGATTAACCAAAGTAGTCATGAAGTCTTATAGTAATCGTAATTCATTTCTTCTAAGATATATCTTATCATAGCTACTTCGCAATCACGGAAAGTGCCGAAAAAGGGATGGTTAAATAAACATTGAATGGAATGCAATAAATTCACTAATACCTACGCCACCAAGGAAATATTAATTTTGACGCAAAATAAACTGGTAGATCTTTAGTGAAAGGGCATAGGAAGAGAATAGGGTCCAGGGATAAATATAGAATAAAATAGCATGAAAGTAGGAGAAAGCCTTGTAAGTTCATTCGCGCGATGGTATTTTCATGATTCGGCCCTACTGGAAAAGTAAGTGGAACAGTGAAAGTTGGACGGAAGGTGTAAAATACCGTGTTAAAACTGCTACTCCCACTGGACTAGGAGTGAAGGGAGAACAACGGAGCGTATCTTCCTAATATGGAATTATTAAACTTCACTAGTTCGCCTCAGCAAAATTGCAAAACCATTTCACAAAGGAAACTGTCGTATTTTAACAATCAATTACTGATACCGCTTCCTTACGAATGAGCCGCATGAATATATTGGAGTAATAACTTCACACGTACTCGACTCTCAGGACAAAGTTTATCCCTCATTATATATTATTAGGAGGCACTAACTTACCTCAGTATTGAATGAAAGATACAAGCTACAATAAAAGCCGTGACACTTTTAGACTGGAAAACAACTAGGTACGAAGAAAACTCACCTAGTAAGGTGGCATCAGTCAACGGGTTTTATATCCAATTTTCTGACTGCACAGAAATCCACGAAACGATTACAGAACAATCAAAATTCTCCAAGGAGCTTAGAGCCTCGCAAAGAAACACAAACAGATAGGCCACAAACACGACTATACCAAATTACTTTTTCCACAAAGGGATTACTCAGGCACACGCACTATAACTCATCCGAACCAAAGACTGCAAAAAAACATACCGTATACAGAGTCAGTGGCGCAGCGAGGGAGGGGGTTTTGGGGGTTAAACCCCCCCCCTCCCCCCAGAGCTCAGAGAAATTTTTAAATTTAAACCATTTTACTTAATGGATTAGTATTACTTACATAAAAGTCATAGGATTAATCAAATATCCCTCAGAAAGCCGGAAAACTCGCCATTTGGAACCATTAATCTTGAAAATTTCCTGGAGGAGGGCCTCCGCAACTCCCACTTACCCTGGTGGGCATGCAATACCCCAACGCCCCAAAGTATTAGTTGCGCCTAAAACCCCCCCTAGCCTTAATTTTTGGCTGCGCCCATGTACAGAGTGGCCTCCGTAATACCAAAGTATAAACCCCGCTCGTCGATATCGGACAATATACGCTGATTTAGGATGAACCTTATAAACTTGTGGTGGCCAATTTGTGGTGTACTCAAATGAAGACCAACACGTTCGGATGCAGGGCAAGGACTGTAATGCGCCAAAACTCTGCCTGAAACAATCGATGCTTTCACTGATTCAAAGGCCTTATCACACTCCTTTGTCCAAACAAAATCAGATTCTTTCCGCAGGAGACTGTGTAAGGGAGCCAATTTAGATGCTAAATTTGGTAGAAACTTTGAATAATACTCAACCAATCCCAAGAAGGCTCTCAACTGAGACACATTCTCGGGAATCGGGGACTTGGTGATGGCCTCAATTTTGGAATTAGTAGGATGAAGTCCCTTTTTGTCTACTCGGTGGCCCAGAAACTCCACAGACTCGAGCATAAACTTGCATTTCCCTATGTTAACTTTGAACCCTAAATCAGCCAACTTATTCAGCACCCTTTCTAGGTTCATCAAATGATCCTCATCATTATTCCCAGTAATGATAATATCATCCTTCTATTGGATTAAAAATTTAAAATTTATACGAATTAAAATAATCATACATGTTATATAATCGAAACCAACAGCCAACTTGTGATCACTTTTTAAATTATAAGACTTTTCGACATTATCTAAATAAGTTTAGATTTCCCCAACGTATCAGCTGCAGAAGGGATTCTCGGGTTCTCTATCGGGTAATTGTCTGCATGTCTCTGGAAGTTTCGAAGAACGATTTTTTCTATCATGTAGCTTGATTTCACTATCAAGGGAAGGGCCGATGGCGGTGGTCGTTGTAGAAGCATCCCTCAAAGCAGCCGAGTATGTATAAAGTATTTTTATCATGAATCGCTGTACATATGTTATTTACACTGTAGTAATCCTTATCAATGAGCTGCAGCAAAAAAAACTGGCTGCTGGATATAACTCGGACCACCATATAAATGAGCAACGGAAAAAAGAGGAATGACAGAGAACCAAGAAGAATTTGTTCTTCGAAACGTAGGGAAACATGCAGACAATTACCCGATAGAGAACCCGAGAATCCTTTCTGCTCGCAAATTATCTTTTTGTGTCCATTAAATCCAAGAGGTGGCAGAGAACCATCGACCAAACTTCACCTCGAGGACGTCTAAACTCCTCGAGACGACACCAAGGATCTTCACCTTGCCGCCTGTTCTACGGTACTTAGGCACAACGGCTTCGGACACAGCTCAAGAGACAACCATAAGCTATCCTTCCTGAAACCTCGGACAAAAGTGGCGAGATAAGCTGCTGAGGCGGTTTCCATGGAGACGAAAACTAGTGGGGAGTCCCAAGAGATCAACTGAGGTAACGCAAACAACTACAAAAACTTTAAGAAATAAAAAGAAGACCGGAGACTTTGAAAAATAAGATATAAAATCCAATGGAATAACAAAAAATTTAATTCATCGTGACATTTTGTGAAAAAGTTACGATGAATGGGTGAAACTTTTTCGTGAAAACGTGACAAATTTATTTGATGGATATTCAGCCTACTACTTTAGCCCTTAGCAAAAAATATTCGAATCGATTTTAACCTATCTATAAAATCCAGATATGATTTTCTCTCACAAATTTACGCACTTATAAGATAAATACATCCCAAACTCATACAATAAATTTTCCAGCGTGGCATATTTTAGTCCCATTTCTTAAGCTTTTAGCTCAATGTTGAAACCACTAATGCGATTAAATCAACATTTAAATGGGGATTTTTTCATAATTTCATATTATTGTTTGACCTTTTCCTGCTAAAAAAATCATCATCATAAATATTCCTCTAAATGATAAGGAATGCGATGAAAAAGAGTGCGTAACCAAAACAAAAATACGTGGTTCTCTAATAATTCCTACGAATGATTACGAAATGAGGCGGGTAAAATAAAACCGCATCCAAATTCACTGAAACCCACATCCACTGGCTGGCTGACTGAGTTATACAAATGCTTTATACAAATTCTTGGGTGCAAGAGACAAGATACGTCAAAAATTCATCATAATTCACCCCCTCAAAAATCGTCTGAAAGCCTAGGAAAAATTATCGAAAACGTAAATGTTCTGTCTATCAAGTGTTACTAACTACCTCTATGCCTTAACTTTTCGGGGGCATTTGGATTTCAAAATAATCGATTTTTCAAAAATGTCATTTTTTGAATTTAGACCACGTGATACAACGAGAAAAAATTTTCAGACCGATCGAAACGCTCAATTTCGACCAAATCAAGGCAGTGTGACCTGAAAATGCCGTGGGCGCGCGCTAGTGAGTGTAGTTTTGAAATGCCACAATGAATGGAGATAAGGGATGCAACACCGGATGTCTGGTTAGACGATCGTGTAGGGAGCGGGATGGTATACACAGAGTAGCTCAAGGCCTAAACAAGATCAGACAGTGTAACAAGGGGAGGAGATAAATGGGGGGGAAGCGATTAGAGCACAGAGATAGGAGAAGTCGGGTGGTTGGGAAGCGGGGTGGATAGAGTTGGTGGTAGGGAGATAAGATGCGCCTCCGGTGGAGTGGAAGTTCGCCTCATTTAGCGAGCGCGAGGGCTGCGAGGCGCGAGTCCCATTTAATCCCTCGGCCATCGGATACCGCCACCATCACCTCAGCCTTCCGCCCCATGTGATCCGCAGTATCAACTTGGCTCTGATCGAAGCGCTTGGCTCAAGATTTCTCTAGTTTTAAAGGTGGTGCGTTGTCGACCTAAACGTCTTTAATAAATCTAGTTTCTGCTGGTAACAGCTATCCAGAAATATGAGTGGAAAACTTTTATTTATGGAATAATTTTCCATTTATGTAGGAAAATTAAATCATCCTTTTGCTACTGTTGGCCAACGTCGCCCTGATGACGTCGTTGGAATTCTTCATCACATTCCTCCGTCCCTATCCTTACCCCAGAGGCGTCATCGGGCTCACATCGCGGCGGCGTTTACGTTATTTTTTTTCCTTCCTCTTAATACCCCTTACGGGATTGAATAAGTTTTTGGTACTTGGTTCCCGGCACTCACTCGTGAAGTACACCCTTCTGAGGACCTACCCTTGCTCTTCCTCCGCTGGCATCAGCTATCAAGGGTTAAAATGTTGCGACATAATTTTTCTCCACCCTGTATACCTCGTTCAATGAAATGTATGTCTTTACAACGCGTGCGAATTAAAATTAAAATTTCAGTACGACTAAAACCCTCATTCCGACTATGCTTCTAATTCGGGCTACTTGCCTCAGCTACGAGACATTCCTTAAGGACCCCGATGGAAAACGTAGCGCTCAAAATAGTACAAGGAGCGATGATTGGTTTTCCATTAAGCATGGGCGATAAGGTTGCTTTTTATTTATAAGCTATTTTTTTTTAAATTTATGTGTTTACACTCAACTCCAACGTAATGACTCATAATGACTGCACAGCCTTCTTCAGGGAAGCCAACACTTAGGCAAAGGGCGTCTCTGTAGGCAATCACAATATCCATTTCCGTACTTAGCCTTGGCCATGGTGGATTTGACTTCTTCAGTCAATTCTAAGGGTAAGGATTACTTTTTGGATTCTTTAAAAGATAGCTTTAATTTTTTTTATTTAAAAGAACTTTCTCAGACACCGAGAAAAACAAAATTAAGGCTAAGCAAATTTTTACAAAAGCCATCTTAGAAAATCGAAGTAAATGGACGTTCATAATGGAGTAATAAATGCATTGAAATATTCGCATAGTATTCGAATTAATACCATTTTTATCTCATTTCTTTTCCTTCACATCCTACGACAAACTACGTCCACTTTCCCATACATCAACCCGCTGGGCACTTGATATCCACCCACCGTATCTTCCATCATTAGCCTCCCTTGGTCTTATTCGGACCTTGGAGAACAATAGTCCAGGTCTGTTGAACCCTTTGTTTCGATTGCCCCGGAAAAATAAGCGTCTTCCGTCGGGTGCCCACTTGCCCTTACTTCAGCCAACTCCGGAGAACTTTCACTTCACAAACACGCACCCCTATTGTCTGTCCGGACTCTCCTTGAAAGCACTTGCACGCAAAAAATACTCCTTTTTTACTACGAGCAAAGACATTCACGACCCGGCCATTTATGTCCATTGGACTGTATTCTATCGAGAGGAGATTTTTTCCCAACTATATTAAAATACAGAACCGTTTAGCCAATGAAGTAATTAAGATCGAATTCAGAATTACACATTATTCCGGATAATTTGAGGTGAATCAAAACCCACATTGGCTTTAGACTATTGAGCAGCAGATAATTGGAATAATTATTCCTCCTTTAATCGTGATTTTCACTGTATCATGTCTGACGACTCTATATTTATTACCTCTTGAACCAATTCATGAATATTCGCAAATATTTGGAATTTATCATGGTAAAGACGAAAATTTTTGCAAGCAAGTTCAACGTATCTTAGACATTTAAAAAAGCCGTGAGGGGAAAAATATGAAACATCAACACATAATTTTCGTTAAATAAATACCGAAAAAACAAGGAAAATATAATTATAACAGTAACATCAAAGTTTCCCCACCAAATACCAAAAATATTGTCGAAAGTCTATCAAATGGCCAAATGGTAACATGAGCAATAAAAAAAATTAATCGAACAGCATTCAATCAGTAACATCACCCATCTTTTGGGTGATGTTACTGACTGAATGCTGTTCGTCATCATCAAAAGCAATAACCTTACTGAAAGCTAATAACTGAAAGCAGACCAGTGATTTTATCAAGTAGGTAAGGTTTAAAAGTTATTTGAGACACTAATTCTCGCCTGGTCGATGAGACTGTATTAAAAAATTCAGTACAAAGGCGCCTGCATTACAAGGCCTAACATGGCAATGAAAAATAGCGCACTGTGATAATCGAAAAGGACATGTCCGAATTTGATCTAAATATCATGCTAGAGATCCAACAAATTTAGGTCTTGTTTACCGGTCACCACTGACACCTAAGCGGATATTTTTTGATGTGGGAAGAATGAATTGATTCTAAATGGACATTAAAAAGTAATTATAAAAGAAAGGCCACTACAGAAATTTTTATTTTCTATTGGGAAAATAATTTAATAGCAAGAAAGTGCAAAAACAAGATATTTCAATGAAGGCACACTATACACACCTCAGTAAAGTTCAGAGGAACACATAAACTTCACCATATAATTATTATGATGGATGAAACCTCAAAGCCTGGTAACAGATTTACAATGCACTATACCAAGTCAAAAAGATACACGAACCATAAAGATTTCAATACGACTATATTTTATTTCACTTTTAATATTGCGAAATGATTAACTGTTTAATCAGGGCCATGTCAAAATGGCATCCTTCACTCTGAATTTACTCCCGGTTTATTGTCAAGGCTAAATAGACCTAGACCACGATCTCGAACAGAGAAACTGTGGTTGAATTAAATGAGTAAATGGGGAGAAAAGAAAAATGAGGAATCCATGAGGCGCATAGATAGGATAAAGGATCAAGCGGGATTCGGGATAAAACATACTAATAGTTAATATAAAATATGAACATTTTTGAAAAAAGAAGAGTGCACGTTTACACATTTAATTGATATTTTATGTCATAGCCCCTTGATGCCCTATCCTGCATTAACTATCCATCTAAGAAGATTGGAATTTGCAAATATCATTACGCAGTCTTCCCTTACGAGCAAAAATTCTATGTAAATCCACAAAATCATCCAGAACTGAACAAAATGAAGTCCCATTGCAATTACCATCACCATGGAATATTTTTGTGTATGTATCATAATGTACACATGACACAACGGGGATAGCTACAGCATCCACAATAATTTGACGACATTTATTCATTCGCTTGTTGCCCATGTTGATATATTTCAATGCGGCTTTTAGGCAACTTATTATAGGCACAGATTTTAAAGACATTTCAAATGAATCCAACAAAATAGAGAAACGATAAAGAACGAGATCATTCATGAGCATTCAAATTAAAATGAAATTTATCATATTCATTTTCAAGTCAATACCAACTATGGGTGCAATGATACTTGTTTTACCAGCATGTTTTGGACAAGTAAAATTGATTAATGTTCATTTGCAGGTAATTAACTGCAAATAACGCTGAAATGGAATTTGTAGTAACCATTTTCATGTGACCTGAAACAAACTTTAAAATCTTACACTTTTTCAAAGCAATGAAAATTTTGCGGAATAGATAATATTATTTATTTTAGCATTCAATTTAAGGTAGTCTATTAAATGTCTGACTTCACTTAAAAATTTTCTGAATGACTTCCACCGTATAGCTGTGCATTCGTAGATGATTAGTTTCTGTTAATTGCGGAGTTCTTGGAATTAAATTTTCAGCGGCAACTTCAACTCATTCCTTCGTCTTTGCTCACTGGAGAATATTCTCCCTTTAAAAACCGAATGGACTGCGCTGGGGAACCATCCCATGGAATTTCAACGGCTCGTGCAGCGGAAGCTTTCCAGATAAACTCGATTGCCCAAGAGCTGAAGGAAAGGGGTCAAGAAGTTTTGGGAAATTTTTGTTCTCTGCGGGAAATCCTCACCTCTGAGTAAGCTCTGCGGCAATTCGATTAATACCAGCGTTCCGAGATAATCTAGGTCAAACGAAAAGTTATAATACTGCAACTTTATCATTTCAATGAAGAGGAAAGAAAGACGACGGTATTGTGGCCATAGCGTAGACATTAATTAATTGTATACAGAAATGAGACTGCTATTCCATTTTTTGTGAGACAGCAACTTGATGAAGCTTAAAAATAAAAGCTCAATACATTATTTTGACAACCTACTATAATTCTACTTCTGACATTTTTTGTGTAATTCAATTTAATTTACAAATATAATCATCTTTTTCTGTTACAGGTATTGCCGATGCTTCGTTATTTTTGCCATTGTAACCGTGATCCAAATGGTTTCCTCCCGTACAGTTTAAACGTAATTTTGTATATTTGCAAATAAGATGCACGAAAAGGAGTCTTAACAGCCTGCAATTGATGGAAGCCATGATTTACCATTATTTTTACTTTTTCTAGAACATTTTTAATCGAAAAGCCTAATTTTGTGTCAAAAATGAATAAAAGTCACGGAATTTCAGGTCAGAATTCGGAAAATTGTAGTCAGGGCAAAGAAATAAAAACCGCGAGGAGCCAAAATGACTCCATGCCGGTAGTTCTAGTGTTAATTCAGTTCTGAGGATGGAGTACGACTCGTACCCCGAAACGTCGGCAGCCATGAAGGAGATTACCTGGTGGAGCACCCGAACAGCCTTAACTACGTGTTGACTATTGTTAACCTTTTACTATGGTTTTACATCTCGTCATGATTTCCTTAGTAATGGTAATACAACTACCGATTATTGTAATATCACGACAGATTATGACTTACACGCAAATTATGACTTCGTGTTCACCTCTTTGGCCAGTACTTGTCAGTTTCTCTTCCCAGAGACTGTTTTCGCCTGAGTTGGCTTTCCTTCTTCCACTCTCCTTCACCACTTTCTCCCTTTCCACTTGTATTTTAGCCCCTCCTCAAGTACAGAGTCCCCACCGTACTTTGTATGTACTTAGACGCACGATGCAATGAGGACATTCGGAGCAAATGAGGGCTTCGCACGAAGTCAAGAGGAGTATCCCGTGGCATCGAAATAATATTGTCGCGCGGCAGTCACGTACGAGATGTAAAAGAGTAGGCACAATATACTACATCCATCATTTATCTATTTGTGAATTTCCCTTGGTTCCCTTCCTCCTTTCAGCCGAATCCAGCGGAATATTGGTTTCGTCCAGTAGAAACTTAGACCCATTTCTTCATTTCCAAACAGCCCGCGGAAGCTTTCAAAATGAAACTGGCCTCATGTCTTATTTCCTTGCCACATGGTTGCCTACTTCTTGCTTTTTATTGCCACTTTTCTTTTGATTCTACAAACAATTGCAACTACTACCGCAAATATTAATCGCTCTACTAATAATGGTTTAAAATCTTTTTAAAATTTATCCAAAGGTTGGGCATGATACTTAAATTAGGCAGCAAAGTTATCACATAGGTCAAAGAATGGAGCGGCTCCAACCGTATAAAAGAAGTTTTTAAGATATTAGGGTAAATTTTTTTATTAGAATTTTTCATATCATAGACTTCCAGCAATATTAAACAGATACATGAGAGAGCGCTTTCATGTTTATAAAACGATACTAAATCATATGAATACATCGCCTCTCGTCAGCCCGTCAATATTTCGCGAAAAGAACTCACCACAGGCAGTTACAAAATGAAGGCATTAACGCTGGAACGAAGGACCGAAAAAAGGCAAAAAATAAAGAATACCCAGATTGAAATGAGAAGCTGGTCCCAGCGACATTTCCCACAGATTTTTTTCTGCTTCTAAAGAAAAAAAAATTAAGTGGGCCCTCATCAACACCAAAAGCTGCTGGCCGATGATTGCGGAGTTCTGAGCGTAAAGTCATACCAAAAGCGTGAGAATTCATTCCTTAAAATAAATGGTCTCCATAACTGCTCCGAAAAGGCCTTACACCCTTTTTAAAGGAAAGGTTTATCTCAAAATTACGGTCAAAAAGAGCAGTTGTATAATGCTGGGAAATTGAAAAGCCGCCTATGTAGGCTTACAGCAAATGTTTATCTCACAAAAGATAGGGACACTTCCGCTGCTTAGATCCTCCATGACCGCAAAGATTAAAAGATACTTTGACAGTATTTATATAATCCACTTGATAATGTGTTACAACCAGAGAATACTAACATTTTATTTCTAAAATATATATTAAAGGCGCTTAACATACAAGCATCCCAAGAAACTATCCAATACTCGTAAAGATCACAATGTTACTACACATAACAGCAGAAAAGAAACTCCTAAAATGCCGATTTGTTTTTTATAGATATTACTATTTTACGTTTGTTTTTCAGAAAATTGCATTTGAGTTGTGCATACGAACGAATTGATATTTTTTTTAATTATCCCAAAATATATTTGCGACAGCGAGATACTAATGCCATGAAAAATATTTTCATAATGAACTTATGGTTGCCCTGCCATTAACTCCCATTAATAAATTCCTATTCTTCAAATGACAACCGAAGACGATAAAATTAGGAAACTTTATTTTATTCAAGGTGTATCTCCATTGTACGGGGAGCCTAAGTAGTGATAAACCTGACTCCACGGATTCAAATCCAAAGGAGCTCGGTGCTTCGGGCCTAATAAATCGTCCCCATAGAATAATTCATTCCAGTTTAGAATGGCGTCACGAATGACGGGCTCAGAGCATGAATTTGCAAGGAATGAAGGCTAGCGGGTGTATATTGTGTTTGACAGACCAGGACGAAATATATTAGCTTCGATTCACGGGACGGTATAAGGGATTGAATGATGGGGAAAAGAAGAGTTGGACACACACACATATATATATTTCGAAGAAGAAAAGAATAGCCAAAAAATAATGGAAAATCGAAGCGTGACAGCGTGCATGTCTGTGACCCGAATAGACCGACAAGTGAAACAGAGAAAAGGATTGCTAGGTGATAGGTGAGTGGCATATCAGATTGAGTACCTTCGGTCCATTACAGCCGGACACACAATAATGGAGCCAACCCACACGAGGTTGCCTTGAGGAGCGTTACCAGGGAGTCAATGATGATGTCATGGGTTCGATCCCTATATTTAGTTTAATCTGCTACCTACTTTATTTATATCATTTATAGCATTGTTTAGAAAAGTATTTTAGAATAAATGTCTAATGAAGTGAAAATTGACCAAGTAAGCTTCACTGATGACGTAGAGTAAATTTCTCTGATTATATAGCTATTTGATTACTGATTGAATTGATAATATAGTGTAATTAAATTGGCCAGGACTCAATTGCAATTCAAAGGAAGCCCAAGTCATCCATTGAGACAAAAAAAAACTTTTTGATGATTTGCGGTACCAGCCAAAAACCTTTAAAAAAATTAGATGATAAAATTGAAACTAATAAAGCTACTAAGGCATCGTCATAACAAAATCCACTATAAATATACTTTGAGTTTTAATGCGAATAATTATTTTGGGTATAAAATTACTTTAGATAAAACAATGATATTAAAAGTTTCTCCTCAGAGGGGTAGAACTTGATTAATCTTTTCACTTATATTACTACTGCAGGAAAGTTATTTTTTTATTATACGCTAATCTTTGGCTTCCAGTTAAGCTTTATCGAATAAAATATAATTTCTCAGCTTACGTGGATATTTTTAAAAGGTTTACTGAATTAGAGATTGCTAAAAAGTTTACAGAAATGGCTGTTGCTTCACATGGCCTTTTCCCAATCTGGATTAAATTATTTAAAAAATAATATTTTAAATTCTTTAATAAACAGCATTACCATGGTAGCTCTTGAAAAAAAAATAAAAAGCAAAGTCTTTAAATACGTGAGAAATTGTAGCGTTAGTATATATATATATCCATCGAATCCTTAACCAAAGTCACATAATATCAATTAATTAACGCAATTGCTGCCCGATCTTTTACCCTGCTCTTCACACCCTTTTTAACCCTCACGCGCATCGAATTTATCTTGTCAAAGGATGCGAACAACTCCCAACTTTGAGGCTTAAAAAAGGATTATTTATAGCCCAGAGGTCGCTGGATTAGGAAGAAAACTTGTTGCCACGGTAACGCTTCCTTGTAACGAAAACCCTCTGAAGATTTAGCTCTATATATACCATTACTGTTTTGAAATTGGTATCTGGTAACTTTTTATCAGGATAATTTCTACAATCATTTTGAGTAAGGTGCAAGATGACTTGCAAAGCACGATGTACTGTAAAATATTTCCAAAACACCCACAAATTCATTAATTTAATTTAATTATATATATCTCAACCGCCCCGAAAATAGCAAACAGCCTTATCCATGCGAGGATTGATCCTACGACATTCGTATTAGCAGCAATATACTTTTTAATATTCCTATGAAACAACTAATCTTTGAGCTTAATCTAATGTGAACTCTGAGCAAGTATCAACAATCCTATTGCGAAATTTTACCCTATTTTATATTAATTGTTTCAGACAATTATAATGGCTCGCTTTGATCTAACCTTAATTATTTGATTCCCTTAAAATTACGAGTATTTATTAAAATGTGGAAAAGGCTAGATAGCCAATAATCACCATTTTGCTGGTAACTGCAAAGCGCATCCAAAAAGCGTTCCCGTTGCCATAGCTCAGTAACTAACGAGTTGCGACCCCATTTTTATGGACAAAATACTATACTTGATAAACATATTGAAAAATTAACTAAAATATTTTAGAACAATGCTAGTATTTTATTCAATGTTATACCGTGCAATTAAAAATAGATAATGGAATATATTTATGATAGCTGAAATCTAAAATGGAATGCAAGAGAATTCTTGAATTTAGGACTTGTTGCAAATTTTCATTGCAACAGTAAGAAATTACTAAAAATTACTTAAAATATCTGCCCTAATGTCTTAAACTTCTTGACGTATTGCAGATTCCTCCTCAAACACCCTACACAGAAAATGGATAGTTCGAGGCGTGAATTTGTGAAATTGCTTCATGTTAAATAAAAAAATCTCGTAGATTTCACATAAATAATATTAATCGACCACATTCGTCGCTGTATGACATCACCAAGAGTCGATGACGGGCAGCGACGAAACTGGTTGTTGAAAATGATCCATGTGAAATTTACAAGGTTTTATGATGCAACGTCCTATATATTGTAACATAATGTAAAGAAGCCACCATGTTGTTTGTAAATAATTTAAAACAACAATGGTAGAGAGGGACGGGGAGATTGTTGTGAACGGAAAGGAGGGAGTCGTGTATGGAGCGAAGGAGGAGGTAGACGTGTTATAAAGAAAGATCGGGAGAAAGGCTAAAGTAGCGGTGTATTGAGAGAGCGGAGGAAGAGATACGGCAGAACCCAGGATCGACAGGAGGAATTAAAGAACGCGGAGAAGAAGGAGGCGTCTACGAGAGAGAGAGAGAGAGAGAGAGCAGAGGAAAGGGATACGAAGAGCTCAAGACCCCCACACTGGTGCAGTTCATGGCGGTGGTTCAGTGAGTGGTAGTACGGATAATATAAATGGTATTGTGATAGTCATGGTGGCTTTTTCATGTTGTATTTTTGCTCCCAAGTTTCAAAATATAGAGCTTGTTTTTGAATTGTACTGAAATTATTTGTCAAGTTAGTAGTGGATATTTAAAAACGTTACAATATTCATTTATTCTTGTTTTTTTTTTATTCTATTTCTCATCATCATTCCTTATCCCTCAAAACCTCCATTTATTCACCATTCAGCACTGTTCCACATTTTCTTTCTCACGAAACTTCTACTGACCGCCCAGCCCTTTATATCTCCTATTCCACTCTCGCCCTCTCTGATACCCTCGTCCTTCATTCTATTCGTGCACAGAGAGCAGCCACGAAATTTCGCTACAAGGGAGATCCGTCCTCGAGAGGACGCGAGGAACTATTTGTAAATTGCAATCATTGACCATGCAGCAACACTCATATAAATTTCTACATTACCATCTCAATAATTGAGCAATTGATAGTACTTCTACCTATGATTAGTAATTGGTGTGAAAGTTGGAGATATACATAATCCCTCCACCAAGTCACATTAGCGACCATTTTTACGCAAAATCATGAAACATTCAATCTCTTCTCCTATAAAACAGATGAGCTACGATCTACCAAAAGTTAGGGGCGATTTTTCTTCGCAAATTCTTACGTCTATATTCACGGTGTTTTAGGGTATATCTCGAATAATCTTTAAGAAAACTTACACTAGAGCTTTGAACGAGTGTCAACAATACGATAGCAAAATCTCGCCAATTTTGAGATTACTTGTGTCAGACAATTATAATCGCAACTATTTTATGTCCTGTAAAATAAAAAAAAAAACATTTTCATGGTAACTGCAAAATGCACCTAAATAAATGTTTTCGTATCCATATTTCAGTTACTAACGTGTTAAGATCCTATTTTTATGGAAAAAATGCTTAAAATTGTCCCAACCACCTCCTGAAGTATAGCAGATTATTCCTGAAATACACTAAGCATTCATTTATTCTTAACTCATTGATTCTATCCGTCATTAATAAATAAACCAGAAGAACCCAGATGGAGTGAAAATTTTCCATATTAAATTAAACACCTGCCATTTTCTATGACTCTAAGCTTTTGTTCCGATCGAGGTTTCGTTTTTACTACAGCAAGGCACAAAATAGTTCGTTCCGAACCAGACACAATGGTTCGTTCCGAAGTTTTGGATATTTGGTTCGTTCCGAACCATTTTGTACCCTGAAGACGATGTTACATAGTCTAATCGGAACTTGGATCGGAATAAAATTTTATAGCCGTGGAAAATTACAACTGTATATTTCAATATTTCTTTAATAAATCATTCCTTATCCCTAAAAACTCGCTGCCCCCCCGCTCGGAGGGTCGAAGAGAGGGGCCAGCGAAGGTGAGCTCGTCGAGGAAAGGGTCCCGGATTGGCGATCCTTCGGAGGGTGTATCACGCCCATCCTGGAAGTACCTGCTCCATGGCCCCACGAAAGCAATTTAACCTTTTCGCCGCGTGTGAGGAGATGGTGTTCGGAGATTGAACAGGCGTGAAAAGGTTAATAACTTAAATCCACCAGTTTCGTCAATGTGCGACATCGTCTGGTGTCTATAACGGACAGCGAAGAAACTGGCGGATTAAAATTATCTATGTGAGATTTGAAAGGTTTTTTGATGAAACACCCTACATATTCATTCAGTTAACAGTTTATTCTATTTCTGTTTCTCATTAATGAATCATTCATCATCCCTCAAAATCCACATTCATTCACCATTGCGTTCCACAATCTCTTCCGCACGAAAATTCTACTGACCGCTACACCCTTCCCAGCCACTTTATATCTCCTATTCCACTCTCGCCCTCTCTGATACCCTCGTCCTTCATTCCATTCGTACGCAGAGGGCAGCAACGAAATTTCGCTCCAAGGGAAACCCGTCCTCGAGGGGATGCATGGGCACTTGGCTAAGAATGGAAACCGCAGGATTTCGAGGCAAGGACGGGGTCCCGCCAAATCCTTCCTCATGCGTGAGGCTTTAAACGAATATTCCGAACGGGCTTAGAGTGACGTTATCAAAAGGGTGACGCACGTAGCGCGGTCAGACCCCTGTCACTCTCATCGGGCCGTAGACACCATCCGGATTATTCGCGGTACGTGCCCATAAACAGCCGGAATTCGTCGAGTCACGTCACATTAATGTTTTAGTTTAAACGATGCGATAGGGTGATTCAATGGATAATGCTGAGATTTGCGCTATCGAATATCTGATACATCTGACCCGTATCGTAAAACCAATGATTTTATATGCCATACCGAGGTCTGCTTCATGACACAAGCATAGCGGAAGAGTAAATCTCTTCATTTTAGCGGAATAATAAAACTATAGATAGTTTAAGTTAAAATTCTTCACTGAGGTACTGGAACAAACTATTAGCTAATATATTCTCATTCTCGATTTTATTACAATGCTAACGAACTTAGTGTCAAGTTATACCCATTTCAATTCAAAAAATGGTACGAAATATTTGGGTAAACGGAGTGGGCAAACTTTGAGATATTCAGCATAAAATTCAAGATGGACGCCACTGTTTGGGTTAATGTGGATTACTTCCACTTGGGACTTCTGTAGTATTAAAATTACATTTTCGGAAAAATTAAGGCCAAGATATTGAAGCGTTAAAATTAAAAATTTTATACGGCGATAAAAAGTGTTTAAAGCACTACAAAATCCCTCACTCAGTTATTCAACCTTATGTTTCGTTTGGATGTGCGATAGTAGAGCTCCCGCTAGACCAAAGCCAAGGTTGTGTCAACGTGCGTCACTAGTAACCACGAATTAAGAGTAGGAAGGCCAGTTCCTTTCACTGGTCGAACTCTTACTTTTAGGATTTATGTCGACTGTGTCCTAAGCCTTAACAAGGATTGTATTAAAAGCGAAGCAAGTCATGAAAAAGCTTGTAGAAAGGAAATAAAATCGAGAAGAATATCAGCTCCCCCGGCAGTTAAGAAAAATATTTGACATGTGTAATCAGGTTTTCAAGACAGTTCACATTAGCTGCTCTGAATTTCGTTGCTCAAGACAATTAGCGTTTCCAAACCTTTAATATATACGGAGTGATAATTGAAGCCTGCCACAATAACGTTTTTTATAACCCTGGAAAACAATACACTCTCATTTCACCATAACGCATGTACGATTTGGGGACTTTATTACTGAAATATAATATAATATAGGAATAGTTCGTTATAGTGCATCTAGAGGTCTTTAAAAAAACTATATTAATTATTAACAATACTTGTCAAACACAACTTCAAACTATATCATTCTTCGGTTCATTGAAAAATTGTACGCTGGTATTAAATGGTATTATTTCAATGGTTTCATCATTTTGAGCATTTAATAATTAATTCGAATGCGATAGTAGATCAGCAGTTTGCTTCATAATTGATTGATATCAAAATGGTTAATAAGGACAGCAACGACTCTTCTTAAAAGAATAAAGTTTTCAATGAGTTGAGTGGGTATGAAAACAACAATGAAATAGGAACAAGAAAAAGTTGTACAAGTTAGCCTGTGCTGGCTGCACCGTCGGGCACTACATATTAAACCCTTACTTAGATGAGCAGGGAAATGGCATCCCTTGAACATAGCGACAAAAGTGCACTAGAAAGGGGAAACTCACTTATGGAGAGGAATTGATGGAATCTAAATTATGCTGATGAAAAACGACGCGAGAGGGATATCTTAGTTCTAAGGGATAATAGAGCTGTTGGACCAGCAAATGGAAATGGAAAGGAATTCAATCGAATCGACTCCATTTGCCACAACACATTCGGGCGATTGGCATGCTTATCTCAGCACTTCAAGAAAATTGCTGAAACATTTGCAAACAAATTCTTTTATTTCTAGCAAAGTGACGGCGCGCCGCGGCGCTACTTAATTATTCAACACCCGTAAATGAGATTTACATCTTCAAATGCATTTCGGTAATTACGATCAATTTTACCAATATCTATTCTGTTCTCCGAGCAGAATAAGTGCACGCTCAAATTGAATATGAACCTTTTGAGTAATATTGGTTATTATTTTATATTCAGGATAAATGCTAAATGCTAAAAATGTTTCTATGATAGGTATAGTTTTTTGCCACCATGCAACTGACGATATACTTTCTATCAATGAAATGCTGAATGGAACTCCTTTGTCATACCTATGAAATGACTTAAAATTTTGCTATTTTTACAATTAGAATTTTTGTATAATTTGTAAGACCCGTACGACATACTTATCGGAGGTTGTATTAATATTTTTGATTATGATCGTATCCATAAAAATGAAAATGCTCCTTGCAGAAAAGTTGGAGTAGAATAAAGAGGTTCCATAAAATTGCGGCAGCACTTAAGATTTAAATGAGTAAATTGCAAAATCCTGGGCTATAAAGCGCGTGCTTTGGACAATTATCGCACCGATAATTTTAATTTCCATTACTTTATCCATAACTGTCAACAAATGCATTCTATTTTAGTTCATCATTTTTGCTATCATACAACTTGTTATGAAGTAATTTAAGTAACGAAGATATATGGCAGGGGTGTCATTATATCCCTAAATCCGGGGAAATGAAGAATCACTTTCAATATAAATAAATAATTGGTCATACCTCAGTAATTGGTTAATCAAAGCGAAAGTCTGATTAAAAACGTAATCATAAGCTACTTTCATTTTCATCATTCATACTATTATAAGTTACTGACGTTACATTAAAGTCTTGACCACTAAAATACTATGACTCTCAAGCTGCAATTTAGCATCAGAGGCCCTGGGATGTGTCATGGGTAAAAGAAAACTTTGTAAAAACTGAACGACTAATCATCACCATTATGAGCCAAAAAACTATGATTGGTATGACGCAGCTCTCAATTCCTCTCTCCTACCCGCTAGCCTTTTCATAGCGACGAATTTCTTCTCTTTAACATCCTTTATGACCTGCCCTATGCAACTCATAACTCATGAGTAAAATTTGCTAGGGCCTTTCTGCGGTAATTCAAGATAGGGAGGGGTATAATCTCGGGATAATCCTATTCCACAACACTACATAAGGTTCTAAGACTCCATCCCACCCCCAGTAAGACTATACCCCTTAACATAGTAACGGAGAGAGGTACGATCAACTGGGTATCCCCATTCCGAACAAATTATATTTCTGTCCCCTATAAGTTTTCCACATCTGGACATAAAAATGTTTGACCACCCTGAGGTTTCCTGATCGGATTTTTCAGATGTCGTCTGATGACGGAGTACGGAATAGGGTATCCAAGGGAAGTATTACGAAAACTTGATTATGAATTAACAGCCTGATTCATCTCTTAGGGAGTCCTATTGATATACCTATCGATTCTCTTATCGAGACTTATTATATCACGGCATAGTGATGGGTGAGCCTGTTCGCCCCCTTCAGACGAGATTAGCCACTGCCTTGAAGAAATTGACCACTGCTTTTCTACTAATAAGTTTAAAGTTAGCTCTAGCAGTGGGGAAGAAAAATAACGATTTATATAAGAATGAAAATAGAAACAGCTGAACAGTTTTAGAAAAGTAAAAAAAGTTTGAGCTAGGAAAAGCTGTTCTCGTTGACGAGTGCCGTCATCGATCTCACCCTAAAATGGCTGTCAGACAAAGAAAAATCGATAGATGAATTGAACACAAAATCCACCTCTGTCAAAACCCGTTGGTATTTTCATTCCATCTGCAATCGTTGGAGAATTTTTAATCTATGGAATACTTTGATGCGTAGTTTTCCGCGGCGTTGTCTAGATGATGTCTCCATGTTTGAAAAATCCACGCGGTGAAACCCAGAAACATGGTGACATCATCTATGGAATATTATTGAAAAGCGAGTCTATTTACCCCGCTGAGCCTATTCACCCCGCTTTACGGTAATTTAATAGAGCGCATTTATTGTTAAACAGCTACATTACAAAAAATTTTGTCATTCTGCGCAATTTTCTTCAACGTTACATACTTATTTAAAACACTGATATGCTGTATTAAATAAATCTTAAACTGAATTTTAAAAATTAAATCGAAACTTAACAATGAACCAAAAACATTATGGATGAAAAATGACATTCTTAAAATGATAGGTTGAAATATCTAATTTACGCATACTGCTCATACTTCAATTTAAATTATATTTATACTATTATTATAACAAGCTGGGCCAATAAACCAGCCTTTTGCAGGTTTTACATATCTAATAAGCCTATACTCCTAATGGCTGTAAGGAAGCTAGAGCTCCCCCCGCATTGGTTACAGCCCTTAAAGAGAATTTTCAGGATGTTAAATGAAAGTGATGAGAAAGCACACAGCCACGGAAAGGAATGGTGTCGAAAGGGCGGCATCTCATGTAAGACAAGGGCTAAAGGAATTAACTAAGATTAAGGCGTCGGCGAGGAGGACAAGATGGAAATTGGAGCGAGTGTGATAGGGGGTGTGTTCATCATGATGCATGATCATATCGACCAGAAGGTGCTCCCAACAAGCCAATCTCTAACTCATCTCACCGCTCCTTCGATGCGAGTCATTATAACACCATCGGCCCCCGAAGATGGGTCACGTGGGTAATGTTCCGGAAGGTTATGAGGATCATGCAGCGGCAAGTGCTAAATTGACATTTCCCTTGAATAACTACCGCTTGAATTCTGGGTCGAGGGCTACTAGGAATAGTTCGAAGAACATAATGAGAGTGGGCTATTCTATACCCAGCCGAGAAAAAATTTGACGATGAAACTGTAATTATGGGTATGGTCTTGAATCTTCTTCCAATTTATAAACTGTTTACACTCGCTACAAGCAATGTTTACATTTACAGAATATATCTTAGAAGCCAAATTAATTTTGCGTCTCATGAAACTATGCTTGTCATTTCTAAGAGAGACAATTGTATACGATGACTTCCAACGCCAATTTCATAGCAGCTATTGCTGGTACACGGTACTATAGACATATTATACCGCTCTCAATAGTAATGTTTTATTAATAGCATTCTATTTACATTTACTCAACTAATTTAATTTTTGAGGTACTATAATTTGTTAAAGGTAACTAAAAGTAGTTTTCAAGAAATCCATGCCAGTGCCAAAATCACTAACTTTAAATGCGCGGATGATACGGTGATAAATGATAAAAAGATATTTTGAACGGACTCGAGTGGAATATTGTTCAAGGAATCATACTTGGAATAGGAATATTTCAAAGAAGTCTCCTAAAAACACAAGTAGGCAATGTTATTATTTTACATTAAACACAACACAAATACATAAAACATTATTAGTAAAAACGAGGGTGAAAATCAAGGAACTTAATTTATAGGTATTTATTATTATTACGCAGCTCAATTCTTAAGCCATTCTAAAACATTGGCGTAAAAGAGAGCAGACAGTATTTCCAAGGTACCATGTCTTCGGCAGCTAATTAGTATTAGCTCTAGTTTCTCATAACGTACTTCCAACGGTACAATTACAAAAAACCTTGATATAAACTTGAGAGTGTTCCTGCAATGGCCATTTAGAGATTTGGAAGATCTTTAAAAATTTTCCATTCAAACATGTAATATGACACTATGGAAAGACTCAGGGCTACTACCGTATCCGATTATTTTTTCACAAATTAACGGCAAAATTTTCTATACCTAGATTTCGTGAAATATTTACGACCGTATGCCTCTTCGCATACCGCAATGAAGGTATGTGTTAATGTCTTAAAAAGCGATGATAATGTCACTTAAATATCATCACTAGTGTTTCAGCTGTTAATGGGACATACATGTGCCTAAATAATTTAAAGAAAAAATCCTTGAAAGATAAAAGAACAATAAATTAGTTTTTGTATTTTTTACAGTCTATTTCAGGTAAGTTATAAAATTATGCCGACAGCCACATGAATTAAGCGACCATTTTGGCTACTCTTCCCCTGTTCTTTTTTTAATACCCATTAAGCCCACTTGGAACTCTTGTTTTTCTCAATTCTAAACGATATTTTATGAGCCCATTGAACTTCGCTTTAATTTCCTCTTGGTTAATATCCTCGGTCCAATTATCCTCGCGAGCTGTAATGAACCAAAAATAGAGAATATAAGAAAGGAATCCGGTAAAAGTTCATTATTTTTAGACAAGTATGGCACGTAAGGTAATATAATTGTTGTATCCCAATTTCATTAATTAGCAGCACTAATTCACGAGGTGAACTATGTCGGTATTAGCTGGAAAAGCCTTGAATTTTTCAAAGACACACATGTTACCACTTCGGCTCTACTTAATCCTGACGCGTCATGACGTGCCAATAAAATATTTACCGACATTTATAAATTTTGAAAAATTAATCGTATTCGTAAAATAAATAAAAGTAAGTTGGATAAAATACGCAAGAACTATTAAGATATTGAAATATAGGCATTTTCATAGTCTAATATTTGTATGATTGATGCCAAAAATATTTACAGAATTTTACTTGAGTTGAATTTGTACTATTAAAATAACGTTATTAAAATGAAGATCATGATTTCCAAGTGTCATTTGTTTTAAGATTTTAAAATTTAAATAGTAATATTCATAACGGAATTTTAGCAGCAGCGTGTGAATTGGTGCTTATTTAATAGCATTGAGTACAAAAATTAGCTTTGGTTACACTAAAACCTATAAATATCAATACGAGATCCATAGATTGCGCATAGATCCATTGCGAGGATACGTATTTGAAGGAATTGTCAAACGAGTTTTGAAACTGGTGGAGCTCTTCCTTTTCTCATGACCACTTCAATTATTTACAATTATTCAAAGCATTAATAAACTACCTTTAATGTCATCGTTTACAGAGCATTCAAATTTTTATTTTTAATTTGTTAAATATTTATCCCGTTTTCCTAATATTTTCATAACATAGACGACGATTTTTTGGCATGTCATGCACCCTCGGAGATTGGCTAAACTTCTTAAGAGGCATTACTACCTAATTTGAACAACGATACTTCAATAACAACGGTAAATTTCTATTGCCCCAAGTATGTCTTAAACTAATTTCTTTCATAACAGCTGAATGATTCTCTACGCAACAGACACAAATGTGAATATAATCGGATGTGGATATTAAACACTTTAACAGAGGGAACCTAACAAATCCATTTGTAAGCGTGACAAGACTTTCTTAGGCTTAACTTACTCTTACTTACTCCCAGGGCCATACATATCTAAGTAGATATTTGGCCGCACCAACAATCCTCTTCCATCTATCTCTATTTCCTGCGTCCTCCTCGGTCGCTCCTAATCGCTCCAGGTCTACCTTCACTTGGTCCCACCACCTTCGCCTTGGTCTTCCTCTTGGCCTTCTTCCTTCAGGATTCCTCATTATAACTTGTTTTAAATGATTAGTGTCCTCTCTTCTCAAAATGTGCTCAGCCCATCTAATTCTTCTACATTTAAACTCGCACACTACATCTGAATCCTTGTATAGCTCTCTTAATTCTCTATTGTGTTTTCTCCTCCACTCTCCTCCTTCAGAGATTGGTCCATATATTTTCCTAAGGATCTTATTTTCAAAAACAATTAATTTTCTTTCTTCCTTTTTATCCAGTTTCCAAGTTTCACTTCCATATAACAGTACGGGTCTTATGATTGTTTTATATATTCTGATTTTAGTAGTGTGTGATAGTAATTTTGAGGACATGAGTTTGTTGCAGGCGTAGAAGCATCTCTTAGCCAGATTTAGCCTGTTTTGTATATCTATTGCTTCTTTGTTTTCTCTTGAAATAAAAACGCCTAAATACTTAAAGGAGTCCACTTTTTCAAATTTGTGGTTGTCTATGTAGAGAGGATTTTGATTCTGTTCATTTCATTTCTTGTAAAGTGTATATATTTAGTTTTTCCATCATGTACTTTTAGTCCTAGATTAGCTGTTTCTTCCATGAAAAGGCGTAGGCTTAGGCTTAAGTGCGAGGAAAATTCGTGTTGCTCGGACGACACTACTTTGGGAAAATTATTATTGGTATGATTGCATGCTTAGTTGGAGTTACTAAGAGGACACGGCGTCAATAATAAACTCTCTCACCAGAAACCAGTCACTACTCACTAGTGACGGGTCTTTCCAGAAAGAATTTTTTTACTGCCGATGCATACATAAAAAAAGCTACCATGTTTTGTTTTCTATTAATCTCATATTATGCAGCGTCACTAAGCCCTTATCCATCTAAATTTCTGCAGCAACAACCGCCAACGTGGTCTTTCGGTTGGTTTCTGTCATTCCGCAAGCAACCCCTACCAACCCTCTGTTTCCCTTTAAGAAAGTTTAACCCCTCATTTCACCCCAGGAAATGTCTACGTTTTCCTCGTTCATTTTTAAAAGCCCGTCTTTATGCTTCGAGCCATAAAGCAGAGAACTCTGGATGGTATTGTCACAATTATGGAAAAAAGTTTTATCAAGTTACGCGGATTAAATAAACAATTACAAAAACTGGAGGTTTACGGCACCCTCTACGCAATCTCAATCAAGACTGATACACCTAATTTTTAACAAATATAGCTACATATATTAGTTAAAGGTAGCCGTCTTTGACTTTCACATTGGAAACTATAATTTTCACAGATGTGAATTCCGATTCAAGGGTAAAAAGAACCACACCAGGTCGTTGCGAAGATAAAAGTTACAAAGAACGGACGACCCGTCCGACATGAGTGTAAAAAAATGGAATAGAGAATAGAAAATACGGATGTCTTTATCATTTAAATCTATTAAAATAAAAAACAAAAGAAAACTGGTAAATGAGCCTCTTATTCCTTTTCAGTGACTGGCACAAAATTTCAAACCTTTTCATAGGAAGTATAAAAATTCAATGAGAAATTATCATCACATAAAAGATTCTTATTAGTACCAAAAATAAGAATTACTACCCAATTTTTGTTCATTAATGTCATTTATGCTTACAAAATTATCCCTTGCACCCAATTGTAAAGTTGGCAGGAATAAAGATCAATCTCACAAGTGCGTTTAAGTGCGTTTTATGAAATTAAGATTTCATTGTCTTTTTTAAAGCCATGTTTACAGATGCAATTAACTACTCTTAACATAATTTAAGATTTCCAGGCGTTGATTCTCAGACAATATATGCCCTTTTAATTCTAATTATTTGAATTGATTCATCCCAGCGAAGATGCCTTGGACTATCTATATTCTATTTTGCAATAGCATATTGTCATATGTTAATATTTAACTAAGAGATTACCATAAATCAACCCATGGGTGGATCAAAGTCATTGTCATGGGGAAAAGGGGTAAGGGTAGATAAGGGGTAAAAAAAAAACACTTCCCGCGGCACCGAGGCGGAAAGGTACACTACTAAGCACTAATGTGTCACACAATAGACGAAAGACTTTTATACACCATCTAATCATCTTTATGTATTTTTTTGGCGAATTAAAAAAATTACACCGTCGAGCATCCCTAACTACCACATTTTCTATTTTTTTCCGGGAATAACTCTGGGTTTCCCTCGCTCCTATCCGCCTTGATCCGCCATTTAATAAAATATAGGCACGCGAAAGTCAGAAGGAAAGTTTAAATGGCTGATTTTGGGTCGGAAATGTTTAGGGTAAGACACTGCAAAGAGTCGTGTTGGAGGAAACACTTCTCCTTTAATGGTTGCAGGGGAGGAATCTATAATGATGAGGCGAAAGGACTGGGAAGTGGTTTGGGAGTTGAGTTAAGGAAGGGAGGAGGAGGGTCTGCGATTGAGTTTGGGGAAAACGATCGTGAGAAAAATAGAAAAGCAGATGAGAATGAAGTAGGTGAAGGAACGGTAGAGCAAATGGTACGAGAAACGGATCTAACTCTGCGCGTTGGCAAGATTGCGATATTTACCGTACACACTACACCTTATCGCATCGTAGCATATCGTTTCATCATGAATTTGCCACTGTAACATGATTTCCGCTTGCTCTGTGCTAGGACAACATGGTCTATCAGACTGAATGTTTAATGCATTTGAAATTCCGACGGTTTATACCACTACTTCAGAAATTAATGCACCCCTGAATATTTTCTTTACTTATTCAGATGACCAAGACGATTTCAGAGAACACTCTTGTCCAAAATTTTTATCGTCAACCTTTTGGAAATAAACTTTAAGTTTTAGACAGACAGTTTTAAAACTACAGGAATATTGATGAAAATAGTATTCCTCTAATAAAGTAAAGAGTATTCCTGCAGTAAAAGTATTAAATAAGCAATAAGTATTTTCAATACTCATCAAAAATTACTGGCAACACTTTCAAAAAGGAGAATTCTCCTGAAGTGATTTAAGATTATAGATTATAATTTTATTCATAATGCCCCGACCATTTCAGTTAAAAATCAGCTTTAGAGTAAAATTATCAAAGTAATTTGAATCTACGAGATGGATGGACGCAAAATTGCAAAAATAGAACTTCACGAATACCAATCCAACTTCATCCAACCACTCCTAAATCAGAGCCCAGAAATGTTCGAAATCTAAATAGAGATCCATCAAAATCACTGAAGATAAGTAAATCAATTTAGCAACTAGAATCCGAGAAAAGGTTTTTGATGTCGTAATGATTAGGTCAAAGACCATTTGCGCAAGGGAATACGTATAAAGAGATATTCATACAAAGTGTCAATTTCACACTAAGGCCACCAGAGGCAATCACTGATTTAAAAACTAGTGTGATTGAAAACGTGCAGTCCCCATGAAAAATAAACTGTATTATTTCCCTTTGACTTTCATGCCGACGTTTTCCTAAATCCATCAAGATCCGTACGACCGCAGGCACGAAATCAAACAAGCCAGCGCACATTACCAGTCGTTGATCCATTTCGGCACACAATACAAAGAACAACATCCCGTTACACCCTCACTGCTTCTGCTTGTATCGTATGCAACCATTCTACTACCACCACAGTTTCCCATCATCCCGTACAAGCTCTTATCTAGGATCCTTTCGACGCAATGCAGTTTCCACTCCAACCAGAGTGATTAATTAAGCTCCTAATACGCGCTCGACGGATGTGACTAAATCCAACATTTCCTGCGGTGTCTGACTTCAGCACAAAGTATGATAATATGTACGAGAAAAAATCCTGATAATTTTATGATTCCCTTGCAATAAATTTGTTTCGCATTACTAAGCTTTTAAGGAAGATAAAATGGATTGACCCTGTGAGTAACCAGGAAGTGCTTAGGAGAGTAGGAGAAAAGAGAAGCCTCCTAAAAACATTAAGCAGAAGGGACAACTTAGTTGGCCACATCTTGAGTCTGATGAAGACAATCGTTGAAGGACAAGTGGAAGGGAAAAAGGGCAAGGGACGGCCCCGAATGAGTTATATCGGACAGGTTATAAAGGATGTAAAAGAGAATAAATATGTAGCTATGAAGAGATTAGCGGATAGGAGGAGAAATGGAGAGCTGCGTCAAACCAATCTTAGGATTGTTGACTAATGATGATGATGAAGCTTTTAAGGTCATCATTTGTCAAAACTAAAAATATGGTAAAAATATCTACCATATGATCATAGTGCTGAGAAAATATTAAAGCTGAAAAGGAATCCAATGTACATAACGCATTAAATTCCATTTCAATTTTAAGATACGTCCACACAGGGCGATAATCGCTAGATTCAATATCGTTGTTGGATAAAATGATTTGTTTCTATATACATGCATCCAGCGGCGCGAAGTTGCGTGTCCACACTTGTCACGCGGAAACGTAGACTTCAGCGATAAAGTTCATGTTATACGATATTATGTGGTTATTCTCTTCCTCAAATGCAGATCGATCAAAATGTACCAACAAAGTGCATACGTTAGTTCAAACTTTAAAATTAGTCGTGAGTACGAGCAAATTAGGACTATTCTAGAGCTCGAGTATTCAACCCGTACGTGAACGAATACTCAAGTAAGAGCCCTTGAAATATTTTGGTCCAGAGTATTACCAAAGACAGAAGATACCAATTCCCGCTGCAAAATTAAAACAGAACTGAATAGTTTACTCTTATATCGGTTGAGCATTTCATTTGAAAAAAAACGCAACAAGAATAATCACCTATTTATGATTTTTTTAAATAACTCATGGATAAAATTTATAATCTCATACAATATTTGTATAAAGATACCCCAAAATGCATAGAATAATTATATTCTAAAATAAAATAGTGTAATTGCTATAGCAAATATTTAAATGACTGAAAGCAGTGTAAAATGAGGTAATTGCTATCATTAATGTCAAGAGTTTTTGTATATACCAACAGTTCCCACTCTCCTATTGTCCTCGTAAACTATGCAAAATACTATATCTATAAAAAAGACCTTACGTTAGCATAATATGAAGGTTATTCCACATAGAACTTTCCTTTTATTCTTAGTTTAAAACTCAAAAGGCTGGAATTGATAGTTCAGATGCCTATTAAACAGAATATTTCCTCAAATGGCCGAAAAATGAATAAAAACTGTATTCTAGGACCATGAGTAAGAATGAAGTTGACTTTAAGGGAGAAAAGTAAAAATAGTGTTCCCTAGCATATGGAGTCCTTGAAAGAGTGAGCAACCAGGCGCTAGAGAGCTCTAGTACTATTCCATCTCGAAATATGAGCAATAAAAAATCGTTTATTTGTTCTTTAATGTTTTTCTCCTAAATTAGCACTTAAGTGGAAATTATACTACTAATACAATTATAGGGAAACATTAACTTTATCTATAAGCTTATCTACAGCATTCATACGAAAGTTTTTTTTTCGGGATTGATACTCCCCCAGTACCAATCAACAGATTTATTTATACATGAAATATTTAAGGACTAATCGGAAGGAATAGAGTCTAGTAGTAACTATGAGGTAATGATCGCGCTGTAAGAATGGATACCTAAATTTATTGCAACATTATAATTCAAGACTTGTTGTTTTTGATTTTCAAGAGCATCTGAAACTTTTATCTCAACTGCAAAGTCCATAATGCGTTGGCTAAATTGATTGGAGATTGGGTAGACAATTCTGAATAGCGTAAAAATTGTTGGAACTGGAATGAACTCGGGCTTTATCTATTTAGTCCTCTGGTTCGCTACCCTTATTCAATTTTTATCTTCCAACATATCCTTTGTCGTCAACGCCGAAGCGTTCCTCGCTCTGTTACCACACAAACGCCTCCTTTGAGCCACCCACTATCTTCTACGCTAGTACCACTAATTCCCCTTCCCTTCTAGCTCCCCATCCATTTAACACCATAAACCCAAATCAACTCGCGTTCAGAGTACACAGTACCCCATGATCATCAATTTCCACTATTAAGCCACCTAAACGCACTTCTAATTCCCTTCTCTTTACCCTTATCCATAATTTTCACGGAACCGTTTGATTGCGATTGAGGAACCCACTAAAATTTAAGGGGCTTCGTCTTATGATTCCATCTGTGACTCTGAAGTTCTTGGAACCCATGATCCGATTGCGTTAATCAGACTTTGCCTCCCATCCTATGTGAATAGATATCAACCCATTTTCGTAAGCCATTTGCTCACTGCGGAGAGAATTTCCCATTAGGACCATGGGAATGGATGCAACGCTCTTGCGTAACTAACATGATTAGCTTCTTTCTTTTCGAACTGTTTTCCTGGAATTTCCCAGTACCACGTCTGACGAAGACGATTCAATCAAGAAAAATACGGCCAATTAGATGAAAATTTAAAAGGAAAAGAAAAATTATAAATATTACGCTGCCAGTAAGAACAAAACAATGACGAATTATGTCATGCACGTTTTCCTCACCCAAAAACTAACTGTGATTACCTTCACCTTCGAATACGTGTTTTTTATAATTGCGAGCCAGAACAGCCTCACAAGACGCTTACAATATATTAGGACAATTCAATGTGAGCGAGTAAAATCACAAACGAGATAAATATGATGTACCTTCTACTTGCTTCCAACATTAACCCATAGCCAATGGAATACAGCAGAAGAATAAATGGATATTAATGTAGGCTATCCCCTTTTTACCAACTGATGGTGGATGACCTTGAACACGCCCGATGCCCACCCACTCTCCTAGCCAATAACAGAGGAGTGGCAGGTGAAAGTGTGAAGGAGGCCGCAGTCTCTCTCCGACTTTCGTGCAGTGAACATCTCTCTCCAGCTCGCAGTGTTGCCAAACAATTTGTGGAGATCGCGCTCGTACTGCCTCACGTACAGTTACCTCCACGGACTGGCAACGCTGGTCGGCCGTCTAGAGGGAATAAGGGAAGAGGATGGAGGGGAACGGTGAGGTGGAAGATACAGCGTTTCTGATTGGCTACTATCTCTCTACCGCCCTGCCGCCAAGAGTTCGGAAAAAGGGTATAGGAGCTTTAGCAATAAAATAATTCTTACAAAGTATCTCAAAAGATAAAATGGTACAATAATATTGTGCAAGCATAGTGGGAATAGGTATTCTTAGCAACTGTGAAAATTAATCGGTGCAAAAACATTTTATAGTTTGTATTTATATCCAATGCACTTACGTTTGCTGGCAGGAGAACTCGGTAATGGCACTTCCCCCGCCGATCTCCAGGAGGCCTCAGCTTTTTGCAAGTACTGGAATAATCTACATCTACAAATTACCCTGCGAGCCACCTCTAGGGTGTTTGGCAGGGGGTGATCAATCACCAGCATGCAGCATGCATTTGGACTCCCACATGCACACCACACCGTCCAAGAAACGTCCCGTATAATAACAAACTATACTACTATATGCTGTTAGAAATAGAATATAGAATAGAAATTCAGAAACATGCAGTAAGTTTTACATAGGTTAGTAGGCTACACTACAAGTCATGCAATCTATTTACGCGCTCTATTGCTGCCGTTATAATCTCTTATTGATCGTGGAAAAAATGACATTCGGAATCTGTCTGTTCTGCAATCTATCTCTCTTATTTTATTTATATGATCTGATCTTCCGTAGTACGTTGGCGTCCGCAAGATATGGTTAACTTCGTCAGAAAAGACACTGCTCTTGAATTTATCTAAAAGGTTTAGTCTATTTTTCAATCTACGGTCCGACAGAGATTCCCATCCGAGTTTATGTAAGAGGTCAGTTACACTAACAAGACTATCGTAACGACCTTTCACATACCTGGCAGCTCTTCTTTGCACGCGTTCTAACTCTGTTATTAAGCCTCTTTCATGAGGGTCCCAAACACTGGCAGCGTATTCCAAATGTGGTCTAACGAGGGAAAAGTAGCTAATTTCTCTCACTTTGTCGTCGCACTTTCCTAATATTCTTTTAACAAAACCCATTTTACGATTAGCTTGACCGGTTATTTCTCGAATATGTTTATTCCACGATAGATCATTATTGAGTCTAACCCCTAGATATTTCACAGATTCAACTGCCTTTAACTGCGCGCCCCGAATGACATAGTTACGCTGTAGGGAGTTATTCTTCTTCCAGAAATTCATTACGACGCATTTTTCCAAATTTAGTTCTAACTGCCAAGCATCGCACCAAGCTTGGATAGCAGCAAGGTCATTCGTTAGTTCATCTATATCTTTGCTGGAACGAATTTCTCTGTAAACTACAGCGTCGTCTGCAAATAATCGTAACTTACTCTGCACTACTTCGCCAATGTCGTTTATATAAAGAAGGAATAGGAGTGGGCCAATGACACTACCCTGAGGAACGCCAGAAGTCACTCTAACTTCATTGGAGACTGCACCGTCTAATACTACTCTTTGGACGCGGTCGCTCAAAAATTCTCTAATCCAGGAAATGACATCTTCGTCTAGACCATAAGATTTCAGTTTTATTATTAACTTTCCGTGGGGTACTTTATCAAATGCCTTTTTGAAATCAAGAAAAATCGCGTCTACTGGAATGTTGTCTTCCCCGGAGACTAAAATATCGTGGGCGAAAAGCGCTAACTGAGTTTCGCACGATCTGCTTTTCCTGAATCCATGTTGATTTCCCATTAATAAGTTTTGCGCGTCTAGGTGTTTCATTACCGAGCTGACTACGATGTGTTCAAGGACTTTGCAAGAGATGGACGTTAAAGATATCGGCCTGTAATTAGATGGCTGTTCCTTGTCTCCACTTTTAAATATAGGCGTTACATTAGCGATTTTCCAGTCATTAGGTACTTCGTGTTGCTTGATGGATTTACTGAATATTAACTGCAAGTAGGGGGCAAGTTCTGAGGCTAGTTCTTTATATACGCGAGAAGGGATTTCGTCTGGACCAGGTGATTTATTTGGACTAAGCGATTTCAATATATTTTCTATTCCGAGCGTACTAATGTCAATAGCTGGCATCTTATGAATACAGGGATTGTCATCGGTCTCGGGTGAGTTTTCGGAAGGCTCCGTGAACACGCTCTTAAAGTAGGAATTTAATAAATTGGCTTTATCGTAACTGCTTGTCAACACATCTCCATTGTCGTTTCTCAGCGAACATACGGTAGATCGTTTACCTTGAACTTCCCTAACATATGACCAAAATGCTTTTGGGTTATCCTGTAACTGCTCATAATGCTGGGGGCCTGCATTTTTAGCCCACAGATAAATAATCTTCAGACATAATTCAACACCTAGAACATCAAAGGTAAGGAGATAGTTCTATAAATAATACCTATAAGTATTTAACTCACTTTATTATCAATTAAAAAGAAATTAACATCTTGTTAGGTAAACCACGTCTGAAATGTGGCTTGAATGAAGATACTGTAGCTAGTAGCATGCTCTATCCACAATCAGGAGTTCGGGGGTCGTATCCCGTATCCAAATAAGACTTGTAATAAAGCCTTACAACGTAGGTCTGTGCTGTATCTTAATATATTGTGACGGAACATGAAAACGCCACATATTTTATTTGGTGGGGAGGGCATCAATGGTCCCGAGTACGGAATGATCGAACAATTATTGAGTACTTTGAGACACAAAAAAATATATTTTCCACTTCAGACATAGCATACACACACATTTATCGAACTTAAATACACTGATGAAAAAATTATTTGAAAGAAAAATGCACAAGATGATATGATTCAATTGCCCCCCCTCCAAAAGAATACAAAAAGAAACAATTTGTGATTTGTAGAATTCGTGGGCCGAGTTTACAATTTGCCAAAATTAAGTTTTTAGGCTGCTTTCGTGGTAACACTGAATCAGATTTCTGACAAGGAGTCAACAGTTTGGTGATTAGATACGGCGCACCGGGATAGAGAGAAAGAACCCAAATATTTTGGCTACACAGTTTGGGGATTAAATCGGGTCTGGGCGAACGAGCACGGGGACGGGTCGCTAACTGCGACGTTCTTACGGTTTCGTCGGAGCCTTGAGCAGTAGGAGCCGTCGATGATGCGACGCGTTGGACCCCAAATGTCCGCGGGATTGAGGGCTGTCTTCCTCCCGACCTCTGGGAGTTGGTCCTGTCTGTCGCTCGTCTTCAATCTTGCTTTCCGCTGCTGGCTACCTCCGTAGAACAATCTCGTCCCGCTAAACAGCACTCTCTGGTTACACCCAGAAAAATGACGACCAATCTGGCACGTCACCAATCCCGTTCTCTGTCGATCAGGATAGCGTTTCTCGCCCCGTCGACCAAACTAGCATTTCTCGCCACGAGGCTCTCTCCGTCCGCGGATTTATAGTGATGTGGAGGGGGATGATACACAGGGGATGGGTTTTTTTGGGACAAGAGGGGTTACACTTGGGCCTCACTGTTGAGTGGGGCAACCACCGGTCCGTGCTGACCAAACACTAAACACTTGTGAGTCACTTGTACCTCATGCCCGGGGCATGACAAACTATCCACGCACACACTCAGTCATACGCACGCTCATCCACACATATGTGATCATCCCCTACTCGGGTCATTACACAGCGAAAGAAAATACGTGACATATGGTCGGTATGTCACAGTATACACAACAAAAATATCCTAAGAACGTGGTCTAAAAGCAGTAACAGAGGCACAGCCTTTAGTTAAGTACGCAGGCTAGCGAGATGAAAATACAGGCCATCTAACGTTAAACTGAGCCTCGAATCTCGGAGATCACTCAATAAACAGACAGACAGGATCCTCCAAGGGATCGTAAACAGGCAAAGCATACGGCAATAAAAAACGATGACAATTCACCAGAGATATGAACTCATACCTAATATGAAGAGGGCTCCCTCGACGGAGACAATAAAACTTCCCCCTTGCGACCAAAAAATGCTGCGATCAGGGGAGGAGGAGAGTGACAACAAGACGTGAGGAGAGAAAGAAGATGAATGTGTGGAGGAATGAAAAATGGAAGCACGCATAACGGAACGAAGACGCATATGAAAAGAATTGGTTGTGATGGAGAGACAGATGGCAAGACGGATGGAGAGATGCATGATTGTTCTCGAGGATTTTTCAGAGATCACAACGGAAAACACACATAATTTCCATCTGACGGCATCGCAATGACAGGTTGACCCAAATAAATTGTCGGTAAAATATCCATCACATTTGAAATGAACACGCAGTATTGAACTTCGAAGTAAAATATAACCGATAAACTCAGCCTTATGAATATGAAACCTAAAGATGTTATGAAACTATGTTGTGAAACCCGGAAATCGCCCATTTATATACCTATAAAAGCGAATCTAACAAAGTTTTATACTTTAATTTTCCATTCGATGAAAAAATTGCAGCCATATTTGTATTAGTGATAGGTCCCTGTTTTTTTTGTATCGAGAATAGGTCTAATTTTAATCCTAGAACAATTGAAGAATGATTCCTAGAGATAAAATACATCGACCTCGGAAGTGTGCGAGAAGAAGAAAGTTGTAAGTACCCGGATGAGTTATAATGGATAACGTATTCATGCATTCAAAAACCTTATGAAAGAGATGGGACAACTTAGCATCCAGGAAATGTGGCATGATCGCCTAAGCGACGGAGGACAAGTGAATGGTAACAAATACAAAGCCCCCGAATGAGTATCGAAATGTTGTATCGAAAATGTCATTTAGGATGTAAAATAAAATAAAAACGTAATATTAAAACGTTAGCTGATTGGAGAGCGGAGTGTAGGTAGAACTTTGTCAAACCAACCTTCAGGACATAAGGTGACAATGAAAAAATTGAGAGAAAGACCGTAAAATTGCATTCTTAATACCTCCTATGACTGAAGTAGTCTTCACATGGGTAGAACATTGTCTCTGTTACGATGAAACATAAAGTCTATCCGCTGATTACAGTGGAGTAGCGAGGGGGGGGGGTCCGTACGACCACCTCGAAATATTAAAATAAAAACATTACTTTGCTTCATCTTAAAATAAATCAAAATAATGAAAAATCATGAATTTACAAGAGATTTCTTTGAAAAATGAAGTTTTTTCTACTAAGAAAATTGTTAGAATTAGTTTAAACCCCTCCACTTGGTATCCTGATTTTAAAAAATGTTCCCACCACCTGGTTTGGACTGACCTTCCCCCGAATGAAATTTCTGGCCACGCCACTGGGTGATTAGCATAAGATCAAATTTATCCGGAGAGAGTAATAAAATGGGCAGAACTATATCTTTTTGTATCATTCGCTGATTGGTGATTAATATAAAATTTGAAGGAGATGAGTGGCCATTGAGGGTGATGAATGCGCATTAAAATGAAAGGCGACCTAATTCCTCTCCCATTATAAAAAATTTGGCGGCTATGCAACAGGAAAGCGGAACCGACGCCACCAGAGAAGTGGGAGTGGAGATGGGGAAAAGTTGGTCCCGGAGTTGTCATGCACACGAATTCGGATTAAACTGGAACGGATGACGACGCCTTTTTATCACTCAACTACGGGTCAACCACGTGGTCTAATTGGAAAAATTAAGCTGTGAGGTTTCCACTGAGTTCAAAGGAATTACTATTCTTCCTGTGTGGCAAGGGCTACTCATCAAAACGATTCTCAAGGGTATTTTAGGGCCATAGTTAAAATTAATCTTGTATAATATGCTCTCCAATCTTGAAATTCAGCTTAGATATTTCTGGAAACATAATCACAGATACACAAATATTGTATGTTCAACAAATTTTTCCACCCAAAAATTGTAAACAACAAAATATCACTGTACCTGCGTTTATGTTTCTTGCTTCGCAGTTCCACCAAATACCAAAAGTTCCGCCATCCACACTTAAGTTGGATGTGTATTATTAGCAACGACAAAATTCATAAACAATTAGTGCTATTTTTTCAAAATGAAGAATATTAACATTATGTAGCATCGTAACAAATCATTTTCAGAGGGGAGGCATGATGAGAAGGATATTTTTCCCCGATTTTTTTTACTGTCCATAGTCTAAAAAATTCTGTTATTACAGTATTCGGTTCCATTTAAATGGAAAATATATCAAATATGGTTTCATTAAAAAAATAATATGCATGATTGACACCAACATTGTTACAGCAACTTAAATCTTAGATTAACAGAACACCAACACTAAATTTTCCTCTATTGCTAGCGCCATTTATAAAGCCTAAATTTCAGGCACTTTTGTTTCTGTCCCTCGGAATAATAGTTTTACGTATAGCTTTTCAGGAGCCATTGCAACGATCGCTCAACCTATCGATTTCTATATAGACACGGTCATTTAAATCGCCCCTTTTTCCCTCTCTTTCCATAAGCGTAGCGTTGCAAGCGCTGTTAGTGGCCGTGTGTTATGATTGGTTTAAGGACGGCTCCAGCGATGATTTCAGATTCGGAAAAAGGGACGTACCGAGTGATAGAATAAGGGAATGGGATTTTCTAACCTTGGAGCCATTGCGGAAAATGATCGCGTGAATCGGTAATTTTTTCCGCCATCATTGGACCAATCGCTTGAGCTGTCCCTCGAAAGGGATGAAAAAACGATCGTGAGATTCAGTAGTAGTAGTATTGATCGTTAGGGTGCGTCGACGGCTAGGTCATTCTGCACGACTAATCGGTCATTAGATTCAAGTCGTAAATTAGAAGGATCGTCACAGCATAATTTATTTATACAGATTAGAAACAATCAGACATTATTTATAAAAATTTAAATTTGATCAAACAGACCCGTTTCCCTGAGAAACAAAATTATACCATTCAGATTAGTCGGGTTGTCTCCGAGGAGGGATTCAAGGTCCCCCCCTATATTGAGCCTGATCCGCGCGTCACGGTATTTGTCGCGCTCGGTCAGGATATTACGGATACATAAAAGACATCCGCACTCGTCACACTGAGGCGCTTCCTTCTCTTTCGTAAAGAGAAAGGAATGAGTCAAGCGACAGTGCCCGATCCTCAGCCGAGTAATTACCATTTCCTCCCTTCGATTGTTCCTGGCCGAGGAGGGCCAAGCTGAAGTTGTCACCTTGATGCTTCGCAATTTATTATCCTTCAGAGTCCTCCACGACTCCATCCACTGATCAAGCACTGCTTTTCTTAGGGATTGTGAGATTCAGGGTTAACTGCGAACAAATATTCAGCAACGTGGTCGATCTATTAAGACAGAATGTTTTGCTACACGTACTCATCACAAAAGCAATTTCTCGCTTTGAAAGCGATTTCTCGTTTTCTCACTACCCACGCGATAATTCAAAAAAATCAAGACTTCCCTCGTATCCTTAACGATAAAGGAGCGGCAATTTCTTTTATGTGTATCCCAAGCGACGCCAGAGGAATTATAAAGGCTGACTCAGCGAATATAAGAGACGTTAAGCGATCCCGAGCCAATCTCATGGCTTGTACACTATCGAGATCGGGTAGGCAACGCTACGCGTAGTAATCTTAGAACACTGGAGAGAATCTCCAATGAACACAAAGAATAGAAAAAATAGCGAGTATAGGGGCCAGAAATAGCAGCTCCTTTTTTCCAAGAAGCTGCCGCAGGATAAGAGAAGGGCTATCGACTGGAAAATAGAGATATTGTGCGTAAATTCTATTTTTTTCTTCCACCACAATAAAATAACTAGAAAATAATGCATCCTTTCTCCAGGTATAGTCTCTTGATGGTAGAAACTATTAAGAGGTGAAAAATTTGTTTCGAATATTAAAAAATCACTTTCATCGCATTATCCGCTATCGTTAACAGTTAAGCGCCTGCCCTTTTCATGCTATATTTTTTAAGAAAATTTTATTATGCCATGCGTGTGTTAGAGAGGAATACATCCCCAATTATCCATGCACATATTTCTGTAGAAGACGGGTGGAATGAAAATTCTGAATAGCACCTTAATTCAAAAATAACTTACCACCCAACGAAGAACTAGCAAATATTCATTCAATAAGAATCAGCAAATACTAAATTTAATTGATAAATTAAAATGACTATATCGATTACCTCAATCATCACATTCTAAAAATGACAACCAAATATGCAACACAAAATAGCCAAATTATGGATCTCGCAATTTACATCACATGACACGGTTATTATTTTTAGTTCTTTTTCTCAAGAGTAAACATTCAGCTGTTGCCTCTCAATTGAATCCAAAATCATTCTTGATATAATAATAATACTTGTTTTTTGCACCTTCTAAAGTATGAATGTAATTTGATAGTACTTTTATTTTATAAACTATAAACATTACTGGAAACATTAAAAAATATGGAAATAAGAAAAAAAATCCTCACTTAATCTGCAAGAATATTTTACTGAGACACTTATTTTGACGGAAGATATTAAGTGATACCACTAGTACATGAGAGCTATCCCTCATCACTTAAAATGGTAATAATCCTTTTTTGAGGAGGCTGTACCTAGATAAAAGTAGTTCGTAGTTGAAAGTTTTCATTTAAAAGCAGTTTCCAAAACTTATCCGAAGGTTTCATGTCGGGTCACTATGAAAAAAATATACCATCCCATCAGTAAGTTAGGGTTTATCTTTCAGCAGCGAGGCAGGTGAAAGGAAAGGAACGGGAAGTTTTTAACCAAACTCATGCGTGTAACCCCTTGCCTATGAGTAAAATAGGCCCACAAAATGGAGCCTCATCAAGAGTAGAAGACTTTTTATTCTTACTAGGCTATAAATATGCGAATCCTCTTCCCAAATTTCCCTCCATTTCAAATTTTATGCAAATAATATGAGCGATTTGTATAATTTTTCATGCTGAAAATGCATAATGTCGTAAGAGAACTTATCCTGGAATAATTTATCTGAAAATTCTAAGGCAAGAATGATATTTTCGCACGAAACGTCTCGTAAAATTTAGTAATTAAAATTAAAATTTAATATTATTTAATCCTGCTTCGCCATTGTTGCCCATCGTACTCTCCACTTGTATCGCATAGCCAGAATATATCACAATACCGCCAATGTCATTAATTCAATCATCGTTGTTAAGAACGCGGAAAAATTCTGTAGCTCAATAAAATACTTATTGCTAAAAAAAATTCTGCTTCTGTTATGGGTTGCTCTGACACTGGTTGGACTTAGAATTGCGCAATTTTTGTGCAACTGAGCTCATATGTTGAATGTTTGTTCTTTTAAACTAAACTCCAGCTGACACGTATCGCAACATGCTTGGATTGTAGTAAACCGTTCGTTAGTACATTTCTAGGTAGTTTCTGCACAGTCAAGAGATATAAATGTGATAGTACGTAGGTTCCCGCGGATAAGATAAAGACAAGAATGGAGTTTTGGGAAGAGCAAAAGGACGTGAGAAAACCGAAAAAGGGATGTGAATCGGGGTCATGGCGTCAAGAACAAGAGAGGACCTCAGCGGAAAGCCTTTGCGAGAAAGAAAACGGGATTCCCGTTGCAAAGGCGTATATAGGGGAAAAGACGAACAGAGGGAGTAAAGAGAAGTGAAATAAGATTTTCTACAGCTCATACAAGAGAGTAATGGTTTTAAATGTTGAGAAGATACGGGAAACGAAAAATAAATCACAATACTGCGACTTAATCACAATACGTCATATTCAGGAGGAGTGGATATGACAGGAGACTAAAGTCTTAATCTCACGATCATTTTTGCCATTCCTCTCGAGGGACATCTCCAGCCATCGCTCCAATTATGGCGGAGAAAATGACCGATACTCGCAATCATTTTCCATGATGGCTTGAGGGATGCACATCCCATCCCTTTTTTCATTACTCGGCCGCCCCTTACTCCACTGACACCATCGCTTGGACCGTCCTTCAACCAATCAGAACTTACGACCGCTATCAGCAATTGCAACGTCACGATTGGCATTTAGTTGAATGATACTTTTAATAACAGAAATTGACGATACAAGCGATACAATAAGGGACGCTGGGTGAATCAGAAAGGCATAGATCGAGCGATAATTTCTCTGGTCCCTGAAAAGCTATCGCTAGAAAACTCACTCAGACGGACTGAAAAAAATCATGTGATTCAGAATTAAGCAAGAAGTGAATAAGTGGGAATCTAAAAATTGACTTAATTGCAGCATTGAAATAAGAAAATTTTCTCCAAATCATTATGATTGCAAAATTTTATGACCTTTAACTTAAAAGTAGGTAAAAGAATCGTCTTATCAACAATGCTTCCGAATGAACAATTTCTCTTCATTTCGAAATATTTGCGGCTATCTATAATTACCGAATCCGAGGGAATATAACAAGCTCTATCAACCTAAAAAGGGATATGAATACGTCTGTGTCTTAGTCCGCGGTGATCTCCACCTCACCTAATCAAACTAAGTTTTGCGTTGAATCATTGCGTGAGTATATGAATAGTTAAAAGAACTATAGATCGTTGTGGAATTTTCGGCCACATGATATTTTCAGATTTTGTAGTATTTAACTGCGGCGGGATTTAATTTCCTATGCTATGACGATAAAACTAAAATATATATTTATCGATTGAAGATCCTTTATTCTCGGAAATAAATTGGACCTAGATATCACTAAATCATGATTTCACAAGGCTTTGAATTACAGATACAGATCTAGATCAGTGTGCAGTAAACGTTACTTGAGCAAACATTTGCACTGCTACATAACCGTTAGAGCATCAATCGAATCAAGCGCTAATCCAAAACAATTTTCGCTGGAATAACACGTTCCAGATAAGGCTTCTTCGGGTAACCTTAGCACGTCATTGTGAATTGAATTTTCTGTTTTCAACCAGATTGAACAACGCAATAGAGCGTTAACACATAAATAAAACGCTTTTTAAAATTAGAATCCGAGTATCAAACTACCAATGCAACCATTGGACGAACACGAAATTACAAATTTAAATATTCAAAACAAATAGAATACCCAAAGGGGGAGAAATACACTTGAATCTCTTCATCACACATGAAAAATCCCGAAATGAATGCAGAAGGTAAATAAACCCGCCGGCAATACAACTTTTCCCATGAGAATACTCTTTTTCGAGTACAGCATAAAATATGGGATTATACGTTAAAAAAATTAATTAAGACCAAAACAGAAGTAATTTTTCGGCATCCACACGAGAACCTGCAATAAGTTTTTTTATCACAAATATTACCAAACAATTAGTTACCAACATGAGCTCAACTCCCCCAATAATTTAATCCGAAGCTACATTTGGATAGGTGAGGGTAGAGCTCACCCCGAACGAAGCCAGAGGCGTGATAATTTCAGAAATTCACGGTAATTTACAGTTCCTTTACCTTAACCTTGTACAAAGAGAAGTTTGTTAGGCTAAAAGGCTTCCCCCAGGATTGAATACGGGACACCTCGATCAGCAGCCAAGCACTAACTGTAAGAATAACTAATATAATAAACAATAACTAATATAATAATGAAATGTGTACTGCTATATGAAAATGTTCTGTATGATAAGAAATGAACAGAAATATGAAAAATTATTGAGAGCATGGGGTGATGAAAAAAAAGTAGATGAATACGTAGAAGTGATTTGGAGGAAGGAATTTATTGGATTAGTCACCAAGAATAAGAATAAAAGCTGAACATCTGAAAGTAGAAAACACAAAAAAGAAAAGAGCTAGCTGTTAATTACCGATAAATGGTTGTTTGTGAATTTTCTGAAGTATGAACTACCGAGATCAATGTTATCTCAAGGTGTACGAGAGACAGGGTTAAGATCGGCAAAACAGGTGGATGCGGGTTGCGATTGGCTCAAGAGAGAAAAAGCGCCAGCAAACTCCAGCAGTAGCATGGCAAGTGATCGTTTTTCTATCAACGTTTTATTTGAGACAAAAACCTTTTCGACAACTGCTCATAAAGAAGAATGGCGTTCCTCTCTTGTATCCGATAAACGTTTCTAAGGGCTAAACCACACCAAGTTAAGAAGCCTTACCAATAGTTTTAGAAGGAAGTGGGCACTGTGTGAATAATGTTAACTCAAAGGTACGACTTGTAACATAATGTAAACAAGCCACCATGTTGTTTGTAAAAAATTTAAAACTAACAATGGTAGTGAGGGACGGGGAGATTGTTGTGAACGGAAAAGAGGGAGCCGTGTATGGAGAGAAGGAGGAGGTAGACGTGTTATAAAGAAAGATCGGGAGAAAGGCTAAAGTAGCGGTGTATTGAGAGAGCGGAGGAAGAGATACGGCAGAATTCAAGATCGGCAGGGAGAAGAAGAGAACGCAGAGAAAAGGAGGCGCCTACGAGAGGAGAAGAGAACGGGAGGAAAGGAATACGGCAGAACTCAAGATCCACACTGGTGCAGTCCATGGCGGTGGTTCAGTGAGTGGTAGGACGGATAATATAAATGGGATTGTGATAGTCATGGTGGTTTTTTGATGCTGTTTTTTGCTCCCAAGTTTCAAAATATAGAGCTTGTTTTTGAATTGTACTGAAATTATTTGTTAAGTTAGTAGTGGATATTTAAAAACGTTACAGACTCAAAAGAGAATTTAAATGATTTCAAAAAAATGTTTCTCGGCGCAATAAAGATAAACTAATTTATAATACTGGATTTGGTAATGGATTTTAAATAATGGCGAGTAATGAGTGACGATTTGACGACGATGATATCAACCAGGTGTAAAATGTTGTTTTCTTGTTGCACTCTATCTATTGCTAATTATAATAAAATATTACTAAAATGTATTTGGAAATGGTGTAATAGCCGAAATCGGTAATAAATAGAAACTCTGTGAATTTTTGAAAGTGACAAAGTGTATTTCATTATTAGTATGGAGCCCTTCCACCACGTAGAAGCTTCAAGTTTCGATTTAGTAAGAAATAATAATATTAAACCTAGTCAAAACCCGTGTATCCGTAGAGTTGAGTTTTAACGGGTTTTATTACGGGTTGGAAGGTAACAAACAACCAATGAAAAAATAAATCGTTTTTCTTTATAAAGATTCCATTTAACTCATTCGATAGGTTAAAATATAAGATCAAATAAGTATAGTAATAAAAGGCTGTAAAAATATGAATACATACTAAAAACCCAGCTAAGGGCAGTTATCACTGAAAAGGCAAAAGACTTCCGAGTTGTTAATACTCAATGATCGAAAACACTCGTGACGATAGTTTCAGTTCCAATTCATTAACAGAATCCACAATAGTTTTGAAGCGTATTTCCAGGCAAGGATCGAAGGAGTTAAAGTTGTCGTTAAAGCCAAGTCGTCTAACCACTTCCAGTACAAGAGGATACTTAACATCTTCTATTTAAAGGCCAAATAGAAAGTACCAAGGATAACCGAGGTCATTTTTGAAAAACTCCAAAACTAATTCTGTATCCTCTGCGAAGGAAAACAAACAAATTTGTTTGAAGAAAACAAGCAGTTAGAAAATTGGATTTCATTTAATCATGGAAAGAGTTACCGAAGAAAACGCTATCCTTCATTCTTCAAGGCTATCTGTGGGCAAACTATGGTCGATTTTTCAATACCATCTCCAATTTTTATCATAAATCCATTCTTTGGCAGCTACTCTTCGAAAGGCTCTTAGCTGAAATGTTGAAACTATTCCCATATTTCAAGAGATGAATTACCATTTGCTTTCCCAGTCTCAAAAAACCCACTCCCCAACGATCCCTTTCTCTTAATTCCCTTTCACCACGTAAGCAAGTAAACTTACAACGCCGATGGTCATTTTCTGGTGGTAGTTTTCATGAGTCACTCTGGATAAAGCTTCTGGAGTAAAAATCACAAAGAGCTGGCTCATGGAAGAGCGATTAAGTCGGAAGACGGAAAATCCGAATGGCAATTTAACTTCGCAGGAAACATATATACGACGTCGGTGTTACAATCCCCATAGGCAATTATCATCGTGATCTTTCTTAGCCTAACCCTTAGCGGGTTAGCAGCTGTTATACCGGTTGATTACGTCATAAGACAATTGAAATAACGGCTGCGAAGATATTTTTCGTCATGGCTTGTAATTTAAATTTCCTGTCTCTTGACTTAATCGCTTTACCCAATTGGTCGGTCGACTAAATTATTTCATCTGCGAGAATTCAGCAGAAAATTGCTTCAATGTGACAGCTAAACGCGTTCAACATGAATGGTAACTTCCCTCTCACCTCTCATTATTATTGCCTACCGTCCACTTACGAATACTGGCTCGGTCATAATGATATTAACTAACGTAAAAATGTTGACTAAGACAAGTATGGCGATTTCACAAGACTACACATAATTTACATCAGGTAAACAACAGCTGGATTTACACAACAGATCTATATAGATGAGTAAATTGCGTGTTTAGCCTTGTTATAGCCAAAGGAGGATATTTTATTAATGAGTACAATCAAACTTTTAAATAAATAATGAAAGCCTATTTAGAAACATAATAAAGTATACTTTTTTCTAAGACATAATAGAAAGGTCATCTTCCGTAATTTTAAGATAATAAAAACTATTCCCCAATTATTTGACTGGCACTAGGAGAGTGTACAAGTTGCCATACTCTCTGCAGGCTCTTATGAACAAAAAATATAAGCTCCCTCACAAACGCAGAAATGATCTTGGTCACTATGTCGCATTCCATATAATTAATGAGATTTCACTCCAGAGGCCAGTGTAGATGTCTTTATCGGAAAGGATCCCACGATTAGGGAAATTTTCCCCAACTCCAACTGAAAATTGCTACGGAAATGTAAACCCCTTTCACATTTTCTCCAGCATCAGGAAGCCCATTTGCTTCGAATTATTTAGCCATATATCAAGTGTTCAATAAGTAAGATTGAATGTATATTGAATTGATCTAAATGATGCAACATGTGCTTCTCATGTGGAATGATACCGTTAATGTTTCAAATAAGTTCTGTCAATGAGAGCGAGCTTTCAATCAGGATTTTAAAAAATATTCCATGAAGTTTTTACGAGAGGACATGTACCAAGCTGACGATGGTAACGAGAGGAAAAAGTCATGTAGACATGTAGCGTCGCAGCTTGCGAAAAAAAATCAAAGATGATGGAAGAAGCTGGCTTCCCGTTATTACATTTTAAGAACCTTTATTACGTTTTTCAGGAGCAAAACATATTTGAAAACATTCTGACTGAAGATGAAAGAGGCTTCAGAAAATGCTAATATGAGCTTTCATTTACAACACAAAGGAAAAAAATACTTCGAAAAAACGTGGAAACTTGATCTCGTTGGTCCTGAAATTCTTGGATGATGAAGCATAGCTATTAAGAACCGTAGAATACAGATATATTAACTGCTTTAGGCTTTCATGTCTTTACTTGTCTAAAGAGAAGATTTCGCTAGACTGGATACAATTCAGGCAAGTATCAACCGTCTAGTTTAAATAATTATTTAATGCACGTTCAGCAGGAATATAAACGGCTAACTACTACCAAATAATAATAAAAGACATACAGCAAAATTATTTTTAAACAACATATAGCTGACCTCAATTGCCTAAATACAGGGTTATTATACAGGTAATTTGCTGTTTTGAGAATGATTTATTTTAAAACAAAATTGCTTACAATTTATGTTTTTATTCATTTTTCAATTAGTAAATTTCAATTTATGACCCCTTAGTCGCTCGGCAAGAGAAAAACTATGCCATGATATATGGTGACAAGGGAACCACGGCTTAACGTCTCATCCAACGGACGAAGTGCTGCACTGTATCATTATTTTATGATAACCGTGTAAAATTAAAAATACTCACCAGGAACTGATAACTTTACTGAAAAACGAAAGCGCCGTAAAACTCATTCTCATGAATTCCGTCAAAAACTGCTTAGAAATTATAAATGATGTTTACTACAATGAAACGGGATAGAAAATAACCTGCATCAGCTAAATAATGAAACCCATATTAAAATACTACCCTACAAATAATAATACGCTACGGAGCCAATAACCAAAGTGATTAATAATCATTGCAACAAAAAAAATTCAGCCAAATCAGATTTGATCCTACTTCTGAACTAAATGATTTTAAGTATTACATAAGATTTTTGCACCTCTTACATATTTTTCGACGTAAATACTGATTACGTGATGTGTTGTTGGTAATAGTAAAAACAATTCATGCTATAATTTTGAGTTAAATTTTTAAACTTTCTATGCGTCAAAAGCGGTTTGAATTCATACATTAAGACTTTCAACAAATGGAAACTTTTCATCTGATATCAATATGGCACATACACATCAACGTAATGGCGCAAACAATGCATAAAAAAATAGAACAGGAAGGATTCATTGCCAGCGACAATTCATGGCTTGAAATTAAATAAATTGCCCATCCATTGTTTGAGGCCATATTTCCTTGGCCACAAATGTTCAAAGCCGATATTCCGAACGAAAATTTAATATTTAGCCCCAACAATGGACGACAACTCGCTTTTTATTCTGCCGGCCCAAGTGAGAAATTACGGCGAATAATAGCTGCCCGCAAAACATCTTTTCCCACTCGTGGCAAAGCCACAGAGTCCAGAGAATGGCTAACTCTCCAGTACGCAATCAATCACAAAGAGCTCGTTTTACGTTTCCGCGAATTAGCCAAAAATTGCCTAAATGAAAAGCTAAACCCTATGTTTTTGTGAAAAGAGAATGAGAACAACCTCGCGAACGCATAATGGCTGAAATAAAAAACCAATTCACTGAGGTGAGGGCGCAAGAATAGGGATGATTTAAGCAGACCGCAAACAGGTGAAAAATATGAAGCCCATAGAGGGAAATTCGATTACAGGTAGTTTTCAAATCCGAAAATGATAATACAGGTTCCATGACACGTTCTCCAAACCAATAGTGATTAAAGCTTGCATCGCGTTAAGCAGCTTTTTTACGCTCAGTAATAGCCGCTCAAAGGTAAATCAGTATCGACCAGTAATCATCACCATGTGCTTTGCTTAATCTGAATCTGATTGACTGTCAAAGCCATTGGAGTAATGTTAATTATGGTACCATATACCTACCTACAACGATGGCTAATGCATCCAGCGTCACATGCATCCATCAGATGCGAGACAACATAGCCGTCCTTACCAAATAAAACGTTTTGATATAACCCTATTTTTTCTGTGTAGCTTAATAAACGTTGTATTATATTTAAGGCAACTAACTTAACCAAAATTCTTTTAAAAATACTCGAAAATTGTATGGAATGGATAGAAAATTGCAATGCATGATTTCCCTATTGAAAATGATGTCTGAGCTAAGAAATTCAACGATCACGTACCAGAGTAAAGACTTTGAAGAAGTTTTGTATACAAGTTTAGAAAACGTTAAAGGGAGAGAGATGGATGGGACGGGCTTTAAGATTATTCTCATTGTCAGTGGTGGATCCAGAGGGAGATTATAGGGGTCATGGCCCTACCCCCCAAAGTTTAACAAAACTTTATTAGTTTTATAGTTTTTGTATCCTTAAATGTCTAAAATTGTTCAATTTGTAAGAATGAAAACGACATTTTAAGCTCAAAAATCCGTAAAAAAATGAGTCATTAAAAACTTTTACACGGGAGAACGCTCCTCTTTCTCGGGGGACTATTCCATTTCCCTCTAGACCCAGGTCATGACGCCCCCCTCAAATGTGATGCTCAATCCGCCTGTGATTATATTAACCACTTTTGATATTAGAATTACATTGAGCTGTCGATGACAACTTATAATCATATCTACTTTTTTAGAGCTTGTTCATAAGTTACAAGGCGTTATAGTTTAAGAACGTTTTCCTTGGATGATTACTACGCCTTAACATTCTGACATCTCTGAATCAATGACATTTCTCAAGCGCTAACTTACGTATACTTACTCGTGATCAATTAAAATAGTCACACTTTGGGATAATCACACATTTTTCCAAGGAAGGAAATCATTTTGGTGTGCTCAGAAAAACTTTATAAATCATATTTAAATCTTTTCGTGATTAACTTAAGGCATATTTTTATGAATTATTTCACGACTATTGCATTGAAAATTAATATGACGTACTTATCACTACTCTTAAATTGTTATTAATACGGTATTATACCGATTGTGGTAGGTTTCCATATGGTACTTGGGAAATATCCCGGCAGCCTCTCCCTCCTTTCTTCAACTGCAAGGGGTGCATCTCTTGAAGAGAGTAGTCCTTATTTAGAATCTTCAATTCTCAATAAGGACTCCACCCTCCCATTTTGTCTACAAATCCTGTTCTCTTCCTTTTCCCCTGGCTTACCCAGCATTCTATGGCATGGTATGGTATTTGGAGGAGGCGACCGACAGCTGAGGTCATCTGCGCTATGAGGGAAGGGTGTGGAAGGAAGGGTGGAGAGAAATCCGGCGTCGGCGTTAGCCTGGTCTTAACGAAAGGCGCCAAGGGGACCACGGCTTAACGTCCCATCCAACGGACGGAGTGTTGCGTTTGAAATGTCCTCCACACAACATTCAAGCAGGCAGTCTCTGAAAATTCTCTGCCACTGCCGGGATTTGAACCCGATCCCACCGGGTGGGAAGCCAACACTCTAACCACCACTCCAACCCGATCCCCCTCCCCCCAACATTCTACCCTCTAACACTATTTTCAATATCCCCTCCCCTCTCAGGACTCATTCCATTTTTCCGTCTCCTTCGTATCTGATTTAGATTTAGCCTCTTCCCACAAACTTATGTCCAGCACTTTCTAATATCGTAGCATGAATTTGCATTATAATTTCTATTATCCAATTTTTGCGTGCAATATTCTTGCCATTATGGTGCAAAAACGTAAATATTATTCATCACATTTTATGAATCAAAAATGCAAGTCATTCGAATAAAACTGAACTTCGTTCACCCAAGGGAAGAGTTCTTATTTATCCGCAGGGTCAGTATCTATGTGTATATGGAGCTCAAGAAAGGTATTGTGCAAAGAGAAGGAAAAAATTGAGTTCCTCTTCCTACTACGCTAACCACAGACCCCTGAGACTTGACCCGGCTGGAGCCCATTCATATCAATGAAGGGGTTCAGCGACTTCACTCAAGAAACCTGATTGCTAACTATGAGGCCGGCTTACCTAGGCTCGGCACATCTGGCTGAAAGCGGTAATATTTGAACATTTTCTCAAAAAGAGCATTGGAATACATTAACTTTCATTCTCATTGAAGGAACCTATGTGACTCTCAATTAGCTTGCAACCCTATCCAAATCAACAACATAGTGTCATCTTAATCAGCGATGCACCGAAAATTCCACTACATGAGCAACCACACAGCGTGATGGAGTTTATTGAACATTCTCTGCAAAGAGCTACAGTTTTAGCTTAAAAGTTACTGAGGTAGATAATGAGTAATTAATATAATAGACAATAATAATAGATAATTATTAGTTTATGATACCAAAGTTTAATTGTACAATATATCGAATAAAGAATATCGAGACTCAACAAGAATAATTTGGCGTATGGTACATTCATTGCATAGAGAATTTGTGAATTTATTTCTCGGTGAGACATTAAAAATTGAAGAATATTAAATAGTGAAGTAAATAAGCTCCTTTAAATTACTCCCGACTATAAGTACAATAAGCTCCAGTTTCATCCCTCAACCAAAACTTTACTGAATAATAAGGAAGACTTAGGGAAGCGGAGAAAGAAGAGAAACGTAATTTCGAAGTCACAACTCAAAAGTTAAGGCACTAGCTGTCCTGAATCGTTAAGAAGCACCCAAGACCCAATCGTTCTATAGAACATGGTTCTGGAGAAAATACTCCCTAAGAACAAGGAAACTATTCACTATCTTACCTCATTTTAGTTAAGGATGGATAGCTCTTTCACTGAAATTTATTTCAAATGTCTTGAAATCAATCAAATAGACATTTTATAACCTAAGTAATTTTGCACTCCTCCCATGCGTAAGGCTTTTTTCATATAATTCAAAAAAATCAAAAGGAATCCTAAGAAATTTATACGATTCCAACGGAAGAAAACTTACGGTAAAAATAGTATAAAATTCGGCAGTGTGTTACGTATTATTATATATACACATTATTGACCTTTATTCAAAAACATCTGTAGTTGTCCCACTCGAGAACCTTACATTACACTTCAACGAAAATTTGTTTATGATGTATAAAATGTAGTAAAAACCAAGGACAAGGAGGAATTTGAATAAATGCCGCAGAGATGACCAATTTGAGTTAATCAAATTGGAAAAAGACAGTAGGAAAGTTTGAGAGGGATTATAATTACGCAGAAATACAACTAGTAATCCTTAGGATAAGCTGATTCTTCAACCCAATAGAACTTAATCTTAAACGCAATAGAAATTTCATATATTATGGATAAATTTAAATAAACAGGGAAATGCAAATGTAACCTCATTTATAAAACAGCGGAAAACAGGAAACATAGAAACTTTAATTATGTAGAGGAATTGAATAAGAAAAAATGTCAACGTATTTTAAAATATTACACAACTAGTTCCATTTTCAGAGCTCAGGCACGTCGTGCAAAATAATAAGATGCAGTATACAAAAAATATTCAGTCATTTCGACCCATTATCGACTTCAATCTCATCAGACTCATTAGCTGTAGTTATTAGCGGCACCTTCTGAGAAGAAAGTCACGATCTATATGCTAGAACGTAGGTTTCCGTGGCGATGGTTTGATCTCTGCATTTCTTCAGGGTTTTCTTCCGCGTCAGCTTGTTTGTGGACAACAGTTTCCTTCGACCGTTTCGTTTCAGCAATCCTTCGACCTGAAGACCCTGGTAGGATGGCCAGCGAACTGTTGTCCACAAGCAACCTGACACGGAAGAAAACCCTGAAAAAATACAGAGATCACGATCTATATCTTAAAATTAATTAGCCACCAACTTCCTTGAATAAAGATGCGCTTCAAAGATTATATCGATAACGCCGATGCGGTAGTTTTACCAAAAATAAAAGTAATGATAATAAAAACATGAAGCAAAGAAAAACTAAGTTGTCTCCAATATATTCCCATATTCACCATGAAAACAACTGAAATCACGTAAGAATGTGAATAAATTAATAATTTTAGATATGAATATGAAAACCGACAACCAATTCAATTTGATACCACCTTTTTTCCATTCACAATTTTGATAAAAATGAAAAACATGTGCCAAAATTGAACCGTGAATCAATGTTCAACATTTTCATTAAAAATATATACCGATGGCTCTCTCTCTCTCGCTCTCCCTCTCTCTTGGATGCATATGATGGTAATCACACGGTGAAATATATTATTCTAAACTTAAATTAAATTCTAAATTTTTTCGAAACAATTTTACTTTCCGTCGCAACGACTTTATTGTAACGTGAAGCAGTTGAGTTGATTAGCCCGTGGCTAAGGAACGAAGATTTACGTCAATATCAGAAACAACCAATTTTCTTTTTTTTTTATAAGAACAGCACAAGGACTCTACAAAAATCGTTAACTAATGAAGTTGTCAGTTACTCAGCAACGCAATTCCAATGGTTTTACATACATACGATTGGGTAGGATGAAAATTCTAATAAAAATCACGCTTCCATAATACTTCCCGGGAACGCTAACAGTCGAGACTCTGAAATGAATAGGTGATGGAAGATCAAGCCACATGTGGATGTAGAGCCTTTCGTCGGATCCATTACTACCTTGAGATGCGTAGGCACGAATGCCCCTGCGGGGACTGGTGAAAGAATTCCGGTGGGAAAGCTAGTAAGGGATAAATAAAAAATTACACGTGTAAGGATGGGGTTGGGAGAAACGCCCTTTGCTCTGGAAGAGAAAAACGGCACCACTTTCACTTCCTCTTTCGCTGACGACGGAAGGGCCGACAAGGAGCGCCAGAGCACAAGGTAAGGGAAGAAAGCAAAGAAAGAAACTGGTGGTAAAGATGAAAGGTGTGGTTTGGGGGATTAATGTTCATTCTGATATTTCCCTGCGATGGAAGGATTCGCTTATCGTAAGCTTCATTACTATTACACGTCCATAATTCCAACTTGCAGGGTTGGCGGCCCCTTTCTACTGAAATAATTTTGACAGTTTTAAATAACAGATTTTTCATAAATTATTATGTATTTTATGTACCTCGAATCATACCCAAAGCGGTAGGGAGAGTTGTCGTCACTTTATGTATTTATTTGCAAAATTATAACTTAAAATTTGAAATGAAAATACACAACCTTGAAAGTGAAAAGTTACCAAGGTTGTGTATTTTCATTGCAAAATGGATTTTCACAAAGTAAAAGCCGAATCGATTGAATTAACTTAAAATTTATTTGGCATTGTTTGTTTCCTGCACCTTTTCAATAATACGAATACGCCACAGCTTTATATTTGTCGGATTACCGAGATTGCACCGTAACATTTCCATATCTAAAACAAAGAAACTCAAGAGAATCAGTGATCGCCATTGCTACAGTAAAATCTCTTTCAGACAGAACAAGTAAAAGTTCATGAGAACACGTTTTCGTGACACATTTTAAAGAAGATTGAATTCATTCATTCATTCATTGAACATTCATGATAATTCAATTCTTATGACTATACATACGCATATAGAATATGCTATCAAATTAACACGTAGCACACACAGTACAAAAGCAAGCTAAATTTAACCATATCACCATCTCAGATCTTCAAACGGCAACGAATTTGTTGAATATAAGCTTCAAATTTCTTCGATGCATTAAGATATCTTTTCGGTGGGTAAAATGTTTTTATTAATCCACATTTTTCCCAGTAGCAACAGTTTGGACCAACCCATGGAAGTATATAAGATATTCCAATTGCAAGATATTCCAATAAATTCCAAATATACACTTTCAAATATCGATGCATGGCTACGTGATCATTTGAACACGAAATGGAATTTATTGTCATTATCGTATGAGCGTACTGGAAATGAAAGAGGAAATTCTCGCTAGCACGCTACCAAAAACTAATTTCAAACGTCAATGAATAAGACCAATTTTTACTTTATTTTTTCTATTACTTAAAAAAGGCCTCATATTACTAATAGAAGCCGCTAACTGTATAGTTTGTGACCGAGAGAGTTTTCCACTTGAGAGTTCAGGGTGTGAAAAAATGTTACTGACAATTAAAAAAGGTAGAAATGCTATTAAGAGTGGTTTAATGGAGTATTCTGGAGCAATTCCAAAATGGTTATCATTAAAATTAATGCATTTTCGTAATATATGGATACCTGTTCAGCCATTAACTACCAATTACAGCTTCGTTATCGTTAGAAGCTGGAATAATTACATGCTCCCTTGAATACGAATTATTAAAGAGGACAAAAACTAAAATACTTAAATCGATAAACTTTTTTTACATAACTTCGATCGTTGAAACAAAAAATGCTGTATCCAGAGGGTCCTATGATAAGCAACCAATTATCCAGTTTCAAATACTACGTATCTATGCTGAGGCGGGATACCGTTGATATTAGATGCAGTATGACTCTTCTGATAGCGTGCAACAATCGTCACGCATGGCAACATCTCGGACATTGTTTGGGACCGAGTGATGCAGACACTGTCGTAACTCGACGGGATTTACTGTAATTGTTTTAATTCTTACTTACGACACTTTTCTGGTATGGTTTATTAATTTTCGTTAAGCTGCAATAGAGAAAGAATCTTAAAGCTAGACGTGGATGCCCGAACGTTGTTGGCTATTTTCATTCCTTCGCCGCTCTTAATCTCCACAGCTGACTCAATAATTCAGAAAAAAAATTGCTATACGGTCACGTAAACGGTTTTTTCACACCACAGCTGGTATTTACTAAAAATAAGCCATACCAGGAATCTCATACATTTTCACGAATTGAAGACTTTATAGATACCTTCTACGCTTTCTTGTAATTTTTTCTCTATGATACTATAAAAGAACCATTTGAATATTTGCTTGATAGTTTCTCAGCTTCAAAAAATCATACCATGAATAACTTCTGTGTCAACTAGTAAGTATGAGAAAAGACACACTATGGAAATGGAGAGAATATTTTTCTTCTCGCCTTTTAGCTATTCTTCAAGGCACAAAAATGACAAAATATTATCAGAATAATTAAAATGGTATAATTCAAAGGTATATTTCGACTTAGTTAAAATATTTAAAAACATAATAAAATAGGTTTCTAATGTATAATGTTATTCAATTGATTCATTCATTACAATTCCACACCCACTTTATTTCTGATACTGAAAATCATTTCCTACATCGTGCCACAATGACTCTCAAGGTGGCAGATTGTTGCTGCTGCCAAGTCTTCAGCCGGAAAAGCAATAAATAACAAGCATATTTTATATAGAGAATTTCCGTATTCTTTAGCTCTAACCAAATGTTGATTTCTAATATGAAACTTCAGACAAACAAACTAAGATGCCATAAGAAAAGTGGCGTGGTGTGCAAGGTACAAAAAAACAGCCTTACCCTCGTATTCGACTCTCACGATACCTTTTGTTCTGCGTAAAATGACAAGCAATTACTAAATAGTTCCTTGAGTTATTGCAACGACGCATGCGGCACTCCGTACGGTACGCTGATGGAATGGGATGTGAAAGGCATAGAGTAAAGTTTCTAATGACAACCATGAAAGCAATGCTGTTTAGCACACCTGCGCTTGCTTTTACCACAGCTTATAGGACGCGAATCAATTAGGAATGCATAGAGCATGACACGCACTAGAAAGCTTTAAGGAAGGAATGATAAATAAGGAATTTTATATTTCAAGATACATCGTCAGCTATCGTAAACTACAAAAGCTTAATGCATCTCGTCTGTGAAAGCTCTGAACTTCTACTAAAATTCTATTAATCCTCAAACTGAAAACTTCACGTCATCAAGAGCTCTATCTTTTATCTTCTATTCTATGTTTTTGGTCTAATTTAGTGTCATTTTCTGTAAAGTGTTGGCATAAAGTTGTAATTTAGCTATAAAAATGTAATAAATTTCCTTTAACCTCACTAACTCCATTAACGGTATATTTTAAGCGTATCAAATTAAATTGTTATTTTAAGTCCTTGCAATAATTCATGTTGTAGTAGAAAATGTTTACTAAGTGACGTGGAATTACTCAAATTTCATTAAGACTATATTTAGTCTCAAAAATACATCAAATAAACAGAAGTGTTACTCAATCACGTTATATACTGGAGAGAGGACGCTGAGTGAAACAAGATAAGATCTTTTAGTCTAACGAGAGTTACCGACAGTATTCCATTATTTTACCTTGTATTCATATTTTTTTCATGACCACTTTTAGCATAATCGGAATTGGCTTCACATTTAACTGCAATTTTTTCTTTTAGCTTAAAGAATAAATTATAGGATTAAGATATGGGTTAGCTGATGGTCTGATGTATTTAAGCCTAGGAATAATGTGCAGTATGGGTGGGAATAATGCGGCAGCGGGTTTTAACAACCTATATTAAGCTCAACAAAGGATAAAAATTAACCAAACGGCAAAACATATCCAAAACACTATAAAAAACTAGAAACATCGTTAGGAGGCATGACTTGTAGACTAATAGCCTAATAAAAGTTTTCATTTAAAACTTTTACTATAGGCAATTTAGGGAACGTAAGATGCAGTTTAAATGTTATGCAAACATTCGAAACAGAGAATTGTCTATGAGATCCATTACATGGACCTATCTATTAGTAGCTAATGAAAGTCACCAAAAGAGCGCCTTCTATCGTTTAACCTTCAAAAGAAAAGTCCCACAGCTGGTATTCCATGAGAAAATAGAAAACGTATGACTGTCAATAGCAAAATTGGAAAACCGTGATTTGAAACACTTATTAAAGGAGGTCGCTGTTAAGTGTCTTCGGAAATGGAATACCTTAGTGGATAGGATAACTAAAAATATTTAAAATATGAGACGAGGATATTTCGAGACGATACAAAGAGTCGCACGTCATCTTAGGATTACATAGAATCATGTACGTGCAAGAATTCTAGCACGTTACTTTGCCCACTTGAGAAAGAAATAGTAATCGCAAGACAAATCTCTTTGAACTCCTCCCTCCGACGCCTTCCTTAACTCCATGAAATAGCTACATGCATTCTGAGATATTCATTGAGAATGGCGAAGATTGGAATTCTCTTCGATATGAATACGCTCTGTGGCAAACTCAAGCCTTCCGTGCTGTGCCCATTAAATAGCAATAAACCCATTGAAATGCAGATGCAGAAAATTGGTGAATTTTAACGCTCTATGCAGATGTGACCGGCAGCGATATTTTCAGAAAGAACAACAGAGGAGTTTTGCCAGCATCGAAATAATTATTTGCATTTTAAAAGAAAAAGGGCTCCCTGATGCTGCTATGCTCACTTGCCTAACAGTAATTTTACTGATACGGACCACGTTATTTACAATATTACCATGCATGACAATTCAGATTCAAATTTGATGCCATATTGTGTGATTCCCCTCAGATCTTAGCGCCAATTTGGAAGTTAAGATTTATTCTAGAACCGATGCCTTTCCAATGCTGCTAAGTGAATACTTTCCAATTCTTGATACTTTATCCACGAAAATCCCTTGAATTCTGAGACTCAGATTTGAACAGGCGCACTTGGTATAGTTTCTTATGTAATTAATAGAAGTTGATTCCCTACTTCCGATTATATTAAAACCAGAAATTTAAAACATCCAACGAAGGTGGTACAAATACCAGAGCTACGTATACTTTGACATCAACTATGGAAGCGTAGAAGAACTGAATACAGTACGATGGGACGCCATGGAATTAAAGAGGATCGGTTGTTAAGGAGACGTAATAATACTTTAATTCCAATGGTCCTTACTGCTGCGTTGCAGGCCACAGTCTAAAACAATCCATAATGAAAAATGCACAGAAGGTTTTGACTACAAAGGCAGATTATTTTTCGTACTACGCGGGGTCACCTACGCCACAGAATATTTTGTAATTCGAAAAAGGTGGTTTTAGGCTAGTCCTTTTTCAATAAAGAGGAAAATTGAAAAGATTGTTATGAGGTTAAGCGTATTCAGTGCCTCGTTTAATACGTCAAAAGCTAATGGCGGTACTTTTGGGCTGAATATAAACGCCAGAAATAATTAAATATTACAATCTACTTTTGAGAGCATAGCTTATCGATTAGGAACACAATTAGTATCAAATCTGTTTGATGATCAAAGATTGCCCGTGATTATCACCTCAGTTTCGTTAGCATTGTTTCCTAATGTATCATGCCAAAGACATGCAAAATAGATCATAATATTTAAATAAATTTGAATTTTACACTACATAGAATATAAATAGTGTCTAAAAAAACGGCTAATAAATAAGTACACATTGATGAAGATCTCTCATATATACAAAGCTGAAAATCCCTCATACACATCCTACAGGACCACCGACAACCAAAATATCGCACGGTTTAATGTACACAGTAATTGGTTAACTAAAATGGAGCAGTGAGGATGACGATTGATGTTATCCGTGTACCTAATTTTCTGATAATTCTTAAAATATAAATTAAAGGTCATAGGGTAAATTCTTGGAGCAACACAATAACAGGAATGTACTTAGAAACCGATAGTGGAATTTCTTATCCCTTATGAAAAAAAGAACGCTCCTGGAGATCAGCGAAAAAAAAACGTTAGACAGGCGACGATTAATTAAAAAAAAGGACTGTCAAATGAAAAATTGGAAGCAGATAGGTATAATCTCGATAGGTATAATTCTACGCTTCCTTTGAATTAGCCGACGCCAGTATCGCCTACCCTTCCACGGCAACCAAACTTGGCATTCCAACAGAAACCAAATATTGCTCTTCGTCCATTTGATTAACTATTGCAGCATTGAATCTACAGATGAATCTTTTCATGGAAAAATACCGTTAATGGAACATATAAACGCAAGATAATATGGATATAAGCTCTCGAAGTGGAAAAAGGAACTTTTCCCCCAATATTTTGACACGTGAATTTGTATCACTAATCAAAGTCAACGCATGTAACCAAACAATAGCTCGGAGGCTCACTAGCCCCTCTTATACTCTGATTTAGAACAATAGTAGGGTGTAATTAAGGGCCAAGTTGAGTACCAAACCGCACACATTGTAACCCTGAAGGCGGAAGAGGAGGTTATGACGCCAACGAATCGTCGGCCCTGGCTGCAGGAAGGGCGGTGCATTGAATTTGATGTCAGTTTGGATTGATTAACTGAGTCTTGCGCTGCCCTAGAAACCAACAGAAGCCATAAACAATCTCCATTCAGTCCCACTGCTAGAATGAGCGATAGGCAGTAATCCGGTATCTCCCTCCAAGCTTGTTAATGAATTTGAATGCTAATAACATATACTATATTCGGTTAAAAAGACTTTTATTAGTTTATATAATTTTTGTTTTTTTTCCCGGCAAACAATTGCAGTGAAGTTTTCTCGGGTTTCGCACCGGGTCAGGTCCTCCATTGCTCCTTCCAACGTTTCGATGGACAACTCGCCCATCGTCATCAGGGATTCAGGAATCCAATCCTTGGTTCCAATCAATCCAACCAATGGATTCCTGAATCCCTGATGTCGATGGGCGAGTTGTCCATCGAAACGTTGGAAGGAGAAATGGAGGACCTGACCCGGTGCGAAACCCGAGAAAACTTCACTGCTTTTATTAGTTTGTTTTACACTTTCAGGCATTGTATAGCATTAGCATCAAGGGGAATACGACGAAATGACCTTAGAGCTGCCAAAGTATAATTTCGTTTTCTTTTATTTTTTAGCTAATACGGCTTATGGCATCAGTAAAAAAATAACTTTTAAAAAGTACTTCCGGCCTATTGAAGGCCTTTTTTACAAGTAAAATAAAAGCTAGGAAAGCTTAACCACTTCCATGAATGAATTCTTACTTTCTATTATTTACTGATCTCGGAAATTAAATTTGCATCTATGTCATTCAAACAAAAAGCAATAAAAACACATGATGTAGATCACTATCAATAGGAAGCAAAAAACAGCTTTTTTTCCTAATTATCTCTACCTTTTTTATCTAAAAAAACGCCGCTAACAGAAATAGTTTATATGAAATATTTACACCATTTTCCAGTATTTGTTTGTAAAGTAACATTTTTCAATTGTTGTTCATGGAGTTTTTAAATGAACCGTTTTCCCAAACCTTTTCCTAAATTTTATTATTTACTGAGGCTATATGCAATTTTAATTGCCTTTATATCTATTCAACCATTTATGTTGAAGTACCTACCTGAGGAAAAGAAATATTTTATTCATCTTCATACATCACCAGTAACGAAGCTGCAGTTCTACCAAGAGGCAAACACCACTACCTCATACCGAATTCCATTTCTCCTTTGTTCCAGCCCCAGTCGAAACTCTATTGCAGCCCCACATATTCGCTCCAACGACAACCTGACGCTACCACCTTTCACCCAACCCAACAACTCTATCCCAAACACCGAACCGGAATAAGAATCAAAGAGAATCTTAGGCCGTATGCAATGGAGCCACCAGTGAATCGCGTGAAGTTTTATTCTTCTTTTTCTTGTCGCAGGTAAAACAGACGCTTTCCCCAAATTTCGTCCAACGTCAAACGGAGCCGGAGCGAACTATTAAATTCCATCCAACACAAGGCTTTCCTTTTACTTCCATAGAGAGAAATGACTCTTTGGGAATTACAAATTGCAGCGGGCTGCGGGGCGTCCAAAAGTGCAGCAACTAAATAAAATACGTTCCAACTAATTTACTAGGTGGAAAATAAATTATTTTCATGAAAATTTATTTTATTTTCTAGAGTAAATATAATTCATCTATCATTATCTGTCACTAATTTTTACTTATCATCCTTGAAAATAATGGTAGAGAAATGACATGTTCTGAAATACATAAAATAAATTTTTCTAAAAATTATTTGTGAAAATTTTTATACCATCTATGAAAATAAATATTTTATAGTAAAAAATATGCCCTTGAAAGTCGTATAATATCACCCATTTCGCAGAATTCAATACACATTGACCATGGTTTCGACGACTTACGACCGCGATAATACGGTGATTACAAAATCGTATGGCTTCGAATCTTATGACCTTTTTCGTAAGATTGGTTCCCACCCGGTTCAAAATGAAGCATAGAAAGTGGGAGCTAAATATGACAAGTAACGCAATGTCCTCAATGTAGGAAAACATATGACTCTCGGCGTTGAAAACACTCATTTTCCCACTAAAAAGGGTCAATTGGTATGATGATATAACTGCCCATGATGACGGAATTGGTGCCATAAAGAATTACACCCTTAGTGGAGCCCTCGACCACCTAATCACCAAGCCATCTCTACTCGAAGATTTTATTGTAATTGTGTCACAATAAAACCTTACGAGTGGATATTCTACCCAACCAAGCACCATACCTCTGTACAAACGAGTATTATTACCACGAAAAATCACAAAATTTGAAATCAACGCGCTACTTCTTATCGCTGCCCGATTGAGCCCAAATTCTTTAGCTTTATTTTGGACAGTTTTAGAACCCAGATTACAAAAAAAAATATTAAACTTCGAAGCATAGTTATACTGTAATCATCAAATTCAAACTGCCACTGCAAACGATGAATCATCTCACAGAAAACATAATGCGTCCTATTTGAGTACAAAACAGGTTAAAACTCGTACGAGTAGGATGTCTCACTTCTTATGTTTAACTTATTCTTATCGACAGTGAAGAAAAAAAATAGCTGTAGAACCATAATTCTCCTGAAAAAATAATAATAAATTTAAATATTTCACTGTGCTTAAAAAATAAAATTGGCAATACTTTGAGTTGCCAAGGAACGTAATCTCCTATGCGTATATATTAACAATTCATGCAATAAAACTTAAAGATTTCAATACTGCAATGATCTAGAAAAGACTGACTAACAACCAAAATAATGTATAGGAGGAAGAGATAGAGAAGAAGGACTCCACATGAAAAAAGTTCCTTCCTAAATTTTTTGACGAGTTTGGATGAGATCTATAGTAAGATAAGCAAGATAGTTCCGTTTAGGAAACCAAGGGAAGACTCACACAATCGACATGACAACTTCTCACAATGTAATCCCAAAAATAGTCAGAGTTAAGTCAACAGATATGAATGTTCGTATGGTGTCCGTATAGAAGAGCCCAGCAGTGAAACCCCTCCATTACTTGTTTTACAAAGAGAAGAGACTATTTGTTAGGGCAAGCATTTTTTTAAACTCTTAGATAAAACTCGAGAAATAAATTTAAAAAGGAAAATGACAGAATCTAAATAAGGACACGTAGAGAATGAAAGCCACGGATGGAGACCATACACACGAGAAGAAGAACACGAACGAGGTATGTGCAAACGCAGATGTATTTATTGCAAAGAGATAAAGTGATGGCCAAGAATGGAGAGAGCATTTCGAAAAACGTGGCTTTGTATTTATTGTTTTAATATGAGAAACGTGAGGGGAAAAGGAACGAGCGAGTTGAAGTGAATACTGGAGATGGTACGGATAGTGGTGCTGACTTTTTTCTGTGTGAACGAAGAGCGGAGGGACAGAAGAAAAAAATAAACAATCCGAGTGCGGACCCGAACAGTGGAAGTAAAAAGATGAATGGATGCGAACGAGCTCTTCGTAGTGCTGCCGAGATCGTAGTGGGTGGTCCATAAAAAAAGGGGAGTATGGAGTTAAGTGCTCCGAATATGAGTTATAGAATCTCCGTCCATAGAGTCCATATGCGCAATCAAATGGGTCGGGGTGACAACGAATGAGGAATTCAATGAATTTGTGCGCACGCTAGGATGGATGAATAAAATGAGGATTTAAAAAAAAGTAAGAAACAAACAATTTTTATAAATTATAAAACCATTTTAAAATATAAAATCAAAATTTCACTAAAACTTCATCCACAGGATTTTCATCTCATACTCCGCGAGCCACCTCTAAGGTGTTTGGTAAGGGGGCGGATCAATCACTAGCATGCAAGGGGATTAACATGACAGAATTTTACACATGCTAAAAAATTATGGTTCCACATTCATGCAAACGAAAAGCTTGCACACATACTTATGGAGGCAATATGTCTACGAAGCTACTAGTTTTTTCAGTGATTATGAATCAATGTTTTAGAAAAATAAGTATGCTTCAATGACAAGAAATACCACGTCAAATGGAAGATCTACCAGCAACGAACATTTCATTGGAATTATTTAAATACATTTATTACTAATGCGAGAAGCTGCAACGATTAACGCATATTTTTATAAAAATCTATATATTACTTGCTTTGACAATTTGAGGATGTGTCTAAGAGCGATAATAGTATTTTGGACCGTACCAATGAAGGCACTGAGAAGCAGAGTAGGTCTGAGGATTGAAATCCTACCCCCAAAATATATTCCATCATCCACCAAAACCACCAAAATATATTCCAGTAAACCCTGCGAAACTTTTTCCGGTAACAGCCTCGATAAAAACAAATTGCCATTTCTTCCGAGTATTTCGAAGAGAATAACGGCACATGCCTCATAAATATATTTCATTTGCTGATGGAAAATGAAAAGTGATAAAGCCCTCCCACGCTAGAATTACTTAGATCTCTCTCCATTTTTATCCTCCTGAAATGAAGAGTACTAGTATAAAGAGCCCCAAAGCCTTTTCACATTCAAAGGACCACTCTCAAAGTGCTCTGGTTTCATTCATAATTCCGTTTCACTAGACATTATCTGATGCTTTCGTCAAGTTTGCAAACGAGAAACTCTTGCTGCCCCTTCCCATGTATTCCAATTTCCTCATTTGAACTTAAAAAAAGAATAAATTTTCCGTGCCTTTCTGATTGAGAGGTACTTCCTTTCAAACATCATCCTGAGAGAGCTTTTTAAAAATTCAACCAATTTTAATAGCTACAAAGGAAGTTATTCCAAAATCAAATTCATGTGTAGAATTTATCATCTGGATTCTTATTGATCGAATCCCCGCGGTTCATTCAAAATTAGGATCATTAATGCAATTTTCTGGACTTCAAATTCAATCCTCAATTATCTCAATCGTCTCAGGCTCAACCTTATGGGAGTACATTTCATCGTGAATGAAAAGAAAAACTTTGATATATTTCACCAATTTATTTTCAGGCACAACTAATTAGTTTCAACGCAGCAGCTTCATCTTCAGGTACATGAGTCGAAACTTGTGGTACTTACTTTTTTTCTTTCCATTTACGATATTTCTTAATTATGAATTAAAACATTCCTATAGAACTTTCGCAAAAGTTTTTCTGTGGATTGAAAATCCAGAAGATCGTTCTGTAAGCAAATCATTCTTTGGATTTGTTATATAAGGTCTACGAAGCATGCTAAGGGCAAAAAGGTCAATGGAAGCGGAGGAGTGAGAAACAGGGATTGAGGCATAATTCATAGCACGTACTTTATCTTGGTAATAATATCCCGCCCATATTTTCCCGTCACGGGAGAAACAACTTGGCTTACCCAGTTCCCAGACTACGAGGCAATTTAAACCTACTCCCTGACCAACTACGGTGGCAACCGAGGATTTATGCAACTGCTTAACTCTTTTGTAGCATCGCTCCCGAAACTTATTTTGGGTTACCCGAAGAGGGGGATTTGGCACAGGAAAATTTCTCCAACAGTTTTGCATGAGTCATAATCTACCCTTTATCCTCCTCTCTTTCTCCCCAACGCCACACGAAATACATGGCAGGGGCTCTAAAAGGCAGAGGTAATTGACCTTGGAGGGGTATCCTGAAACGATTACGTAGGATTACGGTCAGCGAGAGGACGAAGGTCGCCAGCTAACTCTTTGGGTCCCATTCTTTTCCTCAATGTTCCCTCTAGTTCAGACAGAAACGAAAGAATTCAGTGGAATTCCTTGAATATGCAGCGAGCATATGGGATCCGGAACAGAAAGACTTAATCCGTGAGCTGAATAAAATACATAGGAAAAATGCGCGATTCGTCAAAAACTGCTACGGGCGTACTGACAGCGTTATCCAAATGATAAGCGAATTACGCTGGGCGCTGCTAGAGAATCGGAGGCTGCGCGCAAGGCTTACATTGCTTGAGCAATTGAGAATAGATGTCTTTAAGAGTGACATGGAGAACATAATATTAGAGTCCCACTACATAACCAGATACGACAGAAGCGATAAATTAAGAGAGATATTTTGCCGAACGGATAGATAGACTCTTTTTCATAACCTCAGTACCTGACGGTGTTTGTGTGGCAATCGAAACACGAGTTGTGAGCTGTTAAAATAAAATTATTGGGCAGTGCGATATCTTTCTTATCATAAGAGAGATAATGACGCAAAGATAAAGTGACATGAAAACGGATCACGTGATATCTCCTCCCCAACACCGGCCTTTCCGTGTCAGGTGAGCATGCTGATTGGCTGACTTTGTCGATACCAACACCAATTAATTAACCTTCTAGAGCCGCGTAGCAGTAGAGTGAAATAATTCCCATAGGCTTTACTCTATAAGTGAGTAAGGAAAGGGAATGGTTACAGAAGAGGATTGGGTAGGAAACGCAACTAATTGATTGAAATATGAACGAAAATGAATAGGAAAAGAAAGTTGACACAAGAAGACAAACACGCATTCGCCCACTCGCTCACCTTTTTTTCTCTGAGGAACAAGTTACCTGAGTGCGAGTGTGCCTGAGACGCCCGTGGAAATTTGCTCTTCAAAGCAAATCTGCTAGGTGAGTGGTTGGGCGATGCGAGTTATTGTCTTATTTTTACAATTTTATATCTCTACCCTTACATCATTTTTGTCCTTCGTTTTTTAATCACTTCTTTCTTAGCTTTTCCTACCCACTCCTTTTCTCTAACCGTTCCATTTCCTTGCCTACTGCCTTGGAGGGATTATTTCTCTCACGCATCGGTTGTAATTTCTGACTTGTCGTGACTATTGTCTAAGCGCCATTAATTTCAACTAAAAATTAAATACCACTTCATTGGCCGCTAAGAACAATGCAAGGGCAATAGCCTTTTAATAAAATCTATTTTCAATACTTTTATATCAGCACTAAGTTCCATAGTTATATTTGCATTATGAAAGTCTTGGTCATAGGCATCTGGTTACTCTGCAGCCATCTTATCGTTAGCCTCTCATATTTTTTTAAAGGCTACACCTCTCTAAATCGATAAAATATGAAGCCTCATGAGTGCGTATTGAGCCATATTATTTCATATAAATGCTAGTGGTTGCAACAGAGACGAGGTTGAATTACGACAATTTTTACAGAGTTCCAGGCGTATATTTTGACTACCTATCTATGAATAATTCACATCAATCAACGGCGCCCAATGTCATTGATACTTTTGTCATTTTTAAACAAATTAAATGAAAACTTTTCATAATGTAGTATCTAAATCCGGAATATCTTAAGGAAACAAAAAATTAGCCTACCATTTGTGTTCTTTAGCATGCTTTTATTACTAATTCAAGATATACGTGTCGCTTCATCGCTTGTTAAATCATCATACATAGACTAAAAATACCCACACATGGATCTTGGGTATTGGGAATTATTAGCTGATATCATTGGCATTATGAAGTGACCAAAGCTCTGTTTAGTAACCAAGCACTGTTTAGAACAAGCGACTTTGTACGCAGTCACCCGCACGCTGAGTAGGAAATGTTTAGTTGAAGAACACAAGCCTTCCTTCGTTTCTTAATCTTGAGTAAATCCTGATTATGAGTATGTAATGATGATCCATTTGATATAATTAGACTGTTCTTAAATGTTTCAGGGTAAAATAATTTTATTATAAAATATTTCCAAAAAGTACAAAATAATTGCTATGATTTATTTTACTAGTGAAAAAAATGAAGTATCGAATGAAAACTCACGGTTTTAAATACTGAAATTTTGCGGATAACGCCATACTCAGGAAAAGAAGAATGCCAAATTCTCAAGGGCTCTGGCATTAGTTGAAATTGGCAATACTCCTCCGGTGGTCAGCAAAGAGCAGTAGAAGGAAGAAGGGATAAGTGCTAGCCTAAAGTTGGCTCCCCTGGCTTTGGCGACCCCTGGTGCGGCGGGACTAAGCTATAAAAGCCTACGAGAACGACCGAGAAGGAAATTGGATGGTACGACATGAAAAAAAACTTAGCTTAATTCCGTAAAAAAGGGGTTTTTTCTTCTATCTGATTTTTGTCTTCCATATTCCCGTCTGGTGTAGAAAGTTTAAAAATATGCCTCTATCTAAATAAAGTCTACCTGATACGATTCAACGAAAACAGTGAAGAATATATTTTTTAGCTGGTACATTTTTTCAGTGACCATTTCACCACAGTATTTTATATTAGGGTAAAGGAGTGAATGAAAATGTTTTATGAAATATTTTTACCTTATCTCTTTTAGAAAGAAGTATTTATTTATGCGTCCAAAACTCCATACAAAGAAGTTCCACGGATGATAAAATCCAACTCGGAATAAGCGAAATAAATCATTGGAGTTGTTGCCGCTCAATAGCAAAGGCAGTAAGTATAAAATCAGCAGCGGTTAAACACTGTAACCAATTGTATCAATTTCGTAATGATCAATATTATGACATAACATAAATGAAATAAAATTAATAATAAGTGATTGGCAGTAACACAACTTTGCCATTATATTTATTTTGCTTTAAATAATAGTTTTTTTTTGGAAATGAAACAGTCCGTCAGGTTAAAAATAAGGGTAAATGATAATATATTTGTCACTGCCATTACCGTACCAAGAGTTTTATGCCGCTACTCTTACTATAGCATAGAGTCAACAAAAGCGTAACGGATAAAACAAGCCTTCTAGTTGTTTAAAGTGTCAGATATTTGGGGTATTATTTCATGACATTAAATACACAATAATTATAATGTAGCTCGTAAAAGTAGTCTAACATACTGAGGGAAGGGAATTGCAAACTCAATGATATTCCTAATCGATTAGTTCAACTTTAAAGTCACCATTTCCGAATGATATGGAATGAATAAAATGAAACAAACTGCAGCCAGAGATTTTTGAGTGAATAATATTAAGTCTAGCGCAGTAAGTTGGGCGTTCTAAACCTCTGCAATTAGCTCAGTCCCATTATAGAGCGACACCCCTAGAACCTTCCGGTTATCATCCAGATGGGAACGTATCCACCCTCGGGGGCATCGCTTCCAATTTTGCAATTCCCGTCAAAGTGTCCCGGGCCCACTTATTTTCTCCCATTACCGAAGCTTGTTAATGGGACTCGCAGGGACGCGGCGTAGCAACTAGCCTCTCCCAGCTACCGAATCCCTTAAAAGCCCTCTACGTGCAAGGAACGACACAAATTGGCGCAAAAATCACGTACCCACCTAGCGCCATCACGAGCACTGTTGAAGCGAAGCTTTGTTTCAGACCGGTGTCTCACCGGCGCGGAATACAAATCGAGTTTCCCGAAATATGTGAAGAAACGGTTTCCGTTGAATATTTTCTCTCGCCGATTACACAGAACATAGCCTTCATCAGAAAAATTAATCCATCAAAAAAGAAGATTTCCACTGAAATTAACGCGCATCTAAGTTCCTGTGAGCAATAGTATAGTCTAGTACCATATAGAATGTTACTGAGATGAAAAGTTAGAATTAAAAAAAAACTATTCAGCTTAGGAAAACCACTTGTCTGTTTCCACACACTTTTATTTAAATCAACCATGGTTTCGGCCACTTGTACCACCATTCTTAAACCGGCCACTATGGTCGGTTTAAATAAGAGTGTGTGGAAAAAGACAAGTGGTTTTACTAAGCTGAATGTCAAAGATTTCCACCGTATCACGCCGGACACTGTATCTTTAAAAAAAAACTAGTTGTTCTGACTAGCATTTCGCCTTAATACATAAAAAGATGAAAGGATTTTTAATAAATAGAACAATATTGAGTAAAGCATAAGGTAATTATGGCATTCCATCATCCGTGGGGTGTCGTGAAGAGAGGAATATGTCACATTGTCACATTCCATAAATACAGGGCGCGATAGCGATATAATCTATAAGAGAATCGGATAGATGCAACCAAATATCGAACATGGAATGAACTGGAGGATTATTTTCCGTGAAGTATATGGTAATAATAAAAGAAAACTAGAGAGTGCAACTATGTATTGAGAATCGTTTTCTTTTAGCGGGTAAGTGTTGAAAGGGCTTGCATTACTCTTTGACATGGGGATTGTTTCCATTTATTAGTTTCTTAGGCTCCATGTATTTTTATTTGCATTAAAATGGTCGACATTGATTCTTATGGATATGATTAGAAAGATAACGGTTAAATTCTTAAAACACGTCGATAGCTAAAGCGTATAAAATGTGTAAATTATTTTTCTCAATTTTAAAATAGATTCCTTTCACTATTGTTACACAAATTTTAATTTTAACCAAATTTAAGTTTATTACTAATGTTATACAAATTTTAATTTTATTACTATTGTTATACCAATTAGTTGACCGAATAAGGACCATACACGCTGATATATTATATAATAAGGGTAAGAGTAGCATTATACCCAGATTAATGATAAATGCAAAATAATGGACGCAATAACCAAACTCTGGGTCAATAAAAGTGCTATGGACCCCATTGAGGGAGAAAATACGTCTGTTAAAAAAGGAAAAGAATAAAAAAGGCCTGAGAGAGGGAATCGTGAAACTAAGGGACCTGAAATGACTTATGGTAGTCTGAGTTTTATTTTCCAACGGAAGAACAGGATTCAGTAGTTCCAAGTGCGCTGAACAGAGAAACGGGGATGTGAGATGAACGTAAAGGAACTCTTGAGGAGACATCTGAATGGTCAGAAGGCATTTGAAGGGGTACGCATTGCCGAAGCACCTTGGTATGAGAGCATGGAGATGTGCTTTAGGGCGAAACGGAAACAGGGTTAGATAAGATGTTGGCCGAGTGCATGAGCCTCATTTAACTGTAAACGTCCTCATGCCATGGGCGGAATGAAGTCAGCTGTATCGGTAACCCTCATAAGGCCCGTAAGGATCTCAGCATCCATTGGACTGGCAAGACGGGAGAAATTTTGCTTCACCAACAGAACTTCGCGAGCATCAAATGAAAGAAAATTGCAATATCCCAATTTTAACATCAGTCATACGCATTTACACATGAAACAATATTTTGGATTCTCTGACGATCCAAAATACTTACACAGCTATGTATCATTATTTTTATTTATTTTACAAATATTAAGTAAAATCATCTTAATATATTCAGAAAAAATACAAGCAATAAATAAACCAAGCGTCAAATGTAAGAAAAATATAATATCCTAAGAAAATTTCTATTAATACCAGATATTAGTATTTCTGCGACGGAACATAATTTTGAATTTACTGGCAATACATAATACTTAAACATCTATGCATCAATATTTTTTATTTATTTTGCCATTAGCGTATCTATTATGTTAAAATCACTTTTAGGCATGAAAAAGATACAAGTACAAGATAAAGAGGAAAATTAATTTTTTAAATCGCTTCTGAATATGAGGGCATCATTTCAAAATAATGTTTGCCCGGTTTATTGGCAGTACAGTATTACTGATTGCTGAAAAATATTTCAAAGTGCTCATCGAGAATACTAGTAATGTTAAATTATCTAAATTCGAAAATTTTCCTTCATCGAAAAATTGCTTGACCGAGAAATATCTGATATCCTTAATTGAGTTAAAACTCATTGGCGATCGCAAATATCCTGTTCATAGCACTTTATAATAAGCCGACTAAAATGCCATTTGGTTTTCTGCATATAAAATACCCGATTATTTCCCGAGAAACTCGTAGTTTATCTTTTCATCTGCCGTTCATATACCTCGCAATAGAGCGAAATTATTCAATGAATATAAATATCAAATATAATAATAATAATATAAATAAAGAATTGTGCCGTAAAAGGAAGCCATGCAAATACATTCCCAAATCCTAAGTTTGACGTTATGTTTCAGCTAAAATATCAAAAGTGACACAGCATTCTTACATTCTTATCGCAAAAGTAATACTCAGGATCCGAATGCCACGTTGTTTTCTGAAATATACAGGAAATGTAGAAAAAGTGCCACAGCTTTCATTCCCAAAACCCAGATTCGAGAGATAGATTTGACGCTGCGTTACTCCCCACACATCTACATTCACCTATCTCTCGAACTCGGGCAAATTTGTAAAAAGCCGTAACAATTTTTCTACATTTCCTGTATTATTCAGAAAATAGAATCGGCATCGAAATTTCGACCTTCCCTCTCGCGATGTCTCCTGGTTTCATTAAGGTTTTCTTCATGGAGGTGGTCATAGATGCACTTGAAACACGCCAATGCAAGGGGATCAACCACGAAATACTAAGTACATATCGCGGCCATAAACTCTAGGATTCAGAAAGCTCGCACTACGCCCAGAGAAAGTAGTACTCTTAGGTACGAATTTCTTTACCGAGGCGGTCATAGATTCACATGCAATACGCCAACACAAAAGGGGATCGACCACGAAATGTTGAAGTACAAAACGCTACCACAAATAGCATTCTGAAAGCTCAAGCTGCGCCCAGAGAAAGTGAGTCCCAAGGTCAATTCTCGAGCTCTTTCACTTTCCATCCTAGCTCGCAATAGCTTTTATCTCCTCTTTCGAGGGCGCCCGTGTTTGATCCTCAACAGCATTCGTCCGAGCGGCGATGGAGTCCTCTCCGCGGAAGCATCCCTTTCCCTCGGCCCCCCATGCCTCCAATGCACACCGGCAAAACTCATCCTCCCACTCGAGCACACAAAACCGTCTCCGCAAAAACTTTGTCTCTCCATCTCCTGGCCTATACCTCTTTATGGTCGCTTTTACCGTACTTTCACCCTTACTCAGGTATTATTATCCCTTTCCCCGACCAAAGTATCGTCGAAATTCATCAACTAGGTTTCTTTTCGTTCCACCAAAATTACAGTTGGATAGATCTCAATTTTATGCCTTCGCTTCACAGTATATCTCTTTTGATTAAATCAAAATAACATGTATTCGAAAACCATTACATTTATTAACAAGAGACGAGAATCGTTGTAAGAATTAATGTTGTGGTTTTAGCCAACTAATGACAATTTGATTTAATCAAAAGATATTTACTTTGAAACGCAGATGCTAACATTGTAAACCATCTAATTGCAACTTCGGTGGAAAGAGAATAAGATATTTTTGCATTTCTTCTTATGTTGCTAGAGAAATATCAGTTAGAATAAGGAGATAAAAATTTAATTTAACAAAGAACAAGAAGAACACGACCGACAGATAAGGTATTCGCGCCACAAAGAAGGATAGAAAAGGAAGGGTGGAGAGAAACCCGGCGCCGATACTAGCCTGCTATCGTACCATCTGACGGAGAGAGAGAGAGAGAGAGAAATTTCTTTTCGTTCCACCAAAGTGTCTATTAGATGGGTTTCAATTTAATATTTTCTGTTCATAGAAAGCCTCTACTGATTAAATAAAATAGTCATATTCATTCTAAAACCAAAACATTATGAAGAGACAATAATGAGGGACTTTTATTTTTTCCGGTGAATAATATTTATCTATAATATCAGGAGATCGGCTTTGCATCAGGTTAGTGCCGTTTCGAAAGACGACTTGTTTTCTATAATCATGGCGTGTTACAGTCTCAATGTTGGATTTCAAACTGAAATGAATTAACCGTTTCATAAATAAAATTATTAATCTCAGGTGTCGCCAAGTAGAAAGATTAAAAAAAATATTTTCTGTTCTCTCTTACGTTTTTCATTCCGTAGATACAGGTGTCCAAATATTGCTAAGATGAAAGCCAGTGTCACGATAACAATTTTCGAGGCGGATATCGATAGCTTCCAATATGACTGCAATAACCTGGTGTAGAGCCCATGAAGAATGAATACCTGAAGAGAGGATAATCGTCGCTCGCACCAAAGGGTATCATGAGATCCTGGTTAATACTATAAGATACTGAGCATAATAATTTTTCAATAAGATATTTCTGCATTCATTATTATGTTTCTCGTGGAATATTATTCGATATAAGAAGGTAAAAATTGGTCCCCCTATTGTAATGTTATCATTAGGAATCCATGCGTGCACTCACATGGTAGTTAATGTATCACAATTGCTTTAAACCAATAGTTGACGAGACACAGGATGAGATTAAATTTACTTTCCGAAACTCTAACAGAAAATCAAAAGAAATATTAATGGAAAAAATTAGAAATATTGACGAAAGTTTCATCCCATTTTTATGATTAAAAAATAATTTATGATTAATTAATGCAAAGCCAACCACAATCATTGCCGGCCTCGGTGGCGGCGGGGTAACGTTCTCGCCTGCCAAAGAAGAGGTCGCGGGTTCGAGTCCCGCCTGGGTAGGTTTCCCCGGTCCAGGGCATGGTCGTTTGTCTACGTTTACTTGTTACATTTGTTGAACACCCCGGTGTAAAATGGCCAATAAGAGCTGTATCCGGTGGTTTGAGAATAAAATAAAAAAATAAATAAAAAATAAAATTGCGCAGAGCTATAGCTGAATGTATATGAGGAAATGGGTGATATTACTTTCAGTGGAAAAACGTGGAAGCGGTAATGTATGGCTGCAGTCAGTTTAAAGTTTCAGAATTAATTTAAACCTTCAAGTCTTTTAGAAGGTGACCTACATATCATCCCGAGATATGCCGCATACTGTCGTCTCCACGGAGTTATCTTAACGGTTCCAATTGTTCGACGAGGGAGAAAAAGAATGAGTACTTCTTCCACTCTATTCCGTTAATTCTAGGCGCGGCAAAAATGCTGAAATTCCTGACGAAAATAGGAAATTAAAGAATAATATTTGGCAAAGCAAAAAGAATTAGACCTGACCCCACAAAGACATGGGGGTCGAGGAAAGAACGATTGCGGATTCGATGACTTGAAAAACGTGGATCAAATGAAAAATAAACATCAGCATATTCGGAAGTTAGGAATGTTTCCGGTGAATAAAGTAAGAAGCTCTTCTTATTCACGTAACTAATTTTTTGAACTAATAACCGCAAAAGAAATGGAGCAATCTAATGGAGCATACCTATGGTTGATTGTAGCAATACATGTCTAAGGAATACCCTGATAAACGCCTGTTCATAGACCTCAGATTTTAAATAAATAATTATTTTGTATCCAATTTTGCTAGCCTGTTGTTTCAAAATATTATCTCTGCATTATCATTATTTATATAGCATATTAATAGAAAATCAAAAGCTTTCTAGGATCTAAGATTTTCCGGCGAAATTCAGGTTTCCCGGAAAAGATTCACACTGAAGACGATGGCAGACTTCGCCCTCACGAACGTCGGTGCTGAAAACCCCATGGACCCGGCTGGAAACCCGAGAACTCTTCATTCAAAAGTATTTTAATTCGACAAATATTCTCTCACTTTTCATAGATAGAAATATGTCAGGGTATTTTCTGCCACCATTGATATGATGCTTTAATTTTTCAATACGGTCACTTGTCACAACAAAATGTATTGTCAGCTATATATTTCCTTATCGATGTTTTACGAAATGTTAATATAGCAAATTCAATCAATTCTTGAAAATTAACTTGATTAATAACGTCAGGATGGCAGTAAGTCAAGAGTAACGGCAGAAAAGTAACGACGAGAACAGCTGAGGATGTAAAGTTCATCCATATCCATGACACATATCGCTGTGAGAGGACTAACAGGGCTCAAATTTAAGGTTAACCTGAGGAAGATACGTCATGCAGAGTTCTATAATTCTAGCAATCTAATTCCAAATTAGCAGTCGTAAAAAAACAAATAACGGTCTCCACACAAATGATAATGTCGTAGAATATATTTTTCATTTCGTAATTTTATTTTTGCCATATTATAGAAAGTGGGGAAACAAAGAGATCATTCACGCTGAGTTCAACATTTTTAAGGGCTCAGTATTCGTTCCATCGTAACGAATTCCGATACGTTCCCGACGTTTCCACCCAAAGCCGTCCATACTCGAGTGCGCACTGGTCAAATTTATTGTTCCACGCGGAGGCTTGAAGGCAGGCCCCCAAGGTACTCATGCAAGAGCTTGTTTAGGTTTACCGTCCACCACCCTACGGACCTAAAAAACCATATATTTCAGATATCTCCGCTTCGCGAAGCCCAGGCTTTAATATTTTTTCCAGTTCAGCATCTAAAAAATTGCATCACGCAACTGCCCTTTCTTGTGGCAATAAATTTGATCCTTAAACCACAGTCCATTCAACTTAGTACGTATCAAAACATAATTCTCTTGGCTCATATAAAGAACTTGAAAGCAGGTCGTTGAATAAGACAGGAAAATCGTTGTTTGTAAGAAATAAATAAAATATGAACTAAAAACACAAATAATAAACAAAGACCTACTTAATTTAGTGCGATATCTTTGTTTATCATTTAATACGCTGTTCCATGATATCTCTCTGTATAAAGCTGGCTTCATAAAAAAAACAGATATAAACAAGTTTACATAAGTCTTCCTTTCGTATCTTAATCATTAAACCCTGAACATGAAACAGATGTTTATATAAAACTGATTGCACGTTGGAAAAATAAGTTTTTAAATTGATAAAAACAATTAGTATCATAAGATTGCAAATCAACTGATTGCGGCAGGTGAAACGTCAGAATACCATTTAGTCTAAAGAAAAAAGTAAGTTACTGAGAGGCCTAGAACGGTACTTTTTACTTGATTTAAATTGACTTCAACAACATACGACTAATCCCATCGCCATCCTAGAAGAAGGGTACTGGGAATACCGCATCATAATAAAAATAATCGTCAAGCGGATTATATAGACAAACGTGAATAAGGCGTAGGGGAGACTAAATACGTACGTGACAATTTTCACTTGATCGCCTTTAGTTCTGTAAGTACATTTATTTTTACATTATTACTCACTTAAATATTAAATTGTGTCCCTGAACACAATTCTTAGTTCATATGACCAAGTTAAAAAAATTATAAGTGTGACAACCGACCACACCCCAAGGGCAGGTTTCCGAAATACTCTAAAATGGTCTGTAATTATTTTAATTTGCGAGAAATATTTAACATAATACAGCATTATCATCTTTTTGAAAACATTGCAACTTAATAACAAAAGCAGTAAAATCTGGGAACACATTAATAATTTACAACTAATATGGCAGTAAAGCATCTAAAATTATTGTGTCAGTATTCACATGTACGCTATATTTAATACATCAGTCTTCATAAACCATTAGTTGAGTAATTGAGTAAACATTTCTTGTTATCATTTAAAGGCATTCTATCGAAATAAGTCCATAAGATTCATGATCCACTGAGAGTCCAAAGTAAATCTCCGCGCTAAGCGTTAAGTATTTTGAAAGCTGCTGCTGTTGTTATGCCGAAAGGCGATAACACTTTCTTTCGTGTTTACAAACATATCTTAGCAAAGACATGCGATTAACACTGCGCATTACCGCAGCTCTCCGAAGAGAAGTCTCTCGTTTCACTTCTCTGTAACAGTTATCACGCTTCAATATGCCACACTGTCCTCTTCTATTCTTTCTCACGCATATTCTGGGCATCTAAAATAAGAAAAAACTACTTTTACTTGTGTCACAACCGTACCCATAGCACTCTTTTGCAAAAAAACAAACGCCATTTCGATACAAAATAACTTCCTAGCAAAGTAATCGCCACTACGTAACCAATAATTTCTCTTTTACATCGAGGAAAAATACTTAAATTTCTATCTGCATTCTTGTAACAAAAATCATCAAAATAAATCGAACATAAATATTTACTTTTGACTGTAGAAATCCAAAATGGGCCCCTGTTAGAGTTTATGACCCGCTATGGCTGCTGCAATGCTGTGACATAGGTTCAGATGTGCAAGGTGCTCCTCTAAACCATTGTATAGTCCGCTTTTCCCAATAGTTTCGCTGATAGGGCGACTGCCACCACTGTACCCCGGCACAACCGTACCAAGTCTACCCTAGACATCAAAAAAAGTTATTATAGAAAAGTGAAAAGAATAAAAAAATCATAAAAAGGAGTTTCAAATTAACTAATATAAAGAAAATTCAAAATTATGATAATCGTCAAGTGAACTATGAATACAAGCATGAAAATGGTTTACGCATCACATAAGGTCCTATTGGAAAAGGTAAACACCAAAAAAATCATACGATGGAGGGAATCAAATTAACAAAGACAAAGTATAGTCCGGTTAAATGTGTGTGGCAACTGAATTCATCCTATATGAATGAGATAGAAGAAGTTTCACTGTCTGATTTGGGATCCAGGAAAATGGTTGCTATGACTACTTCGTATGCACTAAAAATTAAGTTGTTAAAGACAACAGTGAAATAGAAATGAAATCTTAGCAAGTTCCACTGAAGAAATTTTTCTGATATAATACGGGGATAAAATTGTCTAATTTGAGATTCAGACAATTCATTATAATGATCCATATCGTGTGCAATACAAATTAAGTTGTTAAAGACCAGAGTGAAAAAGAAATAATATGTATCGAGTTCTATCTAAGACGTTTTCTGATATAATACTGAGATAAAATTAACTTATTTGTGATCAGGGAGATTACTTACAATGATCTAAATCGTATGCACTAAAAATTAAGCTATGAAAGATTAGAGTGAAATAGAAGTGAGTTATAGCAAGTTATGCTGAAAAGGTTTTTTGAATGTAGTACGCAAATAAAATTGTATAATTTGAGATAGAGGCAATTACTTACCATGATCTACATTGTTTGCACTAAAAATGAAGTTTTAAAATATTAGAGTGAAATAGAACTATGAAACTTAGTGTCGTGGGAAGAATAAGAAACAAACGCAAATTAATCAGCTGGTAATTTTGCGGCATTTGGCCAAGTAGGTCAATCGCTTCGCGGAAGTTTCCTTCGGGCGCGTTTTTAGCAGTTGAACGGATGGAGGGGGAGGGGCGCCATACAGTGAAATAGGATCCTCTTGAGGGTGAACCCTGAGGGTGCAAAACTGCGAGGTGCAACGCGATCCGCTTCATAAATGTAGGACACAGGTCTGACATAGCGATCTCGGTCGGGAGACCTTTGGCCGGAAGACTACTAACATCACTGATCCACAATTGCGCATAAACGCACTATCTGGCGCCGTGGGAAGACCCGTCAAAAAAGAAATGCCACAGATATATATGTCATTCCTTGTTCTACAAAACAGCAGCAGACACAATATTTTGAAATTTCTTCTCTCAATAGGGTGGTTTCCTATTATTTTTTATTGCCTAAATCGAAAGATTATTACTCCTGGAAAATGCCGGGAAAACTCCGTGTGACGTCGTTCTGGTTCCCGCTGCCGCAAGAGAGGTGACCTTGGGGCGAGGCTTTGAGCGCTGATACGACGCAGGATACTAGCAGGTAGCAGAGTACCCTACTAGAAGGTATCTCATGGCTTAAATAAGGATTATTAATACCTAATCAAACGAAGGTAACTTTCCGACCATAGGCAGTTTTAATAGGTGATTATTAAGAGACGTTTCCCTGAGCTATGTGCCTCATGCATGCATTGGTAATCTCAGGTGATGTAAAACTCCTATCTACTCGTATAGAAACTAGGTCCCTGTGACGTCACGTGGAGTGGCATCGCATGGGCGCCAAACTGGCCTTTTTCAAATGTGGATAAAATTGACCCTTGCCATTCGTCTAAACCGGTATTTCTAAAACCAAATAATTTGTATATTATGAATACACTAACGGTGTGTAACGATTCGCAATCAATGCCTTTCGTTTTCTTTGATGAAGGAAACTACCCTATTCATAGGTCCTAGCGTATGGCGGGATTATTCCTATATACCGTTTTATCACCCGCACATTTAATGCCCTATCGGTTGATCTAAGACGTTGCTGAACAAGGGCGAAGGTCATCCAGGACATCAAATTTTTGCTATCATTTATATCTATTGATAACGAAATAATTTCTCACAATATTCGCCAATGAAGAGAATAAAAAAAAGAAAAGGTAGAGAAACTCGTGGATTAGGTTAGTTATGTGGTTACATTGTTTATTAAACAACCATAAGGACTTGTCCCGAAACAAATATAGAGGGATTACCATCGTGCTACGGTTTGTCTTTCTGACTAAATATGTCTGTATAGTACAAACCTAAATATATATGAAATAATATTTCATAATTTCCCGGCGTTTTATTAATCACATCTTAAAATAAAACGTCGATCAGCAGCCCTGAGTCGGAGCTCGAAACGTCGGCTTGAATGTATTTCACCCGATGGGAAACCCGAGAAACGTTAAACCCATAAATAAATATATATTCGAATTTTCTGAGAGAGAGAGAGAGAAATGTTCTATAAGAACTTACTACGCCCACTACAAATGTTCTTTCCAATCGGTGATGTATTTTTGGAGAGGTATGGTGATCGCTTGTTGACAGAGGACAAAAAAATTAGAATTTAAAGAGATAAATTGGGAATGGCAGAAGGATGAGGGTTGGAAAGAGAGAAAAAAACAAAATGGATGCAAAGGGGATACTACCCGAGACTGACATGGAATACAAAAGTGGAGCGAGAAAGAAAAACCAAGTCCGTTACAGGCGCATGGCCAGAATCGATGTGAGTCAGGAAGTGGAATGGTAAGGGCTAAGCAAATTTAAATATTCAGATGGAGGGGCGGAGGAATTTGTTACCATTGAATAAGGTTCCAGCGGGAATAAGGTTCAAATTATATTGCGATGTGAGGAAATGGAGAGCGGGGATAAATAAAGAGAATTTAAAAAAATGTGGAGTGAGCTCTTAAGTAGTAACAGGTTCAAGGAGAAAAAAGATAGCATAATGCATGGGCCACCGTGAAGTTTCTGGGTCAAGCTCATGGATCCGAGAGAGAAAACCGTGAAGAAATTTAAACAAACACTTCAAATATTATCCACGGATTGTTTGCCAAACGGCTGGCCGTTGCCAGGCGTTCAACGCACCGAAGAAAAAATTATGAGAATTTCTCGTGGTGAAAAATGATATGAAACGTATTTGGGTCATCTACCAACAAAAGCGACATCCTGGAATGCCACGGGTCATTAATGCCATGGTTTGGTCCTCAATTACAAGGGCGTTCACTTCCTTAAATTAAGGTCATCATGATTTTCGGCTTTAGTGGCAATCAAATCGAAATTAACGCCATTAAAAGAACGAAAAAAATAGCAAAATAATAAGAGAAAGAAATATTCGTTCCCACGCAGACAAAGTAAGAGAGTCATTTTTTACATTCAGATTGATTTTTGAGTCAGATTGTTATCTATTTGAGTCAGATTTTTATCTATTTTATAGCACAAATGTAGTGATCGTTTTGAAAATAAACCACAGCGAAACCAATGTCAAAGGAAAAGGAGACTTAATCCTATGTGACGAAATTGCTTACTTTTAAGTAATTCGTTCATATACCACACATTGCGTATATTTTTGGTAAAGAATTTTCCTGTTCATCTTAAATAGGTCATCCATAGTAAAAATATAGACACCTGCATTGTATGAATCCTAAAAGAAGATTATATGAATCGTATACGTCCTGCAAGTAGGGGCAGACGCAAAAATTCATGCATGCGTTCATATAGATTTAGCTCCAGCCTCGCAAAAATGCGGCGAAGAGGCTAACTTGCTAAAGTTAATTTCAATACAAGACACTAATATAAAGATGAATTAACTTATAAAATACCCTGAATGTTAAACATAACTCCGCTTGACAAGATGTGAAATTTCAAACTACTTATCGAATGTATTCAACGGTGTTTGGCGAGGTGTTGTGGAACATATTGCAGTTATAAATGAGAGTGAAAAAACTTTGTGAATGTCCACAGTATTTATTCAAGTACGACGCGTTTCTGCGAATCATCGCTATCATCAGGTGCAAATGCATGGATTTGTACCTGATGATAGCGATGATTTGCTGTTTTTTCACTTTCATTTATAACTACTTATCGAATGCACTGTCTACGTAACACCACTTACGTACGGCAACGTATCTACGTATCTACGTACGGCAACACTTCAGCGAAATAGATTGCAAAAGCAACGCAAGTAAAATACTAAAAAACCATGGAAATGGTATATGAAATTCGGATTTAGCGAAAAGAAGATCGATGTTAACGCCGTTTAAAAGAAGAAAAAATAACAAAAGAACCACACAATAGAATTTTCCCTAATCCCTACGCAAACGCTTGTAAGAGAGCCGTTTTAATGCATTGCCCAAAAAATGATGGCTTTGAGAATAAACTGAATAAATAAGTATAAAATAGTTACTTGCGCTGCTTAGCATGTCTTTTTTGATCCTTTTCTGCCTTTTGCCTTTTCTGCCTTTCTGTGGCCATAGAATTAATACAGTCCATGGTCATAGAGTTTCGAGGTTCAATTCCGGGTCCAGGGAATTTTTTCACATGGTAATTCATGTAACATAAATTTAAAATGAATTCGACATTGAATGAAAGGAAAAACATCAAAAGAATAAAAGACGACTTATACCATAGAAATGCAATAGTTGCAAATCGAATGAAAAATAGATCCTACAATTACATCGACAATTTCTTTATTTTTTGTTTCCGTTTGTAATTTATGACAGAAAACTGAGGACTTCAGCTATTTCATACGATTGGAACAATAAAAAACGGAAGTACGTAAAATTAAAATTACTTAAAAGGCATGCTGAAAATTATCTGAAAATTATCTGTCTTCTGAAAATTATCAACAAATATTCAAATTATAAAAGAGAAATTATGTTTCCATCTAATTATAAATATAACAGAAATTATTTTATATCTACCATCACGTAACAATATCAAGGAAAATGAAAAAAATGGTATAAGCTAATGTTAACTTGAATGAGAAAAAAGAAGGAATTGTGGTAAGAGAATTGAAAAAGACTCGCTCAAGGGTAATTTAAACCACGCAATTTAATCTGGGTTGGAATGTTTTTGGAATTGGCCCAGTGAAATAATGTAAATATATATTTTTTTTGTCTTTCAATTGCGAAACCAGATCTCCAAGCTCGAAACAGCACACGTTAGCCTTTCTATTGTTATTTTAGGTATTAAAGTGGTACATTTGAAAAATTCAAAATCGATGCCGATGCACTTCTCATCTGGTGTCAAGCAGTTGAAAAAAATATTGCTCAAGATGGAACGATGCGCATGAATGGCGGTAGCACCTGCAAGTAGACGCTAACGATCTTAAATCTATGATAATACTTAGCTATTAATGATAGCACTTCGTGATTTCAACAATTTATTGTTTTAAATACGACTGATTTCAGCTATCAATCCATTATCAAGTACATCAACAATATGGCTAACGTAAACGCTTTCCACCATGCTCAATATTCTAGTGTTTATTAAAATCCATGATACTTCATTCTAATGGTGATAGTGACATTGAGTTGCATGTTTTATGTGATGAAAATGACTTTTATTAAATTATTTACTTCATTGTGTCCTTATGAGCAATAAAAAAGTAAAATTAATAATTTGAAACACAGTCATAACCATATTCAATAGCTACCCGTTTACTCGGTGTATCTTTGCGGTGACAAAGTTGCACTTGTATAACCATGCGTAATACACAACCAACTTTTTTAGCGAAATATTGCGATAATAAATACGACCAATACATGTAAAATTACGGTATTCCACCTCTTCGCCAAGTACTCAGGGATAAGGTGTTCACTTTAGCGCTACTCACATATTAAAGCTAAGTATCTGAAGGAGTATTCAACGCATCTTTAACATTTCCTTGATACGTGAGTGTGCTTTGGTGTGATTGGGTGCGTGAACCCAAGTGGCCTCGTTCCTCACCACCCTATTTTCGACGTCTAGCAACACGTAAGCTAAAAAAAACAACAATGAAGAAGGGAGAATATGCATTTGAGTATTGGCTCGGACGAGGGAAGTGATTTTTCATTCCCCAGCCATATCCCTATGGAAGGCGATGAATGTCAGGATAACTGATGATTGACGGTCTCAATTTCCTCCCCGATGAGTTATCTCTTTTCGCTGGACCGTAAGAGAAAATTGAACCCTGTGCCTTCCTGCTTCTCCTTTTGGAATTATTTTCGCGGAGGAGGTAAAAAATTCAAAACCAATCCAGGCAAGAAGAGATAAGAAGCAATACCAACAGATGACGGCACATAACATGATTTCACTATGCTTCGAATAAGGCACTACCATATTAATGGCACGTTAGAATAAAAAAACAAACAAGCATATTGCGCATAAGTAATGCTTTAACTGGAAAATACGAAATTGAAAAGATATTTCATAAGAGAGTGAACGATTTCATTCGTTATTTTTTATGAGTATCGTAAAATGAGATTGTATTCGTTAACATTTGGGGCACGTGCATTTCCAATAACGTGTAGAGAATATCAATTTAAGTTTGTTAGACCATCATCTCAATATATAACTCTAGATTAAGATATCCCATGCTAAGGTTTCCCGACTCAATATGAATTATTATATTTTAAATAATACAAAATCCAAAAATGTTTATTTCCACGTTTATTTACAAGAATATTTCATATCATCGACTTTAGATAAACAATTTAATATAAAATAAGGTTGTCAGAGCGAATGTTATGGTAAGATGAAATGATGGAGGGAAAGAGTAGATGACGGGGTGCAACACAGACACTATTCATACCAGCATCATTCACAAAAAAATGGCAAACCTTACGACAGAGAAAGGTTTCTAGCAACTGCAACTTCAAGATTACAAGGTAGCATCGGAATAAATATTAAAAATATATATTGATCCCTTCTTTGTTCACACGCTGTCGTTTGTGGCGCGGATTAATTTCTGACTTCACCAAGACGACTCATTTAATTTGGAATAGTCGATGATGATAACGACTTTTATGGCTGTATTGTATGCAAGTGTGAAGCATGAAACGGAAAATTATAATTTGCATCACTATCCAAGCCTTATGAACTGATTAAAACTTTCACAATGGCATGAGTGTGAAAGCGATTGGCCAGATTTTCATTCCTAGTTCATAGTTCATAGTTCATTCATAGTTCCTCACAATTCTTTTTAAATGAAAACTTTCGTGAAATATTCAAAACCTTCAGAGAATATGAGTGACCAATAATAAAACAAAGATTCATTTTTTAATCAAAAAGAATGACAATTATATGATTAAAAATGGATGTCCAAAATGTTCAGATCATGAACTATGGATCTCAATCAATTTTAATACCGTGATCGGGGTCTAAATTCTCTCAATTTGCTCCAAGAATCCATCTAATGATTAACTTCCTCCACTTATCGACCCATACCTACTCAATTTAACTTTTCCCTCCGTTCAAAAGCCGAGAGAGGTAAAACAGGGTAGCGAAACTTTTTACTCATGTATATCTTCTCATGAAGCCTGATATGACTACATAATATGATATAATAAGATATTAAATCTAAAAATCTCTTTTATTACTTCTCCAGCAATGGCTTAAATTGGAAAATTACAACTTGCATTATTCTATCCAAGGCTAAAGAACAAATTATCTTCACGACTAAGTTAATTTGACTATTAGCTGAAACGAACCTCGGAGGCCGACAAATTAGAAATATATTACGCACTAGTACACATCCTCCTATATTTAAATATGTAAGCAATGGATGTTTTATTTGCATGTACTAGTTGATTAACGCTTTTACCCTTATCCTACGCAGCTGAAGTGTTTTCAGAAGCACTTCATCATATTCCGCATAGACTCAAAACATCATTGAGACATATAATTATGCCAAACGGAATGTATTCTCCAAAATTGAACTAAATTGTTGCCAGAGAAAAGGTTTTAAAATTTCCCACTACAGCTTTTCAATTAAAAAATCGCATATATATAAGAGAACCTGCTGATATAAAATGGGATCATCTGCGATCATCTCCGGAGATTCATCGCAGAAGTAAGATAAGGATATGAAATTGGCGGTCAAGTTAGTGAATATCGGAATGAGATATCATGTTACATCGTTTCTTGAATTTCTATTGAGACATAAAAACACCCGCCGAAAATTCGATGACGCATCTCCTCAATTCAAGCCTTTTCAGTTTTTAGAGCAAATGATAGAGAGAGATATCGCCGGAGTACAATCTTTTTTCGGTGAGAGGGAGTGAGATGGCGAAAAGATTTATTTTCCTACAGTTTTATGACTGTCACGGTGATTATTACTTCATTTCGGATAAATGTGATTTATATTTCGGACGAGATTCAAAACGGGCATGGAAATGAAAAACCGCAGTTATGAATTCAATTTCAAACACTGCGACGAAAAAATTCGTAAAACTTTTCCCCTGTCTGCGCTTAATAAAATGCTTTCCATTGTGTTTTGATTTAGTATTCCAGCTCATGGAATTAATAACCCCTCTTTCTAAAGGAATAAACACAAAAGGATTCAAGAGAAAAATAGGCATAACCCTTCAGAGGATTTGACTTGGTCCTATCCTCGAAGCTCCATATTTAAATGAAAATTTATGACGTCGATTGCAAGCATCATGAACCCAAAAAGCAATAGGTACGCTTGAATTTTTATCCAATGAATTTTATAATGAGTAGCCGACGATTTTTATTAATGAAATGCATCTCATAGATACAGCAACTTTATCAGTCCCCACAATTCAAAATATATACTTGGGCATAATTTTTTGTAAAAATTATAATAATTATTTAAGTAATATAAATAATTATTTAAGTATTTTACTCATGATTGGTAACTTATCCATTAAATAACTAATTATGGCGGCGGTGCGTATACTCCAGCACACGGAGAAGAATATCCGAGATTGTGCAAAAAGTCAGTGTTGGTCAAAAAAAGTGGTCCGTTAGAATTGATTTGACTCCCCGAGTGAAAATTAAATATCAGTCAGCACGAAGAAATAAACGGCTTTGAGGTAGAATTTCGACTCGATCTTCGAAAATTCAGACAAAAGATACCAATGGACAAGCAGATAATCCAAGATTTCCCTTACGCAACACGTCAGGAAACCAGCTAATTTCTCTAAACAGCAACCTCAATATTACCCAGCCAAAGTTCTCTGATAACTCTAGAGTGAAATGCTTCGCCCAAATCGATACCAATCTTATTTTCCTCTGTAGTGCTCAGAAAGCGATGCATATATTTCCTACGAATTCCACTCTGCCAAATTGTCTTGGATAGAAAACTTGCGTTACCTATAGAGCCGCGCAAATTGGAAATGAAATAAACTCAGGCAATGCATGGCAGTGACAAATTAATTGTGAACTAAATTTCGAAACGCACATTTTTTTCATTAGCACAAGCAGGTGAATATAAAGGTTGAAATACCTCATTTGCAAGGCAGTTATTTCAAAAATGGGTTATTTGCGACTGCTTTCATAATAGGCAATATTTCATCTGTATAAGTGGAACAAAAAAAACTCTATCACAAATAATAAGCAGCGAACTATACTCATGGATAGACTACACTACACGTTCCCCTTTAATGATTTTCTCAGCCACGTATAGCCATGCCAGAACAAGCAAGAATAAGAAAGGTGAGGAGAACTATTTGAAATAGGTTGGATCCGGAGGTAAAAGGACCCATACCTCCCTATCAATTCATAACTTTTGCTATTTCCTTATTCTTGAATACTTCCCTTACCATATTGATATTTTTAGGGTGTTTAAAGTAAAATGGTAAATATTACTCTGCATCTCAAATTAGAAAATCTAACTAAGATGTGCTTCGGACGGGACAACATATTCGGGAACATCATAAGATGAGATGAAATTAAAAATTAAAAACTAGCTTCAAAGGACAAGTGGAAGAGAAAAATGGCAAAGGAAGGCGTACAAGAGGTGTATGTAATGTATGTCTATGACGGATGTACAACAGAAGACATATCAGACTTGAAAGCAACCCTGGCAACTATCGTCCAATGTCTTTAATATCGATCGTAGGCAAGATACTCGAGCATATCGTCGTTAGCAATATCTTGACTTCCTTGCACAGTCGTAACTTCCTCCAAGGGTGTACGCACGGCTTCCGAAAAGGTAGAGCATGCGAAACACAGTTCGTTCTTCACACTCTTTTTCGTGACGTTCTCAATTCTGAAGTGAAGTACTTGAGAGTTACGATAACTTCAAACCTCTCGTGAAGAATACATATTTATATAAGGAATATTTGCACCATATCTCTAAAGAAATTAGGATTTGTCGTGCGCATTGTGCGAAGATTTTTGGATAAGAAAGCAAAAGAACGATGCAATTTCGTCCGACCACACCTTGAATATGCAGCGAGATGGTATCCGGTGCAGAAGGACTTCCGTGAAGTGAACTGTATCCGTGAAAGGAATAAAATACAAAGGAAAGCTGCGCGATTCGTCAAATACTGCTACGGGCTTACAGGCAGCGTTACCCAGATGTTAAGCGAATTAGGCTGGGGGCCGCTAGACTTGGAGGCTGCGCGAAAAGTTTGGATTGCTTGAACAATCTATCCATAGGATCGACATGGAGAACAACGTCTTAGTGCTCCTCTATATTTCCAGGTCCGACAGAAGCGATACATTAAGAGAGATATTATGCCAAACAGAGAGATATGGGAATTGGTTTTTACCCCGAACCGTAATCCACTCCCTGCCACCGCTCTCTAGTGGCTAAGTAATATAATATAAATCTTGGAAAATGCGTAAAAAGCGTGCCTCGTGCTGCTGCACTAATTTTTTTTACTTTCTTGCACTAGCAAGGCAATACTTTTTTATTGAAATATTGCGATCCAGAAGAGACAGAGACATATAATTTCCGAGGGGTGCTTATATATATCCCACCATATGTTAAATCCTATTGTCTAAATTATTGGTAGTAATTATGTGTGCTCGATAAATTTCCAATCTATCCACCTATTCAAAATACAAAGTTCACGAAGATGAGTCAAGCTTTGACTGAGTAATAACTCACGAAAATAGAAAAAAGAAATAGAAATACATCGTGAAGTGGAAGTGATGCGTCTCAAACCATGCACCGGGAATTCTAGAAACCAACCTATGTTGTTCATTGCGAATTCCTGTCATCATATATTTGATGAATTTTCAATTAATGTAACTTCATGATTCACTGCTGGCATCTGCCGAACTTTTTTGAACTATATATCACGTATATTGTACACAAAAAGTTCAGTTGCCAACGAGTATACATATTCATTTTTCAATTTTCACCACGCGAGAAAATTCAATTCCAATTTCGCCCTCTCGTTCACACTTCCTTCCGAAACCCATCGACAGGTCTACCAATGATAAATTCGACGTCGCGGATGACAATGGATAATTGAGACGGAGAAGGGTGGATTCTTGCTGGGAGGACACTATGGAAACGACTGGAATAAGCTCTCGAGACAGATGGGGAAGCCGCGCGGGCACCGCATATCATTTGGCTCCCCAGGCCGAAAACCGTTTGACACCACCGTCGACAACCTGACACTCGTACACCAATTCAATCGGTTCCTGGGGATAGGTGGATAGATTGGCTTGCTCCAGTGGGATATTGCTCTGCAGGTTCACGACGAAGTCGGAAGAGACGCAATAAAAAAGAGTAAAATTTGGAGAGAGAAAGAGGAAGGGCGACACACATGGAAAAAATTCAAGAAATAAGGAAAACTTCCAACGCGGTTTCATCAACAGTAGAATTTGCTTGAGCGACAGAGTAGCACTAGAGGCAAAAAGCAATAAGAGAAATACAGATAACAGTACTAAGTTCAGAAATCGGTTCAAACCAATTGTGTTGTATACCAACCAATGCTGTTGACTACAAATTTCTGTACTCACGTATTTGATGATTAAGTAAACTAATTTCATGCCTCAGTGCTGGCATTTACTAAACTAATAACACTATAGATGGCGTCCAATGTATATACTTAAATGCATTTACCAACCAGAATACATATCAATTTTTTAACGATTCATCTAAGTTCTAACGCAATCCACAATTGCTTCGCTGTCTTGCCATGTGTGAGCATTATCCCAACTTCATGCTGCTTAAAATATTTTTTTTAGCCAGAGAAAATTGTAAGAAAATTCCAAATGCTCACAAACAGTTAAGTGATGACAAGGTTTAACATTCCAAAAAAGTGAAAAATTCAAGATGATAGCGTTGTGTTTTAACAAGTAGTGAGTCAGATAATAGACCAGATCAAGCGGGAGATGAATCCCCAAAAATGTCGTGTTATTGGTAGCTATATTTCGAGATATTGGTAGCTGTATTTTGTTTTACTGGTAGCTACCTCCAACTTTGAGGACACCACGTCTATATTTATTATATAATACCTAGTATCAGATTTAATATTTACCATACCATGCACGTCCCTAATTTTATTGCTTTTAACAAATAGTACCCTTTCACATCGATCCAAGATATAAAAATATCTATTTACCGTAGTTAAAGGTGAAAAAATATTACATTCAAAACGCTATGTCGACCTTTTGAAGAATAAAAAAAAACAAAATAAAGCTCATGAAAATAATGAGTAATCATAAGAAATTATATATAACATAGAAAATGAGAGGTATTCCCTTACTTTGTAGGAGATATTTGAGGAGAAATTAACCCACACATTATACCGTTATAAATTAGCAAATATCAAACACCGTATTTTTGAAAGACTTAAATTAAAGCCCTTTTTAAACAGTAAAAGAGGGTTTCCAAAAGGAAATACTACATTCATCAATATTCTTTCCTTGCCTTCCTTGCACCTTTCACCTGTTCTCGCAGGATTATGCGGTGGCAAGGGCGATATTCAACTTAAAGGTGAGAGGGAAGGGCTTAAAATGTTGGGATACCACAGGATTTGAGGAAGGAGACTGGCGAGTCAAAACTCGACCGCCTGAATGGGCGAAGCCCCAAACCAATATACTAGAGGGATTTTGTTCAGCTTTGAAAACAAATGCCCCGTGGATCATGGTGGATCCCATGTCCCCTGCCAATCGATTCACTACTCCCCTTAAAGATCAGCGTGCGTAACATTTCACTACATCACGTGTTGAGGATGAAATTTAAATGTTTATAATATATCTCGAGAAAAAATGAAATAGGGATTTCCCAAGGAAAACTTTTACAGACTTACAGAATATAGAGATTTGAAAAAGGCTTAACCTTGTGGAATTACAACATATCAATAAAATAAAATTTACATGCAACTTTCTACAAATAATTTAACATCAAGACAGCTTATAATGTATTTCGAACAATCTTCAGATGTTTTGTATCGGTTTTGCCTTATCTTCCGTACTGTCTTCCCTTACCCGAATAAATCAAAAAATGTATAGAAACAGGTCTCGCAATTTCAGTATTTGTGGAAAATGACCGGTAACCATTTTCATCGGCAAACTTTAATTTATTACTATTTATAGCGGTAGTCTCATACTTAATGTTCCCGAGATAGATTTTAATGTTTATTCCATGCATATGAGCAAAGTGGAAGGAAGCTGTGGGCAAACTGAAAAGAAAATGCTGAACTTAGTCCCAAATTAATAACCACATAGTATTAGTAGTAATAGTATTTACTTTGAGGATACATAGCAAACTCATTTTTCTCCTCTTCCATTGTTTGGAAAAAGCAAGTTGTTCTTTAAGTTATTGATGAATTTGAAAAATATAAATGTTAACTGATGAACATTAGTTAATAACATAAGGAAAAAACCTCATGAAATGTATCGAGCATTGGATTCAATGCAAAGAGTGAAATTAATGTCGTACTTATCGTTTCTCACGCCTCCAATTAAAACAATTAAATGTTAATACAAAGTTAAGCGTGGAGTCAATTCAATATCTTAGTTTCATAAGCGTTATCGCGTTGTAGTACACAAACTTGTGTAATTGGTTATGGCTACCGTCAATAAGTAAATTCATGAATTTAATTTCATTATCTTCATTCTCCCACTTGGCGCTTGGAACTAACGTCCAGCAAAAATAAAAATAAGCACCAACAAATATGAAATCTTTTGACGTCGGATGATGTAGAGTATGATATTTATACTGAATGAACCCAACCGCACTTCTGTCATGATAAGACCCAATCATGCTCACAATGTAGTCTGCGGCAACGAGGCCATGCAATTTTCAAGATACAAATCCTACAAATAAGTTTCTCTCTGAAATTTTTATACGATTGTACAACTCCGAGAGGGTTGATAGACACTTGTATTTTCCAGGTGATTTCAGTGGTACAGTTAACATGTATGTGGTATGATACGGTAGATTAACAATGAATGAAGATAACCTCCCTTCTCAATGGTCTCCCAAGCAGCCGGATAAGTATTTCAAATTCTCTTGGGTTAAGAAAAAATAAAGACAACCCGCTGAATGACGATCTTCCTTAGGAGATCTAGTCAGATAAAATTAAACAATTACATTACATTTGCATTTACTTAGAGCCTTTGCGTCTTTTACATCTTTTACAGAGTTGCTCTAGTTAATTTACTTTGAGCAGATGAACTGTCACGCTTAATTTAATTTCATTTCAACTTCATTAACTGCCAACATGTTCCGCCTCGTTCAGCCAATAAGTCCATGATTAATCGGCAAGGACGGGAACAGTAGCAATTTGAGAAGATATTTCTTCAGTGATGAAGACGGTGTTCTTGGGTGAAAACTTAAATTGTGGAACAATTTCACGGTAGTAGAGTTCTAATAGTAGTAAAAATTTTACTTAGCTATTGCTTAAAATATCTTAACTATAACTTAAAAAGGTATTTCAAACAAAATTAAAAAAAGCAAGTATAACAATGGATAACTACAAAATATATGCAATGACGATATGTATAAATAGACATTGAAATCGTGTATCAAACAATCAAATGAAGATGGCGCGTCAAAGTGACTTAAAAAACACACTAAGTAATTGAAAAATGAATTATCCTAGGCTGACAACGTAGAGTTTAAGAGAATTAATGAGCGGCTTAAGGTGATCTGCTTATTCTTTCAAGATGTCTAGTGCTGATCGCCGGAGGGTACAGTTTAGCCACACGATTTTGGAGTACCTACTCCAAAAAAGATTATCCTCATTTTCTTAATATTAAACTAATTTATCAACTATTTTTAAGCAAGCCAAGATTACGCGATCAAATGTTTTGCTGAAATACAAAACCATTTTTCTCTGCCACGTGAAGAAAACAACTATTTTATAGATAGCACTAAACAAATACATAAAGCCTATTTCCAGGATTATAATTTAGTTAAGCATTATTAGATACTGACAAATTACAACAAATGGGAGATAATTGTCAAATATTTTCAAGGATAACGCCATATCCTCGAATAGAAGATAGCACATGGATAATATTTTCATTTTCCATTCTTTTAGAGAGACCGTAAACAACCAAACGAAGCTATTTTCAACATCTTCTTTCACCATTGTTTTCTACTTTTTTCGTGTCGAAGGATTAATGGAGACCCGAATTTCACGGATTGCCAATAGGAGTAAATAAATAAAAAAGGTATAAGAAAAAAACAAAGGGTTGCGGGAATTGGGCCATTCGTGGAAATTGAGCTCCCCTATTCGTCGATCGGCATTGATCGGCAGTTCTACTAATCCGCCGATCGAGCCTTTTTTCCCCGGGATGGCACTCGAATCAAAATATTTCATCAAGACAAAGGCACATCCACAGTTTTAATCTCTCTCCTCTTCCCCGATGCTACCCTCAGCAACATGTTACCTCTTTACCACTGTCTAAAATATCAATCACTCCCGCAAATACCCCGGTACACCTCTGTTTGAACGACCGTTCACTCATACCTGGTGGCCGAATCAACGAATTGATATCCCCAATGGACATTTAAATTTCCTTTAAAGTTTGGTGAAGGTAACTTCTCGTGAAAAGAGAGTACTTGAGTGAAAATTAAGGGGGATTAATAAGGAATTTTTAGAAATAAATGATTAGTGGAGGCTGACAAACTTTAGAAATCCAAAGTAAGATATGAAGAACACAGTTTGCACTCTCCCACATAAATATTAGTTTATAAATGTGTCATCATGTTACACTACACTGCATCAACATCATCACTAACATAGATGCTAGGCATTCCGGAATTAATAGTCGACCCTCCTCTCACCATGTCTTCAACTCTCTTCCCCATCCTTCTAACTCAGGAATAGGGCCATATTCTCCATCCATCTCCACCAACCTTACATGACTATTTATTCCGGCATGGTTAATTTCTGTCCATGGTTAGTCCTGATGACGCTGCAATGCAGTGATATATGCAATGTGCAGTGATACATGAAATCGGTAAATTCTTGAGAGAGAAATGCTCGTTACATTCACATTCATTTAAATATAAAATTCGAATTTCTGTTCATTTATTTCTTCTTTTTAAGCACCAATCAAAATAAATTACCGCGGCAATAGCACTTGTGGCAACCGATGGCTTAAAAAAATGGAAAATGCTTCTCAAATATTTTTGTCAAAAAAAAAAATCCAAGTCAAAAAGTAGGGCCAATCAGAAAAAAAACTTCTGTAACTATAAAGAAACACGTCCATTGGAGAAAAAAAGTAGCAGAATTTATTTTCGGAAGCTTAGTTTAAATTTTCAAAAGCTACGGAAGATTCCACTATATTATATTTTATCTTGCTCTATAAAACAATTTATAAATAAATCTTCAAATAACCAGAAATTAACATTTTGGCAAATGAAAATGGTTGGCAATGATTGGTTAGATAAATTACATATAACAAAGAATTATTTACGTAACATAAGAAAATTATTTAAATGTTATTATTATGGTGCAGTAGTTGGTGTTCATTTTTAATGATGCTGAATTTTTAAGAACTAGAATTAGGTAGTAAGGTCCTGCTAAAATACTAAGACAACACGCAACTGTAGAAAATTTTGGTCAATTGAGCCGAAACCAATCACCACTCAAGTGACTCGAATGAGGAAAACTGTTTTCTACTCCTAAATAAAAATGATAATTTCCATTCACTAAACATCATAATGACTTCATGACCACTGAGTCTATCACGCTAACTGCACTTCCTAATCCGATACACAAAGAGGTATTTAAAAATGTTTAAGTGATAAGCATATCTGCATGTATGTACGATACGTATGGTCAAAGCTCCCTGGCGGAGAGGCTATATAAAAATATTGTAAAGGAATATTTAAGGATTTTTGTAAGAATATTTTAAAGGAAATGCTATTGTTTCTGATGTAATAAGTTGTAACACTTGATTTTGAGTTGTTTTGAGTTGCATGTTGGTGTGACGATTGATGGGCGAAGGACAATGAAGCGGGCAATAATAAGCAGCAGAGGTGGAATGGAGCAATCGTTATTAACGGCGCGGGGAGGAGAGAATGGGAGTATGGTTGTAAAAGTTGTGGCGTGCGGGTGTGTCTTTGCTCCCGAGCTTTTCGCTGAGAGGTACGTTACCTTTAACTTATAAAAAGTGTTTATAAAGTGTATTAACCAAATTTTTGAAGTTTGAAGAGGAAATTAAAAACGTTACAAATTCAAAAGTGAATTTTTAATAAATAATATTGCAAAATGTAACATTTCTCATCACTTATTGGCAAAACATCTATTATCTGGAGTAGGGTTTCATTGAACTCAAGGAAATTAAGATGAATAACGCTATAGGATCGTATATTGGCAATATCTCTGAGAACAGACAATTAGGCGCGTGAGTCCATGCATTAACAGGGAGTGGGATTAATGAGAGGAGGAGGAAAGAAAAGACAATGAGTCCAAGCAGTTAAGGTTCATTTTTTCAGCGTAGGTTTTTTCCAACAAGAATGTAAAAGTCACCTTACTACCACAGAGTAATTGGGTATTTTACTCTTAAGAGGAGGAAATAGGAATGAGAAAAGACGAAGATAGGGAGGAGGAAAAAGAAATTAGAGGGAAGAGGATTGGGCACAAGAGAATGTCATATGGTGAGCGGCTATCTGAGAGCCTGATTTCACCTCTTGCCGCTTCCGCATTTGAGACAAAAGCACTTTAGGCGGACGGATGGATAAACGGAGATCAAGGAAAGAGATAGAGCGGGGCCAACATGCCGCCCGTCCAGACCCCAGCATCTCGTCAAGCCAAGACAGTCGACGTCGGCTCCACCCTAAATCACCGCGATTCCTGGAAAGGTAACCCGAGTCTCTTATGCTCCTTGTGCCGTGCTGGAATTGGATGATCCGTGGATATTAAAGAGGAGACGCTCATGGCTAAGATAATTTTCTACGCGTTGAAACAATGCCAAGGATAATTCATCTACGATGTAGTTAATAGGCCAAAATGGGCGTTTAAATAGCAGATTGAACTACCTAAGAAATTACGAAAAAATAAATCTACACAATGGTAGATATGTATCTTTACAATATAGTTAAGAACGTATGCAACGCGGAAACCTAAACAGTGGCCAGCCTTAATAAATCCATAATTTAATAAATTAAAGATCAAATATTGGGAGTGCAGTTGAGGGAAGGAATAAATAGAATATTTAAAAAATTTATAAAATTTATAAAAAGGCGCCTATTACTTTTCAATAAATTAAATTCACAAAATTTCAATAAAACAGGAAACTTAAAGGGATGCTTGGTTTTATAGCTGAGGTTGCTCTAACTACCCAAGTCTTCATTAACTGAATGCCATGCCGTTCAACAAAATAAAGTATAAATCAAGTAAGTGATTTACGTTCTAATAACAATAAAAATCGAAGGGTCATAAAATCGCAGCCAGAGGTAAATATTGCTGGAAGATATGAATCTACAAACTCCTAACAATGATAATTGTCATTGTGTTATAACCTCGAATAGAAGATTGAATTTTGAATCCATTAATGTCTCATTGGATCAACTTTAACATTAAACTATCATCTCAGCCTATATTAAAGAAAAATGTCCATTTAATATTTAAAGACCATCTATGAGAAATGCCAAGATTTATTCAAATACATCAATCTAAAGTCATATTTTGCAGAAAGACTAGCTATGTACAAATCCCATTATTTGTTCAAATGAATATTTATTACGTAGTTAGATAGCCGCCGAGGAACAAAAATCTCGTCATTTTCATGCAAAATTCCAATGTAAGCATTCCTGATTTTACGTAGGAACTTCAGCGTATGTGCTGCGGTGCCCATTATTATGTAAAATAAGACCGGGATAATACATTCATTTCATATTGTTTTTTGAGTTATGAACAATTCAATTCTATTTATAAAACTTGTCACGTTAGCTATATGAAATCAGCACAACAGCAGGCTCATAGGCTATGAAAAGCATCAGTTAACAAATAATAATCATTGAATATTCAAAATTCTGTGTTCCTCAACTTATTTAACGCCGCAACGATTTTTTTGAATTTTAACGAACAACGAAATCTTGTTTTAATTGATATTTGAAAAGCACTTTGCTTATTCAGCCCTGAGGACTTTAGATAAGTGATCTAATGATCCGCCAACAACTATGTGAAGTAAAACCCGGAGGCAAATGGGGAGAGGAGGGGAGAATGTATATGAACTACTCGACATGGCAGGCGAGGAAATCTTATTTCATTACGTATATAAAACAATATTTTACATTAAATATAGAAAAGACAGATGGTAAGGATTAGGCGAGCACTGGGCGAGAAGGGGATTGCAAAACCGTGGCAGAGGGAAGAATCTAACATGATATGTGACATGATGTGGTGGAAGTTATTAATATTTGTTAAATGAAATTGTTGTTACAAGAAAGCGCTACGGGCTCAAATAAATTAAGGGGAAAGATGTTTCTTTAAACTAATAGAGCAAATAGTGCTTGACAGGTTAGGGATGGAGAGGAAGCCAATAGGATCTATATGAAGAATGAAAGGGAGTGTGAGTCGTATTGTATTTTGAAGAGGTAATTCCGAGCTGGAAGCGGAGACAGTCAGGGGTATCGTCAACTGCCTATCTTAAAGGATAAGATACTTAAATACTTATAATAATCCGCCCGGAAAACACTACACTAAAAATACGTTTTGTTTGCAATAATTCAGTTACGTTTGCGGGAGTTTAGGGGCAATTGAGTTCCTGGGGCCCTTCCTTCGAAAATTTGTTGCAATAAGCGCCAGAAAACAGCATTTTAAGGACTATGCTTCACTATGATGTTCTGATATTTCTAGAGGTTACGTACTTTTTTCGGAAAGTTGGGGAGGTCAGGCTGGCCCCCCAAACTCCGTCCATATAAGTACGGTTAGACATGGAGGGAAGTTCGATGGCATAGAAGGATCTGTTCGAAGCCACCGTTCGGGTTATCGCCTTGAATGGGTTACATTAACGCGATGCAAGGTGCTGCGATAGACCCAGTGAAACGACCTGGCACAGACCCTCGCTCCACATCACCAGATTGCCATCATGTGCAAGTCCCACGGGAATCCACACAGGAGAACCACCACCAAAGGTCTGCCTGAGGTAACACAGAAAGACTGCGGGCGTTCATTAGTCACGTTCGTACGACCAGGAGATAACGAGGGACGTTTCCTTTTTCCATTGGCTGCGAAAACGTGATGGATTGGAATATAACTCTCACATTGAGAGGCTCAAGCGAACCAAATTCGCAACAATACGCCGTGAATGGCTCATAATTCTTCAGATAAAAATAAAATTTAGAATTCATTTCAGAAGACAGCTAGAATACAAATGAAGTTTAAAATCAAGCATACTCGTTGGTATTGGCGGCTGAACACAGCATGTACACTTTAAACTCAACTATGGCAGTTTAAAAAATTGTTGAAGATTTATAAATTTAAAAGTTTATTTTATATTTGCAAAATAAAACTATGAAATCGAAAAAAATTATATTTAAACATTTCAAATACGAGAAACCCATGCTAAGGTATACCATTGCATTCACGCTGAACCACAAAAAGCAAAATATTATCGAAGGAAATCATGCAGACTAATTCTTCCCTCCTATAAATAATAATGATGCCAGTAAGTGCGGAAAAAGTACTGATGAGTTAAAAATAGATACTTCAAATGCATATTTATTTCTCGTAAAGATATCCGCACAATGTGTAAAATTACAATAATTGATATATATACTGCCACATTTTTCTTCCATGAAGCATAACCTAATTTTAAGCTCCAGAACATATGACTCATCGTTGCCCCTGTAAATCAACATGAATTAAAGAATGGAAGATACTCCAGAACCGATATAAGATTTCAAGTTCAAGGTGCGAGTTTTAATGGTACGATGATTCATAAAGCTGATTCAAGCATGCCTCTTTTAGCTAAGGCTTCTACGCTGTTATTAGTACGTCAATAATATCAAGAAATGAATTTTATGGAAGCAATAATAGGTATCCTTTAAGCGCCATAGCTTGTGTACTAGTTAAATGAATAAAAATATTACATCTAGCTAAAAATATTTGCGGCATAACCGAATAGAAAATGAGAGAATTTCGTTCGATTCCATTAAATTTGAAATGAATTTGCCGAGGAGTATGCAGTTTTTAGTATATATTGAAAATTAGCTGTGAGACTGCCAACCAAAATAGTATATAATACAAATATTATCTCCTGGTTGATGCAGTGTTGTCGGCTACATTGCTACTTATACAGCAGTTAAGTTTGGATTACATTTGAAAACTTAGTCAAGTATTATAAAAGACAATACGTTTAAATAATCGCAATGAATATTTACTACCAACGACTACAACTTAAAAGACCGCTCCAGGTAACTAATTAGAAATTTATTCTTTCCCGAGCTAAGGTTTCAGTTTTTTCAGGTAATTCTATAAAGAAAGAAAATTATAATTCATCAATGATCTAATAGAAAGCCCAAAAATGGTCGTTAAAATACCATATTGAATGATTACAATATGAAAAATAAAAAGCTAGAATTTGATAGTAAGTATGCAGATATAAAATATACTTTTAAAAAATTATAATAGAAATGCGAACTTCGAATTTCTAAAGGGTAATGGTTAAAGCTAGTCTATGTTTTACATACCAATCGTCATAACGGCTGCTGAAGAAGATAAGCGTAGATGACAAAATGACGTCGACAGTTTGTAACGAGACCACCATAGTTGCCTAGAAAAGCATTTTTCGAATCTATGTAAGTTCATTAAAACTCCAAATATAATTCCATGAATAATTAACTGGTGCTGGAATGAAGTAGTAAGTTTATGAGGAACCAAAATTTAGGACTCCAAATAAAAATTTTAAATTTTAGATTAAAGGACTATGAAGGAGACACTCGTAATACTGAAGAAAAGTTTCCTAATTTCTAGGCCTAGGTCAAATTATTCTGAAGGAAGCGAAAGAATTCGGACAGCGTTAAAGGTGAGCGTAAAGAAAAGAGTAGCATACTTTTTCATGAAAACCACGACCTCATTAATACTACTTCCTATTCATTGATAAGCAATGCATTTTTCCTCAAAGATAATGATTAACATGACAATTTTTCTTACCAAAGTTTGAGATAATACATGGGATGCCACGTATTAGAAGGAAAGAGAGAAAAAAATCATGCATAGAATATACCATTCTCATTCCTATTGGCTAATTTTACTTTTCAGCCTGGATGTAATCTCGATGGAGATGTTACCATTGGGCAAAGTGTTCCAATTAGACTTTTACCTATTCCTAGAATCATAGATATTGTATAAGACTTCCAGAAAGAGAGAGCTGTGGATTTAGTGCTAAAGCAATAAGGCTCGAATAATAATAGTAAAGATTCGGATAATAAAGAAACTCTTGATAAAAAAGAAAAAAATGACTTAAGGATTGAATCAGAGCAACTAAACCTACAAGCAGGCAAGATTTATCATCCCTCAAATCCATTTCTCAAATGTATCTTTGGCATATGCATGTGAATTATAAGTCCAATGCCATCAATCCAGCAATGCTTTTGCAAAAATAAAAACTGAAGATATGGTTAAAAAACAAAAAAAATCGTGTTTCAATTTTTTTGGGTTAATTTCCATTATTAAGGTCTGAAACTTTGGGGAAACACCTAACGTTTGATGCACTTTAAGTGTGAATTTTTTATTTTCAAAATATCCGGGGGCACTTTCCACCATCTTAACCTGTTAAACCCTTTAGCTTTACATATTAAAGAAAATCAAAAAGGTACTTTAACATGTTCATTGGCTCAAAAATATATTCATATAAATTCGTATTTATTTTACATCGGTTTGTAATGAAAGTTCTTTGACCACATTACTATAAAATATTCAAGAAAAGCGATAATAAAACATAATAAAAATTGAACCGCTAAAAACTAATAGCAATTTCAATTATACGGCCGAATATCATACATTAGAGAGTTTCTAGACTTAAATCAATGCGTGACGATAGAGACCATAGCATTGCAATCTTTAATTGGCCTAATTGTGTGTATAATATAACGAAGTCTAGCAATTTAGGATAAATACAAAAACAACACCTCTCTATTTTTATTTAGCCATTGATCGCCTCATAGGTAACAGATACGGCAGTGCATATTGAATAGTATGGTAAGTTTATAGTTTGAAAAGCAGTAACTAATTGTGCAATAGTTTGCGTTGAGCTTAGGGTGTTTAATAGTTGATCAATAATCAGCTAAGAGATTCTTCGTGGAAACATTTGTGGATTTTTTCCCTTAAGATCAAAACTTTTGGAATAATTCTCCGAGTGATTGGAATAATTTTAAGGTGGCCCCAAAGTAACCCAACTGATGCTGGTGGCTTTATCAAGAGAATCTGGTAACCAAGACATCTTTATTCATATTTATGTGATGCCCGAGGAAGAAGAAGAGAATGTTAGGAGGAGGGTTTGGCTGGTAACTTCGATGTTGTTTCTCAGGATTACTGGTAGCAACGCGCGGCTTACGTTGAGGCCGGTGTCCCTTTTAAAATAATTCATATCTTCTTGCTACCAGTATTGGTCGGGAAACCTTTTGGCCCACCAACACAATGACAAGTAGAATTATCTCCTAAGTTTTTGACCAAAGTAAGGAAATTGACAATTTAATGTAACTACTAACGCGTCCTTCATAATTACTTCATTTTTAACCGAAGAAAATACAGCAGTCTCGGAAATTATACTTCAACAAATGCGATTTTAATAAGAACAGAAGTTAAGACCAATATTTCAAGAATGTTACCGGCTACATAGTTCTCTCAAAACTTTCAGGAGTACAGATTCACATTTTATCCTGGGTTAAAATATCTAAATGATACCTTTCATCAAAACAGATGAGGAGATACAATCATTTAAAAAGTGTGCATCCTATAATAATAACAAGGTAAATAGTTGCAAATGTCTAAAATATTTGTAATTTGGCAATCATTATGCCTCAGAATTGCTCCAAAAGCTAAAGAATAAAATTTATAAATATTCATTCCTAAAGAAAGTTTATCTCAGAATTCAGGTGGAATTCCGATCTTTCCAAGAATTTATGATAAAATACCAATCGGCGTCGTTTCACTGCTTATTCGAGGCAAAAATCATAACTCTACTTCCTGATATGACCGCGCCGCTTGTTCCAAGAATTTCTCGCGCGTCCTGGTTTTGCCCCAAACTGGTGGCTTTGACCACATTCATTTGCTCGAGAAGCTCGCCTACCCGTGGAGAAAGTCACAAAGGACGCTCATAACGACTCCACTAATACCAACTTGCGCGGTACGGAATCGAGATACATAATGTATACCTCAGAAAAAATAGTAGGAGGAGAAGTAATCTGGCGGAATAAAGTGGGGTGAAGTCCCTCTTTACTCGACAAAGACCATTGAGATGAACTTGAGGGAAAACGGCGGAGCACTGCGGAGATGATATACGAAACCATACCACAGAGTTGCAACGGATTGCTGGAGATGTAAGTAATTGAACACCAGCATAAAATCTTGAACAAATTACAAATTATTTAATGAAAATGTATTCGAAATTTATTTTAACTGATTCTTATCCTAATCTCCTTTTTATTATTCCATAAGTCTCTGAAACGTCATACAGGCTTGTAATTTTTACTTTAACGTAATTTTTGAAATATCTATTAAATTAATTATTCCAGCTACTAGGTGTATCCCCTACAAAGCTGCGGCAAACTAATTCAATTTATCTGAGAATGTTCTCCATGCTCCACGGGTAAGGATTGTTCCAAAGCAAATAAAGATTAATACCATTATAAAAGATTAAAAAATTCGTACATTAGCGCAACTGATATGTAACTCCATTCTCTTCGTTCACAACAGAATAGATTGGGAGACATAATATTATCTGTAAAAGTAAAGAAGAGCAACATAATTTTGATTTTATCATACTCACAGTACATTCCAGGCTGAAAGTAACCGACAATTTACACGCAATAATGAATTTTCTTTGCTGTGTTTTTGCTTCTAAGGGAATACATATCCGGGAGTTAAAATATTAATAAATGCCATGCTGAAAAGGTTAATTGATTAGGTTAATTTTTAAAATATTAATTAATTACTACCCGTTATTACTGGTGCACCGGGTTAGCAAAGTCTAGGAGTAGCAAGAGCGGAATAGTAAAAGCCGTAAATATTACAACTCATTGTGCTTAATATCGACCGTTTTCTAAAATAAAAAATACAGAGTCTAAGTAATAACTATATCAACGACACTTAAATCGGATCAAAATTCCTATTATATTGGACCAATCGCAAGAGATATAAAAAATGAACTAAGAAAATTCAATATAAAAAGTTTGGAATAAAATGGCTCTGGTAACACAAGCTGGAATCGAAAATTGAAAGGAACCAAAATAAAAATACTACGGATAGGATAAAAATCATGCATACGACCTCAAGTTAATTAATCAATAATGTGATCATTATCAACTATCCCATTTTAACATCAATAATTCAAGAAAAACCGAAGCACTTCCCCAGCTAAATGATGCAGATTTTTTACTAGAACGCTCAAGAAATTCTAAAATTTCCATAAACATTATCTTAACACGAACTGCGCAATAACATGCGGGAGAAAATACATTGGATGAAATATTCCTGTTATTAAAATATTTACATGATTTACCATAAACGTAGACTCGACAGTTTCTCATATCCCGTTGACAGTCATCACTGCTCTCTTGCTAAAATTCTCCCTAGAAATAATTAAAATAGCATCTTAATGGTAAAAACGAAACATCTGAAATCATATATTAACATTGATAACGACCGACAGCTTTTGAATGTTCAGTTAATGAAAATTATCAAATTTTTAAGTAAAACTTTGGAGATATTGTGTTATGAAAAGTATTTAAATTAATTAAATAAAAAATATATCTCTCATTTTGGTTACAAGAAATAATTAATTGTTACCTACATCAAAGGTTAGATTTTAAGTGACCCAAAAGACCAGAGCAGATTGATCTATGAGAACCTTCCCTTCGAAACTCTAGACAATTAATTTGCTGATTCAATTATCAATTCAATCTGCTAGTTTATCACAAATAGGATACAATAAAAACACCCATGGTAAATAACTGTGAGTTTTGCAATAGTTTAGCATCCGTACAAGTTTAGCGATTTTTTCTGTGACATTGTCCACATTTTGTCAAGGGTTGCAGTGACAAAGCAAAGAGAATATAGCGACTGATAAATGAGTATACAAATCTTACAACGATACTCAAATAACATTGCTAAGAGATGGCGACATTAAAAACGGAATGATTGAGTTAGAAACGGATAGGTATTAACATAGGCGGATCCAGGGGGGGGGGCACGGGGGCACGTCCCCCCCCCAGACCCTCAAAAATATGCAAGATTTTTAATACGGTCCCATTATCATTGCATTCGTTTTGTATTACGAGGTATCCTTGTGCCCCACCCAGAACAAAATCCTGGATACGGCCTTGCTTGTGCCCCTCCCAGAAAAAAATCCTGGATCCGCCCCTGGGTATTAAGACGCATTCGGAAGATATGGGGAAATCGATTATGAGGATACTAATAGTCTGCACGGAGATGAAATTGGGTGCACGACGTGGATGCTTCGAGATTCCGTGATATGTGCAGCTGCGATATCCATTCAGATTTCAATTGGAGGCGCAGCCAAGAGAGGTCCATTCCAAACACGCAGGACAAGCACGCGGTCCCCTTTTCCCCGACATAGGACCGACGTGATCAGACTTCGGAACACTGAAGAGGATCGGTGTTTCGCGGCAAAAATACATGATTGGACTCCAGGAAATCAGGTCAATGCTCGTTGGCACCGCTGAGTTAACCTGCATTTTCTTTCGTCAGATTTTGTCAAAGGTCAAATCGATAATTGAGAGAAAACGATTGATAAAAGTGGGCACGATCCATTAAAATTTCCTCAAAAAGTTGTCGCAAAATAAGGTGCTCCATAACCAATGTACATTACAGTGACATAATCGAGCATGGGCTCTGAGGTACTTGATCATTCACCAAAAGATATCCTACGTCTTATTTAAGCCCAATGCTAAACCTAGGCCACGTCAAATCAAATGACGTTGTTTAGGACGCAGAAAGTGAGATTCACTAATAATTAAAGCTCTACATAACCCACAAAGAAAACTCGATCGTTATCGGAAATTTTTAAATTGAATTGGAAAGTTTTAATTCCTAAATTTTCAACATTTTACCGAAAGAGTCTTGGTTTCAGAGAGCAAACACACTATCTTTAACGCAAATAATCATTTATTTTTAGCAGAACGGGCATTGTGTTTTATGGTCAGTTGCAACTACAGTCAAACAAAAGATATAGAAGTTGACGGTTTTTTTTTTCTAAATTAGTGATACCGATCCTTTCGGTCAAACATAAATTATACAAACACTTTGATTGTTAAACTAACTTAAAAAAGAAATCGTTATGAGAAAAAAAAAGAAATAAAAAAACAAACATTTCACAAACAAAATCAACCTCTGTAAATAATATTAACATCTAATAAAGAACTGTATATTTCAATGACATAATCGCGCATGGACCACGAAGTATTTGCTTATTCACCAAATAATGTTTAATGGACTATTTAAGTCCTGTATTGAACCTCGTCTATAATGAAATGTCATTACACAATAAAGTAGCACGCAAGGTTCATTAACAATTAAAGCTCAGGCCAGTTTCTAGTGCTCGTTACCACTTGGACTGGACTTCGTAATTTTAAAGTGAGCTCTTGTCACAGGCAGAAAGAGACAAAATTATTATTATATAGTACAAGTTACAAGTTGGCTATTTGCCAGGTGGTAACAGGTTATACAAAACAAAAAGAAAAACAAAAATATAGCAAATGAGAAATACATTACCAAAATGAAACTGGAAAGTATTAAAATTCAGTGATATTAATTTTCCAATATTAATCCTCTACACCTCTTTTTGAAAATCCTTACGTTGTAAGGGTAGGGCTTAAACAGTTGTGCAGGGAGTCTATTCCATTCCGTAATCGTCCTGTTGAGGTACGAGAATTTCTTTACGTTAGTCCTTTGCGGCCGGCATTTCATCTTGAATTGGTGATCATGTCTACCAATATAGCTGGGGTATTCAATCTTCCTCCGAAGTTCCCCCCATGCCTTTTCCCCTTTCAGTGTGCGGAAGAGTGCGCAAAGCCTATTTATTTTTCTTCTCCGTTCTAGTGTATCCCATCCCAGTTCTTTCAGCATTTTACCGACACTTTCGGTCTTTTTGTGTTTCCCCATGACGTACCTTGCTGCCTTTCTTTGCACCTTCTCGATGGATTCTGTTTGTCCCTTTTCATACGGGTCCCACACTAGTGACGCGTACTCTAAAATCGGCCGGATTAATGTCTTATACGCCTTCTCCTTTGTAGTTCGATCACTTTCCTTAAGATTCCTCATCACCCAATGTAACGTTTTGAACGCCTTTTTTGTTAATTGTTCGACATTTGCCTCCCACCCTAAATCTTTCATTAAATACACCCCTAAGTATTTACATCGGTCACTTTTTGGAATAACCGTCCCTGAATATAAATATTCTCTCCTAGGTCCATTTAGTTTCCTACTAAAAGTTATAAATTTACACTTTTTTACGTTTATGTCCATTCCATTTTTTGACACCCAAACTGTCATTTTATTTATGTCATTTTGAAGCACTTCTCGATCGCTTTCCCTTTCTATTCTCCTGTAAATGATGCAGTCATCTGCGAAAAGCCTAATATGGGGGTTAATGCTATTTGGGAGGTCATTTATATAAATTAAGAATAAAAGCGGTCCAAGGACGCTACCTTGTGGGACACCCGACGTTACTTGTGCTTCTTCGGAGCACATTTCACCCACTTTAACCTTTTGCGTTCGACCCTTCAGGAAATTTTCGACCCAAAAATACAGTCTACTGTCTGTTTGAGGTGGTAATTTTCTCATTTTTTCTAAAAGCCGATTGTGCTCTACTTTGTCGAATGCTTTTGACAGGTCGACAATTATTGCATCCACTTCTATCCCTTCATCCATAGAGTCTGCAATTTCTTGGCAAAAACCCAGTAGTTGCGTTTCGCAGGAGTGCCCCTTTCTATACCCATGTTGAAAATTGAACAACCAGTCGGTGCTCTCCACCGGGTCTCTCATAGTTCCCAAAGATAATCAGCAATTATCTTTTCTATTAATTTGCACACTGTTGACGTCAAACTAACCGGTCTGTAGTTTTCAACCAATCCCTTATCTCCTCCTTTAAAGATGGGTGTTACGTATGCTTTTTTCCAATCCTTGGGTAGAACTTTGTTATTTATCGTAGCATTGAATAAATGTTTCACATATTTTGTAATTTCACTGCCTCCCATTTTGAGTAAATCTATTGATATGCCATCTGGCCCAACTGATTTATTCTTCCTCATTTTACTAATTTTTTACAGATCTCAGAATTCGAAGTTTTAATGCATTTTACATTTGCGTTACATACCACGTTTGTTTCTCTCTGAAAGTCTTGGAAGCTGAGTTCCAAGCCCAAAGCGTCTACTTGCTTTGCTGCATGTGTGAAAACACTTGCGTACCATTTGTTTAGAGCATTTGCCTTCTCCTTGTCGTTAGTGATTAAATTTCCGTCCCCATTTTTCAAAACCGGTATATTTTCTCTGTTGCCCTTTCTTCTTCTAAGATACTTATAAAACCTGTTTCCATTATCTTGTGAGATAATATTTTGTAAAAAAAACTTCCTTAGCAATTTTATTTTCCCTGTTCAATTCTCTGCATAGTTTTCTATAATTTACCATTGAATCACTACTCAAATTGCGTTTTTTGTGACTCGACCTTACCCTTTTTTTTAATGACCTAATTTTGTTGTTGTAGTACTCCGGATCGGTATTTTCTTTGAGAATTCTTATCGGAACAAAAGTACGCAACCCCTCTTCTAGTATATCCTTGAAAGAATCCCAAATTTCCTCAACGTTTTTACCTTTGCTTACCCACCCCAAATATCTACTTCTCAGAAAACTCTGAAATGCATTGTTATCGGCTCGGTTGTATGATGTGAGACATTTTAAAATTAACGGAAACGTAAAAAAGGAATTGTACCTTTGCAACCACACATAACAGCTCGTTAAAATGTTGATAGGACGCATTCATTCAGTAAATGGAATGATAAAATATCTCCTTTTTTCAGAAGAAAAAACAAATTTCAATTAAAACCAAGTAAAGGAGGAAGTTACTAAATGAAAGGACGACACTATTCCATCCTTTTGGAACAACAGGAGGTGGAATGACTTTTGGCTTTAGGATTTGAAACGATCAATTTAGCAGGGTTCACTGAAGCTTAAAGGTTTTAACCGATTAAGCAAACAATAGCGATACCGAATACCCGCCGTTTGAATCTATCGGGAAAATCTATTTCTCGAGTTAAAACCCCAAGGGTGATTCTGGTGGCTGCCTAGACTCTCACGTTTTGCTGAGGGAGCGTCAACCATATCACTGCGTCTATGGTAATTGCCGAATGTCCCACAAAGAATCGATGCGATTAGAAAGGAATAGAGAAAGATATAGCGAGTTGGAACGCGGTGCCGATAATACCTGACCGGTAAAAGGAGATTGGAGAACGTTATTGGGTTCGTACGAAGACGGATTACTCATTTATATGAAACTAAATCTTGTCTATGCTATCATGGTTTCCGGTTTTCCCTCGTGTTCATTGACACCTGAGGTAGAAAAATCCACCATAAGTCCCGATAGAATCTTCAGGTTAGTTTTTGTTAGATACTAAGTAAATTATCTTTCAAAAACTAATTAAGAATAGGTTTGTTGATTGGTAGTGTAGCTTACTAACTTATGTATTCCTTAATGCATGTTTCTGAATTTTGCTTATATTTTTAACGGCATACATAAGCAGGATATGGATTAATCCAGCATCATATATGCCATGTGTACCGTGCATTTTATTGAAATTTGAAAGGGAAATAAACGGCCCCAATACTCTATGTTTGTGTTTAAGTCCCATAACTAAGGTTTATTATTGGGTATAGTTCTCACCTCACCAATCCAAATTAAGGTGCAGATTTTTTTACTAAGTTTTATGACTGAAATATAATCACCTCATAAGTCAGCTTTGAATTGTATTACTTTTTAACGATAAATATCGATAAAAAAGTTGATATTGAAAACTAAACCACGATTTGTTAAGTGGCACTCAAATTACAATTTGCTGGTGCTTGGTAGGTCAATGGAGCTAGGTGCAACATCGAGGGGGAAAGAATTATTTATGCAAACAGCATCCACACAACTGCAGTTGAGGGTTGAAAAAATTGAATAGGTTAGTATTTGAATAATAGATGTACACCTGTAAACTCCAAGCCACAGAATGTTAATGTCACAACTAGTTTTATTGCAAACCTGTCATCAAAAAGAAAGAAACTTTTACATCTCCACTAGTAATGCAATCCGGTGGAATACTGAAGAGATTATGTCATTAGTCATAATGAAATTCAACTGTGATAAACCGAAACCATTGATTTCAAGTTAGATTTTAATTCACCCAATAAAAGTCCGCTCGCTGTAATAATTGATGAATGATTTTAAAACTATACTTTGTACATCGTAATAATGTTAATTTCCTTGAATAAACTAAAATATGCGTACATAAAGAACGGTAGCATGAAGAAACATGAACGAGGAACTACCGTTTTATGGCGAACTAATTTTGAAGCTATAAAACCAGCGTAAAGCGTAACCGCAAACTAACTCTATACTAAAATTAATGATTGAATAAATGGGGAGTTGATTTTCTGTTTCACCGCGAGTGGTATTTCGATTAAGAATATTCTTACAAATATTACTATTTCATAAAGAGTCCTTTAAGAAGTTTAGCCCCCTAAAGTGGACTATTTACAATGGGAAATGCGGACAGAAAAGAGTATAATCTTGTGAAGTTCATAAGAGATTCCAGGATGAGGAGGCAAAAACTGTTGATCCGCTACTTGTCAGCGGTACTATTTCACGAAATCACCAGAAATGGAATTCCATATGTGAAATAATTTTCCTTGCGGTGAGCTTGAAGAAAAAAATCAAAGAATTCCAGCTAAAAGCATAATATTTTCACTAAGAATATTTTGTGGCTTTTTTTCACTTTCATATTTTTCAGCAAGGGTGCAGCGCTGGTTAGATAGCAAGTTAGTTTCCAATACTTTTCCATTGCAATTTCATTCACATATACAAATGCATTCTCCTGAGTAATAAACGAGGAAAACTTAAATTTGACTAGCGTTGAAAAATACCGAAAAATTATATTTTAGCCTATTTAAGGCTTTCCTATAGGCGTCTGCAAAATAATGCAAATGCAAATCTCATGAAATGATGGCAAAAATGAAGAAGAAAAATTTCTGTGAACATTCGCAATATTTTCACTCTAAAAATCAATTTATAAGGGGTAGGACAGGGTTTAGTAGCAGGCGAATTCAACCAAGCAAAGCAACATAGATCGATTTGAAAGCAACTACAAAATTTTAAGAAATCAATAATTAATTTGGTTAACTGGCTCCAAGGAACTCTGCATGAGTCCAATTCAAGGGGCATCTAAAAACCGACATCACCTTCAAATTACAAACATCAGCGGACTGGAACGATTTTCATGACTTTCAGGTTGATGATTGGATTCAAGAGCATTCTGTTTATGTTATACGCAAACATGAACGGTGATTATATATAATGATTAGAAGTTGCACTTTCAGTGTTTACCTGTTGTAAAATAGAGAAACATATTACAGTTGAAGAGGTGGAATTAAACTTACCTGCATCACACTGATTGTCGACGAGTTGACTTTGTGGAAATCCATAGATAGTAATAATGGAAACAGCTGTAATAATTTTCCATATTTTTTAAATCTTACTCTACCGGTTTCAATGCTTACGCGTCATTTTAAAGGGCTTTCTCGGTAGATATAAATGTAAATACAATGATACAGCTCTTGAATATAATGCGTAAGCATTGAAACCGGTTGAGTAAGATTAGAAAAGAGTGGAAAATAACTACGGTTGTTTCAATTATTATTACCTGCATCACGATAATATTTGTGTAACTAACACTGCCAATGTTTGTAACGTATATAAAAAGGTATTATTCGGTACTTATATAATATTCGGAACAATGGATTAGATTATTTGGCCGTTAAAAAGTCAGCCAATTGGAGAATATCTTAGATTCCGGATATATAAAGTGAAGCGAGGTATCGGGGGGATCCCTTGCCAAACAAATACGGCGGCTTTTGATTACATCAAGTGATAGGGTTAACGTATTAAATTTTTCATTTTTTTATTGAGAATGTGGGAAGGTTTCGCCGATATTTTGTTCATGCATCCATAAAATTGCATAGGAAATCAGCTTTAAATACTTCTGCTACTTTTACGTCAATGTTTAAGATTTCGATTTACATCTACTGAAGATCACGGCCTTAGTAAAATGATTTATATTCGATTTTACGATTATATAACGTGACGTTTTCATAAAGCTTCATGCATTGTAGCTGCTCTTATATTAAAGTTCATATGTTAGGCGTGCATATACCTTATTCACAGATTTTCTTCTCTATATTTCCGTAAGTATTGATACACTCATTTCCGAAGGAATCGATCTTATCATAAGATATTTTACGGATATAATTGTTGATATTACTTCTTTAACGTTTTTTTTTAATCGTAGAAATAGGTATGCACGAAACCCACACCGTTTTATGCATACTTAGCGTCATTGTGGAAACACTGCGACAAAGTATACGAAATACATTTGAAGAAAACCGAAAGAGTGCTTCGAAAGGGGATTATCATCGTTATAAAATATTAGCTTTATGGCTAATGTTTTCCTTTTCTTCTTGAAAATTACAGCGAATTTTTTAAATTTCATTTTGTAATGTATCGATAACAACACCTCCATCGAGAAATAATCACTCGCCAGACTCCATAAAGTCTCAACCGCAACTTAAGTTTCAGATAATAGACATAATTTGAACATGTTAACTGCGTACTTCCCTTGTATATATTATGCATTTTATTTTGCTAGGTATGCGTTTATTTATTGTGTTGGATGTACTACAGTTTGCATTTATATTTTTTCCCTAATCAACACAGGGCCCATATTTACCAGTAACTTTGAATAAAATGAAAAATATAGAATTCTGAAATAAAATTTTATCGAATATTTTCTACCGTAGCTACCTATTATTTTCATGGTAATCATTGGTCCTAGTGAGCATGAAAAACCGTTGAGAGCGAATACCCGTTAAATTACCGTGAAATTCACCAAAGTAAACATTAAACTAGTATTCCTAAAATGTTATCTACAATTATAAAATGGATTTTACTCTGCTTTGGGGTAGGCTTTTGGTTAAAAAAATGCAAATTTATCATCAATGTAATTTTAAATTTCCATTGCTATGGCGGAACAAAAAAATTTACTTTACCTACTTTCTAATTTATTCTGAGTTTGCGAATAAATTCCTGTTAAAAAATAAGTTATTTCCCATAAATCAAAAGGTACATATTTTGAGATATAGCGAATCCAGAAAGCAGATAGAAAATTAAAATTCAGCTAATTACGCTGTTATTCATTCTCATATTCATACTGCCATCACTGATAATGGCGTTTTCATTTTAATAAAATCCATTCTTAATTTAATTTGTAAAAGAAAATCATTAACAATAAAGAGCACAAAAATCTCGATCCCGATCCAATCTATAAGTATGCTGCAAGGTTTATTTCCTGCCTCCTTTGGCGCATCTAGTCCATTACTGATTGTTTCTGCAAGTTTAACGACCACGCCAGCAGCCAGTCACAATAATGTATTTAAAGAACCCAAAGTGTTTTGGATTAATGAGGTGATATTATGCGTAAGCCTATACCAAAAATTATACCAATAACTGGAATAGGAAAGGCACATGTTGAAGTGTTACGAGGGTGAAAATTAATTATTTAAATAATTCGAATAGATGTGCTTGATTTATTCCCTTCATAAAATTGTGAGGACACAAGACTGGAGAAAAAAATTTGAGAGTAACACATCAACATCGTAACATAACATAAGGTGAGCATTGGTCAACGAAGCTTGGACACCTTCTAAGAGAACATTGAAATATTTGAGTAAATAGTTACATTATGGAATGTAAGCAAGGAGGCATGAGCTGACATTAAGTAGGTAATTGAAAGAGCTTAGCTACTTGAAATAATTGAGTTTCTTTTTTGTGGAGCCATTGATTTACAGAAATTCTAAATTACTCTAAATTGCGTCTCATATAGTTAGGCCTATGCTACGGTTCCTAACCAATATCTCACTTCGTCAGCATCTAATTAAGTATTTCATCGCACTCATGATAACCATTCATTCCCAATGGAAAAATTTCTATAAATTAAAAAAATAAGTTGTTCACCCTATTTCATATATTATGCACAGCTTTTTTTATAATTCTGCATTCAATAGTTCCTACAGTTTATATTTGGCATTAAAACATGAAATTATTGGCCGGTGTTAAAAAAGTGGTTCATTGCTAATTATTGATTATCTCAATGCCAAGTTACAATAATGTTAGGGATAAATTATTCAATAGGGATTTATTAAAATTTCGCAGATAAACCATTTCAAATTCTTTCAAGAAATAAAAATCCATTAGAAAGGAAATTAGTGCGCTAATTAAAATGCTCAAATACCGAAAGAAGTATTTCACCAATTTTTCATCCACTTGAAAATATATAGACCTATATTTACGAAAATATGATAACACTAATCTCACTGATTACTTAGCAAAACAAACTCATACGGCGTATCCGAGACGAGAAATAATGTTGACTTTCGGGCTTTTCGTGACACCTATGATTGAACTTAGTAAGATTAACATAAACTAACGAGAAAATATAGATGCATACGGGCTCATTTATTCGGTGGAAGCAATCTTACTCGAGGGTAGGATCATGGAGATAATTATTCCGAGGCTATAATCTTAAACGTCACCCCCGCGTAAAACCCTTTGTTGATTACACAAACGTTCTCGCTCGAGCTAAGAGATGCCTCATCCGACGTAATATCTCGAATCCCTGAGCTCACTCAACATTTTACGGCCGGCTGTGATCGTGGGAACGTCCCAAAAGCCAACGAAGGATGTGCAAATGAGCGAAGGAATTTTGGGGGCGATGACTTTTGAGCCCAAAATGGCTAACTTTGGCCATTCACAAGAAATCCTCTTCCTTTCATTAGGAACGACGACAGCCCTCCCTCATACCACCAACAAACACAAACGAATAAAGGAAAGAGAGAAAACAAGATGTGAGGAATGAATCGCGATAGATAGGCAACATTCAAAGAAGATCAGCAGATGCTGAGAGGTTCGATGGGTAAGGCAGACGAAACATTTAGTAGACAAAGTGAAAATCTGCTAGTGACCATGTAGTGAAGAGGGTTCCGTATGGAAGGATAATCCCGAGCGGTCGAAGTTCCACAAACAATATGAAACCTCCATATCCCTTAATTTACATAGAGGGTGTTGAAACTTTCAACTAGATGTTGGTACATAAAGTAAATAAATAGAAAAATAACAAAAATACCAACACTTACAACCAAAGAAAAACGTTAAAATTAGATGAAAAGTACACTTTTAGGGAAAATTAATAGCTTTGTATCCCTCTATTTTAATTAATTAATCTGCAAGAGTAAATTCGAAGAAATGCAAAACTAACCTCTGAGCTAATACAAAATGAATAATTTTACGGCCTCAGAACGAAGGTATTAGAGGCTAGAACGAGTAAGTAGCCGGCTAGCAGGACATATTTTAAGGGATGGAGGGGCATGAGGACGCATCTAACAAACAATCAAAAATATTATGTGTTCCGTTTCAAACAATAAATTTCATTTTTATACTTTATTTCTTGTTACCTGTACTACAATACCTATCTTCCATTGCAACAGAAAAAATAAAGAACTGCCGTTATTTATCAAAATATAAGAAAAAAGCAAATACGAAGCTTGCCCCTCACGTGGGGCAAGAGTTCTCCCTTCATGGAGCAAGAGTCCTAACCACATTTGTCACATGTGACCTTTCGCTTTCCAGAATATGTCGTGCAAGGGTCTTTTATCCATGTTTACATTCATAACACATTATACAATGGGTGGCTCTGAGTACATTTATTCACAACCTCCAAAGGCATAATCATTATTTCCGGTGAAGTGAATTTTGCCGTTTGCCGTCCACAAATCACCGATTAGTACTGCGATCCATATCCATGTTTTTATATACCATCACGTTTAGTTTTAGGGTGTCGGATAAACCCGTAAGAATTCAGACCGCTTTTAGTTTTTTCACCAATTTTGCGCTTGAAATGGTTTAGGATATGGACTAATGCTCTCAAGTGAGGCATGTGCCTTCCGATATCTGCTAAGCAAAGTATTCTCAGAGAAGGAAGGTTAAAAAGGATTAAATGGATATGAATGTAGTACAGGAGTTAATGGAGAAATGCTTGAGGATAAAAAAGCTTTTCCGCCTTCTACGTTCATTTTCTCTCCTTTTTCCCTCTTTTTCTCCATTTCATATCCTCCTTTATTGGATCCAACTTATCTGTAACCAATGAACGCAGGAAATTAGACTCACTAAAGGCGTATGGACTGAGTGAGTAAATACCGTGCCTATTATCCCTTTGCTGAATTCCCGATAGTTGCTTCTTTACCAAACATTCAGAGGGCCAAAGAATGTTTTATCTACTAGCTGATCGTTGTGTGAGCTGTGTAGGATAGGTTAAAACAGGTATACCAATGAAGTGAGTCTCACAAAATTTTATGGTAGGATAGGAAACACGGAAGATATGGTTGTCTAAAATGAGGGTCAACAGAGGGTAAACATCAATAGAGGGTTTTGGATCTTCCTTAACGTGTTTCGGCCAGTCAATATAAATGTTTGAATTGATGAATACCGAATCACTCGTTAGAAATAGAGTTCCTTTCAAACGCTTTCTCGGAAAAATAAGGGCTGGGGGAATATTCACTCATGCCTGTACACGGATTTGGACGACAACAGGGAATATGATGCATATATTCGAATAAACGGCATTGAAATTCTGAAATAAATTAATATTTTCCGAATTTCCAATCATTTAATGATATTTTTCTATTGCAAATACTTCCTTAAGACTTTTAAGCAGAGAAAATTCATCAACTTCTAGACCAACTGCAATAGAACGTATGGATTCTCCACTGCTCCTTCTCAGTGTAGCTACCACCCACATGTGTTTTCCTAATGCTTTTCAATCAGTTTTTCTGTAAAATTTCTGCATTTTCTTTCAATACAATTATCAACAAAGTGCATGTGATATTTAAGGCAGAAACTGTGAGGTCATAAAAAAGCAATGGTATAAAGTGGGGCGGAACTCAGGGCCCGTGGGGCAAGAGTCCTGCGCGGCACACTTCCCCCAGGATTCTTACCCCAAAGGCAATTGGTACACCAAAAACGCCATAACACATCATATGGTGAGCTGCAAATCAGCTAACTGCATCAATTTTTGAGGCATAGAATTCACATAAAGGAACGCTAGGCAAAAATGGAAGTTAAATTAACGCCCAAACCACAGATAAATATTACGCGGTCCTACAATTTAGATAAATGTTGCGTAAAAATTAAGAATAAGAAAAACTTACGCTCTGTCATTCGTTGTCTTACTCTGAACAAACCCCTGTGTTACATTCGGTTACGTCAATGAAATCGATTGTTTGCAAGTGGTAACATCCGGCATTTAGAGAAATGTTTTGGGAAAGGAATCTTGCCCCATGCGGACTCTTGCCCCTCACTCCCCTACGCAGTGCATACTTTAATCAATTGACATACAACATGTGAAGGTAAATAGAATTCATGAAGGAATAAATGCACGCGGCTTTATAATATCGCGATCTGGTGATGATCTTGAAACCCTCAGGACATTTTATGAAAGAAAGTGCGTATATTTCCTATGAGAAGGAAGGAAAAATTTAGTCAGAAAAAAGTAAATTGAACATATTTTGGAAAAGCCAAACCCCCAAGGTTTTTTTTCCGTTTCGATACTGCTGTTCGATCGCCAAGACTTTTTTCAACATAATTTGAAAAAAAAAAGATTTACATTATTTTACACAGAAATTCCGAAAATATCAATGCATCAATATTACTGCCAAGAGAACTTGTGCATATAATTGCTTAAGCTTTTGGCACATATGAATTCATCAGTGGGATCTGAAATATCATTCCTAGGAATAAGACAGGTTCTACAAGCAACCACGGAAAGTTACGTTCGCTCAATTAGGAATTGATACACCCTTCCGGGTAAGTTGAGGTTTACCTTTCAACAGAGAAGCAGCTACGGGGAGTGGAAGCCGAAGTTTTGCCGCAGGAACGCATCACGTCTTGTCCATCAGGGAAACTGTGCCCATGGCGTTGAAGCCTCATCGAGAATCGAAAACTTTTAGGAGTCAAACTGGGCTCTTCTTCAAGAGGAGAGTACTCCATTCGCGGCACTAAATAATTAACTTCATTGACTTCGCCGTGAGAATCACGCTTATGTGGCTAGAAATTTGGGTGAGAGCCATCAGAAAAAGAAAATTAACCCAATTTAAAAGTAATTTATTGTTGGGGCAACATTAAAATTAATTTTTTGATAAATGGAACATATTACGCTGATTTAAATGAAAAACTAGTCATTCTACGACCTAAGCAGCAAATAATTTCACCGTTCATTGTTTTCCGAGCCATATTCAAGAACGCTTTCTTTCAAATCAGGAAGCGTGAGATAAGAACACAAGCAGCTGTACCTTGAAAATCTCTAGTCAATCAGTCGAAGAGAAATAAATTAAAATGAATCGTATGAGATAATAGGTTTAACAGTTAAAGCCGAAGTTCACACAAGCAAATGGCCTAAAGCAGGCAATGAATTACACCTTTCAGTAGTTTCAATGGAATTATGATATCGTATTCAATAATGGTATTAGAAATACAAGCCATTTAATCTTAAGGGGTTTAAACAATTATATAATACAATTGGCTATCTCCGAAGCAAAGCCAGATAAGCCATTCTTCATAGATAACTTTGCTTATCAGCCACCGAGAAGTTCTCTCATCAGCCAACTGAAGCAGCTGCCCAATCATGATCACAGGTTTGAGGGTATAACACAACTTTCTGCTATCAAAAGTTTCCTCGGAAAGAATCGAAAAACTTAATAACAACGTCAGCAAGCTTTTGATGCTCCATAATTAGTTAAGTTACGTATACTTTCGTACGTGATTTTTGATACCAGAGGCTGCTCACAAAACACATACATGTAGACGATTATATTCAACATACATTTACAGTATGTAAATAGTTGCCATCTAACCGTATTCAATCTGGAATAGGACATTTATTCTTTAGATTTATTTGACAACAACCATTACAAACAAAACAAAAAACTGTGACGGCCATGCTTTTCATACAAGTTAAATAAAAGCTGAACAATGAAAGTTTCGTATAAAAAGTGTTGAAATCTAAACTTTATATAAAACATACCGAGGATAATCATAAGGTAATTAAAGAGAACGATGATAAAAATATTTCAATGCAAATTCGATGACAGTTTTGGAAGTGTGGCGTCCACGTCGGTATCCACAAAACTGCCAGTAGTGACAAAAAACATTCGTTCAAGTCTAACTGAATCCTAAATTAAAATTAGTGTTAACTGAATCCTAGATTATAATCCTAGTGATTCTAAACTGATCGAAGGACAAGACATATATGCTTCCAATATGGCACAATGAAATCGGCGCATACATTTTCGCCAGGACCTGCTACAGCTACAGGTATTAGAGAGATCGGCGATAAATATATCTCAATTCTAATTCTATCACAGCTTTTTAAGAGTGGCATCAACGCTGGTATCCACATAAACTCCAGTAGTGACAACAGATAAGTGAAAAAGTAAATTAGTTCAAGATTAACGTAATCCGTTATCCTAAACTGGTGGAAAAATGAAACATATATATGCTTCCAATATAGCATATCGTTATTGATGCATAACGTTTCTCCATGACCTGGTACATAAATAAAGTTAAAATATAAAATCAATTATAGAAGTAATATTTGAAAATTATCCCTTTTCCCAACTCTTCTACATGTTAATAACAACGCTCGTAACAATCAGAGGAACATTTTACTTAACTAAATGCCAAAAACACACATTTTTACACCTTCCACACACATTCAACTTTTCTTTCTCCTCAATCACTGCATTCATATGCGAGTAGCATTCCTTACGTATTTCTCCCTTTCCCTTCCGCTCCGTACAATTCTCCCGAGATTTCGCGTCTGACCCGCATATTTCCACCATTTTGTGGTATACAGGCAAAAAAAAGAGGACGAAAAAAATATAAAAGGGCTCTACATCCTGCTCACCAGACGTTATTACGAATTTTCCCTCCAGGAACACTGCTTACGCGCTCACGTGCGAAACTCGTGTATATTTACTTGGAAAAGTGTCGGCACATTTTATGCACTCCCTTTCACTGACGCATATACGTTCACCCAACCCCCCAGTACTTCCTCAAAACATGAGAATGCTTACACGCCGCTCTTCACCTTTCTCGACTAACCAGTAATTTTTTTCGTAACTCTTTACTTTAGATGCAGAAGGCCTTGGTGTAATTTTTCAACTGAGTCCATTTCACAAAATTAATTTCTTACAAGAACATGGAAGGACGCATTACTCTCAAAGAAAATAAGGAAACGTAATAATCAATTCAAATACATGTTTAAAATTTCAATTCACAGCAAGGATTTCATTTTACTCGAATCAGATGCTTGAGAATCATAAGGTCAATGTTTATTACATTCTAAATATGTCATTGCTTCAGATGATTCCAAAGATTACACTGCCACAATTTTAGGAAACAAATTTGATGAAAAATTGCAACTGGCAAATTATATTTTTTATAATCCTTTAACAATGATCTGCATGCATTTCAGGATCATATTGTGCTGCGTGGCCAACTTACTTGATTAAAAATATTATTCGGCAAACGAAGAAGATCATTTTTCACTTTGATATACTTTAATCAAGAGTGTATTACTTTAACTAAAACCTAAACAATCTGTTATCATTGAGTTAATCTAATTTTGTCAGAGTAAAACGTTCTGAAACATGTGACAGTAAGCGTTTGGGTTAATCGAAATTCATGTGTTAGCACCTCCAGAATAAAAAAGATAGGCAACGAACTAATAGAATAAATATATATTGTTAAAACGGTATATGAGAAATCGTTCGATAATTGGACACTAATCCTCGCTCATATCTCCTAACGGAACGTATTCGAGGGAATGGTTTGCAAGGGTAGGTGATAAAAATCACTAATACGACGGAAATTACGTTTCCATCATTTCCCGCCACCGGCGTTGGTTTGGCTCTCGTCTTACTTTCGGCGATATCCTTCACAATTCGCTTCTAACTCATTTTGGCTAAGTAGGATGAGGGGGAAGATGGCGCCTGGAATGGAGCCAAGAGAACACGGCGCACAGATCTCCATTCCCGAAGTCCTTACATTGTTCGGTTTAGGGGTGAAAGAGACATGCAGACGAAGAAAGCAATAAGAGCAAGGAAGAGAGGCAAACAAGCGATTATTAAATGACCATTTCACATAGTTTGACCACGAAAATAAGTATTAATCGCCATGAATTCCCTGCTACATCGCGAGGGTCAATGGTAAGTCAACAACCGACGAGGATAACACAGTGCACCATGCCTTGTGATTCCAGACAGCAAATTTTCCCTTTTTTCTCTAGTTTTCACTGCATAAACTTTGGAAAGTGTTAAACTTTTATTACTCAGATATAGTCACAAAAATAAACCAGCCTTCCACCCTGTTGAAAATTGATAGCGAAATTTACCAAGATATGTCAAATTAAACCAAGATAACGGTCTCAATATCGGTATTAGCGTGTTTTTTAAACATTCACGTTGAAAGAAAAAAAACGATTAATCCTCATCAGAGAGGCTAAGAAGGAAAAAAATTAACGAATATCCTAAAATTGAATGAAATGATTAAGCAGGTGCATTAATAATAATAATGCTCAGTATTCAGCCTTAGCCATGTCTAATATAGTCTCAAGGGTGACAGGTATTGCGAGGTAGAAAAGTTTTTTAATATATAACGAGGGTTACTGACTTCATTAATGTTTAAACAAAAAAATCGCCACATTTGCAACAGTTAACGCAAAGATTAAAGTAATAAGGGTGGTTTAGTTTATTTCAAAAACCACTTCCGCAGCCAAATATATAATTGAATATTTAAAAAAATATTAGGAGAGGTGAAGATACTTGAAAACTTATTTTCGCATTTAAAAAGTGACTTACGTTAACAATTCAGTCGCCCTAACCCAAATAGCACCGAAATTGGTCGTGATAAATTATAAAGATGTAATGCAGGTAACATAGGTAGTAAAAAGGCACTAAAATCTAACGAGAAGAAGTTAACAATGTGATCTTACCCCAATCATCATCTGCCACTTGTCCAAAGCTCCCGATTGGTTCTCAAAAAATGATAACCAGTCACGAGGACGTGCAAATGTTAAAGATACAGCACTCCCACTATTGCACCACAAATTTTCTGAGAGACTTGTAGTAGGTCTGTCTTGGTCTTAAAATTTCAATTCAAGATTTAGGAGGACCACTTTCAGAAGAGGCTACCGCTGTCTGGAAACAGAAAACAAAAGATTTTTACAAAACCGGTATTTATTTTATCAGGATACAACAGTTCGCTCAGTAGGACTATAGTTTTTAGGCCATGCTTTAAGAAACACTTTTCCTCTTAAAACACAATATAATGGTGTACATTTAAGTCGATTAATAACAGAACAAGTAAGGTGAGCTCAACTGTTGTCGTGACATTAAGGGAGGAATAAAAGCTACTGATAGGTAGGCCTATATTTATTATGCGTACATTGCAATACGATGTTCGGAGCACGGCGGGGGATAGGAGGAGGAGCCGCGGGTCTTACGAGGGCGCAGACCGGCGAGGTACAAATCAAGGAGAGGACTCCCCCTTCATTCGAATCTCCTGTATTTATAGGAAGTACGGGGGTCCAAAGGGCGAATTGCTACCATAGAGGGGATGCGAAAAGGAGGGGTGAGAGCGCTGGCGGACGGGATGATCTCACAAGGAGTCGCGTTAATGCTCTCTATCCACCCCTTGCGACACTACATCCTCAATAATGAAACAAAATGTAGTCACTAATGGCCATAACGTTAGGGATCATGTCACAGGTACTAAACAAATAACTGTGTTGGTTTCCTGGAACGGATTTGCGCACCACACCGCGTTCACCTCCCCTCTCCACCAATATCCCAAACGGTGTCCACCGTCATCTATCACGCAATATTTGGTTGATATGAATAATAGATCCTCAACTGTGCTGTGAAGGAAATCTTTGATTTCGAAACCGGCCAAATTACACCATCAAGGTTACCCGTACCATGGAATCCGAGCAATTTCTCCCGGAGTCGAGCTCGAGGAGTGTGAGCTCCATACGTGTGTGAGCGGTGACTCAACCAAGGCAACCTTAGCGAGGCCACTACAAAGTTTCCTTCGAGTCGATTGAGTAAAGGGTTATCGGCTCGGAGGCTGTAAATGCTAACGTCCCAGCAAACAAAAGTGTAATTCTTTTCGTACATGTCACGTGATCGCTGACGTTATGGCCATGGAAGACTAATTCCCTGTTTCACTAAATTATTAATACTTGTTACATACTTACATTCATAAATACTATCGCCATAACTGATGATTATACGCAATGAAAAAAAAATAGTGAGAGACAATACCTTTGTTGCTTTATTTTATTAGCTATCGAATTGACTAACCATTATATTTTAATCTAAACTTCTAATGAAAGACTTGCGTTACGCATTACTGCTTGATATATGAATGCCATAGCTATGACTGATGGTTTTACACTATGTAAAAATAGGTAAAAGACGAAGCCTTAATTGCTTTCTTCTAGTTGAAAAATTAACTACCATCATTAAATTTAACCTTCACATCAAAGGCTTACATTATGCAATATATCCAATCTTAATCAATCCACACTGTTCGGTTTAGTTTAAAATTTACCGACATTTTCAAAATTCAAGACTACAACGGCTGATCTCTTGGAGGAAAAAGCCACGTGAGATATAAAAAACATAAGGTTGGGGGAAAGAGAATCAATCGGGGAATGTCTTTCCTTAGAGTGCAAGATGATGTCAGCATTAGAATTCCATTTGCAGGGTGTCTCCGTCCATCGAATGTGTTGAGAACTTTCAGCGATTTGGTTTTTCACATTTTCTGAATACACGCAGCATCGTAAAAGTACGTAAACAATAGAAATAATTTTGAATTCAGTAGAAACTCCAAGAAGCTCTTCTCTGTTTAAGTGTACGAGAGCACCATCCTAGTTAAATTACCAAAAAGTAAAAAAAAATTCATTACGTTTGCAATAAATGGATTGATCGCATGCTTTTTCTTTACTTTTTGTAAAAAAGGCATTAGTTAAACAAGGCGCGAAAAAGATTTGCAAAGATATATTAGAGATTCAGCAAAATAATTGGTTTATTGATTTATTCAATGGTTGAGATGGCTTAAAAACCCATATTATTATTATTAAAGTATCCTAAGGATTAAGGTAGCTTTCCATGGAGTGCTTGAGAAGAATTCTGGGATCCTCCCTCCCCATCAATCACTTCCCTCTTCAAATCACAATAAGGCCTACTCCCTTTCATTCTATCTATAAATCCTATTCTTTTCCTTCCTCTCCCTCGTTTACCTAACATTCTACCCTCTAACACTGTTTTTAACATCCCCTCCCCGCTAAGTACTCGCTCCATCCATACCTTCTGTCTCCTCCGTCTCTCATCTAAAAGCTGCCTCTCCTCACCCACCATGTCCAGCACTTCATCGTTCCTTCTCCTCTCCGCCCATTTCACCTTCTCCATTCTTCGCCACACCCACATCTCAAATGCCTCCAGTCTTTTCTCGCCCTCCTTCCTTTGTCCACGTATCTGCACCGTAAAGCGCTACACTCCAGCTGAATTCTGATAAAAGTAGGGTTTAACTGCTCATTCGGGAATAGCTTCATTGAAAGCGAGCGGCCTCGATAATATTTTTTCTGAGATTACTGCAGTGCCCGTAAATTAACGAGAAATACAACAAAACTCAACACACGTTTACAACAAAACTCAAAACTTGGGATCGATATAATGAGATCACTTAAGGCTTATCCTTTGGCATTATTATTATTATTATAATATTCTACCGATTAAGGTAGGTTTCCATGGAGTATTCGAGAAGCGATCTGAGAGCCTCCCTTTCCTTCCAGCACTGCCTTCTTTAATTCACTGTAAGGCCTACTCTCTTTCAATCTATCTAAAAAACCTATTCTTTTCCTTCCCCTCCCTCGTTTCCCCAACATTCTACCCTCCAACACCATTTTCAGCATCCCCTCACCACTAAGCACTAACTCCATCCATACCTTCTGTCTCCTCCGTCTCTCATCTAAAAGCTGCCTCTCCTCACCCACCATGTCCAGCACTTCATCGTTCCTTCTCCTCTCCGCCCATTTCACCTTCTCCATTCTTCGCCCCACCCACATCTCAAATGCCTCCAGTCTTTTCTCGCCCTCCTTCCTTTGTCCACGTATCTGCACCGTAAAGCGCTACACTCCAGACCAGACTCTTCACTAACCTTTTCTTTAAATTCTTACATAGCGAACCTCTCAGAAGCTCCTTCCAGTTCATGAACGCCTCCTTTGCTAATCCAATTCTCTTCCTGATGTACTTACAACTGTATCTGTTTTCCTCTAATGTGCTGCCCAAATAAATGAATAGCTCTACTTGCTCAAGCTTTTCCCCACCTACTTTTATTTTGAGCCTTACATTCCTCGCTCGCGATGCTTTACAAAACCGCATTACCTAAGAACACAAATAATTTGGCAAAAGAATTCTTATGATTGATAAATTCCATTTCAAAATAAAATTACGAAAAATAAAAAAGAAACAAGTAAAAAATCTCTTCCAAAACGAGGTATAAAGCAAGTAATTATGGAAAGAATCCCGCGGATTACAATGGTAGTCAGGATGTTTTACACTTCGGCGCATCTTATGACATGTTTCACAAACGCTACCGTCTCCTTCTTCAGAATTGTCATCATGCATATAAATCATACATAACCAGAAGGTCATGTCATAACCTTGGAAGGCCTGTGTCAAGGATTTAACCCATCGGCAGACTTACATCTATGCAGTCAGAATGTATAACGCTTCGGTCCATCTCATAACATGTATCACAGATGTTGCTGTCTCATTCTTCAGAATTGTCATCGCAATATGGAGCCGAAGGTAGAGAGAGCTCGGAAGGCTCGTGTCAAGGAATAAATCTGCCGGCAGACTTTTATCCATCACCATCAACATGAAAAACCACTTTGAGACTACCAATGCATCATCCTCTTACTTAAACTAAAAACTTCACTCCCGAAACGTCTGATGGGAAAATAAAAGCCGGAAGCCATTTGGACTCGAGGTTTGAGGAATGAGAAAAATGAAAGAACGGGACCCTACCCAAAATTCTCCCATAGGACCGAACTCTTAGCCTGGTAGGAGTAACTTAACATCGTCAGAACGCTGATTCCGCGCTCACTAGCCTCTAGAGAGACACCATTTTTATTGCTATCCCTCATATTATTTTCATCCAGATTTTTGCTGAAATTGATAAATGCTAGCATAAATTTCATTTTCAATATTTTTCCATTTTTTATCTTATTCTGATCATTTTTTAAATTTACAAACAATTTATTGTTCTATTAGGAATATAGTATCATAAATTACGGATGGTGTTCTTCCATTAAAAAGAAAGAAAAGAGTTAAAGTTACAGAGAAAAAAGTTAGAAAAAATGCTTAATATCTCGATACAATGCTCGTTTGATGTTTCCTTTGAGATTAATGCCACGTTGCAGACAAAGAGAAACCTCATTTTCATTGATTTCAGTTCCAAAATTTTGAACTTCTACATCCACATGACAATTTAATGTTGTAAAGCAAATCATGTACACAGAATATTACTGTATTCTGACTGCTAGTGTAATTATAAATTTAAAGGAAGCGCCACCTCTCTGATATTTATATTTTTATTATGTTTTTAATTCGTTACTTTCTCGATCGTGAAAATTTGAAAGTAGCCGGTAATCAGAAGTTCACTTATATTTTTTTTTCATTTTTGCTTCAAATGTTATCCTCCTTGGAAATCGCAAGCATGTATAGCCATTTCATCAAAATTTAAGAGGATAATTGCCTACTACAGGGAAGGCTAGCGTCGAATGACCCATACATAAAGTCAAAATATGTTACCAGTTTTCGTGTTTATAGAAATAAATTTTAGACCAACGCAATGCAATCATAAGTGAGGAAATAATATCAGATCATACTGCGGACTTTGTAAAGGTTTGATGACGCAGGAAAGGTCTGAGTAAGATTTTATATCCTTTCAAAGAAATTACGATGTCCATACATGGAGAATCGGGATGCAGTAAAAAAAGTCAATCTGGCTCACACATAATCTCTTCATTAACATAACATTTTGTGTCTTAATTTTCACCTCAAGAATCACAACTCAGTGGAACTAAATAAGGATATTTACATCAGTGGCGGAATCATAGAGGTTCCAATCCAATGGTATCCAATAACCCACGGTGTATCCAATTTACACTGCATGAAATGGTAATTTTTTTCAGACCACACAACTACTTGGAGGTTTCCCCCAACTTAGTCAACCCCTTGTCCCTATCCTGGATCTGCCACTGATTAATGCGTAAAAAATCAAAACCGAACATTGTTTACCTCTCCAAGAAGTGCAGTAAGCATGAAAGACGACAGCCATATGACTCTCAATTTGGCATTATTGCTGGCACGATTAGGTGTAAGCACTAACAGACACCCAAAGAACAGAAAGGGGCCCGACTCCTCCGCTCTTTTTGCTTTTCACAGGGTAACAGCGGCGTGATTTTACATGAGGTTTCGAGCTGCGTTTCTTGCCTCACTCTGGAGGTCAGGAGCCGTAACATCCAATTCATGGCAAGAAACCACACTGACTGAAAGAAATTACCACCCCTCTGTTATCATATTTTTTCCTGACATCCGTTCATTAAATTCGTGAATATGAACTTCTACAAAGTAGTATACAAAAAAATTAATTTATAAAGTATAAGTACGGAAAACAACGATATTTAAAGAACACAGTGTTAACGACCTATATTTTCGAAGCTTTCATGTTTCATTGATATATATTAAACAGTTTTATATATCATTAAGATAGAAAGATGCATTTTAGCATATAGTTAGCGCTATAAAGATAGTTTCATTGTAAGGCCTACAAGCTACATCACCGACTAATATAATCCATAGATTACTTTCAGGGGAATTGGATACGTGAAGAATGAATGGCTTAAACTTAGCAAAGTTTATATATCTATAAAGACTCTATCATCATTAATTAATGCTTGGCTTAAAAATCAATTTCACTCTTTCACCTACATAAATTATGATTCCATGGATAAATTCCGACCTTGAAGGTATAAAGTGGAAGTCACCATTTACAGCCCCTTAAGTTTTTACTGCACGATTGCAATTCTACATATATTTTTTCCCTACAGGATAAAAAAGCGTTTCCTATCAATGTTCTAACTAAAATATCTATAGATATTAAAACTTGATTGTTTTAAAGAGAGAACAGTGAAGAAGAAACGAGGTAATTTTGCTATAGCGAAAATATGACACAAATACAAATTACAGTGGTGAACGTATCAGATAGAGCAAACGCAATAAGAAATAAGGTAAGAATCGATGGCGGTCGTTTTGGCGCTCTCTTGCCTGAATCATTGTCGTTCATGAACATTGCAGCAAATTGAAACCATCAAGAGATCTGAAAGGGTAAGAGAATTGGAAAAGGCATGAATATGGTTCAGAAACTAGAGCAGCAGTTCATTAGGGGCATTATCCTTACAAATAAGAAGCAAGGAAATTTGCCTGGAAATACGCCTACTGAGTAACGGCACTTAAAGAAGAATGAGGTGAGGCAAAAGCGAACCCAAGAGATATATTTGCCAGAAAAATTCGTAATTGGTATTCCTTACATTTTCTCATTCAAACTATCTTAATCAGGAAAGCTTTGTACTCAAAACAATGCAAGGCCAACATTCGAAATAAATTTATGCTTTCAATATAATGGATCATTTTATGCAAAGTAAAATCAAATATGATACGCGATTGAAGAAAAATAGGTTCCTATCAGCATTTGTGCATAGTATAATTTATGTGAAATTCGTTAATGCATCACGGCATAGGGACTTTAATAAAGCTAGTGGCATGTATTGCATAAACTGATATTTCATTCTCTCCATGGAAATACGCACGTTCATCTTACTGAAGGTGAATTCGTATTTCTCTATTTCCACTGCAATATTTAGCAACAATGCAGCAGAAGAGTTTGTAAAGAGGTCATCAGGCCCATTTTAGTTTCTTAATTTTCATCTTATCATTTCAATTGAATTTTTAATTAAAAATTTTGGTCCTAGCATATTCAAATACATTTCTGAGATAACTTTGGAAAATAAATTTCGAGGTAATGAGGGAATTTCGTTTCCTCCATTCCACCGCTAACTTTGATTTAGGTAACGCAGTTCCCGTGAGATACACAGCCTACTCCGTCACATGCCATACCCACAGTCGAGCTTGCGCGAGCGAGGTATTAGTGATTTATTCGAACGTACCTCGCACTTGCTGCTTTAGCCGAGCATAGAAAGGGGGCACGAGCACTCGATTGGAATGCCTATCTGCTTTGCATTCGGATCAAGGCGACGAAACTGACATGGCTAAGATGAAACCGCTGTTTTCCTCTTGGCACACTGCATATCTCCAGCTGCCTCCCAAAATTTATCAGTACCAACATTATCTACACATTTAGAGGATATCGGAATCTAAAGAGAATTTATATTGTGTATTCAATGATTAAGTATAGGAATACGTTTCAAATTGCTTTATTTTCTTTGAAAATATTTTATTTTAATTTGATACTTTCCATGTCATCCATAGCAGAAAGATGGAAGCCAGTGTGGCAGGGAATGTATATATGCCAATGAATGAATTCTTTCACTTTTTCTCCTTAATTTCCTATGTTATTTGGTTCATATAAATTCTTCGACCTAATCAACAGTAAGCCAAACAGAACTGACTGTTATTATATGCCAACGCACAATTATATGTATGAAAGCAGTTGCGACTTTATATTTTTCTATCGACAAAGAAAAAATTTAAAAAAAGGATTTTTCAAGTGCATTGCTATTTTCTTTTTGAACATGCAGTCAAAAGGAGATAAATATATTGCCTTACAAAATAAAAATGCATCTGGCAGCACATTAATTACCAGTGCAGCATTTGTCACGGAGCTACTAGCATGAGATAACACATGTGTGATAAAGCTCGCTTCTCATTACACCGTAAGAAAATACGGATTGAGCAAGAAGGAGAAACAGAGATACGGTCATGGAACAGAACTCCGTACCATTACATCACCACCGAGCGTATAAATAAGAATTTTCATTTAAATTTTCCAGGGTTTGCGCTGGATTTACTAAAAACAACGCAGTGGACTCCTCCCCTCACCAAGGCAACGGGAGGTGGCTCGCCAGCTCCATTCACGGTCGGGGAGTTGTGACGGCGTGCCCATAAACTGAAACGGGCGTGCATCGCTGCTTTGGAAGTAACGGGCCACATGCAAATGCCCTCGTCTCTGGGCCCGCACTTGCAATTTTTTTACGTATCCCGGAGAAATTCGCCCGTCGTCCCCAAGGGGTCTTCCTTTAAACTTCTTTACCCTAATTCACCTCTTATCTCTTTTTTTTGCGACCATGCTCTTCCACTCCAACCCCATCTACCACCACACCGTTCTAGCTTTTGCCCTTAAAGGAGGCTAGCTACCTCGGCGAAAGCGTAGCCGCAAACCATCAAAATTCTCATCTTTGCCGAAAAATGGGATATTTACAGAGGAATTGCATAGTAATGGAAACACGATTTCGTCTAAATCGATTTTTTTTCAATTGAATTCGATTAGAATCGATTTAGATTAAAATCTTAGATCGAGTTTTCATAGCCAAAGAACGAGAGCACGCCATGATCTTCGAGTTTTAACCCAAACTCGATTTTTGAACTTCGATCTTAAACATTTCGTTTGATATCAGCAGCGTCACTACCAGCCGATCACAACGTCAACGAAAGACTTTTTTCTAAGGGCGGTCAAATTGGAAAGGCATGCACTCAATTACCAAGAAAGCATTTTAACAAATGAGTTGATATTCCATAAATATTAAAGGGAATTCCAGTGGATCAAAGCGGTGATCACTTAACTTTAATGTGCGTGAATTTGAAATTTTTTCTACTAATTATTCAAGCATGTATGTACAAGTCTTATTTTCAAAGTTTTTTTTACTATATTAACGTATACTTTTAATGTGTTATTCGAATAAATAGTAATAACATTTTGTAAAGACCGTTTTTTAAGAAACGCCGAATTTTTTCGACTAATAGAACTTTTGGTTCAGATTTCAACTTTTTCTGAAAATTCGAAGTTTTCAAGTCGATTGAGAATCGATTACTAGAAAAATCGATGTCGATCGACATTTTTCCGCCACTAGTTCTGCAAGTCCTTCCTAAGAGATCGAAAAAATGTGTAAATCTCAATTAAAACCTCTTTAGATATTTTATTGCTACACGAAGGGGTTTTCTGGAAGTTTCCAAAAGACTTGATAGAGGCGTAATCGAAAGGTGTTTGTTCTGATTTGTAAATTCTACGAACATGTTTATGACAGGTATTGTAAATATTTCATAACAGCAGATGCATAAAGGATTTTGATATGAGGCTCCCTGGAACTACAAAAGAAATTATGTCTTTTCCCTTTTTCATCTAAGCATAGCACTGGGTTTTCACATTCTGTACATATCACTGTAGTCACCTCCATTCCGATTTTATATGGATTATGATGAGAAATCCTTTTAAAACCAAATCAAAGTCTCTTTTTAACTCACGATTTTTGCCACAGATTTTGATGCCTAACATCGGCAATTGTGAACATACATTTTTCTGTAAATTTAAGCATAGGGATGCATTTAAGCATTTATTACAAACCATGTATCATTTTAGCTCAGAAGCTGAGATACATAGAGTTAAAACTAACGATTTTTCCCAGTTTTACCGCATAAATTCATGCATTTTCGGACCCAAAAATTTAGATATCACTATTAAATGCAAACATTTGCCGATTATCGCCGAATTTAAACAAAAATGCATTACTTTATTTGATTTAAAAAGTTTTAATACTTAAAATGCTTATGGATCATGCAATAAGTTTCATAGATGTTTGCACTAAGTTATTGACAAAACTGAAAGTATTCATCATTACAATTCATACTGGACAACAATGTTATAGCACATTGTTGTATACATTATGCTAAACTAGATGACCAATCGCTGCTATTACTGTTTAAGGGATAATTTTACTACCAAGGTGAAGATGGTACTTCACAACGCATCTGACAGTCAAATGTCCTGTAACTTAGATTACCATCTCCAATTTTGTGGAGTATTAATAGTAAGACAAGGGTGGTCATGAAAACCTAACACCGGAATATGATAATTTTTTGGCTTCGCAAATCGGTTATTGCGATGCCTAATTTCGTGACAATAGCCATCCTCTCGTCGGGCCAGATGAAAACACCAAAATAAATTTACCTGATAAATAACTATGTAAAATATCACCTTCCGATGAAATATCGCGATATAGTGGATTACATCGGATGGTGCATTGTGATATCGATTATGCTTTGAATATAAATCAAGCAAAATAATATTTTATCCTGATATTTTGGTTTTTGTCACCAGACGATAAATCACGACTTTTATTGGACCACCATCTATCGCCAACGGTCTAAAATAGTCTAAAAATCTGTAACGTATATTTACACTTTAAATACGAAATTTCACTCGGAGAATGATAAAGATAAAATGGATCGACCGAGCGGGCAGTGGGGGAATCCGATGAGGAGCGGGGGAAATGAAAAGCCTACTAAATACCCTAAGAAAAAGACGGGACAGCGTCATGAGGCATGATGGCCTAATGAAGACAATCGTCGAAGCCAAAGCGGACGGGAGGATAGACAAAGGGTGGCCTAGATAAAGTTAGGACAGATTAGCAAGGAAGTAAAAGAGAATAAATTCGCAAAAATGAAAAGGCTAGTAAAAGGAGAGCGGTAAGGAATTGTAGAGGGTGGTACTAAATGCCGATCAGGCTAGCCCCCTTAATTCCATCCAGGCGCTCCTCTCCAGGAAGGGAATTCCCCTTTCTCGGTATCCAATCTCAATCCTCACCCACCATCTAAGCTATCTCATGCCCCCTCAACTTCCGTTTTACCCGTATCATTCCCCACTCTCCCCCACATCTTTCCTCCACCTCACTCCCAACCCCCCAGACTGCTGCCAAAGCAGTTTCCGGGAAAAGAATTAAAATAATAATAATAAAACAATGCCCACTTCTCTTCCAGCCTTTCCCAGGGATCGTTTTTGCCTTTGTGAATCCTATTCAAGTCGTCTCCTTCCTCCACAGTAGCCTTCTAAAACTCCAAGCTAGCCTTCCATGCAACATCCGATCTTCTTTCCGGGATAGTTGAGAAATTTTCCATTTTTTTATTTTGTTAAATGACGCAAGCATTACTAAATCGGGAAAAATGTGGCTTGGATTAATGCAGCAAGATCAAGATATGATATCCGAATGTGTAACTTTGTGTACATAATTTTTCGTGTGTAAAAAAGCATCAAAGCCTTTATGACAGTTATGTGTTGGTTAAATGTCGGTCGAAATAGGCCTTAGAAACAAGAGGATCGTGGTTGTATTTACCGTATGTCTCTCACAAATCGGCATATAAGTAAGGAAGGGTTATAAAATGTCCATGACTGATGATATGGATAGGAAAGGTGAAGCTCTTCATTGATTTCAGCCGAATTTTTAGAAATGGAACTTGGATTAATCTTCACTTTAACGAAATGCGAGCTGGGCAAATTTAATATACGCTGAATATGTAATAACAGTTACTCCTTCAGTGACAGAATATAGACCTATTTCCGGCGCTAAATCGACCTTCATCGCTAATATCCTGCTTCTTTTTATAATTCCAGTATAACCAATTCGTATATGTCCCTTTTCCAGGGACGGATGGTGAGGAGGCAGAAGGAATACCGCAAAAAAAAGCCTCTTTATATCCTACAAACTGTCGTCGAATTCTGACTTGCTCATGCATTCATAATTTTAAGTTGACGTTAGAACGACAGGTGCAGAACCCCATTCTTATGAGATTTATTTTTTGGGCTATGTAAAATGTTTACAATGGATAAAAGTTTGTGTTTTTTGGCCAAAGAAATTCATATTTCACGCAAAATATGGAAACAAAACTCACATTAACGTCAATTGAAAAGCAATTCTTTCCGGCTTTATTTACAAAAGTAAATCAACGAGCTAGCTACATTTAAAGAACTTTTACAGCAGTATACATGATATAATATTCTCGAAAGAATTTTATACTAAGTTCATTTAAAATTTCGCGCGTCTATCGTAAAATCTAACTACGCAATGTACAAAATTAATTCTTAAGATTTGGTGAAGTACCTTTCGAATCATAAAAATAATATTGTACATAAAAAAATAAAGCATATCATTTGTACTACAATTTTTATTCTGACATATTTAATATATATTTTTAAGCCAAGTAAACATTTCCACGTCGACGAAGTAAGCAAAGAGCGAATCGTTTTGCGAATGCCTGTCTCGATGTAGGAGTATTTTCATGCTCCATGGAGTTTTTCGTGGAATGACAGTTGCAGGAAAGCAAAATATATCGGAGTCAGAGAAATATCTAGAGGTCATGCGGTTTTGGTAACCAAGGCGCACTTCCTTGGGGGAGTGATAGCAAGGAGAATTGTACGGCAGGCAAATGCGATTTACGGCGGGTTATTCGGTAGGATGACTTTATGTAAAAATATACGAAAAAATAATGGCGAGGGGAGCAACATGAGCGAAATAAAATAATCTCAGTGCTATGAAGGAGCTTTTAAGCAATGTACATCCAGCACCGAGGAAGATAGTGTCTGCTCATGCTGAAATAAGTAAATTGAAAGAGTTTAAGGATGGAAAAAAGAACGAAGTAATAAAAGTCGTCGCGAAAGATTCGACATTTTATATTTATTCCATACAATATTTGGTGCAATAAAGTTAAGAAGCCGGAGCTGAGAGGACAGATATGGAAATATGAACGTAAATTTTGAATGACAGGTTATTATTTTTTTGAATCGCACACGTGTTTTCTCAACATTTCAATGATTTAATCGTAAGTTATTACTATTTTAGAGGTCATTAATTGCAAGTCACACAACTATAATATTGTGAAAAAAGATTTAATGAACGATTCTGTACATTAGAAATATGACGAATAATGGAGACCATATATTGTTTTTATAAAGTACTAGTTACGAAAATGTAAATAGTTCCTGAATATTATTGGCCTAAAATAAATGCAATAGGCATAAATAAATCTTTGATTTGGAGCCATCTCCTCCAAGTCAGCATTTTACACTTTCAATTCTTAGCACTACTGAGAGAAAGTGATGTCAACCAAAAGGAGAAGATGTTGTTCCACCACGTTCAGGAAGCAATAATTACAACGATTTTAACCCTATCCTTCCACCTAATTTCCACAATTCCTGTGACAAAAAAAAACGAAAAAAAAGGCTACGTATACGGGTTTCACAAAATATTATTGGCTTCAAAGCTGCGAAAAATGAAATAAAAGTCCGGAAATCCGCTTTCAGGGAAGTCTCACTGTAAACGTATTTGGATAATACTTACAGTAAATAGTTATATTTATATAGTTGGAAAAAATCCCTAACAATATAGCTTCCTTCCACGATAGAAAATGAGGTTAATAGCCTGAAAGAGGACAGAGTAATTCCAGCAACTGAGTTAGCTGGGGACGCACATAAAAGGCAAAAGACGAATAAAACAGCAAAACTCTGCGGAGCTTTAGAGCTGAGCTACAAAGAAAAAAATTACTGCCATAACCCCACCGTAAAGGAATGGTTTTGCAGTGGACAAAATCAGGGAAAGGAGAGAGGAGAGGTTTGCAGTGGGATCAAGACGGTTCCAGTCATTTCTTGGTATTAGAACAGCCAGCGTATTAAAATAAACAAACCAAGAACACTCCGCTCACTCTCCAATAGATAAATTCAACAAAATAATAAGAACTACCGTATATCACAAGCTTGTTCACATCAATGCTCCCATTAAAAAAACAGAAAGAGCTATTAAACCAAGAATGCGTACCCAAGAAATAACAAGGTAATTCTCAAAATTCGAACAAAAAGTGCTCACAATTCTCTGAATAAAATAGTTTCTAGAAAGAAAAGATGCGGTTTATGATAGAACACAGGTAGAATTTTGGGCAACCACATTTTTAAAGGTAATAAATACTGGAAGATATTTCATAACAACGATAATTCCTTCACTCTGAACACAAATGCACCTTTGAACACAAATTTTTGAAGAATACTTTCAAGGCATACCATATTTTAACATTTTTTAAATATCCATAAGCCAAAATTCACGTAAAACTAAGTCAGGAGAAGCAATAAGCCAACTGTTAGAGGTTTAAGAGTGAGAAAATTTAAAAAAAATTAAAAAGTGTGGTAAGTATAAATTGTGAAGTGCGTAAAAGGTAAAACAATCGCAACATAAGAGTATGGTATTCACTTTTGGAGGGTACGCCTACAGACCAAATAGGTTCGGTAGTCATGTTGATGGATTCATTCACATGATCACGCAGTTTTTCTTCATTTTTCTGAGTGAGAAACATAAGGGTACCTATTAAATTGAGAAACAGGCTTCATTTCACCATTTCTAATCTATTTTTGCTGTGATGAAATGGGGCCCACAATCCTGGATTTTCAAAACAAAAGTTTATAAAAGGAATGGAAATGTATCAAAAGTTGGTTCGGGGATAAAAAAAAGTAATAACCGACTGGAAAAAGATGGATAAAAGATGAGATCCCCACGACGATCGATTTTTACGTGAGTTTGGAGTTTTCAAAAGGAGAAAGAAGGCAATAAATTTCGTAAAATTTATTTTTCTTAATTGCCTTGCGCCAATTACGAGTGCTGCAAACTACGAGTAAGACTAGCACAAATAGAGGACCCTTGCATAAATTGTTCTTAAAAGGTCTTTAGCGCGAGTTACGTACATAAGCTTCGCTGCACTCAAAGTTAATAACAGATATACCAAAGGATAACGGATTCCTTTTCAGTTTTATTTCAGAGTCAGTGGCGCAATGTCAGGAGCAATGAGGACACACTTTAGCTACATCTTTACCTACCGCTTTATTGAAATTAAATACTGGCTTAAATAGTAATCGGGAAACTAATTTTCGCCAAAAAATACAAAAAAAGGGAATTTATTCGATAAAAAATTGAATGATAAGACAGCCAGATTTCTTCGTAAAAATCTAAATACTTATATTCATCTCGTATACTGGCTCCGCAAAGCTCCAAATCTGTCTGTGAGCATCAAGGGCTTTCACCTCGACAATCCGTTCAAAATAGGTAACGCAAAGAAACGATACTTCAAAGCCTGAGAGTTTCCACGGAGAGTTTCAGCGACTAATCGAAAAGAACGGAGAGATCAGGGTTGGAAGGGAGGAAGGTAAGGAGACACAAAGAAGCTTATACGGAGTTATTTCTCACGTCAAGGGGAATAAAGAGCTACGCGCTCCACGCCACACAATGACGGGAGCGTGACTGAAACCTGTACTTTGACCCTTGCTAGCCTCAGGATATATGTTCGCCTAACATCTCCTCCCACTGTTGCACTCCTTCCTGCAAGCTTACTTCTCAACCCGCTTCCCTTTCCAACACAGCGACAAGGGAACGACACAAGAAGACGCCAGCATGCCACCTTGCGGGGAAAAAAAGAAGGAACACATCCCCCGGAGGAGGATCTGTACTGGCTTCTTTTGTTTTTGACGAGCAATAGCCCCAAGGCATGAGATACGACGAGAACCCAATTCCATTTCACACAAAGAAATTCTCAAGCCTTCGTTCCTCCACGGCCACACGGTTGAAGGCGAGGTAATCGCGCCTTCCTCCTTTTCTTGGTCGTTCAGAGGGTTCGTAAACCTTCAGCTTTTGAGCCGTGACTCAAATACGCAACAATAATCTCTCTCTCTCAGACTTTTATTTCTACTTAGCTCTTTCAAATGGGAAGGTACAAACATAAGGTACATACTGCGTTTTTCACGGAGTCGCTATTCCTTTATACCAAATTATTCGCATAAACAAATCTATGACAGTAACTATCTATTAATTCCCATGTCAGGATCAATAAAATATAACTTAACAGTAGGTTCAAAGTAATTCATGGATTCATGGTACCTTATAGAATGCACACGGCAAAAGAGGCTCTCAAGTACATGAAGTCAATGTGTGCGTAGAAGAATTTTATGCATTAAATACAACCATTACATTTTTTTTCATTTTTGGTACGAAATTTTAGTGATTTGGCCAACATATTTGAGAAAATGTGCCGACTATCCCAAGATATGTATGTCTTTGCAGCAGAGGTAAGACTGTTTGTAAGAGGAGGTAAGTTTTTTTTATATTATTTCACTTTAGATGATAAACTTATAATGTTTCTGCAGAACATATATTTAAAAAATGTAACAATATTGTATGATCTTAGGTTTTCCCGGCGTATCAGTTGCTCAGCAAGTCGCGGATCGAAACGTTGGGAGACATGGACGACATCAACCGGTGGAAAACCCAAGAAACGTTTCTGCATGTAACTATATTCTTTTACGAAACATTGCCATCTGCTGACAGACAGCACATTAAAAATGTATAACAAGCGAGGCGTGGATACCTAGGCTTGTGAGATGTCTCATTTATTTATTCCCACACCACCGAAAACAGCAAATATTGACTTTTTAAAGCGGGATTTTCAACCAATTTATACGTCCACGAACGACCATGCCCTGGATAGGGGCAACCTACCCAGATGTGAATCGAACCCACGACCTCTTATATGGTAGGCGAGGACTTTACCCCGCCGCAACCGCAGTCGGCATAAACTTTAAGGAAATATTGGTCGTAATGTTTTCTTTCAAGTACAATATTTTTATCTTCCGCGCTAACGCTGTAATTGCTTCTTCCCTTCAGCCATCAACCCTAGACGTATCTCGTCTAGGTTGGAAGCAGCTATATATCATGAAGCGCTTTATGCTTCGAAAGCAGACCCTGGAGGACATGCTGTTGCTCTTTCTACGGGGTCTGGCATAAAAAAATCAGTGTTTTTTTCCCCACTTATTTGCAATGTGCTCGTTAAAATCTTAAGTAGATTAATACATCTTGGAAATAAAAAGGCGCATATTTTTGCGTTTTTCTATCCGATGCATACTTCTCAAGCTATCCGCCGCGAAAAATCGACGACCTCAATGTTTTCGCTGATAAGTTGATGACCCCACGAACTCACGTCAAACGCGTCATTGCGTTTGACGTGAGTTCGTGGCGTCGTAATTGGCTTCGTCGAGGTGCATCGTTTTACGCTCTTGATAGAGAATTACTCTCCTCAATGTTCTACCTGAACATGCGAATGAGACACAATTCTAGTGACGTTCCCGAATCATGAAGAGTGGGCGACAATTTCGCTTTTTTAATAATTCAAACTAATTATAGTTCGGCTCAACGGAGAATAACTTTTTTTTCCGATGTAACTGATGTTTTGCTTCTATAAACCAAATTCTTCACCTCGATTTGCGATTTCAGGTCTGAATGAACGACCCGATAGTGAGACAATAAGGATGGAAACACTGCGGTATTGTTGTGTCGCGAGTTGCAAAGATATTGGAGTTTTACTAGTACTTTTTACCGGTAGTGTATCGAAACATCAAGCCCATTTGGACGCTTCATCAAAAATATTTTATGTCTCAAAATCCCATTTTACATCACATCACGAATTGTGTACGGAATCTGGTGGTGATAACGTCTGCCTTCCCTTGCAAGACTGTTATTTTGACGGTCTTGAATTTCTTAAAGCTATGCTCGGGATCTGAACCGATGATCCTGTGGTCAGTAGCCTAGCAGTCCCGCTACCTTACCTGCTAGGCTACCACGCTCCCAGAATAAGGTATTCATGGATCAAAATATGGAATGCATAGGGAGTAGAAATATCCCTACGCGACAGAAGCGGAAACAAATTCAGAGGGAATAAGGCATTGAAGAGAAAGAGAGTGGGCCGATGGTACGTGAGGACACTCCGCAAATTTCCGATAAGGAACAAGCCAACATGACATTCATCGGAAGCGAAGGACACCGGATGAAGGACAAGATCTGGGGACATTCTTATATGCTTATGCAGAATGCCCTAGCCACAGACGGTAGCCTTTCTTCAGATATCCCCTAGGTTTAAGACAGAATACTTTTAAAACATAATGCATGAGAGAGCAAATTTTTGTGAATGCATCTTATACTCGGAAAGACATCACTGAGACAGATTCACCGGAAAGAACGAATGCCTATGACTCCACTCCACCGTGGCCTGACAAGGTAGATGATTCCAGAAATGCTCACAGCCTATGAAATTTCTTAATTTTGATTTCAGGATTCAGATAGCAATCTTGGCACATTAAGAGCACGCCTTATTCTCTCTCAAAAGGTCTTTTTTCGTGGCTTATACCTCTATAACTACTGCAATCGTGTAAAAGTTTTCAGGGTATTTAAATATGATCTTGGTGTGCCTTTATCTCAAATTTGAAAATATTCCCTCGGATGTAAAATGTTTACAATTGAGTGTGGTGGAATTGTTGACTGAGGTCTATTCTATACGTTGCAAAAAGTTTCCATATGACCGTCGATGTTGTAATCAAGTAACATGTTTGGAAAATAGAAAAATGCGACTGGTAGTAAATATTTTATCGGAAGATATTAATTAAACAGGGTCTCAAAAACTGCACGAATGTTAACCGATGGAGCGTATCTAAAGGATTGCAACGTACTCTGACCGACTTTCTGCATTGTGAGTAATGGGATCCTTTCACTTATGAGGCTAACTTATTTCATCACTCCATACGTTTAAATTAACACAGTGATATTTAAGATAAATCATTTTCAAGGAACTTTGGTCAATTTCATTGATATCTCACTCGTTATAAATTCTACTTCAGAATCTTATAAAACACTAGTTGGTATATTACGTGATTTGTTCTTCACTTTAAAAATATATTTTACCATTTCTGGGCCTCTTTTCATGCCATGCAATAGAACCAATTATAACAATTTAAGAGGTTAAATAAAGCAGTAAAGTCTGCGACTGGAAATCCCAATATTAAAAGTTTTAGGTTCCATCAACAATAATGATACAGACAGATTACAGATAATTTGTAACTATTATAAACACTAAACATGTTCAAGTTGCTAAGTGTTCAATATCATCTTGTTTCTTTTTTCTCTCTGCCTCGTTTTCATAAAACAATGTTTCTTTGATCATCTCCCTCTGTAAACGCGAGAGGAGTTGAGGGTAAGGAAAAATGTCTGACAAGAATCTCTCGAAATGAATTTGTTGGAAAGAGATTTTGGGACGCACGAAGTTGGAGAGGAAGAAAGAAAAAGGCGAAGGCAGGTAAGGAGGAAATTTTGCGGCGTTCTGCCATGGGGTGAGAGGATCTCAAGGCTCTGCGATTTATATCCCTTAAGGGAAGACAAGGAAATATAAGGGTGTCTAATGGTTGGAGTGAAAACGGTTTTATACTAGGTGTGTGATGGAAAAATGTCGCTCAAAATCGATTTTTCGAGCATTCGATTTTTACTCGAAATGAATAGTTCGACTTTTGAAAAAAAATCTAAATTTAAACCGGAAGATCAATCAATCTAAAAAAAATCGATGGTTATTTCCTTTAACTACAGTTTGTACAAAGAAAGCTAATTTTACATTCGAAAAACACTAAAATACACAATAGGGATGTAGAAAATCATCCCAAAAATCTACTCATTGTCGGAATACATGATTGAATTATTAATAGGAAACATTTACGAATGCGCCCACATTAAAGGTTTGTCATCACCGCATGAAACAATTTGACTTAACTAAATTTTTAAGGAGGATCAACTGACTGAGATGCTTCCTTAATAATTGACGATATATCTTTCCAATTTTACGGGTCTTAGAGAAGAGTCTTTCACATTGAATGGAAGACGTTATCATAGGCCGGTGGTGTCGCTTCTCAGACCAAACGAAATGGTCAAGATCGAAGTCAAAATTTTAATCGATATTGATTTTTCCATCCCTAACTCCATGGATAAGGCGAAGGAAATTTCTCCTAGACGTTGGAGGAGGAAGAAGTACATGCTCATTTGCTTGCGTCGTTAAAGTTAAACCCATCCGGAAGTTAGCTGGGCGATGAAAAAGATAAGGGAGACAGAAACTTAAGAGGGCTAGAAAGCAATAAAAATAGATGAAATGTGCGCCACGGAATCACCTCAAAGAAACAAATAGAAGGAGACAAGAATACTGTAATAAGACATTCTGACAGTAGTCAAAGAATAAGAATACCCTCGGTGGTCTTAAACGAGCTGATGCATTACGAAGATTAAGTAAATAGCTTCCTAAAAAGCGGCAAAAATCACTCACGCCATTTCACTAGCCCATTTTTATGGAAATATAGTCCTGCTAATCAGTGTTCGAAGCAGCTAATGCATTTTTTCTGTAAAAAGATAACGACCTTAGAAATTGGTATATTTTCCCATTTTACATGATATATTTTAAATTATATTGTAAATGACAAACAAATATAGCGTATTTCCATCTAACTTTAATTTGACAGCTTAGAAAATGTGTTTCCACGATGGTACCTGATTAATGCACCTGATAATGGCTGTGTAAAAATCGGAACAAGTGTAGCAAGCTCTTAAAATAACTCTTTTGGGCAATTCGGTATCTTTTTTATCATTCCATACGTAATTCGATAAAGTTTCCTTTATTTTCAGGATGAAACCCAAGACAGAATCGAGCACTAAAATATTCGGAGCTTAATTTCGGCAACTAAATGCACATACTTAGCAAATACGATATTAATACGATAATAATTGATTACATGTGTTCCTATATTTCGCTAAATTATGAGTTTGGCAAAAATAATTTTACCAAACACCGTTTAAAAAAATGTAATCTTCATTTGATTTTTTCTTTTTTCCGCGATTTATCACGAATGTATTGACCAGCGTCATTTTTGTCAGCTTAGAGGCGGTAAAAGAGGTAAATTAAGGTCTTACTCAAGGAAAAATGCAACTGCATCGATTACTTATGAAGAGAATTCAGAAACATAAATTGCTATTTTTAGCTAATTATCAATTACCATGTCATTTTTAATTGATTGACAATTATTTTAATCAATAATAATCAGCTACTGAGGATATATAAATGGATAGTTTCATAGTCTATATTTAGCTAATATGCCTATTTATAAAACGGTGAAAAATCGAGTCACAGCATTTAGAACATTTTTTTTTACTCAACAACATGCAATTAGTTTCCTTATCAAAGGAATAGGTTTTGCGTCTTTAGTGAAGAATAACGCGTAAATAAGTCGCTTTTAGAAGAGATAAATGTCGTAAATAACTGAAATTTTCGTAGAATGAGCGCATCCAGAATGACGTGGATACCTCTTTAATGTTCAATGCCAGCGAGGAGCAAACGGCTTCGGAAAAGCCGGCTGTAAGGAAACGGCTTTTTTGCCACGCATTTAACCCTTCAAAAACTCATGAAGTATTTATAAAGAAATAATTCTAATTCAAAGAAAGAAAAATATCAAAAATCCCGTTGAAATATGATAATAAAACGCTTGAATTCTGTGATTTTAAAGGGAAACTATTATGTATTGAGATTCATGTGGAGACTTAGCAACTTAGAGATCTGCGATTGAAGCGTTTTTGTATTTCCTGAAAACAGTACCTCATCATGATGTTTTCCAACAATAATTCACCCAAAGCCTTCTAGCTACTTATCGTCTCTCAATTTCCGCTAAAAAATACTGCTGAGGTGGACATGAGCGGATTATGTGAAAAGGTATCTGAATGCGATCCGCGCATTAAGTAAGACATGGCGATAATGTAGTAATGAAATACTACAAGGTCTATTCTCTGTTTTATTAGGTACAATAGGGTGCTCTATGGATGGCTATTTAATGCAGATTAGTCCCTTAAAACCGGCTCTATATCAACACTTCGGTCGAGTGTCAGCATATTCATTTCATTTTCAACAAAAACCTATTTGTATACCCCTTAAGTAGAAAGAGAAACTCATCAAAAATGATATCCATGGAACCTTGAATATATGATCACTATTACATTATCAGGTATCTGAACTTGTACAAAGTACATATAAAGGAAATTTCGGAGCCACAGCACCTTTATACTGTTTAAATTCGTGTGAAATTTACTGTCCACAGACAAACTCTTAATAACAGGTTTACCTACTTCTAGCGAGATGTCAGTTAGCATTTATTCATTTTAATAGTTTTTACTCCGAGATACATGGACTCGTATAGAATAAGGTAGCTCTAAAATTTCAACCCTCAAGGGTGACAAAAAAGAAAGGTTGAAGTTTCGTTTGTATTTTGGAGTGCTTGGTATCACCACCGAAATTAACATTCATAAAATATGTTTAGCGCATGAATGAATTTAAGGCTCTATAGCATATGGAATTCATTTGACAATTTAAAGAAGACAAATATGAGAAGTATAAGAAATGCAAAAGAAACACCGATTTTCCTGAAATTCGAATAGTAAAGGTGTACGACATCGTTTTAGGTAGCACGTATTACCAGGAATGATAAAATAAACTTTACTGAATTACGCTAGAGCTATTTATGGACATGCTGTATTTGATTAATATTGAAAAGAGCAGTCACTCCAAACGATGGTATTAATAGAGCGGCGAGTATCCAGTGTCAATACACACGGTTACCTGCAACGGGTGCGCTTTCGAGGCAAAACGTTGAATGACTGAGTGAAAGGGACTTCGTTGTCCCGTAAGGCTGTAGCACGTCCCGCGCTAACAAGCTTAGCAGAAGAAAGGAAATGAGGTTGGGGACACTTTAATGGTAATTGCAGGATTGGATCCTACAAGCCCTAGCATTTCCTTTTTCCGTGAAAACCGGAAGGTGACTAAAATGGACTTAGATAAAGCGCTAAACGCCACTGATGTCCCTGGGCAGTATTTAGCTACCTATTTTCAATCATTCCAGGAAATACGTACGTAAACCTCCTCTTTAAGATTCTGCTTACGAGCGCAGCGGTTCCAATTTTGACATTTATTAAACAGCCCTAAAATCCTTAACCTTAAACAAAACGGCTATAAACAGAACGGAAAATCCTATTCTTACTTAAGTAAAAAAATTTTCTCCTTTTTTCAAATTTACCACACTATTTTTCCGATATCCAAAGATTCATTAAAAATGATAAGAAGCTTAAATGGTAATCTAATTATTCCCACCTGACTCCACTACAACGGGTAACAACATGATATATGGTTGTTTTAATACTAAGCGTGATTTCACGTCATTAAGAACAGATTGATACGAGCGTTGTATCATCTGACTGCGGCGAAAGATAAGATGAAATGAGTGATGAGACCGGTAAATGGTCAAAAAATAGTTTTACCAATCATTTATGATGTTCCTTAAATCACAAATCCTGGATAACCAAAGGCGGAAAATATAAATTTTCATTCGTATTGATAGATATGAGGTACTTCCAAACTAAACGAGGATTTTTTCAACCAACATTGAATCAATGAAATGATGACATATACCTTAAATATTTTTTTTATTTTCCCGATTGAACGGGAATAAAAAAATAAATGATAAAAAATATTTTATCTGTTTCTGATATAGTATTTCGCAAAGAATTGAATTTTTATTAAAATGGTAGAGATAGAAAGCCCTTTCTCATAACTGAAGGAAAAGTTTTCATCAGCCAAAAACACGGCATAAACATAAGTAAATTTCATTTGATTTAAAAGTAAAGGAGAGGTTGAAATGACCAATGCCTCATGCTCCAAGTTTAGTTTTTGCAGTCAATTCAATCCCTTACAAATAAAGGGAAATGAATTTCACGGTAGAGAAAATATAACCAGATAAAATATCCCCTGCCCAGTACTTAAGAACGGGAGAAACGTTTCTACATACCTCGTTATACTTTATAATAATATATAACCTCAATAAAATATCCTCAACCAAGGAATATTATCAAATGAAAATTCAATATTCCCTCGGGGAGTATCAACGAATGTTTGCCAAGTTATGCCAACATATACCAACATATGCCAACATATCAAGCTTCGTAATTATACGCAAGAATGTGTTCCAGACACAAACTATATAATTTGTCAACAACAAGATTGTCAACTAACAAGATTGTCAAACACAAACTATATAATTTTATTCGACTTTCCCTTTGAATGATAAAAATATTGATATTTACAATTTAAGCATTACAGTTGCTTCGTTACTACGTTATTCTTCATTTTACTCCTAAGCTCCTAAAATTGCCATGGTCTTCGAGCAAATGCTGCATTCACTGGAGATAGAATGAGGCGTGTACTCAATTCACGACTTCTAGTTCATGGAGTAATGGGCGATATTCCTAGAATAGGAGGATTGTTAGCAAAAGGCTGTAAAGCTTACCATTTTAAATTGCAATATCAGTCAGACATTGTTTGCACTGATTAGAAACTAGCAGTGCCATTCTTGATGGAACATGGCCAAGACAGTAAGCCTATTATGCAAGAATGAAAATTTCATAAAAAAGGTGGACTCATTATTTTACTGCCCTAATGTGGACCTCTATATGGATAAAAGGATACATTGTGGAAATTATTTGGCTGGCTTCTGGGTTTTACCTCAAGAACAACGTTAAACTGCAGATTTGACGTTTTTTATACAATTCCAATAAAAAATTCACTTCATATAACTGGCTTTAAAAACAAAGAAACCACAGCAGTTCCGTCCAAGGTATCTAAAGCAACTATGAAAATATTCATTACCGACTGTTTTCGGGACTGCGGCGTAGTGTATTACGGGAAAATCCCTTACACTATAAAAGAAATAAGAATAAATAGAAATTACTTTATACACACAGCAGAATAACCGAAAATAGTATCCCTATATTTAAAGCTATGTAGGTTAAACCTAGCCCTTGAGCTACAAACCTGTCGAAAACTTTGCGTTCCTATGACCGCTGGAGCTGCACTGGCGGGAATTATCCTCATTTACGCCCAGTAGGGCCACCCTGATAAGTCGAAGGGTAGGAGTAAGACGAAAGGTAGTCCATGTGATGGTGTCTCACAAAAAGCACGTTTGGAATGGGAAAGTGGGAAACCCTACCAACCAAATCTTCACTGAAAACGTGGAGTACAATCAAATGAGCCTCGGAAACTCATCGAATGGGACCCGCTCGTAAAGGGCGGGTGTCGTTTACGGCAGCGAGGTTGGCCAGGTCCTCGAGGTCGTTAATATACAAAACCTTAGCAGCAATGAAAGGGCATCGCCTTATCATCGGCAGCAACATCCAAGGAACGAGAAAAGAAAACTAAGAGGATGGAGAAGAAGACGACAGAAATGAACGTAAGGGCTTGGAACGTTAGAACAAGGATGAGGGTGGGTAAGCTAGAAAATATCCATGGGGAAATGGAAAAAGGGAGAATAAATATCTTATAATCATGCGATGAGTTGAAATGACAGTAATGATTACTGGAGTGATGGGTACAAAGTCATCTATAGTAACGAAGAGGAATAGCTTTTGTGCGAAAATCCACAGAGAAAAAAATTTTCGCCTAAACCCGGATTCGAACTGGATACCCCCGATTACTGGTGTAGCGCTTTAGACATCGAGGCGTCATTCTTCCCGATGGAAATTAAGAAATGTCAAAAATTAAGGCCAAAGGCGAGGTAATGCTATTTTACACTCTCAATAATTTCACATATCCAATGGCACTTAAAATATTTTTATATTTTTCAGCAAAAATAAATTATTTACCGCAGGAAGATAACAAATATGCCAACAAATATGCCTTTAGCTGACGACATTACACCTCATGACATTGCATCGAGGTGAAGGCATCCAACGTCTGTATCAATAAAAAATAAATATTTGCACAGCAGTTCAAACACATTACATGTGCCAAAAGAGGACGTGACTTTACGTTAAATGAGAGTGAATAAAGAAAACAGGCTTACGAGGCTCGCGGAGAAGTTCTACCGACTTAATGAGCGACATTAATATTCACGAAAGGCTCGTTCTTTTTCGACTCTACGATGACGTGGTTCCATGTTTTTTTCTATATTTTTCATGTCAGTAAATCCTCTCACCTCACGCCACCTTTTGATTAAATTTTGTGGCTTGAATGAATTAGCTTACATTATGAACCCACTGGTTTAGGAGCCCCAGTCATGGAGTATGAGGTCTTTTTATGTAATCCAGCTGATTACCCGAAGGGACCCATAACTAAGCCATCAATTTCTATGAGATCATAAATAAAGATAAATTAATGACGCTAGATTGTAGCTATCATTCACATACACGTCGTATTTAACTGATCGTTAAAATTTTAAAATTACTTAAAGGATTCCCTTATCCCCCGGTTATAGTAGCGTATAATTTTCCGCAGCGTAAGACCTAAAAAAGCATAACGTAAATGAGTTTTTGAAAAAAGCGGAGAGGAATATAACGCGGCGTCATTTCGTAAATAATGCTGATATTATTTATGTGATAACAGAAAAATACAATCAAAGGGCCTAAAAATTATATTCTATTTAAAATCACTATGCCTATGCACTATGTATTTGAGTATAACAGCCACAACATGTTTATCCGCAATAAACTTACCGCATCAGTCCAAACTAAGTGATTAATGGAGTCAGCTAATCTGGTCTCCTCTCTAACAGGGACGATGGATGGATGAAAGAAAACGTATTCCAAAGGAATTTGCTGTTAAAATCGCAGGCACAAGCACTGAAACCAAAAATTTCTTTTCCCTACCCATTGAGCAAAACTTTTAACTTGGTGTAACTAGACTTACAACGAAAGAGTTCACTTATTATAATATTCTTTCAATCACAACACAAACCGAGCAACAATCGCGAGATCAACTCCGGTGTTTCAGGTCCGAAAAATTGGTTACTTTCTTATTTGCCAAAGGTGAAGGGCTAGTTTGCCTATGTTATTTTACTTTCCCAACGTTTTCCAATGTATTTAATGGAAAGGACTCAGCTCTTACTTTAAAAGTAAGGAGGACAATAAAGTCAAATAATGAGCTCCCAAACGCTGTTACAATAATATATTGACAAATCTGATTTGTGTCCAGATTTTTTTGGCAGCTGTTTATACCACCTCCTTTACCCACTCGTATACCTCCCATTCCCCTCTTATACTTTATGTTATATTAATCCTTTACAAAATGGGGGGGGGGTTGAACAGTGTATTCATCCCTTAAAAACTTAGTTACCACATCATATGCAATAAAAGGCGACGAAAAATGGTTATTTCAATGTTTTTAGGGTTTTTTTTTCAGTTTTCACACCCTAAATCTTCTCAACCCCAGACAATTTTGTCTCTCTCGTGACCCTGTTAGCCTTAAAACGTCAGTTTTTTTCAATCCGAAGCAGATAGCATTAGTAAAAGTCCCTTGAAAATCGATAAGTTTAAATACGGGGTTGTTTTCCCTAATTTAGGGGTTGCTCGGAGGGTGATAGAAAAAAACACAGATCATTTTCGGATTCAGCGACTGAAAATTAACCAGAAACATTCTAAATTGTAGCCGGGAATTTTTTGAACATTTTTTTTTTTGCAGAACAGCGAAATCACTCTCAACCCAATCAGATAAGTGGATGACGTGACGAACGTATACCTAGAGTATTACAGTCTCAACTTTACTCCTTGGCCTCGTTTATCGGTCTCACCTCATCCTGTTTACAGTCACCTGAGCGATTCCTCTCCCCAATAAAAGGTTTCGGTCGAACGAGTAATTGTATCAGAACACTAATGAATTCAATAAATCATGATATGTGGGCGGTAACTTTAGCGTTTTATCAATTTGAATTTACGAGAAACTGAGAGGATAATATTATTTATTCCATATAAATTTAAAATTCCAATCCATCTACCAATCTATGGTAATGAAATGCGATTTCGGGTCTTAATGAGTGACCCCATCATATGATAAGCTTTAAAAAAAATGACCACCTTAGTCTAATTCTTCCATTTAATCTGTGAATCCATAGTAAAAATACAAACAAAAAATTATAATTTCCACACTTAGCGTATGAGTCCGCAACCGACCATGGATTCCCATCTCTCTGTCATTTTCAATGCTGCAATTGACCTTGAAAATAATATAAAGGTGTCGAAACCATGATCTGTAGCAGAGTGATACATCAAAAAGTGGAAATTTTTTGCATGTAAACATTATGAGTATTAAAAATAAACCAGTTTATATTTTATTATGGATACATCGCATTTCCACCAAGTCAAGCCTGAAAATATTTCTAAGTTGTTAATTATGAAACCATATTTTTCTGTTATCAACTCCATTGTTTCGACAAATTGGGTCAAGGTACATTGCTGCACACAAGATTTCACTCTTGAGTTTGGGACGCCACGCTTGGTATTGCGGGCGCAAAGCTATCCCGAAGAATTCGACTTCTCCAAGTTGGGCGACTGTTGCATCTAGGATGTTCGATACACGGGCCCATCAAACCCGCAAAACCACCGGTGTTTCCACGCAGACCGACCTCATGGCACGTTCTTACCACCGGAACTCTGGCTACTACGGTAGTCGAAATTCAGCCACAATTCGGAATGGCATTCGGAACAGAATCGGGATATTGAACTTCGACCGCCGTTGACCTACGAAAACCTTAATGAATGCCCTAAAACTCAACCAAAGATTCCTCTCACAATTGATCAGATAAGAATAAAACTACAACGGCAAAGATCCTCCGGTATTGGAAAAATAAAATTCAGTGCATTATATTAGGTAAATAATTATAAAATTTGTTGTGACCTACTCTAAGCTGACGCCAAGGAGTGACTTAGATTATAGTTTAACAATTTTCTAAAGGCCAACTTGCGTACTTTTAATTAGCACTATGCTTCAAACTTTAATCCTTGGTTATAAGCTGGGTAAATAACACAAGAGTGTGCTTCTAACCCGTAAACCGCAATTCAATAAATATTATGCTCAATATTGCGTCATCAAGATAAACCACAGTTGCATAGAGTGCCACACATTAAAACGTGACGACTGTAATAACTCAAATGGAATGACAGGCTATCAAAAAACGCAGTATTAATATCTCGGACAAATTAAACCCTATTTTTAAATTATATAGCATTACTAATTTTTTTATTTGAGCTCAAATTGAAAAACGCAACCAGATGATGCCGGAATGATAGAAACTGGCCGCATACATTAATATTTATTGTTGAATTAAGTCTTGGCCATTGAAAACAAGTGTTCATTCCAATCATTTCAAACCACAAAACGCAAGGTGTTACACAAAACATAAGCATTATTCATAAACGAGATTCCAAATTAGTTTTTAAATTCAACGCAAAAACTGACAAAAAAATGCAAACATAAAGCAGTGTGACAAAGAATTATAATGCGGTAATTATCATATATTTTGTCGTGTGTAAATAAGTAATTATCAGCGAAAATCTGTTGCAAAATGGCTTAGCAAATTTATATTAATGAGTCACAACGAAATGTTCGTCGCAGGCATAACGGTGATGAAATGAATGGAAGAAAAAACTTAAAACCTTGATAAACGTAACTTTTGGTGAACAGCAGAGGTTCCATTAACAGGAGTATGGCTCGATTGGAAGAACGATGGAACAAGATTGTATCGCAGAGTTTAGGAGAGGGAGGGATTCAGCTCTGGACTTGCATTTACCTTATGGTATGTGCTAATCCAAAAGTATATGTGTGAATTCCGCATATAGAATTAAAAAAGCAACACATATTTGCAAAAAAAAAAAGTTTTCATGCAAGTTAATCTTCTTATAACGAAGAATTTTCAAATAAGCATGTAGTTTTGTTATATATTTTCACAGCTGTAATAGAAAATAGTGAAATGTAAATAAATGAAGTTTCCAAGGCTGTGCTTGATTCTACACGGAAAAAAAATATTTTATTAAAACTATCCAACTGGTGTGATAGGGAGTATTTTTGTTAAATATAAGCTAACTTACTTAAAGTTTGATGTAAATTATTAGGCACTTGATTTATTTTACCAAACGCTCATGATATATTTCATCAAACATTTTGATATTTCATAATTTGGTCAATTGCACGAAAGAGTTTGGTAAAAATAACTGAATTAATTTAATACGATTCTGAGTTTGGCAACTTTTTTCGAAGTTATGATTAATTTTACGAAGGTGATTGCTTGTTTGGTGAAAATTATCAAACTCTACATTGCTATGCAAATTTGGTGTGATAGAATTTAATAAGCGTTTCGTAATCTATCGAACGGTCTGTCGTTCCTCTTTTGTTTATACCAATGCACATTTGCAGTTGAAAGATTCTTAAACAGGCCTTACACAAAAGATAGGTTGGTAGAAATGATTTTTTTTCATTATTTGTGATGGCGATAACGTTTTAATTTTGTTTACGTTCATTTTTCTGTTTGTTCCCGCTTTAAATTGCAATGTTATCCGTAAGCTGGTGCATCAAAGACAATGATTGAATATCGTATTATCATGGATATTAAAGCTGTAAGGAAATGTTTGTGTACTTTGACACATTAAAACTTTAATTAGAGATATTCCTGAGGTATAATCATTCGCGATCATGTTTAATAACATGTGACAAAAGTCGACATACTAGACCCAATTCATGCCAAGGATATCACCCAGCACGTTAAAGTAATCTTTATATCGACGTAAAAAGCCTGCAATTAAAGTTTACTTGCGATTCTGCACTAGATATTTATAAGGAGTACCTACTTAATGCAATTGTGTGCATCAAGTATTCCTCTTAAGCTTATAAAGGTAAGCTGTAGTCACACCTTATTCACATTTCAAAACAAAGGTTGATTATTTACAATAATAATATATTACGGCGTTTGAGTAATCAACTATTATGGCAACCGATTTAGACTAGAGTTGTTAGAGTCCGTTGCTACCACGCGGGGGACCCACGTTCAATGCTTCATGCAGGCGTATTATTTTTCAACTTTTTAAAAAATTTCTTTTGCAGAAACTTAAGTTTAACTCCTAATTTCATGATTTTCAATTGGAATAGTGTTTTCTGGATAGCCAATCTTTCACATGTGGACGCTACGTCGGTTTTATTATCCTTTCGATTTTGATAGTTTTTATCGAACTGCTGTGGCCATTTCGGTAACAATTACCAAATCAGTTTGATAGCATTTATCAAACTGGTTTGGTAATTATTACTGAATTTTTCAATGAGCCATATGAACCCCAAAGTTTGATAAATTTCATCAGAAACAGATACACTATGAATCATACACACTCACCGAATTTCAAGTTCAATTATTGAAAGACCTTTCACCAAATACTTAGAGATAGCTTAGAAAGCAAAATAGCTTAGAATGCAAACCAATTCATTTTCCTTATATTTTGAATAATTTTTCTGCTCGTATGGTTATTCGTTTCTTTGAGATACGAAACAAAGTCTAAATGTACACTATAAATCTCGTATGTAATATACTTCAATATCTCGAACACCTCCAATAGAATGTTTTAAAATTAAAATTTTTACAGCAAACTAAGTCCTTGGTGAACAACCCAGGAAATAATCTAGGGCTGTACGCCGCGTTGCAGGCCTACCATTGCGCTCATTGTCTCCACTCGATATGAGAAACAGTCTCCTCCATCGCTTCTCATTCCCCCATCACATCACGAGCAATAAAATGTTCATAAAAACGAATCGTTCCCACGATTCCGCAACTTTGGAGAAGTTTGCAAGGGAATCGATTGAGCCTTACATTCTAGCATTTCCAACTTCCGTCTTTTTCCCCTCGCTGCTTCCCGCTTTGCTCTGCGACTCCGACAAATTCCAGCCATATATGACTTTTCCAAAGTCGTCCTCCTACCCTTCTCACGGGAGCGTGTGAAGCGCTCCGCATGGAACATATTTCGAGCACATGGTGACGCGCTTTCCCCGTACCCTCAATAAACTGGACATCGATGGCTTCCTTCCTGACTGTTCCCTTCTCGATTGCTGCCTTCCTACGCAAATCCTCTCCTTGCGTTCATGAAATTCTCGCGAACTGAAGGGCCACGTTTGGCCTCGAAAATTTAGCATGCTTTCAAAGAGGAAACACTGAGAGTTGACACGCACAAAATGCTTTTACCTTAGACATTCATTTCCTATTATATTTTCATTACCATTCCTTTAGTCTTCACTATAGAACTATAGGATTTTATTCCTGGCCGCGTATTATATTTTCAGAATATTTTTAGGATTATTTGTCTCAAATTAAAAAAATAAACACTAACACATTAGGAAAACAGTTTCCATGTAATAGAATCTTCTACAAATGCAGAATTTTTATGTGAGGGTGTTTTCTCCAAATAACTTTTGAAGGACTTACGGTAAAATATAGAGATGTCCAAAAAAAGGTTGAATGCTTGATTATAGTAATCGCTACGGGTAATCATTGAAACCCATACTATAAATAAAATTTAAAGTTTTTAATTTGTTTATATAATATTAAAAATTAAATAAACTTAACGGTTTTACTTCATGGCCAAGAAATTAATATTAACGATTTACTTAATCTAAAGGTTTGCGCATTGACACTTTATTCAGTTCTTTTTCCATTTTTCAACAAACTTGTTTGTCATCCTTAGAGCTTGAAACTTCATTTGAATAAACTCCAAGGTAAAAAAACAACCATTTATTTATTTTCAAATTATTAGCAACTAAATGCAAAAATTTATTGACCACACCGCTAAAAATTTTATCAACAGATATTGGAGAATATACGATATCCTTTACATTAATTTTCATAGAAATCTGAGGCTCCAAGGGACAGACGTTTGTTGAAGTGAGATGGAATAGTCATTAATTATATCACAGAGACAGGGGAGTGTGATAGCGGAGTGGGTGGGTCTGCTGACCGAAGGGTTGTAGGGTCAAATTCTGGATGATGCCAAAGGGTATCTCTATCAAAAATTCCCGAAGTACGAGGTAGCTTATGGAAAGCAACTGCACTTCCTAACCAGTGTGTGAATCCACATGTCTCCAGCTACATCCTGGGTGAGCTACACCTTCACCTATTCAAAACAACTAACAGGTTTACTAACCAACCAGCTAACCAAAACTAACTAACAGTTTTGTTTACTATACTCAAAATCACCGAGTAATTTTGAGTATAGTAAACAAAAAGCATTGAAACTAGTGCCATACACATATATTTAAATTTCAAATTCACTAAAATAATGTGCTAAGTAAAAGAAAGTTATTGCATGTACTTCTTAGCCACTGAGTCAATATAAATGGGTCAGTTACTTTTGAGGTTTTTAACAGGAAATTTCGCGTTCCCTTCTTTTCCAACCTTTCGACAAATGTACATGTCAAACTTAGAGCTTGAAACTTCATTCGAAAAACTCCAAGATATAAAACAGCCATTTACTAATTTTCAAATTATAAGCATCCAAATGTGAACTTTCTACAACCAAACCACCAAAAAGTGTTTTAAAAAATATAGGAGAACAGTACTATGGAACCCATTAATACTTGCAGAACGATCCTTATTCTATAATATAGAAACAATAACGGTAAGAACAATAAATACTTCTACTAAGAATCAAACACAAGGACAAATTGACAAATTTTACTACCAACGATGTGGAATAGGAAACGAAACTTAAACCATACATATTCTTATCTCCTAGGATTCTGCGTCGCTACTGCCCATGGCCTCACCGACGCATGCAACACGCCCTCGTTTTATTCAGCCATCAATATTCCCTAGCCCCTCTCATTGGGCAAACACTGACCGTATTCTGGTCGCAACAGCTCCCTCTCAAGAGAGTTGCCCTTCACTTTTCCCCAAACAATCCCTTTCCCATGAGCCCACACCCTTTGTACCCTTAAAATTGGCTCATCCCCTAACTTACCCTCTGTCTCTACTTAGTTGTCTCTACTTAGTCTCTACAATATTCCCTCAGTGAATCTAACATTCTGGTTTTCCTGAAATAATCGCTTATAAATTCATTTTTTTTTGAAATGGTACCTAAAGCATAAAACCTAGAAACAAGAGTAAAAATTACTAAGTACTAAGTTATGAGTATAAAAAACAAACGCTGGGCATTCTAAACTAGGCATTAAGATACAGTGATTCCAAACACTACGATAAACCAAGAAAATAACGGAATTAACTAGGAATTAAGAAAAGGGGAAGTCTAACCGTTCGAAGGAAGAAATTTAGATAAAATCTTTTGCGGAAATTGCGAGTAGAATACTTTATGCATGATGTTCGAGGCATTTTGAGAGAGCCAAATTATTATGGTAGAAAGGACCACAAAGATAAGATTAGGTAAATAGTCTGCAGAACCGATAGGTTTAAGGCGTCGTTTTATCCGCGAACAATAAGGGACCGCAATGCATACAAAACCTTGGCTTTAGGATTGCTTGACTCGGACTAAGTAAAACAGGATGTGAATGCAAAGTTAGAGTAACTCATTATATTTGTAAATACTAACTTTCGTCATGAATGTTTATATATGTTATAATTCAGAAAGTGAGAAGCCAAGGGAAACAAGTGATTTCCTTTTCTAAACAAAGTTAGGAACCGAAGTTAGGTTAAGAAAACGCCAAATTTTTAGTAGTGAATTTGATTTTCCACTTGATTTCAGTACATAACAGAGACTCACTCGCATCCCTTAGCTACCAAGTTTTTTTATATTTATTTTAATAATTTATGTACCTAACTCTGTTTTGAAAGAAAATAATTTGTACACCTTGGCTTCCAATCTCCTCAATCCACCAATCAATCTTTTCGTTTTTTCTATAACTAACTGGTAGTTTTATTTGCATGATAGCATTTTCGTGCCGTCAGCGCTCTCCTAGTTTCTGGTCTGAACGCGTGTCGTTGTCCTATGTGCTTGGCCTGTGTCCGGCAAACGAACGCGTATCTGATTGAGGATAGGATGTGTGCTGTATGCCTAGTATGGAGTCAACCTGGTCAACACACCATGGTGGTGGCTTGCACGGTGCCTCGTAGATGTAGATGAATTCATCTCGCGTTCTCTAAGGTCAAAACCTAACCCGGTGGAGAACCCAGTAAGAATTCAAGCAACTAGTTCGCAGCGAAAATCTAAAATCCTATTTAAGTATCAAATTCCAGAGATGAGATAATAGAGTTTGCAAAGAGCATAAATGATATAATGGTTATTAGTATAATTCAATGCACGAAAGAGAAGAAATCTCGCAATTCATAGGCACTTGAGGGGACTCCGTGAGAGAAAGTAGAGCCTGAGATTATTTTCATGAATAATGCCCGTGGTTAACGCCCTAGCGTTAAAGTTTTGGCTTCACCCTTGGGAAAGCGACGTCATACGCCCAAGCATGTTATTCAGTGACATAGTATGCCTGACAGCTTTAATTTACATTGTCGTCTAAACCCGAAACAAACTCTGCAGGGCAAGAAAATGTCTTTGAGTTTCGTAGCAGAATACCTTCTGCGAATTAGGGAGATCCTGGTTCAAATCTCAGACAAGGCATTTCATTTTAAAGGATTTTTAAGGATAATTTTCGAAGATTTGTTTTGAGTGAAATGTTAATTCTTCGGTTTTCAAATGAATTGACGCATTATTATCAAGAAAAACTGCAAATTATAGTAAGACTCCTCTCCTAAGTTCATGCAACTATCCACACCCTAGAAAGGGATGGTTCTTTATAGGTCGCTGCAACTGAATTCATCTACTTGATGAAGTGATAAATTTATTGCTAAATAAACACAGGAAAAGAGTGGAATTTGCTTTCAAAAATAAATAAATACAAAACATAGCATCAAAAATTCAATGGGAACAACAATTCAGTATAACAGTAAAAATTACACAGCAAAAAAATCAAAATTGATCCCTTGACTCAAAATAGTATAGGTGTTTTATCTATGATAGATTCAAATCGGTTTAAGAACATTCCACGGTTATTCCATTCCACATGATTATCTGCATCTATAATTGGCATCATTGTATGAACACAAGACTCAACGCCCTTGATCATATATTGAATATTCTATTAAGCTAGAAAAACAGGAAGAAGCTTTCGTTTCGATCTTCCATCGCTCTGCCTGAGAAATTGGCATAGAAAATCCACATCATTTATTTTTTAAATCCGCCCGCCTCGCACTGAAAGTTTCCAGGGTCCTCGTTCACAATCCCTCGTATCCTCCATTAAAAGCATGGAGAAAGCAGAACAAGTAGTCTCGGAGACCGACTTCAGCGTATTAAAAATTGATCAGGTATCTTGAATGGAAATGAGGACGCGGCATCAAATAATAACGCTAATCTTCATATAGATTGGAGCGCGCAGGGACATTTTTTCCGGCAGAATTCCAAGGAAAAGCATTAAAGTGTAAATATGTTTGCTAATTAAATCTTATGTGTAACAATGAATCATTTGGAGTAACTATTCAACAAGAGAGAGCAAAGATAAATGAAAGCATGGAAAAAACTCTGCGAAGGGAGCACCGGGCCAACAGTGGGTCTATTTAGGCTGTATTTTAAAGGCCAAAGAGGTTGGCGATGCAAATAAAGAAAAATGTTTGTAAGTGAAGTTTTCACGGTAGAGCGAAATACTATCCCCTTGATATGAGATACAAAGTATTCAATGAATATTCTTAATATCTTTGATTGATTATTAAATGAGGATGCTTTTTTAAAACTGTGGAAATGGACATTATAAGGTGACTTCTACCCTAAAATCACAGGAATTTTAATTTGCGGACTGTAATAAAATAACAGTTATAGTTACAGTATAACAGTACACAGTAACAGTTAAAGTATAGCATTGCATCACAAAAAAATGACTTCATCTTACTTTACCTCAACAGTTGCAAGCGGCGATAAATCAAATTAAGCCCATTTCATTGGTAGACTATGTTGTAGGATATACAAAGACGAAAAATATTACGCACAGAATTAGAACTATTAGAATTAATCCTTGGTATGTACAATTTCATTATAAAATTCGAGGAATCAAGCTAGATGGAGTGGAATTGATTCATAATGAAACAATGACTTGCAATTTTTCACAAAAATAAATTTAATTCGACTCGAGCTTCGATGTTACTACATCATTTTCCTTGTACCTTGAAAATGATGTAGTAACATCGAAACTCGAGTCGAATTAAATTTATTTTTGAGGAAAATTGCAAGTCATTGTTTCATTACCATTTCATTAATTGTGATGATCCTCAAAAACTGTTAGCCTTTATCTACAATTTATCAGACTCCGAAATAAAAGATCTGAGGCTCTCAGCCCTTAATGTGAATGACGAATCAACGAGAGGAAATCAACAGACCGTCACAGGGAAGAAGCCGACGGTAGAAAGATAAACGTCGAGAGGAAAGAATGAAGGAGGATGTGGATCAGATCCCTGGGGCTATCGCGGATGTCTTCGGAGTTCACGGGGTCTGAGAAATGAGGGCGGAGGGACGCGAGGGAGAGACCAAGGTGGAGCATGAGAAGGCCTGACGTCAACGTTCTGTGCCGCAAGGGCGAAGGCAAAAAGAAAAGCCCAAGGGGGAAGAAGAAAGGCGAAAACAAAGAGGACTGTGAAGAAGTGGGAAAAGGGGGTTGAACTTCATTAATTACCAGGCGACGAAGAGGAAATTTGCCTCCGACTGACTATGGAGCTCGACCGTTTTCTTCCTACTCCGGAAAGCGGAAATAATCTTTCAAGGCGATGCCATTAAGCCTTTGTAAGTGGAATCCAATATAATTAATAAAATAATTTATTGCCATGCCCGAGCACAAACACAAGGACTTCACAATATATCACAGTCAGTCTTTTAGAATAATACCCAGAAAATTGAGATAATTAAGAGCAAGTGTTTATTAATTAGGAAAACACGTGAAAACGATGAAAAAAGGATTAATTCTATACGTTTTCAAAAGGAAATTTTCACATTTTATTAATAATCAACTAGAAAATAGACATACCATTCCATATTCACCTTAAGTGTAGTCATAATAATAACAATGAATAACATGGGATGGAACTAAGAAAAATGGCTTATCATGGCTACGTCGCTAAAAATGGCTACGTCGCAAATAATTATGAGTCGCTCACAATTATGTAACATTAAGAAGATGGAAGCATGATGTTATGAGCCTATTACTTTCCTTTCCCAAAGTGACACATGAAACGATCAATACTATTTTCAAGCCTTTATAAGTCGAACTTAGATGCCTAAAGATCGACCTATTCAGTCAAGCTTCATTTTAGAATGAAATTAATATTAAAATTCATGCATGCACCGTTCCATCAAATTCTATGTAAATAGTAAAAATTTAAACGAAAAACGTACATAGAAAACATAGCCAATGCATATAAATAGTTTAATTATCTCCTTAAAGTTTTGTGTTGCAGAAAAATTATTAGAATTTCAATTAATAATTGATATACTGTGTCACCACGTTTGCTATGAACAACTAGCTGAAGTAAAACAAAGAGAAAGATTTAAGTGTAACTGTACATAGATGGCAAGAGAATGAAATTTAATATTCAAGATATGGTCATGACGGCGAATGGAACGAATATTAGGACATTGAATTGGCAGATTTAGTGTGAATTAAAGAGAATATTGGCTTACCGTAACAAAGAAAAGAAATCAATAGGAGCCGAGAATCCATAGCGTCCCGATATAATCCCATCATGGCTGACTTTAATGCCGTCTCCGAGTGTCCTGTAAGAAAGCTTATTCACATGCATTCCAAGAGATAGGCATTTATTATCATAGAATGATGGAAACTCCCTTGGATTTCCAGAAAATCCATCTGCTCAGCCTCAAGGATTGACCTAATTGCACATCAGAGGTTTGAAATTGGCAAAGCATTAGTACAAAGACTATTGGCAACGAAAATTAGCACGGCCATTTGGATGATACCCGATTTCCGCGTGACGTCATTTTAGACGAAAGCTTCAGCAAAATTTAACACGCTACGTTGATAGTCGAAATGTTTGAACTGATTCACGATTAGATCCATACTGTATGGGGACATATTTTCCCTATTAAACTTCACCCTGAAATACCATTTGGCTCGTATTTATTATTCCTAGTATTGCCCAACGTTAAATACATTTTATGGAAGAAGAGAAGTGGATTGCTTCCTTAAGTCTATGCCGTTAAATCATTCATAAATTGATGTATAACATTGGCTGTCATCATTAAAATTTAGCATTCTCTGGACAACGTCAAAGGGAATACGGCTGCGAAAATATTGATAAATACTGGTGCAGAAGATAAACACATGGCTGTTTTCCAATCATGGCCATATCCGGGTAAATATCACCGCGTAAATATCAGGTGAGTATGTCTCAAATAAGTGCTCTTCCGGTTAAGGTAGGTTCGAGAGGAGCATTTGCGAATAGCTCTGGTCGTCTCATCTCCCAGCCTGGACTTCCATCTTCAATCCGCAACAAGACCTATTCCTTCTCATTTCATTATAAATCCTATTAACTTCCTCTCCCTCCCTCACCTAATATTACCTATTCTTCCATCCAGCACAGTTTTAAGCACATCCTGCCCGCTCTAAACTCGCTCCATCCAAACCCCAGGTCGCCTCTATATCTCTTGTAGAAGCTTTCTTCCCTCGCTTTCCATTCTATCACTTTGTCAATTCTCTTCCCCTCCGTCCACTTCAACTTTTCCGTTCTTCTCTATAACTAGATTACGAACATTTGCAGTCTCTTGTTTCCTCAACGTCCACTTTTCCGCATCTTAAATCACTACAATGCAGGTGGAAGCATAAATTATCGCATTTTTAAATGACAGAAGCCACCTGGTGTAGGTACAGGAACTTCATAGTATATTCCGAGAACCTACCGCTATTTGTTTATATTGGAGATCCATTTTGGCCAATGCACCCAGTTTGCATGTATGTACGCATTGGAGAGAGAATTGCGAGTATTTTGGAAACCTTAACCAATCAATAACCTCAAACAATCAATTTATTCACAATTAATAAGTAAATACACGTTAGCAGATTAAATGCCGAGTGATTTGTGACATTTAAAACAATTAATTAAATTACAATGAAGAAATAAATAAGTCAATTGCACGAAGTAGTGATGCATTAAATATGACGAGAAAAAAATAAAGAGATGAAAAAATGACACGCGACGGAATGGCATGACGTGTGAGACTAGCCTAAGGACGCATGAAACGAAAAGAGAGATTGGTGAAGGCAGAAATATTAGTGAGCAGGCGATGAGAGAAAGATTAAGACGTAAAAGAACGGAAAGACGAGAAGATTATGATGATCCTCCATAATCGCACTTAATCCCAGAAAGTTGACAAGGTCCCACGGCAACTTTTTCAATCGAGGCGAGAAGAATTTAGCGGAACCCTCACTTACAGCCCAGGCGCGTTAGTAAAAATTATTTTTATACATCTGATGGGATATTTTCGAAAACATTCCGGTTATACTAATAGAAGTGAAATAAACCTTAGGCTCTGCAATAATGAACGTTTTTGAATGGAAACATCACTCAATTGATACATAAATAAGTAAGTATAAAAAACATGAAATACATCTGCTAATTGAGCAATTTTCGTTTGGCATCAAAAAAAGTAGTTTGGGCTTCTCGCAATCCAAAATTAAGAAGCTTTGCAGTAGAAGTACTGCGTTGGATATTTGCAAAATAAAAGAGAAACATTTCAGCGTAATTAATTAGTTAAATTCTGGGCATTCGTTTTATTAAGTGAAACAATAAGAATCATGATGAATAAAATTCTTATTCTGAAAGGGAAAATTTAACCAGTTCTAGGGAACTGTGGGTTTTCGTACTATTAACGTTTAAGAAATAAATAGGCGTCCTGCAGGTTATATAGGAAAATTAAGTATTTACATGAAAACATGTTCAGAATATTTGCCTCAATAATTATTGATAAGAAACATCAGCTCCAATAATGCATAATGTAAATTCGAAACTTTTTAGTCGTTTTTTTTACTTTTTTTAAACTCCTCGAAGCGTGAATTTCAAGAAAAGAGTTACCTCCGGATAGAATAAAGGGCATAAGGTCGGAAACAATGCGGTAAACGGAAAAATCGTAATGATCATTAGTCCTCCACCTTAGATGTTGATACAGGTGTGATATAATCTTTCCTGAATACCTATTTATTTTTCACATGATATTAAAACAGTGTTTAACGAAATTATTTCTAATAATTATTATCATTATTTAAAAAAGTGTCGTGATTCACTCAAAAAGTTAGGAAGAGAAAGTAATTCTTTGGAGAAATTTTAGGGATGGCACCATTTTTATGATAAAAAAATATTAATCAGCTTTCCCAAGAAAAGAGTTTCTTTGTAATTTTGCCAGTACCAGCCATTAATAAATAGGACTCTGGCAAGCATTAATTTAGGTAAATGCGGAAAAAATGAAAATACTGATATGCATAAATGATCGAAAATTTCCAAAAATTCTGATGTTCAAGTAATAAAGGTGCATAAACAGAAGGAAAAAAAACGGATAATCATCGACTTTATTACCGAAATTAAAGAGACTTCCTAAATAATGCTAAAAAATAACATTTTTTAAAGGTCAAAGGCACAAATTATTTCACATTCATATAAAAATAGTCTTGCGAATGGGCTCTGCGACTTATAGAGCTTCATGAAATTTACATGAAACGTATGATACAATGGAACGGTACCCTTTACATTGGAATAGCATTATTCATCGTTCCATTAATTTTCCATACATTCTCATCATTCCTGTCCTCCTTGCATCATTTTAATCGAAAATATTAGAACACTTTTAATGAGTGTGAACACAGAAGGAACTAGAAAAACAGAATTTTCTGATTTAGAAAAAAGAATAAATAACAAAAAAAGATCAAATAATGCAAAAATTATCACTGATACGTAAAATTAAACGTAGAGAATAAATAAACTCAAATTCATCTTGGTATTCTTATCAAACTTATCTGAGTTGGTATCAGATTTTTTTTACAACCCACAAGATTCAACGGCGCATTCTTCAATAAAGGTCTCGGTCAGTATTAACAATGACACTTGGAGGAGAAACATCGAGAGAGAAGAAGCTTAGAGGCTTTCATGAAGCATTGCGAAGTATGAACTGAAGGTGGTGGTCTGGATCATCATGTGGAAGAGAAATATCTTCTCTTGACCGGAGGGCCTCAATCATCTTCATAGTGAATCATCGCATTTGGCCTTCATCGCCAGAAAGCAAATGAAGACTTCAAAGCCTCTAAACTCAACTCCTAGCCTGTCAAAAAAAATCCGAGAGCTATATCACTGAAGAAAGAAAATTTCACGCTACAGTGTCACCGTCCATACGCAAGAAGCTGCCTTTACGGCCAGCAGACGGGAGGTACAGGTTAATAAAAGAGAAAATGAGAACCTACGAGAGCTAGGCAGAAGGGATATAGCCTTAAGAATACACATCGCTGCCGCTCTGCCGACCTTTTTCCGTGACGTAGAAACTAGTTTGCTTTAATGCTTAGAAATTACGCTACTGCCTTGCATTGATATCTGAATATGCTTCTAAGAAACTTCTACTCGATTTCAAATTGGAAAATTTAACCACAGTGACTTCTCCTATGCAAATTTCACGTGCTTGAGACACAGGCGACTTTTCGTAAGTCTACTTTATCTAATCAGAAAATTTAAACTATATTGCGCAAGTTGAAGCGAAAAAACTTTGTGGATTCCACAAAGAAAACTTTAATTTCTATTAGTTTCGTCGCTTTGCGCTATCGTCAGATCGACATAATGGCCGAAATAAAAGTAATCTATGAAATCTACAAAGTTTTTCCGGTTCGACATGAAGCAGTTTCACTAAGTTCCGCCTCAAACTATCCATTTTATGTAGCTGCCGATCAAGTGGGAGTTATGTCTCCTCTTAAGGTGGGTATAGCCGTCAGTATTACAAAAATAAACTCCTGAGGGAGTGCGAGACCCCTGAACCATCATAGCCAAACGCGAATACTCCTCGCTAAAATGCAATGGTCGACACAGAATACGCAGACCTCAGTCTAAAGAGGGGGAATGCGGGGGCGCGGAAGAAAATGGCGTCCTAGCAGAGCAAAGAGAAGAGGGATATACAAGTCTTAAGGCGGGATCGCAATCGAGATGGAAGGAGAGGGTAGTAAAGCGGAATGCGGTCAGCGGGGAGCTTAGCGTTCGCCTCAAGTGACGGCGAAGCGGGCAGCGCAAGACCACGAGAGGAGGAAATCTCGGTGGATTCATGAGGAAACAGAAACGGTCCGAGGGGCAATCGCAAACGCCTCTGACCTAAAGGAAACGTCCTTACGCAAGCCCCTTAGGGCACTCCTGGATGCGGAACATTCTGATAGCTGCAAGAAGCTGAAGCGCTGGATACGCAAAAGACGTAAAAAAAAATTTCTAGCGAAAAATCCGATGCAAAGAGCAAATATTGGTTAGAGTAACTACGTCAGAGAAGCCACTGAAATACAGAACAATATCGATTCCAGTAGTGAAATATTCTTTACAATATATATTAAACAAATTATTTAAGCAATGATTATTTCTTAACTCGAATAAAATTGGATATTGATTACCTTTACAATATGCTAAGACCACAATACAAAGTAATTTCCCCTAGAACTCAGGATGACCCTGATTCTCTTTTGCTATCTTGAATAAATAATCATTTTATTTTTCTTTCTTCTCTTATCGTAAAGTTATTAAGCCACATGCATACGATAATTTAACTGATTATACTCGGTAAAATTACATGCTAAAAGAGAATCACAAAATTCGTCCCATGGACGAACTACATCGAGCGAATTTTAAGACCAGATAATGATATGTCCCTTACAGCATTGCTGCGGTAGAAAGGCGTGCACGTTTCTGACCGCTGGAACTGCAGGAACTAATTCTCAATTACTCCCGGTAGGGCCACCCTTGCCAGATAGGTCGAAGGGTAGGGGCTATACGAAAGGTAGTCTACGCGAAGGCGTCACGTAAAAATCACATCTGGAATGGAAGAGGAAAACCAAACCGATTATTTCTTCCCTGAAAGCATTGAGCTTAACTAAACGAGCCTCGGATCGAATCGCAATACCCGGTCCTCAAATCGGGTGTCGTAGGTGTCAGCGTGGTCGGCAAGCCCCTTACCATGTGAAATTCTTGCAGAGACACATTACTTTCAGTAGCAGCAGCATTCAAAAAAGAAGAAAAGACCAAGAAAACAGAGAAGAGGGAGGCAAAAATGAATTCATTTATGGACAAATATGACGGTGGGAAAGCATCAAAAGGGAAAAGCGAACGGGAGGGAAGACATCTAAGGCCTAAGCGAAGAAAGCTGAAAGAATGGTGAGGACTACTGGAGCGATGGGTATAGGGATATCTACAGTGGTGCCGAGGAAGGTCCACGAGTGCTAGCTTTGATACTTAGCGGCAAGCTCGGTAGTAGAGTGGTAGGTATAGAACAGGCAAGCGATAGGATTTTGGGTGCAGGATCTGATGCGCGACCCACCAACCTTGTGGTGGTTCAAGTTTACATGCCCAAGCAATCATAGAGAGGAAAAATTACATGGAAAGTATGTGGGAAATGGGATACATCCATGATAAAATGTATCAAACGGTAATTTCCACACTTAAATGTATAACTTGGTTTCGGCCGAAACTAAGTGCAAAAAACAGTAAAATACGTTTTCCACAAAAGTATGGTTTCCAATATATATTTCTGCCTTCTGAATTCGAAAATGAAAATCAAAGGTGATCTTTGCAAATGACATATAGTGCCGAAATCATGTTATACACTGAAGTGTTGAAATTACCTTCCGTTTTATACATTTTACCAAGGGAAACGAAATTTTTAATGAGAAGCAGATGAAGCGCAACAAACGTTGTACTAAAACTTTTGTAAGTGACTGTACATGGCCATTTGGCTACAAAAAATTGAAATGTCGAACCATTAGAAAAAGTTACTTCATCAAAACAATACAAAAAGGAGCGCAATTAATAATTTATTAGATTCAAGCTCAAATATTCTTCCCTGGTGGTCACATCTTGACAATCATTTTCCAACAACCTTATCGAAAACATATCAAATGCGCATGTTCACAGATGTAGGACGGTACTTTTTTTTAGAGCATTTGAACTTGACTCGACGCCCGATGTACATCTTCATCTCGTAGATATTCCTGTCTATTCGTTTCTCTAGGAGTAGTCCTTTCTCCTGCAGCAATTTTATTGCCTCTTCTTCGTTTCTGGGCAAGTCAACGGGGTTTATACTTCACCGTCGAATTCGGATACAAACGTTACTTGATTTTAAGAGACCATTTAATTGAAGACCAAATAATTATACTCAGTGATTAAGTTCCGCGATAAGTACCGAAAAGTACTTTGTCATTAATATTCATGGAGCATTTGATAGTCGGCATAGCTGTAAGGGATACGATATTTTGAGTTTCGTTTTAGAATTTAGGAGGCAGAAAAACAGTGTGTCCCATAAAGAATGACCCTATTTTAAATAAGATTTTTTTATTAGGAAGAAGGGCTTAACATCAACATATCGTATACTAAATTACTCACAAAAGACAAAAGTTTATAAAGAGCCATCACAAAAGTTCAATATGTCATCCATTGGCTGCGCGGACGACATCTAGCCGATTCTTAAACCTGAAAGCCGATTGCTGAATTCATCCCAAACTGAGCGTAAGGTGTCTTCTGTCACTGAAGCTACAGCAGCTGATATTCTTGTCTTTAGTTCATCAATGTCACGAGGTAAGGGAGGAACGTAAACATGCTGTTTAACATTTCCCAAAAGGAAAAAATCGCATGGAGTTATGTCAAGGGACCTAGGAGGCCAAGAGTGTAAAGCCTGTACGTCATCTTCAGCGAGACTGGCTGCACCTTATTGTTAGACCTAATTGCTAGACCAATGGTCTAAGGGTTGCACTCTCCACATCAGCGCTCGTAGTGACATTCAGCGGATTTTTCTAAAACTCTAAACAATGCCGATCACATCTGGCGCTGTTTCGCTTGCCTTGTGACATTTGTTTCAATATTACTACAAGTTAAAATCGGGTCATTCTTTTTGGGACACACTGTATATTGCAAGCCCGTGCTCTTGTGGAAAAGGCTATTTCCCTGTTACATAGCGTGTTTACAGGTATATTAAATTAATGTGCAGTCACTTTAAGAAGTTAAAGGAAAAAGTTTGTTCCACCACTTCGCCGCAAAAAATTGTCCAAAAACTTTTTAAAGTGACTGTACGCGTCCATCAGGCTACAAAAAATTAAAATAACGAAGCATTAGAAAAAGAGAAGATAAATGCTATTACACGATCCAGTGGTAAGGAAAGAATAAACTTTGGCAAGAACCTTAGAGGGAGACAGTTTTCCGAAGCGCGAATCCAAGTCGGTTCAGGGCGGCTTGGATGAGGATTAACGGTAGAATTGGCTTTGAGCCCGGAAGTGTTGAAACTCCAAAGAACGATCCACGAGGCGTGCGCGTAAGCACGTCTCGTATTTCAACCCTTTCGAGCGCACTGGAAGACGGCTCCGGTTCTTTAATCATCTCTTTCCATCTTACTGATGGGTCCCCGACGTTCTCCGGAAGCGCCGAAGAGAACGCAGCGCCACGGAGAAGAGACGGAACGTGGTGGGGCGCGGAAGTAATGGTGAGAGACGGGGGTAATTAGACGACTCCGAAGCGTGCACGGTGCAGAATCCCAAGAGGTCAACAGCGCCCAAATCGGCACCGTCAATCAAAATGACGCTCCGTGCAGCCCCATCACTATCTAATCATTGCGATGGGAGCGAAATGTTTCACCATCGGTTCGTTAAAGGAGAATTAGCGTCACGCCCAACCGTTCGCTGAACAGAAGAGTCGCATTCAAAATCCAGACATAAATTTTAAACCCATTTCCGCCCACCGTTGTCATATGGCTACATCCTACCATTTTGAATATAAGATGCTCTCGAAGAGAACCCGCACTCCTTTTTGCTGTCGAATCGCCTCAAATACCTTATTGAAGCTCGCAATAATTTAATCCACTTGTTAGTCTATTTCTGAAGCGCGTCGAAATAAGCCCACTGATGGAGAGAGACAGGTGCAAAATGGGAATGCAGCACAGGCACCTAGAGTCTGTAAATTAAATGCAAGTATCACAAAAGCAAACAGGAAATGATATTGCATAAATAATTTTGACTTTCTTTCGTACAAAAAGATGCACACACAGAGGACTCACCCATTCTATCAGGGACACTCGCAGAAATTGAAAAACTCATCACCACCGAGTGTAGCTTTATTGCTACTGGTCGTTCTAAATAAACAAGTTGATATATCGTCAGTATATTTCACTGGATTACTAAAGTTGACATTAGGAGGAACGCACATTAATATCTTCACAGTCGCAAGCAGAATGTTTCCCTGGCAGAAATGGGTAGACAAAGCATCTCAAATAACAAAAGTATTTATAACGTGGATTTAGCGACATCAATCTCACACCTCATCGAATGCAAACTTACAAAATACATATTAATTACTAAGGAGTGCTTGAACATCAACATAGACCCGACCTTTACATGATAAAATCTTGACGTCTAATTATATAAACAAACATCTCATCATAACATATTAATATTCGACCACTCTTCGAATATCTTCAATTTTAACTGCAAGCATTACTTTCTAATCACTGTGATGGGACCCAAACCTTTCCCATTGGTTTAATGACGATAATTATATAATTACCGTCACAACCAACCGGCTAAACCGAAACAACAAATCTGTGCATACATAAGCAAATACTATAAATACTATTGACAATTGCATTAATTAACTTCGTTTTTCACGAGAAGGGCCTCTGCCTAGCCATTTTGATGGAAGCCAAATCTTTCCCTATTGGATCCTAGAAGAGAATTATCGACACAATCCACCCTTCGCAGAGAACAGAAGAGTTGCTTTCAAAAGGTAAAGATTATCATAATATCTCAAGCTAGCCAAGAAATCAAAATGTGCAAAAAAAAAGTATTCTCACAGTACCCAATGATAATAGATTCCCAAAATTATTTAAAAAAAAAGCGCGTCAATCGTAATAAAAAAAAACAAAAAATTAAAATTTAAAGCCATTAGTGCACTTCACTCGAGAAAAATATCACTTTACTGAATGGATATTTAAGATATCCTTAAGTAGCTTTATTGGATTACTAAGAACATCTATATCTAATCATCACCATTGTACCTGAATATTTTCCACTACATTTCTGAATAGAATTTGTACCGACTACCTCCGCTTGTTAAAAGGGGAGAAATGATTAAAAGAATCGAACGTAGAAGGGGAAAAAGGATAAAAACATAGGAAATTGTTTCGGGTGCCTAAGGGATTCCCTCACAACATCTCTAAAATTCCGGGTTAATAGACGGTTTTGACATTTTCGTGGAAACACATGGCTAAAAATTCTCCAATCAAAAAATTTAATTAAAATCGATTCGGCATTTGGTAACTCAATGAAATTTTCCTGTTCCAATAAAATACCTATGTTCACTTGCACAACGGCTTTGAATATCCGCAAAACCCGGATGACGTTTTATCAAAATATAATGGAGAAATACTAGTGTTTATTTGTTTTTCCAGTACGATAATATAATTGTCGTTGTTTATCGGGGTATACACCGATTCCCGCTACTCAACTCTTTGCAATAATGCATTCAATATTTTAAAACTAAAGCGGATACTAACAACATTTAGTCAATTCATTGTAAAAAAAAGATATAACACCTTCCTGAATCACTAAAGAAAATTCTTGAATTTCATTTAAGATTGTACTTAGTGTGACATGAGACTAAATTTACGTTGAATCTGGGAGAAAAGATAACGTTTTCACAAATTTTATTGCATCCTTTCCAGATAGGAAGTATTGTCAGGAACAGGAATAAAGAGTATCACAGAAACAGTCTCAATTTTGCAAATTTTTTAATTACACAATCACTCACGAAGAATTAGAGTATACAATAAACAATGAGCGCCGATTCTTATCATATTTCTGGAATATTTAGAGCTACCAGTGAAACTTAAATTGATTTTTAATGTATTAACAATTTTCTACAGGAGTTCAAAACGGAAGCACAACTTCATAGGAACTTTAATAATATCATATATAATGACCATAAAATAAAAGAATTTTTCCAGTAAACCAGATTATACCAAAATCAAACCAACAACGATAAAAAAATAAAAGTGTTCATCATAATTTTCACATTCAAAACACAAAATCGACTTTTATGTTAATAGTGCCTATTGCTCAAGTACCAAATGCAAGAGAGGTACCCAAACCAAGAAACAAGTATTATTTGAGTTATCCTAATTTCATATACTTTAATAGCCACCCAAGTTTAATAATGACTGAATTTTCCCTTTGGCAATGGATAATTAACAACCCCACATGATTAATGTTAAATTAAAATTAAATATTACGAATAAAAAATTCTTTCATTGCCTTCGCTATCAATTTTTCCATTCGGGGGATAGCTGGAAAAAGTGGTGAACTTAAAGGGCTAGTTGGTTAGAATTCAACAGGTTATGACATAAAACTTGGAAAGAATCCAAATGAAACAAGATATGACTGGAATATTTATTGTAATCAAGACAGGGCGGAGGGAGCTCTCAATAATCGCAGGAGGAGGTAGAATAATTTCACAATTGAGGTAGTGTAGCTTCATAGGACCTCGAATTTTAACTTATGCTGATAATCCACAATAATTGTCACAGGAAAATATTCCCCTTGATCAAGAATAGACCAATGGACTTCATTTGCGTTCCTTGTAGCCCATTCTACGTAGCACTGCTATCCTTGATGGACCACAAGGGTCTAATATCATGAACGTCGTTTAGTTGCCATGGGAATAAAAGAGTCTGGATAGGGTAGTAGTATGCACAGCACCTACGTAAGACGAAGGTCCATACATACGACGGGCTAGAAACATATAAAATTTAGTTAAACGACCCCTATAACTTCCACCATTTTGTCTTTCGAAGTATCACAACTGGAAAAAGAAAAACAACAAGATCCATAGAAAGTGAATTAGGGAGAAAAAATAATGCGTATTAATTAAATCCGATTTACCCGGAATTCCCACACAACACCTATAAAATTCCGGATAAATCATTTATACACCTTTAAAAGACAATTAAATACGTGGGTATTGGATCGAACAGGCACCCTGTGTGTTCAACACGAACTTGCGATTCATAAGCCGTTTTCAACTATTCATTACACACGATGAAGTTCTATAAACTCGATTACGGTACACCAAGCTCATCGTTCTTGATTTTTTATAGATAAATAATTCATATTAGCATATTCACAATTAAATAGATTTGTCTCGTATAAACTGACATAAGATAAGTTTTCCCTTCTTCAATCTCCATGCATAATGCAAACAAATGCAGCCCCAATATAAATAAGGATGACACATATGCAGAAAAATACCAAAGCAAAGTAATGTTACTAGGTAGCTCAATTTACGTGCAAACAAAAATTCGTTCATCGCATACATAACGGTTACTTATCTAGAAAAAGTAAAACTTTTCCTTGAGACAATAGCACTTGAAATAAATTGCTCGCCGATGTGACAACAACCTCGCGAGCTGCGTTTAAAACCATAATTTTTTCATAAGCATCTTCAAAAGCTAAATGCAAGCTCTATTAAACCGCAAAAGGTAGCAGCAATGTCTGAGGAACACGGAAATTGAAATTTAACCCGGAAAATTACTTTTCGGCGCGCGTGGAGGATGATAATCCCGATCCGTGGAAAAGAAATCGATTCCTCGGTTAGGCAAAATTCGTCCAAAATGGAAAAACCGGTGCAAGCTTCATTCCAACGGCGCGGTGGGCAATTTGCGATGCGAAGACTTTCTTTTTTACGCCCAAATTAGCTTTGTATTTTCAAGCGATTACCTTCCGAAAAAGGAGGCGCCTATTACGACTCTTCAAAGGCACCTCCGCAAAGATAACATCCCACCACCGGTAGTGTGATGCTAGTCGTTCCGTGGCAAACTGCCTTTGATTAATGGACGAAGCAGGTCAACCCCCGCGGCCATCAGGCAATCTGATCACCGGCACCGTTTCTGCAAAGCGCTGAAAGGTGGAAAGGAGGAGATGCCATGAATAGCCTCGCGAAAAAATACGGAATGAAGAAAAAAACTCCCGCTGGTCGAGTTACGGTGAGGAAAATCTGGGAATAAAAAGGAAAGTTCTTGAAGAGGGAGTCATAATAACTTTTACACTTGATGTGAAATCCGAAATAAGAAAAATATCAAACACTGATTCGGAATTTCAAAAACAAATGTAGGTGTATTATTTATTTTTACTGCATAAAAAATGAGTTAAAAACCGTTGCTTAAGATGAATAAGGTATGGTGTGCAACTTTACATTAGAAACCAAGGACAATGATTTGAGATTGAAAAATTTAAATAACCAAAACAAATTTATTTTATTTTCATAATACGATAAACGAATTAAAAACTATGGCTTAAGAAGAATAAGTGTTCTTTTACAATTTTGCAGTAGAAATAAGGCCATTTACGTCGTTAGAAATTGCTACGGGGAATGGGGGAGTAGAGACTACGAGTGCCATGTCGTTCCAACATAACTGCATCGTCAAGAAGGGAGAGGAAGAGGCCCCTATCTCATCCTACGGTAAGATGAATCTGCTGAAATTCTGGATCTCTTCATATAGAACTTTAATAGGGATCAGGACTTCTCTCAAAATTTCTCCAACTCTATGGTTTATACTTTAAGTGAAACGGATATAAGACAGTGTATTATACTAGCTACCACAACGGCCTCATCCTTTTCGGAGAGGTTACTATGTGACACTGTGATTCAGGATATACTAATTCGAGAAGTTGCAGAAAAAGGGTCTAAAAATTCAAGAAGTTGCAGAGAAAGGGTCTAAAAATTCTCGTTTATCCTAATGGTGATATTTTAACTCCTTATGCAGGCTTCCGCGGGTCGATGAGTATGAAGATACGTCTCTTTCGGGTAATACACCGCGTGGGTCCATTGTTCTCGGACGACGTCCTTTTTACAAGCATACCAGTGGAAAAGGCGGTGTAGGCTGTGCGAGCACTCGTATCGGAAGGATTACCACACGACATCCCGAAGATGGTGGAGTTTTGTTTAAAGAACTCATATTTCCTTTGGAATGGGAAATTTTATGAACAAAAGAAAGGTGCGGCCATGGGATCTCCTCTCTCGCCAGTCATCGCCAACCTCTATATGGAAAAGTTCGAGGAGCAGGCGCTGAGTACCTATAGGGTTGTACCTAAACTCTTCCTAAGATACGTAGACGACACTTTCGTCATTTGGCAGCACGGAGAGAAAGAGCTGTATCTATTCCTACAACATTTAAACCAGCAAGACGACTCCATCAAGTTTACGATGGAGATAGAAAAAGACAAATGCCTACCATTCTTAGACGTCCTCGTGAAGAAGAAGACCGACGGGAGACTAGGCCATGAGGTCTACAGGAAAAAGACCCACACGGAGCGGTACCTACAATATTCTTCACACCACCATCCACTGCAGAAGAGCTCTGTAATCAGGACCCTATTCCACCGAGCCCTAACTATTTGTGACGACAATTCCCTAGATAAGGAGAAAAAACACCTGAGGAAAGTAATGGAGAAAAATGGATACCACCGAGATATCATCCGGAGGGAAGAAAGGAAAGCGAATATGGCCCTTTTAAAGACCGGTGACCAACCTGCAGAGGAAAAATCAAAACCTGCCGCTTTCGCAATGATCCCCTATGTTGCAGGAACCACAGAGAGGATTTCACGCGTTCTCGGCAAACGCAATGTAATCACAAGGTTCAATTGCGTCTCCAAGACCAGAAGCCTTCTCGTCAGAGTAAAAGACCGAGTTCCTACGCAGTCGAAGAGCGGAGTGTATGAAGTCAAGTGCAGCTGTGGGAGTAGCTACATAGGCCAGACCTCCAGATCCCTCAAGTGCCGCCTAATGGAGCATCAAAGGGCAACTAAAAACAGACAATTTCGACTTTCTGCCATAGCAGAGCACATATGGACAGGCCCTACCCATAACATCAATTTTGACGAAGCGAAGCTTATTTCCGAAGAAAGGAGATATTTTCCACGCCTGATACGGGAAGCCATCGAAATAAGCAAGACTCAAGATAATTTCAATAGGGAAGACGGCTATCCCCTTCCGCATGCCTGGAAACGAGTTTTGCGTGGAAAAAGACACAGCAGCGACAGCCAATCACAGATGACCTAGCCTCTACGGACAGATATATAAGGCGGCCAACTCACTGCATCATTACTTCACTGACGTGAAGAAGCCGACTGTAACGCCGGCGAAACTGTCGTCCGAGAACAATGGACCCACGCTGTGTATTACCCGAAAGAGACGTATCTTCGATATTTTAACTCATCTGATATAAGATATTAGCCAAAAAGGCATTTATATTTCAGACGAATAGCAATGCATTTCCGAGCTTAGGCAACAATTGCGATCTGAAGGTAAATCAGCCACTAAAATTATATGAAGTGCAGTTATTTTGAACGGATATTAAAGTACTTGCAGATATCACTTTAAAGTAAATATTTTTAAATATTTATAAAAAATATATTATCAGGTCTCTTGCCTTCACTGATGCATTGTTAAGTTTTTAAGTTTAACTGATCTTCACTGATCCATATGTAAGAATTATCGCAGATTTATTATATTAATCACATTATATTATTAAGTAAATGAATAGCAACGAAATAACAGCGTGCTCTAATTGGAAAAATTATATACATTCAGAGAAACCATGACACAAAATGTCGTGACTAAATATTCAGTTTTACAAGTGAAAACGCATTGAAATCCTTTATTTCATTTTTTTTTATTTCATTAGAAAGAGATAAATCTTGGAGGTAAAAAGAAAGGGAATAGGAGGAAAAATTAACATTTTATTGTAATTTTAATTAGCGCACCGAAAAATGTGACACTGCCCCTTAATGGGTTGAAGAGTTAAAACGTGGGAAAGGAGAGACGAAATTGGCGTGAGGGAGACAAGGAGAGGAGGGCGAGGTTCGCGAATCAGCCGCAGCAGTGGACTCGGAAATAGTAGGGGTACATCAGAGGGCGGGAAAGAGAGATTCCGTGGCCATCACAGGCATTTGGCCAAGATCGATAGGCGCACGGGGGATGCCCGGGAAACGGCATTGTGGGAAGGGCGGAGGGGGTGGGTGTATTGCGGGCAAGGGGTGGGAGAAGGGAAGTCCGCTTCCTGCTGGTCGGGGTTAAGATCCCAGCGAGCGATGCTGGAGATGGCAATGGTCACCACAGGGGTGGTTAAATGCGCGGTGGACGCCCAAGCGCACAATGACGCGTTGAGCCGAACTCCGCGACGCCGCTAAAAAATACGGTTCGCTCTTCCGGGTGGCAAAAGTGGGAAAACGCTATCGGTTGATACACATTTTGAGAACTAAGGGGAACGTCATGTATGAAGTTCACCGAAATTCACCCCAAGTTATGAGTATGGAAACAGATTTTTTTTTTAAATTGAATACTGTTTTTTGTAATGAATGAGTTAAGTAAATAATTCATTGCCTCGGGCGTGACTTAATGGAATCGACTGAACACCATGAAGTGTAAAAGACTTTGTACTTCCACATAAATTTATGAAGAATCACAAAATTTTTCACATTTATTTACATTAAAAAATAGATGTAGATGAGGGTAAACATGTCCATGTCACTGTTAAAGAGGACAATTTTCATATTTTTTTCAATTTTAATAGTGCTTTTTGTTCTAAATTTTATGACGACATCAGCCTGCTTTTTAATAAATATATTGAGAACTACTTTATTAATCTTAAGATTACATAAAAACTGTAGTTAGTTTCCTGCCATGTTTGTGGATTTTTCCGTGTCAATGAAAGCTTTTGTATCTTCATTTTCAGCCCTGAAAAGGGAATATTTTATGTTCCGAATCCTTAAGTAATGATAATTGTTTTTCAATAACTCTTTATACTAGCGATCTTTATCGATTTATAAAAGAAAAAGTCGATGACAAGAATACTTTATAAATGGGTGTACTTAAATGATGTATTCAAGCTGAGTTTCAGCTGAGTTAACCACTGAGAAAACCACAAAATCGGAAATTCTGAGAACACTCAGATTTTGCGATCTTGTGGTTCTCGATTCGAGCATTTTCGTCAAGGAATTCATCCTGGCTTCCCTGATGAAAAGCACAAAGCAGAAACTATTATTATATGAAACTATTACTTTTTCGGAGAAAAAGTAAATTTCCTCCGCTTAATATGCCGAAACATCACGCCTAATTTCACACTGTTTCCCTCCTTGTTTGAAAACACGTGGTGGCAATATTGCATTACATTATTTTAAACAAAGTAAATATAGCAAAGGCATTTTACAAATTATACCGTATAAAAGTTTAAAATTCCTTATGGAAGTGAGATAACTTTTAATTCCATACGCTAGAAATTGTCCGCGTTTAAACATTATTTAGGGACTTTTTTAGAGGATATCGTATCCTCAATATTTACAAAAACATTGTTTTAGACTGCGCAAATTATGTTTGTTTTAATTATTTAAAAAGACAAAAATAAGGTGACAAAAGTATTAAATACTAAATGTGGTGTAATCACGCCATTTTGTAATGAATTTCCTAAGATAAATTCGAAGAGGCAGATAGAAAATAATTGCGTAGCCTCAAAGAAAGTTCGGACTCTGACTTGAGTTGGCACTCATCCAATGCATGGAGTGATAACCTTGCAGGAAGCTATTAACCTTCCTAATCAGGAGGAAAATCAAAATGACGGATGACTCACATGTACACTACGTGCCTGAATTCTCCTAAGCCCCACATCATAACGTAAAAGCGATGAAAACTCTATAGCTAAATGTATACGTTGCGTTCCTTTCGAATGATCAATTAATTTGATTTTACTTCAAAATTATAACTCATTGGTACTTCCAAACCAAGCACCATGAGAATAAAACTGTGGAATGAAATCTGGTTGCTGTTCAATTTGTGAAATTCTACTTCCATATACTGTGTTACAATACCATGATTGCAATATTGTGTCTATCAGCAAATTAATTCCCAAAAAATGATAATGTGCTGTATTGACTTTTTGGTCAAAAAAATTTGGTTTCGTTTTCATTGAAAAATATTTTGCTTAAATACTACCTTTACTCTCTTTCATTTCCCTGAAGAAAATCAAAACAGTCATTTAAATAAAAAGTAATTTGAGTCTATTTCTCGTCATCCAATCAGCTGCTCTGGCAGATAATTTATATGTAAGCATCCAGATAGAACAATAGCCTCTCCTCGCAGTGCAGCACTTTACAACAAACGTTGCTCATAATAATATGTCCCATGAAATCATGTATTCATGAAGTAATACGATAACTACTAATGCATCAATGACTGATAAATAAACATGGATTCAACGTTGGGGAATTATCGTGCTAAATATCATTAATTTCAAATAGATACATTATACTTATATATACTGTCTGCGAGTGATTAAAAATTACGCAGCTTCTCGTTTGTTTGGATAAAGGAGCTAGTTTAATTATCTATCTCACACAATAAATAAGGATTGAAAAAAGGATTATAAAAAGATTTACCGTTACACATATAGGATCATGCGGATCGCATAATTCCTTATTAGTATTTAGAAGAGACGGTTAATACAGAAACGATTGAAGGGAAAAATACAGGATTCTTTTCAACTGCATCAATTAGTTTCTTGAATTTCATCTGAAAAACCATTAATGGTTATAATTCTGAGTAAGAGACGATGACACAAATTTACACAAAAAGACCGATGGTCACACACTCGATAAGGTGGAGTATTCGCATATTAGGACACAATATGGGGGGACAATCAACCCTGAAGAAAGGGCATCAAGAAGAAGGAGATGCATAGTCCCAGAGAATAGGGGGCGTGAAAAGACTAGAGACGTTCGAGATGTGTGGGTGTAGGAGAATATAGAAGGTTACATGGGCGGAGAGGAAAGGAAAAGACAAAAAGCTAGGCATAGTGGACGAAAAGTGGAAACTATAGCAGGAGGTACTTATGAGATAAAATGGTCAGGATAGAGCGAGTAGGTACTAGCAGGCAGGGATGGCAATATAAACTAAACGAAAAAACAAAACCAGTTATATTTCAATAGTTTCGTTCCAAAGAGCGAAATGTAGAAACGAAAGGAAATGGATTTAAACCCGGGGAGCTAAACTCAGGGTCGAAACGAAATCGGAGTCATAACACTTCGGGTCGAAACTAAAATAAAACTGTGGGACGAAACGAAACGTAGATAATGTTTCGCACCGGAGGGACCACGTGCTTAACCTACAAACAGTTTAGTTTCGACCGACAACGAGTACTACGAAGAATGGTTGAATGAAGTCGAGGTTCGGCCTACCGCCTTTAGATGCATGTGGCATTCATATTTTTACGACTGACAGGAGAACGGTGAACGCAAACAGGCCATTCGATTTTTCAGCTCGATTTTTTACCCTCTTTACATTCTGTCATGTAATGGGTCTAAACTGTTCCCTCTTTTCCCCCTCCATTCAACTTCTGGGATCGAAACTTAACTATGAGCAGCGGATTTTCGATCAATTTGGTTTCGTTCCCGGGAGTAAAGTTTCGTCTCGGATCGAAACTAAACTCCTTGGCGATTTTAATTTAATTTCGTGCAGGAACGAAACTAAACCTAGGCCTCGTATTTTCTTTTCCCTCCGGGTCGAAAGGAAACACTTTCGTTTCATTTCACTTGCCATCCCTGCTGACAGGGGAGAAGTTGTTCAAATCCGTATTAGAGGGAATACCTAATATAAGGCAAGCGAGGAATGGGGAGGCAGAGAAAAGATTTATTTTTGGAATGAAAGGGAATAGGCCATCCTGGGAACTAAAAAGAGAAGTTTATGTATATCAAGAGGTATGGGTTTTCTGTAAATTGCTCCATGTAAGAGTTATTTTCAGTTCACTATAAAATATTGCTCACTAAGAGAAAATCTCAATGAAAATATAACGAATCTTTGGATTTCTTCTCCTATCATGGTGTAAGGTTGTCTTCTAGAGGATACTAAATGGAAATTTCACCATGCTACCAAAGCGGATGTAAGTACCAAGTGGAAGGTAAAAGGAATGATATCCAGTCGATGCGACTTTTGCTCAGGAGAAAAAAATTAAAGTAAAAATCTAAACCACTATTTAACTAAATCAGGGGCAAAATTGGGTGAAAACGCTATGAAAAGAATGGATAAATATATATACTCTTAGGAGAGAATTCACCATTTTTAAAAATCATCTTGCTTAGCTGGGATTCACGGCGAATTTCATCCTTAACTTTGCGTCTGTACACCCGATTGTTAACAAAAGCAATTGTTCTATGCAGAGCTCAGATAAATAGGGGACTTTCAACATTCACTACATACTCTCCTAAGCAGTTCAAAAGAGGCGAAAATACGTAAAATGGCACGGACAAGAGAGAAATGAAGTTGTACATCATAAGAGTTTAATGCCATAACAAAAGTAATCGATACTAAATAAGGAGGACCTCTACTTGCAACCAAAATTCGTTAAAATCATGCATACCCAGCTTATTCATGGGAGTTAAATTTTTATGTTGAATAACGCCATATTTCAATTGTAACGTAAATTCATTCAAGTTCTAAAAAGTTTCCTTTTCCGTTTTATTAAAAAAGAATACGCCGTGAGAAAACCGTCTTCTAGCTCAAGACGTTGCCTTTATATGCTCTCATTCCTTGCACAATAATTAACCCATTAATCCCTAGCGTTGCGTAAACGCAACATTATTGAATCCTAATTCTCAGAACAAGTTTCTACTTCAGCGTAATTTTTTCTTCGATTTACTGACTTTTTTAAGTGCCTCTAGTTCTAATTTTGTCATATTCACCAACATTTCCTTTCGTGTATTTTTATTTTTATGACTGATGGCGTTTGGCATAAAAATCGATGCGCACATACGAGACACCCTAGGAAAAATGACATACCCCAGCATGTCCGTTAAGGCAGAATGGGGCATTTCCTCCTAAGGAATACTGATAACTCTCGGTAAAGATGTCGAGTGTACAAATCAAGATAAAAAATAAAAGTTGTAACATAAGTTTTAAAAATTCCTTTTTTTTTATTTATTTACCGGAGTTTTCCCAGCGTTGCGTATACGCAGCATTATGAAAATCTTATAATATGATGAAAATATTTTTATTCCAAAAATTCATCTTAATTATGCCAAAATAAATCGGAAAATACGACACAACCGAAGTTAAAATCCCTACACACGGTCTGGGGAATAATGGGTTAAAGAGGAGAAATACTTGGCTTGATTTTATCCAGGTCACAGCACTTATGAAGAAAAGGCGAAGAGAAGACGGCGAAGTTTCCCAGAAGAAGTTTTACCCTCACTATGAATGCACTTTAATCGTCGAGAACATTTTCAATTACTTTCTTAAACTGCAAAAATATGGAAAAGGAATCTTCAGAAATGGGATTTTGGCGAATAAATTATAATTTGAGAGATCTTGGAACACAAAATTGAAGACTAAGGTTGGCAAAGTAAACATTTTACGTTACGAAGTCAGTGGTCAGTGTTTATGAGCATAACATGAGAGATGGGAAAACATATTGGGACGGAAAATAAGATTTCCGTTTCTTAGACACATTGCATAAAATAGACGTATCAGTCAAGCACCTGAGTCTATATTTATTTAAGGATTACACTTAAAACTATTAAAACTATTGGGTATATATTTTCGCGACCTTAAGACAAAAAAACAGCTAGTATATAGTGCTAACCATTCTTTGGAGGAGGAACATCGATAACCCTAGATTATCCATTATGCATACGTATACTACATGCATAAAATTGCGTATTAAACAAATGAAACTGATCTCTGTTCGATGCTTTCAAAAGATATCACTTTAACAATACCTTAATACGACACACAGCGCAAGCAAAATGTGTTTTTTAGGTACATGGGCGTACCATACTTCAACGAATCAGGTGAACGATGGTCTCAGGCATTCCTATTTGTGCATACGGTTAAGTTATTTATAATTCGATTCCATGAAAGTATAGCATTGTAACTCAATTTCCCTTATTGTTTAGGAAAAATTAAATGAAAATTAAAAATAGGGGTGGGATACATGATTTATGATATTTTTATGCACTCTGTCAACCAAGAAATAAAATCAATGAATTCGCCATCTAACTTGCTTAATGGTTAAGTAAGCAACTTCCCAAAATATACGTGGTCAAAGCTCTTCCCAATTTTGAAAGGCAAAATTTGGCAGCATATTCCAAACTTTTCACTAGATATTTTTTTTTAATTTTCTGAAACACTGTATGAAAAATTTACTAACGGTTCAAAGGGCTTTAACAGTGTAGCCTGAACTCCTATTCTACAATCACATAAAAAGAATCAAAATTAATATTACCAACGAAAATGGTTTACGTGCATACATTCCGAATCCTTCTCAAAGCATTCGCACTTAACATCACGCGCATGGAATGAATCTTGGCATGAGATTCAGGTGACTTCTCAACTTCTCATCTCGCGAGAGCTCAACAATTCTCTTCAAGGCGAAGATTCAAGTGGAAAACTTTGTTGTTATACCTTCCTGCGCCCTCAACCTGGGATGTCACGTGCTGTTATCAAACTTAGGCAATAAAGTGTTACGGCGTGAAACTAGCACCAAACACTTCCGATCCATCCTTCTCCAGCCACCATTGCACTCTGCAAATGGTAGAGTATAAAAAATCGAAATTTATGAGGAAAAAAGCATGCATGGGACATTGCAACGACATTTGTTGGCTTCAGGCGTGGATTATTCTCTATTTTTTTCATAAATTTCTGATTTTATGGATATATCTGTAGCTATGAGTATGAAAAACCAGTCTTTTAAAATATATCTACATATATACACAGAAAATTATAAAAATGATACAGTGCATAAGAACACCCATTCCATAAGTCAATCACATGCAAAAGCTCATATTTTTCGACAATAATGCTTGCATTCATAAAGGCATTTTCTTACCAAATTAAAGAAATGTAGATAGTCAATTATAAACAACTAATTTCGTGATTATGGGGAGGTCAGTAGGTAATTTCAGACAGATATAATAATCCAATCATTCGTACGATATGGGGATTTCCGACATCTGAGAAAAGCGGGAATGTATACTAATACGTCACAAGAGTACAATAATGCATACGTTGACAATTATACCACAGTGATCCACGCATTTTATTACATATATATATATATATATTGATTTAAAGACTGCATAATTTCATTGGTCAAATAATTTTCTGAAGCTTATATGATATCCTTACTAGACCCTCGGCATGCTTTTTTTCGGGGCTTTTTTTTAGTAATTACGTTTTAGTGAAAGTAAATGATGTCTTCTCAAATCTCCATCCCTTGGTTATTTAAGATTCATGAAGGACGAAATGAAAGAACGTCGAAAGAATGTTGGTGGCACCAGCCTCCTTTCCATCCTTCTTACTTCCTATACAAACTCGAGACTTTCACGCCAATGTAATACTATTAATACCTAGAGTTAACCAAAGCTAGAAGAACAAATTCCTAGGAAAAACATAACTAAGAATATTACAATGGAACATTGAAACGTAGGACTTTAAGGACAAAATGACCCGGTGGGAATGCCGAGAAGAGTTTACCAATAATGAAACAGCCTACAAAATTATGGAACTCTCGGCAATGACGAACACTTACCATGCAACATGTCCCACGAATTATTAGAGGCGCAGGTGGTCTCTATGAAATATTTGGGATACAGAAATTCAATGTTCCACAAAAAAATTATTGGAAATTTTCCACAAAATAATTGTTGTAATGCTTAACAATACAAATTAAATACAAAAATCGAGGTCAGAACATTATTTAGTGAGATTATTAAAATGGAGTGTATTTAAAGTATTTGCGGAAATTTTCCAGAAACTTTTAATTTACCACTTATCAATGATTTAACGAAAAAAGCTTTTATCCCTTTTTAAATACGTGGAATGAATTTCATCTCCGATACCTTCCCCTCTTTAGCACGAAGTAAATTTACGCAGTAGCATTTTTATAACGTTCACTTTTCAATTATGATTCAATTAATGGTGCTATTCTGCTCCTGCGCTGAAATAAATTTCCTAGATTTTAACTGTTGAAATCCCCGAGGGACAATACTTTTGCATTTCAATAAGCAAAAATTGCATTAGCATTCTAAATTTTCCCTTGTGGGTCCATTATGAATTCCCGAGTGCGACAGTTACGTGGAAAACAAACGAGGGATAAGCAAGAAAATTATCAACAGAAATTTTATATTTGTTGGGCATATTTAGCTAACATTACTTCAATAAATTGGAATTTTAAAAGCTTCCACAGCAGTATTTTAACAAATGATGGTTTAAACCAGGCCTCCTTGGCCCGCAGGCGGTTCACCTTGCACTCCTCGAGCATTTTTCCGCACCGCAAGATCCGTCAAACTTTGATAAAATATTCATAAATTTTATAATTACCAACTTAGTGAAAGTCAATTTATGAAAAAAATCCCTACATGTGTATTTTATTTTTAATTATTTAATATAAATGGTGAAATATTTACATGCAGCCCGCAGAGTTAGGATGCGTTTCCAAAGTGGCCTGCAGTATCAATTTGGTTGACCACCCCTTGTTTACAACTTTTCCTGCTGTTAAATTATATTTTTCGACCTAAATTTGAAAATTGTACCGTCCAAAAACTCCGAAATGGCAATTGACACGTAATTTGTTCTAATTATCTTAAAATGATTAACATATGTATCTTACTGCCCACTTATTTTAACTGCAATACTACAGGAAAAATTTCAACTGGCTAGCAATCACCATTAGTGAGCGTGTAATACAGTTTTGAAATATAAATAAGTAGACAGTCCGATATCCTTGTGTATCTTTTCACTTAGTTGTTCTACGATGTTTCTCCCGAAAACGTTGACTTTACGTCACCTAATGTTTTAAACAATAATTTCCAAACTACAACCTCGCTGACTATTCGAAAAACTCCGCGTAGAAAATTAAAAATTGCTTACTCTCAATCGGAATTATAAGATAAATTTCCGGCAAAATACTTGGGGGAATTTTTGCTGAAAACTGGACCTCATTATTCCAATATTTTAGAAATTTTCTACGTCTACTCAGCATCGCTAGAATACTCGGATATCATGTTAATGCTACTAACTAATGCTAATATCATGTTAAATCAACGGATACCATTTTCTGTTGAAAGTAGCTTTCAACAGAAAATGGTATCCGTTGATTTTCTACAGGTTACCCTAGAGTTTATTCACACAAACTGAAATTTTAAAGTAATCATAAAAAGGATAAAAAAACGTGCATGTTTTACATTCACGTTTACTCCTAATTGCTACAATTATTCTTTAATTGCTATATTAGAAGATAAATCTATAAATATGGATCTAAAAATGAGATAATTGGAATAAGTCGAATCGTATATAAAATATAATAACTGTATTCCATTATTGCCACAGCGCCTGTTTTCAGGTAAAAGAAAACTAAGTTTCATTCACTACACCATTGGAATGAGATCTTGATCTCTCTTCTAAGTAACATCAGCACTCGCTACTCCTATGGAACTTGGCAATCCTCAGAAGTCGTCACTAAGCCATCAAGTCACACACAGGTGACGGCGAGTCCGAAGAACAAGAATGACATGGGAAAGGAGTTCGCAGAACTCCACCGTGGCTCTCGAATATTATTTTTATCTTGCGGATTAAGAAGTGACAAGTCTTCTCCGATGACTCTTTTCTAGCTTTTTTTCTGACTTTTCAACACGAGCTAAAACTGGAAGGCCAAATGACTCACAGCGAGTAATGAGAGGGACTGTATAAGTTACCTCACAATGTATTGCAGATAAAAAGGTATATCGTTCACACTTCTTAGGTATTTTTTTCAGCTTTCTTTCTCTTTAGATTAAAAACTACTATGGCGGATCAAAAGACTTATCAACTATATTTTTCATCGTTTTCATACCATAACAATCACTTCGCCGATCATACTTCGACGCCGTTTTAGATCTCCTCAATAATAGGTAATGTAAAATCAGGAGATCGGGTTGGTGTGGTGGCTAGAGTGTTGGCTTCCCACCCAGCGGGCTCGAGTTCGAATCCCAGGAGTGGCAGAGACAACACGATCCCTTCTTGAGTGTTGTTTGGAGGACATTTCAAGCGCAACACTTCGTCCGTCGGATGGGACGTTAAGCCGTGGTCCCCTTGGCGCCTTTCGTTAAGAGCAGGCTAATGCCAACGCCGGGTTTCTCTCCAACCTTCCCTCCATACCCTTCCCTCATGGCGTAAATGACCTCAGCTGTCGGTCGCCTCCTCCAAATACCATACCCACCAATATAAAATCAGTTATTTAGAGAACTCCTAGGGATAGATCAACTATTAGATATGAGAGAAATGCCATGTGTTTTTTTGCAAAATTCCCACTTTCACACAAATTATCACCGTATTGCATTCTATAATTCATATTAGGAGTATTAAATGAAATACAAGTTCCATTGGGAAATAAATAAATAAGCAGGCAATGTATCATTTCTTCATTCCCTGCGGTGATTACTCGTTCTTTCACTTCCTTCGTAGAGCTCAATATTTTTTTCTTGTCAGTGTTTACATGACATTTTACACGTTCTTGTCAGATAAAAAGGACGACATGAAGAGTAGCTGATATCTTAGAGTTGCCGGAAGCCTTCACTAAGGTAGAGTGGCAAGATGAAGACGCCAAGTGTGCAACGCTCGGATAACTTCCCTGACGCTCTCTGCCATGAAATTTTCAGGAATCATTTCCACCGGAGAGGGTTTTCGTCTTTATCTTTTTATGTTCTAGGTTTTTCAATGTGATCACTTGGCCTACATTTGTAAAAATAATACACCAAAACCACCCAACCCTGAAAATGCGCAATATTATCAAAATATTACATCTTGCATATTTAAGATTTTAGCTTAATTTCTTCACATGAATATACCCAAATAAAGCAAGTAAATAGTGGTATGAAGCCAAACAAAGGTACTATAATAAGGTTGATGACTAGTCGTACCACAATTAAGGCTGATGATGATTCATAAGATTCTAAAATATTTACTTTTCTCAATCCACTTTTTTCCTCCATTTTTTTTACAGCCACTTCAAAGTACATTGTCTAAAAGAGTAGATTTATAGATCTCTGAAGGAAATCTCCACTTAATTAATTCACGGCACTTACAACTAGTAGCAAGCTAAGACATTTCATATCCGGTCGATGATCCCAGAGAGATGGAATGAAAAATAAACTGAGATACAAAAATAAGCTCAAAATATTGCCGACTAATTTAGGCTAAAACAAATGTTTCAAAACCTTGTGTCTGCATAATACATCCAAGAACTTTTAAATCCAGCCTTTTCCATTTTTTTCATTATTATTTAAATATTATGATTAAATAATCTTACAGTTAAATTTATGATGGAAAGGAGCTCCATCACTCTGAAAGTGCCGCTCTTTTATAGAACGCACGTATCCTTTACCGATGAGAGTGGCTAATCCATAATGGAAGGCTTCAAGGTGACGTGTCAAAAAATTGGAAATGGCAGATGATGATCAAGTTAAGATAACTTCGGTCCAGTCTCTCACTTTTATACCAAAAAGAAACCTCAATTTAGTTGAGAGCCAATCAATCGAACAATTTGGATGACAGAATCTACGATGGAAAATAAAGCCTTACTTATGACTACTCATGAAAAATGCCTCTCGCAAAAATGCCAATGAAATACTTGGGAAAATATTCTACAAACGAAAATAGACTAACTTGAATATTTCATTGTTTTGAGTACCTTTATCCTCCATGATAAGTTATAAGGAAAATTTATGCCATCCAATATCAATAGTGTATTTTGAAAGGAAATAAGCATATATATTGCATTAATTTATGTGCACCAGGTTTCACACCAATTTCTGTTTTCTACGTTCAAGTCTTCAAAAATCATTTTCCTCAATTTACCCGTCATTTATTTCCTCAAATATAAAATTTCCAATTAATTTACCGATCATAAAACAGTACGCTTAATTTTCTCAACAGCGATGAGCGCAGCTCACCTATTACTCTACTGAATTGAAAATTCCCTCGATTAATTTTCTCTCCTCATTAAAAATTCTGAGATTCAGAAGTTTATAGTGTGTCTGCAATCTTCGCCTCTCATTTTTTCACTCTTTCATTGCCCACTCTTAAATTTGCACCACGTAGTCCGGGATTATGATCATAATTCCTCAAAGGCACAGCAAAGTCATTTCAAATATAACATTAAATCAGGGATCCTCGTCGTAAACAAAAGCCATCATCAAATCTTAATTGAGTCAACAGAAAAAGAGTCAAAAAACACCTCATATGCTAAACCTATTTCTCACACTTTTTCACTATTTCCATTAAAAGGTGTGCTGGATATTCTTTAAGGAAATGGCATCAATATCCAACATCGTCTCTTCAAAAGAGCAGATGTATTAAATGTGGAATGAATTAAAACGCTTCGCCGTCTCCCGCACATTCATGTGAATAAGCCCATGCTTTGCAGATTCATAAACTATTGAAAGGAAGTATAGAAAATCCCATTCCGATAAAAAATATACGTTGATAAATGAATTCCCTACATCCGATTTATATTTTCTACATTCATACACGCAATCATTAGAGTTAACATAGCAGATTTGAGGGCAATTCAGAACAGCAAATGCATATGTTAAGAATAAAATAAAAATAATAAAAACACTTTTTCTGGAAACGATGACATAAAATGCACCCAAAAGTTAAGCACAAGCTACTCATGACTCAAGCAACAAAGCGTGGGTGATGATCAGGGTTATTAGAAATGGGGAGTAGTAGTCCCTGATAAGTGAAAAAGAATTGGGAATGTTACTATTGGAGCCTGATTGGCACTTACATTTCCACCAACGAGCGACAGAAAGCCTATATTTTTTACTTTTTTAGTGCATTGCGTGTTGTTTCTGGAAAAAAATGTGTTTCTTAACCTTTTCTATTTTATTTTCTACATTTTTAGTGGTGAATCATGTAATCAAATACACCGCAGCCTTTAAAAAAAGGCTTCTTCAAAACATTTTTGTGGAATGAACGCCAATTTAATCTATCAACATCACAAGTTCTACGAGAAACTATCGCCATCTAATGAAATAATTTTACTTATTTTTCTATGTGGAAATTCAGTTAATAAATTTTAGCACAATGGAACGCAATTTCATATGAATGACTATGGAATATATAATAGATTATAGGATACAATAGAAGCAAGACAGTATACAAAATTCCAAGCTGATGTGGCAATGGAAAGGGGCTGAAAAATCAATTACAATTTTTCATCGATGAAACAGACAAAGAGATGGCGCCAGTTAATAAAAAGCGAGAAAAACTAACAACTATTGTAAGAGCAAGATGGACGTGTGAGCTGCAGACAAACGATCAAGAGCTTGCAATGGCAGGTTCAAAGTTCTCACCCAACTCGGTGAACGATTCATGGAATGAGATTCTAACTTCACCCTCTCCGTTCGAATTCCCTCCTTGCTACAAAGTCACTCCCTTGGCCAGTTCAGTGACTACAGCGAACTTCGATTAAAATTCCTCCGCGGGTTGAGAAAGAGAGGCAATTATTTGTTTGTGCCTCTGTGCCAAACGGCAACACCTCGCTTGAAAAATTAGCATTTCCTTGAGGAGGAATGGAGAGAAAACGGAAATTGAGGGGGAAATGAGATCCGGAAGACGAAGAGATTGAGAAACCTGTAGAGTGAAATAAATTAGTGGAATTGAAGGTGACGAAACGGAAGATGAAGCCAAAAAGGGAATCGATGGGAAACGTGAATGCGGGCACTTAAGATGCGAGGCAGAAAGGTTGAAATTCTGAGTGCCAAGGCAAGTGATAGCACAGGTTTGATATTACAAAGGACGTCGATTAATGTCACATAAAGTATCGGAATACTAATTAACTCGATTCTGATCGCACAGTACAACGGAAGAGTAAAGGTATTTCTCATTGCGAATTCCTGAAATTCAATGCTCGATATAATTGTGCGCCGTAAATGATGGACGCGACACTTATGGCCGTGATCAAGAGCACTTATGCGACGACTAATTCTCTGAAAATTTCTATTTATGCACACCAATGGAATGACTTATTTAGAATCAAAATTTCAACTTCCACCATTGTTCCGTTAAAATTCAAAAACGCAATACTTCATGATTATTTGATTACCACGAATCTACTCTCTGAAGGATGGAGATTGTAACAAGGACTAACGAAAGAGTATAGTCATTTAAATGGAAAAATATAGAAGCATGGACCTAATTTTTAATATACGGTTGTAAATTTGGAGGATTTAAGCGTACATTAAGAAAGAATCATTCACATAAAAGTTATTTTAATGTGAATTTTTTAAGCCAAAACTTTGTCACGTTAGTGGTAAGATTAATTCGCAATGTTACGAAGAGCAAAGTGACTATTAGCTATTATGTTAAAGCTATTTCATGGATAAAATAATAGGAGAATCATTATTTGATACTATTACAGGCAATTAAGTTGTTCAACTACTAACTCATATACACAAATTTCTATTGTTTTGAAAAATCTGTCCGAAGGATTTCCCCTTCCGAGGCGTTTAAATATGTTCAGTTGCAATGTGTGCACATTAAAAACATTTTAATACATATTTATTTGCTACAAAATCCTGCTCCACAGCATCTTCCCACATCTAGTTTTAAAAATGTTTATTCCAGATCGATATTTACAACCTACAGTCTAGCTTCACATGCGTGGATTACTGTGGTGATCAACCTGAGTTAACGATGCGAAAGAGCACTACAACCATGAATGTATGCATAGGAAGATTTTAAAATAAAACTCTAGATCTATACAGCTGAAAGCAACAGTCTGTAGTTTTCGCAAAAAGGCTTAAATTTGAAAGATTTCGATATAATTATATACTTGAGTGCATTATATACCAAGGCAAAATATGTATCCACGAAAACTTTTCGGTTTAATTTTTAATAGAAAAGTTTACCCATCACCTCTCCTTCGAGTAAGTTTGGACTATGCCCTTTTATAAGCAAAGATAATAATGGCTCGAGCTGCATTGTATTTACTTTCATAGTTGATGCGTGATATGAAAAAATGACCGATATAAGTATTTCCTTGCATTCATGCCCAACTAAAAGTGGGTAAGAGGCATCATTAAAGAATGTTGACTGGCATTTATAAAGATGACTAAGTGGAGGAGTGAGAATGACTGAAAAGCTTCACCCTATTAGCGTTTGAACTTCCGCTCTGAAAACTGTTGGAACTCGAAGCGGCAGAACATGAAAGGCCAGAATACCAACACACTTCTCCTCGTAAACTAGCTCACACGCTCCGCGTGTCGAGACGGCCACCCTTAGAGTGAGGGAGGTTCACAAGAGTGTCATCGAGCCGAACGGTTTGATGACGTTTATTCCGCCTCGGACGTCAGTAACTGTCTGGCGGAGATGGTCTCTATCGGCGAGTATCTCGCCTCTCACCTACTTCCGACTCCGAATCAGATGCGGTGGACGAGATATCGAGTACGGAGATGCGATGGCTCTGACTGGGTGGACCTCCACATTTGTTCTCCGCTTTCGGTTTAAACCCAACCATACTGTCCGTTAAGTGGAATGTTAATAAACGGAAACCTAGCGGACCCTATGGCAGGACGCATGGCCGTAACTTGGAGTTTTGTCAGTGAGGGGGTCAAGATTATTTTGCCGCCCCCTCCCCTGATCCCCCCTCGCTCCCTCCCTCCCCTTCACCCTCACCACTAAATTTTTATGACATACGTACATTTTTTGAGGTGCGATAATTGAATTTGCACACCCTATGTTTGTCATTAAGAAGATTTACTAATATTATTACTTAATAATTTAAAATTAAAAAATTATTATCATAAAACAATTAACTTTTAAAAATCGGATGACATTTTTCAATTTTTTGTAAATTAAAATCCTCTGCAAATTTTGCCGCCCCCCTGAATTCTAGCCCTAGGTGCAAGTGAACCGCTGGCCCCGCCCTAGTTCCCGGCCTGGCTGGACGAGACGACAAGACCAACGAGAGAACTGTCGTCCAAATGGGGGCCGAACCAAAGAGGTCAAGGGCGTCACGAGTGAAAAGCCACTGCTTAAATCTAATCGAGGCGCAATGGAATTAAGGGAGCAAGAACAAAGAAATGCTTTAATTCGTTGCCTCGGGCGTGACTTCATGGAATCAACTTAACATAGGGAAATGTAAAAAATTTAGTGATTCCACAAAAATTTAACATTGTGCGACGTAAGTTTCGATGATGACGAGCCACGTCGAAACTTTGGTCGTACAGTATTAAATATTAGTGCGATTAATTTTTTTTACCTTTCACCATAAAAAATTCTGCTTCCTGAATTGGTAACCAAACTAAGTGGGAGCATCAATCCCTCTACACCAGTCATAATTTGTCGCGACAGATTACGCAGTTATAACTAAAGTTATCTCCTTGATTTTTTTAGACCAAATAGAGCAAAGTTATTCCGAAACTCGTTGATATCTCAAATTCAAGAAGAAGAAAATATCCTCCACAGTAGTCTTCAAATTCCTAGGAATCATCTCCAACACTTCACCAGAAGTAATATGCCTTTTCTCGGGACGATTCACTCATTTAAAGGTTAAGTTATCATTTTGATATTTAAAGAGTAAATAAAGTAGCAATTTTCATGATTATTTCATACATGTTCATTTTAAATCAGAGAATACACATGAGTAAAATTTAAAAATTTGAGAATCAAGTAAACTTAGGAAAAGATCCACTCTGCTTACCTCCACGTTGAATTTCTACAATACGGCACAATTTTTAAATATATCATTCATCGCATAAAAGACTGATTGAGCGGAAAGTATGCTTCCTCTTGACACGCTATTGGGGCAAATTGGGAGATGCTTTTTCTACTGTTTTTTATTTCAAAGAGAATTCCAAAGCTTCACTGCTGAAACACATAATGATTTCATTAACGGTAATTTAGATTTTATTACGGTACGTTAAGCTTTTCCGTAATTATGCAATTCAAGGATAGTTCCAAATTTATCTTTTATTCATAATTCATAGCACGCATCTTTAAAGCGTTACTGGATAAATACGACTGATGAAGTATACACATTCAAATCACCGAAAGTTCAATATCTTTAAACTCATACTCCAGCTTATGGAAATACTAGCTGTTATATTGATTTCTAGTATGTATCAAAATTAATTACATACAGTGGATGCAATCATAAAACACTAGCCTTACGTTTGTATCTAAATAAAGAAAACAGGTGTTGTAGCATTACGAATCGTGTGATTCCTTACCGATGAGAGAATATGACATACTGTAATGTAACTGTACTTAAAACCTTTACAATTTCAATAAATAGCAATATAAAATTCGATACTCAAATAACCAAGCAAAAAGAAATAAATTTTTATATAGTTAAAAAAAAGGACTCCGACGATAAATACGCAATGCTTTGGAGAATATATTACAGTCAAACATTGTTGACACAGATCTTCACCGGTCTTTAAAGTACCATAAATAAATCCTTTGGGGAGGAAACATCGTATTCAATTCCAAGCGAAACACGTCACTGCTTCTCGTTGATTCAATTTTCAAATCGTTCACCCAAGCTCAAAAAAAAATAAAACTGAAGCAAAGCAAGCGAGGCTGACTACACCCTCGGTTCGATAATGTCAATATCATTCATTTGTCTTTGAGGCACTCTAACCCCATGGCGGAGGAAACCAAGGTTTTTCGGCTTTTTCCCCACCGACATCACCGCGCGTTTTATGATTTGAGACGGAAAAAGGGTGCTTCAGAAAATAAAAATGAGGTTGGCTTAGACATTTTCCGGGACAAGATGGGGTGAAATCCGCCGTGAAGTAAGGCATGGGGAGGGGAAGAACGCGGCTCTTCGCCCATGAGACGACATAATGGAGGAGAGGGTGTTCTGGTGGATATCGCAAGGAAAAAGTCAGATAAAAAGACGATTGTGGGAAAAAAAAGAAATATAAGTTGAACCATAGCTGGCGACGATGCGGTACTTCTTTGCTCTAATCCGAAAACAGGTGCGGTGTAACCTGGGGTAACTAGGTCGCTTGTACAATTTATTGTATCCTCTAACAAGTCTTGCGTAGTGCCATTTTTTCAAAAGCACAACTTGTGCATCAAGAAATTTTAACGAAATAAGGGTAAAATTAAACAAAAACTATTAAATTAAAAGTGTATAGTACTTGTAACGATAATTTTTCATACTTAAGCCTGATTCCACCAATAAAAAAAACAAAAACCTTACCTAAAATTGTAGAGTGCTGATCGATCAGGTAAAAATAATCTATGTTATATTTATATGCACCATTAATGAGCACGAAAGAAGAAACTCAAAAAGGAGTTTTAATGCTTAGTGAGATTTAAAAAATTTAACTTTAGAGAGATAGAAACCGATGGCGGACGATGCAGTTGATCCAAATATCACACTCAGACGCCTCCAGATAGAAGGAAAATATCGAACACTTATAATGAATAGAAATTATAATTTTATTCATTTGGAAATCAATTTGGTAACTTATTACATGCTGTGACAACAGCTGAATTTTGAAAAATTTCGCAGAAATTCAGAGGAAAAATATAGAAAATGCATGCGTAAACAATCTCACGATTGAATAAGATAAACAGTTAGTGAAAAGAGAGGAAAACAAAAATATTTTTCCAACTATGTGTATGCAAATACATCAAATAAAAAAGAAAAAGACAGCTAAAGCTAATAAACGTTATACTAAATGGTCATAACTCTAACTTGTGGTTTTAGTTACGTAATGGATGTTTAAGGAGGTAAAAAAGGGTAATTATCAGTTCAGAAAGCCTCTTCACTTGGCTGATATTTCATCAAAGCCACGCTCGTTTCGTTTTTCATCATGGCATAAAGACGTATCTACGATGGGGAACCCTCCCCCTAGATTACGTAGTTAAAGACAGATCATGCATGTAAGTATATGGATAAATGTTGGTGATTTGGAAAAAGAGAATAAGATAATTTTCGAAAAAAAATAGGTAAGTAGTTGCAATTTCTAATTGCAGGAATAGTTGAAATCATTAATTTTGAACCATTTCAACCATTTTTAGCGATGCACATATTACAATCATAACATGAATCTCCATTTCTCTGGAAATTTTAAAGCAAATAGTTTTTATGTAGAAACCAGAGACGGATGATAAAATTAGAGAATTGCAGAAGCAAGTCATATTTTAATAAGGAAATGTATGCGAAGCATGAATAACAAACATGAGAAAAAGGCATTTGAAACAAGGATCAATTAAAGGAAATTAAAACAACTGTGTTACCGACACTGAAAACAACCATATTATTATTAACTTGAATTTCGATACAGTGCACTGTTGTCTTCAGGCTTTAATACACATCCGTTACACCGCAAATTGAATAATTTTGAACATGCATACTATAAGGTGGTTAATTAAAAATGAGTTCACAAATTTCAAATGCACAATGTTCATCAATTACAACTCCACCAATTAACGTACCAATTGCCATAAAGAAGCAAGGAAGTAGTGTGGTAATATGATGACAAGTTTCATATTTATTTGAATTCATTATTATTGCGTATTCATTGGAACGACATGCTACAAGAGGGAACAAAAGACGAAAACAGTGGTGATTACTGAATTACTTACTAGTTTAATAATAGGCAAAAATCAAATATATATGCGAAAAAAATAATAATAAGCGAAGTTAGTAGGGAGAGTAGGACCGAGATGGGTAAAATGTCTAAATTTGATAAAACATCTATTAAATATTATGGATATAGAGAGGGATATAGTGAGATACAGCGGGATCGACAACAATTCCCGCCAGTTGTGTATCTTTCATCATGTGCCTTACTCCCTTTCCCAGCAGGCAGTGGTAATCTAAACGGCGCGGCGTCATTTGGATTCTAATGAGTCAGATGTCTTCCCATGACAAAGATATTGCACCTCCCTCCTTCCCTCTCTGTCACGGGAAACGACGCCAACGATTCCCAGACATTTAGCGTGAGCCGCCACAATGATAAGAGGCAGCAGACAGATCCAACCACCCTATCCTCTTAATCGACCACATATATATGCCACAAAGGTGGCGCGCGGAGACCAGAGTTCCTTTCACACCCGCTGCCATCGACTTGCGACAGATGTTCACTCCCGAGGGGGACACCAAACGCTTTCGCCGTTCGTTATATATGTTCCCCTTTAAGTTAAAGTGAATGTGCTGAAAAAAAATACAATGGGTACGAAATTAATCAATTAATGGCCGGTTGTTTTCCCGACGCACAGCGGCTTGGAAGGTAACTCTGGTTTTCCACCTTATAGCTGAAGACATTGTTAATGAAGTTTAAGAAACCGAGTTCCGAAACCGACTTCCAAGGTCCTCGCAATTACAGCAGGTCTAATAGCTTGAGTTCAAATTTTAAAAAGTTGTCTTAGGATGATGACAGCCTATGTTCCCTCATTCTGTAGTTTTGAGGGTTACTTTGAAATTTTGCAAAACTAGATTATTCATGCTTCTATGAGTTGGGAATCCTGTATGACCTAATGCTTTACTAGCTTTTAGTTAATTAGGAGACGCTAAGCCATTTCTGGTGAGCACGTATATTGTCTTCGATACCGTGTAATCGACAATTCATGTCTTCCATCGCACTCAAATTTAATAAATTGACAACTTTCAGATTACAGAATTAGCGAAAGTATACATTCGAAGACATCTGTAAGAATTAAAGTAAACAATGCGATCAATAACAAAATCGGATTTATTCAAAGAGAAAATGCTTCTTTTCAAAATAATCTATCATTTATTTATTTTCAACAAAGTCTGATAGATATATTTGTAATAAAAAGACATTTATAAAATATAGACAAGGTTTCTCACGATAAATGAAACAAGTACGAAAAAAGACATTGAAAAATATTTTAGATTGATTTCTTAATATCATTGTCTAAAATATAACGAAGGGATGGTATGATGCATCACTTTCAGGTACCTCTTGAGGAAAGATGATGAACCAACAGATTTAAATGGTTTTGTATGAAGGCAAGCGTGAATCAAAGACAATTTTTTTCGTGGTGTATTTAAAATGTTTAATATATAATGAATAAAACAATATGTGAAATGATTGCATTTCTCCTTATAAGTGTTAGCTCCAGGAATCGCCACAAAAACACCAGGTATAAGTATAAACCTTGAGGTGAAGTATTTAAACTCAATTCAAATGCGTTTTTAATAATCATCAGAACTCCACGCGTTAGTGATAATAATAAAACGACTTTCTGGATAAGTTAGTTTAAACAAGGATTAAGAGTTGTTGTGCCAAAGAAACAAGTATTTTTTCAATAGTCACACCAGTACACTATATTTGATCTACTGTTCGTCCTGAAGTTTCATTATATTATATATGCAGACGAGCAATAAAATGCACAAGTAAAATGGTTTTGGCGAATCACATATTAAAATTCGGGTGAATTTACATGGAATTCCCAAGAATAAGTATAATAAGAAAGGTGTGTCGCCTCAAAGGATATTTTCTGAACCAACCTTCATCATTCATTACTAACGTTTCCATTTTTCACACCAAAGTGACAGTAGACAGTAGAAGTTTCATAAAAAAGTAACAATAAATACCATCTAAATCCAAATCACCATATTGGAAAATGATAGAGAGGATATAACTAAAATCCAACTGATGTGCGAGTTAATATGCCAACTTAAAATTTGCTCAAGAAATTACCATAGTTCTAACATTCCGAACAGGGGCAAATGCCTCCTCAGGCGGATGGGTGGAATAGAAGAGAAAAGATTCGACACAAGCCATTAGTGCACACACGGAGGAATAAGAGTCCCGTGGGACTTCCATCTTAAAGACCACCTTCTTGCCACTAGAAGTGCTTCGCCCAAGAGAGGAGAGATGCGGAAGGTCCCGAAGCGGTACTGTTGCAAACCTACCCCGCGCGTCGGCCTTCGGAAATCCCATCAATTGCATGCGGGCTTCGCGCGAAGCTCGCCCTTCGGCGCCAGGGCAACTCCTACCCACTTCCCATTCCTTCTTATTTTCTCCTTCTTTTTTTGCAGCGAGGAGGAGAAAATACCTCTGGGAATTCAAAAATCTCCGAAGTCTTCTCTATACGAGAAGACTCTGAAGGGGAAACGTCCCTTTAATTAAACTAAATTTAAATATTTTCAAACGATCATTTGTATCTAATGGCCCAAAGGTTTATAAATTGTTGACAGAAAAAAAGCAAAAAAAATGTTAACTTTTTCAATTTAGCTACGTCATGGATACTGTCCGTTGATAATGTTGTAAGATTCTACTTATATCATCAGATATTGTGTTTTCTCCTAGTAAAAAATAACTCGTTTTTTATAGTTATACTCATACCAGTTATCATTCAGAATTAATTTATATTTATTGTTTCTCTTTAATGAGACTTTCACTTTCTACATTCACTTTTTCATGAGAAATAGAAGCATTAGCGATGAATGATATGAGGGTAGCTTCAGCGCAGGTTTTCCATTGAAGGAACCCAGCTTCCATATTCTATTATCGCCATAAATTCAGTGCTATGTATTGTTTTGCTAAATGGAATCAATTCACTTTAATTAATTCGCCCGCGCGCGTTCTAAAGGATTTCCCTTAACATATCAGGAACAATTCATATGCTAAATACTCATGTGCTCTTTGGCATCGTTTTTTTTGCTACCTGTTTATTTTAACACGAGAGGGATAAAAATAAAAGTATTTCAAAAAACATTACAATAAGAGAGGAAATATTAATCGGCCACTCCATGAGGCACGATGTTCAGTTAAATACGACAAGTGGAACGAAAGTCGAGCAAATAAAGACCTCGTATGAGGTAATTTCATCAGTTGATGGGAGATGCAGATCAGAAGAACTTTTTAAGATTAAGAAGGCTAGCTGAAATGTCTAATCCTACCTTGTCACCAAAAGTCGACCTGAAGAAGTATTTCATAGTATTTTACCTAGTCATATGGTAAAATTAACATTGTTTTAATTTTATTGTATTTTTTATTTAGCTAATCAATAACTACCTAGGGACAAGAGTTTACAACAATACTGGAATATTATAGGCTGCATGTGTGGATAATAACATCGAAGCATCATATATCTTGTATATATAATGTAAAATGAGCTTTGTACCAATAAATAGTTTCAATTATTTTAAAAGATATTTCCTTTTACCCTGCATATCCCGTTTATTTTATAGATCATAAAACTAAAGGGAACATTTAAATCAATCAGAAAGCCTTACAATTTATTATTTAAGTTAAAATTTTGAAAATCATTCATATGAAACACGGAGTAATACGCCACAAAAGGGTCGGAATTTGGTGTAGGCCATCCATAGTCCCTTCCCGCCGTTCCTATTTTATATTCTCCTTCTTTTTGCAAGCGTCTGGGAGAAGGGAACACTCTTGGGGATTCTGTTGCAGGCGCCGCCAACGCTGCGATTCATTGCTTTCCCACCGCCACGCACGATCTCCGTGTCGCGCCGAAGAAAGGTCGGAATGGACGATCCACAAGCTGCCGGCGTAGAGAACCGTGTCGCGATAAAGTTCTCAAGTCTCCGGCAACTGAGACTCCTGTTCGTCTGAGATGGTTCACATAACTTCTTCCCTTCAAATAGCATAGCCTTGGTAGCATAATTCCTATTCTGTGCACTCACGCGCATCTTGAGACTGCTTTTCCTCAAATTGCTTGCAATTCTCTAAAGACGATTGCTGCGCAAATTAAGTGGCGTCAATGAACAGTAAAACGAAATAGAACTTGAAAAAAAAACACAATGATAAGCAGTTCAACGATGATAGTAGAAGTTTTACCCTTGAAAAAAATGCACGAAGTGACACCTAATTTGTAGAACCATAGTGATAACAAATACCTGACATATGACGCCATGTTTTTCTACATTTTCTTTGCGTTTGACAGCAAAAAGTAAATTTGAACGCAGTCACAAGAAAGACTCAACTTCATTTACACCAAGGATAGTTGAAACATTCCATTGAAAAACATTTCAATCAATCTCTATTAATTAAAATTTACATTTGCAAATTTGCCTAACATTTTAGGAAAAAACCATTGACAATGAATAATAACATATGCCTGGTAATTGCTGGAGGAGGTTATTAGCAAAATAACGCAACTAGAGCGATGTCTCGAAAAATCTCAGTATCTCCACCATCTCGAGCACACTTCCCTTGCCGTGTCACTTCGAAACTAATTCATCACTTCGAATATTGTGAATGTAATTCTTTTTTTGTGCTCGTACGACACCCGTATCTGTTTTTTTACATTAGACTACTCTTCAAATTATGTTGACCACTACGCACTTTGATTCAGCCCGTACATCGGTTAGGATAGGTTGGGGTAGACATAAGCCCATACTAAGCCATATTCGGAAAGTTTCACACATTCAGAGCCATTTTTTCCCTACGCCAGGTAGCACTTCGAAGATTTTGTATCTGGGCAAGGTTCAAAGACTTCTCCTTGCAGAATTATAACCCAAGACCTCTATATCAACAGCCTAGCGCAAAAACAACTAATACCACGCTCACAAAAATATTTAGCAATGGGATCATGAGGAATCTAGACAAGAGATGCCCTTTTCAGAACCCTCCTGCCTAAATGATAATTTAATTTATTTAAAAAGTCGCTTCGTAGTCTCTAGTAATAATTAGGAATACATTAAACACCAAAATTTTTACTCATTGATAAATACCGGAATATTAAAAAGGACAACAATTTTTTACTCATTAGCAAATGCTTCAGGCAATTCTACTGAGGATCACAAGGTCAGCACAGTAGCTTGATAACCAGGTGATCACATCAGATATAAAAGAAGGCATATTTTCAATTTTTACAGGCGAGTTTCAAACCCGAATCTCCTAATTTCCGCTAAGAAACACCATCGGTTCCACCACTAAGCCTTATTCCGTCATTTAATGGTAACAACGAATTATTCAACGGATTTAATTTTAAATAATCACAACCGGATTTTACGAAGTGCCTACTAAGTAATTCCGGGATAAATATTTCTAAATTTTATGTGGATATTTTACCCCAGAGCGCGCAGGCAAAGACTAAAGAAAAAATCTAACAAATACCAGTAAAACTTTAAATATGAATAAAATATGTCTAAAAATGGATGAATATGTAATATGCCAACTTAGGGAATACTAGATGTCGCAAAAAAATTGGAGGACTCTGAAAGGTCCGGAACAACTTTCTCCCATCCGATATTGGGAACGTGATTCTCATCTTGTGCACTCATACACAGCTTGGGACTATTTCGCTTTTAAATTATCTGGAATTTGCTGAATGAAATGTGTTACCACGTAGATTGTTGGTAACAATACACCACGGGATGGTAACAATAAATAATGCATTAGTTAAAAACAATTACGCAAGTAATGGAATTAATCTGAAGTCAAATTATAGATTGATATCATTTCATATGTATTCTTGGAAATCCGTCAATATCACTGCATACCCACAGTCTGCATAAATCATGTATCTGTATATGGCTTCAAATAATGTACACACAAGAAAATATTGTAAAATATAAATTAACTACGGCCTCCCATAACAAGTCCCTCTAAAATATTGTGCTATGGAAGAGGAAATAACTCAACAAATGGCTTTGTAAACAAAGCGCCATTATCTTGATACGAGTATTGTAACAAAACCCTCAATCCCAAAATATAGTTTACGATAATAGTGAACCGTTATAGATTTGAATTTTAATTATTTATGAAAAACAAAAGATAAAAGGAGTACTTTAATGTAACGCCCAGCCCCACTTACAAGTAATCGAGTACATCTGTCCGCTATAAAAATTAGGATAGCCGTCCAATCCATACCATACCATATGGAGAGATCATGACTCCATCCGCAATGAACCGCGGCGCAACGGGCAAGCGATAACATTGGGTAACCGCAGAGGACCTAGCTTATATCGCCCTGGCTCGTCCAATGTGGAATGTTTCATTAGTCAAGTTGTCCTCAATAAGGGACATCAATAGCAGAGACACCCGTAAAATATCCAAACACCTTGCGGGTGAATATCTGGGTGTGATAAACTAGGCATTTCCCGGTTATATTTGTTCAACATGTCGGGAATATTAGTTAGCTTCATGGAGCTTTATGTTTACTCCTGAATCTGAATTAAAACAAAAATGAAATTCAATTGATGAGCATAAATGAAACAAGCTTCCCCCACGTACCTTTTGTACATTAGTTTACTTACAAATGTTTATTTCGTATTTGGTGCATAGCTTTACTTTTATACAATAAATTTCAATGAACGGACAAGTTTTTAAGATACCTAAATTTACATACTTGAGGAGATAAATTTCTTGCTAGATTGCTCATAGTCAAAATTGCAAGCAATAATTACGCATTTTAAAATTTTTATCATTAATGACTTATTATTTAAGGCACAAATGAATTTCACGCACGAAAATTGCCAGATATGGAACAATTTATATCTGTCTGCATATGCTTTTGAATACTGAAAATTTATTCACCCTGGTGATAGATTCAGAACTGTTAAAATTTCTCAGATAAACTAATGCTAGAAAAAACAATTAATTGAACGAAATCGCGAAAAGTAATCGGATACTTGCGATTCTAAATGAAATACATTTACGGTTGATTTCAAATATCTAACTAATTTTCAAAACTTGTTCAAGGCATTATTAACTCCTTGTGCCGATGCATTACACAGTAAAACCGGTCGTAAATAAATGCTTACATTTTTATTTTTCAATGATAAGCAAATCCCTTTAAAATTTTACACATAAAACCACTTCAAGGAATAAAATTCTCCCTATTACTTGTGTGCCTTCTTTCTTCTTTTTCTTCCTTCCAGGATTAGGCAACTAAGCATGTTCCGGCTCTACATTACCATTCTTGGTCTTCCTGTACTTCTCTTGCCAAATGGTTAATTTTCCAATGTGTGTTTTGGAATTCTTTAATTTGGCATTCGAAGTATATTTTCCTTCCATCTGTGTCTGTAGTCTTGTTGTTTATCAATGACTGCCTGGACACCCCGTTTATCTCTTATTTGAGTGTTTCTTAATCTATCTTATCTTGTGCAGCCTTTCACTGATCTTAAAAATTTCATTTACGATAATTCTATCTGCCTTAATTCATTCTTTCTTGGTACCCAACATTTTGATGCGTGATTCTTCTATAAAAAGCATAAAAAATAATTAAGAGAAATACCTAGCAGCAAACTTCCAACGAATAGAAAGGTCTGAAGGAGTAAACTGTTCTCTTGAGAACAGTTTACTGGCATACGCCAGTCACATTCAAACTCATCGCTTGAGCAGGTTCAGTGCTAGCGACGGCGCCTACTAATGGACCACATTCTAGGAATAAATTTCGGGAGCCCTTTCCCTGGTTTTGTGAGGAGTTACGGGTCACCAGCCCAATGCCCCCGTGGCCTCATTGGCTACAAATACCGTTCCTTTGGCACCCTTTTTCTGGGTCATGGGGGCAAAAAAACGATGAAAAACAACGCTTTAATCGCTCGGAATATCTGGCAACCGCCCACGATATAACGTAACCAAGGCAATACGCAGTCAAAGGCAGACATTGAATCATTGTCGGATTGGTTTTTAAGCTAAAAGTCAAGTTAATTTCCTCCTGAATGAAATCTTTGCGGCGAGAAGTTCCCTCTAATAATGAGAGTTGTTTCCCATAAATAACGACCGTCTTTGTGGGCAACCTCTTCTAAATAATGTCAATACCCTCTGCTTCCTCTCACCTACATTCTTCAAAATAAACGATTTCTTTGAAGGATATGTTCATTTGGCTAAAATTTAACCCAGATTAACGCACGTAAATGATGCAAGTTCGGTATGATGACACTTACTTGTTACAATGTAGCTGATAAACCATAAGGCCAGTGGTGGTTAATCCAAGAGAATCGTTATTAGCTCATGATTTTCTTTCGTATGGCATTTAATCTAAAAGGTAAGAGATATTTCACTATCTCCTTTGCATACCTAAATCCATAAATTACAAAATACCATAAATTAATGCAATAACAGACAACGCAACACATTTTACTCAGATAACCAGGGACTGCGATAGTATACCATACGTACAATTCTTCTTATCACAGCTTTGGATTGTTACGAACCAACCTTGACGAAGCGAGAACATTTTTTTCTACAAAATAAAATTATAAGACGCACAAATACAATAATTTTCACACGTATTGTCATTGTAAAAAAGAGACAGCATTCCGGTTCAGGTTTTAAAGTTACAGATTTCCACCCATAAATGCGATCGAGTGCCAGTTTAAAATTACAAAATATTTAACTGGAGCAACCAAATTGGAATGGAGCAACCAAAATGGAAAAAAATCCATTCGCATTGAAATTCAAAGAAACAACTTTCGTCGAACATCTTTTTAAAATTCTCACAATTTCGTATTAATTTTCGTTTCTTTCATCCCAGTAAATATAATCTACTACTGATATCAATCCATACATATTGCTATAGCATAATTTCGAAGATATTGATAAATATCCGTCAGGATCCAGATTGAAAAATATCATAATAAATTTGTTGACCGACGGCTTCATGCAACAAAAAAACTGTAAGATCTTTTTATTCTAATAGCCATATTTTTTTCAGAATAGATTTGAGCATAAAAAGTAAATAAAAAAGTTTCTCCAACGTATTTAATCCCTAACGTTATTTCGCCGCCTTCATATTGTTACCTTAAAGGTCGACTTTCACCGAGGCCGGATTCATAACTTTTTTTCTGGGGGGAGCATAACGGTCAGACAGGCAAACGGTCATCTTATATTTGAGATTAAAAACAATATACAACAATTAATATCCGGAATGTTCTTTCTTTTAAAATGAAATAAATTAATGTAAAATTAAATGATGAAGGCTTCGTCATATAATAAAATAAACGAACGTAATGATTAACGTATTCAAAAATATTTTCCATTTTTTACCGTTCCACGTGCCCCCATCCCAGACGCTTATCCGCCATGCGGCATCCGCCAATGACTTTCACTATTAGAGAGCAAATTAATTGATTCCCTTCGATATCAGCTTGTCGCATTATTTTACTTTTTTTACTTACTACGCACTGTACCACCGAAAACTGCACCATTGGCGTTTTGCATCGAAGTTTGTAGCTTAAAGTTTAAAAGTACACGGACAGCCATGCCCTGGATAGGGGCAAGGTAATCAGGCGGGACTTGAATCCAGGACCTCTTGTGTGGTAGGCACCGAGGTCAGTGGGATGAACTTCCTGAAATTTGATGTCTGCAGGGTTAAGTCTGTAAGTTAATTCTCACGAAAGTAATTGACAGCAGTTATTTTAAATGGTACAGTAATCCATTGCTATGCTTCATCTGAGTCTACATACTACGCCGCGCGAAACCTAAAAAGGCGTGTGGCAGGCGGTGTTAGGACACCAGCCATTTACACATAAAAAACAAATGCTCAAACAAAGTTACGACTAGCATTGATTTAAATCCTTTATAGTTCGGGGGAAAAACGAATTTCCACATCTATCCGTTCGGCAAAATATTTCTCTTAATTTATCGCTTCTGTAGGACCTGAAAATATAGTGGGGCTCTTCGTGTCGCTCTTAAATATATCTATTTTCAATTGCTAAAGCAATCTAAGCCTTGCGCGCAGCCCCCGAGTCCCTAGAGGCTCCCAGGCTAATTTGCTTAATATTTGTGTAACGCTTTCTGCACACCCGCAGCTATTTTGACGAATTCATGAGGAAACCAAATATGTACAAAAGCAAAGGCAAAACAGTGAACTCCAAAACATGGGCGGTGACCAGAACTCGATCTGCGAGCACGATATAGGGGTTCCATGCTGTACCCTGCTCGACCTTCCCCAGTTCTGCGAGAGACGTGCACAGAATTTTGTAGATGTTCCCCTGTGCGCTCCGCTGCGCGCGAACGGCTAAGGTCAAGCGTCGGCCCGGGAAATATGCCGGCGCGAATGCAGGAGAAGACGAATGACCCGGACATATTTTGCAACCGTTTCGTTTCGTCTGATGGGACAAGAGGGGCCTGCCGTGACTACAAAAAAATTCTTAGCAAGACGACGTGGAAAACAGCAATAAAGAGGAGGCTAAATTTAGGGGAATAACAGCGGGTTTGGCAGTGTTTACCTCAATACGGCCCAATTTGCGTGCCAAAGAAACCTCGGAATCTCCAAGCAAAGGAGATATAAAGAGGTCGAGTTTACACGGAATAAGGGCAGGTGAATGCCTGGAAGAAGACTAAGCGGTCGCTGAAATGGCCCGGCGGTCACTGAGGAATCTCTCTAACAAGCCAAGAATTTCTGCAATTCCGGAAAGAGAGGAATGAGAGACTTTGGAGACTTTCAGAGACAAATTATCGGCGTGTGTTAGGATAAGAGAGGATAGAAATAGGAAGTAATGATAAACATAAAACAAGCAAGGTGGGAAAGGAGACCAGAGGAATAAGAAATGGGCCAAAAATTCATATTTTTAACAAATAGAGGATTTATAATTATTGCCGGCTCATAATAAAATCATGTCTCTTCCGCCCACCGTAGCCATATGGCTACACCACACCAGTTTGAGCAAATGAGGATCTTGAATAAATCCCGCATTCCTTTATTTATCAAACTGCCGCTTATATATTTTCGAAGCTTGTATTAACTGCATTTATTATTATTTTTGAGGCCGGCTGAAATAAGCCCATTGACGCAAAGAGACGTGCGAGAAACGGAAATTCAAAGTGAACGCCCACTATCTGTATATTATATTCAAGTATCACAAAAGTGGACACGAAATAGCATTGTCTAGGTTATTTTAACTTTATTTCATACAAAAATATTTTTTCCTTGATGATTCATCTTTCGTATCGAGGTAACTCGAAGAATTTGAACAATATTAGAGTACGTCCTCGTTACCAGCCATTGTAGCTTTATAACTATTATTCTGAAGAAACAGGTCGATACATTGCCAAAATATTTCACCGGATTACTAATTTGGTGCAACACTGCAACGACCCGAAACATGTTCAAAATCGGAAGCAAAATTTTTCTGGGCCAAAGTGGGTTAAAAACAACGCAAATAAGAAGACTATAACAGACTTCAATTGCTGAGAAGTACATTTAGGCCCAGATGTATTTTCCACGGTCCATTATCATCCAAAAACACCATTCATGAACATTAGGGTAGATGGCGAAGGGCGAATATTTTGCGGCACCGTTAAAATAGCAAAATAACAGGTTTTTCTTGAAAATTATATGTTGTCAAATCCGAGGTCGGTAAATTATGAAATTCTGTGAACCATACAAACGTTTTTCTGAGATTTTGCTAACACTATTCGATGCAATATTTAAAGAGAAGGTAATTAAATTTTTCCTTACATATGCATTTATTTAATTTTAGTGCGAGAAATATTTCATTTGAAACATTAGCTAACTGTAAACCATATCTTCGAATTACTAATTCCAAAAATAAGGTTGATGCCAAAAGTAAACCCGTATTTATCACACTTTAATGCATGATGCATGGTTGAAAAACGAAGCGTAATGTAAGCAGGAAACGTTTGCTTGAAGTTTCAACCAAAGCAGTCGATTGAGGGCAAGAATAACTTTTGAAATGTATTATAACAATATTCAAAGGTGACACGAAAAACTCCCATAGACCATTAATTCTGTTTCTAACCATAGCACAGACAGCCATTTAATTTTTATGGAAAACAGAATAACATTATAATTTACGAAAAACTCTGTAAATTCGAGGGATTAAATGAGATATCTAAGAGTCACCACGAGTACGAAATCAAAAATCGGTGAAGAAATCTGTAAATGAATACATGATATATATTATACTATGTACAGATAAAAATTATTAAAAAACAGAGCTGAGATCAGCAGAAATAAAGGTCTATCTGAGGTCTTTTGAAATGAAAGAAAAAGCGTTCATAAGAAGAGCTGAGTAGTGAAAGGACACCAAGGGAAGAGAGCGAAAAAAATAGGGATAAAAAGAGGGAACGACGAGAGGAGATTGTCAAAGGAGAGAGAGGGAGATTAAGGAGAAATATTTCAATGGGAGGCAGACGAACATAAAATGTGAGAAAAAATTAAAGTTACATGAGGGGAAAAGGTTTTAGGTCACCTTGGAGAAATTCATTGTGCCAAGTATTGGATGGACGGAGTAGAGAAGAACCTATAAGGCCCAAAATGTAATTCTATGGCAATCATAAAACCGCCGATTATAGAGTTGCGTTTCAAAGGAAGTCGATTTTAGAACTTATATTACACAGATTAATGATAAATTTCAGAAAATAACATCGGAAAAAAATTTTACGTAATTTTGGTGAATACTAGGAAGTACAGTAATAAGCCGAGTATGGTTTTGGTTGGAAAGTTAGTAAATATATTTCATAATCATCAAAAAATTAAAGTCCGCAAACAACTACCGTCACAGATGATAAGACGGATATAAAATCGTATATTATTAAAAATAAGAATAATAAAGGCAGCTTCGAAGTAAAAACAGTAGCATCGGAGGTTTAACAATGAGAGTAAAAACTTAGAAAAGAATATTTTTCACAACTTTCCTGCTTAACTGATAATTAAATAAAATTGTCTCGAAAAGGATTCATTCTGCGGTTATAATACAATGTATTAATATTATTAATTCATATTAGGAAGGAATTAACGCAGCAAAACTTTTATTCGTCGATGATACCAGAAATTTTATAAAGGAAAACCATTTTGTTACTCACCAGCAGATGTTTCGGAGAGTTTCTCTAAGGATTCCGAGTCCAGCGTAGTAGCTATATAACCAGGAGATCGCCTAAGAAATAAAAGAAGTTTATTTTTTTAATACAATCATATTCACTTATCAAATTAATTACTATTGCACTCATTGATAATATATACCTATCGTTTTAAAATCCATTTGTTAGTTTTAAAACGCTTATAATATTAAAAATATTGGCATGGAAATAAATTATATTTTCACAACAAAACTATAAGAAGTAAACGAGAAACACGTCAGCAATTAATGCTACGCATGCATAAATAAATTTCGGCGCTTTACATAATGAGTCATATTTAACTCCTGAGTACGAGCGAGAAAGAGATTAAAAATCTTTTGCAATATCAAAGAAAGACGCAGAAATTATATATAGGTACGTCTTACGTATTCTACGATATAACGAGAAAAACAGACACTGTGACTCCATGAAATGCATTCATATCTCCTCAATTCGCATTTTGAAATTGGACCACTGGGAGGAGGGTACTCAAAAAGACATTGGGCTTGTAATTTTGGGAATGCAGATTCTAATCTAGGTCAAGGAAAGTAATTTTACCCTTCTAGAATTTTTGCACTTGGTTTTCATTTTTGGATGATCCTGAAAAGCTATGCTGAGCGTCTAGCTAATCCGTGGTTTTTCCTTGGAAATTCAATTCATACCTCGAACATTCGTCATTTTTGGGAAGAATTAATGGCAGAAATAGTACCTCTCGTCAAAGCCCTTATGTGAAAGCAATACCCTCTTTGAAGAAGGGTCTTAAATACTGAGGCATGGTGAATGGGTTACGCAAAACTATTATCCGTCAAATCCGAGGTTTTTTTTCCACTGATAATGGTTGGTTGAAGGATGTTTTTTTTTCAATTAGATGGATATTAAGCAAGATAATCATTTCACGGTTACTCAATCGTGGTCAAGTGCAAGGAGTCATCAAAACATTCCGAATGCAGCCAAAGGAAGGAGGAGGTCAGTGAATACCCCATCATCCAAAGAGAATGGGATATGGTCGTTTTCTATAAGAGAAAATGGGAAAAAATGGTTTAAAAAATTACCACCAGGGAGGAAATGGTAAGAGATAATACAAACTTGTAGGTGAATACGCGACTTTAAAATGAGGATGGATGAGATAAGAGTTAACAAACAGGGTTGATGCACCGTAGCACTTGGCTATTTTCCCCATTCGGTGATCTGCATAAAACAAGGATGTAGAGCAACACTTCGTACGGAAGTGGACACCTGTACAGGGTACACGTGTTCGAGATAAACATGCTTCGTTGGTGGACAGGTGAATTATTCAAAGGCTAATGTGTCCTCTTGTCGGTGGAAATCATCAACTAGCATATGCACCAAACTCTAGCTCATATTAAATCTTCGTTTATACGCCATCATGAAGGATTTAACAAAAAGAGAGCACTAGGAATAATTAAAAAATATTTTTGGACGTTCATATGCAACGTATATATATATATGAACGCCATGGCGTGCCTAGGGAAAAATCCACAATTAACTGGACCTTGACCTCCAATAAGGCAATCTGCGTTAAAACAGGGAAAACTTAAATAAATCATAGTATTGTATCTCAGGAACGGGTTGAGTTATATGAAATAACAAATGAAAACCTGGACAACGAGCATGTTCCTTAAAGTCTACATGAAATTAGATGCAAAAAATGATAAAAGGAATTATTATTAATTCAAATGCTGAATTAATATTTTAGGTACAGTAATCGCCGTGTTGTTCCCGTGGCGTTTTATAGCAATCCAAGATTTCTTACACTAAGTCAATATTAACTATAAAAAGTTTCATTCTAAAATAAAAGGTTAAGTTACGTGATATACGTTAAGTAAAGTGAATATACGCATTTATATCAAACATTTCAACAATCTATAGCAATTCCTTAATAATCTGAAGCTATACTTTTAGAAAAATTTCCTAAATAATTATTCAAATTCACTATTTTATTCGTTTAGAACGGGAGAGGTGAACAAAAAGATAGAATATATGCGAAAAAGACAACCTAGTATCGTGACATGACGCAATGTCATAAGCTACCACGAACGAACCTTTACAGTGCCTTCCCTTGACGAGATAGCCACCATGAAATCAAACACAGGGCTCTAGATACAAAGCCGTCAGAGGAAATGAAAGAATCCTCCGACGATAGCCACCGTAAGAGCCCAGGAGAAAAAAAATCCCGCGAGAAGCAATAAAAATTGACAAAAGGACGTATTTCCACAAAGGACTAGAAACGGTCGGATCGTGAGTTGGGGTGTTTGCAGGGCTAGAAGGGCCAAATGCATAGCAAGTCGTAAAGTCACGAGAGGCAGTACATGTACGCCATCAAAACGAGCTCAGTGATTCCCTCATTCGTACTCTTCTAGCGACATTTAATTGACATGTAACTGCGGACAAAAGCCATTGGCTCTTTTAGGAATTTTCCTAGGGTCACCTTCCGACCATTAAATTTTTTTAATGTTTTATTTTTCTAACGCCAGTAGCGCACTAATGGAGTGCTGTATACTTGCTTTCAAGGTAAATAAAGTTGTAAACCTTACCCGAGATGACAACCTGATAACTCCTTGACACATTTTATACATCCACATTACCTCATGGTGGACTTAACGAAGACCTTGGGCTTGAAATCTTGCGAATTCGGGTTGGATTCTGGGTCAAAGTTTATTATTTTTCCTTTCTGTATTTTTTTGCATTACTCTTGTACTAGTGGATTATTTAGTAAATGTATGCCACACGGCTGGCTAATCCACGGTTTTTTTCTTGAAAAATTCTACCATTACCTCAAAAATTCACAATTTACGAAAACAGTGTTGGCACTAATAGCGAATCCACTCATAGAATTCTTTCAGCGAAGCTTATCACTTCCTTTAACCAGCATCTTAAATCTAAGAGGAATTTCGACTCGCTTTCGTAAAATTATTATCCGTGCTTTCAGAGGTTTTTTGGATTACTACTAACCTTGGGTGGCATCACTTTGACTTATAAGTCACTCAAGTGCCACCACCAGATATGGTTCGAATTTTGCTAGGTGATAGGAAATGGATGCCCATAAGGTGTAGTCTTTGCTTCCGCTAACACTCAGTACTTCAGGAGATATATGTGACGTAAGGCACCAGGAAATCGCTTTGAATCATGTAACCCGCACCACGACGATACACCGTCTGTTTTTCATTCTAGTAACGGAGTATATGAGCCTATGATTTTGCATGAATTTATGTGTTTTCCAGCTTTTTTCGTCGCAATGGTCTCGAAAAATATTGACGTTGGCAACTGAAACAAAAACTAAACCTCATAGGCATCAGTTCCCTATCACCGAGCAAAATTTGAATGACAACTGAGGTTGACACTTGAGAGACTTCCATAGTTAGACGAGCGTTATATTAGGGAAGACTATATATATCGTTGCACGGCAAGTCAATCGTGACCATGCGCAAGGAGTCTGCAAAACATTCCCGATGCGGCTACAGGAAGGACTCAGTCAATGAATTTCCGATCGTCCAAAGGTAAACGGGTAGTAAAGGATATAGTTGCGATGACAACCAGAGAACTCTTTGACACTTTTATATATCAGCATTTTCTCACGATCCACAGAAAATAATACATTTAAATATCAATAAATATGTACAAAGTTAAGCCCTGATGATGGTTTTAAATAAACAGAAACGTTGGCTATAACTTGTTTGCATAACATACGTTAACCTAAACTCCAGGAAATATTTTAACATGTATTAAACGAGGTCAAGATAAGAAAAAAAATAATTACAGAACATAATGTGATTTCACCGCCATTAAACACAGGACGAGTCAAAAATAAATGATTTTGCCATTAATATGTGATAAATAATGACTATATTCCAACAATTACTGCCCCTGTTCATAAATAGGAAAAATCAAATTTACGGATTAAAATCAAATCCACTTTTTAAATAAAGGTCGAAATAGTCAACATAGTTCCTAGCTCATGCTGTGCTTAACATCACTCGCGTACTTTCATCATCAATAAAAGTTGTAACCAGGAGTTAGTGTAATTCGTATGACCGATGACTTGATAAGGCAATAGGAGAGCAATATCATCGCAAACTGAAGTAATATCATCATAGAGACGAAGGAGAATAACGAGAGATACTACAGTCAAAGAAATGGGTTGCAAGATATGAGCCTGTATACGGAACTTTGAGGAATGAAAGGTGTCGAAGAAGAGATGAGAAAAAGGTGTTAGACGGCTTGAAATGGGTTGTATATTAATATAATATATATGGGTTTAATATTCTGGAACTTGCAAAGTGGAACATGAGAAAAATAATCATGAATTGAGAAAAAAAATTAAAAAGGTTTCCATGCATGTTGGGAAAAAAAACAAAACGGAAGGAAACAGTGTAACCAAAAGTAGAGGTGGTGGCTTTATCCAATACAAGCGGGAATAGTTTTAATCATATTATCAAAGATTAAATTTCAAATATAACAAATTATGTAGGGAAAATCTGAGAAAATAATTTGGTTTACACCTACTCCAAGCCTTGAACTGTGAGGATTGATCTCGTATGGACTCCCACAACTAGTTATTTATTAAAATATTGAGGAATATAAGAGGGCTCTGACAAGAGGACTCGAATATCAGCATCTCTTTTCGTATCCCTGATTTCCCGGAAAGAGTAAGGGGACCTAGTATGCGTGACCTAACTCGATTTTTATGAGATTTTGAGATAATAATCTTCAAAGAACCTTCTGTTACCCATTCTCAGAGGAGAGATCGCGAAATCAACTTATGGATAAGGTAACAGTAAAAACAACTGGGCTTGGCGATATGCATCTCATTAATTTAAGGAGTCTCCGATTGCTAAAAGATATGAAAATACCTGAAAAACAATTCCTATGAAAAAGGTTTGTCTACACTAACTCATGCCCAAGGAAAGATATCCACATATTTCAATTTCCCGCAATTTTCACAAATGGAGGCAAAAAATAGTTTATGTAGATAAATATGTTTTTCAGATTAATATTCTGATACATATTAAAAATTAAGACAAGGAATAGCCTGAATTATGTTCTTGGAATCATGCTGAGTTTGCTATTACTTTAATCCCATAGGCATTGGCTAACCGCGAAACAATCAATTATAGTCATAATATCTTTGACTATACCACTCACCTGTGTAAAATGTGACAAACAAATAATATAATTAATAATAAATAATATTTAATAAATAATAAAAAAATAATTAAAAAAATAAATAATATTTATTTATAATAATATATTTAAACTATGTAAACTTATATAGAATTACGATAGATAATGATGTGGATAAAATCACATAACAATACGTTGAAGGGAGAAAAATTAAGAAAACGTAGAAAAGCTAAGGAAAGTCAGTCATCTTTAGTGCGGCGTTAACGTACTATGAGTAGAGATACGCGAAAATCGCACTTTCATTTTTATTTTATCGTACTTTCAAAACTAGTTTATCGCATTTTGTAGCGTCAATTTTTTTATTTTCATAATGAGGTAGATGACGATAAAATGTAGTGAAACACAGTCATATGGCAAAATACAGAATATTTTAAATAATTATGTTGTAGAACAATAATAAATTAAGGAATAAGACAAATAGTGGCGGAGATGTAGCTTGCCCGCGCCCACTTGTAGTTCGCGGCCACGTAGAGTCCCAGCCAACTAGCAGCTGGCCAGTCGCTCACATGCTGTAAGCGGTGAGTGCCGGCGGAGCATTTAAACTTCGCTCGGCACAAAATGTACGAATTTTGCCGTCGAAAAGGCAAATTTGCGTAAAAATATCATAAAAGTCTAGTCATCGCATCTATGTCGCATTTGTCGCAATTGCGATTTTCACGCATCTCTAACTATGAGTTCAGAGATCATTTTCGTCATCACAAAAACGAGCAATTACTAGCAATTACAAAAACATTGTAATATGGCCATAGATATCATAGATACCCTGTTAAACATGAGAAATTTATAGAAGTCTATTAAAAATTATCCAGAGTTACGAACGCTCCGTGTGAAAGTTAATAAAAAATACTTTACCTGTTTGAAAATTCGGAAAGCGTAAAAAAAAAGTTCTGAAAAGTCCTGTGGTGCGGTTTAAAGGTTCAAAGAGTTAAGAGATTATATTCCTCATTCGCAAAAACGACAATTATTTGCAATCACACAACCATTGTAAGATCACGAAAGTTTTAAAACACGGCATTTGCGAACTAACTCCTTCGTATAAAGTGAATCACCCCAAACATTGCCAATAGCGTGGAGAGACGGGAGAGTAGTGATATCGCATGTAACGAAACCCATTTCAATTTAACTGCGCACTCTAACAGCTCGGAAGAGTTGGTTTTGACGCACTTTCTTTGCCAGCAGGGATTTGGTCCGTGGATTTTCCACCAAAGAGAGAGAGAGAAGGAAGGAAGGGAATGAGGAATGACAGTAAATGGATCTTGCGGGAAGGGAAGAAGAGGGAGTAAATCTGGATTAATGGCATTCCGCCCCCCCCCCACCTCCAATGGCTACCAGCCACTGAAATCAAAGACATCCCTAAGGCGAGGCAGAGAAGGATAGAGGCGTCTCCATGGAAAGGCTTGACGCTCAAAGACCGATATAAAAACTGGGGACCGTGAGGGAAGACTTCCCTCAAAAGAGCCAATCATGCGTGAAGACAACGAGTAAAAAAAACATTTTTACATTCTTTGACTCGGTAAATCTTTTTATCATTCAACTTACGAAGCAATCAGTATTCACAGTAATAGTTAAATCATTTCACCAACATGAACGTACTTGTGGTAAAACCAATGCAGCTTAGTCCACTGTACCGAGTTTAACATGTTTCTGATCGAGGCTTCAATATTTATAATCCAATTTTAAATGAAAATATTGCCCTTCTTTAAGTTTAAACTTCAGAACGATTTCTCATAAAATACCACGGCAGTTAAAACTTAAGAAGTAAGAATTAAATATACGTGGAGGTGACGTGGAGTTCCATAAGTTAACCACTAGTTATATATTCTTTAAAGCAAATTCATCCTATCAAATTCGATATTTTTATAACTAAGCAATTAAACACCGCTTCGTAAATTACAACACTCCACTGCTTCTGCCGCTGACTAAGCATACGGTTACGAAATCCCTACTATAATTAAGGGATGCAATGCAAGAAAAAAAAATTAAAAAGGTTTCCATGCATGTTGGGAACAAAAACATAACGGAAGGAAACATTGTAACCAAATAAATAGAGGCGGTGGCTTTATCCAATGCAATCGGGAATAGTTTTAATCATATTATCAAAGATTAAATTTCAAAAATATCAAAATCGACAACGCTAAAAGAAACACTCCCAAACCGGATCTTTTCTTAATAGCATTTATTGGTACATTTATTTTGATTGTTCTTTGGCATCAACGTATTTTCATTCGAATAAGCTAAAAAGGTTTGTTTTTACTTAATGATTAAAATCAAGCAGTCAAGGATTTCAGGGTCATAAAGGAATGCAATTTTTTTTCATTTTTTGATAATAATTAAAGGCTGTTTAAAACTTGGCGTCACTCAATATTAATAAGTTATATTGGTCCTAGCTTACATCAGCGTTACCAAGGCTGGGCGTACATAGGTTCAATACGTTTATCCCGGAGGATAGATATATCTCAGAGAGTTCTCAAATGGCCGGTACAATGGGTCAAACGCCTACCATTGTTTTCGCTCCAGCTACTCACTCTGGAAAGCAAATCCCGATGCCAGAGTCTTTGTATAAGTCTAAGGCCATTGTAAGCCTAAGGCCTGTTCCTGTATCTCCCCAAAGGATCAGTAAGGTGTTAGGAGAAAGTAGCAGTACAATGGAAACAATAGGCTGAAGCGAGAATTTTATCGAGACAAAACGCTAAGGAGGCGATGAAAAGACGAGAAAATCGTGATAGCATAGGAAAAGCTTTCCAGATCCATTCAACCTCGAAGCTATAAAAGATCCAAAAACAAGATGGTGTAACGACTGGAAATTTTCTTCAAAGAAACTTTCGATACACTGGTGCTAAATGGTTACCAGCTTAACTTAAGAAGAGCAAAATCATAATGCTGAAAAATATTTACAATGCTTCAAGTCAAATAGGGAGCAGAAATGGTAGGAAATAAAGAGTATCTGAATAACAACTTAAGTATAAATTACATTAAGTATGATAGAAACATTAAACACTGAATGATAAGGGTGGATTGTATTTATGTTTCCCAATGGCTTTCGAAATTGGTTCGTGATAGAAAAAATCGAAAAACAAACAAGCCGTGATACATATGTTCAGTGCAAGCACAAAAGGCACAAAGGCAGAAAATAGAAAATTACTATAAACTGGAAAACAAGCAACGGACTTTCCCGTTGAGAGATACGCTTTAAGACGACGTAGAAGACAAATATACGGAAAACACGCAGTTTACTCCAAAATTATGAATTCACGATCAAGTCAAGATATTATATAGTCAACATACGCATTGTTGCGACCGTTTTCTGAAGGTAATCCCTCCAACACGCCTCTGGGGTCACCTAAAGCTCTAAAATTGGTTTTATGTCAGTGATATTTTCAAAAGTTCAAATTTTTTCAAGGAACAATAAACAACTTATAATGTTAAAATCCAATAGCAGAGAAGTGGAAAAAGATTATAGTTGCAGAAAAGGGAATAGTTATATAAGTAGTATTAGTTATAATAGAATTCATTTTTCACTCATTATTATGTAGTACATGGATTATTACGAGAAAAGGGAATGGTGCGACTCCTTCGTTAACAGTGGCGGTTTTTCCAAAGGGGCACTCCGAATTTTGAGCTCACTCGTGATTCCTACATCTACCCACTCAGTTAGGGTGGGGTAGTCTTCAGATGGGGAGAGGCTGCTGACAAGGCTGAGGTCACCGACACACTTCAGCGGGACAGACGGCTCAAGAGGAGACCCATGTCCAGCGATGCTCCACAGAATGGATGGCAGGACCTGAACAGGCTCACCCGAATTTGCTTATAGCGAGCAAAATTCCACGACAACTCCTATGAACCCGAGCAATCAGTGTTTTGGACTATCATTCTGTACAATCAGTTACTCTATCGTCTTCAACCTATGAGTCTGAATTGAAGATTGAATGGTGCGCCGTTTTTTATGAGCAATGACCAATAAAAATTTCTATAACTTTTTTTATAAGAGCGTATCAATGGCTTCTCCGGTCTTGGTGGCGGTGGGGTCAAGTCCTCGCCCAAACAAGAGTTTCGAGTCCCACTTGGGTGGGTTACCGCTAGTCAGGGCATGAATGTTTGTGGCCGTTCATTGTTATTTATCGTAGTCCCCCAATATAAAACTACGAATACTGATGATTTTGAGGTGATGAATATAAATGAATAGAATGGCCAAAAACTAATATTTAGAGACTCAATAGTAATTTATAATCTCAATACAACGTATTCACAGAAGTTAAAAATCCTTAATATTGTTATCATTAAAAGAAATTCTTTCCGTTGACATTCCCGTACCATATTTTTCTCACTACCCCAAACTACAATACTTCCCGCATTAATTTTCGTAATTTTAGCTGCTATTGTCTTCCCACCCCTAATTATGCACTAGATCACGCTGAATTAGTTTCCATGCCACCATACTAGAAATAGAGATAACGTACAATTTCCTTTAATTTATCAATAATTACGCCTACAGAGATTTTGGCCAGCTGCTTTCAATATCAGCCCCCTGTATACTTGAATGATGCATAATAATGAAATTCATCGGTTGGAACTATGTTTTGTAACCTTCCCTTGGCTGAAGATAACTGCCTTTATCGCCATAGTGAAATTTAAATGACGATATTTAAAGTGCCGGCAAGAAAACTATTGACAAAAAGGAAAGGTTGAGTGCTATGAAAACGTGCTTTTTGTATGTCTTAGAAAAGGTGAGTTAAGATATGGCAATACTCTGAGACCGAACTAAGTAAAAAAAAAAGCCCTAGTTAATCCATGACAAAAATATAGTCTTGCCATAATGTCGTATTCAAATAGTGCCTAATTTGAAGTAATAATAAGGTACTACACAAGTTACGTGTTTCCTTGAGAAAGTGTGGATGATTCAAACAAGTAACTAAAACGGTCATGAACTATGAAAATACTTTTATTCGAGGTTCTGAAAGGAATAATTAGTTCACTTTAAGTCCTCACAAATCTTGCGATCCTGTTATCTTCCCCGGCGCCAGCTGACAAACCTTGACTGACGGACAACGCAAAAAGAAACATTCCCAAACCGGATCTTTTCTTAAAAGCATTTAATGGTACATTTCTTTTGATTGTTCTTCGACATCAACGTATTTTCATTCGAAAAAGCTAAAAAGGTTTTTTTTATTTAATGATTAAAAAAAGCAGTCAAGGATTTCAGCATCATAAAACTCCGCGTAATTTTACGATTGCAGACTCATAAGCTGGCAAAGCTTATCAAAATGATACAAGTCCCAATGTAATACACAAAAAAGATATTTTTAAGAACGAGATCATATCTACAAGATATAAAATAGATGTAAGGAGGAAAGAATTCTACTAAATTGTCTTTACGACGAATCAAACTAACGTGGTGCAAGAGAAATCTTAAGCGACGCTTCCTCCAATAAGATCATACTTTTGGATAAAATGCATACTGAAGTATCTTTTGAAGTATCCATTATGCTCATGTTTTTTCGTTGTCAAGGTTTCCAGTGAGCTCACAAATTCAAACAAGAGCTTGACGCTCGTCAATCCTGTGGAGAACTCAATTAGGGAGAGTGTTGGGAAACCCTCATCTCCTAATGGTGAAAAATACTCTGTTAATTCTCCTCTTTCCCGTCCATTGCTCATAAAGCCACGTCGGTGTCCAATCTTCTCCGCTTCATTGCCGCCTTGTCCACAGAGAGACAATTTGGTGAGTCCTCGGGCAAGCCATGGCAGACTGAGCACAACCGATCGTTTTGCACCCAGCGTGCATACTCTGCCTTCAACGAGGTCGGCCTATTCGCCAAACACGCATTCGGTCGGAATACGAAGAGAATGGAGCGTTTTATTTCCACACTGTTCACACCGCTACCTATAAAGGCAAAAAGACACTTCGCACGGCAGCTGAAGACAATGTTTTGGATGGATCCACGTACGCATTGCACCAGTTCCACCCACGAGCATATGACGGAAACTCTCCCTTTGTTAAATTGCAATGAAATCGGCATGACTCCGAAGCGGAAACAGAGGATGATGGTCTCTTATAAGGAATTTTGGAAAACCCATCGGTACATTATGGTAAATCATTCCGCCATTCTCATTTGAATATCATGTTACAATGCAAATAACCTTGCCAGCCTCGATGGTGGCGGGGTAAAGTATTCGACTGTCAAACAAGAGGTCGCAGGTCCGAGTCCCGCCAGGGTAAACTACCCCTATATCAGGCATGATTGTTCGCGCGCATCTGATTATTAAATTTTTTCAACTCGCCGGTGTAAAATGGCCAGTGTATGCAGTATTTGGTGGTATGTGAACAAATAAAATAAATAAGCTCTCTTTAACAAAGGGAAGACAGCTTTTTATGCATGGAAGTAATGAATTAAAAAGGCGAATTTTGATTGTCACTTCGACTGACTCCAATGAAATAAGCATGAATGCGAAACAAACAGAAGATTTTGTAATTTTATACGAAATTTTGAAATATCCAACTGTATCTTGCGATGATTTGTGCCACCATTACCATTTGAATATAATTATAATGCAAATAAGGTACCTTGTACGAAGTGAGGTGGAAAAAAACGAATTGCGATGACAAATAATAAATTTAAAAGGCGAAAATTCGTAATTAAAAAAAATAATCGGAAATCTGTACAAAACTAATACTTCAGTTCTCAGCGATTTACGAGAACTTCTGCAAAAAAATTGAATAATTTGTACTCTGAGAATTTTTTATTTTAATGAGGCCCAAATCCACTCATTATAGCATTATATCCATTAAGGCTTGAGTGTTAATTCCACAATGCACCGCTATAATGACATTACATTCAGAGCACTCTGAAACAAATTTCCCTTATTTAAGTAAAAAGTAAAAACCTGTAATTCATGGCAATGAGGCATAGGAAAATTAGAGTTTCAGTGGAAAATAACGAAGTAAAATAATACTAAAATGAAGAGCTAATAGAGCGACTCCATGTGTAATTATAATATTCATCATTCATTCATTTCACTAAGTTCCCATCAACATTTAACATCCAATAAGAAAAAGAACTATACAAAATATTCTGGAAATTATTTTTACTCTATTTAAATAAATCATGCCTCTTTTGCATTCGTGGGTTCTTAATTAAGCCAGCTACATAAATAAAAATTGCAGCTGAAATAATTTAACCCAAAAGCAAGCGATATTAAAAAGTCGTCCGTCGTAAACAATGGTTGGTTAGCAGTGCATGGCTTTTCAACGCATTTTGCACACCAACATATTCCCAATCGATACCCAGTAAATTCATTTTTATCCCAATATAATTAAATAAGCGATTCAGGAGGTGCATTTTCAGTTTTCTCCACGATGCGGTGTATACATTTTTCCTAAACGCCTCTTTCAAATTGGTTGAGAGAAATTTCTGTCATGTTGCTGCAATCTTATACCACGCACTTTGGTTAATCTAATCTTGGTCTACAAACTCGCATCAACAATTCAAATCTCTAAATAAAACTTCTCTTTGTAAAGTCAACGTGTTTCCGAAAAGCCGCTGATACAAGGGGTGTGCCAAGAATCTAATTGACTAGTTTGATTCAAAATTCAAGAAAAAGTATAGGCTGCATGTCCCAAGGTAGCTATGAGGCCTTGGTTGGTATGGGAATCGAAAGAATGTAAGTGTTTAAAATAAGCAAAAATAAACTTATACACGTTTGATCGTTCGTTAAAAGGACAGAAAAGGCAGTTACTTTCAACTGTAACTTTAACTATTTTGTTTAAATCCTAAAAAATGCTCAGAAAAATTTGGAGTCCCACCTTCTTCAACTTGGGCAGGATTAGCTCCTTCGCATCCTTAACTACGTTGATGCTCACTTCGGCACTGGGCCATTATACATATAGATATTAAACGCTTCTCGACACCAACCTCTTACCTGACACCATGGAGGTCGACTGACTCGCAAAAATTTCTTCCAATTCAACTACGCTTTCTCAATTTTCCCTAAATCTCCTCCACGCAAAATTGGTGCCTGGTCTTACGTTTAGCCGACTAAGACATTCAGAAGTGAGGTCAGCACCTTCCAACCTACTCCACAGAGCACCACTTCAAAGTTGCACGCTGAATTACCTCTCAGGAGCTGGACCACTTCCATGGGGCAATTTTCTAGATTGGACTTTGCTTCCCCAGCTAACTTTCAGTAGCGGTCGGAAGGCCCATGGCATGGACACGGTTAACTAGCTCTTCGCACTTAAAATTCCGTCGATGGAGAATAACGGCCTTATCATAACCCCCATGGGGGAATTTTCCTTCTTGTCCCTTTTACAAAAAATAAAATTTCTTTCAAAAAGGTAATAACTTAAGGATATAATATAATCTAAGAGGCGAGTTACGGAAAAATAGTAAATGGGAAGATATGTCGAAATGTTACCCCTGCACATGGTTCTAATGATAACACTGACAATGAGATATATTATCTCCCTAGCGCTGGCTTTGGATTATCGTATTAAGGGGAGAACATACACAGTCTTCCCATGGAACTTAAATGAGTCGTCCATTTTCACGTTTTTTCAATTGCTCAAAATTTTCTTTGCTTACTCTCATACTAAATGGACATTATGAGGCCTAGAACTGAGATATGAACGACTTGGATTAATCTGGAAGATTACATAAAGAATCACTTCATTAAATTAAGTGGTAAGCTTCTTGATCCGTTCTTTTATTACATTGATGGCAAGTAACGAATTACCCATTGATTGCCACAGAAAAATTTTCCCAAAATTTGCGGGAAACGCAAAGGACCTATAGCATAAAAATCGAAACTTTAAGGACGTACGTGGTGGAAGAGCTCCATATTAATAATGAAAGACACTTTGTTTCTTCCACAGGCTTATAAAAATTTTTTGCCGCGGCATGCTATAGGCCCATTGCGTTTTCCGGCACCATTGCGCAGGTCAATACAATGTCAAGGTTACTTATTTTCATGACAATTTAAACTAAGCTCACGATTATAGATATTACTTTATTACGATACAGTTTATTTGTGAAGCCGATGCGACGGCGTGAACGGTAATGAAATTAATTTGTGTACCCGTAGACGGTATTATAATATGATGCTCAAATTATGATACCGTATTTACCTCAATTTCGTAAACGACTGTGACCGTACAACTAAAGGCATTATGATTACTCGAAAGGTTCTAGTCCCATTTTAAATAAGATGGCAGTTACTGTGCATTTGATAAACTGTAATTAAATTGGCATGACTCCGAAACGAAAACAGAAGATGACAAGCTTTCATAAGGAATTTTGGAAAACCCAACTACGATAAATATTACAACCACACTCATTTGAATATTACGATGTATTGTGAGTCAATTTTTTCTCTATTTGATCAACTTTACAATTTTAAATTCAATAAAATACCATACAAAATAACTGGAGAATTTTCTTGGCCAATAAAATTAGGGAAACCCATACCGACAGTTTTAGCTGCTAGGGATTAAATCACAAAATGCAATCGCTCATCTAAAGACGCAAAAATGGTTCTGAAACTTCTCCAAACATTGTTTTTGTGCATCTACTACGCACATTATATTGATCATTAATACAACTATATGACATATTTTTATATTTGTTAAAACAATTAGCTTTTTCTACATAGGCCTCAATTAAAATAGGGTAATAACCCAGAGAGTGGACCTGACTGATGAATATGAACTACGTTCAATTGCCTGAGCTTTGATCCATCACCGGATTATAAAGGACATCAAGCCACTTAAGGTTTCACATTAAAGTAAACGTATAAAATCCCTGCGGCAGAGGGAAATCCGCAACAAAATTTATGCCACCAATAAAACCTGATACAGCACTTTCATTTTGCCAGTAGTTTTTGTCGGATATAAAATCTCCAACGGGCAATAAAGTGCATTAGCAATGCATTGCGTTACAATCAAGAGAGTTTTACGCGGAAGCAGGTAGTAAATAAGACAATAAAGATAAGATATATTGCACTATAATTTCATGAGCGAAATCGTGATATTTCTCTCCAGCACGAGTATTCCAATCTAGGCCCATTCAGTGTTCGAGGCCACGACTGTGAAATTTCTACTTTGAAAATTTATAAACAGGACCAAATAGAAAATTAAGAAACGTAAAGAGTACTTTTATCAAAATAAATAAAGTATATTTTGAGTTATTCGACTATTTATAGTTTAAAATAGTGATAATTTTGTAAATAAATGGGAGAGGCTTAAAATATTGTTAGGCCCTAAAATATGAAAACATCCTCACGGTGTGCCTTACGACTCTATAATCCAAAGTGTAAAGAAACAAAATCCATAATGGAAGTCATCAATCACTCTAAAATATTTCATACAAAAGCTACAAGATGAAATGCATTTGATCGAGGTAGTTTCACATCAAATGGTAAAATATTGCCAGGAAAGGTTTTTCACCACTTGGAATAGCTATTAAATAAGTAAGTAACACATTTCTACACTATATTTCGCCGCCAACAGCAGTAGCTATTTGCACTACCCGACATCGTTGAATACAAGACTGCAAAAGACGGCAAGATGAGAAAGCAATATCACCATCGTTACTCCTCTATTGCTGATTTCTAATAACAAATGGCACCCCCAAAACTTCAAAGGGTTAAATTAGTCAAAACTTCAAAGGTTGAGTCAAGCCACTTAACCTACGATTTAAATACTGCCAGTAAAAGAAAATATCAACCCACAACGCAAAAACACCGCATGGGAAAGGTATAATTTTTCATGATATATTTGTTGCATCATTTATTGACGCACCATAAAAGGTTTTTGCGAGACGATGGAACGCTTAATTTTTCACGAGGATGAATTGCTAAATATTTCGAAAACAGGACTTCTTTTTATTTTAAATAAAATAATTCAATCCTTACATTTAAGGCCATCGCATTATGCACCGTCAAGGGTATAATGTATTGATCTTACACAGAAGGTTGCATGAGGTCATGTCTTCAGCACCTCAACCAACGGACGGTGAGCAATGCCAAAATCCTCCATGCAAAGCAGTCCTCATTACCAAGGTATTCTAATCTGGTCATCATGAATCGACGTCAAGGAACAAAGGGCTTTGGGTTAGGAGGAAAAGATATTAAAGCAGAGAATCCTGTTCTCAGTATTTGGCCCGGTTTTTGCGAAATACGACAAGAACGAAAATGCCTAGCAAAAAGATTCACTATTGTAGTAAAGTGCTTCGTTAAACACTCCCAATTAGTGGTCTTTGAATCCCTAAATATCTTCTGCCATACCCGAGATTCCTTGTATTTATAACAGCTTGCTTTGCATGTTCAAGCTTCATAGGCATATTGCCTCCATGCGTACGATATAGATTAGTCCTATAGCTTATAAGTAGAGATACGTGAAAATCGCACTCTCATTTTTATTTTATCGCACTTCCAATAACAGTTTATCGCATTTTGTAGCGTCTATTTTTTTATTTTCATAATGAGGTAAATGACGATAAAATGTAGTGAAACACAGTCATATGACAAAATACAGAATATTTTAAATTATTATGTTGTAGAGCAATAATAAATTAAGGAATAAGACATATAGTGGCGGAGATGTAGCTTGCCCGCGCCCACTTGTAGTTCCCGGCCACGTAGAGTCAGCCAGCCAATTAGCAGCTGGCCAGTCGCTCACATGCTTTAAGCGGTGAGTTTCAGCGGAGCATTTAATCTGCTCGGCACAAAATGTACGAATTTTGCCGTCGAAAAGGCAAATTTGCGTAAAAATATTATAAAAGTCCAGTCATCGCATCTATGTCGCATTTATTTGCGCACATCGCATCTATATCGCATTTGCGATTTTCACGCATCTCTACTTATAAGTCATACGTGCCGTGTAGTGCATTTCATTTTCGTGGAAGTTAATTTTTATCTTTCGGTGCACATTGGTCATGAATCAATCCCTGCCGAACACCTCTTTACGTGGCTGTGTTGCAGGGTTATATTTAGATGTAGATGTGGACATATAATCCATGGCCCCTCGCTTGGTAAGCCAGATTTTTAACGACTCCGAACCCGTGAAATGCTTCTCGCCAGAGCCGGATCGCCTCAAATTTTCTTTAAAATTTCGCCCAAACATGAGGGTTAAAGCCGAGTCTCGCCTGGTGACCCAGTATTCCACCCTACGTGCTAATCCGACCCTAGGAGATACGTTAGTGACGGAGAAGGGGGTGAGTAGAATTTCACCCGAGCTGAGCGATGAACACCCGTGACCAATATCCTACCAATACTACCCTGGCATAGTTTTCGAAGAGCCACGGCAAACCACCCTTTGGCACCTCACACATGAATGCTCCCACAGCCCTCCGACTTAAGTAAGCTGGCACGAAACTGCCTGGCCATGGGACGCTCTGGTCCATTGGAATACCGATGGGATCCCATACGCTGAGGAAGATCGGCTCAGCTGCTCTACGAGTTCTGAGGGGGCTTTGCTAGGAGACTGATTTTGGATCAATGGCAACCAAATGAAAGCTAAGTCGCTTATAGGCGTGAATAAACAAAAAGAGATAGGCGACTGAGATAATTTTAACTACCCACATTAATAATGAATTATTTATCTGTATAATTTCCGGTCTTAAGCTGGAAAATGGTTAATATAGATAATCCCACTAAAATTACCCCTCCTGAGGATTTTTATTGGTTTTAGAATTTTTCCACGATAATACGCATTCTTACGTCAACTTCAAATACTTATTAAAACAAATAATGCTAAAAAATTACGAGTAAAATAAGACACCTTCAGTCGGACCTTAGATATTTTTAGGCTGTCATGCTTGAAATTCATTTCGATTGACAAGGATGAGCTTACACTCTACATGTATAACGTTAAACATCTGGTCACACATATACAGCAAAGACAATTAATTGTGAAAATTTGAACAGAATGTATATGTAATTAAAATCATGGTTAAGCACATAAATAATGGAAAACACGCAATTTGAAAACGCAAAGGCAACATCATTAGCTAAAAGACGGATTGTAGTTTTCAAATGACTAACATTAAGGTACAATCATGAGAATAAATATCAACGAGTGTCGATAATTTGCATAAAAATCACAAATGTTTTATTTGGCTTTTAACTCGTAAAATCGGCTGTTAAAGGGGCGCCAATTAGGACAGAGAAACCAAACACTTCACAATTTCTCGTCATAGCTAATGCAGGCCATTCCTACCTTAACGTTCCAGGAACGTAGAAAGTTCAAGCAAACGGTTAGTTGTCAGAAAAGTCGCAAGTGTCATAACGTGCGGCCGAGAAGGTACCGACAAAAATATATTATAATTCGAGGCGTATAGTTCTAAAAACGGTAAATAGCAAGATACATTATAAAAGTCAGATATATAGCTCCCCGGAAAATCATTGCGATAGTTTTATTTGAACTGGTACCCAAACTTAAAGAGGCCATTAACTCGAAATATAACATACGGCCGTAAAAAGTAGGTGCTTAAAGGTCTCAGAGGAAATGGATTCCATATCGATTCAATGGTTTTGAATCAGGTCAATGACTTGGATACATATGTATTAAGTCACAAATGTGATGTCTCCCTCGCAAAGAATTGCGTGGAAGACCAAGATAGAACGGAAGATAATTACACGATAATTAAAACACCGGCCTGGTAAAATCTACGCGGAAGGGGAAATAGAACAAGAACTTCGTAAATATAAGACTGCTTTCATGCGACTTTTCGGAATAAAATCTCGAACTTTTCCGGTGGTAAAATCCAGAGACTCCAGGAAAAGGGAATGGAGAAATGAGACGGATAAGGGAAGAGTCTTCAGTGCGGCAATAATTGGACCGGAATAGCGATCTATGATGCGAATTCCAGCGAGAAAAAGCAAGAAAAGGGGGCCAGAATCTAGGCCAAGGTAGGATGAGCCGAGTGAAGTGATGATGAGAAAGAAGCCTAATCCAGAGACAAGAGGAAGACGTGCATAGAAATCAGGATTTAAATTGGCCAATAAGTCTGGGTTTAGATGAGAGGGGATTTTAGAATTGAATTCCTAAAAAAATAGGCTGGTCTAAGAGATTGGGTCAATTTTCAGGTTATTCAAAATTTTTGGGACAACGCATAAGAAATCGGAGCAATGCACGTTGTAATAACATCTCACCAACACCGCAAAAAATTGTATTCATAACGCCAAAAAGGAGGAAAATAAATCCTGTATAAAATGAGTAATGATGAGCACTTGAGTTTTACAAATGGAGGTCAGGAAATGAATCACGGAAGCATCAAAATTTTATCCCAAGGTCTAATATCCATTCAATTGCCTGAATGTCCATAAGGAATGTAAACCACAAGTTCCTTCGTTCGTAATGCTGCCTGTGATTCTATAATGTTGAAATGCAAGTTCAAATACTTATCTGTTCCAAAAATACCTCTCCAAAATTTTTATGATTGGAAAATTCGGTGTAAGATTTATTGAATATCTGTCGTTCGCAAGCCTAATGTTAAAAATGTCGATCAACATTCAATCAGATACAAGATATTAAATAAATATGGGTTAATTTGGTAATCGCGCTCATTGGGATATAAAAATGGGAATTTCCCTTTTACATATTTCCTCATTTCATATGGAATGCTATACGGATTCAGAAAAAAAGAAAGACACGAGAATTATTTCACTAACTTATTCAAACCACAGTTTACAAAAGTGAATGGTCACGAATAAACAAACAAAGTCAGCGCAAACATGGATCGTATAAGAACGATCAGCTCCTATTATGTATATTTATAGAGGCTTCATTTGCTAACTAGTCCGCGAAAACGTTTATGAGACGGCGTGACAGAGTGATCACCAGGCAAGGCATAAAACATAATGAAATGTAAAAAAAACTTTACAATTCCACATAAATTTAATGCTGGGAGACGAAATCTTCCCCATCATCTCGAGATTGTTGAATACGTGCCACGCCAAAACCTAGGTCGTACAGCATTAAATTACGTGGAATTATGAAGTTTTTTTTTTCATTTCATAATGTTGACTCGATTCCATGAAGTCACGCCTTAGACTTCAAATTCATGAAACTCACTTTTGCTTGAAACTGCAGATCGCCAAGCTTATGCGCAATCAAATTGAATATTTATTAAGAAATGATATACCATTGCATTCCTCGTTTCTTCATTCCAGTCTAAAGCATCGACGTCTAACCTATAGGAAACTTGAGCGCAGCTTCTTCACCAGCTAAAATAGAAGTAGACTTCAGCATCATAGTACTCATTAGTATCCAGTTTCATTAGCCCGAGACCACATTAGAAAACATAAGTAGTCAAACAGAGTGCTGAGTGAGAAAATACAAAGATATTGCTTGTAACTCCCCTCTCCCGTTTCCTGACTATCACTTTGCCAACGCCTCATGAAAGCGGCATTGCTGCATATTTTAGCATTACGAAGAACCCTGACATAAACAATGAAAGCACAGCTCCCGCATAAATTTTATTCAAAACAAAAGGTTATTATTGCAGAATTTCCTTTCAATTTTAACCATTTTACGCGAGTAATATTAAATGAAATAATTTTTTCCTACATTTATGACGTAAACAAGTAAAATTTTAGGTCAAATCAATATTCCATCTATTCTGGTATTTTTGATATTCTTTCGCTAACGTAACTCAGTTAATGAGCGGTTCTGTAAGATTAATACATAATTCATAGATTTCTATTATGAGTGAGGTTTAAATGAAAACAAACATGCCCAAGTAATATACGCCAAGTTATTTACGATAAATATTGAAGGCAAAAGTTAAGTTGAGAGTGTACTTAGGGAAGTTAAAAACATATCTGGATTGCCCCACTACTGCAAGTGAATTTTGACGATATAAAAAATTACTATCCTACTTTTACTTTCAAATAGCTGTATTAGAAACTATAAATACGTTTAATTCACTTGCACCAACTTTTATGATAACATAATAGAACTAAGACCTCGAAAGATAGGGCTGATGCACTCATCACGGCCCAGAGAAAGTTGCGTCGTGTGGAGCAGATAATTGAGCTTACGCCAGAGCTGTTGACTGGATCATAGAATTTATGATTATATGCGATACTTGAATCCCAGATTCTATTAATATCATACTCGATATATAGCTCTCGAGTATATGCGAGAATTCGTGGGTGAGAAATAAATTCTGATTATCGCAGAGATATTAATATCTAAAAGAATGATAATTATGAATTGACCCGTTCCTTAAATTGATAGATAACTAAGGTAATAATCAGACATAAAAACCGAAAATTGCATGCCCGTACCGGGCTCAAAGATCACCAGCACTGTATTCATTATCATCACTCATCACCAATCAATTGATAGATAGGCATCATTCATCATAAAAAATCACTCTGGCAGATATTCACGTTATAATTATCAAACAGAGGTTAAATTCGGATTTAAATGAGTTTCGGACACCATTTTAATAAATCCAGTCATTAATTAAATAATAATTAAATAGATTTCGAGATAAGTTAATAAAAAAGGGCTGTTCAGCGGCAGGGTTTTAACCCTTTTTTTCCACGAAACTTTTATCAAATCCATTTCCACCGGAATATTCGCAGCCTATTGTTCAAAATATGTCAGCCGTAAGTGCCTCAATTGTTCGCCCAAGTTTTTGCATGAAATAAATGATAGCACGATTCCAAGAGTGCCATTTGATTTCGGTTCGCGATGAAATGGCGAAGACTTTTTTATCACTCCTTTGCAAAAGGAAAATTACGGCGTAGATTAGTCGGCCCACAATTGTATTCTCCCAAGGCAAGGAATGGCTACCTCCCTCCTTTTAATGGCACTCGCTTTTTTCCCGTAAGCAATCGATCAATCGCCCACGAGCGTTGAATATTAATAATTCCTCGAATAATTCAAGGGTGTTCGGAATTCAAATCCGATTTCCTGATTTTATTTCGCACCCAGAGACGTGAACATGCTCGGGCGCACATACATTTACTGAAATAATTTTATGCGAGAGAGCAACTAAGCGAAAACTAAGGTTTAATGTATTCTAATGGATAGCAAAAGAGAACTAATATTCGAAGAATAAATCCTGAATTAAACAGAACAGGAAAGCAGTTATTATGTACATAGTCGTGCAAATGCTGTTATATCTAGGTTTAATAATAATAATGTTGCACAATAATGCCAATTTAGAACAATATGGTTTACAATTTCGAATTACATACCAATATGCTTTCTAATGAGCATACTTTATTTGGAGGAATTCAGAATTCAAATTATTTAGGCAACAAACCTATAATTAATAAAATAATAGGATTGAAAATGTGAAATTAGGAAATTGAAATTGTTGCAGAAAATGACATCACATTCAATGCCACCAAAATCTTTCATACCGAGAAAATAATTCATCAAATAGGTACTACGTTTCAAGTTCATGTTAACTTTGCATATGCCAGCCACAGACGATACCGCTCACAATATATTAGGATACACCTTCATAGCGTAGAGGTCTTTGGGAAATGGAACACATACACAAAAAAGGATAATCATAAGTAATATGAAACTATGCGTCAGACTATCCGAATCCTTCTTTCCCGCTGAATGTAAAAGGCATGGATTCCAACGCAGAGCGCATGACAAGGGATTCCGTCTCCTATTAAAATGCGGGTCGGGTGCAGCCATAGAGCGACTTCCCTTATCATACCCCATAAATAAAATCCATTCCTGGAAATGCGAAGCCATATTACCGCTGTATACGCGGACCTAGCGAAAGGGTAAGGGATGCATTGATGCAAGGAAGATGTGTTACGGTGTGCGAGAGAAGGATTTAGGCATTGCATTCGAGCACTCCTGTTTAGGGATATTTGCAAGGACGCATTAGGCATACAAGGAGGTGGAATGGCAGCTAGGAATAAAAAAAACAAGTAAGAATGCTACCAGCATTGGATTTCTCTGCATTTTTATCGGGTCGTTTTCTTCCGTTGCTTAAAGACTTTTCGCAATAGAAGTGGAATTTCAGCGGTAGGGAGTATCGTTCACGAACTTAAAAACCTTATAAGAGGCTTAAATAGACATAGAGTCTCCTACAACTTCGAAATAAACATGTCATTACTTGCAGGAAGAAATTGAGCGAAAGAAGTAGGTACGGTGTGTAGATGACAGATGAAAACAGCACATTAAGCTCTAGATTTCTCGTTAGAATTGACTTGTTCCACATAAATTGAAAAAAAACAACAAATACTTCAACCCCTGAAGCATGGTCGAAATCATATTTAAATGCAATCAATATACCCAAAAATACAAAATTCCTCTACTATAACTTTCAAAGTGGAATTGACACTTGTGTAGAAAAATTGGACAAATAAATAATTCAGCAGTTGCGGAACATGAAGCATTGAGTCACGTGGCCAATTTACTACCAAGGTAAACAAATAGTCCCTAGTAATATGTTACGCTTAAGATGCTTATGTAACACTAAAAAATGTTACATATAAGGTTGGAGGTCTCTCAATTAGTCACGCTCAATACTAATTCTTGAAGGAAAATTTACTGTACCAGCTCACATAACTAAACTCATTTTTCCTTTCCTCCATATTTTCCGTTAATCTCCCCATTGCAATAAAAATCACTAACAATAAGAAGTTCTCTACTGTACCTGATTTAATTTCATGAACGAAATGTGACGATGAAAATGATTTAATAAATTGATCCAGAATGTAAGTAAGATAGGATATGAAGAGGATATAAATAGGCTACACGTGTTTTGCCCAGATCTGATCTTGTACCAAAAGTGCAGGAAGGGGTCGTTATCAAACTTTTGACTACGCTATCGCATTTACCCGCTTATTAGACAAGCAAAAGTACTAATTTTAGTTACGGGAACTTATTTACTGTTTGAGTCGCATATTCTCTGCCCTTTTGCAGATGAATCACAGCAATACTTGAATTTCTTACTTTTAGAATAGGGTTGCGATATTCCTCAGGCGTAAATACTTTTCTGACAGAGGGTTGGTGAGGGACAACCGAGATGACCAACGGCTAACAAAAATAAAGTCTTCATTTGCATGAAACGGAAATTATGCATAGCGGTTTTAGATGTCAAGAGAAGTTATCTATGTTACCCTGTCGGCGAAATAAAGGAAATACTCATATCGTTAGTGTAAACATACGGCCATGTGTGTGTGTCAAGTTGTTTTTTTCACGAGCAAAGCACATTAATTTAAAGCGCTGGGGCCAAAGCTATTCATCTACTGCTTAAGGCCCAAAATGAAGATTAAAAATATAGAGCTTGTTGAGAAAATTAATAAACCAAATTTGAATTGCCCAAATCTTTCCATTGTCATTAAAATTTACACTTACGATGTAAAAGATGATTTTTAAAAATTTTCAAAAACCATTTTTATATCGGTATTATGTTTTACATAAAATACATTCAATAGAAATATTCCATGACTATATTGCGAAGCTTTTCAAAATGAAATATTATAATAGAACGACACTGATGGCATCTGATGATTTACTGATGGCTTATGACCCCAATTCGGACAAATAAAATAATTTTCCAATCATTTTCAACAGTAACAAAGAAAAATAGCCAGGGATAAATCAACAAGGCAATTTAGCAGGCTATAGATTCCAACACGAAAGAACTAATCACATGTCAGCGAAATTAATGTGAACTTCTCCATCTCCCATTGCGCTCGCGCTATTAAATGGACGCCGATTATTCTCTACTATCCGTTGGTTTCCTATATCAGAGAATCGATGCGGGTGAGAAGATGAGGAAAAATATGATTGAGTCAAAACCAAAAACATTCCTGTATAATAACGGCAGTGACAAACATCGATGAAACAGCTAAATGGTTTATTTGTTAATCTGGTGGATGGCTAAAGTGAATATTGTCAACATTTGTAACTATGATAAGATTGTGCATTCCAAACATATGTGCAATTAATGTGATTACCAGTCAAAATTCATGTGATATTGAGCCTATACAAAGGATGGTTTCTTAAGGCAGTAACATGTTTAAAACAATATAATAATGCAAAATACAAAAATGAATTACATACAATAACGGCAATAACAAACATTAATGGAACAGCTTAGTGGTATATTTGGTAAATTTCATGTAGAGTCATCAATGCCGAGGTAAATATTACCTGACTTTGAAATTCGTATACATGATACGATTTTGCATTCCAAATAGAAATGCAATTAATTTGATTATCACTTAAAATCCATACGATATGATCCCTTGAGAAAAAACATCGTTTCTGGCAGCAGTAAAATATCAATTAAAATTACTACAACAAATAAGCTCTACAAGCAGCTAACTCATTTGTCATATAAAAATTTGAATAAATTCAATGAGGTTGAGGCCCATGACTATTCAGAATAAGAAGATGGCAAAAAAATTCTATCCAGTCAATATCTGTCTCTATTCTCTTTCCCGAGTCATGTATTTCCACGGAAAATCCTTTCGCTCAATATCGCCCAGCGACCCCTAGCGGCGGAGTCTGGCAGCGAGATGAACCTCAGAAAAAAGGGAGATAGTGAAATATCCTCCTTAGGGCATCGCGCTGCGGTTGAAGGAGTTCCTGGGGACTGGTCAGGAGCCGTGGAAAGCGAAAGAGTGAAGGATCATCATAATCCCTTTCTTCCAACTCAGTTCAACCCTCTCGCATTCTCTCGCCGCTGAGTCGTAATGACGGGAGGCGTTGTAGGAGCTGTCGAAAGAGATCGCTGGGAGAGTGGTGTCCTGCCGGACGATTCCCTATCCCTACGATAAACAGGGATCACGCATGCCTCACACGACGAAGAGGACGATGAAATATGAATGAGGAAGAAGTGCTCGCCGAGTCTCGAGGAAATAGGGTGGTTTGCATCGGACACCTGAGCCTACTTACGCAGGGACATGACGCACGTGAAGCTAATATCGATCGAGAAACACTAAAGCGATTCACATCGTTTCGGGTCTTGTTCTTTTGACTCAAGTCAAAGCGTTTACCTGTTTAAAGTTTCTAAGCTAAATTAAATCGAAATTGGAAGCTATTACGGGACGGAAGGGCTCCGTAATAAAAATGAAGATACTTTGTGACTTTAACGATTTATTTAACACAGAACGACCGGTTTCGGCCGTAAAGCCATCTTCAGGTACATTGAGAATCCATGGATAAGACATTTATGTATACTCTGGTATGTATAAAACCGCCCTCAAACAGGTTTATGTTTATTGGCCATTCACTAAGACATTTTTCCATATACGAGAGCATATATAAAACTGTCCTCTCCATTTTTTCTCAGTATAATTAAAAATGGCTAAACAGCCGACACCGGCCGTCCTACGTGATATACACTGTGAAAGTCACACAGTCTCTTGATTGATATTATTTCTAAGCTAGTAATCAATGGTAAGTCACAGTGAAAGAATACATTTTTGCCAATTCTTAGCTTTGAAATGAATGCGCCCATGGTTTTTAACGCCTGTGGTTTATATTCATGGATGTTCTTCGCGATAGATCTCACCATTATATTTTAACGATGGAAAAAAGCATGAGGATATAGTTCCCAAATTTTCAGTTTGACCAGCAACTGGAAGGGCCTATTGAATTGCATACTCACTAGTCTTCCCAGTGGTCTTGTAGATACTGAAATGCGACTGCCAAAAAACCAGCTTTTATAAGTATGTATTGTAACGGCAGCGCTAATTATCATTTAAGAGTAGCACTTGTCACAATTCCTACCCTTTCCTTTTTGTTACTATTTGAGTGTATTCGGTATAAATGTAATTGTTTCATGTGTGCGTGTGAATAGCATTTTTTTTTAAATACCGCGCAAACAAGGTGAATCGCGACCCGACAGAGCGCGCTAGTGGAACCACTGCCCTCCCCTCCCTTCCCCTCTCACGAGACAGTCAGTGATGGGACACTCAACATCGAGGAGAGACAGCCAGTCTTTGAACCACTCAACATCGGAGAGAGACGGTGGAGAGGAGTCGGTCGAAGAGTCATTGAACCACTCAACATCGGAGATAGACGGTGGAGAGGACGGTCGAGATTGATCGAGCCACCAACGTTGGAGAGAGGCGGTGGAGCATTGGAGCCACAGGCTACTGGAGATAGAGAGGAAGCACCTTGGCAACTCCCCAGTCGTCGGCTTGGAAAATGCAACGAGGAACCATCACGAGCGCATGAGAAGTCTACTCGGCCACGTCATCACCTCGTGTTCCCGAATAAGGTGCAGTAATCAACCGTGTCCCCACCACTGTCCCCGGTCGAAGCAGCGTCGAGAACGTTTCTCCCTCCTATCCCTCTCTTTTCCCATTGCAAGAAAGCGCTGGAACGATTAGTGAATCTTCAATCTCAAAAGTGCAGCAGAGGACTTTTTAAACCTTGCGAAAAGATTTAAATGCAGTTCATTTCAAGTTTACTTTTATGTTATCAAGTTGATTTTTGGTTTCTTTGTATTTTGTATTTGATCCTTGACAATCCGGCCCTACTAACATTTTTTTTCAAGTGCTACTCCCCATATTTTTGTATGTTAAATTTAATTATTGCGATCTTTGTCAATAAATGCATTTCTTGTGTTCGCAACCCAGGAATACGTGTGGTCTTTCACCCTCAACCTCCCCTTCCAATTATCCCGTACGTTTCGCATCCTCAAAATTACTCGTTTTTTACGTCGCCCCCGCTCTGAGGTGTTTCTTGCTCTATTTTATAACGGACGCAAACCCGTTCGTCACATGTTTTGGCGCTCCAACGTGTGGGGCTCGATCACGCATTTCTGCATGATCACGAATTCACCCGATTTTTCGTTTGACGAGATATTTAGTGGCACCGCAACCACGCCGTTGCCTGATCACGCATTTGACGCCGTCATTCTTGTTTGGTGGAGCGTGGCCTCTCCATACCTATTTGAGTGGAATGGGAACTTTTCTCCGCGCCACGTGTTAAATCGTCAACTTAACATAATATTCATTGTTTTGAGTCAGAGGCCATTTCTGTGCTCTTTTCCGCAGTTTCTATTTGTGGTCATTACCATTTATTTGCTAATTTCATGTGTGAGACGGACGAGTAAGAAAAAAAGGAACGACGAGGATAATTAATTTTGTTTAAGATGAGTGATTCGGAGACAGCATTCACTAAATACCGTGACGCGACGACCAAAATGCGGTCGGATGACGACTCCGAAAGCGATGAGCAGACCCCGTTTAAATCCTTGGCCAGCCATTTTGAGACGTTATCGGTTCAAGGGGAGACGAGCTCCGTGGTGAATACAACTGAAGTGGAGGACGAGACGCCTATCGTCGCCTCATCCCCGATGAATTCCCCCCCATCCGTCACTTCCCCTGATAAACTCGACAGTTTGCTCGCACTAGTCCAAAAAATGTCTGATAATTTAAGTGCTGTGGAAGGGAAAATGTCAGACAATTTGAATCATGTTCAGTCTTAGATAGAAGAGAAAATGTCAGACAATTTGAATCGTGTTCAATCTCAGATAGAAGGGAAGATGATTGCGTTCCAACACGAGATTACAAATAATTTCTCTAGCTTCGCGGCGTCCCATCAGAAGAGTATTAATTGTATTAATACCAAATTGGAAGCCTTTAGGTCTGACGTTGCAAATGTACGTGCCGAGATACGACACGAAACAAAAAGAGTTCAGGATAATTTTGAAAGCCAACTCGAAACAATGTCCCGGGCAAAAACCACAGAAATAAATTCATGCCGCAAGGAAATTTCCGATGTTCACGAAGAGGTAACGGTGAACTTAGGACGCGAAATCGCGGATTTGAAAGGGATTATACCACGTGTTGAATGTGAAGTAGCCAAGTTGAATGGGCGCATCAACGAGTTAGGTACCGAGCGACCCGTCCCCTTCCGGGAAACCGTGACTCCTGTCCCAATAGCTAAACCTGTTTTTAGAGAAAGGCAATCGGAACACCCCTTGGCTTTTATTAGAGATTTGGAGGACTATTTCAATTTCACTAATGCTCTGCCCGAACATCAGTCCCGTCTTGCTATTTATTTGCTGGAAGGCAAGGCAAAAATGTGGAGTGATTCGCTAGACCCAATTCCTCCCACTTACGCCGAGTTTAAGGCAAAGTTCTTGGAGAATTACTGGGATTACGACACCAGGTATTCTTATAAAATGAAGGTGACGACTGGGAAATATCACCGCCCCAACCATGGGACCATGAAAGAATACCTCACGAGAAAGATCGCGTTAGCTAGATTAAGCGGATTCGACCTGAACGATCCCGATCTTTTGACCGCTATCATTGAGCAGTTCCCGATAAACATCCAAGATTTAATACGTTCGGCGGGTCCCGTATCAATTGAACGTTTAAGACAGCTGTTAGGTTGGTATGACCATTCCGCAGAGAGTTTGCCCGCGTGGTCTGATCGTCATGAGCAAAAATCCAGCGTAAACTACATGTGCGAGGAACGTCCCTCCCAACGCAGAAACTTTACCCGAAGCGATACCAACGAGTCATTTAACATCGCGCCTCCAGAACGAGGAATTCAGAACCACGTGTTTTTTAACCCTCCCCCCTCTCATTCCCCTCCCTCCTCTCATTCCCCTCCCTCGCCAGCGAGCGAGTCTCCTCACTCACGACCACATGGTCGAATAAACAGGCCCATCCCTCCATTTACCACCCCTCGTTCTTCACCTCCACCTTTGCTCCCCTTTCCACCCCGTCACCCAACACGACCCAGTGATGCCTGCCGGCCTTCGTCGACTTTAAACGAAGTAGGTTCGGAACCAAGCATTCCCGGGAACCGAACCGAGAGACGAGAGGTAGTGAACCCCAATGGGTCCTACCTTACCAAGTAGTAGGGAATGATCCGCATGATTTGTTGCACGAAGAAGTATTCGCACGACCCGAACTAATAACCCCCCAAGTGAAGGTAAATTATAAAGGCACAATCCTAGACGTGCTAATTGACACAGGAAGTGCAATCTCAGTCGTATCATATGAAATGTACGAAACCTTATTATCCCGTGATCCCACTCTCCCAGTATTTCCTATTAGAAGATCCCAAATTCTTTGTGCGAACAACAAAAAATCTAAGCCCATTACGAAACAGATATTGTTAACATGCCGTGTCCATGAAATGGAATTGTCGGTTACTTGTCTTGTAGTCCCAGACCTAATTGTTCCTGTCATTTTTGGTATGGACGTTATATCCAGGTACCGTATAATTCTTGATTTCTCGAAAGGGATATTTAATTTTGTATGTCATGAAGCCCCCCCCAGATCCCCCGGAAACGAAGGGATAGCAATCGCGTATAGTTGCCCGACCGAACTCCAAGGTGAGCCACAACCCCCCCTTCCCCAAGTGTTGGATGACGCGCAGCGACATCAGCTCAACGTGTTATTCGTAAAATACGAGCGCGTATTTAGCCCCTCCCCCTCAGTCGCTCACAAGGTTGTTCATAGGATCCGCTTGAGTGATGAGAGACCTTTCTTTCAAAGGTCATATCCAATCCCCATTGCCCACCAAAATGAAGTAGATCGCCAAATTGATATAATGTTAAAGGAAGGCATCATACGAAAATCCCCAAGTCCCTATGTAAGTCCCTTATTGGTTGTAAAAAAAAAAGACGGCCGTTTGCGCTTGTGCATTGACGCACGAAAGTTGAACAGCGTAACCATCCCTGAGCATGATGAACCCCCCCGTATCCCCGAGATCATGTATAAATTACATGGCACGCAATGGTTTTCAACCACAGATTTCGTATCTGCGTATTGGCAGATTCCCATCCACCCCGAAGACCAAAAATACACGGCCTTCATTTACCGGTCGTGCACGTATGTATTTTGTCGCGTACCTTTTGGTTTGAGAAACAGTGGTGCGGCCCTTATTAGATGTCTGGACGATGTCTTAGGTCCAGACACACGAAATTACGTCACCGCATATGTTGATGACCTCCTTATCACTTCAAAAACGTTTGAGGAACATTTAGGCCACCTGGAGACGATATTTAAAAGACTTCAGTCGGCGAATTTTTCCCTTAGCTTCGAAAAGTCCCAATTTTGTCAGCTAGAAGTCCCTTTCTTAGGGTATCTGTTGACCCGCCAAGGTATTCGTGCTGATCCAATGAAAATAGAAGCCATTCAATCATTTCCACCCCCTCAAAACCCGAAACAACTAAAAGGATTCATGGGCGTTTGTAATTACTATGCTAGGTTTGCCAAGAATTACGGCCGCTTACTTGAACCCCTTTTGGAGCTGTTGCGCAAACACACCAAATGGAAATGGACCCAATCACATCAGGAAGCCTTTGCTAAAATAAAGGAGGCCTTTGTTAACGCTATGGTGTTGCAATACCCCGATTTTTCGTCGCCAATTTATCTACAGACCGACGCTAGCAATCGCGGCGTAGGTGCCGTACTATATCAGAAAACAACCGCGGATGAAGAAGTCCCCTTAGCCTTTATCAGTCGTGTTTTAAAGGGACCCGAAATTGCTTATACCACTTCGGAAAAGGAAACCCTTGCGATAATTTGGGCGTTGCGCAAGTTCAGAACCTTAGTTCTGGGTCAGAAATTAATAATTATTACTGATCACCACGCGCTGACGTTTCTTATGACGTGCCACTTGGATAATAGTCGACTATCACGCTGGGCGTTGTACTTGCAAGAATTTGATTTTGAAATCAGGTACATCCCGGGGTCTATGAATAAAATACCTGATTGGTTAAGTCGGAACCCGTCTAATGAGTCAAGAGATGAGCCCTCTCACGCAGAAGATTTTCGCGTTCTAGGGATAGATTTAATGGTCTCCCCCTTCCCCACAGAAGGATTTCGCAATATTCGCGTGCTCCAGCGTATTGACCCCGAATTGACCACTGTTATTAACTATTTGGAGGGTACGTTGGATACCGCCGATCCTAAATTTGAGCGCGTGCGTAGACTCGCATTGTTTTCCGAAATCTTTGATGGCATCTTGTTACGTCGTGCGCGTAACGAAGTCAATCCCTTGGTGTGGGAACCAAAGATATGGGTTCCGGAAACGTTGCGAAAGGAACTTATTGTTTCCGTTCACACCGAAAATGGCCACTTTGGTGCGCTAAAGACCAGCGCCTTCCTGTTAATCAGATATTTTTGGCGCTGCCTACGTCAAGACGTAAGGAAAGTTTTAAACACCTGTGATATATGCCAACGCACAAAATTTCCGAATAAACAATTCTGCGGCCCTTTCGCACCAATACTCCCCGAAGGACCGAGAGATTTGTATGCCATTGATGTGTATGGCCCCCTCCCAAAAGGAAGAAGAGGAAATAAGTACATTTTAGTTGTAATGGATGTATTTTCCAAATTCACCCAAACATATCCCTTGAACAAACCCACGGCGCAGAACTGCCTCCATCATCTCGTTAAACATTATTTTAATTTGTGTGGCGTGCCCAAAAGGGTGCTGTCAGACCACGGTACGCAATTTACCAGTAGGCGGTGGCGCGAGGATTTGGAAAGATTAGATGTCCGAGTTGTATATTCCTCCATTCGTCACCCACAATCCAACCCTAGTGAGCGCGTTATGCGCGAATTATCCAGACTCTTTCGAGTTTATTGTAGTAGGCAACACTATAACTGGCCAGAGTTAATCCCCTGGATTAATAAGTGGATCAATTTGTGTACCCATGAGTCCACACATCTTACCCCTCAAGAACTGCATTTTGGCCATAAACCTGCACTTGAGTTCCCCGATGGCGTGAACCTCCAGAATATGGAAGATTCCGCCACCCAAGAAGTGTTATTGAAATTTGCTTCCCAACGTCTGAGGCGTGCCGCTAGGACGCGCATCCGTAACCAGAGAGGGAAAACACGCACCTTTTCGTTAGGACAAAAGGTACTCCTGCGAACGCCTCGTGAATCAAGCACGGAGCTTAAACTGTTCCGGAAGTTCTTCCACTTATATACCGGCCCGTTTCAAATTTCGAGAATGTCTGGTCCAAATGCGTGTCACTTAACGAACTCTGAAGGGAGAGATATCGGAGTATTCAATTTTCATAACCTGAGGCCTTATTTTGAGGCATGACGCAGAGGATTATCTCAGAGCGGATACCCACCTGTAATCCCGCACTGATCCCAACCTGACCTCCTAAACCTGCGATCTTGGGTTTTTCACAATCTTTGCCTTAAATTTCTTTTTGGAATCAGCTACCCGTCCGACAGACAAAATTTCAAAATTTCTGTACGAAAATTTTGAAATTTCGTCGTGGGGGCAATGTAACGGCAGCGCTAATTATCATTTAAGAGTAGCACTTGTCACAATTCCTACCCTTTCCTTTTTGTTACTATTTGAGTGTATTCGGTATAAATGTAATTGTTTCATGTGTGCGTGTGAATAGCATTTTTTTTTAAATACCGCGCAAACAAGGTGAATCGCGACCCGACAGAGCGCGCTAGTGGAACCACTGCCCTCCCCTCCCTTCCCCTCTCACGAGACAGTCAGTGATGGGACACTCAACATCGAGGAGAGACAGCCAGTCTTTGAACCACTCAACATCGGAGAGAGACGGTGGAGAGGAGTCGGTCGAAGAGTCATTGAACCACTCAACATCGGAGATAGACGGTGGAGAGGACGGTCGAGATTGATCGAGCCACCAACGTTGGAGAGAGGCGGTGGAGCATTGGAGCCACAGGCTACTGGAGATAGAGAGGAAGCACCTTGGCAACTCCCCAGTCGTCGGCTTGGAAAATGCAACGAGGAACCATCACGAGCGCATGAGAAGTCTACTCGGCCACGTCATCACCTCGTGTTCCCGAATAAGGTGCAGTAATCAACCGTGTCCCCACCACTGTCCCCGGTCGAAGCAGCGTCGAGAACGTTTCTCCCTCCTATCCCTCTCTTTTCCCATTGCAAGAAAGCGCTGGAACGATTAGTGAATCTTCAATCTCAAAAGTGCAGCAGAGGACTTTTTAAACCTTGCGAAAAGATTTAAATGCAGTTCATTTCAAGTTTACTTTTATGTTATCAAGTTGATTTTTGGTTTCTTTGTATTTTGTATTTGATCCTTGACAATCCGGCCCTACTAACATTTTTTTTCAAGTGCTACTCCCCATATTTTTGTATGTTAAATTTAATTATTGCGATCTTTGTCAATAAATGCATTTCTTGTGTTCGCAACCCAGGAATACGTGTGGTCTTTCACCCTCAACCTCCCCTTCCAATTATCCCGTACGTTTCGCATCCTCAAAATTACTCGTTTTTTACGTCGCCCCCGCTCTGAGGTGTTTCTTGCTCTATTTTATAACGGACGCAAACCCGTTCGTCACAGTATTTACTAATTGTCAACTACGACAATCCATGCCGGACAATTTCCTAACATTCCTATAAACTATTAAAACCTTGCGACTCAAATACGATTCCTTACAAGAGTATACAAACTAAATGGTATTACTTTCGACTAAAATGGAGCAATCATTACGGTCCTCATTTTCATCATTTTCAATTTTCATACAACATTCTTTTCGAAATCGTCTTAAGGATTTCGAATAAATAAGATTTCCTGGCTGATTCATAAAGCAGCTTACTTATGATACTTAACAAATGTGAGGGAAAGTAAGAGAAATGCATTCAAACATGCAAAATAAATTAAAAATATTGACTGAGTTACAGCAATTTAGCTGTGAAAAGTGACCAAAACCAATATAAAATTACTGCATTAAAACCCTGTTGTTCCACGACCAACGACATGCCTACACAGGGTGTTTTTTTCACCGTGTGTTTGGTGTAGTTTATTCTTTAAAATAACTAGAAAACTCTTCTGCGAACCTAATAAATGATAAAAAAAGAAATTTTCAGGTTGAAAATCCCAAAAAATATGATAGACTGAGAACCTAACCTATGAAAACAGTTAGTTACCTTTATTTACGCTTGTTTAATCAATTGAAAATGCTTTAATTATGTTTGCTAATCTCCACTCGTCAACGCAGTCATGAACAAAATCAGCAGTGGCCTGCCCACTGGCAGTTCCTGACTTTTTGAATCTGTAATGTTGTTTTTCTTTTGAACTTCAATCGGCCATGAGATTTGTAGAACCATTTAATGACGTTATATGCAAAATAATATTTAAATTACTTGATTCAACGAATGAGTAAATATTTCCTTTGGTAGCTAGTAACCCCTGTTACTACAACATAATAGCAACAAGAACCTTTGCCGCTCCTCTCGCGCTCATGCCCAAGCCATCAAAGGCCAGTGCTATTTGGAGTGTAATGAGGATTTTTCCCTCCAATTCATCTTTTACTTGACGACCCCGTTGAATAGAATCCGTTTTAGAAACATCCTCACTGCTTAAGATTAAAATGTGGTCATTTCTTAAACGTATAATGTACCATTAACAGCAATGCCATTGGATAAAAAGGAAATCGATAGAGATTTAGTTTTAAAAGGCCTACTTAGTTTCCTGTAACTTACTCATTAATTCAGAGTTGCTCCGATACTCGTCATATCTTCTCTTTCTCTCCACTCGACGCGCCGTCTTCTCTACCTCCCCTCTCTCTTTAAGTGCTAGATTAAGGAACTCATTTTTGGCAAGCTAAAGGCGCTTATAGCTGTCCCAGTAAACCAAATCCACCCGAACCTGACAGTTTACGATGCATCTCATGTTATGGGCATTTGTATATGATGTGGGTAAATAGTTTTGTTGGTGCTAGCAGAACCTTAAAACTAATAACTGTATAGAAGTTCTTCAGAAAGAAAAACATTTTGAAAACTCTCTCTATAAATGTTTGCTTAGGATCTTTGAAGTAGGTACTGATACTACCGGGACGTTCCGGTCGCCTCTGTATTTTCAAGCAAGCTAAATCCACATCATTTTGTATAAGTTCTAGAACATTTACCGCGGCAATATCAAACAACTGATCTTATTTTTCCTTCAATTACATATCATTCTTTAGCTGTCGCGTAGGTCGCCGTCAAAAAATTCATGTTGCATATTAAGAGCTCACTGTGCAGTGCCTTTATTTGATATATTTCACGTATTTCATGAATGATTTGAATTCTCGACATAATAGTCCGGAATGGGACCACGGACCTCATCGTTAGTCTCGTATTTGCACAGTGCACACACTTCTTGTTTCAGGGTAAAGTGGTGGTGATAGAACACCTGCAGCACCTCGCGAATCAAATGCAGCTCATTTTTCGCGAAACAAGCGGCTATAAATCCTGGGACGCTGATTATAAATAGATCACTAGACTTGCGCGCGATAAACGACATTGTTTTTTCAATATCGTTTCGACTCCGAAAATTTACTCTATGCCGTTCGAAACCCGACTGCGATGGCGTTAAAGGAGGTGTAAAACACGCAAACTTGGGTAAGAAAACATACACATAGACGTCTCTAAACATCATTCTTAATGGCTACTCTCGTTAGAGCAGTGAGGCAGTGAGGGGCGCAGGACCTATCAGTTGACCGTGAATGCGGCCAGCGAGCGACCAGTTCGCCGTCAGGGGTGTGACGCGCGGCTGTAGCTCGCGGAAAAGCATTGTATTCCTTGAAAATTGTTCAGCGCACGTAAAAATGAATGAAAAATAAAAATGATGTTATTTAAAAAAATCGGGAATATGAAATGTTATTGCATTTATGCTCTTTGAGCGACCCATGAATGTTAAACAATCGAGCTGAAATTTTTAGAATATCCATTCAGCACCCCATAGCATATTTTAAGAGGTAGAAATCAGAAATACGAGAAAAAAAATAAAAAAATAAGCAACACCCCTACACCCATTAAAAATTCAAACCCTCTGCAGCTACAAAAAATTCAATTCAGTTTCAATGTTTTTTTACAACACTTTTATAGATATTGTGTAAACAAACCAGTTTTTATTCACGGTGAAGGACGCACAAACAATTGCGTTCATTCGAATTAATTCACTAGGTATCATTTTCATTCGCGTCCGCATGGAATTTCCAATGAAATGGGATGACAGGTTAATTACATTATTGAAAGACCTCAATCCGATTGAGAGGCATCTAGGTTAATACGCCAGATCACATGAATAAATTTTCGCCGGGAAATTTACACGTGATTATTTTTCTCCATCCTTCAGCGCCTGCCAAAGAACAATCTATAGAAATGTAAATTAAATACCGCAGAATCAATACATATTTAATGAATTGCCAAGTCCAATTTCATCGCTTCATGGAGACAGACTTCATATCCGAAAACGAAAAAAAATCACATGAAAATAAAATAATCAATGTAATTTATAGCATTCCAAATAAATCATTTCATAGATTCTTTCATTAATATTATCGTTAAGGAATACAATTACAAGCGACGACCCCATCGGTACAGAAATAGGAAAAATTAAGCAGAGAACCTCATCCGGGATGCTACGAATTCTAGATTTATATCAATTACATTGAATATTAATTAATTTATCTATCACATACCCGTTAAATATTGAATATATTAAGTAACAGTTACATCAAGTTATGATCAAGATATGCCATTATCCATAGGCCCCATAACTACGAGTAATATTCACAATATAAATGCCAGCACCTTTTTCTTGTCATCACCTTATAACGATGTAGACAAGGCTTAAGGAAATTAAATACAAGAAATATTTGAGGAAATGGGAGCATTACATGTAAAAATAGGTGCTAAAATTCCATGACCTATTTTCAAAGAGCTAAAAAATTGCAAAGACGAATGTAAATCTCCTAGAGAGACTGAAACTGGAGCTAATAATTAATCTTTTCTCCATAAGTTATTTTGCTATTCCAAACAATCACGAGGGTAAATTATTCTCTCGCCAATACCTTAACTCCACAGAAGCTTAATTATGAAGCTAATCTAATTATGAATGTAATCTACTACCCCGCAATCCGATCCAATAGGCGTGGGGCGGTAGAATGTTAGGAGTTACAGAAAAAAAAGAAAAAGTAACTTGCATTCTTAGTCCCACCTAGCATTTATTACTGTCCTTCATTGATACTAGGAGAACGAATTCCTCAACCTGTCCGTTCGACAAAATAGTTCTCTTAATTTATCGTTTCCGTCGGATCTAGAGGTATAACGAGCTTCTGAGATTATGATCAACGTGTCGCTATAAAAGATATAAAAGATATCTATTCGCTCCATCAATCCAAGCCTAGCACGTAGCCTCCGAGTGCCCAGCGGATGAAGATGTAGATAGGGAACTGAGGTGATTAGTTCTCCGAGTTCTTGCGTACCCACTGCAGATAGACTACAATTTGTGGTTGACCGTATGCAGCTTGGTGCCGTGGGCGGATCGGAACTCGATGGTTCGGAACCTAATGGAGGGCATAAACCGGAGCCTCCGTGAGCCCACCTCAAGCAAGGGAGGAATGGGTTGGATTTATGTCAGGCGCCACTACCACCTTCGGGAGTGCACATCACGCATGACACTATGCAATAGGTTAAGCAATGTAAAATTCCATACAATGCAACAGACAATCGGCCGATTTTATTATTTTTAGAATCATCGGTTCTAAAAATAATATAATGACCCTATCTGATTATACCGACTTGAAGAATCAATCATTTTAAAATGGAAGAGGAGTGACTCATCGGTTATTTATCACCAATGCAAACGATTGAATGCAAGGTAAGATAAAAATGCCTTGTAAAAAAATGAAAACCTTTATTAATATGCTGATAAGTACTTAAAAGGGAGATAGTATAACAATCTTCTTCTGCTACTAATTCTGCTACAATTATAATAACTACTAGCTGACCCGGCGAACTTCGTACCGCCTAACAATCAATGAACTTACAGTTTACTTACACCATTTATAAATCAAGAGCGGCTGTATCGTTTTTAATCATGTTTAATTTATTATAATAAAATAAGGATACAAATTCAATAAAACTACGTAAATGAGTACCAAAATTGCTTGTCAGAAAGACATTTTCTTTATTGAATCGGAGGGTGAATCGGAGCACGTTTACGCGGATTTTTTTCAACAAATTTTCTTACTTTTTAGCTTAAGAAATTTTGGGAATTGTGGTTTAATAAAGTAGTTCATGAAATAAAAATACGCATTCATTTGTTGGCTATTTGCGTTATTAGCTGTAAAAAAAATGTTTTTAGGTCCAAGTCTGTTGCATACACTTGGCCCATTCAGGGGGCAGGTTGACACAACCCCAGACCGACGCTTGACTGATGCTCAAAATCGTGCAAGAAAACCCCCCCCCCCCCCCCAAGAGCTTAGAGAATTTTTTTATGAAAGATTTTGTTATTAATATTAGGGGGACGGATGACTAACAAACAAAACATATTTAACTATTCACACAGCCACAAAACCCACTATTTTGAACCATTTATCTTAAAAAATGTCTGGGGGAAGTGCCCCCACACTTCCCGCTTACGTTAGCGATGTTTTCTATACCCTACAGACCCGTGGTATTAGCTGCGCCCAAAACCCCCTATCCTAGCTACGCACTTGAAGCGAAGGAAGAAATACAGAGGATGGTTTATCGACTCGTGAACATAGCACGTTAAATTGACCATGAGAAAATCATGGGTTTTCATTAGCACATGAGCAAAAACAACACAAAAACTGAAAGACTGACCATGTGATTTTTTAATCGTTATCACGAATGCAACACGAATTGGAAATTTAATACGTTTAAGCTCAAAAGGGCATATGAGTTGAGATCATGGAATCTACGGAATGAGGACTTCCTAACCTTTGAATTTTCCTTTGAGTAAAGTTGCGTGAATCACATTCATTGTCAATTTTTTTAATCACCAAACACGTTCCGTTGGATAGTTATGGTTGGTTTAGGCTTCAAAAGATCATGAGCACAGAAACGACATTTTTCTGTATATCGTGCCTTGGTTAGCCAGGTACGTCCAAGGACTTAAAATATTCAGATAGATAGTTGGTGATTTCGTCTTCGTTTGTTACACATTTAAAAGATTCGAATCCATGCAGAGTACGAACTATTTGAATTTACCTCGTTTTAGTCATCCACATCTTCGTTCTTGCTCGCTAAATCAACCATCTTTGATTCCTTTGGTGATCAATCATATTCTGGAACTCTTTGTTGATGAGCTCACTGAAACTAATTTGCAATCATTGCAAGGAAATTAGTTAAAACTACTCGATTCCTCGACAGGAACACGGACATTACCGTTTGTCAACAATTGCTTGGAGATTTGTTTACAAACACGGTAGTGAAGTGTCAACTCGAGCTGGGCCACGGCTGGGCTTACAATCAGCTCTAATTAAATTTTAAAAATGTAATTTCAATTTAATTAATATTTTGAATATATTTAGTAATTAAAATGTTATATTGTTACTAAATTCAGTTATTAAAGTGGTAAAAACAAAACAAATTATTTGATTTGTAGTTTTGACCGACTTATCAATTGTTGTGTTACTATAACTCCTAAAAGAATGTCCATAGGAAAAAGATGAATTTTTTTTGTGAAATTATCCTTTTTTATTGGCCTATATGTTAACCCCGCCTGAGACGAATCCAAAGAACCAAATCTCATTGAAATCGGTGCAGCCGTTCTCAAGTTATAAGTGTTCTAACTAACACGATTTTCGACTTTCTTTTATATATATAGATATCACGAAAGACGCAGGGTCGTGGAATATGGTAAAAGTTGTACCTACGTAAATTACTGATCTATTTACTTACATGCATTATTAATTAAAGACATGGATTCCGTTCAAAAATTCGATGAAAAAAAACATATTTCCCAGCCTTCATCCTACTCTACTTCCTAATTAGAAATGAAATTACACCATTTATATCCTCAGGTGGAATTTCTAAGGTTATGTAGATCGCTGAACCTTTGAAGGGTTAGCAAGCTCGCCGCATTAAATAGTAGCTAATACCGTTTTAATACCTAAAAGATTTTTTTTTCAATCTCAGCATAAAAATTTTACATCGAGGATGGATTCATAGTTCTTTCGATAATTGCTCTATTTATATCATTATCCATCCAAAAAATTTAATCTGCCTGGAATTGATGCGTTTAACCTAAATTTATCTCAAGACTACTTAAGAGAATATTTTCCACCTGATGCCACCTAGACCAATTGATGATATTTATCATCAAAATAAAGAAGCATGATCCAAGGTCTTTAGCATAACTTTAGAATAACATTATTTTGAGACACTCCAAATAATATCTCATAAATGCTGTGAATTATTCACCAACGAAATGAATAATTGCCATGCCAGAGATTGAAAAGTTAAGTAACGGTAAGTAAAGAGTATTTTACACGAATGTTCAAAATTGCCATGAATATGGAAAGGATAAGCTGTACGGAAAAAATTAGACGGTGTTTGGAAGGAGGACTTTGAACTCTTTGAATGCTTAAAAACTAATCAAAAGGAGTATCAAAAATGATTAAAGGAATAATTAATCAGTGAAATAAAAAATAATTAAACTTATGATGTTTTGAGATAAAGAGCGTTTGGATCGTGGTTCTGGGTACACCCTGGGGCCCTTAAATGCCCGGCCATTATAAAGCGTGGAGAGCAACCGCAATCTAGTGGCAACGAGCATAAGGCGGATTTAAAAACGAATATTTTTACTACCTGTTTTAATCTCAAAAATTTTGCGTTGCGATGTTTTATATTTTTCGTTACAAATATTATATAGCAGCATCTACCGTCGTATACATTTAGAAAACAGTTTTTCAGGAAAGAAAATTAAGACATCAATAGCATAACTAATAAGTGAAGATACCCAGGTGTAGAAAAACTAAGGAATTAAAACTCTCTACCCTACCCCATAAATCGAGGGCTTTCAGCATATTTATCGCTCATGTTCTAAAAGGCTGGTACATATCAGGACTATGAGCGATATTTGTAGCTTATTACGGAGAGATCTTAGGACCTGATAACCCACATTCGTTAGGAAGGAACGCAATGTTTAACATGCAATATTACTGTCAACAAATTATTCATTGATAATCGAAAAAAATCTGATGATCCGATATATTTTTGAACATTGATAGAAATTTAACATAGTATCGTGTGTTTCAAATCTGTTTCAAAACAAATAACACACACAATTGCTTAAAACGCGGTGAGTATAATACGTTATGATAACCTATTGGCATAAAATTGAAACTTAAATGAGAATATAATTTATAGTGTCCGGCGATATCTGGTGGAAATGTTTTATATCCATGAGAATAAAATAAAATGGTAACCTTCCACACAATTTTATTTACTAAAGAACCAACCCGGTTTCGACACGTAGTGTTACTATCAAGGTAATAATTTAATTATCAAGGTAATGCCTTGATGATGACACTACGAGTCGAAACCGGGTCGGTAATGATTTGATTATCAAGGTAATGCCTTGATAATGACACTGCGTGTCGAAACCGGGTTGGTATTTTAGTAAATAAAATTGTGTGGAAGGTTATCATTTTATTTTATTAAATGAGAATGCCATATCTTCTAAAATTATAACTGAATATACTTATAAAACGATGACCTAAACGCGCTCAGTCTTAATGCCATAAACGTGAAATGACAATCACGCCAAAAAAAATCGATAGATTAATTTATAAAACTGAAATTATACAACATATTTACGATGGCACAAAAAGGTGACTTCGTCGCTACATTTCTATTGTCCTCTCTTCCATAATACTCTGGAGAGAAAAGCTTCAAATCCTTTCTACTCCACTCCCTCCTATCTTTCTGGAGCAGAAGTTTTATTTTCCACCTCAACTCTCCAGCTTATTCCTCCCTCAGGCCATCAATTTTGGTGGAGGCCTCGCCTCTACCCGAGAGCAGTGACAAATCAGGTAGGACCCTTCACCCAAGATAACCATGCCCTAGGGTGACTATAGAGGGGGAGAGAGTGCTTCGTTGTTCATATGGAGAATTGGAACACAGCTCTTTCACTGGGGTCTAATTCATAGAATACCTATACTTAAGGCTACAAATGGAGCAAAGAGCAGCCTTGCATTTTTATTTTGGTAAAATATGGTACTTACCCTAAACATAGGAGTAAAAGTTCCTTGATTTATGTGATTCAAAATACAAATAGAATTATTGACAATTTTCAAAATAATCACTTCAATATCATACATACGTATTTATTGAAACCGTTGGTAATAAACCTACTAGTGAGCAGGTTTCACAAAAGCGATCTGATGAACCTTTCATTAAGATTATTATTAAAGAGTAGTCTATATAAGTTTACCTATCTATAGGTCTTTCTTGGTTTCAGATAATTTGCTTTACTTGCTTGCTATAACTTCCACAAACATTTAGAAAGTTTTAACGGTATTTAAAGTACACCATGTTTAACATTTTCCTGTTTACCTGAAAATTTTTCCATTTCCTTTTTTTTATTTTTTCCTCAGTTGCAATGTTTTACGAATGAGAAAAAAATCAAATGCTGAGTAGAGTCTACTCTACTTGCTGTTAAATTTTCAAGATGATAGCGAAGGTTTTATGGGAGTATCCGTCACAAAAAACCGGTCGATGGGTAGGTATGCGTCCTTTTAATAAATAACGATATAAACTTATTGGAGGTTTCATTAGCCCTCTTTTACGAAATCGTCTCACTCCTGCAACCATTATGTCAACAAAGGAGATCAAATTTATTTTTAACATATACGACAAAAGACTTTTAACGGTACGATACTCAATTGAATTTTTTTAAGAATTGAAAAGTATTGCATTCACAATTTCAATCTTACAAGCAAAGGAACTTCACCTTCTTACCATAAAAAAGTCCAAATTTCTTTCAAAAGTCCCCTCTTCCACCTAACCCCTCCATAGCGTCAATGCAAACATATTAAAAATAGTAGACAAACGTTTACAATACAAAGGATATACAATATTTGTGAAATATCAAAAATATGAACAACTGTATGTGAAAATTTTGTGGAAAAAAGATTTCCCTTAGTGGGAAAAAAAATTAGGATAAGGGTGTAGTATCCTTCAGCGAAAAAAAACCCACTGCAGGAAAACGCCCAAACAAGAAGGGGGGCGTGAAAAACCTGCGAAAACCTACTGAGTAAAAGCTAAAGTCGTGTTATTTGTAAAATACAACATAGTCAATGAGGTACAAAGTATACACAAATATTACATAGTCAATGAGGTACAAAGTGAGTACACAAATCAAACCAATGGGAGTGATTCAGATCGAGGGTGAATCACTGATTAAATACTAAATACTAAAAAAGCATTGGATGCTAACAATGGGTTTGTAGGTAAAGTAGCACTCGACAAGAGAAATGCTATCTCCGATCGTCGGTGACTATATCTCATGATAGTAATTGGAATGTAGCATTTCACGAGATAATTCAGCCGACTATTTTCGTATTTATTATAAAATACATTTCGAATTTTCGAAATCCGAATTTATTTAGTACACCTATGACTCTGAACATATATTCATGTATGGCAAGCCGCAATGTTTCATAATAAATTTAAAGGAGGATTAAATTCTTCGTCGCGAATAACAAGAGGTTCCAGTGCGACTATGTTAGTGAATTCCAAAGTTGAATTTACACAGCTAGTACCCATTTGTTGTCATGTTGTCACACGAAATACCTTACCTCAAGGAATAGTATTTTATAATTAACATAAATTTGGTTGCCTAAGCTATAATTGGTCCAATGCACTCAGTTCAAATTTAGGAAACGTAATTTTCTTTGGATTTTCATTAGTATATAAGAGTTTACGAGACAGAATATTTCTAAAAACTGTATAGTAGAGTGTGTTTTTAAACTAGAGTATAGACTATGAAGTTGACGTTTCAGTAATTACTAGTATATTAAGGGGTTCAGTAAACTGAATGACGTCACTCCACATATAATACCACTCAGGTTAAGGAGGCACTGGCACTAGAAAGAACTATCATACATATTCATAATTAACTTTACTTCTCGTATCGTGCTATTTAAGAAAACCTTTGTTACATATATTAGCTCCAGAACAACTTTTGAGGGCATATGTAGCTAATCATACATATAACTATTTTCGCACATACCTATGTTTCCTTCATTCATTCAATTAATGAGTGATTGCGGTCAAACGAAAATGTTTCCGGGAAAAGTATCATTAGGAATCATTTTTTACTGTTCAACATCTTCCGTACTCAACCACTTCCCAATCATTTCCAACTAGATTTAGACCACTGATATTGCACTGCTTACATTGGCAACCGAGACTCCCATTTATGACACGGTTTTAGGAGAGTTTCCAGTTGTTTTGAGTCGATCGTGCGCAGCGAGAGTCATGAGGCATGTGACGCTGGTGACCCATAAGCCCTTCATCGTTCCCCATGAATAGAGATACGTGAAAATCGCACTTCCATTTTTATTTTATCGCACTTTAAAAAACAGTTTATCGCATTTTGTAGCGTCTATTTTTTATTTTCACAATGAGGTAGATGATAACTGTTGGTGAAACACAGTTATATAACAAAATACAGAATATTTTAAATTATCATGCGATAGAACAATAATAAATTAAGGAATAAGACATATAGTGGCAGAGGTGTAGATTGCCCGTGCCCACTTGTAGTTCGCGGCCACGTAGAGTCCCAGCCAACTAGCAGCTGGCCAGTCGCTGACATCCTTCATGTGGTGAGTGTCGGCGGTGCACTTAAACTGCGCTCGGCACAAAATGTACGAATTTTGCCGTCGAAAAGGCGAATTTGCGTAAAAATACTATAAAAGTCCAGTCATCGCATCTATGTCGCATTTATTTGCCCACATCGCATCTATATCGCATCTATATCGCATTTCCGATTTTCACGCATCTCTACCCATGAATATATTTCACTCCTAAAACATATTTCGTCTCAGAAACACATTTATTGATAAATCCTTGTCTTTAGGGCGAGGATAAGCCGTTTTATTATGATTTCAACGTTTCGCGGCCAATGCAGTCCACATGTTCAGATAGCAAACGAAACGTGACCGTCAAAACACAACTGTTTAGCATTGAGCGAAATACTTAGATCTGTCATTACGACAGTACTTCCAAAGCCTCTACTGAAACGCATACACTGTTAACGTGATCGAAGATGATATTCCTTCGAGGGTTGGAGGTTATGTAGAAGAATTATTTGATGATGAAGAAAACAAAATGCTAATTACCACTCCAATTCTTTTGTACCAAATATTATTTAAAATTTGCGAATGGAAACAGCTTATCACACCACTCCTCAAGTGGGCGTTCTTTAAAGGGAATTTTCACTCTGAAAATGATGCATAAGTCTGCAGTGTAAACCTGCCGTATGCCTGTCAAAGGCACCGAAGCGTCGTAAAGCGGTCCTTTCTTCTCAAACCCCTAAAAGGGTTTATGGCACAACGCAGAGAGAGAGAGAGAGAGAGAATGGCACGGAAATAACACAGGCTGATGCGTTTCTGAAGGATCATACGTGGCCCCAAGGGAAATTACGCACTCTTCCAAGGGCTGCTATGCGCAAATACGAGTTATGGTTCCGTAAGGTGACGAAAATTGAGAAAACTTTGCAACGAGCAGGTTTGACTCGATTCAAGTGCCTCAAAACTTCTTGTTCGCGATAAATGGGATGGAATCATGAAATGTGCACCCACACAACATCTGTACATGAAACTTAATTCCATAAGGAATGAAATCATTTGTTAAACTGCCAGAACCATTACTGTTGGATCTAGACTTTTACCTGCGAACGCGATTATATATAGTTTTTCCTCTCCGGTTTTCCTTTCTGTCTCAGAAGAATACACCTTTTAACAGACTTTCCGATTAAACTTGTCGATAACTTTCAAACGATAATCAGTTAACATATAATGGCACCCGATATATATTATAATTTAACGTCGGCTTTACGCTCGACATGGGAGGACTCAAAGTAACTGTGTGACCTAAGGAAGTAACTCTTAGAAAAAAAGTTCATTGATACCTGATGAAAAATATCAACCAAATTACCTGGAACTGATAACGTGCACGGAATTGGACGTAGTTGAATAAATACATTTCACAAATATTTTATCATGAGTGGCGCATAATGAGTAAATGGCACTAAAAGTCGTTAGAATATTAGTAATTTTCTCATATTTGAATAAATAATTACTAATATTTGGTTTTAAAATATGACCATTGCTCATTTTTTCTTACGTAGTTATATGGATTTGGATAACAAAATTTTATTGATCGATTAAAAAAAAAACTAAGTAAATTTTGCACTATTTAAATTCCAGTAAAAAATGAAACGGTGAAAATATACCCATATATGTAATATAATATAAATAATATGTAGAGCACGGTTCATAAATGAATCAAATTGGCCAATCGCAAAAAGAACATCCTTTTAAATATTCCCCTATTGTACCACTGCCCTATACAGGGATTGATCGGCCTCGTTCAAGTAACGCCCGGAAGCTGGCAGGGCGAACTTTTGACCTTCCCGCATTACGAATACGTTATCCAAGAGGAAAAGATGGCTGGGAACTTTTTATGCACTGTTTGTGGAGTCTTCATTTCAATTTAAACAAATTAATGCATTTTTTAAATACCATGACATTTAAAACCATTTCTTTAGGGAAATTAATCGGTGTAAAATAAATAATATCATGGCTACGTACTAGATTTTGGACACGTCAAACACACGACCTTTTCAAAATACTATAATTTCCGCGATCATGTGAAAAACAAGAACATTTGAATGATTCAATACAAGTAAGGGATTGAAAATTAATTATAAATCTAATGTATGGTAGATATCTGCGGAAAAAAGTAATCCATTTCTATTCCATAGATCAACGTCAAAGTTTAAATGCTATTGCCATGATCATGATCACGAAAATAGTTGATTTAAAGAGACTATTTAACTAAGGAAATAATTCATTCCCATTTTTTTCTGATCGTACGCGAATAAAGCCACCAAAAGGGACTTAGTGTACTTAAATGACAGCGGCAATATCAAATAAATGTAAAAAATAACTTGTATGAAATAATAATAAGTGTAAAGATATGATTATTATCATTTGATTTGACTATAAATTTGAGAAAAAAATGGTATATTCTACAAGCTCTATAAGTACCGACTAATTGCATTTTTGCTTAACTTCACTTTCTGATGCACATTCAGTATGCCTCATGGACACGTCTGGGTGACTAAATTTTTATAAACTACAGCGATGCTGGTGCGGCACGTAGCTACGGCAACAGGGTGTAATAAACAGTCGCGCCCACAGCATATGCGCCCCTGGGCGATGCGGTCATCTGTGACAGTCCTACTGCACATGGGAGTGGTTGCAGTAGAGGGTGAGATGACAGGTTGGCAAGTTACGGTCTATTATTAGGTGATCATGGATATCACTTGGGGCTAAGGGATCGGTATAGCGTTAATTGTGTCGCGAACACATTCCCCGCTATTAAACCTATGACGCGTACAATCGTGCAACTATGATATTGCGAAGTGGAATAAAACTTTATTACCATTTGTCACAGTATAGAAGTTATAATTAGCATCAAATGATACTTTCTCCCCTAAATGATAATGGTAACATAATACTCCAATAACTAATGCACACCGACCTTCACGCCATCAAAATGAAAACCTAATTGAACCACCCCACAATCATAACTCCAAAGAATGGTATCAAGACACAAATCATTACCTACTGCCTTCTATTCACATGCCTTAAAACCTTTTATTCACAATATAATTGAACAGGTAATGTATTTATTGCTAATAACTGAATAAAATCGGCATATGAAATCGGATGACCGGATTTAGACCAAATTTACTTTGAAAAGGTGCCTAAACCACAAAAAAAATATGAGGGAAACAACAAACTCCCGAATGAGTGAAGAAGAACACGGGAAAATTTTCGTCTCTGTGGAGCTTCGGCAGAATTTCATATAAATACTTAAAATTCAGTTCTACCTTTTTTTGCGCCAATAGTAATTATATTTTTGGTTACCATGCAAATTGTCCAGGAAGTAAAATTAATCTAAATAGAAATCTTTTGGAAAAGAAACGAAGCAACTTAGTCATACATTTGTAGATATACGTATAGTATAGTTTCATCTCCTACCATTACATTCTACTCCCCAGCATAAGGTGATATCATCATTACACTGTTAAACAAAAATAATGAATTTTGTCATGATGTAAATCAAGGTGTCCTGATTTACCAATAGGGAAGTGCACTAGTGTTTCAAATGCATCAAACACATTTTTTAAATTAGAGTTCAGAATAACATAATGTCGTAAAACTACAGTTTAAATCCTAATAGTGAATAGTTGATTCGAGATGACCGTCTGAAATATGGAAAAATTCAAAGGCCGCGAAAACGGGTGTCCATGTTGAATTTTGGCCGTGACGTCACAAGGCAGTAGCAGAAGGCAGCTTCTACACCGTTTAGTTCTACCACTAGTATTGCATAAAAAATTACAGAATTTTAGGGTATCCGTTTTTTGCTGTCATAAAATATCTTCAGAATATATATGTGGCTGCTTCTCTTTTGAGTAAACGACTTCATCATTGCGTAATATATTAATATTCATTTACGTGTCAACTTCAAGTTTGGAAAGAGTAGTACGAATAGCACATTGAATCTTTAATAAATGCATGATGGCATTTATTTCTCGTTGGGTATATTTTGGCATAATGCCGTTTATCATGCCAAAACTTTTTTTGTAAGAACCGAGTCAAACTAATAAACCTATTTCAGACGTTTGCTGCAAGACTTATTCGTTGCGTATGTATTCACGCCGGCCGGAACGTTCGCCCTTCGCAACTAGAATCATGGGATGTTAGCCTTATTTCCGAGCTGGCTGGTTGTTGCAATGGTTCGCTGTCCAGGATGGGTTCAAGAAAAGGTAATCTTGGTTGGGAGAAGGAAAATTCCAACGATTTATAAATGGTATACCAAACTTTGATGTATTTATGGTTACTGAATTTTTGAATAAGGAGGACAGGTTCAACGCTCCATAGAAATGCGAGACGTTAAGGCTAACAAGGGGAGACCGCGTACCTTGCTGCATCTTTTTCAATTAGGGCGTTAGTTAGGCTGTAATTAATTAATTTTCATGCGTTACTTTTTACAAGTTATATATATAAATTCAAAATATCCACTGCCTCGTAATAGGTCGGTTGGGGTAGTGGTAGCGTGCACAAGTCAGAAGGAATATGATACCCGAAGGACCGTGGTTCAAGTCTACGTAATGGCATTATTTTTTTTTGTCTTCATTGTGATCATACGGCATCAAGTTTATCATTAATTATAATTTTAGCAATCATTGGCATGAGACAATTTTTTAATCATCATTATGGCGTTTAGGTATTTTAGCAGTCTTTACAAACGCAGAGATACGATGACTACAAGGGTTGGTGTGCGCTAAAATGTTAATTTTTTCTTTGCCTATACTGACCAACTTCCACATTAAAAATGAAAACCACTCTTGCAAGAGCACATACCATTAAAGGCTCGCGGCAAGCAACAATATGCGTACAGGCATAATTAATAAGAACACAAAGCGAATATAAAATGCCATATATCTCGAACACTTGTAATTCACATTACTCCAAAGGGAGTTTACTTACTCAGTACATACCTCAGTACCTTGTACTCAGTACCTACCAGTTTACCTCAGTAGCAGTGCTAAAAGAACCATTCTGAAATATAATTTCAACTAACAAATAGGATGAAATAAAAGTTGATAACCCTGGACCGGGCGCGCTGGCGTATAAAATACGCCAATCTTTGAAAACCAAGGATTTCGACATTGTATGTACATTCTGGGCTATAATGGTCTCGTGTATTCTTACAATGTACTTTGACTGCCTATATTGCGAGTTTTCAAAGTTCGAGGTATTGTAGCTTATTTTTTAGATCAGCAAGATGAACCCGTCACCAGTGGAGTACAAATTTCGCCGCGCGACCTGCCGTGTACCTTTATATCTGTATCACCTATAAATGTACTAATTTCAACAAATAAAGATTAACTTTAACAAAAATCGTTTGTTATCATATATGCACTTATCATGGGCAAAGTACGCATTTTGCCCGGTCGTGTAAAAAAACAGTCGCGCCATAATTTTTTAACCAAACTACTTTCAGTTTATAAATTACGTAGGTCTACGCGGAAGATGCTATATTTTGACTCAACACTCTTTCTGATGTGACTGAGGTACCTATTAAGTAAATTATTATAATATAAATATCAATTTGATCTTACAATACCTTCAAATGATCTTCAAAACAGAATATCATCGATAGGTAAGAGTCAGGAGCAGCCTTGAACCATTTATTCCGTATAGCTTGTGCTTAAGGCACGGGAATGAATATCTTCTCCAGGCTTTTGTTTCGACGTCGAGATGAAATTTGGAACAAAAAATCATTTATAATTCTATTTTGAATTCATATTTTCGGTACTAGACGACATTTTTAGGAAGCAAACTCCACCGATTCCCGGAAACTCTCGCCGCGCTAAAGAAGGCGACGGAATACAGCGATACTCCACTGGTGACTACTGCCTTGTGACGTCACATCTCAATCAAGATGGAGGCACTGTGTTTCAGCGCAACATGAAATTTTCCGACTTTCAAAACATTTTAAAGTGCATACCCCAGATGCAGAAAATAAAAGTGACTATACTAATGTTTCTTTTTTAGGCTAAACTTTCAAATTCAGCAATAAAAAAAAATTAGTGCACTTCCCTATTTAACCACTCTTCATAATACAGTCCAAAATACGGATGGCAAATTTGAAGATACATTCCTTAGGTGATACATAGGCGAACAAAGAAAGATTTTTGCGAGAAAGAATTTTTGGGTTATTTTTTACCCCATTAAAGTTAAGGCTTTCGGCTCCCGTTAGAGAAGAATTGAATTTGGGACAGCCCTTTATTTTTTGCACTTTTAAATAACTCCGCCTTAAGGTACGTGCTGTAAGGTATGGGCTGTAAGTTATATTCGGTAAACGAACATAGGAATGCTGTCCTTAATCCTTTAGTTTAATTTTTCCATATAATTTGTTTTCTTCTGAAAATTGAATTTTTATATCCAAATTTACCCTTGTTTCTTCCATTACAACTAGAGATTTAACGTAGCAACCAGGAGTAAACAAGCATGAAAATAAAGTAAAAGAGTAAAAACATTTTCAGTGGTAATTTTGCCGGCAGGATTTTAATTTCACTCATCAATATTTATAATAGTTCAATTAGTTTCGCCGCCCGTTAAATGCCAACGGTTAACATCCTATAATTCAGTATAAATGAAATGGTTTTATAATAGTAATTTGAGATGTCTTTTTATGCGCATGAAACTTTTCGGAGAAAAAAAAATAGAAGTAATGATATTCATTCGAAAAGTGACCATACGCAGTCTTAAAATAGTGTCAACTTTAATGACTAAGCTTAACGTTAAAAATCTCATGTTTTTTTTTGACTAACCACTCACAGATTCCTTATACTCGCAACCTATTTATAAATATAAGGTTTTAAACGTAAACTTGGTTTCCACATTTGATAAAAACGAATTATGGAAGGTGGAGATCCTTGTATTTTTCAAAACTCGAACACTCATATCTAAGGCACTAAGCCAAAAGCTTATTCCTTCCTACAACTGGACAGCGAGCGCACTAAACCTGGACATCTCGTATCTCCCGCAAATGACTTTAACGGAAGATTTAGAAACGCTATCCAGCAAGGTCTTTGTAAACAAGTGGACGTCCTCTTTGCCTTGAACCCTAAAGCAATCCTGGAACTAAATCCTCAAGGGGCTAAGTATCTCTGCTATTTCTCTTTTCGACAGATGAGACCTTTAACAACCAAAAGAAACTAAAAAACGTCGACGTCGATGTGCTTCACGGTACACGCTCCCACCGCTTAAACAAACGCATACATTCATCATAACTCCCTATAACATGCTGATATTAAGTCATCTTTAGCCCACAAAGCCATTTGCCTGTGGTCATAGAATACCGGAAATACATTTTAAGCCTCTTTTGCTTTCCTTTCCAGGGAAAATGAGTGGATAAATGTACCAGGCTATGCCAAATTTTTATTTGAACGATATTTGGAAAATATAAATATTACAAAATAGCCACTTCATTAATAAATATTAACAAATCAGCATTTCAGTTATGTCTATAGATTCATTCCACAAAACTAAAAAAATTACCAAAACTATGCTTAAAACTTAGCCCGCGGGCTGTATCTACAATACGAATAATAATTAATAATAGGAAGTAACCACGTAGTACACAAAGTAGCAAAATAATTCAGGTTCTATTAATTAATAGTAGTCACCGCAGAAAAATATAATAATGTACTCAAATGATTGGCTGCAACTTCATTAGAGACTATTGTGCAATCACTAGCTAAATTTAGAGCAATAGAGATCCCAATATTCCACGGACTTAGAGACTAAATTTTAAGACAACGAAAAAATCTGATTAGCAAAACTCATTCGTGAAAGACGTCAAATTTTTCAGACTCAATCCTTTCCCAGGCCATCAAAAGATCACCCATTCCCTTCCATACACCATGTGCAATTTTATTGCTGATCTGACATGGATTGAGTATATTTTTGTTTATTTTTAGATGTTTTCCATTGTTTGATGTATTTTATGGTCAAATACAACCATTCTACCAGAATTGATAAAAATATATTACTGTAAATGCGACATAGCTATTTCGGATTCCAATAATGATTGGAATCAGATCAACCATGATTCTTCGCTGAAAATGTATTTCTCATTCATAAAACTTAAGAAATTTTCGTCCTTGAAAAATACCAAACACTTCGCGTGAGAAATATGAAGGCTTTTAATTTAATTTATAATGTTCGCAAAAATAAATGGTGTCGAAATTCTGAACGTTTCAAAATCGTATTTAGACAGATATTGACGTCATAATATCTGTGCTAATACCCCAAAATAGATGATTTGAACCCAGCACTTCATTCTTAAACCTTTCTGGGGAAGATGAAGTATGACTTCTCTTCTTAGTTATTCATTTAGCGATTTTTCAATGCTCTTTGAAACGATTATTGGCTTTTAAATGCGCTAATTTTTTAGATCATTTGATTACGCACCTTTCATCTGGATTGGATCTCACACTATAGCCCACGGATTTTACGATGTGTAAAAAAAAAGTTTGAAAAATATTTGCTTAAAAAATAAACGGAGCTCCAAAGCGAAAATAATGACTAATGTGACCAGAGATACCATCTTTCACTCCGACACGTACAACAGGGAAAATGTCTCATATTTCCATGAAAGCGCTCACATAAAGGTTTTACAAACCATAGTACCGTAATGGACCTACCTCAAGTATTTCACTACATAAATTAGCTAATTTTAATTCGAATACAAAATCAGGCACTGAAATTTTTTCTCGTTTGAGCCTTTAGAAGAGCAATTTAATGCAAAAAAAAAACTTCTTAGGGAATGGGACCACATAAAATAAGAAGGTACCGTTCCACTGCACTCCTTCAAAGGGATATATCCGAATGGCAAGAATCTGCTGGTCGGAAATTGAGGTAGTGCCATCGCCAAAAACTCATAAGAGAATCCCCCTGAAAGCAAAGCGGATGCTACCTTTTTTTCCACCTCCGAAGCGCGCCTCGAAGAGAAGCACTAGGAAGCGTGTTCTGATTCAAGCGTACACACGACAAGCTGTTTTTTTTCCTCCCTCGCTCTTGCGAGGGAGACTGTAGGGAGGAGGGCAGTGGTAAGAGATAAGTTGAAAGCTTGCTGAGCAGGCGAGGAGGAAAAATCCACGGGTGGGTAGGTGACAGATGCAAGATTCCTCACTTCCGCATCACCACGCTGAGGAGGAAAAAATATTTTTGGACCCAAACGCTATTACTCGTTTAAACTTTTCATTTATATCATTATATTTTTTCATTCATGCTTGACATCAAAGCTACCTTCGAGGAGTACCTCCCGTAGAGTACAAGGAAATATGCCCCGTAATTAGAAGTGGTCACATACGCAATCGCTTTAGTCACATTAATTACAATTAATTTGGTGTATCAAACTATAATAAAATGTTATTAAAATGCATGTCAGTTCCTTTATCGCTACTACTATCGCAGCTACTTTTGTATTTTTAATGTATTACCTATTACTGTCATTATTCTAGTTTTTGCCTTTCATTTTTTACGACAAAGGTCCTTCTTTGAAGAGAATCCCCCACGTGCAGTACAGGAAAATGTCTCGCGATTAGAAGCGGTCCAATACGTGCGACGAGTTCAAGCAAGATATTTCTTTTTAATCATATATTCGCGTTACTAATCGCCTCACATGTATTCACAAGAGTGTGCATCACAATAGCAAGACAACTTTTCTAACACCATGGTTAACTGCTGATGAACAATTTTGAAACTGTTATTACTCAATAGAGACAATATAATTCAGGAAGAAAAAGATGTCAAAAAGAAAAAGTGCAGCAGATATGACTTACAGATTACAGTGATATGAAATCTTCTCAAAAAGAGATTTTAGGCTTTTAATTTTTGCTTAAACATGGTGGCATATTAACAGATGACAATGACCGCTAACTTATAGCGTTAATAGGAACGTGATTGATCAATAATTAGAAAAATTGAAAATTATTTTAAAGCATGTTAGTTAAGGAAAACGTTTAAATGAAACCATTACTAATAAAAGAGGTCCTTAACTTCTACTACCATGCTCACCAAACTTTCTAATGGGCATCATAAAATTGCACCAAAGTGCAAACAATTTTCAGCAAAATTGCTATCGCGCAATCCTTACAATAATTTGAGGCCCTTATCTCTTGCTGGTTCACGAGAATAGGCTGATGTTGTTACTGATTAGAGTATTTTCTCATGATAACGACAGGGGAGTGTTAACATCGGTCGAGGTTGTACCGAATAAAACTAAGAGGAATGAAGTCAACTTTTCCGAAGAGATATCGTGGAAAGGCGTATTCGTAAAATGATACACAAAGATATCGCACTCTCCACTTAATTTTCTTTTCACTAACTCTGCTACACGTGTTTCGATTGACTCAATAGCTCTCGCTAAAGAACCTGGGGCAGTCTAGCGCGAGAGGGAAGATAGATATCGGTGGAAGGGGTGAATGTAAATGACGGAGAGGAAAAAAGTAAGGAGAGAGAGTAAACGGCATGGTAACCAAACTACATATAGAAAAAAGTTCAAAAAAACGGTAGAGGGCAGGTAGTAGGAAGTCACCCGTCACTCGAATCGGGAGTGTTGATAGCATATACGAAGGGTTTGTCCATTGATAACCTGATGATGATCGCAAGCCAATCTAAACAAGTGTAATAGATGAAGTCTTCTCGGGTTCTCAGCCAGGTTAATTCTGTCGTGTAAGCCGATCTTCAAGGCCATGTAACTCTTTGAAAGTCCAATTCACACTGAACCGATACGACCGTTTACCGAGGACAACAATACGGCTCAGGTGTCGTCCCATAGTCTGTAGGTCTTTAGAAATTCTTCATGTTCTTCCCTTAGGTTTTTTACACAGCTGATTACAGGTCTCCGTGTATTGCTAAGATGAAATCCCGTGCCCCGATTGAAATTTTTGGGATTGAGGCAGATCTCTACGGCTTCCTAAATTATGCGGTCCCAGTAACGCTGTGCGTGGCAAAGAATTGTTGTATCTATACATCTAATAGCATTGTCTTCATTAATGCTGTGTTTTGCCACGGCCGACTTTTCTGGTTGCGCTAATCTAATGACAGAATTAACCAGACTGAGAACCCGAGAAGAATTCATAAATAGTGTTCACCAGGAGAAATTAAAATTGTAATAGAGATTGCGAAATAAAATGAAGTGATTAGGATGTTGTATTTGAGTATCAATTCCATAGGGTATAGCCTGAATTATCAATACGAGCGCGCTGCGCCCGCTCCCAGCGGGCTTCCCCCGCTCTTTTCAATGCAGGTCCACAGAGGGATAGGTGCGTTTCTAATTTTAAAATGCAGAAAAAAAGGCGGGGTCTTGTGTTCAAATTTAACTGGAATGCTCATGTGCAAATTGAGGTCAGAGGACCTCTTTAAACACAAAATTCGAAGTAATTACACTATCTTCGGTTAAACGCACATGATGACTCATACTTACGTATCAACAGGAGACTTTAATTTAAAGATAGCGAGATATTGTAGCAATTGAACAAATGTATCAGTTTGTGTACCGTTAACGCCAAGAATATTTACCGGTTTTTGTTTGTTTTTTGTTTTTTTTGTTTTTTTTTGTTTTTTTTTATTATTTAAAAACCAATTTTAGGAAACAATAGCAATATGTAGGAAGTAAGATATGCCGTCGCATGTTCTCTGAAACATTCTGTACATTTTGGTACCTCATTTGTAGAGTTTGGTTGCGTATAAGTCGAGAAAAAGGTATCTATACAGTAGAAATAATATAGAAGATATTAAATTAACCTTGAGCAAGTCCCACAAAGTCCCTAAAGTTAAAAAGCAACACACTGAGTGAAACGGATATAAATTCACGCGCTTGGGGAAGAGGACAAGGAAAGTTTCAGGGTTGTAGTGAATGCGCCAATGAAATGGACGCATTATGCAATGGAGTGTTTTTTTTTTCCTTTTTATTACGGACGAGGACATGTCGCCTGGCGGAGAAAGTGGTGACTGGTGCGAATGGAAAGCGCCCCCGAGGCTATTTGGACCTTTTTACGACGAGCGGCGGCCGGGCTTCAAAAGAACTCGAATTCGACGAGTGTGCGGAAAAACCAGACTTCATCCATCTGGTCGCTAACGCGTGAAATTTACGCCTGCATTAAATTTGCATAACTCATTACTCGGCTCCAAAATTCTTGGGCACTTTCTGGAAGAGCTGTTGTTTTGGTCCGTGGGAAATGTTTGGGCGAAAAAAATAATCAAACACCAAGGTCCAGAAAAATCAAATTCGGAGAAACTTTCACAGCTCTTTGCAGACATTTTCCAAAGGCCGCTGTACACGCCGAATGATTTCATTCGCATGATCATTCAGCATGATCATGTGCATGATCATTCACCGTGTATAACGGAACAATTCGCGAATGAACCTTCATGCGCATGACCATTCAGTGGAAATTAGAACATGTTCTATTTTGCTAGCATGATCCTGCGAATGATTTCTCTTATTGGAAAATTTGGATTTCTCTAATTGGGAATTTCTCTTATTTCTCTTATTCTCTTATTTCTGATCCTCTTATTGGAAATTTTCAATTAATATCCACACCAAGGCAAGGAGTACACGATTTAAATTTTTATCTGAGTAAATCTAAAAGCATTTTTACGTACAACGGTTCTCCTCATCTTATATAATTTTCTCGCATATAGAAAAGGGAATATTCGTGTGGACAGTTGTAATTACTATTTTTTAAATAATTTAGTGCAAACAAGGTGAGAAGTATAAAGGTATATTTACAAAAACTATTCCCGCATCTGAAAAAAAGTTACATCAATAATTCTGCAACTCCTACCATTCCATTATTAATTCTACTCTTTTTTAACAGATTTATTGTGTTCAGATGTATAACATTATTTTATAGCTTTCCCTGTCAAATGGCGAAACAGAAACTTATTTTGAAAGGCGGTCAAATGTGACTAGAATCAATGCTTATATTCCCATTGAGAGAGTTGACAACTAAGCCTTCAATGCTACGAATGAGAGTTCAATGCTAGTACTATATTGAGTTTTTTTGTCCTTAACAATCTTCAGCTGAATAGTTGAGGGGAAGTTCAACGCTGCTTTTGCATTTTCCAGTGCATAACGATGGACTAACTCCAGTAAATACCGAAAATCATTCTCCTTATACTTCACCACAATGCGAAAGTCTCTAGAAGGAAACCTCAGCATTTTTCTAATCATTTTAATTGTAATTGCGATAAAGATGATAATTAAGACAGGCCACCCGAATTAACGGAACGGAAATGATACATTTTCACGACAAAAATTCATTGAAATTAAATTCCAAATGAATTATTGCCTTTACTATTACCTGCGTTGATCACGCCACTATCCTCAAATCCAATTACTTGTTCTACAGAAGTCAATTGAGCTTAACTTATTATTTTCGAACAACAGAGGGTTTAGCTAGGGTATGATGTTCAAAGGTTGTGGCTGACTTGAGACCCACGTTTCCGTATGTTAAGTTATTTTCTATAACAGGCCATTCCTCTTCTTGTGGTTCAATTTTTCGCCCAGAATGTATTCTTTGGCCAATTTATTAATGGTATAGGATTAAAAGTTGAAAACCCAATACCATTTCGATCGATTAGCTCCATTCAATAACATTGAGGGATAACTATATCATCCACCAAGTACCTAATTTATTCTCATACGAAAACTGTATTCGATTTCAATAGGAAGAAGCAAGTACAACCGTTTCAATTATTGAAATGCCAAATTTATAATATCAATAAAAATCTAAGAGGGCTGGAATTTAAGTATTAAAAGATGAATGGTTGCAAGTATGAGCTCGAATTGAATCATTCATAAATTAAAATTTTCGGGATGTAATTTCACGTATACAAATCCACAAAAATTCGCTACTGAATCAATATTACTCACTATCAAAACTAAACTTAGTTTATACTTCACACTGCAGAAGAGCGATATTTTTCATGTTTAATTACTCTAATTGACTGATTAAACGTTTAAATTATTTTTTATGAATTTGACAACCTTCACGATGCCTCTAGAGGACGTAGCTCGTTGCCATTGGTTACAACATTGCGAAGAAACTACATTTATTCAAAATGTATGTATCTGAAAATATTTATAGCATGATATAATTTTAAATCCACCATTTCGGTAGCAATTTTAATCAAGTTTCTGGCAAAAAAACTATATTTGGGAGACATTAACCAGATTTCTTTGATTTCGAGATGAAATGTTTAGATAAATACACCCGGATGAATTACTCCAACTTTCACGCGCTCAATAGATTCTATGGAGCCCAGAACGAATCAGTGCTTGTTCGTTGCTCGGCGTGAAATAAGGAATTCATGGGGCGGAATAAGGTATGCCAGCGAAACGATAAGATGACTACGGAAGAGAAGGGGGAAAAAATTCTGGGAAGGGATTGGAATGAAAGGATTGGGGTCTTGGGAGTCCTGCGAACGTGACGACACTCCAAAAATATCCGATATGGAACGTGAAGACTTGAGATCAATCCAACAGAGAATCCGAGAAGAGGAGGCCCCTGGGGTTATATAATCGCAGCACGGTGGAACTACTGCCCAGATCCATTCCAAAGGAATTACCAGAGGGCGGCGACCGAAATTAGACGCATTAACTGAATAAAGGCACATAAATGAGAACTAACCAAGCCCCTCAGGGTCCATCTTTTACGCTCTGTTCGGCACGATCTATCTCGCGAAGCTTCATCCACTAATAACCCTCAATTTTGATGTGTTTGTTGCAATCTACGAATTGCGAGTTTATTATGGTGAGTGATGTGAGTGTATACCAATTGATGTCTCAATGACCAAGATATGAAAGTAATAAACATGAGAAAAGTCATGAAGAACGCAAAAAAGCTAAAAATATAAAGCAGCATTTTAAAAATAATGAATGACCAATAAAATTGAGCTTAAGTAAATGAACTTTCGACATTATGTATACCCAGAATAATATCGTAAAATTAGTCAATTTATATTTATTATATTGATATATATTGGATGATTTATTTTATCCGTGGGACCCGAAAGCAGCACTAAAATAACTTTAAGAATGACAATAAAATTTAGTGACGCTTAATACCACGTTGTTCTAATTGAATGAGTAATAATAAGACACTAATTTCGTGATGCCATGTAAGTTTTACCCTCACATTTAACTTTTTATGAACTGCTGATTGATTGATCGAAAATATGGTGGATATTGATAGCGATTTTCCCTGCCAATTTACAAATATAATCCCATAAAATCACTTTGAATCACTAAGGATGACTTATTTTTCAACACTTATGCTGGTTAAAAACTTCTATCAGTAGAAATTAATTGAAATCATGTTGTTATAGAGTTGAAACCAATCCGAGAAAAAGAGTTTGTTTTGAAAATAACAAAACCTAAGTACTGAATTGTTGAGGCCTTTACCTTGTAGAATTCCATTATATGGTTGGAAGAAAATTACTTTGCTTTTCTACAAAACACACTCTTTATTGCCGACTAGTTTCGATACACTGTACCATTTTCAAGACAAATGATACACATAAGATTTTGCCGTGATATATACTCTGTGGTCGGGTGATTCACCAATTCACCAATCACCCGACCACAGAGTATATATCACGGCAAAATCTTATGTGTATCACTTGTCTTGAAAATGGTACAGTGTACCGAAACTAGTCGGCAATAAAGTGTGTGTTTTGTAGAAAATCGAAGTAATTTTCTTCCAACCATAAACCCTAGGTATTTGATCAGCGTGAAAAGCCTAAAAAATCTGGATAGTGTCGTTTAAGGAAAGAATAAATGAGCTTGCTATGGCACGCAAATAATATTATCGTAAACGTCAAAACTGGGCAACTCTATCGTTTGATGGGCTCACAAACGATATAGTTGCCCAGTTTTCTGGGCTCACAAACTCTGTCACCAAGGGCTCACAAAAACAACTAACAAAAGAGATGCAGAAAGTGACAGACTGACCTTTTCACTTCCATGCTTAGGGTCCATACAGACTCCATTTGTCTCACGTGCGAAGGTCCACCTATGACCTCAGCCCGCCTTAGCTGCCATCACTCGCAGAAAAGCCGCTTTCAAGGACGAAGCAACGCGACGCCATGTCATTTATCTCAGTCTGCAAGGGGTGAGAGTTTTGGCAACCCCTGGAAAAGATATGAGATTCGTTCCCGAGATCTGACTGACAATAAGTCCATATCTCGGAGGAAATGGAATAATATTAGAATAATGGAAAAGGGATATTACAACCGAGGCATTGCGGAAACCGTAGCATGTAGTGGAATTTGCATGAATAAAACGCAAGTAATGAATTGTAAACGCTACTTCCGGTGCACTTACTGGATATATACACTTAATGAAAAGAGTTTATCATTTACAAAATACTTTTAGATGGTAACAACCAACCGTGGTTTTGACCGATTTTTTGGTACATGCAACAGTAATGTCTGTTCTTTCAATATAAAATATGTAGAATGTACAAAACTAAATAATGCAAACGCTCAACGAAATAATACCCACGTATTAGAGGAGTATTTTTTCTCTTGGTTTCTCTTCGCCATGCTGTAATAGCAGCGAATGACCAAACAGTTTGATATGATTACTAACTTCTTTCATTTCATCAACATAATAATGCTACTCTAAGTTTTACTGCGTTTATTTTAATTATAGTTTTTCAGTGCGTTAAGTTCTCGGGACTCCTACCACGTCAAAAGCAGTAATACTACCTGAGTTTTGATGTCCAACTCCGTCATCGTCGACAGGTTGTCTGATTATCAGCTCTGAAGACGAGTCGGGCATGGACACGTTGTGAGCATTCTAGCCCATGACCTGGCGGCAGTCCCGAGAGATTTTCAACAGAAAATTCCCATCAATTCAGTGGAAAGGCACCGAAAACCTTTAACTTTTTCTATTTTCAATATTAAATGCATTTCCATACAGTTTACAATACTCTCAAAATTTTTGGCAAAACTCAATAGAAATATTTCCTGTTTCATTTTTGCATTATGAATTTCCCAGTACAACCAAGAACGGATATTTTTTAAAAATCTTTAATTTATGGAAAAATATAATTAATTCAACCGATTCAGGTGCGATATAATGGAAGTTCGACATATTGAAATGAAAGGTAGTTGCACTTTCCAACAATTACTTTAGTGCGTACGACGCGATTCGTCTCACAGAGTACATCTGGTACAGCATTAATTGAGTCCTTGCCTTAGTCTATTAAAAATACAGGTCACGTGTCTCATAAGGTCATTTCAACGAGGTTAGACCGGTAAACTAGTGAGATGGGTCCTCAGTCACTCTATTCATGGATATTAAATTTTAAATTTTTACAAAACTCTTAACTATTAAGAAATTTTTTTTTAATAAATTTGAAAGCAAAAAATCGAGTTTTATAGCGGTGTAATTAATTGAGTCCTCCTTCTACGCGGTTTTCCGTATTTTCTCAGTTATCTATTTTCTCACTCTCTCCTCACTGAATTGCTTCCCACCCCTTTCTCAAATGTATAAACGTGATTTTCTCATGTACAACAATGACTTGTACTAGATGATCTCTGATGCTGACTCTCATGAGAAAGTGAGTTAAAATTTTATTTCTTTGGGTCCCGGGACATGATGGAATAGCCGGGAATGAGTAAGGAGGTGCTTTGGACAAGGAAGCTCTGAGTGACGAAGAGTATGCGTCGACGCTAGTTCCCTACGAGGACCTGAGAGCCTCACTCAGAAATGCTGTACTGGAACAGTGGAGAAAGTTGTAGAGGACTCATAATAATAACAAACTCCGTGGCATCAGGGCGTAGCAGCAGCGAGGCCCTCCTCTTCCCGGATCAATCGGAGAGAGGAGGTAGAAATCACACGGCTGAGGACAGGGCAGTGCCCTCTGACTCATGTGTATCTCTTTAGTGAAGATAAGGAGCCTCCCCAATGCGATGATTGTAGATGCACGTTAAGTATCCGACATATCCTCATAGAATGTGATAAGTACCTCGACGCGCGGAGACAGATTAAATCTAGGGGGAGGCCTAGAATTCCTTCTAGGAGACCACCCTACGAATTTAAATAATACCCTTCGGTTCCTCAAGAAAATACGTATTTTTAATAAAATTTGATTTTACTCACCCATTCTACGAAGTAAAAATGTACCGCGGCTATATTTTTATTCTATTTCCATCTAAATATCGGAATTAAATGATATATTAGTGGTGCGAAATGACCTAACCGTAGACGCACCCTAAATCACAACACTACAACTACTACTACTAATACTACCACTAGATTAACTCTCTATGAGCCTTAACGCTTCATACGTAAATATGTAATTCAATTATTTTGAAAAATTCAGTTAACTTTTATTTCTAAAAAGAATAATTTAAGACGCAACGATCATAAATCTAAGCACCATGGCAATGATCAAATTATAGGTCACTACAAAGCATTTGTATACGAAAAAATAACAACCCTTGGTCGTAAAACCGGATTTCAACACCCGTTTTTCCACCCCCGAATCAGGAATCAAAATCACATTAAGACCACAATGTGATGGTGCAGGGTGCAGTGGCTTTCCTTAACTAGCGCCATTAGAGAAACAGTTCAAATTTGAATCCATGCCCCGTCTTCAATGCAACATTACCAACAGAATTTTCATTTCGTTTTATAATGAAAAGCTAGGAATTCTATGATAACTCCGCATTACGACTCTTCAAATTAAACCATAAGTACAATGATCGACGACTAATTTTCCAGGACTTTCATTTTACGGGAAAAGGCTCTCATTTACAATTCCTCCACCATTACCAAGAATCGCGCAAGGCCTCAGAGACTTCTCTGAAAATACAGTCGTGAGGCATTTTACATCTTCAGCACTAATTTTCGCTTCATGTCCTTTGCTCCAATAGAGGGAGAGGGGTGTTGCCATTATCCCTTAAAGTTTGACCTCAAGTGAAAATCCACATTTTGGAAAATATCTCCATACTTTCAACGGCAATTTCACTTTGATCTGCACGACATTTACGCCTCTTTCTCTCAACCACTGCTCTTTATACCTCCCGCAATTTCCAAGCTCGAGATGAGTTTTCCCAACTCTTATTCCCTAGGCTCGTCGGTATGGCTGTAAAATAACCCAGCTTCTGAGGTTTGCTTGCCACCCCGACAGGCTGGATTCTAAGCGTTTCTTTCCATGCCTATTACTCTTTCTCCCTTCCGTTTTTCAACCTTTCCTACTTCCTCTAAGTCTGCACCAGACAATTTTGCTTATGCTCAACGAGTGCCCAGGGTCTGAGACGTCGCGTGGTGGAGAGCGTTTTTCCGTTGCTCAAGGCAAATATTTTTTCCCTTTTCCTCTTAGTCTTATAATAGTCAAAATTCGTAGAGGATACATTAACATACCAACCAAAAGTTTTAATTAACACTAGGTTTGAACTTTGGCTTAGTCTATTAAAAATATAGGTCACGTTTCTCATAAGGTCATTTCAACGAGGTTAGACCGGTAAACTAGTGAGATGGGATCTCAGTCACTCTCTTCATGGATATTAATTATTTTTTAATTCTTAAATATTAAGAAAAATTATTTTGATAAAAATAAATTTGAAAGCAAAAAATCGAGTTTTATAGCGGTGTAACTACACAGTGCTAGAGTGCTAGAGTGCACAAAGATGCCGAATAAAATAATTCTAAAAATGTGGTATAAGAATAGCTGACATGATATCATATCTGTACCTTCACTAAAACAGTGCCAACATTTCTGCACTCCAATATGCAAATACCATTACCGTTGTAATTCTAATACACTTGTATGTCGGTGAAATTATATATTTATATTGAGGGGAACTTAATACAAGTTCTCATTATGACAGAAAATCTTACAAATTTCATTCCCCACTTACTAGTTTGATTAATTCCGTTATATCTTGGAAGACTTCTTCATCATCTTCATCTTCATGGTATGATGTAGGGATGTAAACCTGCACCACTATAGTAGCTTGGGTTTGGTTTCTATTTTCACCATAACTACACTTTCATTAAACAGCAGGTAGCTTTTCCCACGCATCCCGGTGCTGTTGCTGAGAATTATACCTACTACGGCAATACCTTTTAGCAACCCTGTGCGTATCATTCTGTGGATTTCACTCAAAAAGTCTCCTTCTCACCTCTAACGTTCCATGTTTCTATCCTTAATGCTCTACCACATTTGACCGATGTACCCCCTCGAGTAGTCCTCGCCTGGAGATCCCAATGGAGAACTAGTTTACCTCCGGAATTTTTACTCAAGTGAATTCCATAATCTCATGATATAAATGTGAGTGGAGTGGTTACGACTCCTTGGGATAATATATACTCCTTGGGAATATAGTGGTCTCCCCTTGCCTTCCACATCGCAATACTACAGCCGTGTAAGTATATTTTACTACGCACGTAGGGAAATTTGTGTCGCTATTCCGGCCATGATGGTCTCCAACTTCACACGTATGAAGATGAGCTGATACACTCCATCCCGGGTGATGAGAGGCATAATTGTTGGCGATCTCCTGTCGCCGAGCCTTGGTGTCTCCACAGGTTTCGGTATCATTTAAATAATCGTTATCTGAGGATAGACCAATGTCATCATAACGCTGTCGTTTCCCTTTCAGAACAGCTATTTCGACGAGTTGACTCACTTATCTTGCAGTTAATCTCTATATCTAGAGGTCGACGCACTCAGTGGCTTTAAGCTCTGTCGTGAGATTTTACCAGCATACATATGATTAAAAACTCAAAATTATGTCAAATACATGATTCCAATATTAATGTATATAAAACTACTACTCGTACACCATTTTTCGACGCAATATCAACGTTGAAAGCATAATAAAAGCATCATCAATTGGAGTAGATATTAATAATAGATTACCACAATAAAACACCATTATCAATACAGAAAAATCAACACAGCAACATATTTCATGACATTTCCGTTATCAGGCAATTTTCTTTGAACTGCTGGTTAAGACGAACCATTCAAAACGATACTTCAAAGTTCGTGCTCCATGCATGAAAAATCGTGAACCCGTAAGATTTTAAAACGCGAGAACCATTGACTTTTGCGGGGGATAATTACTGTGAGACCATACAATTGAGGGGTTCTTGACCTCAAGGAGGAAACGCGGAGACGAACCGTCTATGAAGCACGAGAAGAAAAGAGAAGCGAAATTCAAAGAGCTTGTATATTCGCAGAATCGTCGAAGGGGAGTGGTCTGGCATGAAAGCAAGGCAAGGCAGAAAGACTCGAGCGAAAAAGGAAGCAAAAGACAATTGAAGAGGCTGGATAGTTCCCTCGTGAGGAGGCAAAAATCCAACTCCGGTTTGCATTCGACGAGAGGGGATGAGAAGCGAAATCATTGGGAGGAAACCAGCGACTCGAGGGCCAATTGGCGTATTCAACTTCATTGTCTGCACCGGAAGCGGAAGTGCGGTTTGAAAGACTTAGGTGAGGAAGATGGATAAAAAATATGGAGAAAAAATAACATAAAAGTAAAATAATTCCTCTTTAAACGTAGTTCGAAGATGAGTTTCCACGAATATAGAAGTGCACCCGTCCGGCAATGTGCTAATTATTACATTGAATAGATATGGAGGAAGAGAGGAAGGCATAAGTCATGAACCATTTTATTGTGCTAGGTACATTTTTACAAACCTATTTCCGGTGTTTTGTCTTTGACCTGCAAATGCTCATAATTAACATAAAGGTATATGGGAGACAGTAATGGTTGCATAATTTTTCATATCAACATGGACGATTTAACTATCAGCTACAAGTCCACTCAGTTGACTGAACTATGACTACAATTATTACAAGAGGCATAAAGTTGTATATATAAAAACCAGATGACAATTAACCTGAAAGAGGAGTGGGTATCAATAAGAGACATTTCCGCGAAACGTTTGTTCTGTACATTTAAAGCGATGCGACGGTTTTTTTTCTGTCTGGAGAGAGGGTATTATATACCAACAATTCCAATCGAAAATAATTGGAATTAAATAATTTAAGTTATAAAAGTACAACAGTGGACATCAGATAAATTTAAATAGCAATACTAATTCGATACGTAATTAATAGTGCTAGTTAAGATCCGATTAAGTATGATTAAATATAGTTAGAAATCCTTGTTGATCTAGTGGGAAGTTAATTGCTTTAATTACTCAAAAGATCTTTTATAAAGAAGAGCATAAACGCCGACATTGTCACCCAATAAAATATTTCGACTAAACGAGAATTTATTCCCAGGAATAAATGGCTTCGGCGTCACAAACCATAGAATTGGTTTATCGCACAATACTCCCATTTTTGAAAGACACTCTGGAAAAGGTGAGGATTAAATATTAACTTCGTCATTAGTTCATGCTGAGCATAAAAATATTTTAAAAATACAGTTATCCCTGAGAACTCAGATCACAAATAATTTCACCATCCCAACGGAATAAAATGGAGCGTGCGTTAAGACAAAAACCACAAACCGTTAAGACAAGCGTGAAGTTTGGTCACATTATTCATAAAATAATAAGACCAAACTTCAGGCTTGACTTCGTGGCAGGTGCTTCTTCGTATCAGGCATAAAAATTGATTTTTTTTAAATAGTCAGATACAAGGAGTCGTTCCTCGACAGTAGGCTGTTACAAGTCTTAGCTTGAATGTGAAAACCTTTATTCACCTAAACTACGGAATTTTTCTTGAGTTAAGGCCGGAGCTTTCATGATTGCTTTTCTAAATTTTCCTGAACCTGTGCTGGAGCCATATGTTTGCTAAATGGACATTCGATTTCGCCTGCGGAAGAGCACTAGCCGCGATAAAACCGCAGTCCTAAGCTGCAAAATAAAATGAGAATGTGCTAGTCGGGAGAAAATAGCTTTTTTACACATATGATGTCCGGAGAAGGGGAGGGTGGAGTTTCGGAACTCCAACACATGAGAAACGAATGAAACAATTAACTGTTCTGTACTGTTTTTTAATACTACTAAGCATTCATTTCATCTCACAGTCACATCAGAGGCAAATATTTTCAGAAAAATAAAGACGAAGTAATCGTGCCATATTAATTTAATCAGCGTGAAGTTTAAAACTGTGCTTATGAAAAATAAAAATTATTTTCGGTGGAAGTACCTGACTTTATTAATGTCTCTCATGAGATGTATATTCAAACAGTAACTAACAATGCAAAATATATACATACGTTTTTTTTCTTACGTATTCAGTACCGCTTAAGCTTATTATAGCAAATGTATACATACACCAAAATTACTCTTCGTGGTATGGAAAGCAAAAAAACTGCATATTTAGAAATAGAATAGGTTGGTACAGAGGCTGCCGTGGTGATGGATTTGATAATAGTTTTTCGGATTAGTTCCGCATAGACTCATTATTAGTGGACAACAGTTTCAGGCCCATTTGGAGCCGAAAACGGGAGCTGGAACGCTGTCGTCCATCAAAAATGAATCGACGCGGCATTAACCCGAAAAACGATCATCAAAGAAATATTTTGATGCATTTCAGTTATTGTGAGGATAAATATTGTTTACGATTTAATTCGAGGTTTTTTTAGAAAGCATTCACATTTTCTAAAAATTCTAAGTACATCATTAACATCACCAAATACTTACAGTACATTTGCAAATAATTTTGAATACATACTGTCATATGTATTTATAGATTTGTAAAGTAGCCGAAAAATGTATGTGCCAAATAACCATACAATGGCATACGATTTGAGAGAAAATTTCTCTCTAATTCACAGCGCATTTATTACGATCGACCACACAAAATCTGCCCATTAAAGCCCTTCGAATCACTGCTCCGGAAAAAAGCCATTTCACTTACATAGCAATCGGAGGGCTGAAAAAAACGAACCCCACTTAACGAAGGATTGACTTCTGTCCATTAGAGTGAAACGGTTGCCACTTACTAAGCGGGGATGGGCAGAAACAAAAGAGAAGCGAATTCATCAAATGGAGAGAGAGGTTTGTCATGGTTCGGTAGTGGTTAGTTCTTCCTGGGATCAGAATACTCCCTTTTCCACTTCACCGCAAACCACTTAAATACATTTTCTTCACCGAAGCGAACTTTTTACGCCAGATTATCTTACAAAGAATCGATAAACTTTAGCTCCAAATCAGAATTTCTCCACCTATGATCACAGCGTGTGGTAATCGCGCTTTATTTCCGATTCTAAGCACCCCTAAAAACACTTCTCCTTTTTCAAAAATGCGGTCAAGATTATAAAAGATAAGACAATATGTCATCCTTAATGTTCAATACTTACAATTATTTAACAAAAGCCATTCGTAAAATGCAAATAATGTCGTTCTTGAGTCGGTTGTTTTTAAATGTCTTATTGATCCAAAGACAATGAAAATTCAGCAAGTTTGACAGTTTAACCTCTTAAGTATATCTTTCATATTAGTAATGCCAACAGCAAGTATAACATAGATCACGGTAGCATTTAAGTGATATCTTACTCAGTCTCCCGTATGGTACAAATAGAAGGAATTCTGAGGGGATCTTAGTTCGATTCCCAGTCAACTAGAACAATTTCTCCGCAGTTAATTCATGTTTCGTTTTTTCTTTACCTGATATAGGGTGATTGAAAAAATATCTAGTGATAAGTATACAACCCACAGTTTTGGCCGAGTACATTCTGCAAAAAAAGACAGAAAAAGGACGGAAGCAACAGATATATTCAAATGAACTGGTGCCACCGACGTTGTAAAAACTATAAATATTTAATGCGGAAAAAGGACATTGGAGCATAAATAAAAAATCCAGAGCAAAAATATCCTATGATAAAAATTAACAGCATATCTAAAGATAGGAAACACCCGGCTATTTAGAACGTTTCACCGTTTCTAAAGACTTGAATCAATCGAAAGAGAAATTTCGCTCAGCCGCACAGTGGGCTGAAATCGAAAAAAGCTGGACAAAACCTCGAAAATGGTTTTTTTGAGTATGGAAGTTGAAACTTTGCACAGTTGTTGCCAACACATTAGTGCATTTTTTGACACAAAATGTTTTTCTTAGGCTAATTTTTTATATTTAATACATAGCCTCAAAGTTGAACAAATTTGGCGCAAATTGCCCGCTTTGAATTTTTTTCGAAATTCAGCATGTTTAAACTAATGTCACACCTTTAGTAGTAATTCAATAGCAACAAAAATTTATAAAATTGTTAAACGGTTTGTTATCATCGATTACCATCAACTTTCACGACTTAGTTGCTGTATTTGTGACCAATACGATACAAAATGGCGGACCCTGTTTTTCGTCGAATTTTTGTGTTTATGTAGGATTTTAAAAAAAGGATCACCGAGTTACCTCGAGATATTTACACCACATATACAACAAAGTATATAGATTATGATAATCGGAAGTACAGCTGCGACCACCTGCGACGCCGAAATTAAGATCGATTTTTTGAACGTGCGGCACCGCCCGGAGCTGGCTGCTGGCCACGGGAATTGCCGTACTCGACGGATGTTGGATAGTGAATCATTTTAAGCAAATTTTTTGTATAAAAGCTATGATATATTATTACTACATTTATTTTCCTTTTGTTGTAACCTGATTTCTTTACTGTCTTGTAATATTTATCGTCGATGCAGTACAAAATGGCGGACGCTAATTTCAGTAACATTTTTGCCCGTGTGTGGCTGTATAAAAAGGAGGACACCGAGTTGCTCTCAGATATTTACATCGTAATTGCATCAAGCCTTTTAGAGTCTTCATCCACAGAAATAATCTGCGACCGTTCGCAACAAACTAAATAAAATCGATGTTTTTACTGTGCCGCGCAGACCGCGGCTACTCCCTGGGCGCATGGAATGTCGTGACGCAGCGAAGCGCTATGAAGTCTTTGCTGTGGATATGTTTTATTCCAACATAATTATTACTATTCCATTTCAAGTTGGTATGTTGTCACTTTAGGTAAATGAATTCATTCCTCTATCCATTTTTACTGACTAGCGACTATTTACCAAATTCCCGAATGCAAACTAGCTGACTTGAAACTCTGACAATTCCGCTCGTGCATTTTACCACTTGGATGGGTAAAACGGCTCTATTAGCCTGCTTCTAACCTCAAAGACAAAATAGATTTTACAACCAGCCGACCAGCCCGCAGCCTGTTGGTATTTGCCCGTCCACCCCATTCGGTAGTCGTGAAAAGGGTCTTTTTATGACCCCACGTTGCACGTGTGCGGTCCCTTTTACCTTTTTCGGAAACTCCGTTTCCAGAAAGAAATGCATATATGAATTTAGTTTTGAATATACAGTGAAAGAGGTTAGTTTTACTGTGGTGATTTTGGATGCACTCGAATACACACGCTTTGGATATTGAGAACTCCGGGGAATCTCATCGGTTTTCTGCTTTAACTGCATTGGCGGTGTCACTCATTCTTTCACCAGGCATCTATCATCCAAATGGTAAGAGATTTTCATTTGTAGTTCTTTATATTTGCCTCGTGCCAGAAGCAATTTCCTTTTTTTTATTTACCATTAACGCCTCTAGAATTGACACTTTCTTTAATTGTCATGTATGTTACTTGTTATTGGTAACTCGTTCGCCTGAAATAGAACCAGTGTTGAATTGAACAACAAATTTGGAGCAATTATAGAAATGTCTGGTCTCGAGGTAACTCGTGTATTGCTTCATAAAAAAGTTGTCAAATCCGGATGTAAATCCTTTGCGGAGAGATATGAATTTTTAATGTAATATCTGACGAAACAATTTCACGTGCAAGGTAATATTGAAGCTACGAAGGGCCTTAGTGACTCTCTTAAACGATATTTTTTGATTCGCTACCAAAGGAAATGGGAAGCCTGCAGTAGAAACAATGAAAGATTTTTGAGGAGAAATATTAAGTGGCTGAAAGCACCTATGTATGTACCAGAAAACGTTCTAGAATTGACCAGAGCTTCTAATTCTTCGGGTTAGTATATGCGATTAATAAGTGACCTGAGTTGTTGCATTATCTCAATGGATTTAAGGGCGATTTTTTACTCATTTTGATCCCATTATAATCTGGTGGACGCCCGGAAAAAAAATTGAAAAAGTTAGCGAAAGAACTAAGAGGAGGAAGACTGAAAGTCTTAGATCTTCTCACTCGGCGGCAACTTTATCATTCGCAGCATCGATGACATTAAGAGAGGAAGGAGATGAGCCGGCCTCCAAATTAGTGAAGGAAATTACAACGACCACTCCAACCAGAGCAAGGAGAGTCCTAGCTAAATGGAAGACACCCATCTCAGGTTCCTCCATGATGTCAGAAGACGAGGCTCATTCTGTTATCATATCGATACAACTAACAAAAAACCAGTACAAGGGTCTTCGGAAAATAGCTGAAAGCCATGGTCATAAATTATACCCGAACTATGAAAGAGTGAGGTTTGCTAAAAATGCTGCGTACCCGGATGGAATAGAGATTATAAAAATACCGTGCGAAGTCAATCTACAAAGTCTCCTCTCGCACACTGCCTCACGGATTCTAGCTTGCGTGGCAACTGTTCCTGATGCTAGAAGTGAATTGAAGTGCACTCTGATTTGTAAATATGGTTTCGACGGCAGATCTGGGCATTCACAGAATGAGCAAGTTTGGCAACAAGAGCCTTGGTCGGAGGAATATTTGTTTATGAGTTCTATGGTGCCCCCGACTGTTCATAAGGTCCTAATACACGGAGTAAGTATAGCTTCAGAGATGATTCTTCCTCTAAGGCAATTATCTGAAGAAGCAATTGAAGCACGCAATAAAGGTAGCAGAAAATATCGAGAAAGCTTTAGCAGGAAGCACTCAAGAATATCTACCAACAATGACTTATTTCGCCGGCTCCTCCTGACCTCGGATCCAGTAATATCAAACGCCGCACCCCTAATTACGAAGAAATCCCGAAGAATGCCGATAGAAGTGAGGAATTTACTCTTACTAAATGACGATGACCCAGAAATCCTGCAGCCTGGAAGTGAAAGCGACAGTTCTTCAACCGACTCGGAGTGATGTTATTACATGTACTTACATAGGGTAAGTTCAACAGTTATTTAGATATTCATTGATAACCTTTTATCGAAATGGAAGGACTGAGAAAGAAGCCTAAAAGCCTTCATAGTTAATAATAACATTAAATACATCCTCAGCAAAGGCTTAGCATTCATAGCGCTTTATAATGTACGCTGCGTCACGACATTCCATGCGCCCAGGGAGCAGCCGCGGTCTGCGCGGCACGGTAAAAACATCGATTTTATTTAGTTTGTTGCGAACGGTCGCAGATTATTTCTGTGGATGAAGACTCTAAAAGGCTTGATGCAATTACGATGTAAATATCTGAGAGCAACTCGGTGTCCTCCTTTTTATACAGCCACACACGGGCAAAAATGTTACTGAAATTAGCGTCCGCCATTTTGTACTGCATCGACGATAAATATTACAAGACAGTAAAGAAATCAGGTTACAACAAAAGGAAAATAAATGTAGTAATAATATATCATAGCTTTTATACAAAAAATTTGCTTAAAATGATTCACTATCCAACATCCGTCGAGTACGGCAATTCCCGTGGCCAGCAGCCAGCTCCGGGCGGTGCCGCACGTTCAAAAAATCGATCTTAATTTCGGCGTCGCAGGTGGTCGCAGCTGTACTTCCGATTATCATAATCTATATACTTTGTTGTATATGTGGTGTAAATATCTCGAGGTAACTCGGTGATCCTTTTTTTAAAATCCTACATAAACACAAAAATTCGACGAAAAACAGGGTCCGCCATTTTGTATCGTATTGGTCACAAATACAGCAACTAAGTCGTGAAAGTTGATGGTAATCGATGATAACAAACCGTTTAACAATTTTATAAATTTTTGTTGCTATTGAATTACTACTAAAGGTGTGACATTAGTTTAAACATGCTGAATTTCGAAAAAAATTCAAAGCGGGCAATTTGCGCCAAATTTGTTCAACTTTGAGGCTATGTATTAAATATAAAAAATTAGCCTAAGAAAAACATTTTGTGTCAAAAAATGCACTAATGTGTTGGCAACAACTGTGCAAAGTTTCAACTTCCATACTCAAAAAAACCATTTTCGAGGTTTTGTCCAGCTTTTTTCGATTTCAGCCCACTGTGAGCCGTCTACCTATTAACTCGTGTCTATGGTCACAGCCTATCATATTGATATTGATAGGAGAAGTAAAGCAGATTCCATCTCGTCTTTGAGTGGAGGGTTATAGGGGACATCACGACGATGGGGAAAGAGGATTGATTGATTGGTAGGAGAAGGTCATTGCCGGAACCGCGCGAATAGCATATGGTGGGGGAGTGAAGAAGATTGAGTTTTTCAGGCGGACGGTCCAAGATACGAAGGAGGAAGATTAATAACGAGGCGGAAGGGAAGGAACCGAGTGTAAAAATAAGGATGTGAGCGGAGATTAAAAATCCCAACTACGACCTTCATCTCATCCTTATAACCCAGGCGGCTTCCCCATTGGTTTCCTGAAGGCAATAATATGATAGTTAGCGATAAGTAATGCAAAGCTGACGAGATTTTCCTGCCACAACCAGCCCGCTCACCTTTTTAGAACTCATTGATTGAGCTAGATTTTGAAAAATTATAAACTACGTGCATCCACGCAATACCCTGCGAGTTGTTTCGATGGTGTTTAACAGTGAGGGAGTATACACCAACATACAGCATTCAATAGTCTTCGTAGTCGTCTAAAAAGAATAGACCCTGACACATTCTAACAGACGGTGTGAGCTCTCACCGATCATGCATTGTTCCATGAAATTTCACCAGCACAATGCTAAAAATACATATAACTAAGAGGGTAAATATCCAAGCAGTTGCATAGAACTATTTAAATGTCGTAAAATGAAAACAAGGGCCAAAAAACCCAAAAATAGAAAAGGTAAAAAAAAGAGAGAAAAAAGCATGCATTTGGTCGGCCTAGTCGGCGCAGCGATTGATTGAACATCTGTTACTATCTGATAGTCCTCGACGACAGCTCAAATCTCTCTGCACTGCAGTCTATATCTTTTATCTTCTCCTAGAGATCTCCTCCACCACAATACGACGGTAATTGAAGTAAGCTATACTTTTCATAGCTGTCATGGAAAAGTAACAATTGGCAATGCCAAAATGAAACCTGAGATGCAGACATAAGAGGTCATCGAAGATTTTTGGATTAACCCTTTGTTGTCCATTTTTTCAATTCAAATTATCTGGTCCAAATTAATTTTCAGAAATAAAGAATAATTGACATGATTAATTGGTAACTTTTAAATGCTTTATTTTGTCGTTTAAAGTAAACTTCTTCTGGCTGTAATATTATGCTATAGGTTCAATTAAAGAGTTTATTATGTAAAAATTACCTATGTGTGACATCTCTTTAAACATGCCCTTGTATAATTCCCATATATAAACTTGTAATTTTGAGCTTAACTTGACGTTGGACCTGATACTTGCGCCAGGTCTGTCGAGCCAGCCTCAACGTTGGACCGCAAAGGGCCGCAAAGTCTTCATGCAGGAATCAACAACTACAGGAAAACCAAGATACATTTGAATTTTGAAGGAAAGTGTAGGTTAAGTCTCTCTTCTATCATTTTCCACCCTACCAAGGCTGCAGAAAGAGGTCCAACAAATGGTAATAAACAGTGATTTACAAAAACAGCTGATATATGAAAACTACTAAAACGTTATGTCCATTGCTGAACGTTATGGATTCGCTAGGGGTGAGCTAATTGCGAGTTGAGATTTTACCAAAGTACTTATGACGATACTTTTCCAAGCACAGTAAAAATGGAGTATTATGTGAAGTATTACGCGTCTCTGATTGTGATGTGTGAAATATTACGCGTCTCTTCAACAGAATGTTAATAGGTAATAAATGGTAATACTACAATTTGGCGTTGTCTGAGATAGAATCCATGTACTTTTGAAATAACTCCTGATATCAAATCCAAATCGCATTGCATGAAAATGGCTGAGTTGAATTACTTAGCTATAAAAGTGTCCACTTACAAATAACACCACACATTTAATGAACCCTTGCATTGCTTATAACCTCAACAGATGTCGTTTAAGTAAAACAAAAACGACAAAACGTTGAAAGTACTTGCACATAATTACGCGGAAGAAAAAAGAAGCCATAACCTTAACGTCATTTCAGTGTCTACAGTCTAGTGAGAAAAGTTACAATTGCTTTCAATTTGAATGGTCACTAGTTATACAGGAAGTGCAACTAGTCAAAGCAGAAAAGTTCATTAATAATTCCCGGTTTTCCGGGGAATTCACAAAATGCTAGGTTAATCTTACGTAAATAATTAAAAAGGTACGGAACTTCTTTCACAGAATTTATATAAGTCGACCGGTTTCGTCGCAGAGGCGAAATTTTCAGGTACAGAGTTTGCTATTTTGGTTGATATTTTGTTGTTTATTTGATAGTTATTACGCGTTGGTAGGGGAGGGTTGCGGAGTGGATAGGGTAATAAATAAGATCTGTCAAAAAAGTACCATGCTTTTTTAATTCTTTACTATGGATTTTTACAAAGTAAAGCCTGAAACCATCGAGTTAAATCTCATGTGATTACTGCGATAAGTAGATAAAATTTTTAAAAACCCAAAATTGCTTCAATACTTTAAAATAATACTATATTTGTGTATAACGTGTATCTTACGTCCCAAGCATAAAGACATTATTCATATTTATTCAATGAAAGGCAAGAAGCTGCTTCGACCTCATGATTAAATGCTGATGTCACCTTTGATTCTATTCTTCGTGTTTTTTAATCTTCCTTGATTCAAGAGTGCTAGATATTTCGATTCTGTTGTCTTGTCCGACATTCCACATTTTAATGCAGCTGCAAATATTTTACTAAGCAAATGCACTTAACATTGCGAAGAACACATTTTCGGCCATAAAATGGTTGTTGAACTGGCAAAATTTAATGTGAAATGAAATATTTTGAAATTCCAGATTGGAGCAAAAATTCATGAATAATTCGTGCATAATTCCAGGGACCAAAAATTGACGCACAATTCCAGATTTTCCCGGACGCTGGATACCCTATTATATATTCTCCATGCACACACATAAAATCCATTGTTCAAAGGAGGAGTTGGCTAGGGACGGTAAAAGAGCAAGGGAGAGCCTGAAGTGAAGAATTTCGGGGAACATAAAAGCTTTGGTCCGCCTCCCAACCCCCCTTCTATTCTCCGCCCATACTTTGATTCATTAACCTTCGGGAAAGTGTCTCTCTACCTTCCATCACTTTTCCTATCGGCGAGTTAATTGCAATTTAAAGAAGTGGGATCCCCGTGAGACAAGGGCCATGATTGAGGAAGGTGAAGGAATCTGAAGGGAGTGAATGCGGAGGTGTGAAAAATTAAGGGTTTCGTAAATGCCTTGTAATTTCTCAAGGGTTCTGGGATGAAAGGTGAAAACAGCTCGAGCAAGAACATGAGAAAGGCCGGAAGGTGAAAAGGCGAGTTGGAGGACACGCTTTGCTTTTTTCCGTAAAGGTTTCATAAAGTCTCGGTTAAAGCTATCGTAGGTCATAATAGTTGCAATCAAAGCTTCCGAGTGAACCTTGCGTGCTGTATTGCCTTTCATTCCTGGTCAATTTTTCGAAGGCCTTTGCTACCACCTGAGATTCGGCCATTCCAATAATCCTAATTTCAAAACCGAACTATGTGAATTTAAAACTAAAACTAAAGAGAGATAAATTTAGGAATTATTTTGAGAAACTGGCATTATCATTTTTATTCAACAAAAAATTTAGTTATATTTTTTCAAAAGTATAATTATCAATAGCAGCGTTTAAAATTAAATTTTAGATAAATAATGATTAAATTTGAAGGGATGGAACATATCATCACCATGACATGTGTTAAATGACTAAAGAATTTCTTAGTACCAACTTTCCGCATAAAAAAGACAAGTAAATCAACTTTCCAGAGAAGGGCATTTTTAAAGGTTATTGGTTAATGGGGTACAAATTATTATATCTGTATTGAAATATCATTGCAGGTATAGTAATTACCAATGAACCACTAATGCTGATTGGAAGGCCTCATTCTAGAATTATATAATGTAAAACCGTTGATCAGAAGAAAATTTAGCTAAACGATGCATATAATCACATAACCCTCATTATAAAGACCAAGCTACTTGAGTTTTAAACATTTAGAAAGATACATGAATTCAGCGTATAAATTCTCCAATTTATCATGTATCTCAATTTTATTTATCATGATATTTGGAGTTAAGTTTCTTTCGATCTATTGACCTCTATTTTTAACATTGGCAAAAAATTTGCATTTAAATTGTTCAAGACCTGCACTCCTAGACAATAATCAATGTTATATTAGGTGTGCTCAGGTATAACTGGAATTTCAGTTTTTTAAATATATTAATTGGTCTATATTAATGTTGTCGCCTAAAAAATAATCAAAATTTTATATTGTGCCCTTGTGCCAAAGTCTTCTTCCAATCCTTGTAACATTTCACATACTCAATCTTTGGGACAGCCTCTAGCTCCTTTAGCGATTTCTGTATTATCGATTTTAGCGATGTCATTAATGTTTGTAAAAAGAATGCCCTTTAGGGTCCACATTATTTTTTTGAAATAGGAAAAAGCCACACGGAGCCATTTCTGGCGAATATGAAGGCTGGAACATCGTAAAAGTATTGTTTTTTGGGAAAAAATTCACGAACGAGCAATGAAGTGCCAGCCGAAAATCGCCGATCAGAAACACGCCTAAAGCTATCGGCTGCCACAGACAAAGTTAACAATGAACAAAGCTGAAAATTTCGTCATGTCTCAGGAGCATGTTCACCATCATAATAAAAGTTGGAAAATCCGTCTCTTCAAACTTACGAAATTTTTATAAATTAACTTCCGAACGCTCCTCGTATGTGTTTTAAATGTATAATTAACATTAGTGGCGCTAAAAATAGCATTTCAGATAAATAATGATGAATGTAAAGGAATAGAATATCTCATAGCCATAATATGTATAGAGTGGCTCTCAAGAAATACTTGATACCAACGTTTCGTATAAAAACACTAGCATTTCGTATTAAATAGACTAGTAATTTGTATTAAAAAATTGTAACCAGATGAAATGAATAAAAAAATATATCCCTCTCTTTTCAATCCTCAGATAACGCATAGAGCAAATTTGAGCCACAAAATCTGGATAAGAAGGATACAGAGAATGGAATTTCTCAGCAGAGGACTCACTAAGATTAAGTGCATGAAGTCATAAAACATTAGTATGGTAGTTACAGAGAAATGGATATGAATGGCGTGGATGGAATTCTAGACGTGCGAGACGATATACTGAACGCTTCTAGAATTATAAAGAGAGGAGCAGAGCGCAGTGATGGGGAATATTGGAGTTTCCTATTGAGGCCAAAAGGCCCTGAAATTAATCGACCCCACTTAGTGGAAGGGACGAGGTGATACCAGGGTTTTATGAAGGGATATCAGGACATTGTCTGGGGAATAGATAGGGAAAATACACGAAAAGCGTGTGAAATTGGGAAGGATATTACTGAGAGATTGTTGGTTCATCGAACCTGTTGGAGAGGGAAGCTTAGAATTCTCTGGGGAATCCATAGCTAATTAACAAAATAGTATTTTTCGGGATGGAGTCAGGAAGGTATGCCCAATTTTAACAGCACTTAAAAAAACAGCGGGTATCCATGGTATAATATAAAGAACAAATGAGAATTTTCACTCTTAGGGGAAAAAATAGAGAAAACACATGAAAATCGTGGAATTGGGAAGGATATCACAGAGAGATTGTTGCTTCCTCGAGTCTGTTTGAGAGGGGAATTGAAATTCACTGGGGAAGCCATAGGTTGTAAAAATTAGTGAATCGACAAAATAGTATTTTCGTGATGGAGGTAGAAAAGTAGGCCCAATTTTAATAGTACCAACAAAAGAAGTGGGTATCTATGGTGAAATATAAACAACAAATGGTAATTTCCAAACTTTAACGTACAACTTCACTATCAACCATGGTTTCGGCATTAATGTGAGGAATTTACCATTTGTTGTATATATTTTATCATTTATTTATCGCATTTCCATCACGTCATGCTTGAAACGATATTATACCGAAAGGAGCGGTGTTCAATAATTATATTTATTGAGAATGTATTAATTATTACAGTTATTTAGAACTCTTCAAAGGATTTTGAATTACTCACTAACCACGAACATAGTGTTTCATAAAATCCCTTTCTGCAACAGCATATTCTAATCTACGATTAGATAATAATTAAAACAGCTTTCATAAACGTTACGGTGCGCCGTACCATATTTCAATTATTCCACTAATAAATTAGATTTTGTTTTCCAAAAACATATTTATTTTGCATAAACGGTTAATATAAACGTTTTTCCATGCTATGTGGAATGGGTTGCTAGAACCAATTCCCAAAATTTCTACATGACGACCATTGAGGCATAACCTGATGGATTTGAAGATTATTATCTAGAATGATGAAATTAATTTAAGAACAGCGGGACTAGTCATGGCTATATCTTTACAAAGTCACCCGCAATGCACAAATTGTGCGGAAATCCACAGATAAAATTAAATTTTCATTGCTATGTTTTTCTCAAACGTTGGTGTCATAAGAATTCAATTGGTGAAAAACGAGGAAAATTTCAACTATATACTGCGAGCACCATTCTGGTTCGTACATTAACTTCCGTCGCATACCGATAGTTAATTAGCAGGATTACCTCACGCTAATGTTCTCGTAAAAATGTTTGAAAAAAGTAAACTTACGAAATAATAAACTGGCAATATCGATTGAAGATCACGAGAGTAGGAGAACTAGAGCAAACCACCAACACAAATTTAAATATAACGGAAATGATTTCACCCTGCTATCTCTAAATTTACTTACTCAACAAAAGTGGTAGGAAAGCTTCAATGAAATTCAGCTTTATTCAAGGTAAATACCTTCAAAGGTAAACCCTAGATTATACTGAAACATTTAAGTGCAAGATGGCAATAGATATCGCAAAAATTTGCAGCGACGCTTTTCGCCGAGGTACTAAGCAATATTATTGATATGATAATTGCACCAAGATGAGAGCCTAACCTATAACTGAATTGCAGGTTGGATTAAACGTCGGAACGAACCCTACCTTCGCTGAGGAACTTCTTATGTATCTTGAGAAGCATTGTTACTGCTACACAATGCAGCCTCATCTATTTCACATCAAAACTTCAAATGAAGAGCGCCCAGCGATGACTCTCTTTCTTCGCAGGGCAAGTCCGATTTTATGGGCTCCATATCCAACGTAGCAAGTTCCATCATTCCTCTGAAATAAAAAGTTAGTGATTGATCTTCATCAATGAATAGCCAATCTAGAAGATACCACGGAGCATGCTATGCTACAATCTGAGCTAACAACAAGTTACAGTTATTAGCAAGGTTATCAAAAAGTTTTCAGAAAATTTATTAATCAGAAAATCAAAAATTGTACACAGAATTTACAAAATACGCAGAGGAAATCGAGCGCAATGCAACGAGAGTTTTAAATGTTTGCCTCTTAGTGAGAACTTGAGATAAAAATTAAAACAGGTTAAAAACGAAATAAAAAAGAGAAATATCTACACCTTTTACAAATAAGACATGAATTATAAAAACGATGATACAATTTCTTTATATGTTATTCTTAATCACATGCAGCTAATTTCTATAATTTACTAGGAAATCTTCTTACCCTATGTATCTCAATAACTTACAAAGTATGGAGTGTTCCACATAGTATGGAAAAACGTTTACGTTAAGCGTTTTTACAAACATACTTGCCTAAATATGTTTTCGGAACACAAATCCTAATTTATTAGTGGAATAATTGAAACGAAGTACGGCGCACCGTAACGTTTATGAAAGCTGTGTTAATTATTTACCTAAGCGTAGATTAGAATACGCTGTTGCAGAAAGGATTTTTATGAAACATTATGTTCGTGGTACTTGAGTAATTTAAATTCCTTGTGAGAGTTATATTGTGTTATCAGTTGTTACATTCCTCTAATCGTTTGAGTTACGAGTGGCTAGGAGTTACGATTGAATCAGAGTCACTGTATGTTTGGACGCTTGGTATAGGACACGGTAAAGAATGATTTGGTTCACATAGGTGTTTGTAACTATTTCATAGTGTTAAAGTTTAAAATTTCTAACTTATTGTTCGGTACTTTGCTTATTTGGAATTTATTTTCTCGTAGGTAAATCATAAATTAAAAATTCCATGCATTAGATAATGAGATAAGGTATTTTTTTCAATTGTACGTCACAGTTTCAGTGAAAAAATGTGTTTCTCTCAGTTAGACATGAATACGAGACTTTTTCAGAGCAACTGGTGATGTCCGAAAGGGAGCTGGCTTGCCGCCAAGCATTTATGAAATTTGCGTGAGCTGGTGTGCGTGATTGCTTCCTCTCTCAACCACCTTATCTTATGCTTGGCTGTTGCAATGGCTGCATAAATGATCCATTTGCTTTTCCAGCATCTGTTTTGCAGCCTCAAGATTAATTAACGAGCGTTTGAATACTTAAAGCGGGCCTCTAAGTACTCGATAAGAAAGCACTTCTTACTCAAGCATCCAATTTTATTTTCCATTACCTTTCACACCATCTTTAACGGTGAAGATTATACGAAGAAGACGCACTCATATCAATCTTTCAAAGAAGTAATTCATTCCATTATATTTTGTGGGAAGTATATTTTGTGATTAGCAATTTCGTGAAAGTATAATTTTTGCAATTATATGAATAATTTTCCCAATTATTAATACTGGCAATGTGACTGGTAATTAAAATGTGAATATGTGATAATTTACAAATAATTATTCCGTTTAATTTTTATATATGCACTTATATTTAAGACGCGTATGATTTTGTCTGAGTGAAGTTAGTGCTATATTGACCTGGGTTACACTCTTCCTTAGGATTTCGCGTGAAAAAATATTTTTGCAGCTTAGTCATTTAAACAAACTAAATTCGTTTCAGTTTCATGAAGAGTGGTAGCACGTGTATGTTCACTTCAACTGATAATGAAGAGTAAAAGAGATGGGTATTCTAAATTCAATAATAGCAAAGAATGCGCGTCAACTTCTTTCATAAATCAGCCCAATAAAAACTTAATATTTCCTGTACTTACATACGTGCATTAGATTGAAATCCGTCTTATTAACAATAATACAGGTAACATAAATCTACGCCTTTCGGAATAAGGCACATAACATCTCAAACACATAACGTTACTAATCATTCCTAACCAAATATCAAAAGTTATATCCAGTATTATAAGACAATTTATACTCATGTTCCAGAAAGACATAGGTAGTCGCAAATCAAAAAAAGTCGTCGAAAAACTTCGTTATTCTTTAAAAATAGTCAAGCCACGAGATGATTCATTTCCGAAAGGAAAATTTTTTTTCTGGTTTTGCCTTGCTTGGACTTGGCCTTGTCATCGGCGCATAATGACACTAAAAACAAATTTCGCTCACCTCAATTGAATTTCCCCCAAGAAGAACTTCATTCGCAAGATATGCTTGGTTGAAAGGAGAATGAAAGAGAGGTTGGGGAAAAATTATGTGGAAATGAAGTGTTTGAAGACAGACGGGACGAATATTCACTATTAAAAAATGCTGTGATAAAAATAATTTGATGGAAAAACAAAAACGTACGATTAAAAATATCTCTCAGAGAAGCAAATCACAATTATAAATTGAAACGGAATATTGACCCATGATAAATGCCCTTAAGAATTAAAATTTCGCTGCCATCGATATGGTTAAATATAGTCAATATTGCTTGCGAAGATAATTGTTAAGTAAATATTTAATAAGATAAGTATAAATCATTGATCAGATTTAGGATCATCTGATTCGTTCAGATATTTTTTATTTTAATCTATGCAGCTATTATTATAAGTTCGGTATAATTAAAATGGAAAAATTGCTTTTCATAAATACAAAAATGAACTTCTGGTGCGTAAGAATTCCGTGAATATGTAAGAATATGAACAACACCTTCTCATTTACTAGTTGATTATTTATCGAAAAGGAAACTAATAATAACAAAATAGATTCTACTCGAGGTACACTTGTATATGAGAGGAAACCAAAGTTCGGTATTATCCAAATGGATGAAAATTGCTTCGATGAACACAAAAATGAACTTCTGCTACATAGGCCTCCAGAGCTGTACGAGGGTGAACAAATTCTTCACATTGACTATTTATTGATTAATGGAAAATAAAACTAATCATATCAAAATTGATACTCTAGGAGGTAAGCTTGACTATTCGAGGAACTTTGAGTAGCCCTTTCCGTTTATTCCAACCTCCTTGATAACGCTACACCTTCCTCCTCGAATCTCCTTTCACCTCTCTGAGGTCCTCTCTGTCCAAGTGATAAGCTGTAAGCCCTAACAAACCCATCCATCTCCACCAGGCTCTAACACCAAATCTAGCGCGAGAAGGTCCACCATTCCATTAAGACATGACTGGGGAGAGAGTGAGGAAAAGGTCGACTAGACTTCGCAAAAGAACCCGTAAGACAGATCACCCAGCAACCAAACAACGCATCCGCGGTGTTGATACCTTAAACCATCCGTCACTTAGACACAACGCCTTAGGCGCTCTCTTATACTAAAGCTTACCATTGATTTTCTCGTGGCATACTATTTGGAGGAGGTGAAATTAAGAAAAGTATTGAAATTATTAAGTAATAATAAAATAAATCCGAAATAAATTATATTTTCATAATTTTTCGTGTTATCATAAACATACTCTTAAATCCATCGACAAACGGTTTAAAATCTGATATTTATTTAAATATATCCGTCTGAAATATTTAATTCACCATCATCATCCTCTGAAAGGAAAAAAGTTAGGATTAATCTGATGTTGCTCTCCACTTAATTGTCCTATCGTTGAAAGGATTCTCGGGTTTTCCACTGGGTAACTAGCTGCATATATGTCGACGTTTCAAAAAACGACTTGCTCTTTAACCTCAGGGAATCTTCTGAATGCGGTCTATGAATTTTTTTTGTGTATGTACACCAAATATATGCCATATATACATGTGAGAGGCCAGCCTTATTGTCTACAACATTTGGGTCCTAGGAATAATTTGTAAATAATGTAGAATCACCAATTCCAAAATAAGGATTTCGCCGTAATCCCTAAGCAAATTTCACATAGAGATGAATTTATTAGACCTCCGATTTATGGGTAACTAAACCGCCTCTTACTTATGGCACTCTCTTACACCAACATACACTTTTGGGTTCTCGTATACATTGGAAATAGAGTAGCAGGAATCACCTTTTCAAAATATGTACTTCGTAATGCACCTCTGTGAGTTCTCCCCACCCCACCAAAGTTCTCAGTGAGTTGTTATAGCATTATAATACGAACTTGCGCGACCAATGTAAACGCATAATTGCCACTATATTACCTTGATATTTCCAGTTCGGCCGGCAAGGACTTTGTAGGTACTCCTCAAAAATGAAATAATAGTCCGAATGAAACAATATATCAATAATTTTCCATTTTATTCATTAAAATTATGAATTTTGCTTTAATATATGAGACTTTAACAGTCAATACATCATCATCTCGAATGAATAAAACTTGGATCAATCTGGTGTTGCTCTCAACTTCATTCTCTTATCAGCTATTAATGATACACTCACTAAGTTCTTATTTTCATCCTTAATTGGCCATTTTCCTGATAAAACGCTTGCGTCTCCACTTTGGTCTCAGGTTCTCGTCGGAAGAAGAAATGATTTCCATGACCAACCTTCTACGATAGGCATATTGAACAATATTTCTTTTTATATGAAGTACATTGAGCAAAACGTTTTGTCACTCATAACTACCATACTACCAGCATCATAATAAAGACAAAGTGACAAAAATAACGTTTTTCAACGAAAGAAGCAACATGATAAATGTTCAAACCGCTCAAACAACAACAGGAAGCAAAGCTAAAACCATTATTTTGAATCCACAACGGTTTATCGGTTATTAATTGAGGAAGATAAATATGATATATGAGCATCAAGGGATCGTGAAGCAGCCGGTTTTTGCGAAACTTAAACGTGACCTATAGGTGAAAACAATTTGACGGTGCGATCAATTGCATGAGTTGCGGAACTGATGACGCACGAGTGATGACCTGGGAATCCTAAGCCGTTTAATGCGGATGAACGAGTAACGAAAGAGAGGGAGCTAAAGGTGAAATACAAGGGTCATTAGCGTGACTTTACGGTCATTATGAGAAATAGAAATGGCACGATGAAATTCTCACATGAATCAAGGATCAACAGGCTAGAATTGACCTTACTTTATAGGCATTCACTAGGGAATTACAAAACTTTATTAATGAATAACAGTATTATTATAACATATAACATATGTAACATATGTAACATATCCTCCTTTGACAAATCTTAAGATGCAAAATACCTTTCAATAAAAGTGTTAAACAATACTTTACATCTCAGCCATTTGATTTTTTTATAATTTCGGCAGGGGATCTCAATGCTTCCACAAATCAATTTTAAAATTCCTTGAATCAGATCTTGTTAAACGCTAAAATAAAAAAATAAAAACTAGTAAAACACATGCAACAGATTAAAACAGAAATACATGTAGAATATACGGGTTACATTAAATATTTTTTCAAATAAAAATCATAATAATATAATAAATGGAATTCCATTAAAAATGGGGTGCATGAAACACTATCAAGAGCTATAGAAAAATGGCGGAATATTAGAAAAATCAATATAAATAAGGAAGACAAATGTATCCCACGCATGAGAGAATTTATTTTATAGTTAAATAATTTGCTTCGGCATACGACAACAAACAGACGAGGCGCCGAAAAGGTTCAACAGATAACTATCTGTTATAATCAGTGCATGTAACAAGGAAAGTGTCAGAAGGTCTTATACACGCATTGGAGGGCACTGAAATAAAAATTCACTTCAGCTAAATGTTACCGGCAATTTAAAAAGTTCGAAATGAAATCAGAGGCTACATCTAAGAGCAAACTAAATATAATTTTTTTGGAATTCTTAGATTAAAGATGTTGGCACATAAAGCTTTCCATGGAAGGTCCCATAACTGCAACTAAGACTCAAGCCTTTAAGGTACATGGCCTTACATCCGCCACAGTCTACTACATATTCCGAGCATTTCTAGATCTGTTGGTAATAAATGCTGCTCAAAGATAGTCCTGACGTGTTTCCGGTCAGTGACGTTAGGGCGAAAAGATACCTAGTCCGCCTTGAGTGCCCCAAGGAATAGTTCTCCTTTGAATAAAGATTTAGCATACCGTCCAGATATTACGTGAGGTAATTTTATGGGGACAGAACCTAGGCTTTGAAGTCCTCAGATGGCATAGGATCAACGGAATAGAAGCTTTTCATCAGACTCCTCTCTCATTCCCTTAGGAAGATGGACGGGACTAGAGATTTCCCGCTATTTCAACTTCTATGACGCCTATAAAGCGAGACATATTTCTCAAATGAACGGCTATAAATCAGGGATGGAAATCGAAACTAAACGAAATTCAGAACCAGTAATATTTCAATAGTTTCGTTCCCGGGAGCGAAATGTAGATACGAAATGGATTTAAACCCGATTGTCGGCGGTGGCGGTGGGGTACACCACTCGCCTGCCAATCCGTAGGTCGTGGATTCGAATCCCGCCTGGGTAGGTTATCCCTAACCAGGGCACGTATGTTTGTGTTCTACTTCGTTAATATTGAAACCCCGTTGTAAATGCCGCAACGTGCTGTTTACGGGGAAGTGGAATATAAAGAAAAACCCGGGGAGCTTAAAAGTGGGTCGACAAGAAATCGTATTCAAAACTACTTAGGGCCGAGACTTAACTAAAACTTTGGGACAAAACGAAACACAGATAATGCTTCGTACCAGATGGACCACGTGATTAACCTTCAAACGGTTTAATTTCGATCCACACGGCGAATTCTAAGTATGGTTGAATTAAGTAAAGGCTCGCCTTACCGCCATTAAATACATGGGGCTCTCATATTTTGACCACAAACAGGGGATCGGTGAACGCAAACTGGCCATTCGATTTTTAAGCTCAATGTTTTCACCTCTCTACACGTATGTCACACGTAATGGGTCGAAGCTATTCTCTCTTATCCCCCTCCATTCAACTTCTGGGATCGAAAAATAACTGCGAGCAGCGGAGTTTCGATTAATTTAGTTTCGTTCCTAAGATTAAAGTTTCGTCCTGGGTAGAAACTTAACTCCTTTGTGATTTTCATTTCGGGCGGGAACGAAACTAAACCTATGACTCGTATTTTCGTTTCACTCCGGGTCGAAAAGAAAAATATTCGTTTCGTTTCACTTGCCACCCCTGCTATAAAGACAGCTACTCTAAAATTATATAAGTGGTCTGATTTGAGTGGTTCCCGCTCATACTTGAAACATATTTTGAGCTTCAAGACTAGAAATCGATGCCAACTTATGTCTCGAAACTATGCTATATTTTCCTTTCCATAATCAATCTGTACCATTCTATTCATTCACGTACGAGTTGTACACCAATATGGAACACGATTGATTCGTAACGTAAGATGACAAATTATTTCCATGATTTTAATTTTGTAAAAATTACCAAGTCGTAGTCATTTAGTGCACCGACGCCGTTGTATTGAATTTACAGCAGAATTAGATGAGAACTTTAAAAAAACAATTTATGCCAGAGATAGCCCAGTTTTGCACATACATATGCCTTTCGGAATTAACATAGTTTTTATTCATTCTTTTTTTTAATGTTTCATTAAATTTTATTCAAAAACGGATATGCAGTAACTTTATCAAAGAGGATAAGGCAAGAAAGTGGTATTTTTGCCGCAAACATAAGAAGCCTGAGATATGGGAGGAAGGTTAAGAGCTAGGACATAGGATACTTCTCAATGTACATTTTCTATGAGAGAATAAATGACTTTTTCTCCAATTGCATCATCGTACTTTGCGGTTTTTCTGAAACATCAATCGATAAATGTATACCCATAAAATGTCTTACGAGCAGATTTTACCTTACATTGTTTCAAATCTCTTTACTTTCTAGATACGTTGTACATGCATAGTTAATCGTTGTCAGCACTGTCAAATATTCCCATTTAGAAATAGTTATTGCTGGAACTAATTCTATTCTTTAACTTCTAGAAAATCTCGATAACTTCTTAAATAACTATCAAAAATGGTAGTATGACTTGGCCTAACTGCTACATTTGCATTGTACATTAGCTTACACTTTGCACATCGTGACTCGAGAACGTGATGTGCTACTAACCCGAGTTAAAAATGTTTAGCGATTAATTTTTCGAAAATTTGAACTCAAAAGAAAACTCTTTTGAAAATCAAATACCTGAAAAGCTTTGCCCAAAAAGTGATGATTACCGGTACATGAATTTATGTTGAGAATAAATACGCGTGTTCAACAGAACAGTTTAGGTATATTTGACTGAAGTAGTATTTCTAATAAATTTAATAATTACTGGTACTTTTTTAAAAATACTTAAATTTCACAAATTTCAACTCATATAGTATATTATCCACAAAAAGATAATATAGAAAATGGGATGATAACCTAAAGGCAATGGCGAATCTATGGGAGGGGCTAAAGGCCCCCCTTGGGTATCCAATTTACACTAGATAGAATGGTAATTCTTTCAGACCCCCACTACTGCTGGAATTTAAACCCCCACTTAGCCGCCTCCTTATCCTTATCCTGGATTCCCCACTGCCTAGAGGTAATAAAATCAAACGATGCACTGAAATCAGTCGCTTTAAGGTTAGTTTTCTAGCCTCGAAAGACAATTAAGAGGCAAAATAATATACCCAAGACATTTTAAACTTTACTCTCAATAAAAAGTACTTTAAACAGCGTTACATAAATTATGAAAATAATTATATCGTCATTATTGGGCTGTATTGGGACTCGAAAGTCCCATCTAACCTCTAACCCCTCGTCATAAATTGAATACCTGCATAGGAGTATATTGCCGAGTTAATCTTGAAATTAAATACAGTCAAATTATAACAAAAGAGGAATTGAAGAATGCTTAAAAAATAAAAAAAATTATGGCAGGTTAAGCTAAAGCAATTTATAAGGGTAAGTATGAGAGTAAGTTTGTAAGAGGGTTATCACGAGAAGGAAGGGTGGAATAGGGTTGGTAGTATTGGGGTGATAGAGGGCGGGCAGGGGTGTCGGCCCACGGGAAGCGGGGAGGAATGGGACGAAGGGGATGGGGGAGTGCGGGAGTTTCCGTGGCCATCGCAAGAACTTCGCCGAGATCGATACGTGGGAGTGGGATGGGCGGAAGAGATGGGGTTGAATGCGGGGGGGAGGGTGTTGTGGCGAGGCTGAGTCCTGGGGTGGAAAGTGTCCGGGAATGCTGGGGGGTTGAGTTTCCCGGAGATGTCAGAGCACGGGTTTGGAACAAAGGAATATCAGCGATCACCACTGAAGTTTTGTTATACGTATTTCCATTAAATGCAAAAACACTACATTCTCGGTAATCCGACACATATGCAGCCGTGGTACACCCGGATTGTAGGAACCGTGTATGACACAAACACAATGCACATAAAACTTATGAAGGTATAATTTTGAAATTTCACACATAGTGACGCCAACTCTCCCTACTGCTTAGAGTTTTTTTAGTGTATATTTTGAAAAAATTGAAATGCAGTTTTTGCTGATGAAAATGATCATTTCTTTAGACCTTTATTTTGTTTATGTATCAAAATCGGTAAAATTTCCCGTAGGGCTAAAAAAGGTTAAATTTCTCGGAGATGTCAGAGCACGGGAGCATGAAGGAATATCAACTATCACCACTGAAGTTTTGTATTAATATGCAAGAGGTGCAATTTATTTCAAAGTACGAGACCGGTTTGAAATGTAAAAAAAATTGTAAAATTTTATTTTAACATGAAAGCCCGCACGTTAAACTATCTTTCAACATGATTTTCGTTAATAATATGGTACTTATCGTATCGAACAACAATCTTTTGTACACCGTTGTCATAGAAAACTGCCGCCTGAGTTGACAACAACTGCAAAATTGCTGTTTGTGCACTTTCATCGCCATCATGGCGCTGACCTAATATTTTTTTCTTCAGATGAAGAAAAACGTGATGGTAACTAATCGCTAGGTCGAGAATGTATGGACGATGATCTAATTGCTCCCAACTAAATTATGCAATGCGATCTTGAGTTCGATTAGCTGTATGTGAACGCGTACTGATTTTGTTTTCAGCGGGTTCTATATCCTTCAGCTTGGAAACTGCAATTGTTACTGAAATTTAAAAATCCGACAAAAAAGATTACGCAAGAAGCCATTGTCTTGTACCTATCATTCCAATTCTTTCCATTTTATTTGAACGGGTTACTCAAGACCACCTTTTACGGTGGCTTGCATCCCATTGGCACGGCTAACTCCCAGCTAGCTTCTGTGCTAAAAAATCACTGCTACTCTTGAAGCCTCTTCCCTACTTACTGTTTGCTATATAGAATTTGCAAAAGTCTTCCACCCCGTAAATTACATACTCCTAATTCACAAAATGTTCAATTTATATAATATCTATAATTTTTTCCTACCTATCCTTTCAAACTTCCTCACTGAACCCACTACGAGTGTTTTTCTTGACGGAGCATTTTCAGGTGTCCCCCCAAGGCAGCGTTCTCCAGCCTTTTCTCTTTTCCAATTTCATTGACGACATAACCAGATTTGAGTTTTCCATCTCATGTGTAATCACTCTCTTACATCAAAATACCTACCTTTATGCTTAAAACGCTCCGTTAATGCAAATAACAGCACTAATTTTAAAGAGATTATTCCGATTGCTTCTGGTATTGGAGATCTGTGAGTTAATGCTGGTGTCCAAACTCTCTTTATCCCGCACCTCAATAAAATTAAATCAAATACCATGTCAGTCGTGGGAGATATTTACTGATTCCTTAGCGCCACTGACCCTATTGACATAAAAGCTATACCTACTGGCTGCGTTCTCCCAATCCTCTATTACTCTGTCATCTATTTCTCTTCCTCCGCAATTCTTCTTGCTCGGATTAATAATTACCATCATTAATTAATTATCATTGGTCCTGCTGTTCTGTAGATTGGGCCGAGAAAACTCATTTTTTCATATAAATATCACATCAATATTTCATCTTATACTATAGCTTAAACATTTAACCCCTCAAGCGCGGCGGGCATTTAATTAAATCCCATCTCAGCGGCCGGATGAGATTTAAATGACTTCGCCTTTTTGGCATACTATCATTCAATAATTTATATCTTTCATAATATACAATCAGTATCGTTGAAAATTTGAGTAAACTTGCCTAATATAATACGCTACTACATAACAATTTTTCGAGCGATTTGAAAGAATATTTATTGTTTTATGTATCTCCTTTTATGAACTAATGAATAAATTTTCAATTTCGAAAGATTTTAATTTGATTTTGAATAAGCTACGAGATGTCTAACATTCCATGCATTAAAAAAATACAATTACATGATGTAATTTAGTTATTTAGGGTTGAAAATGTCATAACAGATTGGATACTTTCGATAGGATTACCCGTTTCGCCTACATGAAATTTACCACTCCGCCCACTTCTCTGACTTTGTTCCATTATTACCGTATCATTTCATTTAGGTAATCATGTGCTAATGTTTCAAACGTCAATATGTGAATATTCAAATGATTTACCTTAGAAAATCTGCTTTGTGTGACATGATTTGAAGCAATCCAAACATATCCCACTGCACATTTTTCACACCAGTACACGCAATCTCTTCATTTCCCATATTAGGCACAAACTGCACACCTCCTATGAGACTTTGATTTCTTCCCAGCTGCAGGAATTTTCTTTAGGAAATGTATTTCTGTGAGTCTTGGTACTAAATTGTGCAATGAGTGACGGCCATGTCCAAACAGTTCGTTTGACGTCGGATATTTCAAAAATATTACCTCGACCAATGGCACGCGAAATGATAAGTCAAATTTTTATACGTGTTTTTCCTATGATCAACATATGAATTTAGGACTGCCGCATTCAATTGTCTCCTAAATAACTTCATACACCACTTGTGATGGCGTTTTCTTTCCATTAGTTACGAATGCAATTACAGATCCTTGAAATTCACCCCACCAATGAATTTACTATAACCTAACACACTACCAGACTTCCGAGTCTCTTTTTTACCTTTCAATATTATTCCCATTTCGTAGGATCCCCAATTGTAAAAAAAATACCACTCACAGTGAGTACACCCGATTAGAATTTCAACACACGGCTTGAAAGAACACCACACAGCATGAATGACTCTAGTGGACTGAAGTTCGTGGTTTAGAAGCTCCCTCAAGAGACGAGAAAATATCTCGAAGGGGCCCTGGTATATGCTGACTGTTTAGATGAAATCTTATCTTCGTTGATTACTGTCCAGAAAAAAAATATAAAAAAATAAATGCAGAGTGAGGCACATGGCCCCTTCGCCTAGGACGCTAAGGACTAACGAGGCGGGCCAAACACACTTGGGGCTCGAGGTGACGACAAACAAGCAGAGGACGGAGAGAAGGCAATCAGTTCTGAAGATACCGTATCTCAAGCTAAAGTAGCTGACCCTTGTTGACGTCTCTCAAGCAGAATAGGCGGAAGTTTTCATGATAGAACAGTTGAAGGAAGGCGTTGAGTTTTTGGACCGAAGTCGTCAACCGGTTTAAAACGGAGTTTTATCGAAGCATTTTAAAAACATTTTGAAGGCATAAAGCCGTTATGGATATTTTATTGGAGAGGAAAAACATTTCTTCAAATGATAGAGTAATTAGTTTTAATTTAACATGCAATGTCTGGCGGAGAAAAAATATTGTATACAGTAGGTCAGGAAGCGTACTGGGTACGCATGACGGCGGCATACGAAATTTAAAGGGCGCGTACTGGGTACGCATGACGGCGTTGAGGGGTTAAGATTTTTAAGTATATAGAAAGTCAAAAAGTACTATGCCCGCTGTTACTGTATTAAACCATAGGCCTATCTCTTTTCATGTACTGTTTTACTATAGCATTGTGGTCATTACGCGACCGAAACTGGTTCATTTATTCATACCACAGTAAAACACAACGTTCTTATGTTAAAAAATAAACATACTCTTACTATTATTTTTAGAAAAAATACATTAAAGACATAAAAAATAACTCGAAAAAATGTGAAATTTTCAATACTTGGCAAATTTAACGGCCCTTTTCGCAACTGAAAGATACAAAAGTGATCTAAATAAAATCAAAACACAATGTTTAAAGGTTCTTATTGAAGACGTTACGAATTTTTACATAACGAAAACATCAAAGTTTTCAAAAATAATATCTAACGCTAATCTTTTTCATGTTTTGCTAAAATTTCTGGCCTTCGCGCGACCGGAAGATGTCAACCGTTCTTGATATTTTTTTCTTTTAATTTGTCTATGCAATTTGCAGCTTTTCCGCGCTATTACAACTTCAAAATGAAAGAATGAGTTTTTTGGATCAACCTACAATCCACCGGTAGGATTATTTATGATATTTATTTTCATTATAATGCCTTGAATGGTAAGTACCGATCCTCTGGAATACTCCCATACTCTTCACTTGACATCCCCACCCGCGTCCTCCGTAATAACCACCTACCTCACCAACGTAAATACGTTTCTCTCTCCACCAGAGATCACCTTTATATAGACTTCCTAGTTCAATACCATTTCGTCTGCATACCGTTTCCCCTCGACACCCTCTGGACATGCAAGAGGCATCCCCACAAAGCCGTCTTCTCCTGAATTTTAATATTTCACTCTTTTTTATTGTTTTTTAAATACTTAATATTTGCGAAAGTGGCAAGTTTTAAATTCCATGTAAAATCCAAATCAGACATTTTTAATAAATAATTAAAAGCATATTTATCAATTTGGGAATTTCTGCATGCTTTACGCATTCCTTGTTATGTCAAATTTTCAGTCCTCGTTTCGCCCAGGAATGAAATGTACATCGACTTAATTTTATTGACGTGCGGAAGAAAGAAAGTTACATCCAGATCATTATTTGCGGAATAAATCGGAAGAATTTCTTTAAAAATAGTGTATTTATTTGGACTGACGGTGCGTTTTATGGAAAACTGTACGCATTTCGATTTGATAGTTGAGTTATAAATTTTAATTTGCCATTGCAGATAGCAGGCCTCTAAAGAATGAAGGGTAAATTTCATTGCCTGAAAGCTAACAGTATTCTGAACTTTTCTGAATGTTCTACGGTGGCCTTCTAAGAGCAGAATTACATGTGAGTTGATAAGCGCGTTGCTGATTATGTCGTCATTGGAAATGGAAAAGAGAAGAGGTCCGAAAGGGAATGTGTTGCAATGTCTTAAGTTATCAGAGAAATTTATTTGTTATGAGTTTCACTGTAGCAGAGGAAGCACAATAATCTCCTCGAGTATGGTTGGTATGTGAATGTGGTCAAAATTTGGGTTGGCGTGGGAATCATCGGGGTGTGTAGAAATGAAGTGACAACGGCCACCAATGGAGCTGTTAAGAACGCAATGGCTGCCCCAACCTTCATAATTAAAGGCAATGGGCTCGAGACTCGAGAACAATTAGCGCTTATTTTTTAATTTCAGGAATTCACGCCATTAGGGCGAATAAGAATTCACGACGATGACAAGAAAATGAGAAAATAAATGAAAAAAAGACATAATTTTATGACCCAGCCGTGCGATTTTGGGGGAAATACTTGAAGTCAGGAAGCCAAAAAATAAAAATGTTTAAGCGGAGCATTATGAGAGGGAGCACTTTGTTTTTCAAGAAAAAGGTTGGCACTGATTCAACACATTTGAGGATAAAGCGCCCTGAATCTTTTTTTTTTTCGGCGTTTGAACGAAGAAAGAAAGCACTTCAAGCCAGTTTCCGGACGGGTGCTGTACAGCAAGCAAACAGCCTTAGACGACCTACTCTTTAAGAATTCTTTTCTTGAGATCAACTACACTAAACTAGTCAGGGTGTACCGTTGATGTGTAGGCGGCTCAAACTGAGGAATGATTTCTAATAAAGTTGTTCCTTCTTTTTTATCCATAGTCTTTCTTAAATGCAGATAAAGTACAAACAGACTGCCACGTTAGATAATACACATAAACATGGCCACGAATAAATACTGATACCATCATTAATGAGAAATATATTCCTTAAATCGAAAATAATGTTATATTTAATACATAAAAACTAAATATTGCTAATATGAATTGAAATTGTTTACTTGAATAGAGATATTTCTTTAACAGCTTCAAGACAATTTTCTTGCTAATCCTTCTTTAATAAGTATGTAATCCAATTGAAATTTATTTAGTATACTGTTTATAATTTACATATTTGCGGTTCGAATTCTATTTGCTCCAGAAAAAGCATGTAGCCGTTATCAATACCAATAAGAAGTGGTTGTGATTAAATTGATGTTTCTAAAGGAATTTTCTGGAGGAAAAAGCTCTCATGAGACATTAAAGGTTCGATCAGATAATCTTTAGCCATTTCCCAAAGATATTTATCTTATAGCATCACAATTGGGCTTAAAAAGAGAGTATAGTATAATCTGTTGATTGGAGAAAGATATAGAGCCTATAAAGGTTGCAGCAAAAAACAACACAGCACCATGACCTCTTTTCATCCTTACCGAGCTGTTTTAACCTCCTATTTTCCACAAATTATCGTAATCCCTTGAGAAACCGGATCCAGACAGTGCGAGCCCTAATGAAGTGCACGGATAACTGAGGACCTCCACAAGAGCTACTCCAGGAGATGGAGGCAAGAAAAAATTAAGGAGTTAAGAAGGGAAAAACGGGAAATAAGGAGAGGAGGCGGAATGCGAAGATTTGAATAAAAGCAAAATAAGCGCGACCCAAGAACGAGGGGAGGACACTTATTTTTAATAATTCCTTCGCGTGGGAGTAAAGTGGGATTTACGGGAACCGAGAAACGTACTAGTTGGAACGCTAAGAGGAAGAAACAGGAGACAGGGGGAAGGTATACTAACACTGAAAGACTGCCTTAAGCTGTTCAGGTGGAAAGAGCAAATGATGGTATTTTTTCGGGGATTGGAGCAAGAATGATTACAGGGGCAGTTAGGGATTTCAAATTATTAAATCGTTTTGGGAGGCTTTAAAAGCGAATGCATCGCAAATAATTAATTTTAATCATGAAAAATGTAAGAGATATTGAAGAATGATTTCACTAATATAACATTAGAGCAGTGGTTCTCAGCCAGTGCTGTGCGAACCCCCTGGGGGTACGCCGAAAATAATCGGTAATGAAGTACGCCAAAAACTATGCATATCTTAACCAGGAAATATGCATAAAAATGTGCACGTTACCTTTTGGGGGGCACAATATCAGTTATATACCTATAGAGGGGTACGAGATGAAAAAAAGGTTGGCAACCGTTGCGTTAGAGGATTGACAAGCCGCTAGAACTGTTGTCGCTCCGCGCGCATTAAAATCAAATTTCAAAATCGTCACTCACGGCGCTACTAGTCATTTATATCCACTTTTTACCACAAACTACACGGCAGTGATACGTAACGGAGCCAATAAATCATATAAACCACACATTTAACACATGCGAGGCGATTATCACCTAAAAAATACCGCTTCCACTATGGTTAATGGCGAAATTATCACTGAACGAGATACCGCTGCATAGTGGGGCCGATGAATAAAATGCACACGTAAAGGCAACAGATATAACTCTTATCGGACATGTTCTTCGGATTCCTTTAATGCATTCCTCTTGACTCGAGTGTAGCAATACGTAGATATTACATAAAAGGCGTTCGTTAATGGGGGGATGTCATACAAGGGGAAAATCTGGTAAACACCATCTAGATCAGGAGTAATGATGAGAAAAAATAATTTCTTTTTTATTTTAAATGTTTGATAATGCATTTCTTCAATTTCATTATCAATCTCAGGGGCCTATTCTGAGCATTAGCCCATTATCCAATCAAAGTTGAATAAGACCAAAAAGAAATGGATTCTGACGCGGTAAAGTTAAAACCTGATGCGAAAACATTAACAGCAATATGATGAAGAGTAAATCGTAAATGGCATTCAGTCAGATCAAGACACCTCTTGATAAAGGAAGACTAGATAGAAAATAATTAGATATTGTGGTTTAAAACTGCCGATGGAAGATCGAAATACCAGCAATTGATGTTTACTTTGATAAGACTAGATTTGACAAGGTCAGATAAAACTAATCCAAAGGGATCGAACTCGTGGAAGCCATGGAAGACAACTGTGGCCTAGGGATACTATGGAGTGACACAGGCAGAGTGATTGCGAAAAAATAAAACCGAAGGAAAAGCAACAACAAAAGGATCTGACGCGTGAAGGGTAGAGAGGACCGCAGTACAATAATATTGTGATTTCGATACAATGGATGCATAAAGTTATTGAAATACGTAATTTTGGCATGACAATATGAGGAAGAAAACAGCAGCCCAGGATACGAAGGAGCGATACAAACATACTGCGGAAGTAATTTAATGGAAGGAAAAAAGAATTTAAGAGCACCAGTGTAGTAATGCATGGATATTACATACATCTACATAATACCCCGCCAGACCCTGGGGGTGTTGACAGCTGCAGCTTACAAATAAAAAGAAAATGCTCTAATGAAATTACGCCTAGCATTTATTAGTCTTTCATCGTGCGGGGGAAAAACGAATTCCCATATCCATTATTTCACAACTGTTGTAAGAAACTTTTTCGGACTTTTTCGGCAGTTATCAGCGTGCTGGCACTTTTCTGAGAAAAAGAACTTTTCAGAAACTTTTTACTTATTAGTCATCCCTTATAGAGCTTCATCTTATGCGATACGAGTATTATTGTTTGCTCGGCGTTATGATTATGACAGCGATCTGGTGCAATTTGAAGATAAATTTTGAATACATGTTAGCAAAAGTGTCTCTTCTATCCGAATTAATTTTCTCATAGTTCCACACTAGCACAGGCCTCCAGTCTTAGTCATGTACTGGAGAACTTGCACAAGAAATGAAGAAATGGAGGCCTAAAGCACAGAAACCTTGTGATTGCGGTACTGTGGACAAATGGATTAATTAATTTATCACAATACGGTACTTGGGTATCATAAAATGGAAAGATGAGTGGATGGGAGGAAAAGCAAAGGAAGGCCCAGATTAAATTACATTAGACAGGTCATCAATAATATAAAAGAGAAGAAACATACGCATACATGAAAGGACTAACAGATAGGAAAGCGCAGTAGAGAGGTAACTTTTGGAGAATGCTTCTATACGGAAGTTAGGCATAGCAGTGCATAAAACAAGAGTAGAGGCCTTCAAAATGTGTAAATACAGAATAATGACAAGGATCAAATGTATTGGCCCAGTGATTAGGAAGTACTACGAAGAATAGGAGAGAAGAGAAGCCCCACGAAAACATTGATAAGAAGACGGAACAACCATATAAGTCTTATCACGATGGCCTGATGAAGACAGGGACAGGTAGATAACAAGAACGAAAAGGAAAACCTCTACCAAAATAAATGGGACACCCAAAGAAAGATAGGAAAGAGAAAAAATACATACGCGTGCGAAGATTAGTTGTTCGATTAGTTGATCAATCCGAGTGTAGAACTACGTCAAGCCAATCTTGGGATTGTTTATCAGTGATGACGATGACTGAAGAGCTGCGACCGACGAATCTTCGGATTGTTGGCTTAAAAGTATGATGAAGATCAAGAGTGTATAAGGAAGAACTCGAACAAAATACGTGGAACATGGAAAAGAAGGATGTGAAAGGTTTATGCGTAAATAGCTTAGGTGAATTGAGTGGAGAGCTACATCAAACCAATCTTAGGATTGTTCACCATTAGTGATGGATTTAGGAAAAGAATATAAGGGATATCTCGGGGGCTTACCTCTCCTGTATATATTAGGCAACTAAACAAAACTACCATTTTATCTAGTGTAAATTGGTTACCCCAAGCTGAGGTCATTTGCGCCATGAGGGTAGGGTATGGAAGGAAGGGTGGAGAGAAACTCGGCGTCGGCATTAGCCTGGTATTCACGAAAGGCGCCAAGGGGACCACAGCTTAACGTCCTATCCGACGGACGGAGTGTTGCGCTTGAAATTCCTCCACACAACACTCAAGCAGGGATCGGGCAGTCTCTGAAAATTCTCTGATACTGCCGGGATTTGAACCCGAGCCCGCCGGGTGGGAAGCCAACACTAGCCGACACGCCAACCCGATCCCCTTTTGCATATTTATATGGGTTCCTCTCAGGATCTGCCACAGTTGACCAGTGATGATGATGAGTGGAGAGCTGCGCCAGACATATCTTCGGATTGTTGACTTAAAACTATGACGACCATGGTAATTTTTCTCACGGTTATCCCCCATTTACGAGAACCGAGAAGAGCATGGAAGGGAGATAGACCTGTATACTGAGAGGAGGGAGGTTAGGCATACTTTGTGTGGAGGGCTAAGCAGATTTGAGGTTTTTGCGGTGGGGTCTTGGAACACACATACCCCCACGTGTGTCCTGGGATGGAAGCAACGCGAGAAATCGAGGAAAATCCCAAGGCAGGGGGGTTAAAAGGGCGTGGAAGGTCTCACCCCGACTCGCTTTGTGCAGCTGCCTGAATGCCGCGTGGGTGGCAGAAACAAAAAAGGGGCCGAAATTCCCTCTTTTGGGGTCCCCGCATTCAAACATTTTTTGGGGAGAGGTGCCTTGCAGCGGGAGAGCGATGAAAAGAGCTGGGTGTACTTCAGTTTTTTTGCGATAGGGGGATTAATGTTAACTCGGCGTTATGACTCCTTCAACAGCAGTTTTGTGCAATTTGGAAGTGAATTTTGAATATACGTTTGCACAAGTGTCTCCTCTATCAAAAAAAATTTTATTACAGCTCCACAAAATCCCAATCCTCCAGTCTCAACCATTCACTACAGCAGAATAATTTATATTATAATTAAAGAACCTTTACAGGATGGAAAAAAATTGTGACGAAATTTTTAGCCCTGGATAGCTCTTTTTAGTTGGAACCAAAATTACGAATGATATTGAGGTTTAAAACGCAACATTTGTAAACAAAAGAAACTATAATCCAAGCGCTTCGATTGGCCGCGAGTTTGCGCTGTTGCCGTGCTACCACTGAGCTAGCGAGCTGTAATGGATACATCGCGATCTCCGGCAGGCAAAGCATTCACGATCATGGGTTTTCCAGAGCATCCGTAAAATCGTAATCATCTTTCTTCGCCATAAGTCTTCCTTTCCCTGATGGCAGCGTGAGATATCCCTATTATCACCTAGTAGGCGTCGTTGGGTTCCTAATTGCGGTGGCTTTTCTTTCCTTTTGTTCCTTCCTCTCCACATCCCTCCCGAGGATGACTAGGCGTATAAGTTCTGGTACTCGGTTCCTGGACCTCGTGCGTGGTACCTTTCTAAATCCCAACCTGTGTCCTCATCCGCTGCCATCCTGGTTTAAAATTTCGTGAAACAATTATCCTCCATCCTGTATTTCAATAATAACAATGGAGATGTTGCCAAACTACTTTCACAGAAAAAATATGTAATGAAGGCCTGATTACACGATACATTAACACGTACGGGTTAATGTTAAAATGTATGAACGCGAGAATGAACGCCAAAATTCACCGTGTAGCCACCCAACTTGTGCGAATGCATGCAAAGAAAATAGAACCTGATCTAATATGGTTCATGCATTCGTACGTGTTCCGTTCCGGTCCACCAAAATCATTCACGCAAACGTACATTAACTTGTACGTGTTAATGTACCATGTAACCAGGCCTTTAGAAGATAAGTAATTGCTCTAGTACACGGTTAAATGCAGTGAAGTTTTCTCGGGTTTCACACCGGGTCAGGTCCTCCATTTCTCCCTCCAACGTTTTGATGAACAACTCGCCCATCGTCTTCAGGGATTCAGGAATCCAATGATTCTTGAATGAGTCTTGGATTCCTGAATCCCTGAAGACGATGGGCGAGTTGTTCATCGAAACATTGGAAGGAGAAATGGAGGACCTGACCCGGTGTGAAACCCGAGAAAATTTCACTGCAATTGTTCGCCGGGAAAAAACCAAAAATTATATTACACGGTTAAATATTCAGGAGTATGCTACTCAAAGAAGACGCTTTCACCTTTAAATTGATACGATGTGTCAATTATTCATATTTAGTGTGCGGAAAAATAATCTTTCAAATTTACGTAAAAGTGGGTGATTTTCAATATGTATCATCACCTGTTTTATCAAATAAAATATTATTTAATAATTTTGGTGAGAGCCTTTTTTGGACTTTTTGGTAGTTTTCTGCGTGCCGGAACTTTTTTTACAAAAAATGAATTTTCTGGGACTTTTTATTTAATTGCCAGTCCAATGGTAACGTTGGTAGTAAACACTTTTTGCCAAAACAAAACACAACCAGCGAACCAATATCTTCGTGCGGAATGAACCTCGACGAGGTTGTGACTGTGAAATTCAATGAATATGGTCAAATGGACCTCGATAAACGTATTTTCAGAATCGTTAAGAAACAATATTTCCTTGTTTCACTAATAAGTCTGTAGGTAAAATGAAGATTTAAGTTGCATTAAGTGATAAATTATATTGATCAGAAGAGCCATGGTAACATGTAGACCTCCGTAAAAGTAATAAAAAGTAACGATTATAAATAGCGGAAATGGACCTTGTATTACGGATTGCATGAATAAATATCTTAAATGACTGATCTAATTTGGGTGGTGAGGGAAATCTAACGCTCACAACAATTCTATTGAGGACCATGCTCTAAGTTTGGGAAGCCAATAAAAAAATAATACCATGAATATAAATTAAGTAGTAGTATCTTATCAATAGACATTATTTATCCAGCAATTCGAAGAAACAAAAATTGACTTCATAAGTTACCTCTTTCAAGGAATTCACCTTATAAAATTTTTGACCAAGCTTAGGATTAGAAAAATAGTAAATAGCTGATTTTTTATTAGTCAAGTTCACAGAAATCTCAAAATCGAAGAATCCATTCCTCAGGGCTCTTTATTTATTAATTAGGTTAACAAACATTTAGCAAAATTCCGACGAAGACTTTCAAAGGAGTCTTTTTACTTTTTCAAAAATAGTTGCGACTTTTTATTCAAAATAAATTACGTTTCCACGATCCAAGCAATATTCTTTAATTATTCCGAGCGTCATCATTCATAAATGTATGAAATTATAGGAAGTCATATGGAGTTTTATTTAATTATTTTTAACAAATTATAGGAAGTATATATGTTAGAGATACATTCATCACAAATAGCGCAGCACAACGTCCAAGAGAAGACTACCATTATTCACACGAATCATCGTATTCAAAAGAAAGGATAGATATTCATTTTTATTTATGCTTCATTCAATCTCATCCGTATTGTATCCCTTGCCCTTCATGCACAAAATGCGGAAAAATATTTGCAAGCATAAGACGGAATAGGTACAATTAACGATGACCATACCAGGCAAACACTATTAAAATTAAGTTTCACTTTAATGAGAAAAATTCCTGAATTACCATCAGTAGATCCTACATCAATAGTTATCATTTGCAACATTTAATTAAAGGGGATTAAATGGGCTCTTATCATGCGCAAAAAGCTCAAATATTTGGACCTAGGAGAGCAAAATCAAATTTTTGCAACACATATAAGTAATGTTTTTCAGGAATATAAATTTCGAAAAGTACACACTTGAATTCTTTGCTGTAATTATTAATATTATCAAGCAAAATGTATTTCATAAATTTATAAATTTGGATGACCTTCTTAGTTTAGCAAAAACCTAACCTTTAGCTCATAAAAATACCCTAAACATCTTTGAGCTATTTATGGATATCAAAACATTAGAAAATATTTGAAAATATTATCATGAATATAACTGTGTGGTTTATGATCGATTCCATAGAATATACGAGGAAAGAGAAAAATACGATATTTTAATTGGCTCAAATTCGCAACTCGTTAAGAATTATATATTTGAGGAAAACCGTCCCAAAAAATTTATCAGGCTTTCACTTTCTTATAAATGCGCTCGCTAATTAGGGTTCGCCTTATTCTTCTTTCACGTGCCCCTGCGAACATCTTTGAGCATCTTGGTCATTCCTCGTCGTCTTCAATAACCCGGATTCTACCACACCGCTGTAACCTCGATCCCAAAGCATTACTGTAGAAGTGGAGGGGAAGGGGGGATATAACCACTCGGGAAATATGATGTAAAGAAGAATTTTCAAAGAAAGATAACTAAACGGCCTAACTAAATATAGAGGAAAATACGACAACGATTCGTAATCTTGTCCAACATGCTGTTTTAATGATGTTTATTAAGTTAGAATATGCAAATTTTGCTCTCACAATAGTGAAAACATAGAGGAACTGAAAGCATACTTTATTCGTCCCATATTGGTCATCTATCAAATATCCAAGACATTCTTAAATCCTATTCAAAAAGAGATACAAACACACTTTAGTACAAGAATTGCTTTTATCACTCAAAAAAATCATTTTTTGAATGACTTATAGAAGGGAAAATAGTTATTAGGAAAATATAGAAGAGAGATTTATACAAAAAGATGATAAAACCAAACATAATCGCACAAACCATCGACTTCACGGTAGCGCATATCCTATATCGTACAGTGTTTTTTTTCACGGCGCTATAAGGCAAGAGAGCCTAACACCGAAATTTGGCATCTAATGCGAGCCTCATGCATCTTTTCTCTATCAAAGATTAAAAATGCCACTAGGAAATCCATATAAATTGTCATATTTAAGAAAAGAATTCCTTAAGAGCAAAACATTAATATAATATAATTCAACAACTAAGGATAGATATACACCACATTCATTGCTTCTTGCCATATAAGGGCCAATGGAAAAATTCACCGACGAATGAACATTATTAAACATGCATAAAGCCATTTGATGAGGCCTTTCCTGAAGTATAGGTTTAATAACGTGGGTTAGAAAAAAAACTAAGGCGAAGGTCAGTGGCGTAATCAATATCCTCTTCAACTGATTCGACGACGCAAAGCGAACTCATGCATAGAAAGAGATATTCCAAGTCGGATTAAAAAAGAACATCTTAGTATACGTGATAAAGGAAATGCGGACTTCTAGTATCCATGGGCATTGATCCGTCGTTTCCATGGCTACCAGCACGTGTGGGGAGGGATCGCGAGGAGTTCGCCAGGAGAAGTCGAATGTAGAAGATGATCCTCTGCCTCATGCCACGCCAAGTGATTACCTCCAAGGTTTTCGTCGCCTCAACCCCCTTCAAAAGTCACCAACAAGGGAACCGCTAGCCTCTTGGTCCCCGGCAATCTCACTCAAAAGTGCTCCAACAACGCTTTTCCTACTCCTCCCATACCACTTTAATCCGATCCCGCCGAATTCATCCAGCCGTGCCAACAGTTAACGTGGGAAACGGGCAATTACTGAGGTCAGTTACGCTATCTCTCGGGGCGCACACTCGGGAGGTTGGGTTGACTCAAAAGCAGGGAACGAGAGGAAGGAAGAGAAAACGGGTTAATTAAGGCCACGGAAGACGGACCAAGAATGCCACTACAAGGGATACACTGGTCGGGTTACAATTCAAGGAACGATTGAAACATTGAAGAGAGATATTATTGAAGAAACTGAAACATTGAAGGGCAAGGGTCATTCTTGTGCTGTGAAAGCAATTAATCCTGAATGAAAGGACAGAATCGCTAAAAATAATGCATGCCTCTGTTTTAAATAGTGGGTAACACTAAAATATCAAGCTAATTTTCCGTCTAATCCCATAAATTTTCCAACTAGATAAGAATTTCCATGATATTTTCACAATTTTCCAAGCTGTGCCATGCATTGCCTTCTACTGAGTACAAAAGCCAATAAAGTTTTATAATAAATGATGACTAGCTATAAAACATTGCCCCTAAAGCGTACGTAACACAATGAAATTTTATTAATATAATAGGAGTTTCCTACATTAATAATAACAGCTACGGTGTATCACTTAATAAAAAAACCTGAGAGAACTAAGCTATGCAGTGAACCATGCCGTGCGCTACGCCGGTAATCTAAGGCAGAAAAGCCAATTATATTATGAGTGAGACTAAAGAATTAACTAGCTGCATTATTAATTTACCAGAATTAATTAAGTTCCTCTTGTAAAGATGTTGGGCACTGAGGTAATGTGTTCCATTGAAGGTTCCGTAAACAGAACTCGTGCTTCATGCTAAATCCTTATCTAACTCAAAACTATCATTCATTATCTAGCGTTTCAAGCACTGATTCTTTCTAATAGTGTCCATTTCGATTTCCGATGTAATGGTGCAAAAAGAACTTAATAACAGTGATTACCGATTACTCTGGAAATAGAAACAATTTACGCTTTCGCAACTTAAGGACCGGAATTGCTAGAAATTGTATTTTCAAATCTCATCCAGGAGAGGGTAAAGCGCTCATTGGAGGCGATGCCTTTATCTTTGTATCCTGTAATTGAAATTATGACAAAAAATGCCAAGTGTAGTGGGCCTTCTAAGATGCAAGTGTTTAAGAAGCGTGCCATCATATACCAGAAACATAATTCCTTCACTTAAAGAAATTGAAGGGTATAAATTAAATTGTGAATGTTGAGCAAGCTTAGTAGGACAATCCGGACGAAACTTTAAAGATGGATTAAAAGAATGTGAAAACTGTTTAAGGAAAAGGACATGGCATCATTAGTTACGAAACTTCTAATACAAGATCATTTTCTGGATTACAGACCGGTGACAATAAACTAGAAAAAGTAATGGCAAAGACTAGATGCACTCGAGTAATAAGATATTTTACTGAGTGTAAAATGTAAAGAAAAGTTTCACAAAAATATTTTGCCCCGTTCCATTCTCACTTTGGACCCTCCTCCCTGCCCAACCCTCAAACCCACCTTGATGTCACTTCTCCATCTAAACCTATAACTTATAATAATAAACTGGAAATGTACGCCTTGCCCGTATATATTTGTTTACCTGTATTTTTTCATATTTCTATTATCTGTACATATCTGTATTTCTTATCTTGTGATTGTACCTGATTATGACGTTCGGCGTCGAAATCATGTCCGGTTTCATTAATTACGTGGCATTACGAAGACCTTGCATTTTATTCGTAAAGGTTGGTACATTCCAACCGTCACGCCTTAGACTACTTCCATTGTGTATATGCACGCGCGTCAAACAAGGATGCTTGTGATAAACCACTTTCACGCTTTTATCACTAGCAAGACTGACAGATCTCACTTAATTAAGAGAAGCTGCCAATTACTAAGCTAGGCTTCTCAATAGAGACAAAAAAGTATCCAGGATGGACGGTGGATGATTAAAAGTTTTACCCTATGGCCGGGAAGTCAAATTGGCAATCGACAATCTCTAACCCAACGAAGCCCTTATCTTTGAGGTCGGTCTACTACTCACTCCACCTACCACTATTTCGCCCAAACTGACCTTTCTCAACTCTCCCTTCATGTCAGAGCCCCTGTATCTATTTCCTTGCGCCTACAATCATATAATAAACCCAGACATGCATAAAGGAACTGCTCTATTTAGTCTAAGCATACCTGATATAAAAGTAAAAATCATTAAGCATTAAAATAAAATACCACCAGGAATGGAGAAACTAACTGAATATCGCTTAAATATTTTTTAAATGTCAGCCATTAATTTACTATTATTCTACCCTCAGTAAAATATTGAGGAACATATGATTAAATGAGGGAATTCCGAATGGAGACCAAAATGAGAAAAGTGGCTATGCTGAGTAAAATTGTTTCTTTAATCACCAGAAACTATAATGAACATCATTAATGGGCATCTTCTCCATATGAATATAAAAGAAATTGTCAGCTCGAGGGCTTAGAAAATTAAAACCCTGATAGATTAAATATGGTATGCTTTCTATGCCCGACAAAGTAAGGATATAATGAAGGTATTTCATGAGAAAAGGAGTCAGAAAAGCGGACACCGTGGTCACTGAACTTAACTGCAGGACCGCACTTCTAAGAAAACGAAAGGAAAGATATTTGCAAGAATCCAAATGGTAACCAAGAGAGAGTAATTATTATCTCACTTATCCCGCCCCACTAATTCTAAACCTGTGACGATGATGCAGGCTGCTAAAGGCTTAAAAATTACTACGAACGCCAATTACCTTGTCTTAAATTTTTAAGCTATATATTTGACATAATAAGTTAAAGTTGCTCAAATCAAAGGAAGCATCTACAAGCTAATTGAAAAAGATTTTCAAATAGGTATCTGCGCGAAGGAATAAAGGGAAAGTAATTAGATAATACCATCGTTTCACTCCATAGGTCAAAATAAAGCCAAAGGATTGCTGCGATATTGCGCCCGAAAGGCCTAATAAAGCTAAACTATGACAACATCGATACCACAGTAGATTCACAAACAAAGCAACGGGATAAATTATTTACTTTCAAAAATATACAAATCTTGATCTCTACTGGGACTGAAACACCTTTGAGGTGACGAGATAAGAGACAAGAGAAACGTGATGACAGTATAGGTATAATTCGAAGATGGAGATAACCTATGCAAAGAAGTAGGACCGCAGCTCTAAGAAAAAGAAGGGAAAGATATATTCAAGAAAATCAATAGTAATGAATAGTGAGTTCTTCTATTCTCACCCATTAATTCTAAGCCATCTCTAACCCTTCTCCGATCCTCAATTCTTCTCCATTACTTGTAGCCTTGTCATCGAAAATTTCCAATCGCTTTGAATGCCCACATGATTTTCACGCGAAATAATTCCACTTGACCTAAAATAAAACCGCATAACCATGACTTTTAAACCTCAGATTAAAATAGAGTATTGTTATCACTTTCGTGAAAGGTAGGAAATCTTTACTACATAAGTACAACTATTATATCTATATTAGTAACGGTGGCACAGGGTGGAAAGACGATATTTGTAGAAAATTGTCACACAGGAAAGCCATCGGGTACAAGTTCTCCTTGGACCTGCCGATAAGATTAGACCAGAAGCACACATGCAGACAGTGGAGGCCATCTTTTTTTGTGGGAAGGAAGGGAGGGACAGAGGAGGGCGCCCGGATATCTTTAAATAATTGTACGTTTGGTCCAGAGATGCTCTTTAAAAGGATGCTTCTGAATTTAAACATATTCGACACATGCCAAGCAAAGACATCCCCACGCACCTTTAAAAAAGTAATTGTGGAATTTTAAAGAGATGCTACCGAAGTCATATTATACTCAACAAACACCGAAAAAGATATTCAGCACAGTAATTTTTAATCGTAAATTGGCTAGCGATTTCTCATCCGGCATCCAATTCGCAATTATTGTACAAAGTGAAAATTTTCCAACTGTTGGTCATTAGAGACACATTAATGGCATTCATTGCATTGAATAGGTTCCACACATTTTTAAATGAAACCGTCTTTTGAAAAATAAAGATTTTTTTAAACTTATAGATTTTAATCTCAAATTTAATAAACAATTTCAATGCTTATTTTCGGAAATTTACTAGCGTATGAGAAGAAGAAATATTGGCCATTTTTGCAATTGACGCGAGAAAGCCCTTAAGTAATTTTTTGCGTATGGACACCACCCGTGAAGTTTTTAATATTCTCATATCTAGAGATAGTAAGATAACGCTAAACCAATTTCAATTTCAAGACATTATTCATATATTGGATCCGGATTTAGTATTTCACTTTCACCAGCCATGGAGAAATTGGAAACAGCTAGAGAAACTATCGTCGCCTTTAGACGAGATACGCGGAGGAACGCCCGAAAGCCGTTACCAATTATTCATTGAATCATAACCCTATCATTCATAAATGTTGAAGAATGTTTTTATTCACATAAATCTAAAGGAAAAATAACAGAAACTTTAGTATAAAATTACGTTTTCATTTGAGAAGAATCTACTTGTTCAAATATGGCTGAAATTCTAGTAAATTCGTTTTATTTTGAGGAAAAACTACTCTTGAGGCTCCAACTTTTCCTATTAATTGACAGATACTCATGATACTCTCACCTTTATTTTACAAATTACTGGAGAGAGGTGACATAACCTCTCCATGGCGCTGATATATCGCCTAACTCAGGGAAATACATATATACATGAAGCGCTTTTGAATGACAGGGAAAGGGCATGAAGCCAAAAGGACGACAAAGGACGGGAAAGTCGATTGTGTTTGACAGAGCGGGTGGTAATGCATTGGTCTTGAATCAAGGCACGAAAAGGGGATACAGATGAGGTAGAAAAGAGGAGGAGAAGATGGATGGGATGAAGACGAGAAAGATACATAAGGATGAGAGAGAGTGTGTGTGTAGAAACAAGAGAGGGAAAGTATGGAAGTGCGAGAAAGAGAGAATGTAGCATGTGTGTCGGTGACCCGAATTGAGAGACGGAAGGGTTGTTGGGGCACGGGCCGGAATGGGGTGTCGGAGTGGATCTTTGCCCTATTACTCGGTTCACAAAACTACATTGGCGCCATCGACCCCTTGGTATCCAATCTCGTCAGCGTGAGGGTTCCTCCACTTCCCATGGGGCGATTGGAATAACAAGGCAGGCGAAACTGGGGAAGGGTGGCAAAGCGAGAATTGACATCGAGGATAGGAAACAAGGTTGCCACTCTGCAACGGAAAATAATTCCGCAGCTCATTTTAATTATTTTTTGGTATTATCGAAATCGGTTCTTGCGGATCAAATGCACACAGTAGTATTTTCTAGCACGAAACATGAAATATTTCTGCATAAATATACGACCTCGCAAGCATCTCAATGGGCGCCTGACGTCAGTGTTAGGACGACAGCTGGTAAAAATTAAAAAAAGGATATAAAAATAAATGTGCGAACGGAAAATGATTCCCGTAACTGGATGACATAAAAGGCAAAATTCCAAAGATAACAAATGTTGTTTTCAAAGGAGAAAATACCACAACCGTGGGTTGTTAGCATGCATATTGGTTTACGTTATGAATTTATAGCTAATTTGCTGTAGTTTCATCATACCCTGATGTATGGCAACCCCGATCGAAAAGAGAGTGAGACATATAGGGACAATGAGGAAAGGTAAATTGGATAGATGGCGTAAGTCACTTTTCCGTCATTTATTTAACGTTTCATTTACGTTTATCTGCTCCATAGAATTCTTTTCCCAGCAAATTGGGATATTTGAATAATTCCAACGTATAAATACCTACACCACTTTGAATCATCTACCATTAAGTCTTTATCATGTAGCGCTATTCTCGATAGTATTTTTAGCCATCAGGAAAACCCCAATTTCTGGGAAAAATTCTATGACACAGATAAGGTATAAAACTTCACTATAAATAAAGGAGAAGTGACTTAAGATCCCAAATACACGATAAGGTACATATGCTGACAGTTGTTTAATACTTTCTTAAATTTAATGGATATAATAGTGCCCAGTTATATTTAAATTCTATAATTGAAATAAATAAATACTTCTTTATCTACCTATAAAACTTTACTGGGTACCAAAAAGGACAAACCAAAACTAAATTCTAACGACAACAATTATGATTTTCGATATAGAATATTTCGGTATAGCTAACTTGCTATAGTTTCAACAGACCCCCGTGGATGGCCACCCTGATGGGGAAGGAAGGTGAGGCATGTAGGGACAAGGAGAAAGGGTAAATTGGATAGAAGGCGAGGAAATTTGTAGCTCAGGATGAAACACACCCCCAAAGGCTCGACGTGCCTTCTAACAGAGAAACTACATTCACAAAACTTTGGCGCACCCAGCACACTCCTTGCATAAATCGGTTTAAATGTTTCCCTCGCATGCTCGTGCTCTCGAGCGCAAGAGTTCCGCCTGACGTCAGGTGCGAATCCAACGAATTATAGCCAGTGTTGAGAGGAATACGTAAAGATTTGCCTCGCTTCAAGTAAGAAAATTGTCTTATGGGAAGCTATCAAACGAGTTATACATGTTTTGAAACTCATCTCAAAGTCAGTGTACAAAAATAATCACTGCAGCGCCAGTAAAAGCATTTCATCATGAATATCCCTGTGAAATGGTAATAGCATATTTACTTTTAAAACCACTGGTGATGCCTTTAAAAAAGCTTTTTACTCTTACAACACATCCTACGAATATTCAATCTTCATTTAAGACACATAATTACCACCATGCAGCACATAATTGCGAATGTTTAGTTCAAAAGAATAATTTTCTTACGACCAAAATTATTTTTAATACTAACATAACAGCATATTCAAAATATTAATTCACCAGTCTCATATTTATCCATCAATTCCATAAGAAAACCAAACAAATATTTTAAATGCGGAGTAAAAATTTCCCAATGAATTTATATTTATTATTTACATTTATGCAAACGATTTGAATACTTCCTCTACAAATGTATAGATATCGCTTTTTGAAATTTCACAGAATTCAATATCATGGGTTTAATTTCATCAAAATAGTTACCACAAGTTCAATCCATCTTTGATAAACTGCAAAAATACCTTAGACACAGTCCTTTATCCAGTACTAACAGATATATTAAATCAGAATGAATCAATTTCACTTTCATATCACAGCGGAACTTCGGGCCACAATCGGTAAAGAAATCTACGTACTTTGTCCTACATAGCTGGTATTCACAAGTGATTTGTCACTTTCTGCAGTGGTTCTACTGGTTTTTCAAAGAAACAATCACTCATCGCAGGAAAATAACATAATGATATACAATTAGAGCATCCCGGAAGTTTTTATCAATATGTATTATCAGGGGGCCACTACGCAAGGTGTAAATTAAATCAATAGATTACTTTTTACCAAAGCATTCGTATTTTTGAGCCACATTCCGTGTACAGCAAGACAAAATGCTTCAATTCAAAGACTAATAATAGCATTTGGAGCATTCTCTGAGAAGTTGAGAAGGATGCAATAGCGACGAGCCAACATTTCCACTCAAAATTAGGCACTATTTCGAAGCTGAGGGAATAAAAAGCCAAGTGCATTCTTAATATTCTCTTTTACTCCATGCATCTACCCCTATTGAAGGCAAACTTGCATTTCCAAAATGGCTCTTTCCTCAATCGAAATCCCAGAGAGTAACATAAATTATTTCAAAGTCCTAAAAAATTCGATTTTCTGATTTCAATTAATTTCCTAGGCAACGATACTCGTTACTCATTTCAGAATCCTAGACTATACCATTTTTTCCACGGCTACGGGTTGCGTTTCAAAATCAAAAATATAGAAAAATATGTGAGCAACATCAACACTTGTCAAGCAGATTTCTTCAAACGTAAACCCTCATGGTATAACATAAGTGCCTCAAGCATTTCCTAAGATAAACTTCACATGGCAATTCTTGAACTAATAAACTTGACAGCGAATTGCCCTCCCCTATCGTACAAAAAATCTAGAATAACTTGAAGTATTGCGCTCATTGTAATGCAATAATAGTAAACATCCAAATTTGCGCATTTAAAATTCATTTATTCTCTCCGGATAATTTCATAAGTTGACTGCTGCAACAGACTCATGAAGAAATTTATAATAACACCGACAGAATTAAAGTTCAAAATCTTATTGACTCCAAAGAAAATGTTGGTGATTGTAACGTTAAGGACGAACGACTAAGTAAGTCCTATATCAAAAAAAACGGAAGAAATGGCCGTCCAGAGTACTCCACAAGTCCTAAGCTATATCAGGCATCCAAAGCAGTAACATCTTTAAAACTTAGCTATAGAGCGACAGCTACTCTTCAGAGTTGTATCGTCTTTTGGATCCATCTAACAGCATTTAATTTCAAAAATCAAACAAAAACATTTAATTTTGAAAATAGAGGTACCGCAAATCCTCACAACACCTGTAAGTAAAATACATTAGACTACTACTGAGGAAAAATACGTTTTAATATGCAAAAAAAAACATTTTAGTTGAACTTTACAAATAATTCCAACAGAGAGAAATAAAATAGACAAGAGGATATATGACATTAACTAAAGAGAGGACAGTGTACTTTTTGGAAAAGCGAGGACTCAGTTTCCTCTTGCAAATTTTCTTTAAATATATAATCTGCGCCCTTTAATATTTTTACATAGGCCACAATGGTCGATTTCAAGGAAGAATGCAGAGGAATCCTTCTTCGAAGACCTTGAAATGCTAAAGACTCCCCGATAATGCTACATTCCTAGCGGTACCAAATTGCCTGATCTTCGAACTATGCCAGTCGTGAAAGGAGCATTGAATCCGCTTAGTCATCACTTACAGGCTTCTCGAGACGAATCGCATGGGATATATAAGTTAAAAGTCTACATTCCCATCTTGTTCTTCTGTGATTTACCCTTTCGAAATATTCTATCAACCCTGAAATCTTTCATCATTATATCATTCTTCCATTGTTCTGAGTTTTTCTATTGTAAACCTCTCCTATTTCATATTTAAACGCCTAAGTCCGGATAATAGATGGTTTGTAAAAGACTTAATTCCACCAAATGGAATTAATTATCATGTACTTTGCTTGTAATAATATTAAGCTGGTTAGGTACACTACATTAGCAAATCATTTTGAGCCTAAATAATACACGACAACTATGAGTCACTTGTGATTTTGCAGTGAGCATGGGATATCACCTTTTGGTATCGTGTTTGCTACTTAATTTTTTCAACGAGCTTTTCTTGATTCATCAATGATTCATTTAATATTATTGATTTTCCCCCAACGAAAGTCTATTTTTTTTCTTAAACGGTTCTGCATCAGGAGAATCCTTCATATGCCACAATTCGATGCCATTCATTGACAAATATAACAAAGAAAATAGTTTAAAACTGCATATTATATTCCAATACTCATTAACAATTTTTGATTTAATAATAATAATAAACATTTACTGTCGCAGACTCATTGGTCATTAATAAATGAGCAACCAAAAGAATACATTTATAGAACATAATCAAAAATACAACTCAAACACTGTATAAATGTGTAAATAATATCACATAGAGTAAAAAATTGGAAATCACGATTTCTCTCTTCATTTCAACATGCTTGAATATATTAAATCGAAAACTTTTCTTTAAAAACTTTCGATAGATATACGTACTTGAACTCTACATGTTCTAACTAATATCAAGATTCGGAGAAAAAATCAGAATAACTTATCCAGGAGAAAAGCATCATTCCACAATTGAAAGCAGCAATTTCAATTCAATTTATAATCAGTGGCCGTGGATAATGAATATGATATGAAAGTTTAAAATTATAGGATACTGCAGAAGGATAAGCGACCAATATTTCTCCGCAGTCCACTATGGTACCCAAGTGAGAATGATGACATGAGAAAGAAAATTTCGAATTCGATTGAAGGGATCCCTGTCTGGCATTTGTCCAGATGAGATACGTCTCTCGAAACAGAAAGCGGAAACAATAGCGAAAGCTGGAGGTTACTGCTTGGCATCCACAGCGTGAGAGACGTAAACAAGGAAAAGCATATTTTAAACCGACCAAAAAGTTCTGGAGGGTCCAGAAAAAAAACAGATCACCCTAAAGAATTGATCGCTTTCTAATTGCTCCTACAGGTACAATTCACTCCAATAATAACGATATACAGTACAACCTGGTTATTCGATATATATGCAGCCTTGGCATAGCCGCATAATTGAAAAAGCCGGAATATTGGAAACGTATAGGAAACAAGCACAGCGCACAAAAATCTGTTTAAGGTATAATTTTGCAATTCCATACATAAAGTGACGCCAACTATTCATACTGCTTAGCGTGTGAGTCAAGGTAGATAACCAAATTAACAATAACGATTATGGTCGATAAATGCAGAATAAACCTTGGACACCACAGTGAATCTGCAAAGAATATTTTTTTCCAGATTCAATGAATCACGTTACGAAAACTTCATGCAAATTATTAACTGACGAACACCGACATACATAAAAATAAAAACAAATGCTATGCACTGAAAAATCTTACGGACGAAATTATTTTAGCCCAAGGGAGGTCGCCGGCCCTGCACGCTGGATAACTGGAAGTGTCGGATTTCCGCAAGGCCGGATTACATAGATTTCACCGTTCTACCTAGCATAGTAGGGGGAACATAATTAGTTGATAACATCGTTAGTAATGGTAATTTACGACGGTAATTTTTCAATTACTAAGTATTTTATACTTTTACTCGCGAATGGCGCGGGTAATGCATGACTTTCTCTTCGTTAAATTACTGATCTGATGGTCCGCAATGATAATCAGCATCTTTATGAAGATTGAAGTCTTAATTTACACTAAAGATGTTCGAAAAGTAACATTAAATCTATTTCTCTTAAAATCCAAAAAAAAACTCATGAAATAATCCGTACATTAAACATAGGTTTCAGACAAATTTGAGCTTAATTCACATTATTTTCCGATATTTTGTTAGCATTTGAATTGAAAAAGGAAACACCCTGTGCAATGTGCATACTCCGTATTTGATGCATGCACAATGTGAGAAAGTAGTAGAAATAATCTCCATGCTTTAGCATACCCAATAATATCGTCAATACATATATATATGAGTGTATCTGGTGCAACATAATTGACTCATAGTACCACTGTGTTCTCGATAGTTTAATGGTCTCATTGGAATTCAATGTCGCGAGAAGCTAGGTGTATAGGATTTATACTCTCAGAATAGACGTACTTGTAACAGGGTTTACTTCTTATCGATCGCTTAGCTCAGCGTGAAACACGACATAGTAGGATAAGCACTTTCTCATGGGTGGGGGTATCTAAATGCAAAACCCATGTCAATTCCCTCACTCAAACGCTGAAAACATACGCTAGCTAAAGACGCTCAAGATGGTGTCAATAAAAATAACTTCAAGGCAGTGATTGGAATATAAATTAATATACGTATTATCGGTACAAGTATATTAAAGCCGGCCGACCTCAATGGCAATAGCAAGCAGGGGAAAATGCCAGAGGCTGCATTACTTCAGATTACGAGTTGAAGTCCATTCAGATAAAGGGCATGAATATGAGAATATTTAGTATTTGAATGTTATAATGGGCAAATAATTTAGATGATGGCATCTTTTACATTAACATCTTAATGTAGAATTTCTACATTAAGATATTATATGTAAAAGACGAAAACATTGCTATGCCAAAATCCTTTTGCCGCAGTAGATTAACGGCATTCCGGCTTCAACGTAACAATTCTAACATAGAAGAAGACATTTTATCAGCTTAAGGTTGGAAGGCGATATTTGGTGGAACTTGTTGACAGGAAACATAATGAAGTTACACTTTTGTATGTTCCACAAGAGTTTTTAATACCGACTCAGGTTTCGGCAGTACACACGGTCATTATCAAGGTAATAATATGATAATGACAGTGTGTACTGCCGAAACCTGGGTCGGTATTAAAAACTCCTGTGGAACATACAAAAGACATTTTAAGTAACAGCTACATACACTACTGTGACGAACCGGACTATGAATACTCCATGAATCGAAATTTTAACCGCATTCTTTCCAATGAATGAGTCTGAATGCCTAGAATGCTGCTTAAATATTTAGCACCTTAATGGGGATTAAAGATACATCTCGACATATTTTGCTTCAAAAAGGTGTTCGAAATTAAAAATTAAATTTTTTGCCCGTATTACCGGAAATACTCACGAATATCGGTAATATCACATGTGTATCGAATTTTGTTGCCATTTAAGGTCTAAACATTAAAAGATCCAATGTTGCATGTAAATAAAAATAATGGCGCCATTTTTATAATTTCACCATAAAAGTGTATGTATTTGATACATATGGAGAAAGAGAGCCTTGAAACTTCTATCACTGCAAAAAATCATTTTTTATGCATAAAATTACTTTTTCGCAGGGAACAAAGCATACCTTTCAAGCTATTTTACTCTCAGAAAAAGATAAACAGATGCATACACTCTTTAGGAATTTAAATGGATAAAATTCCAAACGAAAATTCATAAGAATTTACGCTTGGCAAAACGGATCCCATTTCTACGGCCCATGATTGTTTAAGCTATAGATTTTATTAAATGTAAACAATCTATTAGGAGATAATTGCACATAAAACTATATCTTCCCTATTATAAATTTAAAATAGTCTTTAGATCGATAAAGGGTAACCGAGTAAAAGACAAGTCTCCTTGGAAAGCCTTTTTTTTGTGTTTGAGACACGGTTTTTGTATAGAGTTTTCAATGCGCGGTGTCCAATGTCTGATGGCACTGTTTCCAGTTATAGCTTTTCAGAAACTAATGAATTAGAAGAGGAATTTTAATTGAATCATGAACAATATCTATTACTAATAATATTCTCCGATATCGGATGTCTACATGTTCCTAGAAAGGAACGAAAAGAGTTATGTATCTTGAATATAGTTTGAAAAAAATGGCGTGAAGAACGGAATAAAACCATTAATTTTGCGAACTCAAGTGTGACTTTTCATCAGTAGGAATGAAAATAAAAACTGCCCTAACATCACGCACTCGAGTTATTTTAGATTGCATAAAATCGTATCTAGATAAATGACTCTGCATATATCCTGCATTATATGCATTTGCACATTACAATAAAAAACGTAACGTGCCGTAACCTTCAGGATACATTCGGAAAAAAACTGAATTGCTATAGAGAGTTGACTGCCAGATTCTGGGTTCTACAGCCACTCTTGTTGTTTTTGATTGACACACTATGCAACACAGATCAGGGAAGCCTTGGAAAGCCACAAAACCCATAATATTAACTGAGACAATGGCTACCCAATAAGCAACGTGTGGAAGAGAGTACTGACCTACCAGCGCTCAGGGAAAGAACGGCCAGAACTATATAAGTCGGCGCAAAATCAAGACTTCTCACCTTCGACCTGAAGACGAAAGCAGGATGGCTTTTGAAACTGTTGTGAGAATAAATGACCAACGCTACTAAAGAACCTGGAATTTTGCTATCATCATTGACAGCACCGTAGAAACCTACGCACAAATAACTATATATTTTTCAATGATATATTACACAAAATTAAGCCCAGGTTAAGGTCCTACAAAGTCGGAGGAAGCATTATCTTTTGTTGGGAAAAGATTGCAAAGAATCGAATGCAGAAAGATAAAAAAATAAGACCTTACTTTTCAAAGCGTGCCTATTGAGAACATGGAATATGAAAATTACCACCATTTTGTGAAGTTTTACGAAACCAAATAAATATTTTATGGTAAAACGATGCCTAAAAGAATCAATGCCTACAATTTAAAAACTTTATTCAAAGCGGGAGCCCAGCGAAATAAATACTTCAGTGTATTTACCTTACAAGCCGTGGCTGAATATTTCATATACTTAGAAATAATTTAATACAGTGAAATGTCCAATCCACTATCATTTATCGCTCACTTTAAACGCTAACAAATATCTATTCACAAAAAAGTCATAATGAAAATCCATTTCACTTCACTGAGCTGAATAATAGTGAGTTTCATTCGAGTTGACCTGCACAGAGATTTAAAGCATAGCAGATTGAAGGAACAGAGGAGACGCATGATTATATATAACTTTCATGTACTCCACTGCCTAAATATGAAACACTGGTTGAGAGTACTCATCAAACTTGTTAGCCCAACACCGAGTGTATCTCCACATCAAGTTCTAGGGGCATTCGGCTTCTCTTGAACCGCTTTTGGCCCTTTAGAAATACCCGGGACTTAGTACTTCACTAGGTTTGCGTGCAGCAAAATTTACTCTAGGAGGCAACCCCTTGATTTCCATCTTAAACCGTTATAATAGTCCATCTTCCAAGAGCTTAATCCGCCTCATATACCTAGATTCTATTGGAGGATGAAAATATACAACTTTAAAATTAGAGGTACCTTTTGGATAGAGGAAAATGTGTACCTTTTTTCAACAATTCATGATTTCTTGGAGAAAAATCAACATAAATATAAAAATAAATGACCATATTACGAAGTAATGACAACGCTAATTACTAGTTCATTAAACGGAATAACAACGCCATTGGCTTTGTCGATGAAATTTATTTTTAATGATCGGAGACGACGGCAGCACGGGAAAAGTTTTTCACGCATGTACTCAAATCTAAGTTACCACAAAATAACCAGAGTGGGTACATTTTTTCATATTCACCCAAAAATTTGCTAAAAGCTAGTATACCACGAAATAGCTAATATGAATATAGCTTTGGATGCAAATTAATTTAGAGATAATATAATAATACTATTTATAAATATTTATGAATTGCATATCTTTGGCACCCATGGTCATTTAATAATTAGAAAATGTGACTCGATCACTACATCCAAACAGAAATACATAAAAAATTATAACATTTTTATGCAAGTCTTTCTACCTAAATTTCCTTCAATCAGTGACAAATACTGCAAAATTTTCATTCAAAACCCTAGTTTCGGTTTTTTGCAGACAAGGATAGAGTTGAAATTGGTTGCATTTTCATTAGCTGAATGATGGCCAGATGCTTATACATATGCAGTAAATATGACTCATGGCGTAGCCTTCGTGCGTTGTAGTACCACGTTATAAAAAAAATGGAAAATTTTCATAGACTAGACCATGAGTGATGATTGTGATGAAACTTGCCGAAATTGGCTACAAAAAAAATTGGTAAAGGGACGTAAGGAGGATCGGATTCATCTAGAAAATATGTTATCTCATGGGTAGGGATTAAGTTCATTAAGAGCAAATAAAAGATGAATCAGAACATAAAGAATTAAAAAATATAATGAGCTATAAATGGCATTTTGCCACTGGCAATTTGTAAAAAGAAGATAGCGAAAAAGGGTAAAATGTTCTAAGGTAGCATTTGAGGACAGGATGACGACGTTCAAATGCTATGAACAAGCAAACCTTAGTGATGGAGGTATTACAATAGAATTTAGCCTCCTATTAAGTTGAAGAGGCTGGTTATGTTATATAACTAATTAAATGTGAAATGATAAACGCAAAAAATATTGCAATGCATATCTATTTATTTTGAATTTTTTACTTCAGATGAATGAATTATAAATATCCAGGGTCTAACATCGATTTTTTCATGGCAGTAAAAACTGGCCTTATTCATTCCTAAGAATGGCCGATGGCATTTTCGGAACTGATATATTTACGCTAGCCAAGGGGGTCTTCGCAGGATATAAATAATATTACGTGTGCAGGCTACGATTCTCGAATCGGAAAATGTTCCACCGCCAGTATCCACAAGTATACCAACCGTCAGTCTAAAAAAAATCGTTTTCCTTAAACGATCATTCTCATCCAAAAAAGATTTAAAAGGCAGCAGAATTCATGTCCATAATTTTTTTTTCACAAGTTTATTTTTCCTTAAATGAGATATAATCCAGCAAGCGCTCAACGTTATAGCTCCTTGAGATATGGGACAATATGGAATCTTTATTCACCTAAATTTGGCCTATCCAGAAAACGGAGGCTGTAAGAAATGCCTGCACTAAGATTATGTATCAAGAAAATCGAACAGGAAAAAGGAAACAGGATCGTGAGAAGAAAATAAAATGAAATACAGTCAGAGACAGCCAAACGACATAGTTATCCTGGCTGGAAACATGAAAGATGCTGTTCTTCCCAGAAATTAACTGTTCTGAGGCCAAATCATTGGCAATAATGCTCTTAATACCGTGATATACCGTGGAATAAGTTTATAAATATAGTTCAACCTGATTATCTCTAAGTACTGATCAAAGCTGATTCAAAATAATAGCATATTTTAAATATAGAAACTTGGAACTATATAAGAGAAATTTTGTCCCTGTAATCGAAGGGTTGGATTGGAAATCCAAGGTAAGCGATTAAGCTCTATTTCTAAATGTATGTTACATTTATTTTATAATCCGCGATATTTTTAGAGACGACTAGTTATTGGAGCTATGAAAGACTAAATTTATTGCTAATTCCACTCTTCGTAAAAGATTGCCTGCATTTCCACAAAACTGTTATAAAATGTTACGCAGAGGATGGTCCTTTTCGACAAAAAATTGAATTCTGCTCAACTCTAATACATGCACGCTGAAACTTGATAAGCTAGTGAGAAATAAAATAAAAACGCGCATTCTTTGGATATAAATATGCCTTTCAATCACATAATGATAATAGCAGTTGTTACACCTTCATTCTTCTCTGCAAACTAAAACAAGACGCATGATATGGTTCTATCAAAAAAAATCATAATTCAAATTGTGTGATAATTGTGTCTCCTGACATGCGAAAAAAAAACTTCAAAATTTAATGTCTCGATCACCGAGCATGAACAATTAATACATGTAATAAAATAGTGAATTAAAATCTGAGGCTTTCCCGGCGAATATATTCGAAAAAGGATATTCGGGCTTCAGCCGGGTGGTCTCCCTCCATTCTGCCGACGTTTCGGAACACTTGTCGGGTTCCATCCTCAGGGCTAGAGTTTGACAGATTATATAGTCTTCGATTGGTTTTAAGGTCTAACGTGATTGGCCGGGAGGCAGCCAATCTTACTTTTCTAAGTGCCGGTTTCCATACATTGCTTAGTGAATACGCGGCGTCACGGTTGAAGGTGTTACTTGTCGGCCGGAACTTACACTTCAGTTGTTACTTCATCCACTCACCATTAGCCCTGAGGATAGAACCCGACTCGTGTTCCGAAATGTCTGCAAAATGGAGGGACGCAACCGGCTGGAAGCCCGAATAGCCTTTTTCGGAAATAGTGAATTATTTAAAATGGAAAAATTTCCTCCCAATAATAAATTAATAATTTTAGGAAATAATGTCCGAATGCGGAAAAGGTATTTTTCCCTATAGGATAAAACGTTAAAGCAGAGGGATGGTTATCAAATCGCTTTGATATTCCCCAAGTCGGCCCTCCGTAATTCTGTTAAAGAATTTAAAACCACAAAAATTTATGGATATTACCACACATATTACGTTGATCAAAAGTGGCACTTAATCACTGGGCAATCAGCTGTGTTATCGATGATCGAGGCTTTTTTACCACCGTGTGGTTCATTTTATACAGTATATTGATGTGCCTTAATAACGTAACATCACAGAAAATATAACCTCCTAAAAATATACCATATATATAAAAAATTTATCATGAGATTTAACCGAGACAGCAATTGCCTAAAGTCTGATTGGCTATCTGAAAATTGGCACTCTATCTTTGAAGAGTTTTCACGGCATTTCTAAGCAACTATTCTATGCATCAGATGTCACTAATTTAATATTTTTTTGGTTGATATATAAAATAAGATTGAATACTTGACTTAGCAGTAACTATTTAAGTTTATTTTAATATTCTGTGAGCAACTTGGAATTAGGGAAAATAATGGTAATTTTAAACTGCATAGTATAAAAATACGCCCACATCCGGAAGTAAAATATTACCGATATTGTGTTGAAAGATTCCAACGGGCCTTTATTATAAAAAACTATTTTAAAATTTTAAAGTAATTTAAGAGCAAGATAAAAGAATTTGATGTCACTTTGAAGTAAAAACGAACATTCCAAAGAGCCAAACCGCCTTTGAGTGCGGGAGGAATGATCTCTCTTTCATGAAGTTCCCAGGCCGTTCAATTTGCGGAGAACTCCGAAAACCCCTACTGCAACTCCCCTGCAAACCTAACCAACTTCCCCTACGACCCTTCCTCCACTCCCACTCGAGAGCGATAAGGGAGGGGCGGGGGGAAGAACACTTCTTCTGGCCATTCCACAAACTAGGCACATACCATGAGGGTCTTCCTCGATTAGGACCCGTCCCATTGGAATTTTTCCCGTAATTTCTTTTACATTTTCCTGAGAGGACATTTTTCTTAACTCCAACGTCCTTCACATATCAGAAAACAACTTCACCTGACAAAAATCTACCTTTATTTAAATTATAAAACTTTCTACCATAATTTACGTAACGGCAAATTTATGAATTGACATGACTGAATTGGTCTCAAATATGAACAAATTTTAAAAAAAGCCAGAGTCAGCGAGAGCATAATAAGTAACACATTGGACGATAAAACCAGGCTCTACCTTTATATAATTGATAAGGATTGTTATTCACCCTTCATACACGCCAAGGCTACAAAATTATTGATGGTTACTGCTCATAATGTAATTTCCAAAATGTTTCCCATTCTCAAATATTAAATTAGCGATAAGTAATTTGGCATTTTTTAGAACATTTCAAAATTTACAAAACTTTGCGAGTCGATCAAAAGATATCTTACTCATTTCGTGACAATATAATTACAATAGGATCTTATTATGGCACATTAAAAAATCATTCATTAGCAGTAATTCAACAAATATTAACAATTCCATGGAAAAAAGATGTTTTAACGTCAATCATATATATTGAAAATATTGAATTGCAAGAGATAAATTTATTCATCATCAAAACAAATATAAATCATTGAAAATTTCTAAGAGTGCCGATGCTGATAACCAAATCAAATTCAACAAGAATACTGCGTCACATCGTACGACGCTAGTAAAGTAAATAATAATTCAGTTTTAGCGTTTGGTCAAACACTTTAATATTTTTGAATGACTAAACGATGAATTTATAAGAGATAAATCTTATACAACTATATACCAAACGCATCCTGCGCTTCAGTGCCGCACAACATGTCCAAACTTGCCTAAGAGGAATTTTACCTTGAAGGATCGTACATCCTCAACCTCAAATAAAGGCATATCTAAACTTGTTGCAATGCATGAGAGGAGTATTACCTAGAATAACTATACACTCTCACCCTCAAATAAAGAAAAAATATATACTCTTACGTGGTCCTTACGCTACAAAAATATGAGCATGTAACTAAGCACAACAGAAGTGAACGATCAGGGAGAGACCATGAACACTTAAATGCTGTAAATATTTTTAGAGGATATATTTTTTTAATTTTCGTTTCACTTCGCACTCGCATCGAAGGATAAAAGGGGAGAGGAGCCACTTCTCACGGAGGTATAAACAAAAACAAATGAGGCAGAGCGCGGCGAGCTAAGCAGCGTCGGGATGCGGGAATCGACGCTTTTTGGACGTCGCGGCGCCGGCATTCAAAACTCTCCTTTTCGGTCCCACTCATTAATCAAGCGCGCGCTGCTAATCCCGAATGCTGCTCCACCGCCTCCACGGCCGAGGGTGAATCAAAATATTTTGCCGGAGCGGAAACGGAACGAGAGAGAGAGGAGAAGAGAGGACGTCCACTCTTCCGCGGGAACACGCTCTCGAGCGAGCACAGAATGCCAATTCCTCAACCGCCTCCTCCCCCATCTCCACTCGGCTTCCGAAACTCGGGACGAATTCGTAAGCGCGAGTACAGTCGTCCCATTCACATACACCATAGAACATTTAAGGGGACGCATCACCCCCACTGGACCATCTACGGAAAAATCAGTGGAATATTCTTAATTATAGCAGTTGATGATGTTTTTGCGGGTACTTATTCGGTTTGTTGCCCGACGTTTCGCGGCCATCCACACACACCATATACCATTTAACACTAGAACCGCCGACGGGACTTTTTTGCCCCATCGCCCTTTGCAAATGTTTGCCATTCATGTACCAGTGGTTTGATCCCTTTGAAATTTACTGACTTTTACTAATTTTTAATGTTCTTTTGAATGGTCATATTGAAAATATTGTACGATGTTTGGTTCGCGAGAAAAACGACGATTTACCTAGAACCGCGGGATTGGACTTTTTTGTCCCATATGGCGAAAACATATAATTTCAGTTTTTTTTTCACTTATTTTGTATTTAGCATAATAACGGTTTATTACGAAGAGGATCGATGCACAGATACCGTTATTCTGCCAGTTAGAAGCGAAGAAGGGAATAATCTGTGCACTGCGCCGGCCGCCTATTCACGCAGCGCAAGCCGCGTCACCTCTGCCCGGCGCGTCTGCAGGGCTGAGCTTGCAACCAACACGTAAAATAAGTTTACTGCATTCCTAGTTATACTTAATAAAACGTTTTAAACACTACCTAAACACGTGTTTTTTCACACAAACCACAAAAAAGCCGTCAATTATACTTAAACATGACAGGATCAACGTATTTTGTCAATGGGAGAAAAATGTCCCATGCCGCGGTTTTGGTGGGGTTGGAAAGTTCAGCGGTTCTAGTGTTAAGAGGACGCATCGCAGGTATAGACGTCGATCTCTAACGGCTTCTCCCAAAATACGTAAAATCTATCCTTAATTTTTGTCATAAGTTTAGGTTGCACTATGTTATGGGCAAAACGACGCTGAGCTCCTCTTGAGAAAGTGGGAAATGGAGGACAGTGGTGAGCCAATCTTAGGATTACAGAACCATTTAATGTTACTTTAACAAACTTTTTAAATTTTACTATCAAAAGAGGAAGGATGAGGTCACTAAAGAGAGAGAGAAAAATTACATTGATTTTTCCTATGATCGCAGCATGAAATAAACTGATTATAGTTTACTCACTAATGGTTTTCATTATTGGCTAACCTTAGTCCACTTCCCTCAAGTAATTTCTCTTTGATCAGCATCCAAAAAATAAACTAAACGCGGACAATAATGCCTTGAGAAGGGAAATAATACACATACAAAATTATTGAAGTACCGAAACCTTAGGTTACCGAAGGTAATCCTGAGATTTGCTAGTAAATAGTTTTCAGTCTTATAAAAAATAGAAGTATGGCTTGGTATTTGGAGGAGGCGACCGACAGCTGAGGTCATTTGCGCCGTGAGGGAAGGGTAGGTGAGGAAGGGTGGAGAGAAACCCGGCGTTGGCATTAGCCTGCTCTTAACGAAAGGCGCCAAGGGGACCACGGCTTAACGTCCCATCCGACGGACGGAGTGTTGCACTTGAAATGTCCTCCACACAACACTCAAGCAGGGATCGGGCAGTCTCTGAAAATTCTCTGCCGCTGCTGGTATTTGAACCCGGGCCCACGAAATATTTGATTGAATAACGCCAAAGTATTCCTGAATGATTCCTTCATTAAAAAATAGAATCAGTACCAGTTACTCTTTTTTCCATTGTATCTCTCCGCAGCGCATTTCATGCGGAGAATCGCTGATGTGAGACAGGCCTGGAGTTATACAAAGTCACACCTTAAAATGAACACGGCAAATTCCGAGGTTTAGAATTTGTGATTTCGCCACATGGAACTTGATATCTAATTCATTTTATCGACCACCAACGATTGAGCATACGGAAGCGAATTTACTCAATAATCTCAGATCGTACCCAAAATTCATACATAAAATCTACAGACCTAACGTACCTACTTGTAATATTTATTTAACGGGGCTTTAACGGGACGGGCTTTTACGGCTGAAGTGATTTCACCTCATTTCAAGACTCCTAGCCGCCATGAATTGGGAAATGGGTACAGTTCATACATAAAATAGTTCTCTTCGACCTTCTTTAACTCTTCACCCAATTTCATATTCAATCAGATTTTTTTCAGCCTGAAAAAAAAAATTTACATATATTCCGTTTTAGATCCGTCGACAATTTCTGGAAATAGTGGAGGTGATAGTTCGACTGCCTTCGCCTTTCCCTAAAAATTATGAAGACATCGAGCGCTCCTGCCAAGCAGTTCTCTACTCCTCAGCTAACCCTACCTTCCTCACGCCGAACTTGTGTGCTCCGCAATGGTTAACGACTCTTTCCATCAATGGGTGTCTCTAATTTTACGTGAAAAATTATGGCAACACTAATGACGTGAGTCAACCACCAGAAGTAGGCGGCAACTTTCACAAATTTATATTTGTAAAAGTATTTCTCATCTCGTAACTTATGGTTCCCTTTCATTAACCAGATTATTTTATGAGTCGCGGTTTCGGCCCTGGGGGCCGATTGTATAACTTGGCTACCTTTCGATTGTTAGAGATCCGTTCACTCTGGATTGAGTTCCCGGTATTTGAACGTTCGCTGTAGGTACGATTGTGTACGGACGATCGTCAACAAGCAATCGAAAGTTACGATGTTACGTTGACTACGCGAAACTACGTTAACAACACGAATATTACAATGGAGTCCCCTTTGTTAACAATATTGGTTTCAGAGATAATTGGCCAATTAGGTTTATATTTTTGAAAGAATTTAACTTTGCGTATAAAGCAATCTTCTTCAAAGTTTCCAAGTAGGCTTCCGCGGAGATTATGATGATATCTGGTGATTTTTCCGGGTATTCTTCCGCGTTTATCCATTTTGTAGGACAATATTTCGCTAACGTTCCAGTTGGCTTCCTCAGTGGACCTTACAATCTTTTTCAATTCAATATTAAATACCTTCCTTTCCGTTGGAGCGTAGCTGATATTTGGGATAAGTAGTTTTTACTCAGATATCGTTGATTGTTTTAAAATGCCGCGGTAAGTGTCAGTTTCGTTACTTTTGCAATTTGCTAAATAATAACTTGTATCATTATGTAATTGAGTTAATTCATTTATATCAAATATATGAACGAATATTCCATATTGGTAGGCTATTGTCTTCACCTTTGTGTGTCCGCAAGGAGCAATGCGCAATGAGCCTCATATTTATGTCATAGTAAACCAACACGTACAAATTGTATTTATCTGTCAATTTACCACAAATTCACATAATTAACTACATAAAACTCTGATGTATAAATGAAATAGAATGTGTAATTCAATTAATTCCAAAAAAAAGACATCTTACATGACCATGAAAGGTAATGAAAATTTAAATTCAAACCGAAACCTCACCTGCGAACGATTGACGATGGTCGTAACGTCAAGTGATGTGTTGACGAAGAGATGCTTTCGATCGAGAGCCGGAAAACTTTCGAAGGTAAAGTTACACAATCGCTCCTTCAATTGTTTTCGAGCTGTTGATCTAAACTCCACGGGAACCGGATCTTTATGCTCGAACGTAAAGTACACAATCGTCCCCCTGATTGAACGACCCACTGAATTTTCACATGTAACTATGTAAACTTACTAATTACCCCGCCAGTTTCACCAATAGATGTGTGGCGAGAGGTATTTGGACACGAGGGGTTGATAAAAAATATATAAAGGATGGTGATATGGCTACGGAATAAATGTGAACTCAGATGAATGAAGTAAGTGGTACACGACCCCATGGACCAAATTAAGGGTGGATGGCGATATTTGATGGAACTGCGTAACAATAAACATAATCACAGATACACTAATACAGTATGTTCCTATACAATTTTTTTACGGCCTGACTTAGGTTTGGAAAGCATTCACTAATAATTCACTAACTAATTTTTAACAGTACGGTAGGTACTCCTTTTTAAGATATCTTGTTTGGGTTTCTTATTTCATTAATTAAACAAAGCGCCATGGGTTTCGAAAAATAATAATCGTCATCAGGCCTAAATTACCTGACAAGTATCCTGGTCCTAACAAGTATCACGTAATTTTTTTTCCGCAAGAAAATGTAAAATTGCGATAAAGCTGGGTTGAATTGAGAAAAACGTAATACAAAATACTAAATCCAGTTACTGTTTCAGCCACCATTCCTGCATTTATGCTGATTTGTGCCTCCACCCACTTCCGAAACTCGAGAGGCGAGAGATGCATCGCCTTATCCGCACACCCACGCCTACATCTTCGCGGGTGGCAATCCCTCTCTTGGAAAACCGTTGGTTGGCGACCAAACAATTTTTTTGTAACACTCTGTAACAATGCTACCCAAGGCGATGTTTTTTTAAAGATAATATATCCTTTTAAAACGAAGTGTAAATCGAACTTAGTTGAAGTTTAATATTTTATTGAAATCTACAACCAGAGTCTGACAGCGGAAAAATATGTTTACGTGTAAAAAGAAAACTGACAACAGTAACGTGAAGCCTTGCTTAGTTCGGTGACGGCGGGTTAAACTTCAAATCAAAAGGTAGCAGATACCCGCCTGGGTAGATTGACCTTATGCAGGGCATGGATGTTCGTGCAAGTGAATAAAATGTAAAATGGTGAATATGTGCTGTATTCGGTGGTATGGGAATAAATAAAAAATGAATAAAATATTATATCATTACTTTACTTATTTCTGCCTCCATACGATTTCGGACGAATTCAGGGGCGCGAGATCTCTAGCGCTCCCGCTTATCCGCGCACCCACGTCTCTATCTTGGCGGGCGGCAACCCCTCTCCTGGAAACCGGCCCTCCCCTACCACGCCTGCGCCGACCCCGGTCGCTCCCTTAAACGGAAGTGACGTAGCCGCGGCACCGAGGAGGGGAGGGCCGCGTAAAAGGGGAGGGACACTCGGTGTGTTTCGGGGGTAGCCTGGATGTGGCCGCCTTCCAGTCTCTCGCTCGGGGTGGCCACGTGACTATGGGCCCGTCGCTACGGCAAAATCGTCCGACTCCCTCCTCGGCCGCTCTCGGCCGGAACCCCGTCGGCTTCGGGGACGTCGTCTCCCGCCGCGACGGCAACCGTAGGCAAGGCGGACGATCGCAGACATCCACGCGCTGATCTTCCGAGCCCGGCTTCTTTGAAAGAAAAGAGTCCCTATTTTAAGGCGCTCCGTCCTCGAAAAAAAAACCCTCCGGAAAACTAACCCCGAAAGTGTTCCAACGAACTGTTTTTTGTGTGTTTCTTCCCACCATCAAATGAGCCTGGATCGCCAAACAACATTTTGAACATATAAATCTTCTCGTATCCTACTTAGGAAAATAAAAAAGTGGAAATCCCGAGTGACAAATTGTGACGAATTCTATTCTTCGAACGCTTGCTTGGAGTTCTTCCGTAAAGAAAAGCGGGAAACCTCATAAAAAAATATATTCAACCCAGATTTATACCCTCCCCCTAATTCATCCGTCAAAATCATCACACATCGGTTTGAATATATAAATATACTCGTATCTTGCTTAGGAAAACCCAAAAAAGTGGAATTTCCGGGTGATGAATTGTGACGAATTTCCTTCATCGGAAAACTGATGGAGTTCTTCCATGAAGAGGAGCGGGAAACCTCATAAAAAAGACATTCAGCTCCCATTCCCTCCTCCCGTATGGATCGCTAAACAAAAAATTACGGCAATAAGCTCGTATTGTGAGTGCTCGTACTCATTATAAGAAAACAGAAACAGGTGAACATTCCTAGTGAAAACAATTTAAATGTGACGACAGTTCTTTTGAAGCCTACTGAAGTTCTCACATAAAGTGAAGATGGAAAAACTGCGGAAAAATAAAAACTCATACTATATCCCAGAATACATCGATTATTTTTCACTGTGAAGGAACCACCAGCTGGGAGCAAAAGAAGATATTGAAATTTCGCTCTAACCGGATTTTTCCCGTTATAGGAAATATTTCATCGCTCACTGAAGTTCTTGTATGAATGGAAGCGGGAAACTGTACGCAGAAAAAGTTCATTCAGCCTTTACTAAATCCTCGAATAGATTTCCCAAATTTTCCGTTTGAGCAAGACCTCGATGGGAAGATTCTGAAATTGCAATCAAGTGGGAGCCTTTCCGATTGTAGCAGGTCTTTGATCGACTACTCTGCCCCGCCCCGCCCCCTTTTTGACACTCCCAGAAGGACAAAGAAAGGCGAAATTCCCACTCTCCTCCTCACATCAAGGCCCCCGCGGCGCCTCCATCCCCTCTTAACACTGTGATCGTTTCACCATTTCGCCCCCATTTTTTTTTTCAAACCCCCTGCGGTTCTATTCCCACCCCCTTCCACCCTCTCTCTGCCCCCCGTCCCCGAACCACCCCCGCCGCAACGTCAGCGAACTGAGTGGGAGGAAGGCATTCGTCTCGCCGGGAAAATATCTTTTCCTTACCCCCGTCACTTCGACCCCCGACCACGACAATTCCTTTCGGAAAAGACTGTGCCAGCTGCCCGTTCAAGAGACCAGCTTGCTAAGGAGTCCTCAGACTGTCCCAAGGCGGGTGTGATCAAATAAATGTATTGAGCGCTTGTGTATCTCTTCCGGTGTCTCTACTGAAAAAAAAAGTGTGGAGAAGTTCTCTGTGATGATCTTTGGTTGAAAACTTTTAGCATCTATTTCTTCAGGCTTATATTGAAATAACTTTAGGGCCAATAAACTGACATCTCGGCGAGTTTCTCGCCTCGTAGCTGTGAAGTGAGAGTGTGTATATTCTAAGAATTGAGTTAAGTGAAGAATCTGACAACTAAACACGACCCTCTGTGACTCTAGTACGTGAAGGCGTCAACGTTCAGGGGTCAACTCTGAATATTCCTGGTGAATGAATTGCTCAACTCGAGGCTCAATATAACTATTGATGGAATTTAAAATATTCATGGAAAATATATGATGACACAAATAGTGAAGTGAAAAATTAATCGCATAACCTGAAGATTATCAAATAGGAGTCGCATATCACAGGTAAGTTTTCTACAATTTTTATTGCCTCAGCGGAACAAGACTTGGCAAGCTTAGGATAATATCACCCACATTAAGAATCCATTTTTTATTGCATTAAAGATATTTGTAAAAGGCAGTAATACTCAAATTATCATATTAAATGACTACATATAGACTTTATGAGAGATAACAACAATTGCATGATCTACGGATTTATTAAGAGTAACTTTCTGCCATAAGGACGTACAAATACACGGCATATATATCACTTCATACAACAAAATGGTATATTAACAATTAAAAATAGCTAAGACGCACAACTTATATTTCACAATTAAAATGCCAGATAGCTTACATAAAAACAGAAAGCGAAAAAAATTAAATATTTTCTACGAAAATAGGAAAAAGTGAAGCTAACTTAGTTTTAACAATATAGGAGAAATTAATTGACCATGATTATGTCTAGGAATACAGAAGAAAAAGAGACACATCATCAAATATGAAGACCATATCGCAGTCGGTAGGTAGTTTCAATTATTAGTAGTTCTCATTATTCTGATCGCAGAATTCGGTCACCAAAACAATAAGAGATAACAAGAGAGCATATTTAGAAATTTTAATGCATTCAATAATTATGTGAATATTGAGTCATTTCATAATAACTAGATGGTCCGAAAGGATAGAAAGCATTATTTTTGCTACGTAAGGTTAGTTCCTGTCTAAATAATGCTTGTGTATCATCATACCAAAGTATTCTTTTCACACATTTCAAGTAATTAGAAAGATAAAATTTCAATCATCACTTTTAGGCTTCGTAATTAAGCTTTGCTGAGCATTACTCTCTATTCGAGCAATAGGAAATAAACATGATGATACAGGAGACGTTTGCAGAGGAATTCTGACTTAACACTCACGTCATCACATTGTAAGCCAGTGCACTTTGCCCCGTGGTAAACACTCAGATCAGGCGACGGGCAATATTATTTCTCGAGGGTGATAGAAGCTTTCATTTTCCCGCTCAGCAAACATTTCAAACACAGCCCATCCAAAAGACACTCGCAAACAAACGGCGACGCCCGCATCCTCCAATCGCCAAACTTTAACACGATATTCGAAACTCGACGCCTTTCTGAATAAAGCCATCATTGCGAGACAAAATAATATACCTATAAAAGAAATTTTATCGATTTTTTGCATTGCTTCATTTTCAAATGAAATATTATTATCAAAGTATTCTACCGATTAAGTTAGGTTTCCATGGATTACTTAAGGAGAATTCCGGCAGCCTATCTTCCTTCGTGTACTACCCTCTTCAATTCACCATGAAGCCTACTGCCTTTTATTCTATCTTTAACAAATCCTATTCTATTCCTCCCTTTCCCTCGTTTACCCAACAATCTCCCCTATTACACAGTTTTCAACATCCCCGCCGCGTTAAGTACCGCCCATCCACACTTTCTCCAACCTTCGTATTTTATTTAGAACATAATAAATAGACATAATAATATTTATCGATTATCTGTTTCCTTGGTCTTTCGACAGATCGTACGAATAAAATTAAAACCAATCGGTGTAATTAAAAATATTAGTGAATGTGATTCCTTTTTTAATAAAATTGAAAAATCCAAGGTTAACCTGGCAAATACCTCAAAGTAAAAATGTAAAAATTAACAGAATAATTATATTATCCATTATTTACATGTGATAATTATCAATCGAAAACCTTGATCAAAAAGCCCGATAATTAGAGAAATAATACGACCAATCCGTTTCATAAGAGGCACAACAATATCAAGCCTTCGATCACATCTGAAAGAAAAAACTTAAACCGAGTATGCATTGAATTTATTATTTATTAGTCCTTGACTTCGGAGAGTAACAATGCCGGCAAACTACAAAAATAATAATGATGCACAACATAGACTTTACCGATATAACTAAATAAAGTTTAGTACCAAGCATTATATACGACAAGGAATTGAGGGTAGTCATTACTCTTGTCCAACACAGAGATTTTGAAACGCTTCGAAATGTATAAAATAGTGTGAGATATAAGATAGCAAAAAGAGAGGAGAAAGGATGGATGACATTCTTACTTTTCACTTGCTTCTGACGTCTGACAGACCACAACGATATACTCTTGTGCTTCGGCAAGTTATTTAGCAGAAGAATTCCTAAACTCGAAGTCTTACGATCCTCAATTGTGCACCTCACATGGGAGGTGCTCCATTGGAAAAAGAATACCTCTGCTAGGAGTTCAGCCCGGGCTTTTGCGCTGGGAAGCTTTTATAACCCTCACCCCAGACCTTCAAGCCCCCGTGTGCACCTCGGTACGTCAATAGCGGAAGGAAACGTAGCTACCGTGAACACACTATGATGAGCATAAAAATGTTCCATTGGAATAAAAATAAAACGTGAGAAAAACATACGGAAATTATAATGATCGGGCGAGTGAGAGAAAATGGGGGAAAATAGATGAAGGGTTAGCGTGCTGGATTCACAGGCGTGTCTTCCGTGGTTGCCGTGGTAGCCAAACGCGATTTTAATTGGGCGCTGTGGCTGCCTTGAAAATCCAAGCAATCTTACATTGCATGCTAAATTTAATCTTGAAAACCCAAGATAAAAATCGGTTAAGTTCTACAGAAGTTTTACGGTTCGGTTTATTACTGTCGGGTAATTGTTACCTATAATTGCTAGAGCCAATACCATAACTTGAGAATGTTAAAAAGTGACTTTAAACTAAAGAAGATAAGGTTAATGGTCAACAGCCAGTCGCCTAAAATTAAAGAACGTTCATCTAAAAAAATTTTCATCGAGAATATGTTATAGTTAGACATTATAAAACCGGCCCAAAAAGCACTGCAAAAACTAACGCAAAATTACTGAACAAGGCAATGGATGAGAGTTTTGCTATTCATCCGAAAAGTTGCAAATATTTTACACGGGTTTCGCCATCCCTGCCTGAGTGCTCTTTTGAAAGTATCTGATATAAGCGCTCCACCAGCCGAATCGGACCAGAGGTTGCCTGACTGCCTTTCGTTACGAGAGTAAGAAAGACGCTGGGTTCCCCTTTATACTAAAGTCTCTAAAAGGAGCGTAAGATCGTAAAACATCATTCCTGTAAAACAATAGCATTAGCGGAAAATTTCATCATTTTCTGGCGGATCAATGTTTAAATTTGAGGTACGGAAGAGCATATCTAGGAAGCAGCCAACAGCTGATGTCATTTGCGTCTTGAGGGAAGGCTTGGATCGGAAGGATGGACATAAACCTAGCATCTACAACTCTAAGCGGCGCCAAGGGGGATACGGATAATTGTCCGATCCGACGGACGGAGTGCTGTACTTCCAAAATGCACCTTACTTGCACATTCCTAAATGCACTGAAGCAGGGTTCGGACACACACTGAAAAATACCGCCCACCACCAGGATTTGAACCCAGTCCTACACGGATACCGATAACCGATACTTCAGCCTTCACGCTAATCCGACCTTGAGTCTAAACCATTACACTATTATTCATTTATAGCTACCGAGTTTTTTTGCACATTTTCCCCCGTTGCTAATTCCCTCCTACAAAACAATGGTAATAAAAGCAAATAAATCTCATTACTATCAGCGGACCAGCCAGCGTCGTGCGTGCCAATAGTCATCCGCAAGTGCTAATGATGTGATTAAATTCCACAGAGAAAAAAATAATTTGCCTTGGCCAGGATTTGAACCCGAACCTCAGTAATTGGCGTGAATTCGGGATATCATGCATCCAAACCTGCCCAGCGTACATGATGTATCTTCTGTGGAATTTTCGCACTCAAAACAACTCTCAACGGACTGAATAAAAATGTATGACGCACCAGCGACATTTAGATTCCATTCTACCACAGCGGATGACGCATTTGCGCACACGATCAGCTGATTCCGAGACGTCTGCCGGGGGACACAAGTATGGGCAGGAAAAATTTATATTCCATTCCCAATCACCTTGTTGAACGTCTCGCGATAACAACGCACGTTCGGCACCTTCTGACTCTCTCCAAGTCTCCCCCAAAATTCCAATCGGGACAACAAAGACTCTCAAATCGAAGCCGGGAGGTGGAACAGAGGGAAAACGGAGGAATACGTGCGCGAGGAATGCCGGAGGATTGTGGGGACGTCCAAAATAGATAAGGGCGAAGTCGTTCTTTCCAATGATTCGATCTTTATCATTTAACTCACTCACTACAAATAATGAATTTAGGACGCCGTTGATCAAACCAATAAAATAACGGATAACTACAATATCACTTGGCACTATTTTATCTTTCTTCATCTTTTCCGTATCAATTTGGCTTCTGGCGCAACAATCCCTTGATTTTTGCCGAAACCAAAGTGCAAAATCAACAAAAAAACACTAAAAAGTAAGAAAACAAATACAAAAAACAACAAATTTACTTCAAAAATACTTTACTTTGACTAAATTGTATCCAACTGAAATTTTTAAACAAACCATAACCTGTAATTTAGTGTAGAAAGCGAATTGGTATTCTGAAGGTACGCAAAATAATTTTTTAAATTGATATATTTTTAGAGAGATTAACTACTTTAGAGGTAAATATGTTCTATGAAAATGTTAATACATGATTTTGCAAAAGCACTTCTTAATAACATAATTGTGAAATGGGATTAAGCATACCAAATACAATTTATTCTTTCTTATTGATATTTAATTACGATCTTTAATGGCTAATACTATAAGTAGAGATACCAACTCATCTCCAAACTTAATTACATGAATGAATAAATAATCTATTTTATGCCAAAAGATTTTCACGAAATTCGCTGCCCTTACATCACAGAGATTAAAACTACATAGAATGGTGGTGGGGAAATCGAATACCTGGAAGTTTACGGATGGAATACATCAACCAGCTTCATGGAAGCACTTACACATAGAAACATATTTTTAAGTTTTAAAGTCTTCAAACTTCGATCTCTTCGCATTATGGCGTCTAACATTTAAAAACACAAACACACAGCCGCACAAATATTCAACACCAGCCAAAGAAAATATATAAACAGAAAATATAATAAATCTCACTAAATCGATTACAACACAATAACCGACGACAGTGTTCTTATTGCCACTTTCTTATCAATGACAAGATGCACGCCTTTTTCTATTTTATGAAACGAAAACCATACCTCTTGAAGTTTTCTTTTAAATAAAGACCTTTCCACAGCAAAATTGAATACTTAGAATTGATCACTGATAACAGGAAGTTTGGCTGATTGACGATTGATCAAAACACAAAACTAACCGGATGTTGGACTGATTGATAATCGACTTGATTTTACGCAATGAATCATGAGTCATTTGAGTCACTATGTGATTCAATAATTTTGAACGAATCGATCATGAACGACCCATCACTAGTCCGAACCCCTTTCTCACCCTCCCGTTATCCTTCCCTTTTAGCCCCCTCAACGTTGGCGGTAGCATTTTCGAACGGGCGAGATTTGTTTGCTACACGTGCGACTACGTGTCGGAAATCTGAAAACGTGGATCAATTGATGCGGCCACGGACCAATAAGATTAAGCAAATGACATCAACTCAACGACTTCTTGTACACATTTCGAAGAGCCTTGCCTGACGAGGTAAGATTCCGTTACGGTAGATGTGGGACTGATTCGAAGACGTGAATGAGGAATTGGGAAATGCAAACACAGGGGCTATAAAAAGCAAATAATAAGCCATGATGAGTCTACGGTGGTACATGTGAATACAGTCGATCTGCACGTAATAATAAATTTAAAAATAAATAAAATAAATGAATAATTTATTTCTCAAGACCACTTTCTGTCGTTTTCACCTCTTTGATCCCAGAAATTATTCGGTAATTTATTCATCATCATCAGTAGTCGACAATGTTAAGATAGGTTTTACGCATGTAGCTCTCCATCCCTCTCTCCTATCCGCAAAGTTTTCAAGGTTACATCATTGTGTTCAATAGACCATCGTCCCCCTAGAGTGGCCAACAAAGCTGATCCGTCATCTCCTTTTATGTTTTAAAAGAGCGTATGTCGACATTTATTAATGCAAGATGAATAGCTATGCAGTTATGTATATTTCATTTAACCAACATTTCGAACTTCGATTAAAATAATCACTTAATACTAAAATATCAATCATGAAGCGATGGGCTATGGTAATGCGATGAAGATTATATGGACTAATGGGAGATGATTATTCCGAATAAATTTTAAAATTATTTATTAAATTTAAAAGTTATAATAAGGTAACACATGTTTTAAGGCTGCGACAGAGCATAGCATCCATGTTTTTCAAAATCATTGAAGTCTGGTTTTATATAAATTATGGTTTTAGAAACATCGAAGCGTTAGTCTAAATAAAAGGTTTTTGATTATTTATTTTTAAAACATCGACCAATCTCTGAGAGAAAAAAGTTTGCAATATAAAATATTGCTTATCCTGCAAAATCTATATTAATTACACTAGTGATCTTTGCTAATGTAAGTATAAATAAAGATTACTTGCTTAAGTTCCGATTTTTAACTACTATATTTACAAACATCCTGCATAGAATGTTGTAAAACAGGATTGAATTTAAATTGATAAAAATAATGGCATCTAACTAAATTTCCATTTAATCATTTAATTTATTAAACCCGCAAAGCTGATATAATTATTTTTTACGGTACGGACCCTTATTTCTGTGTAAAAAGCAATTTATAAGGTGTCAAAAACAGCGCGTGGGAGCTGAATATGTGGTATATATTAAACAAGACCCAATCAAATTTAAAATCAATGAAAATTAAAATTATGGAAAAATGCCCCGAAAAAATATCGTGCATGCATCTCTAAAGAGTTGGCATGATGCGCAAATTTTTAGTGTTCTTTCATTGATAGAAAATTAATATTTCTTCTTTTCATAATAAAAGTAATTTCTTGCTCTCAAAAATAGCTGTTTATGAGCAAATAAATCATAAATCAAATTAAGCCTTCAATCTTGTATCAGTCGGCACCCAAATATTCCAGAATTAGCCGCTTGCATTTAAAAACACTAACTCCCTGCTGACATATTCAACATTTACCAAAGTAAGATTATAAACAGTACATATTGAAAACCTTACTGCATCAATAGCTAGAAAAAAATAAATAAAGAAATCTTAAAACCACGTACTTAGCTATGACAAAATGCGCATATTTCCTGTTATATGAAACGAAAACCATACCAATTGAAGTTGTCTTTTAAGATTTGACAAAGTTTTCAGAATTGAGGCATGTTATCTTATATCTAAGATTTTTGTCTTCCCTTAATGTAGTTCGGCAGTTAGTTTCTGCTATAATCAAATACTTCAATAACGAAAACAATCGAACAATGCACAACACTGAACTATTCCGACCCCGGGAACAGTTATGGTAAAGCTGAAGAGCGATTAAAAGTCAATAAGAATGGATTGGCGTTTAATGTGCGAGTATTCATTTTCACCGCTATCAATAGTTAATGGGTGATAAAGAAACTAGAGAAGTGCAACTCAATGTGCAGATGTGGTGACACAAATAATAAATCGACATTTGCAAGAGAAACTGCAATATGAATGCAAAGAGAGAAAAAATTTGGCAAAGACGATAAACTACTGCAATGAACTGAAATCAGTGAAGTTGACGATGAAGGGATGTTGTCCTTTTCACAAGTTTTTTCTCTCAAGTTGGAATCAGCGGAGTAAATGGTCGTTCAAATACCATGACTTGGAATCAAAGGGTACCTTTTCCTAATTCTGCGCTCATTATGAGTGTTCTAAATTATTCGAAAGATTTTCACAGCCATGTTAAAAAAAAACGAAATGGCAACCAAAATTAGCTTTTGAGAATTTTCCATCGGACAATGTAGTTTACGCCCTTCTATAGATGAAACTACGAGTTTTTTTTACTAAAGAGGTTGCAAGATATCACACTGGATAAAAATGGGTAAGAAATATTGCACAAAAATGAGCAAGAGGATATATTTTATTCAACTAGTAAATCCATAAAGAAAAGCAACCAAAACTTAAGAGACTAAATTTTCCGCATTAAAACTAGTTATTAGGAAGGTAACACACTTTCCGCGTTACAGATGAATTTATCATATAAACGGTGTCAGGTTATTAGCGTAATATCACTGAACTGATAATAAATTGGAAGAACATCCTATTCTATACTAAAAATACGAATGCGTGATTCTGCCATTTTCTATGCTTAATAAATTCTGATTAGACGAAGATTTCCAATTTTCACCAGCAACGGAAACCACAAATGAAGAAACCGCGAAAATAAGAGGCCACAGGCGTCACATTAAAAACTAATTACGGAATATCTGACACACTTCCCTGGTGATACACGAATTGAGACCCAATTTCTCAATTTCAAGGTGAAAAAAATATCGAAAGAATGCAAAGAATATGCACCAAAAATGTACGTGCAATGAAATAAATTGTTACAACAACAGATTTCAAATGAAACTAAAATTTATATGGAGCTCTTGTAAATTACAAGTAAAATGAAAATGCAAATAGATACACAGAATATTTAATGGCTTGAAAATAGGGAAAATAGTAACTCTATTCTGGTCCAGATTATGTGCCAATTAGGCTAGTAAAGGATTTTCCGAGATCTGTCAGGAACTGCAACAGGGAAAACGGTAAAATAAACAACTGCCCCTAGAAATGAGTGTGGACCTGAAACTATTCCCAATGCGTTTAAAAACGGCGACCTGATACATTTTTTTAGTAAACCTATGACTCTGACGTGAGAACATCGTTAAACGATTGTATATATAAAAATGTCCGGGAGGAAAAATATTAGTTTCCATTTAAATAAATTAAATAATCGAAGCATTATTAAAGTCCCTAAAAACAATATTTCTGATGGAATGTAACTGTAAGTGGATTTTGTTCGTGGTAATTTAACGATTTTCCAAACATTTATTCAAAGTACAAGGAGTAATTGTAATTGTAACTGTAATTTTACCGATTAATTTTTAAAATCAGTCATTTTTACCCATAATTAATTACTTTCTGTACGAAGAAACAGTGATTGAGGTCTGTTACTTGTTCTCAGTACTTTTCCCAACATGTACCAGTGTAACCATGAACTGAAAAACCTTGCAATAAATCCGCACACAATGTTCTTAACCTTCCGTCAGGCGCAATAGTGAAATTTCTTAGTTCCAGCGCAATTTCACTTACAGGCACAGCGGTGAAAACATTATTAACTCTCATCATGGCATTCAGTCCTTTTAAGTTTAAATCACCAGTATTAGTGTAGTCTAACAGTTCAATGATGATTACCACGTATATACCCCTTTTTCCGTCGTAATACAGCCCCGGACCGATCCAGCAAGGTGCGATTCTCATTAGGCTAGTGTGTATTATTATATGTAATATATTTTAGCATGTGAATTCTATAAGATCAGCGTTTTTATTTTTCTAACTGATTTAGCTAATAATAGTTTTATTTTGCTTTGTAATGCCATAATTTTGTTTAATTATAAAAAATAATCCGCTAACGATGTGTCGACATAAATGCGAAAAGCAAAAAGCTCCAAAGCACATATCAAAACAAACAGCTACTGAAAGTGCCAAGGGTGTATGCCACTTAGTAGCGCCAGAAAAATAAATAACAGTGGCTAGCACTGCCCGACCGAAGTTTAGGTATCATTTCCAGCATTTTTCAATACAATGTATGAGTAAAATCGTGCCCAGATGACTCGATAATGCTGTTTTGCAGTAAAATATGCTGACTCGCTGCATTAATTTGATACGTGGAGATTTAAAAAAATAAGAAACTACTTATAGCGGAGAATAGATGTATTTATGGAAGAAAAAGATCATATACATAGAAACTAAACTTCTAAAACTCCAACAAGGTACGGGAAAAATCAATTGGCCACATCATGAGACATTAAGACATGAGACAATATTCGATGGCGAGGTGAACGGTTAGAGGGCTCAGGGACGGGCCTGAATGAGCCACATGAGAGAGATTATTAAGGCTGTAGAGGAAAAGAAATACGTCACTATGTGTCACCATCAGATAGGAGAGTAGAACCGAGAGCTGCGTAAAACCAAACACACGATTTTTGACTTGACGATGATGACGTGGTTTATTTCCTTTTTAATTTAATCATTGAAATGTTGTTGTACTCATGATAATTTCTCCATTTGATATTCAGTAATATATCAAACATAACTTTTGACAGGCGCCGAAAAGAATCCAGCACTGCAATTTCCAAACAAATACGACAACAAGAGTAAACCCAGGCAATGACAACCAGAGGCAGTTCGGCAAGGTACAACAGTTCTGCATAAAACGTGTCACCTTGATTTAAACTCGAAGCAAAATACGCTAAATTCGCACTGAAAGCGTTAACACTTTTAGGTTCAATAATTTACTGTTGATTGACCATTGAGCAATTCACAGGTGTACCTAAAGTTTAGCGAGGTATAAGGTAAATGTTAGGAACGCATAATTCCATCCCTTGCGACGTTAAATCCTGCGGTGTTAATGAATTCCCAGGAGAGTTCGATGCAGCGTCACTTATTGGATAAAGTCTCAGACTAAATTCTAATGACACCGGAATGATTTCACATACAATGGAATACAAAGTTTTTCTTAATTAAAGTTTGAATTCTCATCCAACAAAAGCATACCTATTTATTCTCAGTCAGTACAGCACTTGACTACAGAAAATGTTCAATTATAACTGCTTTCATTGGATTGGACTTTCATCGGAGGTAATGACTCCCATTAATAAGCGAAATATTGAGATTAAAATGCACTAATCACTTTTCGAATTGTGAAAGTGAACCAAGATGAGGAAGTAGAAGGCTTAGTAAATATTAATCCATCATAAATAACATAACCATAGTTTCAAAACGATCATACTATCCAAAAGTAAAACATAAACGGAACCCTATCCGTAAAATGCTTGTTCCTGAATATTCAGAACTGTTTCTTGATGTAAGAGGTACAAAAACGGTAACAGCGCTCGAAACCTGCGTAGGCTATTTTACAGGTATTTTACGACCATGAAACACTTCTACCATGCTACTTCGACACTCAAATGTATATCTATTGCCGCCAGTAAAACCCTTTTACACCCTTCGACCTTTCATCGAGAGGGCATCCATTTTGCATGGTGATAAAGGAATTCAAGGCCGTTTTATTGGCAAGAAACACAAACTTAACCGTGACCATATATTCTGCAGTACAAAAGCACTCAAAAGGAAACTCTCGTGATGACATGGGCTCAATTAAGGAAAACACAGAGGAGATCATGTCCACTGCGGTTACAGAAAGTAATGTCTTCTACGCTTGCGCCTTTGGAATTAATGCCAGTAAAATAAAGTGATTACATAGTACAAGCAATAGAAAAATAAATTGCTCAGAGGTAAACATAAACAATGGTAATTTTCGTAAAAAGTAACGATATTATGGGTACACAAAATTTATTTCACATATTGAATATCGATCCACCCGTTTCGTACTTGTATGAATATACACAAAATTGTATAAAATAAGTGGTTTCTAATAAGACCTCCGTAATTGCAAAAATAAATTTAAACGTTTAGTTTCATGCTCACACATTGAATAAGTGATCAGAACCAACTGAACTTATTTTAAAAAATAAACATTGGTCATTCTTCAATGTTACTATAATATTAACAGTGTACTGATACGAAAATACATGGCAATCATATGTACACAATAATAATGAACTGTTTAGATGCGTAAGCTCATGACACAAAATATGGCATACAAGACAGTACCACGACACAATAGATAGCCTAACGGAAAGAAATGAAGAAAAATTACGGTTTAATTACACCAAAATATTATTTTATATAAATTCTTTTTTCTCTTTCTGGTGGTACATTAGGTAAAATATGTAATTTCGTTTCACCCCCAACAGCAACATACTATGAATTGATGTGATGACTGTCTATAAGAAAAGAAATAAGTTATCGTGTATACGTTCGATATTTCTAGACCAATACTTGCGCATAGGGGAGACAAATTTTTATGAGGTTATTCTTCAAATAAATGAAAAAATATACATATATAGAGTGATATAGTTCTACGACATGGAACGAATATGGGGTAGACCAACGGAGGAATGACAATATGAAGGTACCCAAGGAGCACAATACTTCCATATTACCATAATCCATCAAATCCGAAGGCAATAAATTTACGCTGAGAAAGAATTGAGACTTTTCACTCGGTATATATTCTTCGGTTTAGCATAGGGTTCCCGCAAAATATTTTCCCTGCGTGGGGCGGAAGGCCTTGATATTGAATTCTTGTGCAGCGAGTTGTACGACTTATGGGAAAGGAACAAGTATTGGAGAGATTTCAAAACGGGGAAAATTTTTAAATATGTAGATTTGTAAATGTATAACAAGCTATTATTTTTCATGGGTGAAATGAGATAAAGACAACATCACACAATGTATTTAACACCAAACCATGGAACAAATCGGTCCTCATTTAAAATGTTGTAAAAAATATGAAAACGGCCACGAAATCACTAATCATGTGTATTATAGCAATAAAATTATTATGCATACGCACTCAAAAATCACATGTTTAAACAAACTAATTCGATTCACCCCTAGTTTGAATCCACTTTACTTGGAATGGTGATAAATAAAACCATATTTTTATTAGAAAAGCACGCGCATCGTGTTAGTTCCCCAAAATTCCCAAAAATGAGGTGCATCTGTACCTGAGTATTTAGATTTTATTTCTTTGGCCGTATTATCAAATGTTAAAATTTTAACTACTGTAATGGAAATATTTTAGCTATAAAAACTCAAAGAAAGAGCACGTAGAGTATAAACTCATCAAGATCTTAGTTTTTATACGCCATAGCCATACGTGTCTGCCAATAGCTGCTTCTTGCAGCTGGGGGTAAGATATTACTCGTAAATTTGCTCCATGTCTTCAAGTGTGGCTTCCTCCTTGGTCAAGTTTTGGGCTTCTTTCGAAATGATTCGACTTCACATATATAAGTAACAAAATAATTTGGTGGCATCGCCAATCAATTTTCTTCATCCCTCTTTTATCATCTCAACACTTCTCCAGGCACTTAACGGCTTCTTTCTATCTCGCTTGTATTTTTTCTTTCAATTCTTCATGGGCCCAAACTTGATTTATCTATTTTCATCTGATCTCGGAGGCGCACGCATTATAACCGTTAATTACACCACCTAAGCCTTAACAAGTTTCACAATTGCATTCTATCTAATTTTATCCAATCATTCAAAATGTAAGAAGTCCCAAAAAACGAACGTAAAGGGCTTAACGCCAAAGTAAAATTAAGACACAGTTCAAGCAAATTGAAAATATTCTAAATTCCCAAACTGTGAAACTCAAGCATAACGCAAAGGAAACAAGGTACGAAAGCAAAGACAACATCCAATCAAATCATATGGGATGGTAAATAGTTGGTAAAATTAAAAAAGCATTGAACTACTTCAGGGAAAATATTAGCAATTGACGAAATTTAAAAACAAGAAAAATAATGATAATCAAAATAATGAGCCAAATTTTAATGAGATTCATCCTAGTTACAAAATTTGGTGCATGGCCAAGTAAAATGCAGTTCTAAATTGCATAAATTCACCACGGCAGTGAGACGGTTTCGAAAGATTTTTCCACGGCTTTGAATGAAGATCTCTAGGTTTTCTAACCTAATAACGAAGTTTATATAACCTCATAGGTAATGGGTAACCGAAAAGATTTCATCGCGACACGACTGTGCAAACCGCGATTGATAACGAGATCATACCTCATCATAGAAATAGCATGGGGTCAAACAAATAGATCCTGGAGAGATCTCGACCGGAAGACCTGGCGGAGTAGCCCAGGACAGGAAAAACATCTTCCTTCAAGTGCTTTCTACGAAATTTTGGAGCTATCCCTACGAGTCATCAATTCCATGAACACATACCTCCTCCAAAAACCCGACAATGGAAACAGCTTAGCGGATGGCGAGCCAAGATCCTAAATATGAATCTCCGCGGCAGATGAACGTTTTCCTGGCCCGTATTACTTGCTCAAGACTGCTTACCCTCCCGTCTCTTTTGACTCAAGCCAACCGCCTCTGAAAACGCCTTTTGTGCTGAGGACGTAGCTGAGCGACACCCAACAATGCAAGAGGAAATTTGCACAGCAAATGCTTTGGAGAGGAGAGATAAAAGCCGCGGGGCCCAGAAATTAGTCCCGCTGCCGCCGCATTCTCGAACCATTCAGAAGGATTTTCCCCGTTGCATGGGAGGGTGAAAAAAGAAGGGAAAGCATACAGGGATATGGGTAGGGATAAAGCAGTAAGGAGATACTGAGACAAGGAGAACGGCTCGAGGACTTATCGGATCAACCTTTTGCTCATAATCCGAGGGCATTCGCACGTACAATTCTGCAGGATAACCTTCGCCCCTCTTTCCGAAAGGTGAAGCCAAATGTTTACAATTCATGGCTAAACGATTAAGAACTTACAAACGTGGATAAATTTATTAATTCATTTTATTTAAGTACACCGGGACTATCCACGGTGATAAATTTACGGAGCCACCCGCAATGCAAAATTTGCGCGAAATTTCCAAAGAGAATCATTCGCCTAGATCGGGATACGGACCCGAATCCCCCGAACGGAATCGAATTATTAAGGTTTTATCCAGTTAAACTATCCAGGCGCCATTCCCCTCTGCGGAAATCGTAAGACTGTAAATTGTAGAATTAGTTGTTTTCATACCTTTAATTATTAATTTCATGACTGATTTCGAAAAAAATATCGGCAGTGATATTTTTTTTCGAAATAAGTCATGAAATAATCACGGCGGCTTTTAAATAAAGTTTATTACGAATCATCATCATGTGATGATAGGGTAAACACTAAAACCGGTCGTACTAAACATTTATGTAAGTGTTGGTGGCCTATATTTTTTGTGCAGTCAAGAATCACTTCTACACCATCTTTCCATAAGTCTTCATTCACTGATTAATCAAATTAAATACTTTGGTATCATTCTAATCAGATGAAAATATTATTGGCTGGAGGGCTTACCGGATCGTGGTTTTGCTGATAATCCGAGGTCAAATTATGCAGGATAATCTTCGCCTCTCTATCCGAAAGGTGAAGACAAATGTTTGCAATTTCATTGCTAAACGATTAAGAAAATAAAATCCTGAATAACTATATCATTTATTTCATGACCACTCTCAAAAACATATTGGCAACTTCCACGTTAAACACTTGATCACGCTGAACGTATTACTGTAGACCAGTCCTCCAGTGCTGGACAATTTCAATACTAATGTGTTATTTCTAAACAACAAACGTTTGATATGAGGAATAGTTTTTTGGTATCATTTTAAAGAATATTTTTTTTTCATTAGTTATTTAGAGATCAGTACCACTTTGCTAAAAGATGGAAAACTACACTTGATAGAGTAATGTTACGCCTGTAGTAAAAGTCGATATATTTTACGGTTTAATACTACGCAATGTATTCAAAAATTATCAATACGAATTATCGTCATACGTTGATGCGGTAAGTAGCGAAAACTAAACATTTTTACGAGTGGAAGTTGCCTATATTTGTTCAAGTGCAGACATGAATCGCTTCTACACCGTCTCTCCTGAAGTCTATAAGTACATTTATTTCCCATTTCAATCATCAATTTTAAAAACTTTGCTCTCTTTCTAATCTGATGAAAATTTCATCGGCTAGTTTCACCGCAGCCACGGTCTATTGCTGTAGGAGACCTTGGCATTATACACTGGCGGCAATTATTTTTTTATTAACCCTTAACCTCCACGCAGAAGAAAGCTATGTATTTACTTCATACAAGTAATTTAAACCTTCCGTGAGAAAAGTCACAAAACGCAAGTAATAAATCAAATGTGCAAAATATAAATTCAAATATATTTATTTCAGCTCCAGTAAAGTTACTCAGTTACATAATACCTAGCATTTTTTTCCACTTTTTTCCTTAATATTACCATTGCATTTCGTGAACAAAAATCAAGACTACTGCTCATTATCTATCCAAAATATCTATCCAAAAACTTCACACTAGTTCCTCAGCAACTGCCAGTTTAACCTGATAATAGCTAAGAATTTTCCGTTAATTTTGTCTCACATGGCACTAACAGGCTTAAATATTACATTACACATTCTCCAGAAATGTTTTGGTAGATATCTCGTATTTCCCTTTATCAGCCCTTAGTTCAGTTTAGAATAAAGATTATAATACAAGAGTGAATGAAATTTACGCAAGGGCCTTCATCCAAGTTTCCAAAAAGTATGGCCTGTTAGACAGCTACCGTATTTACGACAACACGGCTAGTATTATCCAGCAGTGAAAACACTTTAGCAATTGTGGTGATCAATACGTTGCACCGCTGCAATGCCGAACTATTCCTGAGTTGAAGCCGCAGTGGAACCATTGCATCTCCTCCAAATAATTCTGCCGATGTGATTTTATGGATATCTGAACTTCGTGGGAAATTGAACATGGGTCGCAGGGAGAAAGTGCCCGCCCTAACCCTGAATACGGTACCCCTTGAGCTGCGGTAGCAAGATTACAAGTCCTTGGGAAAATTCTCATACAAAGGTAGATGCTCTTATACTCTTTTCTCTCCTCTTTTCTTGTGGTTCTGGTCGGGAGGTTTCCGGCAGCTTGGCAACAGATTAGTGAAACCTCAAATCCCTAAATTATTAATTTAGTGGGCAACAATCTATGAAATAATTATTATTTGAAGTTATTTTTCGTATTTTCTTTTTGAATCGATACAAAAAAATAATGCTAACCACTTCAAGTAACACATATCGGAGATAACCTGAGGGTAATACGAAGCTGGGTTCGTAGATGATAGTGATGGAATGGGACCACCACAGAGAAACTTGTTTGCGTAAGAAGGGAAGTTCCTGATTGTAACTATCAAGTAAGACTGGATATGGCTATGAAGATATGAGGGAGCTGAGAGGTTTAGGTAAGCAAGGAAGGCCAACCGTACAAGTCATTTTTTTCAGTCATAGTCAGGTTGCTTATAATAACCAAATACACCAAACTCGATACGATGCGATAAACGGTAAGAAAGTCGCACTAACCACCGACGGAATAAAAATTAACAAATATTTACTGTAATCATAAACAGCCTCCGACCTAACCACGCCCCCAATCATGGGCCTCTTTCCGCGTCTTTAATGCTTCAGCAACTACGGGAGTATTAAATTCTGAACCATAGAGTTTTTTGTGTTCGATACGTGATTTTCTATCACCCCTATTTCTACAAAAAAAATTGGCAAGCTCCCAATTAATGAATAGACAAAAGGAGTGAGTAAAATGTATTTTCGCAAAATACGCTAAAATTTATATTATCGATAAATTATTTTCTACCACTAATACAAGGTTCGGGTTGGTATGGTGGCAAGAATGTTGGCTTCCCACCCCGTGGGTTCGGGTTCAAATCCCAGCGGATGCAGAGAATTTTCAGAGATTTCCGAATCCCTGCTTGAATGATATGTGGAGGACATTTCAAGCGCAACACTCCGTCCATCGGATGAGACGTTAAGCCGTGGTCCCCTTGGCGCCTTTTGTAAAGACCAGGCTAATGCAGACGCCGGGTTTCTCTCCACCTTTCATTACCTACCCTTGCCTCATGGCGCAAATGACCTCAGCTGTCGGTAGCCTCCTCCAATTACCATACCCTACCACAAATGCAACTCTGCTCAGCAGAGGTCAATAAAATAATGAACTCGCTTCAAATTCTTATTCTGTACATACTATAAATACCATCCAGCTGTTGCCTCCCTATAGACGGGTGGCAGGAGATGTTAGGACACCAGCCGTCTACAAAAAAAGAGATGCCCATTAGAGATATTTGACTACTGAACCGCACCAAGCATTTTATTTAACTTTTCCACGCAGATGTCGAGTGACACTGGATATTGACTCGCTCACTACCAACTCGCATGTCGAGTGACAGTCGACCAACGCAATTTACCATTTAAGATATTTAAAAATTAAATGTTGAGTTGTCTACTGGTATAAGGGCTGCATAATACGGAGAGAAAAGGGTTAAAGTCGTCTATTCCTCGGGGGAAAATCGAATTCCTATACCAATCTGTTCGGCATAATATCTTTCATATTATTCTTTTTGTTGGCCTATAAATATAGTGATTCTCCAAGAAAATAATCTACCTTTTCCTTTAAAAGATAGCAGTTCATAATGGTTCGAGCTATATTAGTCTAATACGCAATCCTAAAAAAATGAATTTATATATCGGTACGGTAACATATATATAAATATTTTGGCAAATATTCTCATCTTGAAACCCTCGCACGCTGGCGCCTCAACATTTCCAGGCACTCTCGCCTCAGATACACAAATTAAACTATACTAGATTACAGTATTGGATCCAGAGAGTGGCTACAACCCTAACCTCGGGTATCCAGTTTACACAAGAAATAAAATGGTAATTTTTTCGGACTGTGACAACTGCTGGGGGTCCCCCTGGCCTCTCACCTAACCCCCCTTTGTCCCTATCCTGGATCCGGCGCTGCTAGAGTATTATCATACAGCCAAAAAAACTGAATTTATACATCGATACGGCAACATGGCGTTAAAATCTTCTCACAAATAATCTCATTGTGAATTCCTCGCACATGGCCGCCTCAACATTTGAAGGCACTCTTTCCTCCGATACACCAATAGTTGAACTATTTTAGAGTACTATACAGAGCGCAGTGGCCGATCCAGAGAGGGGCTATATCCACCTACTTGGGTATTCGATTTACATTAGATAAAATGGTAATTTTGTTCAGACCCTACTCGTCCTGGGAGGTTACTCCCTAAGCCCTTTCATCTTGTTCATATCCTGAATCCGCCACTATTACAGTATTATAGTTTATACGAGTTTGAGCAGCTAACTGTTGATCTTCTGGACAATCCAAAACCGGCGGTCTTCCACTCCGTTCTTCATCGTGGACTTCCGTGCAACCCTCGGCAAAAGCCCTGCAACATTTGCGGACGAGCTGAAAGGACATGCACTCTTCACCATAAAGTTCAGTCAATTGCTGATGAATCTCCAATGGCGGTAAGTTCCTTGCAAGGAAAAATCGGACTACTGCTCGATCCTCACACTTGGCGGGAACGGGGATCATCACTTTCATTGTTGACGGTTGCTAAGCCAATAATGAGCGACACAGTGAATCGCGAACTGGCGGACTCGAGAGTAGGGGAACCAATGTGCACGGCAATGTTGTGGGATTTAGCCTAGCACCTACGCTCAACATTGTAGCTCATTGGGAGCCTTACTTTTGGTACAACCCTCGTACCAATATAACTGAATTTATATATTGATACGGCAACATTGCATTAAAATCTTTTCACAAAGATTCTCATCTCAATCCTCTCGCACGCTGGCGCATCAAAATTTCCGGGTACTCTTTCCTCAGCAGTGGCGGATTTAGGCGGAGGGGTCACAGGGGTTATAACCACCCTCCCAAAATTTTATCAAAACTTTTTAATTTACATTAGTTTAATGTTTTTTTATTATTTGAAAGGGATAGTGTGAGTGTATATTGTACAAATGCACGCCTACAAATCACAAGCGTGAGAGATGTTGGAGTAGTATGATCGTAGGCTTTCCCGGCGTATAGAATTGTGGAAGGTTACACGGGATTTCCACCGGGTAGGGTTCTCCAACTCCATCTCGGCCGACGTTTCGATGGGCGAGTTGTCCATCGTCTTCAGGGCATCCCTGTCTTTCATGGCATCCCGGCATTCATGCCCTGAAGACGATGGACAACTCGCCCATCGAAACGTCGGGCGAGATGGAGTTGGAGAACCTGACCCGGTGGAAATCCCGTGTAACCTTCCACAATGTTAGAGTAGTATTTATCCTTTCTCTTTAAAAAAAATTCACATGAAAGAACGCCCGGGGTATTCCAATACCCCCGAACCCAGGTCATGACCCCTCTCATCGAATTTGATGCTGAATCCGCCCCTGTTTCTCGGATACACCAAAAGTTAAAAAAAACTACACTGGAGTATTACTAGTTTCCGTTAGCTACACCATCTTGTCAGTGTATCTAAACCCTTCTCTCCAACACCGCACACCACTGCCCTTTCCCCTTTATCGACCTCTCGAACAACTCCGTCGCCCTCTCCACGAAATCCCGAAGCCGCCTTGACTCCCTCCTCGGCCGACCCCCTTTCACTTAGGAAGCTGAAATCCTCATCACATCCCCGCTCGTGCGATATATCCTCTTCCCTTCCCGGCATCCCTCGCGAGTTAACTCTTTCCCACTCTCTCTCTCCCAACTTTTCATCTTATTACTCACCGAAGCGGATGATTCAGAGCCCTTCGGATTTTGCCGCAGCACCGCGACTTGCCCTGGCTCTTGTGGTCTCATTACTTCGAACCCCCTTCCCCTGGTCGCTTTCCGAGTCACTTTCTTTCTCTCCTTGAACCATGGGGGTAGTCGTAGAGATGCGTTTTTAGGGGTGCGTCGACAGCAGGGTCATTTGCACCGCTCATAGTTCCATTACATTAAGGAAGCTTACGGAGTTCTATTAAGCGCTTTCAATAAAAAGGGGTCTCCCATTTTATGAAGTCACAAGAGTTTAATTATGCCTGTGTTGATGATATATTGCATTACATTATTAATATTATCCAGATTATTACCCAGAACGGTTCGTATATCTTGGTTTCCAACTAGTTCCCTACGTTCATGAGAGTATTTTGTACATTCCTCCAGAACGTGTCTCACAGTAAGGAGGCAATCACAGCTATCACAGCGGGGAGGTTGTTTCTCTTCGATGAAGAGGTATGCATGTGTGAGCGCGGTATGACCAATTCTAAACCTAGTGAGGGCGACCTCTTCCCTACGACTATTCCTGGCTGAGGTGGACCAAGCGGTCGTCTCCACTTTGATGTTTCTCAGTTTATTGCAAGCGATTCCTTGAACCATTCTCGGATAACCGGGTTGGTGTGGTGGCTAGAGTGATGGCTTCCCACCCCATAGGATCGGGTTCAAATCTCGTCGATGACTGAAAATTTTCAGATCTCTGAGTATTGCCATGAGTGAATATTCCCCTGGATCAGGAATCGACCCAAGGACCTTTGGCTTTCCAGATCACTGCACATACCACTACGCTTAGCAGATTCCTGATTTACCATGGCAATAGTACCAATGCTCATGGTCATGCTCATGTTAGGCCCTCGCAGTCCATCAAAGACGATAACGCGAGGGAAAAAGACTTCAATTAATCCTAAACAAGCCTGTTGCACGCTTCAGAATATCACACATACCGACATGCGCGGCTTTAGCGCTCGCTTGATGCTCTCAAACGGTTGTGCCATCCTTGATGGACAACGAGGGGTTAATTTCTTCGTAGTACCATGAGCCTCGGTACAATAGCCATGGGTATTCAGGTACCTCGATAGCGTAGTTGCCCGGAAAGACAAAGGTGTGCGCTTCTATTCCCGGTCCGGGGAATTTTTTCTCACGGCAATTCATTTACATTTCACCGCCATTAACGCGGCAGGCTTAGAAATATAACACATGCCTGATCTCCGCTTGAATGTTATGCGGAGGACAATTGAAACGCAACACTCCGTCCGTCGGATGGGACGCAAAGCCGTGGTCACCTTGGTGCCTTTTTCGTCAAGAGCAGGCTAATGCCTATCCTTCCTTTTTGCAAATGACCTCAGCTGTCGATTTCCTTTTCTAAATACCGTACCATATCTTGAAACATTCTGCCATTTTCACTCCGCCTATAGAATTCCTGGGCTTCAATGCAGATATAGTGCCTATAAATCCACATGATGCCCTGCAAGGCGCTTCAATTGGTGGGTGGCGTAAAATTTACACATCAATTCGTTCGGGAAAATATGTCTTGATTCATTGTTTCTCCCGGACAAAGAATTAAGTGAATTTCCCAAATGATGATCCCAAAAGACCTTAGATTTAAGTTAATTATCCGAATGACCGATAGTTAAGCGAACTCCATCGTATCCTGGATTTGGCATTAATTCCAGACAGGAATAAGCTCACAAAAGAGTTGGGCGCCACCGAGTCTACGACGCGGCACCGTCGCACATAATATCGCAAAAAGAGCATTATAAAAGAGAAGTACTTCTGGCAAGTCAAGAAGGATTTTAGAAAGTAAACCATGGGGATATACAAATATCGTCATCAAGTATTCAAAATCAGAGTACAACAGCAGAACAATCTTTGAATACCTGCCCTTAAAGCAATATATATTTCCGCTACGGAATTTCTCTTTGCCGGACGCCTATGATTTTACCATGCAGACTGCAGGCAATACTTCCTATAAAATTTCTCCGTAGTAATGATGCGAATACAACCAATGACGTACTTTTTCAGCTCACCACTGACCAGAGAGTTGATAAAATTTATTTCTAATCCCGTCTTAAAGTCAATTTAAAAATGATGATTACAAAATACTTCAATATATATTGTGGCAGACCACACAAACTGATAGACGTTCGTTTTCAAACAACATTTACATTCTTACACAGAAGAGTTTCTGCTATAAATAAAATCAGTATCAAAACACCTCATGTTTTTCACCATGACTGGCCCTCAATATTTAATATTCCATTTCTATTAAAACAACAGTTTCTGGCATTCCACAATTAAAAATTAACCCATCCTATGAACCCATCCTTTTCTCCATCACACTTAAATAGTTTGGATAGAAGGCGAAAGAGCTTTTTTGGGCCAAATTATTATTATTTTTTATGGCTCCTATGAGGGGCACTGAAATTCCCTCCCACCGAGGGAAAAATGTAAGGAAAATTTTTGAAGGGCTAATTTTTGTTTAACTCCCATCATTGAGCGTTTATTTTTACTGATTCGATGCAAACTGATTCAGAAAATGCGCCAATTAAACTACTCCAGGGAATAATAATGGCGTAGGAGTATTAAAAATAACAAGCAATCCTAGCACCTTCGGGTATCCATTTCTGATTTTACTCACATGTTATCATAACTCTCTGTAATTTTAAGAGGAAAGAGGCATATAAGGCATCATTCCAATGTCTGTCGTGCGTCAGAGTGTTCGTGAAGTTAGAGGTGTTTTTATGACTATTTATGAAGCAATAACGATTCTCTAGTAAATTTATCATACAATTCTGCCTGTTGAACAATTGTAGAGGAACCGCTACCAACTAAATTGAGTTTGAAATTTTCAGAATTCAACCCGTCGCTCCACTTGGTGACGCCTGACCAAAGTCCATTAAATGCAAAATATTAGCCAGAAGAGTCATGTAATTAAAAACTGCCGTTCGAATACAGGGGTGGATATTCGATTAAATAAGACAAAAGAAAGATAAGCGTAAAGACGCGACAATACATTATGTGAAAATAAATGCATTTACATATGCCATCCTTCAACAATTTAAGAACAAAGAGATACTCCCTTGAAACAAAATTCCTAAGAAATAGATAATCCCATAAGAGGCGCCAAAAAGTTGATCTACCGAAGAGGGAGAACTGTGAGGAAAATCTCGAAGGGTTAACTTTCGTTTAACTCCCGCCGTCAAACGTTTATTTTTAAAGACTAATTCCGAAAATGCGCCAATGAAACTACTCCTGGAAATAATAATGACGAAGGCGATAGTGCGGGAGCATTAAAAAAATAAAAAGGAATCTTAGCACTCTCGCGCCCTTGCGAATCTATTAAGGGCTGAAATTAAGATTAGTAGCTTGTGAGGGTAGAGAGCTCGTTCGCCCTCGGCAAATTGAAGTGACCCTATGAGCAGAACACTCACCGAACAAAGGTAAACTTTCTCCCCGGCCCCTTAACACCCCTTCGGACTCGTGGTCTTCATTCTCCCAGTTCCTTGCTTGTTCTTCGCTCATCTCTTAAGGTACAATGATAACGAAACAGCAGGATGCGTCGACGGGGATGAAGAAAGCATGCATCATGACATACTGGACAACGACCTATTATTAGCACCAAAACACCGTAGCTGAAAAGGCCCAGTCTAGAGAGGTATATTTTAATGATTCCATGCACATTAAAAGACCTTGTGTAGGGAATTTCGCCCGTCGCTTTGTTGAATCCCATTTGAAAATATAGAAATCGTACCTTTTATTATAATCAAAACAAAGAGATAAAAACGCCTTGTCAAGATAGGCATACTTTGACGATTCAATGTACGTTTAAGGATATTTATTGAGAATTTGGCTGTCTCTTTGTTGAAGTCTACTTGAGAATATATATCGTACTTTTTCACAACGTTTTTATTACCAAAACGGTTATAACAGTTTTCTTTTATTTTCAAATAACTCTTTAAAATGGCACAGAAGGGTATAAATAAGTATTGCAATAAAATCATAGCGGAAATTAAATTACTATATTATCAAGTTATTATTAAAAGTTATTTCCAAAGCCATAGCTGGAAATTGAAAGTTTTAGGAACTCATACAGGGTAGTGGTTTACTCATGGGCCGAAAATACTATAGGATTGTGTCGACTCTAGGTGTCTGCGTATTTTTGGCTGATTTCATTGTAATAACGCAAAGCCCACACTTTCTTAGCGATGAATGATCAAAAACCGCAATCAACATATTAATTTTCCTTTAACATTCATTTCATAATATCAGTCTTTAATACGCACCACTCCCACAAACTCAGTCTTTTTTGCGACGCATTACTTGTTTCAAACTAAAGCTATCACCACGAAATTCTTCATTGTCCTTTCCCCCATCTACCGACACCTCTTCATCAGACAACTCGAGTCCTCATACGGACAAGCGGTTTTATCTCATCCTAACGTTGACGGCGACTGGAGAATTCGTCATGCAGTGGGGGGGATTACTTTCCCACATCGCGCTTCCAAAAACAGAACCTTCCCGTTTCCCTCAATACTCTATCCGATTCCGCAACTTCATTGCCCTTCCCACCTCTCCATCAGACCCACCCACGTCTTCATACTCTACTGCGGCATAGGATTTCAACTCCCACCTACCCCTATAGGAGGTGGTGGAAGACGCACACGGAAGAAGAGCGAGGAATGAGAGAAGGGTGAGAGAACGAGATGACGATACGAAGAGGAGAATAAGATGACGAAAACGTTAAGGCGAAGGAGATGGAAAGAGTGAGAGAGAGAGAGCGGTCTTCCCTTCCTTTATAACCCACTTTACTCGCGGAGAGGGCGTTTGGGGATGGAAGGAAGGGTAAGAGGGTGGAGACGACAGGTCCACGACGGGTGGGAAGACGAAGGGGCGAAGGTTGTGTGACGAGGTTATGGGGCACCGAGAAGGGAAAAGGATGGAAATGGAAGTTTTGTTGAGCGAGGTGAAGGAATAGGTAATGCACGAGAGGAAAAGAAAAAGGACACCACACACAAGACTTTGAGTTTACACGTGAGGGAGAGTGAGAAGGAGACCCTAAGAATCGCTCCTCGGAGAGAATCAAATGGTCAATCAATACCTTCGTATGTCATCAACGACGATGGCCAAGCTGAGGGACTTGACGATAGGACATAGTACGCGCTAGAATACGGCATGAACGCAGGAATTGTACCGGCTAAAGCGGCATACATCCAACGTTTTATTATTACCAATACAATATTTTATTACCTTCTAAGACGATCGAAGTTTTCATTTGAAAAACTTTTGTCAATTAAAAATTTAATTAGAGATGCAACCGAGCGATGACACTTCAAAATAAATATATTCTGATATAAATGGTAAGTTTTAGACCTGATCAAATACGAATATTTGGCTTGTTCCGATACTCCATTTTAGCAATTATATTTGAGCGCTTACAACTTTCAATATTTTGTTTCAGCTATGATTAGAGCTTAATAAGCTATTAGACCATTTAATTCCTTTTCTTACACCCCAAACAAATTTGTCGTTTACATCAACCCTATGGTTCAAAAGATTAACTATAGACCTGATTTCTTTCACTTCAGAGCAACAAACGAATTTCCTTAAATCAATTCATTTGAATGCAAAGAAAGGAAGAATGAAAAGAAAGAATAAAAATGTTCATTATAGTTTCTACTCCGCACTGACAAGGTCACGCGGAAGGAAACCCGGAAGTATAGCTGCCTACCGTAAATTTTCCCGCATTCGACCCAATTTCAAAAGATTTATCTATCCTACTCTTCCTAGAATTTGCCACAGAACTATTCATATGATTTGCTATCACATCACTCTTCTATTATATGCGTATTGAAAGATCTAGCCTTGATTTTTCCATTCAGTCATCGTCCATCTTTCAATATCATAAAGAAGCATGCTTCAAATGTGAGTCATAAGTAATTGCTTTCTAACTTACGAGCTGAGACTCAGGTATGTGAATTTAACACATTATCAAGGCAAAAAAACATCTAAAAAATCTAGGCAACAAACAGAAGGCTAATAAATAAAGTGGATAATAAATTATGACAAGAAGTTAGATCTAATACAAAATTCACCTCCTGAATGTATTAAAGTAAAAGTTCAAGTGCTCAAACGAAGGATGGCATGTCAGCCAAATTAGATCAGAGAATGCAGAGCTGTTGCCATCTAAGCGGTCACTGTATGCAAATCTAGGAGAGACAACATAAAAAAGCTCGAGTCAAGTTGCAATAATCTAGCGGAAATTAAATAACTACATGAAGCTGGTTCTAATACGAAACCCTCCTCCTGAGCGTAAGTAAAAGCATAACTGCTGAGACGAAGGATGGCATATAATCCAAATAAGATATAAGAATAAAGAGCTATGTCTTAACGGTCAATGGACGCAGATCTGGGAGGAACATCATACAAATGGTTCGAGTTAAGTGGAAAAAAACTAGCTATAAAAATTTCCACGATCAGGCCAACTAAATAATCAAGCGGAAAATAAATACGGCAGGCCAACAAAGTAATCAATGGGAAAATAAAGACGTACTGACAAGAGGTTAGAGCTAATACGAAACCCTCTGCCTGAGCGTAATAAAGCAAAAGGTCAAGGGCTTTCAGCACAATCAGAGAAGAAAATGAAGAGGAACGATATAAAAAAGCTTGAGTTATGCTGTTATATTGAAGCTGAAAATAAATAATGACAAGAAGTTAGATCTAATACAAAATCCTGTTACTAAGCGTATAAAGGTAAAGGCGCAAGTCCTTATAGGAAGGACTGCATGTCGGTCAAATTAGAGAAAATAATACGAAGAGCTCTCTATGTCTTAGCAGTCACTGGATACAGATTTGGGAGAAACAGCATAAAAAATCTCAGGTTGAGTTATTGAAGAACTACAGTGAGAGCAGGTACTAAAAGCACTTCCACGATAAGTCTAAATAAACAATGAAGTGAAAAATAAATTATGACAAGTTGGAACTGATACGATACTTTTTTCCTGAGCGTATTTAAGTAAAAGTGCAAGTACTAACACGAAGGATGGCATGTCAGCGAAATAAGAGAAAAGAATGAACAGCTATAATTATAGCGATCACTGGATGCAGATGTGGGAGCAGCAACACGAAGAAGCTACATTTAAGTTGCAATAATCAAGCGGAAAAATATATAACGACAAGAAATTGTATCTAACACAGAATCGTCTTCCTGAGCGTATTAAAGTAAAAGCACTAGGGCTGACACGATGGAAGTCATGTCAGCCAAATTAGAGAATGAAGAGCTATGTCTTAGCGGTCATGGATGTAGATCTGAGAGGAGCGGCATAAAAAAGCTCGAGTTTAAGTTGTGGAGAACAAGAGGGAGAGAGAGAGAGCAGGAGTGTGTTTGACCTCCTTTGTAGGTCCCACGCAACGGTGACGCCCACTGGGAGAATGACGGGACTGGAAGGATATGCACACGACGGAGGATGCCTTCCTCCTAGCAGTCTCTCGGGGGCGAAAATACGAGCACGGTTTGCGGGAGACGTCTGCAGGACTAATAGTTTTGGTGGCTGGGGACACGGCGGAGGAAAAGTCACTCCAGTAGAATTGGGTGGAGACTCGGCAAGAAGGAAAGGATGAAGGGAGACGATGATGTGAAGTGAAAACGCGTGTATAGACACGAGTGCCCGCGTGCATGCTTACATGTTTTCTAGGGAAATGTGCCACTGAAAATGTAATAACCAAGATTTTTAATTTTCCCGGAGAATAATGTGAATGAACTATTCTCATGCCCGCCACCGGGTAAGATTCCCAGTGAGAAATGGATCATCGAATCTACGTCGATTCGACGTCGAAGTACTCATCGATAAAACGTCGATGGTAACACATCGATCGATGTCTATATGGTCCGAAAATCGACGTGTTTTCGACGTCGAAGCCATCGACGTGTTTTCGACGTCGACGCCATCGACGTGTTTTCGACGTCGACACCATCGACGAGTTTTCTATGTCGACGAGATATCGTCTTTTTACCTGCGATTCCTACTAATAATTGCGGAAATATACATCTTTTCGGCTAATGAAGAGCATCTATTGCTGCGCCAACGACGTATTTCAATCGAGCACGTAAAGTCTAAACAAATGAAGGCTGAAATAAATTTATAATGGTGATTTGTAATCTTAAGTCCTTCGTATTCATCTTCAATAATAATCAGAAATCCTTGAGAAAAAATGTGAGGTGTTGACATCTATGACGCGAGTATAAAGGTATCGAAATGAGGTAAACGTAGTCACAAAGCCAAGCTTGTGCATATCACATACCACGCAGGAAAGAAGTAAGAACTTGGACGCAAATAGAAGGTCCGGCGTATGTGGCAAATGTGTGAAAATGGAAATCTTGAACACATTAAATAGGGGAAGCTAATCCTACCTGTCATACAGCGGTCCAAAAGCAGACCGATTCCGAAGTATGGAAGACGTAGTGAAGCTTGTCTTTACTAAGCGACGGAATGCCCTTTTCGATGATTAATACGAATCCAAAAGCCCATTAAGTTTCAGAAGGATTTTAAATACCAATAACAGGATTTAGAGCTAGCAAAGTTTGTCGCGCAAAATAAATGCGAGAATAAATTTTCTATACGGCGCCGAATGTCTCTGTTCCGAGTTTACTGCGAAGAACTAACAGCATGACGACTAACAGCTCAACTGATACACGCAATCGAACTTCAACGGTCAAGTTACAGAATTAAAAGGAATCAAAGATTGTTCTCGGAGATAAAAACTAATGTTTATGGATAAATAAAATAATTATTTAATTTTATATTTCTTATTTAAGACACATATGTTGTAATAGCGTCTCACCGTTATTTTTAAGACATTAAAACTACATCACTAAGTTCTCCCCTCAGCCAATCAACACGCTGACCCCGCTGGCCAATGAGAATAACACGTCGAAAAAACGTCGATTGAACAAATAAAATCGACGTCGACCACATATCGATCTATAGTCGTCGAATCGACGAAGATTCGACGTAGATTCGATGATCCATTTCTCACTGGGATTATTTTAGTAATCCGACGTTTCGGGTGCTGACTCGTCACTCATTCTTATTCTCCACAGTTTCAGGGAAAAGTTGAATATTTTATAGATTTTTTATCCTTAGGCCTCAAATACAGTATACCTACCTAATTTATTAATGACGTCAACAGAAGGTCATGACATCCGCGCCGCACCCGCGAAACATTGAGCCTTGATTAATGTTTAAATAAATATTTTAAAACATTTCAAGGATATCTACATCTACATCTACATAATATCCCGCAAGCCGCCTAAAAGGCGTGTGGCAGGGGGTGTTAGGACACCAGCCGTTTACAGCTATTAAAAAAAAGAAGTGCTCTAACGAGGTTGGGACAAGCGTTTATTAAAGTCCTTTACTGTTCGGGGGAAAAATGAATTCCCATATCTATCCGTTCGGCAAAAAATCTCTCTTAATTTATCGCTTCTGTCGGACCTGGAAATATTGTGTGGCTCTAAGATTATGTTCTCTGTGTCGCTCTTAAAGATATCCATTCTTAATTGTTCAACCAATCTAAGCCTAGCGCGCAGCCTCCGAGTCTCCAACGGCTCCCAGCCTAATTCGCTTAACATCTGGGTAACACTGTCTGTACTAGATCTATCAGTAGATATAATTACATGAAAGATCCAACGACAAAAAGGATTAATCAACATGTTTCCATACTTGGATAATGGAACGCAAATAATTGTGGTAGAAAAGCTGGAATAAAAATGTAATATTGACTGACATCAGGACGAATAAACGAATCTTCCTGGAGTCTTCAATTTTGATTTCTACAACTACTCGCATAAAATCGACTTCTTATGTCAAAATGTACCTGAGTGGTCCTGCACTTACTTCTCAAAATGCACTACTTTTTTACAAATTGACTACTAAAATAGTGAAATAAAAACATTACTGTTCAATGTATGTCATAGGAAAGTGTGAGAAGGAGCTGCTAAATTTCAACCCATTCTTTGAGGATAAATGCGTAGAATAAATTTGCAGAATAACGAGGTCAAATATCCGATGCAATACATTTTTTAAATATCATTTGGTAGGCATTATCTCTATAGAGCCCTATTATGTAGAGCCCCATACTCATATAGTCCAGGATTTACCAAACCATTAAAAGGTGAAGAAGCTAGGATTTTTTCAGCGCATTGAAGGAAAGAAAGATGCTAATTCGTATCCATGACACCGCACGTCGATTAACATTCGATCCCTAGGCTATAAAAATTAGAAAAGAGAGGATGGTACACTTCAAGGACAGCACTTTATGGAAAAAAATGTGTGACACGGGGGATTAGTTTGCGAATCGCAAGAGACTTGGCGGCTACAAACGATATTTAGATCGCACGAAAAAACATACCGCCCTTCAAAGTAATATACACGATTACATTTATGAAAGTCATATATTCCCAGGTCTGATAGAAACTGCAAAATAAGAGATGAACATGATTTTTTTCCTACGCGGATGATTATGAATTACAATATAAATCGAGCACAATCCTAAAACTCCTGCACATTTTTTTACAGTACCAAAACCATTCAATTCCACCTATGCTGTATAAAGATCCCCGATACTATAACAAAGAGATGCCACGCGAGGCACGATATAGGTGGTACGATGAAAGAAACGCTTTTGGTAACTAAATAAGAACATGCCGATGACGACTTCATTTATTGGACTTCTGAAAAACAACAGACACATACCATGCGAGAACGAATTGGAAAGAGGCCAAAGAAAGATGAGCTCCTATTTCCAGCTTGGCTTGCAAACACATATTTGCAGAGGGTGTTCAGTACTAAGGTTTAAAGCGCCACTTCTGTTTTTTCTTGCAACCCAAACAAATGCACGAGTTGATGATGGATAGTGATGCTTAACCAAAATTCTGAGGGTCGTTTTTCTTTGAGAGCAAAGGGCCCTCATCTTTTCTCCGGAATTTGCACCTTCACACTGCGCGACTCACCACCATAAATCACTACAAAAAAGCTAGGGCTCCCTAAATAAAAATGTCACCCACCCGATGCATTGTTTTCCATCTCAGGTTGCTTCTGGTGACCACTTCGAGCACTTACTACACGTATCGGCGTCCTATGAGATGCGAGGAAGAAAACACTTGGCGTGTAAGACAAGCGAAGACAAATTTCAACTGATAATGATACACGTATGAATAATTCCTTAAACCTGTATATTCTATTTTTTTCTCATGGATTTTTCCTAAAAACAAATATTTTTCTCTCTATCTAGCTATTTAATTCCATTGCAGCCTTTGCAATGCCGACACTATATCTCAAAATATATTAAATTCAAGAATTCAAGCACTATATTTACATAAACCTTTATAACCATAAAATGGTGGAAGTAAACCAAACTCGCTTTTTTCACTCAAAACTACAATTTTAACATGATCAAGGGTTCAACACAGTGTCATTTAAGATCAATGGTTCCATTTTTTGTTGATTCCAGGATTACGTTAAAATTAAAATCATAATATACAGTCGCAAAATTGGTGTATAATATTAAAAAATTATGTATATTGCCGCAAAATTAATTGAATGTATCCTATTTCCAAGGAAGTCTGTACAAAAAAACTAAAATATAACACAGCTTGATGATACGTATAACCATAACGCCTTAAGACCTTTATTCCTGGGCGTTATTTATTTAGCATTAAATGCTATCATCTTCTAAACTTTCACACAAAATCCAATGTTACACAATTAAAAAGGAATAATAATGCAACCGTCGTTTCCACATCGTTAAGTAGAAACTGTGGATGCTTTATTAAATTGAATTCGAATACCGTAAAATTAAAATGGGCAATAAATGAAAAAAGAATATGCCTTTGCATAAAACTCAACCAAGCCAATAAATTCTTTTGATCGCCCATAAAATATGTCCGATATTTCCAATAACGTAGATATGTATGTATGCGTAGAAAATTTGACAATAAACCACAACGCGACACAAAATACTTAGTATTCACTTAAAATAATACCTTCGAGCGGCAAAAACTAACTTCTTCACACCAATAGTTCCACATCGCTAAAAGTAAATGAGAAGATACAATACTCACTATCTGGCGCTACCTCAAAGGTATAATTTATCCAGTAATGCTTATTTGTCAAAATAAAACCATAATTTTCAAATCAAGCCTTTGATAACACAGAGTATTTTTCTTCTCGTTAATCGGAAAACTTGTGCAAGATACCAAACACTGCGATTGACTTTGAGAACCTTGGCAGGCAATGAGAACTTATTACGGAGAATCATCGGAAATATGTGGTCATCTGCAAGTCGAAAGATCCCTGACAATAGTTTTCCCATCCAAAATCTTTCCACTATTAACGATAACCTAGCCATTGAAATTAATTTGACCAATGACAAGTGATTATCATCATTGGTCATAAAAATAATTTTCCCAATGCCCACAGATGTTTCGCCTCAACATTTTAAATATTTTCAATCAAATAAGCACTTCAGAAGAATATTATGGAAAAGGTGCAAAAGAGGAATTAGGAACACATTTTGGAAAGCTCATTGATTAATTTTACTATGCAACTGTACGTAGTTATAATTACTTAGATGAATGAAAGTCAATGCAGAGGTCTGGGAGTGATTGACCAGATATCTTTGAGATCAAACGAAACTGATACGCCGATAAATGTTCCCTCCGTAGAAACCTCTAAATCGAGATAACACGAGTAATGGTGAAACCTATGGCCCAGCAGATTATGTGAGAGAAAGATAACGCATCGCATGCACGTGTAATAGGAGGGTTTCGCAATCAAGGGCTGTATATTGGATTCCGCAATATCCAATCAAATTTTTGCAACATGTAGCTCCTGCATACAATTACGCGCTTCAAATAGGATTCCGGAGAACAGGACAAAGCAAATTCGACCAAATATTTCTCCTAACGAAGAATTGTTTTCAATTTAACAGATTTATTTATAATAACTTATATTAAAAATTCAGGAACGTACATTATTAAAGCCACGAAATAATTAAATAAGAGAAAATTAACGCAAGCTACGTAAACCATGGCAATTGACTGAAGACAAAATACTTATAAAAGACTTCAAAAGCCGATAATTTATTTTGTATGTATTTATTATAGAATAAATCTGTAAATTCTACGAGTAATATTAGTTACCATTAAAATTTTAAATTATCTATATCTGTATGCTTAAGTTAACACGGACCAAAGACCTATCATGATCATCATCATCACTGGTCAACAATTTTAAGATTGGTCATCAGGCCATCATGTCTCAAGATATGGCCTATAAGGATGTTCCGTCGTGTTTTCAATGTTTTCATCTTCCATTCAGGCTTCCATTCTCTCCTACTCTTCTCAGGACTTCTTCATCAGATAACAACAAAACTACTACTTACATTGTACAAAGGAGATGTTCTTTTAAAAACACGCTCCAAATCACAAGGCATTCAAGACGGTATGACTATTGCAATTTTAATTCAACATCTTTTCCTGATTTCAGATTAAACATCCGATTATCTAATGGTGAATAAACGAAGTATGTACCTAATATGAAGGAATGAAGGTTATTTTAATTTATGTATTTCCCACTAGATATATTATCCTATAACACCTCCTAACATAAATAAGCCATGTATTATGCTTACAGCACAACGCTTAAAATTATTAAAAATGTTATAAGACAGAATGTTTGAGGAACAGAGTATCAGTGTAAGCATAAAGCTCATGCTTGAAGTTTTTTCTCATGTTAGCTAAAGAACTACATGTTCTCAGAGGGATAAGATAGATAGGGCGGGAAGTGGAAGTTGCAGCAAAGGAAAAGGCAGTAAATCCGTCAAGGGAAACAAAAAATATCGAAAAAAAAATGGGCACAGGATAGCTAGAGAAGACCAGTGGGCGATATAAGACTTGGAAAGAAGCGCAAGAATTAGGGCGCTCGAGGGTGTAACAGTGGCGGCGTGGAAATGAAATACGACGAAGGACAAAAAAAAACGTCCGAACTCATCGATTTTTTACTATCAGGTGTCACAGACTTCCTTTCCCGGCTTAACTTTTGAACTCACCTCGTAAACTACTACCTAATCTACCCTTCTACTTTCTTCGGTCTTCCTATTTTTTGTCACGGGACAATTTTACTTCTCAGTAATTCCCGAACTCCTTGGATGTAGACCTTCATCACAGAAGGGCGCAGGCAGGTCATGCGCAATCATAAGGCCACCCTGCAATCAGCCATATCTTGTGAGACACGGAAGGGACTTTAACAGTGACAATATATCCCTGGGAGGAATAACAAACTAAATCAATGAAGATGTAGACTAACTAGTAGCATAAAAAATTACTCATTGTGAAGGATGATAGGAAAATATTAGTTAAGGAATGCCTCGTAGAAGACTGTATCACAACCTCGTATCACAACGAATATGAACCGAAGTACTAGACACTTATATATTAGAATAAAATCGAAAGTCTACCTATTGAGAATGTTTACTTAAACGTGGTGAGCCAATAAGGAAAATTAAAATCACTTTTCCAGAACACAGTCATTAACAAAAAAATGACCGTAGCAAGTACATGAACTCAACCTAGTCACAGTCACGCACACGGGTGCAGAGTTATACAATCCAAGGATAAAGTTTGTCATGAAAAAATATTTGGCTTATTCAAAATATTTTTAGGTGTAACTGGCCAGAAAGCCTGACCAGTAATCCGAAGATACGGGTTCGAATCAAGGCTAAGCCAAATATTTTTTATGGTGAACTTCACCCTTCGTGTATATCAACCAAATCAGTTCATGACGATATATAATCTTATTTTTCAACTATATTAATGACTGATGTTAAAAAAGTACCTCTGTGCCAAAAGTAATTTAATCATTGGGCTCCAAAAACGAATTCAGTCACAGCACAGATAAATGAAAATAATTCAGAAACATTTCCTGATGAAATGTCTCTTGGTAAAACATTCTAAACAATAACTAGGAGCATCTTAGAAAGATTGCAGTAAGTTGATAAATGACATGGAATGATTTTTACTCAGATCCCAAAAGCTACTACCCTGAAACGTACAGATACACCTAAGTGAAAACTCGTCAACGTCTCACATACTTCATGCAAGTACGTATTTAGACAGCGCTGGAAATTTTACAATCAAAGCTCCCAGCTAGTCTAATTTATAACGGGTAAGTGGGGCCATAGAAAAATTAATTTAACTTAGATAATTTCAAATGGTTAAAAATGCTAGCGCTCTGATTGTAGAGTCGAGACTCGATCTGAGGACGTCTCCAGGACAGGGGACGAATTTTTGTCACGAAAAGTCAACCGACGAGAATTATATCCGGAAGATGGACGCTGATAATAGACGTCGCGGAGACTACACTATAACTAAACATGTCATCTTACTGTTAGTTATAAAGAACTGAATCTTCAAGATGCCACGCTAGTTATAAAAGACTACGTTTAGTTATAAAGGAATGCACAAAGTCAGCCAATATAGTGTTAAAAATTGCTAATGGTCTATAATGCCACAAAAATTTGTTTTGTGAGTAAATAAAAGGTTCATGATACTAACTCTAAATCAAAATATCTACAGTTGACAGTGCACTTTACGAATTCATAAAAAATGGAGTCTCGCTTGAGAAAGGTTTTCTGCATGGAGAAGAGTGAAGTTTTAAGTCCTTTCGCACGCCAGCATCTGAGCCTGCAAATGCGCGACACGCAGAACCATGAATTTTCTCGGTTTTCCGATCTTTTTGAAGGTTCACCGAGAACGGAGGGAGACATACAGGGATGCTCCGGCTACTGCATTTCTTTTCTCGCAACCGCGGTCGCTCGCTCTCTTTGCATTATCTCGCGCCTCATGCCTTTATCGCTGCGGATGCTATTTACGCATTCCGCCTCACCCTCATGAAACACTAAACGCCTCGCACTCACTCGCTAGCTTCGGTCCTTTCGAAAATCCCCTCGCTCGCCGATTATCGCATTTGATAGTCCCCCGCCCGCCTCGGTACCATTAAAGGTCCCTTTCCCCGTCTTCACAACTTCCTCCAAGCTCCTTCCCTCCCCTTCGTCTGCCTTTGCCTTCCATAAGTTCCCGCCGTTAACATGTTCTGACCCAGGAACACAGGCTCCATCCTTAGTGATTCGGTCCACATGGGTAAGAATAAATAGAGCGATAAACGTAGCTGCGCAATAGCCGAAAGGTTGAAATTAAATTGACCTCGTGACTTCTTGATTTTGCGAATATTACGATGGAAAATGGTATAAGTTCGTACATCAAAACCTAAAAATACATTCTATTTAAATCCACACAATTCTGCATATATTGAAATCCACACATTATATCTCTGTACATTATATCTTAAGTTGATGTAACCGGATTTATTGTGAGCCAGACCGATAAATAATATATTTTAACAACAATCATCTAGCATCATAACATCAATCATCTAGTACCATGAGCTTCGGTAGAATTTCCATAGGAATTCAGGACAGCGAAGTGGTCTGCGTTGTAGCACGTAAACTCACAGGTGCGTGGTTCCATTCCCGGTCCCGGGGATTTTTATCTCGTGGAAATTCATGCATATAATAGCTTAGTGTACGTTTTCATCGTGAGATCCACTGTAAGGTATTACCGTTACTTTGTATCGCTCTCTAAAGACGTAGCTATTCTCCTTGCTGCTGACTAATTTCGAGGGAAATTTAAGATTTTCTCAGCTATTTAATACGCAATGCCAAGTAATGATGCTAAATTTCAATGTGAACCACCAGACAATATACTGCTTTTTTAACTACATATTCTGAACAAGCCATTACGAACGAAGCTTAAAAGAATTCACATAAATTCCCCTTAGAAAATATTCTCTAGGATTGGGAATCATAACACGGGCCTACGACACGGCTTTCCGGGCCACAAGGCAGACCATTACGGTACCCAGAATCCTGAATTTCAATGGCATTTGTAACGAGGCTCATTGTATATGGGAAGACCCGTAGGAATCTTTGGGTAGCTGGATAGTGGCCTTCACAGATATCCGGAAATTAAAAGTGTCCAGGGTTCGATTCCCAATCCAGAGGATTTTTACTCCCGGCAATTTATGTGAATTTCCCCCCTCCCCCCGTTCACGCGCCAGTATTTAAGTACTACGCAAAGCTTAAACCTTGTGGTTCTTAAATGTTGGGTCACTAGGAAGCCTTCGAAACGCTTAGCTACTTGAGGGACCCGAGTTCATCTTCTGATTGAACCCTTCGGATATCCCCAACAAAAATTCTCGCTATGCGCAATGGACCACATATCAGAGGTATCTTCCCTAAAATTGTAAAATGCACATTAGGGCGGATCGGAAATACAGTTTTTTTTCAAAACCATCTGGCCCAGAGAAAAAAGTTGTGGGACTGATCAAAAATGAGGTCTGAAAAATTTGAAACCCCTGTGAGGTGAGAGGTGAACCCCTGACCCTCGCTCAAATGCATTTTAGGAGGGGAGGGTAAAAATTATAATAATGAGGAGAAAAAAATAATATTTAATGGTCATTCCATATATATGTTGCCTAGTTACTGTCCTTGTAGGAGAAAATTGCGTGCATTTTGACGCATTTGCCACTGTTTAACCACAAAATTCCAAATTTGAGTACGCATTCGCGAAGAAAATATTCCAACGCCCACGCACCAGTTGGTATATTGATTTTTTTACCGCGGACGAGGCGCAAAATAAGGAAAAAGTCGTCTCACTACGCATCCTTTTTTACCTTCGACCATCTTCCGATTTATATTATCAAAGATGAACGCCCTCCTAGCAGCACAAGCGGGATGAATTTTGCTGTACTCGAGGCGTGGAATGGGGAGAAGCGAGCGGGGAGGAGACGGGAGCGGCCGGCCGCTCTTGTATCCGCGACGCTTTTGAGCGAGGGTCAGGGGTTCACCAAGAGGTCACAAATTTTTCAGGCCTTATTTTTGCTCAGCCCCACAACTTTTTTTCATTGGGCCAGAAGGATTTGAAAAAAATCGATTTTTCCGATCCGCCCTAATACTCATGCCAGCACCTTTGCACGGGGAGAGTTGTAATTTCACCAAGAAAGTAAGCGAAATCACCACTTCAATTCAAGCAATAAAGTCGACGGAATTAGCGGTCTGCTGCGTCACGGCGATTTTCTTCTTCGATCTTCGCCACATGTGTAAAAACCAAGAATCGCTCTTTACAGTACTTCCACCATGATTCGGTCCTTCTCTCCAAGATGTGCGCGATGGAACGCCACAACCTCCCCAATCCCATAACACCTACTCAACCTCTACACCGCAAGGACCGAACTCTTCCTGGAACGCTAAGACGCCAGGCCAAATTAACTGGTCTTTTTTCCTCATCCCAGACTTCCACGATGCGGATAGGGCGTAAAAACTTTCTAGGAATTTAAATAACGGAAAGCCAAGGCATAAACACAAGCGAGATATGAGCGGAAAAAGTTTAAAGCCTCCTTCTCCACTCTTAATGCTAGCGCAGATCCAAGAGCAAGATTCGTGTTGGGAGGGAACGTGTATTCCCATAAGGTAGGAAGTTTGGGAACTGGCCGAAAGGACCCGCGTTCATATCCCAGAAAAAGCCTTAAAACGCCACCAGCGAAACATTATCAGGGTTGCGAGCTGAATCAGGAAAACAGACTGACCCCCAAACCCACTACAATTTAAATAGTGGAATACGGGTACCCCTCCCATGTAAAGCCAATAAATCGCGCATCTGACTATCTTGAAAAGGACTTTCTTAGTTGCGACCTACTTCAATACACTGGAAAAAGCGTGCTTTTGGAACTTTTTTTTTTCACTTTTAACATTTCGCATTGATAACCAGTTAGCTGTTTATAAAGGTTCATATATGAATAATATAAGTAAAACTAGCTTTTGTACAAGCATCATTTCATATCTTATTATAAGCCTTATCTATTTTTTTGTAATTTCATCGGTGGGATAAAACAAAAAATCTCTCCGCGCAAAAACACAATTTTCATGGAAGAACGAAATCTAGATCATTTATGTGCATACGTTATTCGTGTAAGTACTGTTATTTGCATACGCATTGTGAGTTACTGGCAACTAGAGAGAGCGGAATAAGACAAAAATTGATTGTTTTAGGCGTAACTTGGTGAAAGCGATCCATTATTAAAATTAAAAAGAAGAACTTTGTGCTTTCACATTAATATTTATTCACAGATTTACGACCATAGTTTCAACGTTAGACGTCATCATCAGATGAACTCTACAGAGGTCCATCACATCCTTTTATACCAGGCTAGGAGGGGGAGGGAGGAAGGTAACTAGGTTGAACGGATTGGTTACCTTCAACCTAGGAAGGTAACTAGGTTGAAGGTAACCAATCCGTTCAACCTAGTTACCTTCCTCCCTCCCCCTCCTAGCCTGGTATAAAAGGATGTGACGGACCTCTGTAGAAGTCACCTGATGATGACGTCTAACGTTGAAACCATGGTCGTAAATGTGTGAATAAATATTAATGTGAAAGCACAAAGTTCTTCTTTTTAATTTTAATAAGACAAAAATTGGCCGATAAAGACGACTAGGCAGCTTCCAGTTTTCAGAAAATGACAAGGTGAAATAAAAATTCAGGAAACATGGGGAATTGAATTCGATTTTGTGTTTCACGCAGAGCGAATGAAAAAGCGCGTTATGGCTACTCACGTTACCGAATAAGAGCGATGACAATATTCTTTCGTATCCCATTGTTGTAAGCATCCAGGAACTCGAGCTCTCGCCTCAGGAAGTATCAATCTCAGGTCTTAATGAATTCGTCTGGATAGTCGCGTTCCAAATCCGAGTACTAACGGGCCTTTTTGGGTATTCGGGAACCTGCCTATGGAACTGGAATACCACATGTTTACTAGAATAACGGTAATCGAGTACATTTGTTACACTCCTAATTCCGAATTGATAGCTGCGAAAAATATAGGGACCGCAAGATTCAGTAATCCAAGGGTACTAAATCATCTTGTAAAAAGGTCTTACTTAATCTTTCGCAAGCTATTCATATAAACTGTGTTGAAAAGTTTGCATGTAAACACTTATTAACATGTTTTGAATCGGAAATTTCATAATGTATTCGTTCTCGTTTACTCGACATTTGAATGTTCCGGAATATTTGACTTCCTAATGCAATCCGCTTTGCATGGAAAGTATCATTGCCGCCTTCCACACCAAATACTCAAGTTTCATGCAATTGAATGAGAACAAAGGAGTAGAATAAACTCAAAAGGAATACATTTAGTGGAGGAAAAATTATGTAAAGTAAAACTGGATGCCGAGAGTAAATTCAAAACACAAAATTCAATTCCAAATGAAAGACGCCATATAATCAACGCAACAAAAATATGTCTTGACAAACACAAGTAGGTCGTCTTTACACCCCACATGAAATGCACAACACGATAATAATTTGAATGTTTAATTATTTTAAGCTAATATTATTTATAAAATGAAGTCAGAATTTCGTCAGATAGTAATCATAATAGCTAGCATAATCTTGAAAAAAGAATTCAATATCTTTCATCACACCAAACTCTACGATGCAAAGCCAAGACGAAAATTCGACTGTGAGTCTTCGCAATCGTAAAATGCTGGCTCAAAAGGCTTAAATCAATAGAATAACTAAATACAACCATCGCCTATGCAACCCAAATATACGCTGGAGGAATATTAAAGGATGTTGTCATCAGATACCTACAGTTGAAAGATGAGAGTTCTCTCGGGTATTCAGCATAGTGAGAAAATCAATCGCATCCAACGGTTTGATGATTCTCTGAGGACAATAAATGTGATGGACCTCGAACCGATGGATACGATGGATTTTGTCAACCGGTTGGAAACCCGAAAGAACTTTTGTACATTTAATTCACCAGGAACAAGAGCCGGATCCATTTTAAAATACAATAACAATCTTTCTAATTTCCTACACTGAAAAATATTTTTATCCATCTAAATTGAATTACCGATCAAAGTGATGAATTCCTAATTTAATTGAAATATCGACTTTATCTTATGTAAAGCAAACTGCATAAACTAGGCATTTTCATGCTTCAGAGAATTATATAATTTAAAACAGCTATTCCATTAAAACTGGAACTTTTATCCAATTTAATTACATTTACGGGCCGAAAGATGTTCACTCGCAATAACTGTTCTCATATATGATGAAAAATGTCACGGTTACCTTGTAACCAAATTGATAGAGCCTACTGGAAATGTTGTTCAAATATAAGATACCACATTTAATCACATCAGTGAGGAATAAATGGAATATCCTCAGCATATCTCAATTATAAGGATATTATGTGTGCTATAAGTATGAAAAAGAATTTATGCAGGCAATCAAGGCAGTTTTATTTTAATTTCAATCACTTTTGCAATATTATTTTAGCAGCTAGGATAGATTTATATGAAGCACTTCGAAAAGTACACGGGCTTTTTCTATTCCACATGGAACTTCTCCCATTATTTCTCTATGTCTTATACACCCTATGATTCTAGCGATAAACCCTATTTTCTTTCTCTCTCCTTCCCCGCAATCAAATATTTTACTCTCTCACACAATTTTCAGAATCTATTTCCCGGTATATGCTACCTCCATCAAAACCTACGGTCTCCTATATATCTCCTCTAGTAGGTTTTTCTTCTTTTCCACCACATCTAGCACTTCCTCGTTCTTTTTTCTTTTATTCAATAAATCCATTCTCCTTTACCTTAATCATTCCCTCCTTATCGACATCTCGATGACCACCAGTGTCTTGCCGTCCTCTTTCATAAATGATTACGTTTCCGCAACTTATAGGTCAACGTTCCATAAGGCATGCTCTTCACGAGCCTTTTCGCCATACTCGTACATAACGATCCAACCATAGCTTCTTCCTATTCATTATTGCCTACTATGCCAATGAGTATCTATTTCGACGATTTCCCGAAGACAATGAACGAGACGGACCGATAGTTTTAATGCTGTTAAATATTTCCTCGGATGTGCATTCAAGCTAGTTAAACCGTTCCACAGCTTCAAGGTTTTGTCGATCTATTTTCATCTTTAGCCTCAAATCTCACTCTCGAGGATTTAAAAAGCCGCATAATGATAGTTTACTCTCATATATGATCAATCTCAGTACACGATTTAGCATGAATAACTTGTGTAATGTAATTAAAAAGCGTAGAAGTCGAGTAGAAAGTTTTTCATTTAATTCCTTGAGCACGTTTAAGTGATGATTCGAAAATTAGCCAAGTTTATTTCGCATATTATATTCGTGGAAAGTATTCATTAATTTTTTTAGGATAAAAGAAATCCCTAGTTACTTTATTCCTGCCAGTGGCGAAAAATGAAATTCTCAATAGGAGTATACCAACTCTAAAGATTCAACCCAAGTCATAGATATAAGAATGACATAAAACCTATCCTAGAGTTTTGGCAATTGTCCCAGCATCCGCACTAGGTTTGAAAATAGAATAAAATACGCCATAATAGAAGGAGAAGGAAGTCAGATAAATAAATAATGAGTTTCTAAAATAATTTTAGCTAACCTACGCTCAATTCAAGAGCCAGAGCGTAGGTATATTACTTTCACGTCAGCAGGACGAAATAAAAGTTTCGCAAAAATCTTACTTCCGCCGCGGAATTGAAAACCTTCAATGCACAAAGGGGTGCCTTATTTCCATTCCAATCGATATCGGTCGCCTTCCAAAACCCAAGCATTTTTTTTAAAGAACCCTTTCTCGCGATTTTCAATGGACGCCTAGCCACCTTCCCGAGCTTGATCCCGTCTCCCTCCGCTGAACCGCAGGACACAAAAAATCGTGAAAAGAAGGATGTGAACACGAGGATGAGGGCGAGATACACGATTCATCCATTCACACTCACGATCGCATATTCACGCACCCGACAGTCGGTCAGAGCTGTGCCGTTCGTGAATGGATCGTTCAAAACGAAGGATTTAAGGGCACGGACTGAATGATTTTAAAAATGTTGTCAAAATGAACGATTTTCACTGAGAATAGAATTATGTTTCACCTACTGGGATTCAATTTTTTTTCTAAAAAGAGTATTTTAAGCTGCATTTGTGGAATTTGTAGAATATGGCCATTTAGTGGAAAAAAATGGAAATTAAAATAGAAATATAGTCACGCATTAAATTTTTGAACTAATGTGGGAGTAAATACAGAAGTAATTTATGAATAAAATATGGTGCAATACGCATACGAATTAACTAAATATTTTTGCATTTCCAGTATTTAAAAAATATATATATTATTTTGCAACTCATAAGTCATAACATATCAATTAAATCTGTGCACTTCATGATATTCGGAGCTATTGAAGAGTATATTCACGCTGAATTTTATTAATTAAGAATTAATTTTTTACTAAAAATCATTTCATGAGTAATACCCTCATATTGATACTGAAAAAGAGGTGCAAAAAATCACAAAACGAACCACGAAACACTTGAAACTATCTTTCGAACTCGAAAATGTGGTTGGATCAATTTAAACTTAAGACTCGATGTTGTATCCGTATATTTTACACCATACAATTCAAATCCTTCCATCCTTTTTTGCCCTTCATTCTCTCTTGCCAATTAGAGGGTTAAAGACGTAATATATCCTCCAAAGGCAAGTACAGGTCTCCCAGGATCTACAATTAATTTTTTCTGTCCACGAAAAACAGATAGTTTAACTATATTTCGCCCCACCTATCCTTAAAGAATTATAAATAGGGTTACGATGAATTAAATATAACAATGCAATAGCATAAATAGAATTTAACTGACAGAACTTCGACATTATGAAAAAAATGGACCAATAAGAGCGAAGTCAATCCTTTAAAACAGGCTATCCTTAAAGTTATATTGAGCGTTACTTAGATGAAACGTTGCAATATTTCCACATTATTTATTCGAACACGGCGCGTTTCGTTGCTACCACAACGTTGTATTTAAAAGTGTTGTGTTCGAATAAACCCATTGGAAATATTTTAACGTTTCATTAAACTAGCATTAAAAACTTCCACCATATATTGCCGCATATTGTACAAGATATGATAATGAACCATTTGATGAACCGAATTATCACCATGAAACAAATAGGATCAACAACAAAAAAGAGCGAAATTCCCGTTTCCAGTAGCCATTGCAAAACAGTCCACCCTCAATTAACGCTAGTTATAAATGAAACATCGCAATACTTCCACAGGACTTTTTAGAATACGACTCCTTTCGTTGCTACAACAACTTTGTGTTGAAACGCGTCGTGCTCGAATAAATCCTGTGGAAATATTGCAACGTTTCTATTAACTAATATTAAGAACTTCCACCACATCGTGCCGTATATCGTACACGGTATGATAATGAACGATTTGAAGAACCGAACCATCACCATGAAGCAAATCGGATCAACGACAAAAAATGCCGCAATTTCCATTTTCAGTAGCCATGATGAAACCTTTCACCTACATCACCCAAAACCCCGCACTCTTCCGTCCCATTTCCGTACCCGCATTGTGAGCTGGTGTTCCTCCTGTTATATTCCCCCATCTCTCCGGATTTCGAAGTTTGCATACGTGTCGACGCTAGTACTCGCCGCTAATTGAGAGTCGACACTGGCTTGACAACACACGTGCTCGCAAAAACGGGAGCAGAATTAATGTCCCTTTGCCCATTACCGGAATGGAATAGGTTACCATCCTCCCGTCTACCTACTTTTCTAACTCGATTATTGCTTTCTTCCTGGCTCTATCCATGTAATCATCCAGACTCATGTCATCTTCCTTCCCCCACCAATCCATCTGCCGGATCCCTACCTTCCTTACTGCGTGCAATGTAATTTTCCCCAGCCAACAATTTCCATACATGCAACACGACAACGTACTGTTTGGCATCCCGTTTCGTCACTCGCGGGATATGAAAATTTTTGTTATTGTATGAGGGGCGTTATACCTGGTGTTTCAAAAGGAATAGCGGGGTATTAACGCTTTAAAATATTTGTTACAAATAACTTACAGCTCTAAATGATGCATCAAATGAAAGAGCGATATAAACAGTTTTGTTTCCTGGCAGCAATGCGCATTTGCATGCAATTTTTTCCGCAGCAAAGAGTTTGCAACAATTGCACGAAATACAATAATCAACGTACGTGGAGAAATCGCTTATCGTATTGACGTGTGCCGTGTGACGAATGGTGCTCACATGGAACTCTGGAAGGCTATTACATTAAACGGTTTGAGTCACTCTTTCATTTGATGTATGATTTATAGCGGTTAGTTTAGTATAACAAATATTAAAGAGAGTTATAGACCCACTCTTCATTTTGAAACACCGGTACTTTTGCGCTCAAGTTCGTGAGTTGAGTCAATGCTTGAAGCTAAGGAATCCATAATAGTAATGGAACAAGTTTCGTTACTTCCACAGATTTATTAGCCATGGCCTACTTTGTCGTTTGGTCCAATTTCAAGCCTTAAAGATAGCCTAAAAGTCGAAACCGTTCGTGTCTAATAAATCTGTGGAATTCAGTAAACTTGATCCATTAATATAGTGAGTAGATGACCATTCTCAGAATTAAATTTCCTCAACATTGGATTGATGAATTAAATTGATGATTTAAACGTTGAATTTAAAGTGGGAAAGGTTAATATTTGATATTTTCTCTGTCACAAAGTTCATTCAGCTCTAAAATTAGGTTATCCTACCCCAGGCTTATCGTTGCCAATAAAACACAAACTACCTACTAACACTTGGCTACAGATCGAAGTTTACCGGATTCATAATCAGTGTATATCCTTCCCACATCCTATACAAATATCTTCAAAAATGAAGTTGGCTCAAGGTAAGAAATAAGACTTCGAATTGGCAATATTCGCGTACCCGTAGCTTAGTCTAAGGTGATCTCTATCCTTCCAAATCCAAACCCACCATCAGGTTGCATCATTGAGTGATTAACAGCTAGCATAATGAGTCCATTAACTTCAATGTTTCAAGAATTGAAATTTATCAAATCACATACTTCAACGCCGATCAACAGTAATATTTTAAGTTTTCACCAGTCTAATTTACTACTCATCGGCTAGTGTTAAGAATAATTGCAAAAAAGTTAGAAGTAAGTTAAGAAAATCGCAAAATAAATACTTTTAATGTTTTGAGTGTGATAAAATTCAACAAATTCCCAAGGCCAAGCATATTTTGAATGCAGATGCACAGCAAGTACACAGATGACATTCGTAGTAGATTATGCAACGGCAGCCCTCGGTCATGACATGTGTGCCAGGCAGACGGTACACACAAAATTGCTATAGCCGGAGAAATCACTGCCATGAGTCAGCGAGCTGATCACATTCATAGGGAGAAATCCTAAGGTTTTAATTGAAATATTGGGCACTCGCAATTTCGCGACGGCTGCATTACTAACGCTTCATCAAACGAGATGAAAGAGTCGAGGAGCACTACTCACTTGGGGCAGCTTGGAGAGAGACTAGAAATCAATTACTGGCTCGTACGCCTTTCGCTTCCGCACACTTCCTAGTCCTCCCCAACGAGTCACCGTTCACCCTAATGCTCATTCTCTTTTCTCCGGCCGTATACACACTCTCTTCCCGACAACCCTGATTTTTCCCTCTCGCTGTCGACGATCCGCCATTATTTGCTCACGGGTTAATCACGGTACTGATGCACCGTCGCACGGACCCAAAGGCAGAGGGACGAATTACGGATCCATGACATCTGCATCTACATCTACATACTACCTCGCAAACCGCCTCAATAGGCGTGTGGCACGGGGCGTCAGGACATCAGTCATCATCAAAAAATAATAATAAATAAAAATAAACCTAAAAACCGTTTTATCGCGGCATAAAAATAACACAAAAAAATTCTATGAGCCGCTCTAAGTCTCTAAATAATTTCTTCATGTACAACGACAAACGTTGCACTAAAACAATCAATTTATACTTAACATCATAACATGATGAAACTACGAAATGCAGTGAATCGCAGTTATTTACAACTTTATTATTGGATTTGACCCGGACAAGATGGCAAACAACAAAGCGAGTTCACAAAAACAGTAAAAAATGAAGTTCTGTAAGGAAGTTCCCAATTGTATGCGTTGCTACAACTCCGTAACTAATGAGATACGATCCCATATTCAGGTGAAATAAAATTTTATTATCGCCTTACCTAAGTCCTGAACAATTTAATTCCTCTCTGAAGTATTTTGTGCATTCGTTGGTAGTTGATTTAAAACGGATTTTTTCTTGGGTTGGGATTCAGATTGGGTTCATTCACATGTAAATACTACCCCACAATAGGCGTGTGGTGGGGGGTGTTAGGACACCAGCTGTTTAAAAATAAAAAGGAACTACTCCAAGTTCTATCTAGCTTCTATTAAAGCCCTTCATTTTTTTATATATACCCCGAGGCTTGGAGTAATAAAAATCTCTTTGCTAATGCTATGTAGCAAAGAAAAAAAATATTAAAAAATACTTACAAAAGACCAAAAAGAATTGGCATAAATATAATAAAATATTTATGAAAAAATATTTAATAAAAAAAATTAATGAAAAATAAACAACCAAAAAATAATAAAAATAAATAGTTGAAATTTAATAATCAGGACGTGGATATAAAGGAAATGGCATTGGATTCGTGGATCCCTGATGACGATGAGCGAGTTGTTCATCGAAACGTCGGAAGGAGATATGGTGGACCTGACGCGGTGCGAAACCCCAGAAACCTTTACTGCGAACCCACGACGCCTAGGCAGGTGAGGGCTTTACCCCACCACCACCGAGGTCGGTAATTTTCACTAGGTTCCAAACTTGCCTCTGCAACGACAGCCTCATTTGACGTATGGATGCTGAAATGCTGCGATAAGTACTTGCAACGGATAGTTAACTGTATTTTTTCCGTAAACCGAACTTAAATCAGGGCACGGACGAAGACTCACACGAACCTGAAGGCATAGTCCTGGTCACGGATCCATAATCCTTCCGGGTGCGAACGGTGCAATACCCTTTAAATTGAAAACTAAATAAATCCAATCCCCCGCTCGATTCTCCCCCCGCGACGACCCAGTACAACATCCACGAGGCGACCCTTCGTCATCCGGGCGATTGAAATGGAGCCAAACGACGTCGAAATTACCGTGGAGATGAACACAACCCTTGTATATTACAGGAGCGAGTCTGATTATACCGCGACACCATTGTCTCAAAGCCGTAAAAGTCAAATGCATCACCGGAGGCCTAAAGAATAATTGAACATCAAGAGATCAAACGGACGGCGACCGTAAATAAAACGTTATTCGGTGCGTTCAGAAAAAAAAGAAATTTTGTTTTATGGATGACGTTACCAAGGGTGACGGAATTAATACATTTCGGCGCGAAAGAGTGAAGATAAAGAGGATTAGCAACGGGGAACTTCATCGATGATCAATTGCCTTCCCTTGTCACCCGTCCTTCGATTTTTTTAGTATTTATGGAATTTTTAATCCGCTCCATATCAAGGATAAATAACGCAAGGGTCGTAAATTTTCATTTAAATTCTTCCTCTTGCCCAATGACTTACTGCGACGTGGTCTCAATATGATTTGTGCGCATTAATTATACGGAAACTGTATGGATACAGGGCACTGACAACACAAAATACACTATCCTTCCACTTAAAACTTCAAAAGCAAATCCAATAACTAAATTTGTAACGGCTTACATAAAACCTCAGGCAACTGCAAAAACCTACAGCTATATCAGTACCACAATGGTAACCACGGGCTTAACCACTTAGTTTCTTGCACTTAATAAAACGAAAGAATCGTGCTCGATAAATTTAATAAATATACGGAACCATTAAAGGCGTGATTTTTATTTTTATTTCAACGTTTCAAATGCCTCGTAAACAATAGTACCTACGCCCTATTAAATCATAATTGAGGACCCTATAAGCCAAATGGTACAATTGGTGGGGTAAACAACAATATTTTTGTGGCAAATGGATACAAGTAAATCACTGAATCTATGCATATATACTTCTCAGTGATTTTCATTTGGATCACAATAATTAATGATTTGGAGATAATCTGAACTTATCTCAAAAATTATAAAAATCGCACTCGTACCGCTTGGCTTCCAGGGTTCTCAATTAATAAATTAATTAATTTGTAAAATTCTAACCTCTAACTCACAGATAATTTTTTTTTGTAAAACAGACCTTGAGCTTGACATTTTTCGGAGACAAAATATGCATTTCTTTTTCATTTTTGAATGCATTATTCGCTTCCTATGCCAGAAGATAAAGTGAATGTCTGCTTGAGAGAAAAATTATGGGTGAAATTCCCTCCCCCTCCCCCTATTCTTGTATCTTTTCGATATACACCATTTGATATTTGAATACACATCGTCAACTCCATTCCACCTCATCTCTATCTTCGCGCTTCCATGGTCCATTCTCTCCTATGGGAGCACAAAACTAAAAATGGCTCGAAAGCGGTATTCATCCGTATCATAAAGGCAACAGCTGGTATTCCGCCACTGACTTCAACACTCGACATTTTCTGCCATGACGTCAAAATTTCATCTGCAATGCGTTCTCTTAAAAATAAAAATAGAAGGCTTTAGCGTCTGGGGAGATATTCCCCTAAGAGAAAAGACAAAGGCATGTTGAGCTAAAGAGCACCCGTGCTATCACTTAAACCATTCCCCGCTGTAGTCTCATGACGACGGAAGGTGCGAAAATACAAGAGCGACTGATTTTATTTTCCTCGCGGATCGATCTTGATCTACCCGAAACTGTCCATATAATCTACTCAGAGCTCGCTTTAGTACTCATTACATTAAGGTAGTTAATAAGGATATTTTCGATTTTTTTTACCGCGAATTCTTCCCGAATTGTTTAATTACTTCTGTCTGAACGTCACCACACAATTTTACAACCAAACGCTCGATTTCCAATTAATCTCTTTCAGGTTAAAATGTAAATTACGGTATTTAGCGCAAAATAAATAAATTGTTATAATAATTAGCGCTACGAACTATGTTCACCGTCTATTCCTTTTTTGCAGTAATTTAGTGATATTATTAAGTCTTCTCTTACATAAATAAGTCATCCAAATATGTCGAAGAGGTTCCCGGATTTATTAATAAAAATTCTAAAAAAATAAGATGTAAAAAATATGCCATACAGATACAGAACTTTCATGTTTCCGTTAAGCCACATTCAATATCAGCTTGACGAAAAACGCTAAGTATTTCTTTCAAAAAAAATTTCATTTTGTCATCTTGGGATGAAATTTAAAGACTGGTGCCTGATAAGGTGAGTTGATGCACCGTAAGAATAGTCGAGATTATTCATAGTCATATGTACTGAGGTTATGAAGTAATATTTGCCTAAGTGAAAATGTCGTATTAAATAAAAATGAAACCCTTGGCATATGAAGAAATATCTCCGGCTCGGATAAACATATGAAGGAGACCTTAGAAGCTATTGCGGAGTAATAAAGAACCACATCATGAACGGTTATGAAATATTTTCTCTATTTTAAATTTTAACCAGAAAGGGTACTTATATATTCCGTTGATTATAGTGACATTTATGCACAAGTCCCACAGTCAATCTATTATAGAAACAGAAACAATCTCATAGGCATTTTCACGGAATGACGCCATAAATATTTCTTTTATCAGATAAAATGCTATACAATTGCAATAAAATAGATACATATGGTTTTAATAGTATGAAAAAATAATTCAATAAAACGACACCTATAACTTTTTCTGCGAAGCAAATACAAGTGCATTTTACGAGATAACCTCCGGAATTTGATCGTAAACTAATCCCTAAGTAATGACCAGTGCTTTAGCCCACTGCTCTAATGCGCGCAGCTCGATTTTTTAAGTCAGTATGTGCACCTAGCTTTCTGTAATACCTCACGGTACATGTGGGCTCTCGTTCACGCTTAATAACCGACACCCGTCCATAACTTTTAGAGAAACTGGCGGTAATATTCTCGATAACGTCACCTGATCGCATAGTGTTCAAATTACGACTGGAGGGATTGAGGTCACTTTAATGGCGATAATTGGATTTGCTTTGAACAGTGCTAGGAGGCTTTGGATCAACCCAAAATGTATGCGATGGCCGTATCACAAAATGCCATCCGCATCCACAGAAAAGAAATTCACGAACGATCACGCGTTAAACCGGTAAGCGGCGGGAAATTTGCGGAGCCATCTCGCGGAAATCATTGGATTAAGCCGAATGTCCAGTGAAGACAGTCATGCCCGAGTAAACGGTCAAAATGAACGACAAAATTATGAGGGATGGCAAAAAATTAAAATAAAATATATTCACACCTGATTTAGAAACTCGCAAGAGTTAAACCACTTAATTCATTCATAAATTAGTCAATTATGAATGAAATCCGAGGATTCAAGCATGATGGAGTATAATTTTTCCATATTGAAATTAACACTTGCAATTTTCCAATATTATAAAATTTATTACACATAGGTTTCAATGTTGCTTTGCAGGTGATGTGATAACATTGAAACCTGGTGGTAATAAATTTTATTATCGTGGAAAATTGCATGTATTTACAGTCACCGACGAATATGAATGCTCAGTTAATATCGTACCTACGTCACGTCAGGAAAAATAAAAGAAGATGCCCTCCACTCTAAAGGTTATATCTAAATTTAAACCTCAGTACTTTATGTTAAGGTTCTTTCTATATTCATCTATCGAGCGGCTATTTTCTATAGCCATTGATGCTGAATCGCTGACAATCACTGAACTATTCATACTTTAACCCGAAAACAAACCACAAAGTGAAATTTTATTTAGTATTTATTTTTAAGCAGCGCTTTCATAAAATAGAAACATTTTTATTTGCTCCCACTACTGCAAATAAAAGAGATAACGTATGCTAGGAAAAGGTGAGTATTTCTTAAATTGATAATAGATTTTAAAAATCGCTTCCCCTACCTCAAGTAAGCTAAATATATAGCTACCTAATGGAAATACGATGCAAAAATAAATGAAACAATTTAAAATACCGCAATGGAAATTCAATTTCAAAAGCACTCCCTGAATAAAAGTATACAAGCCAAAAGCATATGAAAAGAGGAAAGTGAGAAACAAATAGAACAAACTTTCTAGTTCTTTTCATTTAACATAACTGTCTCTAACTCTTGAAAGTAACTATTTCAAAATCAAAGTGCTTCTCAGAAATAAGTTTACATGCTATACTATTTGAGTAACGATTTTCGGGGGAGAATAAAAAGAAGATGGGAAGTCCTTTCATTGCATTTGGGTTTAAATATAAAATTAGAAAGTCCCCAAAATACATGCTCACATATATGTGTAACATATAGATGTATGCAACTGTTCACAGAACGAGTATAAAGTCTATGTAAAACACTTTTCAAAGTTAGACGTATTTCATTCATATCTTGTCTATTTTACAACCTAAAGTTACCACACTATTATTTTAAGCAGAAAATTTTATAATGTACATTTAAAAGTCTCGCATCGATTATTATCCACTGCATTTTAGTAAAACAATTTACTTAATTGAGTTCGTCGGATACATCATTAACTTCAACAAAATATTTTCTCATCTTATTTTCCTCAGCCTAATCTGAAGTTATGTTTATTTATACTTCACAGTTCTTACATGAATTCATGCACGCGACTTTGTCCACTCAATTATCTCCTCCTAGTACCTATACTCAATATAAAAAAAAGGTTTCAGAACCGATGGGAAGCTGTTGATATAAACTTATGATAAAAAAATTAAATCAACTGCATATATTGGACTAACTTTTCTGGTATGGAAACAGAGAGTTATTTTATTTACTTACTTTCACTGAGGAAAATGAACATAAATAAATCAGAAAGTAAAATCAAACAGTGGATCATTAGAATATAATTCAAAATACATAAAGCTGAGATATACGATCGTTGGCATGCTAAAAATATGACAACGTATTCAATTTAAAACACTAAAATGTCTGAAAGTCTGATTAAAATCATGGATTCGAACATGATTAGATCGATGTTTTAATGGAAAATAAGAGAACCAAATAATTGAAACTTGAAAATTCCACGAGTACATGACATGACGAACAAAACCCTTTTACTTTTCAAGTACACCATTTCAAACCCCGCATAATGTGAATCGATGCAAACCGAAAAAAAAGGATGACGACAGCTTCATTACATACAACATCTAAAATTATGGCTGATTTACTTTTCGTTGGACTCAAAGTGAAGATAAATCGTGGCAAAAGATATCAAATTAGGTTTTAAGTGATAATTACGTGAGGCCTTACACTTCCAACGGAGGGTATCACAGAAAACCACATTATTATTATCCTTTCTGATAGTAAAATTATCCAGCAAAGAAGGAAATTAAATTATATTTCACAGGGACATAATATCAAAGTAAAGTAAGATTAACTCACCCAGGCGAAGAAAAACACTGGCTTTTTAAAGTATTTAAAAACGCATAGGGATAACTGTCCTGCAACTGAAATGATATTTCTAAGCATTGTCCTTGATGGAGCCAGAGTAACTCAAAATATCCTGAGACGCAACACTTATTTGCATTAAAATGATACAGGGGGCTCAAAGGCTCCAAGCGAGGGATATCGGGTCTGATGGGAATTGCGCGTCAGTGGCAAAAAGCTAAGGCCTTGGCCTCATTCTTTCCGACATAAAAGCACGAGAATCAGTGGGCGGGCCTCGCAAGCTGATACCGCGTTAAAAGGTTACCACAAGATGTCTTATATTCCGCAAGATATACTATTCCTCCAGGGTTTTTGATAACTCCCTATTACGTATTTACTTGCAGCATTGTCATTCCTTCAGTCACGCGCATTTTTACAAAGAGCATGATTTTTACCATTTAAGCCACGCGTATAGCAAAAAAGGACGAACCTGCGTGAACAACTGGCCGTTGAAACTTGAAACTTTGACACATGAAAAAGCACCATTTCCCACCCAAATTCATACACTCATGTTACTTAGATGACTCAAATTAAAAACAAAAAACATTACACTGCTCATTGAAAAAATACGCGCATGATAATTTGCATGATTTTACTTCGTTTTTACTTCACAGAAAAAAAATCATACTTCATGTGGACTATGCTTTGCATTTAACGTAAATGATGCCATATTTCAAACATTTCTACGGGATACAAGACTTCAAATAGTTAAACCAGTTTAAAGAGGTCTATAACAAACACGCTCCTTTGCCACTACAGACATCTGGCATATGTTGTGTTATTAATACAGCTACAAGAATAGTATGACGAAAATTTAAATAAAAACTTTGTAAATTCCACATGTGGTTTTACTAACGACCAGTTTGGTCGCCGTGCAACACCATCAGGTACCAGGACCGCCAGGACCTGACGATATCGCACAGCAACGAAACTGAATTAGTAAAATCATATGTGAAATTTACGAAGTTTATTTACAATGAAACAATTTCACCAATTCACGCCTAAAACGATCAGTTTTAGTACGCCGTAAGTTTATAAGGCGCAATAAAATTCCCATTCTTACATTGCTATAGAAATACTACACTTCTATGCATGAGTTCTTAACCATTACATATCATTTAGGAGATAAATTATGGTTGCTTACTGAGAAACAAATCTCACCGCACCTACAGGCCAAATATTCAAATTGATTAAACACATTGAGTGCATGTAATTGTAAGACACTACATTGTAAATAAACTATTATCGCTCCCATTAATAAATTGATTACAGTGATGAAGATATATTTGTTGATGGGACCGCAAGTGAAGACCCTAGATTATTCAGATCAAGTCGTCGCGTCGGGTCTTTTATCGTATCGTGCAAAAATTCGACAGAAAATTTTTCGCACAAATTATGAATACCGGGTTACTCCGTAAAGTTTTCACGAGGGCCAATCCCGGGATATTTTAATTTTACCATATCCTTCAGGTACCACCCATTCCTTGGCCAATATATAAAAATAATCTGCAGTTGAATATACAGTGGCGGAAAAAATTAACGCAGAGCTCATTGGCGTCTTAAAGCGGCCAGTTCAGGAACTAATTTTGCCTTCGTAATGCTCTCATACAGCTGGGATTTTTAAGAGCTATATGCCCCTTGTACCGGACAAATAACACAGGCCAACAAAAAAATATTGCTTGAAAACTTTTTTTTATTTTAATAGCTGATCTTAATAGATTTTTATGTGCCAAATCCAAACCTGGCCTCAGTTTTTTTGCATCACCCATAGTTTCCAAGCACTGTATTTTAATATTTAGTCTAATACCCCTGTACGGTATACATGATAATAAATAATATAACATATGGTAATCAATGAAACACTGTGTTACATCATAAAATTGTATGTACTTACTGTTAAATTACTTACAATAGTAATGTAGCGTGATAATACAGGGTTCACTTGTCAACTGGAATTGGTCTACATTTTCTTTCCCTTTTTTCCTTTAAGCTTCTTGTGTATTTTTTTCTGCTATGAATCGCTTGCTGAACTTCTCGGTGAAGTACCCACTGTAATCCCCTTTATCTTCGTTCATTAGACCTACTTTTTCAATTTTATTTTGTTAAATTCTAAAAATATTGCTTGATTTCATAAATTTAACTGTAAAATGGGAATAAATGGTGGGTGATACAACTTTTTAGGCATCACATTTGGATTCAGCAACTTTAAAAATATAGGAATAAGTTATTTTCAGTAAAAAAGTTTTTTCATTGTTGGCCTGTGTAATCATATCCGTCGCACTATGACAACGCGCAAAAGATCCAGCAACCAATTCTTCCCCATATTGTGTCCACAGTTGTTCCGACGAGAGTAAACTCTATCCTAGGTTAGTCGTGGGCGAAGCACACTTCGGAGAGTATGGGGAAGAATTCGTAGCTGGATCTTTTGCGCGTTGTCTTAATGCGACGGATATGATCAATTCCACGGTATGAGGGGCATATAGCTTGAAAAAATCCCGGTTGCATAAAAGTATTCCGAGGGCAAAATTTTGGAAGACAAGTTGTTCCTGAACTAGCCGCTCTCAGACGCCAACGGGCTTTGTGCTAATTTTTTCCGCCCCCGTACCAATACACTCAAATGTATGTAAATATTGGCCTCTTTTCCGCACGCAAGTTTGAAGTTTAGAAATGAAGCGTTCGGGATTCTAACACGCTCATTCAATTCTCGAACACACTGGACCGAAGGCACCGACGAAATCGGGGTCTCCGTATTCCAGCTGTCCCCGTCACCCAATTTATGGAGAGCTCATCCGCAGCTTAAATGGCGTCGCACGCAGCAATCCGATCTCATCCTTCTCCTCCCGAGGAACTTCCTTGCAAGGTCACCTTCAATTCCCGAACTATCCCATAGACCGGCCACCAGCTTTTCGGTGCAATCGTTACGTAACTAAAATACATTCGGAGTCATAATATTTACAAAAATGCTATAACAAACTCAAACTCAATAAAGGCAACTTAAGTAATAATAATTATGTAAGACAAATCATTGGAGACAGTAATTTATCCATATTATAGTATACATATTGCTGGTCACAATCACGGTTACCATGAATTAGAATTAGGTATTATTATAAACGAGCATGATATTTGATACCCACCAATAGCCATGTTGAAGCTTACCAGTTTAAGCCAATATGCAGCAAAAAAGAAGTTGACATAGCATCTGGTACTTGGAACAAAATTCGAACACATTTCCAGAAAATATTAGCCGTTTTGGAAAGCTATATACACATCAACGGAAGATGTTATTTTAAGAAGCTATCATTTATTTATAGGGAGAGATGCCGCATATTTTGTAAGATAACTATATTTTGTCCTATTTTGCTTTTTCTATTCAGCTAAGTTTTAAATTTGGAAATTAGTTTTGTTTCTGACGTACCAAAAAAAACTTATACGTATATCATTCTTCTCTTAGCTGTAAGAATTATTTTTGTACAACATTACATCGCGGCGTCTATCCCGTATGTTTTGGGTGACAAGCCGCACCTATAAGGGTGATGCGCCGCATGTTATTAAAACCGACTGAAACTGATTTTCGTATTCTGCAGCTCCATTAAAAAAGAAAAATTGTCGCATTTTGAAGTTTTGAGGAAAATAAAATATGCAAATATCTTTACAATTTTATAATTTAAAGTACATGTACACAATGTTACTACAACTGAAAAGCAGATTGTAAACTTTGTACTGTGCCTATGTCACTATACCATGAACGTACACATGCAAAAACCAAGAAATTTAGCTTACATTGGCTATATTCAACCAATTTTTATTGACATATACAAGCTGAACCAAAGAAGTTCAGTAAACAGAGACTTAATTTAGAAGTATTTTTATAATTCAAAAATACAAGTTGAAAAATAAAATAAGGCAAATAATTTGTTATACCTTGCTTAAGTCAAACTTGATGTTGCCGACAAACTTAGCATAGTAATGTTCAAAGTATGCGTAATGATAATTAAATGCTACACAACACAAGAACAATTTTTAGTTTTAGCATACACACTAAAACTAAAGCAAATGTAACGTTGCTAAGAAGGTGTTATAATTCATTTGAAATCATAATTCATTCCGTGCGGCGCATATCCCGCATGAGGGAAATGCGACATGTGTACCGAAGTTCAGTGCGGCGTCTCTCCCTTTCTCTGCCTCGTGGCTCTTCGGGCTTGGACACTATGGCCTAACTAGACTGAAAACATATCGAGCAGAACTTACTGTTACTGCACACTTAAAGCGATCGTAATATAGCAGTAGTTCAACGTATGACACGAATTTAGCGCAAGGCTTGGAAAAATTTTGAAGGTAGTATACTAGTCGCAGCGCAGTATTTGCGCTATAAAACCTGTAAAACCAACGAAAAACAAACGAGACATCCTAACTTATTACTTGGCATCTACTATGCCCCTAAATTGCGCATGTTCCTGCGATCTGTCAGGAAACACCTAAACTAATGGGGGATGCGCAGTCTATCCCGTAAGCGGCGTATCTCCTCAATTTACTCTATAGAAATGTAACCCAGGAGTTAAAATTCTTGATCTAGATACACTTTTCCATATTTGTCACAGAAGTCGCCATGAAATTACTTTAAACATAGGCAGTATTAACAGGTATTAATAGTTCACAAGAAACGATTGCAAAAATTATGATTGCGTCCCCAGTCACGGCTATGATAGCATATAAACTTAAGGTTTAGCTAACCCTACGTTCTCAATCACCAGGTACTGGAAGTATGATCATGGACAATGAACACACTCTTAATAATTTCAACATACACATCATTCGTTCGGTCCAGCAAACAATTATTTTTCCTCCGTGTTTAACCTAAATAAAATCATCTCAAGATTAGCATCACAAGAATGTAAGCAATATGCAATCATCAAGTAATTTTTCATTCTCACCATTCATTCATTTCACTCACGGATATAAATTTAAGTCTGTGAATGGCAATTAAGTCACTTGATGGTGAAAACAGGGTAGTTATTTTTTTTAAAGGGAACTTCATTGTCAGACGAATCATTCTGGATTACCATGGAGATAATTACGCCAGCGAAGGAAAAAGGTCGGAGGTTTACGGAGGGGAGAGGGGGGAGGGGAACTGGGAAAGATTCCAGCCGATGAAATCGGATGAAGGAAGGGCAAATACCATTTTCTCCGGCGTAAAATGACAAAAACATAAGGGAGGAAAGTGAATGGAACGGTGCTTGGGTGACGGAGAAAAATCATAAGTGGAAAATTGTTCAGCAAACAATTAGGTTGTGCGAATGAAATGAAAAAATATAGCATTTTCAACGTTCTTTTTCTTGAAAGGCACGTGGAAAAATCGGATTTCCACTCAGAAACATCCATAAATTGTGCAAATGATGACAGTTGAGGCGTTTCCAGGCCACCTTCACTAGCGCTTCACTTCACCACCATTCTGCACACACACCAATGAAATTTATCAATCGATAAAATTCCTTCCGCAGCCTTCGGTCAATGTAAGGTCAATTTAATGATATAACCGACTATTCCCAAATATTTTCAAGAGTTGCGCGCCATGGTCTTTTCTACTAAAGATTACAATTTCCTTGAAGCCAAAAGAGAGATCATGTAGCTTGTAAATTGGAATCATTACGAAGAAGATATCCGAAATACTTTCCAAATGCATTGCATGTATGAATATTAAATTATGTAACTGTTACGCATGAAATAATTTCTAAATTTTATACATTGTATGACATTAACATATTTTCCCACCAAAATATTAGGTAGGCCGAATGCACTCAAAAATTTGTAAACATCATACAACGTGTGTACCTACATTTAGACATTTTTGAGTGCTTTAACACTACTTAAAATTCTAATAGACGATTTGAAACTTGAAGGATGATTGATAGGAGCACTAAAATTACGGGAAAACGACGGAAAAATATCGAATTAAAATGGGTAATTGTTCAGCAAACAATTAGGGAGAGCAAATGATATGAAAAATTTAACATTTTCAACGTTCTCTTTATTGAAAGGTAAGCGGAAAAATCGGATTTCCATTCAGCGACAGCCATAAATTGTGGAAATGATGACAGTTGAGGCGTTTCCAGGCCACTTTCATTCGTGCCCAATCTGTCCACACACCGCTCTTTCCGACCAATGAAATCGCTTACACAGACTTCGGTCAATGTAAGGCCAATTTAAGGGATTCACAGAATAGGTATTCTAAATTATCTTCAAGAGTCGTGTACCATGACCTTCTCCACAAAACAAACTTGGATTTTCCAAGAACCCAATGGAGAGATCATCAAATTGAATTCTCCATTACTGTTCTACATTTTAAAATTGAAAATTTTCCCAGATAGATTTCCGAAATATCTTCAAACCACACTCACATGTATGACAATTCAATTAGGTAGTATTGATTCACTCGATACATTTGTAAGCGTGGTAGAATATATGAAATTTAGGAATGTATGAGCGCATTATAAGTACCTAAAATTCTAAGAGAAGATTCACAACTTGAGGAGTGCCTGATAGGTGCACAAAAATAATGGGTAGCCGAAGTACTTCTGATTTATAAAAAAAAATTACGCTGGAAAACTGAATAAGATAATATGATGAATCAAAATTCGAAGATGGGATTATTAACGTGATTTTAGTTCAATTCCTCCCATCAAACGAGAACACCTATTGTTGACTTTATGTTCACTTTTAAATGGCTAGGTCTAGGCAATCAAATGCAACTATAAGAATGAATGACAAATAACAATTAGAATTGAGACAACTTCAAAAATTCTAATGCCAATTATTGCCGAGCCTAAAAAGTGATGAGCATTCCATAGCAAAACGATTTAAATCCCCTAAGTTTTTAAAGAATTCTAACACAAGTCCTCTGCACATTTTCGAAGTTACTAACGCCTTCATATTTCCCCACTAACAAATAAGGTAACGCAATGAAGTATCTACTGACGGAAAAAGCATCCTACAGCTACAGCTAAAATAGATATACATACGTAAAGATATGCATGCGTAAAAACTATTCAGTAAAACTCCTACGACTGTTATTTTTAGAAATCATGGATGAAATTGTCTGACTGCAAGGACGGTAATCTAACGTGATGTACTATGGAAAAAACTAAGGTTAATATTAATAAAAATGGTCTAGGAAATTTTTAAGTCTCTATCTTCTACTAAACAAGTAAGGTATGCTCTCATGGGGCTCATTAATTATTTACCTAAAGGCACCTAACTTTTCCTGAGGGATAAAAAAAATTTTGAGTGTGATTTATTCAGGACCAGAAGTTAAAAGGACTTTTTTCTGGGACATCTCATCACGAGACTGAGATGAGCTGAAAAGGAAAAAAATGCAGGGAGAGTTATGAAATAAAAGCATTTTACTGAATGAAAACACGCCGGCTCGGGAGACATGGCATTTGGAGTACATGACACAAGGGAGAAACTCTCGTCACAGAGACGATGGATTAAGAGTGACCCCGTCGCGACTGAAGAGGGTGTACAAGAACCGATGTCGTACATACTGGAATAATGCAATGGAATGGACCCACATGTTTTATACGACTCGTCCTCCTTTTTGGAATCCTTTCTTCCACTCGTGTCACGTGAAATTATTTTTTTTCTCTATCATCGTGCCTCAAGCGTGTTTTCAGACTTTATATACTAGAAAAAGGCCAGCTCATTTAAGGTGAAAGGTATAATTCTACCGTGGGTCTGTAAGCAAAAAATTTTTGAAGTAATACTTGACGTTGTAAAGTAATAAAAATGAAAAAAGTTGCTCATAAGTGGTGAAAAAAGTGAAAAAAAGCTCATTTTAAGAATTCTCACCGCTAAACCGTTTACAAGGAAACAACTTACTCATCATACGTCAGTCACATTTAACATAATCATATGCTTCCCTCTTTCTATATTCGCAAATAACTTCTCTAATGAAATATTTATAATCTATATTCAGCAGGCACTAAAATTAATTTTAGTTTTACGTTTACTAGGAAAATGCCAGTCATTTAAACTGAAAGGCATACTTTTTTCTCGGGTCTCTAAGAAAGGATAATTTTAATTAATACATGACGTTGCATGGTAATAAAAGTAAAAAGAGTGACTAATTTTAAATAATGGTGGAAGTTAAAACGTTTTCAAGGAAACTTAACTTACTCATCATACCTCCGTCACATTTCACACAATCATATGCTTTTTTCATTCATGTTCATAAATACCTTCTCCAAGGAAATATTTATTATCTATATTTAACGAGCACTAAAATTACTTTTTTGCGCATTAAACTGATTCATTAACTCCATTTAGAAAACTAATTAATTATTTTAAAGGTATTTAATTTTTTCATCGCCCAATTCTACCGGTTTATCTAAAAATTTCTTTCGATAAGTCAGAAAAACATTAATATGAAATGATATCAAAACCAGTATTTTGAAGATAGTGCGACAATGGAACCCCTTTCCACCAGAATGGCACTAAACTGCGCAGTAAAAATCGCTACGACTCTAGACATTCTGAAACGCCTCCTCTAATAAAAATAGATATTTCCAAGATTTTCTAGAGGCGATAGCCAAATCACAATTGTGTCTGGAGCAGTTTACCCCCTCCATAACGCCGCACTCATGAATATTTCATTTCAAATTCTTGAAGATTCGGTTCTGAAAGGAATTTTACTCCAAAAAGGCATAAAGATGCGCTGAGAAACCCTTCTGCATTGATAAAAACCTATGTATAGCGCCACATATGTATGACCTTGGAAAAATACTTCTCGGAATATTTCTCATTTCAAAGGAAAGTTACTAATTAATTTAATAGATTCAATCACCTCTAAAATTTAAAGTCAAATTTGTATATTCTCAGAAGTATTGATACCTTCACGTTACACCGTTCGATTTTATACACATTCTGGATAGCGTGTGATGTGTGTGTGACAGATTTCTCCAGTTACACCGTGAACAGTAGGACAAAATAGTTTCCCATACTAACTAATAGAAAATAAGATTATGCCGCTTCCTCCGAAAAGATCGCGGTCTATAATAAAACCGTGTGAGCAGAAGGTCATAAGAAATTATCGGCACTTTTACGGAAAATTTCCACTCATATTAAACCGTCGCACTAAGCCGTCAGCAGGTATCATAGTTTCCATATGAACTTTCTTTTGAAGTAACTACACAATATTTTAAATCACTAGAATATTAGGTATTGCAAAGAAATAAATGCCAAAATTGCGAGATACGTGGTTATAACGATGAGGTAAATGACAACGAGATAACGACAGTAGGTTACGAGGTTGGAAAAACGTCAGAATATATGTTTCAACTGGCTTAAGAATGAGAGAGAGCGTGAAACTGATAATGACCTTTAATTAACCCCTTCTCGTTTTTTTAGTACCCCCAGTTAATACTCAATGAATTCCAAGGGAATCACTTAATCCCTAATCCCCTTTTCCACCCAACCTACGATCTCCACTCCGAATGTACAGCTCTGTTAGTTCTTGTTTCCTGAATATCAGTCCCCCAGATTGCCGAGCGCATTAAAATGCAAGGCTTCATTCACCTCTAAATTATTTTATGACAATTTACAGTAAAAGTTAAGTACGATTACCCTTTTATTCAAATTTGACCATATATATACTACTAAATTCTTCCCGGATTTAATACTTCTGTGCGAGATTATTAAAAAGCTCTCAAAAGTGACTACTTTTCAGAATTATATATTACAACCTAGTTTACGTAGAAGATGAACCACATAACTTTATATCACTTAATACGGAAACAGTATTTCGTAGCTTCTTTCACTTAAATTTTGACTATTTTGAAGATTTCCTAATCCCCCTTCCTCCTTCACTAAAAACAAGAAACTTTTAATGACTTTTGAAGGAAACGTTACTGTTGCATCGTCGGAAAATGGTAATTTGTACTTTTCTGTTTTTAAGTTTGTATGGTAATTCTACTGTTACTTGGTCGCTGCAAAAACCGCGTACGCGGTTGTACGTCTTTTAAAATTATGTATTAAAAAAATAATGAAAATGTGGTAATTTCCACCGCAAACATTATTACAAGCATAAAATTGACATGGTATCAGCCCGAACGTAAATTATAATTAATTGATGGGAAAATCGGAACGACTATAATCCCCGAATAAAACAATTATTCTGTAAGATTGTGTTACTGAATTTGCAGGTCTTATAAAACTTCAATCCGTATCTACAAAGCAACCCATAATCTGCCTCAGAAGGCAGTGACAGAAGGTTTTAGGCAGCAGCCGTTAACCAAATAATAAGGATAATACCAAAAACATCGGTATGCGTTGTAAGACATTTATTTTAGTTTGACCTATACTTAATTAAAGCCTATATTGTTCGATGAGATGAACTGGGTGTCCAAGCAGTCACTGACAAATTAAAAGAATACAAACATAGATGGAAAGAACATTTACTTCGAATGCCAAATGAAAGAATTCCAAAGCAAGCAATGGAATATCAACCATTTGGCAAGAGAAGTATAGGAAGACCAAGGAAAAGATGGTGATGTGGAGCCGGAACAGGCTTAGTAGCCTAATCCTGGAAGGAAGAAGAAGAAGATTGTTCGATGGGAAAACCAATTCATGCAATCCGTTCGGCAAAGTATCTCTCCAATTTACTGCTTCTGTTCGGCCTGGAGATATAGTGCAGCCAGGGACGGCAAAGGAAACTAAACGAAAGTAAAATCAGTAAAATTTTAATGATTTCGTTCCCGGGAGAGAAATGTAGAAACTAAACGAAATGGATTTATATCCGAGGAGCTAAACCCAGGGTCGAAACGAAATCGGAGTCAAAACTACTTCGGGTCGAAACTAAAGTAAAACTCTGGGACGAAACGTAGATAATGTTTCGCACCGGAGGGATCACGTGCCTAACCGTCGAACAGTTTAGTTTCGACCCACGCACCGAGTACGAAGTATGGTTGAATGAAGTAGGAGTTCGGCCTTGCGCCATTAGATGCAATGGCCTTTCATATTTTTACCACTAACAGGAGCGGTGAACGCAAACCAGCCATTCGATTTTAAAGCTCGATGTTTTAACCTCTATATTCTGTCATGAAATTGGTCTAAACTATTCCCTCTTATCCCCCTCCATTCAACTTCTGGGATCGAAACTTAGCTATGAGTATCGGATTTTCGATTGATTTAGTTTCGTTCCTGGAAGTAAAGTTTTGCACCGGGTCGAAACTAAACACCTTGGTGATTTTAATTTCCTGCAGGAACGAAACTTAACTTAGGCCTTGTATTTTCGTTTCCCTCCGGATCGAAACGAAACGTATCCTTTCACTTGCCATCCCTTGGTGCAGCTATAAGATATGTCTTACTTTTGCGAGACATGCTTGGATTCACAAAAAATTTAGGTTGAACTGTCTTACTAAAAATACAATGCCAAATTGTTTTCATGCAAACAGGGCAATTAACGGTAGCAAATAAATATTACTTTTGACAAAAAGAAAAGTCAAGGGCGGGATCATTCGAAATGTAGCACTACCAAAGAATGAAAAGAAAGACCAAGTCCGTAATGAGGAAGTCCTCATGAGATATGAGAGAAAAGAAAAGTCTTATAAATACCCTAACAAGAAAACGGAGAACTTAGTCGACCACATCGAGATATGTTGATCTGTTAAAGAGAATCTTCGATGGATAGGTGGACGGGATAAGGGAAAGACGGCACCGATTAAGTGACTTAGCACTAGTTATTAATGATATAAAAGAGAATACATCTCTGTGAAAAGGCTAACAGATGAGAGTGGAGCAGAAAGCTGCGTAATACAAATCTTTGAATTGCCAACTGGTAAACATGATGATGAGGAAAATTATACTAAAAAGATGCACAGCGAGACTTCGATATCTAATGGTACCACAAATCCCAGAGTAGTTTTTGTCACAAAATATTTCCACATACTCATTGAAACTCAGCTTCATATAATCATAAGTAGTCTTTGCAGATGGAGGCATCATAGAAATGATCAGTCTGAAGAGTAGACAAAAATAACGAGACCGAGAGGAAGGAAGCCATTAATTTCGGCTGTTAAAGCACACGAAACTAGTGTTTACGAGAACAGAGCGACCCCAATTCTGGGCTCAGTGGACCGAGCACCCAAGTATGCTTCAGTGGCCTTAGGGATCTCAACGCCCCTTTGTGACCGCCTATTATGACCTCAAACTGGGCGAAAATTAATGGCAGGGAACCCGAGGTTGTCTGCTCACACAGGACGTTTTTTGCAAAGAGTAGGAGGAGAATTAATTCTAAATCATTGACAAACGGAGCCCTTTTACTGCAATTCCTCGAAATCCAATATATTAGCGGATACCTTATTATTGTAATCGCTTCTTCGTAGTCCAATATCATGCGAATAACTCTTTATTTTAATTGCTCTTGTCTTGATTACGTGGTCAACTACTGGGCTCCTACTTTCACTTCAAATGAATTGGCCTCTGAGTAAATCGCAGGCTTGCACATATTGAATAGGGAACATTACAATTACTAAAATTAAGTAACACTGAACCCTAAAAAGAAACATATTTGTTTCCGTAAAAAGCACTCGTAAGTGTAAGAACGAAAACGCGATGATATAGAAGAAGGGTTATTTTTATTAGATGCACTGAATAAACCCATTTAATATACATTCAATATGTTGAAAAATTGCATATTAATTGTAATACAAATTAATTACTTATCATTTAGGCTTCGGGTAACCTTAATAGAATATATGAATAATCATGAAAAAACCGTTCTTAATCACTTTCAGTTGATTGTACTTTCTGATTTTGAACATGGCAGCATCATATGCAACATAACCTTCTTTATGATACTTTAAAGCGACCGAGACTAAAATGAGTATGCAGTACTACTATAATACTACTAATGATACCACACCCATGACTGAATTAAGCTGCATTGCATTAACATTACGCTGTATTTCTTGTTTAACTATAACACACCGTAATTCATTGAATAAAACGCTGGGAATATAAGAAAGACGGTTCCAATTTTGGAAACCGAAAACATTGAAATGTGAGGGAGTGCTTACCAATCCCAAAAAAATAGCACGAGATTCCACCCTCAAAAAAACTCAAACAAAAACTGATGAAATGAAAACGAATGAAAAATGCATTTATCCATTTCTCATCCGTTAGGTTTTTCTCGGAAACAGGATCAATCAAGCTATTTTTTATGGATAGAATGTATCGAATCGAGAAATGAGAATTACCTTCTACAAGGAAACCTTTCACGAGGAGGAGAAAGCGAGCTCAAACCAGGGGTCAAGGGTAAATTCTCCCTCCTACTCAACCCTAGAAAGAGCTAAAATCTCTTGTTTTGACCCGGCAGAGCCCTGACCGTGTTTTTCTCGTTAAAAATATAAAATGGATAAAAAGAGTTTGAAAAACGCCCTTTTCAAAAAGCGCTGATTAGAATCAATACAAGTGAGTGTAAATGAGTCTGTAAAGATCGGCACCCACGCTTTACTCTCTGAATGAGGAAAATATTTTTATTCTATTTAGTGTATTTCACACTGTTTCTGTATTTTGTGCTTGTTTTCTATTTTCTTCATTTAAGTAGGAATATAAACGTGAATGTTTGATCATTTATATAATATTATTGTCATAATTTTATAAAGTGAAACCCCTAAGGCTACCAAAAACTTCCTCTAATAATGAGTGAAATAGTAAATCCTCAAACGAAGCACGACGCGAAAAGTCAACTTGTAAGCAGCATTTAAAAATTGAAGGATAACATCGTATATGCTAGGATTCGACTCCCTCGATCTTCATTTCACAAGGCAGACGCGTTATCCGTAGCACCAGATGACACCTTCCGAACCTACGAAGAATGAAATCACTAATTTTTACTCATGTCAGAAGCTTAGCGATTACTTCAAAAGTTAACTGTAAAAAATTGTGGCTTATACTGTCTCTGAAAGTCTAGGATTAACAAAAGAATGTATATTTTTATTTTGTCCTTTTCTGTACTAAAAATTTCAAGCCTTCTTCAGACAATGGAAAGTGGGTTAAAAATTAATAAAAAGATTCCATCAATGAAACTGACAAATAGACGAAGCAAGTAATTACGTATCCACCACGAAATTTCCAGGCCACATAGAGTAAGCTTTCGTCAAGGAAAATTTTCCTCAAAGCAATATGAAAAAAATCACAGGATAAAATGCAAATGTAAAATTCTTAATTCTAAGGTACTGCCAAATTAATGGCAATGGACAATTAAAGGAAATCTGAAATTTTTACGAAAAAATATGTTTACACGAGTCATGCATATCCAAAAGAAATCGATGAAGCGAGAAAGATGAGTCCTCTAAATTCTACCTCATATTCTACAAAAACAATTTATCGGTGTTTCAAAGAAGCAACCACAGTGTGATGTAGTCACTTGAAGTATAGCATATTCTACATAATGTACATGTGCTCATTCTCCGGGGATTAACGTAAGAATCTTTTCTCGCATCTATACGATACATGAAGAAGATTGTTATGAGCTTTAAATTATTAATTGGTAAGCTTTGTACACTTCAGTTATAACAGTGGAAATTGCTACCAGCCATTCTCACCGTTGCAACGGAAGAAAAATTGCAAATATACAAGCATAACGCAATTAGTTTTCAAAATACTTTAGCTACTCATTTCATAAAGGCATTATTTTAAGTTTGAAAATTCAATAAACCCTTATTTTTGTCTGTATACCCATTCAATCTATGAAAAACATGTTGATATCACTGTTCCCATTACATTACATAAATATTTTTTTCTAATCTCGATTCTCCTGTGTAAAAGATCTGAGGGTTTTGCCGATACTTAAGCCTCTACCTCAACAGGAAAGGCACCCTTTAAACCCACCGTATTTACTCGCGTAAGCCACGCCTTCGTGTATACGGGTAAATACGGTATGTGACAAAATCGTAGGTTCAAACAGGCGTTCTTTGTAAATGGTCGCTACCACCCCCAAGGAGGCATGATGCAGTAAACTGGAACGAAAACAATTGAGGAAGGGAGAAAATATGATGCCCTTTAAGCAGAAAGGCCACTAAACATAACAAGTGACTGAAGTATGGTATCATTCAGTGTACGGTATGAAATTGGTCTCCAAATGCCCTCGGTCAGGTTGGGCATCCACGTTTACAAAAACCAAACTCATCTCCGAGTTACTTAGTTGAAATATGAAAAGAGGACACGCCACAGCAACTGAAAATCGCGTAGCCCTCCTGAGCAAGAACACTGGTTGAAAACAACTTAATTTTTCTTACCCAAACAAAGAGTAAGGAACATAGTAATGCATATCAGTAGCAAAACGAGAAACGATCAGAAAATAACGGAAACAATTTTTTTTAATTTTTCGCAAGTTTGGAGAGTCCTGCTATATTTTTTTAATTCCATGGTATTGATGAATACTGTATACGGCTTTGATAGCTTTGAAGTTGTGCAGATATCTATTATTCATTTGTTTATTCATCGTTTTTCGGCGATCGACAACGTGGCTTCCATAGAGGGAATGGAAAAGGGAGGAAAATCCTGTTTTGGGGTTATCTTGTCCATAATTCAAGGCAATGGAATATATTGTAAACTTAAAGCTCCTTACATACAGTCTCTGGTTTTATGGTTGGCATGCCGTTGAAGTCATCATCACTGGTCAACAATCCTAGGATTGGTTTGACGCAGCTCTCCTCTCAGTTCTATCAGCTAATCTTTTCACTCCTACGTATTTCTTCTCTTTCACATCTCTCTTTACTTGTTCCATATATTTTGTTCGAGGTCTTCCTTTCCCATTCTTGCCTTCCGCCTGTCCTTCGGCCGTTGAAGTATGATAAAATTTTCAGCTGTTTACTTCGGTCTTTAGCTGCCGCTAAAGTCCTACGTGTTTTTATGAGCTCGGATATTTCTGCTCACACTTCATTGCTTGTTCGTGAATGTTAGGCCAAAAACAAAACTGGAACGATGCCCTAGCCTCCACAATATTGCCTCCACAATATTGCCAGATATGGCTCCGTATGACTTTTTCCTATTTCCAAAAATAAAGAGAATCTTAAAGGACCGTCATTTTACAAGTATAGATGACATTAAAAGAAATCGCTAACAGAACTAAAGGCTATCCCAAAAATCAAGTCTGAGAAGTGTTTCGAGGATTGGAAGAAGCGCTAGTATCAATGCATAATGTCTCATAGGGACAATTTTGAAGCGTAACAATATTTAGACGAATAGATACTTTTTAAAAACTAAAATCCCCATAATTTTCTGAACATACCTTGTAAAAAAAAGTTATCCAAAGCCTTATCATATTGATTTCATGACTAATGCACGGTCAAGTCTCTGATTGGTGGTATAAGTATATTGGCCTGGAACATAATGGTTACGATGTCGCTGAAGTGAGATGAGTGTTTAAGCAGTATTGATTGTTAGCTTTGTTTGTGGCGGTCGCTAACAATGTGACATTTCATTGCTTGTTCGCGAATATCATGTTGTGATTATCATGAATTCGGTATGGTATGGTATTTGGAGGAGACGACCGACAGCTGAGGTCATTTGCGCCATGAGGGAAGGGTGTGGAAGGAAGGGTGGAGAGAAACCCGGCGTTAGCGTTAGCCTGCTCTTAACAAAAGGCGCCAAGGAGACCACGGCTTAACGTCCCATCCGACGGACGGAGTGTTGCGCTTGAAATGTCCTCCACACAACATTCAAGCAAGGATCGGGCAGTCTCTGAAAATTCTCTACCACTGCCGGGATTTGAACCCGAGCCCTCCGTGTGGGAAGCCAACACTCTAGCCACCACACCAACCCGATCCCCCTATCATGAATTCATCCAATTAAATTCAAGAACAATACCAGAGAATGACGCTTTGAGGTTTCGGAACAACGGGGGTGGCGACTCGCAAAACTCAGGAAGTTACACTGAGCAGATTTGGCCAGAATAAGTTTGTAATGATTCCAGAGATGCGATAGAGATGCACTAAAGACCGCATGTGTGCCTTAGCAAAGAAGCTCACCTCTCTCTTCCCGCTATCAACAAAAACAATGGCTTCATAATAGAAGCAATTATGGCCGTGCGGGTACCATGACAGAGAGGAATGGTGGCCCGAGTGAGCCTTAAATCAACCAGATTGTAAAGAGAGAAAGGAGACGAGTGGAGAGAAAGAGAAAATTACAGGGTGGATTTCCGCATGGGAAAAAGAGAGAGTAGTCACAGATTATCAAGGGCAATGAGGGGAGGTGGCAGGATGCTTAGAAGCTAGCCGCGCCGAGTGATGGGAGTCCATGGGAGTTCAAAACCAAGCAAATTGCAGTCGGACGAGAAGGAAGTGAAAAAGGAAAGACTGATTAAAGAGAAGATTCCTAGAGGGCATGATGAGAATGGGTGGAGGGACGGAGACAGGACTTGGGAGGAGGGATGAAAGCTGTAGAGGCCAATAAAGAATGAGGGTGGATCACAAAGGGAGACGACTGGCATGACGAGAGGGAAAGGTTGAGAAGGGAGACACCGAGAGCATTGAAAACCCTCGTGGGCGGAAGGAAGTCGCAAACTGTGGAGGATTTATATAAATCAAAGGAAAGTAAATAAAAACTAAACTTTTTTCACCAAAGAAAAGAGTAAGGAACATATCAATAGCTATACTACTATCGCAGCAAAAAAGGAAGAACGCTGAACTTTAAACATTTCTACTGAACTCTGCCGAATATCCATAGGGACCTGTCATATATCGTTTTACTCATTGTTGATGCGACTACAACAATGAATCATTGAACATTGTTTACGCGTAAACTTTTAGCTGCTACGGTCGAAAGAATGAAGAAGAACACGCGAAAAACCGTGAAAACGTCGAAACGGTCGTCATCTTCATCTAGTCACGGGAAAAATATTTGATTGGTGAATTTCGTTGTATTTTTTATGAAGATAACGACATCTTCGCATTACAAAGAGCTTTTTAAAATTAAATTTTACACAATTTCTTGATTTTTTAAATGGCCAAAAATAGTTTTCAATTTCCCAGGTTTAGAATAGTATCTAGACGAATATTAAAATTACGTATGATATATGAAAAAAATATTTCTAAACTTTTCAAGTAAGGAAATATATATATTGTTCCTCTTACTTACAATAAACCAAAAAGACGATATACGACCCGCGGAAAGGCACTCTACGAAAACGGCGATTTTCGTCTTTTTGGTTTATAGTAAGTGTTTTCAGAAAATAACGGTGATAATAACTATTTTTTTATTTCTCACGAGCTTGGAGAGTCCAATTGTATTTGTTTTGGATAAAAGAATATTATATAGGGCCTTGGAGCTGTGAAGTTGTGCAAATATCTTTTATTCATTTGTTTATGCGGCGATCGACAGCAGTGGATTCCATGGTAGGGGCTGATTTTTTTGGTACAAATGAATATCATATTCGCCCCTGGTTGTACGTTTGGTATGCCTCCGAAGCCTCTGATAAAAATTTCATCTGTATTCTTTGTTTACTTTTTGTGTGACAGCCGCTAAGATGAAAGTATAAGGCGGTTTATTTAGTAGCACTCTTCCAGTCATTTAATGCGTACGACGCTTTTCGGCTCACAGAGCAATTATCGGGTACAAGACAATATAGCACATGATAAAATCACATTCATACCTTTGAGGAAGTGGTGAGGGAAGATTTGAGAAGTTTGAGGAAGGGCGGGGAAACAGGCGTACAGTGGGGAGAAAGTGAGGAAACATGCAACTAAAGAGATACGTTATAACCCAGGGGTATAACGAGAACACGAGTCATAACTGTAGAAGAACGGCACTGGAGAAAGTACCATAGAAACGGGAAGGCCAAGGGGGTGGAGGAAGAATAGAAAGGGCATTTTGAAAGAAAGGTTGCATGCAATTAGATATGGAGAGATGGAAAAAGGAAGGAGAGGATGCAACACACGTACATAAACGCTACTACAGCTCCTACCTAGATGATTCTCGCTAATGAGGCCAACATTTCGACAGACTTTATTTACAGATGGCTTAATTCGAAGTTTTCCAATATTTTGACATCAAAAGACGAACTGTTTTTAAACTTTTACTAGATCGCCGGGTAAGGCTACGAAGTTATTTCAATATTTAACCCTTAATTGCATGTGTTTCTAAATACGTGCCAAAATGCTTTTTCTTTATCAAACATTTTAATATGTATCACATATGTTTATAGACAAATTTTACATTTAATATGAATGTATCACAGATTTGACTATTTTCCAAAAAATTTTTCATTTTGCATTCTCATTGAAAACTTCTCACTGGTGCCCGTACCTCTACTAATTACAAGTAGAGATATCCTGTAAATCCTTAGCTCGTTTATAATACCGGGAGCTGACTTCAACATAGTTAAAAGTTGATCCTTTGAATGCTTCGAGAGCCACATAGCGTAACGAGGGGGTGTATTATATCTAATACACCATGCGTAAGAGAGGAAGAATAGGATGATTTCCTATTATTTTTTATTGCCTAAATCGAAATATTATTACTCCTGGAGTGCGCATTTCACGCTCTTAGATTTTCGAATGACGATATCTATTTTTCGCGATTAAACGAAAAGTGAAAGATTTCTAGCGCGCGAAAACCCGACGGCTAAGTAGGAATGATGGGAAAGTGCGTGTGACGTATTTCTGGCTCCAGCTGTCGGCGTATGAGGTGACCTTGGGGCGAGGCTTGAGCTCGGATACGGCGCAGGCTGCTAGCAGGTAGCTGAGTACCCTGCTAGCAGGTAGCGCTTGGCTTAAATAAGGATTATTATTCACCTACCAAACGAAGGAACTTTCCGACCTTAGCCAGTTTTAATACGTGATTATTAAGACATGTTTCCCTGAGCTCTGTGCCTCATGCATGCATTAGTAATCTCGGACAATGTAAAACTCCTATCTACTCGTATAGAAATTAGGTCCCTGTGACGTCACGTGGAGTGGAATCGCGTTTGCGCCAATCTGGCCTTTTTCGAATGAGGTTAAAATTGACCGTTGCCATTCGTCTAAACCAGTATTTCTAAAACCAAATAATTTGTATATTATGAATACACTTGTGGTGGGTAACGAATTGCAATCAATGCCTTTCGTTTTCTTCGAAGAAGGAAACTTCCCTATTGTGCCCTTCAGAAATAACCGGCAATGAGAGTAGTGTAGTATAAAATGCTACAAATATGTAAAAAAATATGTGATACAAAATGCAATGGAAGGTTAAAGCAATTCTATTAAATTGTGACCAGTTACCCTATAACCATATCGTAAATTGCGACAGAAAGAGGGAGCCGTAAATAATGTACACACGAAAGGGCAAGTTGCGAGCGGGGGTAGAAAACGTCTTGCTGAGAGAGAGAGGAAGGTTTAGCATGACTCGGAGAGACGAGACGAAAGGGGACGGAGGGTTAAAAAAAAAAAAAAAAGTAGAAAGGGCAGCGAAGGTTTCGAAGAAGCGCAAATGCTGCTCTTTCTGAAACATAAGGACGCCTACGGAGGAATGGAAGATGGGATCGATCGACGGGATGGATGCTTTGAGATTCTCGCCCTCCCTTGGGGGAGACAAATTTTTTTGCAGAAAAAACACGCTGCGCGGCGAATATTAAGCAAGTTTACCCAGGAGATGACTCTTCTCATATTAAGCGGTCATCATAATCCAGGGAGAAAAAAATAGAAGCTCCGGAACGTTTATTGTTATTCGAGGCAACATAAAGGTTGACTTAAAAGTCCATTATAGAGTTTGGGAGGAAAAACAATACTTGCCTTTTTTCTTAATCTTTGGAATTCTCTTGAATTCCTTACAAGAAAGATTTTTTTCGTAGAATAAATTAATAAGACTTCACCAACGCTTAATTAGAACGATCCGCATTCTTCTCTGAATGAAAGTTATTTTTCTGAATTTTCTCTTGCTTAAACTACACCCTTGATGGATACACTTTCAAAGCAGTATGAGGTTTCATCTCAGAACGGCAAAGCCCGGACTCATATCCTATGTAGACCCTTATTCAAGAATTCAAAATCAAAGACGTGAATAGACATCTTGGTGCCCCCATACATATAAGGATTCACAAAGCAAAAACCCTGACACTATGACACTGTGGAAAAAATATTCATTTGAAATCACTTAACTTTGAATGATCAATTAGGCATTGAAAACTGTATTCTGGGTATTCCAAAACGTTTTATTTTAATCGTTTTTGAATGGCAATAAATGAGGTACAACTGAGATAGCCTGCTTACGCTTATGATACTGGCTTCACAAACTAAAGGAAGAGCACGAGAAAGGCTATCTAATTCAGATCACATACATAAAGTGTAATATTTTATCAATAGCTACTTAGAGTTTCTAATTCCACATCATTACTTCTCCGGCTTCAAGAGTTTCATAACGTTCTATTGTAAAAATGTCCACTATTTTTTATTGATGCCTGACGAAGCGCTGTGGAATCATAAATTCCTTAACGATAAACCATGTAACCATGCGTTTCCTTCACAAAGGTAAATTTAAAAAATACTTTATTTTATCCGACTTAAAAGTCACCGTACTCATTTACAAGCCCCACCCACCTGAAGATGTGATGATGTCATGAAACCCACGTTTCGAATACACTCACACGAGCATTATAAATAATATACAGGAACTTCTTCTTGCCCTTGGGTGGGCAAACAAAAAAACTTCGAGATTGATAGAAAAACGAAAAATAAAATAAAAGTGGGGAACTTACGGGAAAAGGTTGTTTCTACAAATTTTCGATGGGACGCAGCCCATCTATCTCAAGTGAGAAGAGGAGGGATATTTCCAAATATCGTAAGTTGGATAACTAAAGTGCTAAGGTAAGGTAATGTTCATGTTACGACTGGCTCCTAAACAAAGCGAGTAAATAGGCCACAGTAATGCAAAAAGTCTGAAAGTACATCGGATATAAGTAGTTACGTAAACAGATAAACAAAAATAAAATTACCCACTGTACCTACACCATGTGCAGTAATTTTCATAACATATACGATATTTTCCTGCATTCCTTAAATTATACACAATATGCAATGTGTTCAAGCATGGTTTAAGTAAATTATAAACGAGATTCCAATAAATTCCACAAAAATTTAATGTAACGTTAAAAAATTAACGAGGTAGATGGAAGAGATTACCAATAAGCATTAAAAAGTTACCCATTGATATTCAGGTCCTGTACGTATCATAAAGAATCAAAATACTTCACAATTGTTACCTCACTCTATCCTGCGATTGCAGCAAACATGACCCGGTTCTTCGTTATAATCATGTCATTTAACATCAACTACATGAAAACATTCAATTAGCCAATGAAAAGCACTTAAAAGTAATACCAACTTAACGGACTACCTAGATAAATGGTAACGTCACTCTTATCATAATGTTTTCCAGATAAAATTTATCATTAGGGAAAAAATTGCACAAATGTTAATTTATAGCTGAATTCTAAGAAGGTAACATATATCCGTGGCCTATCACCCATCCTGGCATATAATAACTTTGTTGACATATGCTTTAGCGCTTCAATTAACTCGTTAGCATCGAGAGTTCCCTTATGCGTTGAAGCAAACTTTAATATGATTAGGTGTGGTTGACGAGAGAATGGATGTTACCGCGCTATAAAAACCACTATATATTTTCCTGAGAGCTTTCCTCCGTGTAAGCCAATATTTCTCCCTGTGCCCATTTCCAAATGTTAAGGAAAACTAAACACACGAATATTTCTCAGGAATAAACAGTATATCGTATTACCATATCCTCAGGATGTTATACAGTGGAATCCATTGGAGGAGGGAAGCCAACTCTGTTGGATGACGAAAGCAATGCTTTTCTCGATCATAACCTCGTTTCCCAAATACGGACGAGAAGGATATGAAAAATGTTAGTAAGGTGAAGCGTATCCGAAAAATAGATCTCTGAATCTAGGTCTAATCCCAGCGGTATTCTAGCGGATCGTTTTTCCATTATGCAAATTTGCTTTGCCTCTGCTTCACAGCACCTGTACTCCTATGGCATTAATCATTTCGCACATTCATACACGGCTGAATATTCATCTCCTGTCTTGAGTTTTCGTATTAAAAACTCGCCCGGTCATGATTCACTTGTTCTGAAGCAAAAAGAGATTTAAAAAATTTCCCCGGAGACTCGGAATAAAGAGACAGAAAAAATAATGACTTGGACGGGCTCTAATGGAGTTAACGAGTTGAAAAGAACGGAGTGTAACCAAGGAGATGAAGGCAAGGAGGAGGAGTCTGAAGTTTGTCACTAAGCTAATGGGAATCAAAGAAGACAACGAAGTACGGATCCTTAGCCCCCGAAAAGATGAGACTCTAAACTGGACGAAAGAGTAGCGCAGGGAATCAGGATAATCGAATTCTTTGTAAAGAAAGGTATAAACTGAACCCTATGATTAACATCTTCTCATAAATTTCTACTCCTGACTGATAGCGAAACACATGCAGACAATTTATTTGCGGACGCAGGATCATGAGGAAAGAAGAATAAAAAAACATGAGTAAACCACAAAAAGGACATCTCAGTATTGTTTCCACGGGTAAGAAGTGTAAGCATCATGCGGATATCTATGAACGCTTCAAGAGGATACCTATGCCACTGCTTTTACTGAAGATGAAAAGAATTTTGGCCGTCTAGAGAGAAAAAAACGAGGGAATATTTTTAAACGTGATTTTCTAATAACACGTTATCCCATCAAAAAAACAAAACCAATGGACTATCTCAAATTAATTTTACTTTAAATATGAGATTTTACCTTTACGATATTAAAAATTAATGTGAAAACTCCTAGCGAGAGCTAAATGATGCTAACTGGATAATTCATGCTCACTATTACCAAAGCATCATGCAAATTTCGTTTCCTTTTTGGCCTTTACACCTCAGAGGTCAGGTGTTAATAACATCTTTAGTAAAAATTGGTAAAAATAAATTTAAACATTAATTACTACTCTCTTAAAGAAATTTGTGGAACGAAATACCCGTCATTCCACTACATATGTCTTTTAAAAATGCTTTTATAAACCTTAAACAAGCCAGAGTATCACACATGAAACAATGAGAAAACTTATGCTCATAGATAAAACACCTTTTCTTAGTCTTACCTTATTGCTCATAAAGTTGAGAAATTTTGCGAAGGAAAAATGAAAGAATGATTGCCACCTAACTAGCCATTGATTATAGAAACAAAAAGTATTAAATCGCATAAAAACTCACCCATCGCATTCCGATTCCATTTTCATCACATTTCCAGAAGAAGATAGCATTCCTTTGAAGCAGTCTCCACGGAAAGTCATGAAGAGAGACCTTCAAACAGACACAGAAAACAGTAGTTTGTTTTATTCACAGGCAATTTGATAAAAGAGTCGTGAAATGAAGATTACAGTTTAGCTAAAAAAAAAACAATGATTCGACGAAAAACAAAAATACAATTCTTACGATTACAACAAAATACGCCTCCAAAGAATAAGCACATACTTTTGCAGCGCTTAATACCGTGGACGATAACATAACTTTCAGTTCCAAAAGACAGGTTGAGGACGCTATAATTGAAAGAGTTAAATACCAGTCTTAACAACCTAAAAATACCGTAGCCGGGTAGGAAGTATTAATTTTTAACACGCGAATTTCCCGTATAAAAAATAATTCAACTACGATGGTTACTTTTCACACTCGTTACAAAGCCAATATTGGTCTTTAGATATGATAGTATATCAATTCCGTGACGTTTGATCTTGACAATTCATGAGCCGTTTATTGTGAATATTAAATTAAAATACCAGATATATTAATAAATACAGTAATACAGCACAAATTCAGTTCCAAGTGAAAAAACAAGATAACATTACCAGGATTTCGCCATTAGGTATCAATTAGGATATCAACAACATAATCCTATTAAAATCAGCCACAGATTTGATACAAAATTACGGTTGCAAATAAGTTGTACAACTAAAATTATTTTCAGAGCAATGTACGTTTCTAAAATGAATTTGATTTCTGTTATAGGTAATTCCATGCAATAAGGAAGTTACATGGAATTAATAGCAATTTAAATCGCAGCCTTTAATTCGAAAATCAACGAGATTAAACTAAATAATGCTTAACGAGGAATATTGCACGCTTTGAACATGGTAAAACTATCATTGAAATTATTATCATGATAACAAATTTTAGGAATTAAATAAGAGGAGGATAGTTTCGACCAAAGAAAAGTGTTGTTCCTAAGATGAAAATGCTGGAAATCCCTCTCTTGCAAAAACTAAATATAACCACTGTACCACTTACCAGTTACCACTTTCATGTAACACTGACGCAAATAACTCAAAATATTTTAATTCAACCCTCACGTTATTCTCATTATGAGGATTATGCATTATCTGAGTACCGAAAGTCAACCAGAGGTGACTGCATTTCAGATAGACGTTTTTATCCTCTGAAACTGTCTCATTCATTTTTATTCCAAAGTTTTCCTTTCACAAAAAACAAATATTATAGGCCCATTACTAATAAATTGTGAAAAATAAAGGTGGTAGCTCCAAACATAAATCAGAAATTATAAGAGATTGCGGCAAAAATGTATCAGCAGCATTAAACACATTCGGAATTGTATTTTTCTCACTATAAAAACGCTATATAGCATCCAAATACCAACTGAACCAGTATCACCGAAGTATTATAAAATAAAAGGAGAAATTTTTAAACGGAATTGAACATTTTATTAATCGAAGACTTTTAGTTCATACAAAATGATTAATTATAAATAACTTTTAACTTCACATATTTATCCTCTCCTCTCGCTTTGTTTTGACTATTTATATCAGTATATAATGCACTAATTGGTGGTCAATCACGAGTGATAAATAACGGCGATGACGTATTACCTCGAAATTCACATTTCCATTTCACAAAAATATAAATAAAGAGCCTTCCAAATGTCATGTACTGTTTTTGGGTTTATTGCAAATAAATAAATAATTAATTAATTTTTTAAAATTAGTTTCATGATTTTACTACGATTTTCAAGCCATTTCATATCCCTTAGAGCAGGAGGTCTTATTAGGAAGCATATGATGACGAATTTATGTCCACGTGCAATTCTTTTATTCATCCTTCCATTCAAGCGCTAACTAGACTCCACCAAAGAGGACCAAAAAAGAATCATTTGTGCTTTTACGCAACTCTCCCAAAGGTACATCAAAGCATCAAGGAGTAGCTGGCATCCAATGAAGGATTACATGGCTTGGAGATAATTAGTTCCGATGGCGCAGTCAAAGTATCATTGATCGACAGCGCATTGAATAAAAATTCAACGCATCTAAAAGTCCCGCGTTGCGGTGGAGAGCATGGAAAAGAAGACACCAACTCCCTTGAATGTAGTTCCTCCATTTTGTTTGCGCCAAAGCCCCACGGGCTGTATGTGCTCTACCCAGGCGTCACTAACCCATCTCCGCCCACACACGCCTACATCCTACCATTCAGAGCATATGATGCTCTCGAAGAAAACCCGAACTCCTCTTGCTGAGGAATTGTCACATATATGTTTTTGAAGGCTGCACTAACTTAATCCACTTATTATTTTATTTTTGAAGCTGGTAAAAACTATCCTACTGACTGAAAGAGACGGTTGCGAAACGTATTTTCAATATGGACGCCTAATTTCTGTAAAATACACCCAAATATTATAAATGTAAACAAGGTCACTCGTAGAAAGTTAACAACACTACATTCTGACCTCGTCGCCACCTAGTGTAGCTATCTGGCTATGGGTCATTCTGAAGAAGCAATTTGATGCACAACCAAAACATTTCACTGAATTACTAAATACGACCATAGGAATAAGTTACCTAAATATATATGAAATCGCAAGCAAAAAGATTTCCGGGCGGAAATGTGTTAACAAAGTTAAACAAAGTTAGAAAGCATGCTGGCCTTAAATAATCCTAGAGGAGGTCCATGGGTAGAAACTGACTTTCAATCACTCGGCCATCGCGAAAATCTCGGTGGTTCCCTCTCATGGACTCGCAAACCAATTCGCCCGAAGCAGCACATCCAATTTTTAAAGAGCCAAAAGGTCAGTTCCGAAATGAGCGGGTCATCCCCTTAACCCGTAGCTTCTCCCTTTCCCCAAGTCCATTCCCAAAATAACCTGCGCAAAATATTGGATATTATTATAGCGAGCGTATCCCACTGAGTTTATTGGGTTGATCTAACTCTCATTCAACCGCAAATGACAAGGCACAGTCAAATAAATACATGTACTTCAGACGCTGCGATTAATGTCAACATACATCATTTGCATTTGTGACACATCAATTACGAGTTGACTTCCAATAGATTAACTGTAGCACTCTCTATTTCTTTTTATAAAATCGTGGATAATATTCCATTTCAATTTTTGAAAGAATTTCATAATTTCCACTCGGGAACATTTTCAATAAAAAACCGTTTCGAGAGAAATTTTCCAAAAAAAGAAAACAGCACAGTATAATTATTTTTTACAAAAAACTTTACAATAGGAGTGGTTTAGAAATATTTTGATTTATCCTACATGATTTTCATGGCGAAACGGAAAATTTTGGATATTTCAAAGCGAGGAAAACTTAACGACTATGATAATCACTCACTATTTCTGTAAATTTTCAAGAGATATATGAATGATCACATGTTTTTAGAAAACTCGTTAATAGGTATTAAATAGCACTGGTATTTCGAAGACAATCTCTCTCTGCCTTACAGAAAAATGAAGCCTCTTCACCAGAAGATACCTAAGAAATATATGACATACCACGCCAACGAAGCGACAACGCCTTCCCCACCATACGCTTTCTTATCCCACGAAATAATTCCATTTCTCTCGCACAAGTTAGGATTCGTCAAGCGTATTGTGTGTGATTTTCGGATGAGAAAGTAAGAGAGGTGCTATTTCGCACTCGTCCAGCCACGCCATGAATATGCAGCAAGCATATTGGATCCGGTGCAGAAAGAGTTAATCCGAGAAGTGAATAAAATACTAAGGAAAGCGGCGCTATTCGTCGAAAACTGCTGCGGAGGTACAGAAAGCGTTACACATGAGCTGAGCGAGTTAGGCTGGGAGCCGCTTGAAACTCGGAGGCTGCGCGCTACGCTAAGATTGCTTGAGCAATTCAGAACAGATATATGTATTAAAGAGCCATGCGGAGAACATCATATTACAACCGCATTATATTTCCAGGTCCGACAGAAACGATGCATGAATAGAGATATTTTGCCGAAAGGATAGACATGAGAATTCGTTTTACACCCGAACATTAAAGGGCTATAATAAATGCTAGTCATACCTTCGTCAGAGTATTTGCTTTTCATATGTACGAGGGATATTCATAAAAGGCCGTTTGCTTATATTTAAACATTGGCGCTTCAAAACACAGTTTTTCTCCTGCTGCGCCATCTACGTATTCATTGAGAAGCTCTAGGAGCAAGTTGTGTGCTTGTCCGTCCATGCAAACAACAATACCCGCAACAATCGTTCATCCCGCCAACTGTGAAGTGCGTTCTGTCATACGATTCTTGTATGCAAAAGGATTGTTGTTGAGAACTCTTCGACCACCCACCGTACAATCCTGACCTTGCAACTAGCGATTACTTCCTCTTCTTCCACTTGAAACAGTGGCCCGAAACCGGTGACGTCATGGCAAAATTAGCAGAGCCGGAACGCGCTTTCCTTATCTTTTTTTACGAGTGAAATACTACTCTGAGTGTTTCAATTATTTCAGCAAATATAGAATAAACAAATCGAAAAATATTTTTATTTTGGCTACGAATATTACTAAAAATTTTGAGGCAATAAAATTGATACAAAAAGCTATTAGACTATTAGGTATTTTTTTTTCTTAACCAGTGTTCAGAATGGCGTTCCGGCACCTTTGCTCGAAAGCGTAAAGGAACTCAAGAACGGCGTTGTGAATTTTTTCAACTCCCAGACAGTGAGCTTCTATTGCAAAGCGGTTAAAGAAGCTGGTGCCGCGGTACGAAAAATGCTTAGAAGTCAACGGCAACAATGTAGGGAATGAAGTAGGTTTGTACTTTAAAACTAGAAGAACCAATAAAATGTGTTTTATAAGAGCGCATTTTTTCCTGCGACCAAACGGCCCTTACTATATGAATATGCTTCGTATATAGCTGTGGTCCAAACCTCCAGCCACACGCATATTTAAGGCAGTTGGCGAGGTAACATTTTTGTAGATAGATTTGGATGTACATACAATAGTTATTATGATATTTAAAATGGTCACTACAGAATGAATCCTTGAAATTGAGTTCTTCAATTCTCCTGCTAAAAAAATTCATCTATGAATTGCCATTCTTACATTCCACACAACCACGCTAATTAGGACGTGCAACTCGAAATACGAAAAGGTTACTGACCTCTATTCTAGAAAAATTACCAGGTATTTTTAATTTCTTAAACTCGTAATCGTATAGCTGGATGCTGGTCGAGGGAATTTAAGATGCCGCCGCGTTCTCCTGGGAGACGGGACGTGCAGAGACGCGAAGGCCCCCATTCTAGCCGAATCCACATTGCCTTGTGTAATTGCATTAATGCGCTTAACTGCCGCAGATGGAACGCAGTCTCATCTCGAGCGTGGTGATTCGCCATTACAGTAAAGAGTTACAGTAATGAGTATCGTCCAATTTCCTCCATTCCTGAACAACCCTTTCAGGAATTTGTGCCTCATTTTTCGTACTTGTTTAGGCAAAAACTATTCAGAGGAAAATTTTTGAAATCGACTTTAATGCAATTATAGAAACTGAAAGAATAAAATTCTATTATGTTAGCTGAAAATATTTAAATAGTGAACCTAGCAAAGTTTTATTCTTTTATTTTCCATAACGGAAAGGTTTCACAAAGTTAAGCCCTAAGTAATCAGTTATATTAAATTCAATCGTTAGTCAACTTTCGAAGAATGGCTAGTAGTTAAAATCAATGATCTCCTTACGTCACTATATTCATTAAAATGAAAGTATGATACACCTAAACCTAAAATGAAACAAAAAGTGGCACATCCAGCCATCTTTTTGCTCGAATCTAGACAACATATTTTTTTATTAAACCCTGGGAACTTAATTTTTTTATTATAATTGATTTTTATGACCAATTACTGGGATCCATTTCAAAAATGAAAACACTTCTACATGCAATACATTGTATTCGAAATTCCCCCATTTCCTCTTTTCCAAGTTACCGACCTGGCATCAGCTGATGCATTTCGCCGTGTACTACGGTCGGTATTTCATAGAATCGAGTTCAGCGCCCAATGTAGATTATCAATATAAATAACCCAAAATGCATGCCAAAACTATATTTTCCCGGAATTATTAATATAAATTTGCTGCAATATTTTTAATGTGAGGAGTTTATCATTGTTAGCTGATCAATCATCGAAAATTGATGGCTAACCACAACAGTAAGTAGAGTAGTCAATTACTGCTATTTATCTATGCATTATAAAACCATTTCCAACCACTGATTGACTGATTCATACAAATATTTGGGATGACCGAGACAAGATACGACAGAAAGTCATGGAATTGATCCCTATAAAATCGTCTGAGACCCTGGGAAAAATTGTCGAAACATTAAAGTTTCTATCAATTACAGTGTTTCCAACTGCCACTATGCCTATACTTGTTGGGGGCCTTCAGGGATAAAATAAATCAATGGAAATGAGAGATTAGAGCATCGCGGAGAAGTTTTTTAATGGGACCAAAGTCATCATGGCAGCCATTAGTCCACACTTCGTAACAGTCAGAAAGCCTGGAAGGCAAAAACTATAAGTAACTGAGGCAGGAGAGATGTAGTGGAATGATATTCTGATTTAATCAAAGTTGCCATCTCTCATTTTCATGAAATAGGGCAAGAACTGTTTGGTATTCCTAGTATTCAATTTAATTAGGTTAGATATTACAGAAAAATAAACGATTCTAAAGGAAGAAACGAAAGAAAAAATTGTAAAAACTGGCAGAGTAACCATAGGCCGCAAGCGAGCGAAAGCGAGTAAGTGGATTACAGCTAAGGCTTTAAGTGGATTACAGAAATTAAAAAAAAAACTAGGAATGCAGGGTCACCCAGGATATGCAACGGGCTCTTTAATTCTAAATGTGCAAATGTCACACAAATGAGGTTTGGTCTGAATTAAGCTACACCACCTTCCACCCAAATCAACATGCGGGTTAATGCACTGAGTGGGTGAGAACGTATGTAAAGGATACGAGCATCTGATCATGCAAATCTACCGTCACAACTTCGATGGTAAAAACGATTGCTGAAAAATAATTGTTCCCATTAATCTGAAAACCGAGGAAGACCGATTTTAAATACCCTCGTAATAGTTCCCAGGAGCGATTCTTTCATTCTTTCCCAACGCCTCTTCTAGCGAATACAACAGATGTGAATAAACGCGAGCAGAGGATCGGTTTTGCGAAAAGAGTTGAACATTTAGTACACGATTTCCCGCATCGCCATAGCCGAGTGTTGCTTCAACCGGAGGCGGCGGCCGAATCATGTCCCGTGTTTACTATCGAGAGCGCGAGCATGTAACGTGTACTAGTGTAAACAAGCGTGAAAAGGCTGCTATCGCATTTGCAGGAACGACAAGTTTATTCGTTCCAGTCCCTGCTCTTTCATCCATCTATTAAATTACCGCAACCCATCGTCAAAGCTGTTGTGAGCATGAGCTGTTGAAAGCGGTTGTCATGGACAAAGAGGATATGAGGAATTTTTTCGACGGTTTGTTTGCAAGAATCGATACCTTGGATGGACCATTAGAAACAGTTCACTGCATCATTCTCTTGATTATATGGGATTAGGACATATTAACATTGGTATGTGAAGAAGAGAGTGAGAATTATTCTTTAATGTACTTATAATAATATTTTTTACAATAACCTTTTCCTTACAGCGAATAAAAATTTATAATTTCGAAAGGGAAATACATGCCACGTATTAGTTTCCACTGTAATCGGTGATAAACATGAAACCGTAAAATACAAGTTGAATTACTGTCTAATTTCGAACAGTTTGTTCTCATTGTTATATAATAAGCGCTGATTCATATCCGATTCATCATTTTTGCCGCATTAAACAATAAAAGAGTAATTTGAAATCATTAATTAAAACTGGTTCCGGTGCTCTATAGTATGATAAAATTTTCCGTTTTATTTTATTACGGATTTCCGGATTTCCAGAGGTCACTTTTGAGGAATTCAATTTGAATTTACAAGTGACGTCTGTAGCAGCGCAGAAAAGAGCATGACGCTTAAAATATTACTTCCGCCTGTGTAATACACGATGACAAGTAACATTAAATACTCTTAGTCTTGCCCGTTATGATCCGACTTTTCACATTAGAGAATGAAAAAGTAAAATTATATTTGGCCAGATATTTTTCTCAATGGGAACTTGACTGGAAATGACTATCAACAAAAAATGGATAATCATTCAGCCAAAACATTATGCCTCCAAATTCAAACATAAGTATCAACACATCTTTTAACTAACTATGGGCTCTCTTATGCTGTCCTAAAATCCGTATTTTTCCACCACAACAGCATCATGGATCAATTTTAACACTCTAAAAACGATCGCGATTGGAATGGTATAATTTGAACTGAATTTTGTGGATTACTTCGCTTAACAGTGCATACGTTAACAAACTTAATATATTCAAAAGTGTTTGCACATGATTTACCCAAAACTGTTTACTCGCAGGGGCGTACAGCAATATAAACAATAATCCATATGAATTACAATAAATGTATACTGAAATGGAAAGGATGGAAAGGAGGAAAAGCATGGGTAGCATTTGATTGATTAGAAGATTAAAACGACCGATCGATAAAAATAACACACGCCACAACACCATCGTTAATAGAAGCAGTATTCAACGAACCGAGGTTGCATTCAATACCCAAGCGACAAATTAATCATACTGCCACATCAAATCGAAATTTTATTCGACGAGATTTTATATTCACGGCGATTACGTCCGAAAAACGTTTCCATTACACACTCGAAATAAAATTCGCAATCAATCAAGGAATTTCAACATATAAGCCTCATCAATTAAGTCTTATGTACTCGATAATTAGATGCATGCAATCTCCCATCACCGGTACTGTTAAACTCCTAATTCTCCTAAAACAAATTACGATGTAATGAAATAAAAATTAAGATCAGATAAAAAAATGGGTTCTAATTTATACGTAAATTAATTATTAATTAAAATCAGCCCTTATTATCTTTTTTCTCTCTTTCAGAATGAACTTCAAATGAAGCAGAAGGAATGGCGGAGTCGGCCCAGTAAGAAGTTTTACAAAACTGACTTATCAAGCTTGTAACTACATAAACAATAAAAATATAACATTAAACTACAGTGAACACGATCAATGGATAGAAATTAAAAATATTCACTAACTAAATCACTTGAGCTTATAAATAATTTTTTATAATCTTTCGTCCGACTAAGTGAATAAAACACAGTGATTCGTCAACATGAACACGAAAAATTTATATTTGTGACAAGTTGCAAAAGTTTCTATCCAGAAGGAAGAGCACGTGAATTTTATAGGACAGTGTTGGTCTGTTACTAAAAATAGAAACCTTTAACCAAAATATCGAAAAATATTTAACTTCTCTGCCCCTCATGTGAAAAATTATCTGTTGTAAACAATAGGAATGTTGGAACATGTGCACCAATCTTGAGTGATCATGCCATATCGTCGAATTGACAGTGGAACGATCTTTACAGCCACAATGGCTGAAAACCGAACCTCGATGGCTTCCGTGTGGCGATTTGTGTTGTTCCTATTTCTGGCCGTCACCCCGTCTCTCACCGCAACAACCGGTCGCACCGGAGGCGTCACGATCGGAACCGGCCGAGGCGGCACCGGACCGGTCGCAACCGGAGTCAACGTTCCAGGCGGAAGGAGTGGTTCTGGGGTCACTATAGGAACGGGCCGGATCGGTCTGGGAAGCGGCATGAAGGAAATGGAGGCCGCCACACGAGGAAACACCACTATAGGCCGAACCATAGGGCCAAACTACAGCGCGAGAGGCAACGCCGCAGTCGGATCAACCGGACTGTCCCTCGGAAACAAGAGCGGACTAACCCTCGGTAGCCTGACCCGGAACCGGACCGGATCCATTAGCCTCGGTTCCTCTTCCGGGAGGGGAGTGTTCGGCGCCCGACAGAGAAACGGAAGCGTGAGCCTGGGCGAGGGTCGTGGGAGCATGTTCAGGGGAGCAGGGGACGTCCCGACCACGGCCACTCCGGATCCGGACCTGAAGTCGGAAGACCCGATTGAAGAACCAGACGTTTCGCCGAGCGAGCAGCTTCCGCCCGGCGAGAAGGAACAGCTGCGCATCGGGGTCATCGTGCCGCACAAGGCGTTCGGGGCGAGAGAGTACAACCGGGGCATCGCCAATGCCGTACACGCCCTTCACAGGACGTCGCCGAGGAAGGGGCCGAGGCTGAAGCTGTTCACCAAGTACCACTTCTCCCACGCGAACGTTCGGATCGACATGATGCCGCTGACCCCCTCTCCGACTGGTGAGTACTCGATTTGACACGCCTTTATGTCAATACTTTATTTCCAGTGATCGCCTTACGCTGTTCGACCCAAACGATCAACACATTTTGTAATGAAAATGACAGCTAGAGCTAACTGTAGTTGGAATGGAATACATATATATATTAATAATTCGATGGTGTCAATGTCCAGGGGTATTTTTCGCGTGTCGGAAAACACCACGGTATTTTTCGGCGGTGGCATCCGCACCGATGATTTTTACTTTTTGAATTATTGTTCGCCAAAAAAATTGAGTTCCGAGAATTAATAAATGCTAAACTAAAACTAAATATCGATTATAGGTATCACTGGATGATTTACGACCTTATTTTCAGAAGACACCGTTGTGCTGGGGCATTTACTTGTTTTCAATGCCGGCGTCGCCCACCTCTAGGCTTTAAATTAATAGTATGGGTAATAAAAAGGTAATGATATTTTTATAAACCTTTTTCGTACTAGACATAGAAACATGTCTTACGCGACAAATTCAAACTTCACCAATTCCACTACCGACAAATTCAAACCAATTCAAAATTAACAATGTGTAACAAAATCAGACGTTTCAAGATCCATCGTACATAATAAATTTTACTCATAATTACAAACGTTGCTACTGGGCCTAAGCAAATCCGTCAAAAGAGTTTCCACATAACCTTAAAAAAGAAATGAAAGTGGAAAAAATAAATTTTCTAAGAAAATTTTTTTCCCATTACGATGGCTTTTTGAGACGAATGAGGCGATGATGCACCAAAAGGACCGAAAGAGTTCCATACATAAAAATCGTTTAAAAGGATTGACGACAAGGAGTTCGAAAAAGAAAAGTGTAATCACAAACAGTACTTGAATATTTTTTGGAGCACCTTGCTGTCCTGATCTTACCGAAAATTCCTTATGATACCTTATGATTCTATAATGCAATGCTAAAAAGCGACCCTGTATCCCAACCATGGAAGGCATTTTTGTAAATAGCCCATCGAATGATTATATTTCTAGCACTGACATGGAAAGTGTCCGAAAACCAGGTCTAACATATCAATCAAGCTTTGTTGTGCTGTAGGCCATGAGGAGCTGCCCACGAATCCCCATATGAGGTTATATAAACAGTAGTTTAAACAAAAAATGAAGTTAAACATTTACAGGCCTAATGTATTCCCTTAGAAATAGGCTTACTGTTACTTTAGAAGGAGTGGTAGCCCAGTGGTTAGCATATTCGCCTCCTACCAGAAGGTACTATATATATAACTAATAATAACTAACTAATATTGGTATTGAATAATGCCAATTGTGAACGTTCCAGCATTTTACGTTCACGTTTCAACCTCGGAACTGAGGCGCTAAGCGCACAAATATACTGCTTCACCATGTGGATTTAACGTCCTGCAGCATCAAATGCCTGTAAAATCAAATCAAAGCTCTGCACAGAAATAAGTCGCCATTGGAGTTTCAGGGGAAAATACCTGGCGCGAATGTGAGACATTCGGATTTCGAATGCCAAAAAGGCAAATTATTTTACCAAAATTGAATTTTGACACTTTCGCTGTGAGTGAAATGAGATCGAAAAATTAACGACCGGTACGCAGCGTTAAGGAGTGATGCGAATGTACCTGGTCAGCATTGTTTCAAATATTACGGTCACATAAAGAGGAAGTTATCCCAACGCGTATAACGCGGTTTCGTTTCCCTCAGCACAGCGGCGTATTGTCGGAAGTGAAATTGTCGACGACGTACAATTAATAGTTTTTAGGTTAGTAGTCCATGGCGCTTTTCAACGGACCAAAAACTATTCACATTATCTCTACATTCACGTTCCATTCTCTCAGGTTTCTATACTTCGCAGAAATAATACTTTCGTGATCGTATATGAGCCATTGATAAATATTTTTGCGACATGACTATAGCTTGGTTAAAGGATCGCAGGCCTTGGATGGATTGAGTTACCAAAAAAATTGATTTAGGAACAATTTAAGAAGGAACTTTAAGAACACCAACTCCTCGAAGATAAAAATAATTTTCTGCAACGTGGATTTTAACGTAACTCTGCTTTGAGGGAGATTGCATTGAAGTGGGAGTGGCAAACACCAAGATAAATCATTATTTGCTTTCGAGAGCTGGAAACTTTCAAGCGAACTGTATCATCCCACCCTGTCTGCGAACGGATAGATGACGTCTTATTTTCAGGTTTGGAACGGTCTTCAGAGGCTGAATGTCCATTCAGTGTCATTCTCAGCATGCTCCATAAAGAACTACCTTCCCAGTAACCTTAAACCACGTCCCCACTTGAGATCTGCTTCAATAGACGCGAACAGCTCAGGTCTCTGGCATCGAATGCAGGGATTCAGGTTTCGCATCGTAAGTTTACCACTCGAAAATGAGAGCACTTACGGAGTGAAATGGGAGTATTCCGGGAAATAAATTAAATAGGACCAATGACACGAAGACACCGCGCAGAAAAATGTCATATTTTCAACGCCAACTATACATATAGAGGAAAGGAAGCAGTAAATGAAGAAGAATATCAAAGAAGAATATACTATCAGTCATACAAAATTAGTGTTGGCACTGCTAAGGAAGAGTATTGTTATGTATTGCATTCGAACTTATATTATCTTTTCAGGTTACAATTAGAGTTTCAGGATTTTACATCGAGCTTACGTCATGCATATATCAACACATAGAAAACTTAATACTGTTCACGAATCGAAGAGTACTTAATCCTAAAAATACTGCGTTCCAATAGTTAATAAACTTTGACAAATTTAGTCCTTATTGTACGATTAATTAGAATTTTGCTGTGAATAAAAGTTTAAATAAGTAAATTTGTTAAACGATCAATATAATGTCGTTTTAAGGCTAAAAATGAATCTGTAAGACTCTTTAAATGAATATTATTTCAAGTAGAACAATTACTTTTAGGAAACTTTTTAAAAAGCCCTGAAGGAACAATCAAATCTTGACTGAAAGAGTATTAAGGCTCTATTACACGGGGCCCGCAATTGCACAAAGACGCATGTACGAAGGTGCAGTCAAAATTGCATCGTGTGAAGCTGCAAATTGCTAGAACGAACGAACTTCCCCTTTTCCTTCCTGCATTTGCGCAATTGAACGCCAGAAGGAGAACTGAATGCAATTCTAACCTGAGAAATTTCGTGCCCCGTCTAAATAGCCTTTAAACCTTAACCAATATAAAATTTAAAATCAGATATTCCTCAAAGAAGTCGTGCACTCTGGGAGTGACATACTTTCAAAGCGTCACCTAAAAATCCTTCACGGTCTACCGTGAGGTCAATTCATCAAATTCAGGGTGAATATTACCGGAGGGAAAAAGTCCGTGGCCTTGATCTTGATTTCTGCACATCAGGGATAAGGTCAAGAATTTTGACTAAGAGTTTTGGCATAGGTATAGAAACTTTTGCGGACTCAATTCCCACAATCAGCTATTCAGAACAAAAAGCTAGGCAAAATTCCGCGAATTATCAAATGAGCAAATTGATAAAGAACTTCAAATAGATTATGCATCTAAAAATGTATTTGTAGCACACCATTTGTTTTCAAGGCTTAAAATATAAACGTTTCGTCTCTTAGACACTGAATTTATATATATCCCTTATTAGCAGAAGGCGCTCCTATATCTCAACACATTCAGATTGATTTACTTCATGAATACAGATAATACGATAAATTAATTTAGCGAAATATCTCTAATAACCCAGGAATCGGTATTTTTCATTCATTTTTCTCCGTTTAAATTGAAAAATTAAGTCACCCACTCATAATAGAATACGACTGGCCGTGGAATAAACGGTTTTAATAGGAATTGGCATGAGTAATAATAAAGCGAAAAGAGTTAAAAAAAAAAAAAACAAAATGTGTGCACATTTGTTTTAACTCTTGCTGAGAAATCATCACTAATTATGAATTTCGATTTCTTTCTGGTAAAATAATATGCTGAAACAGCCCGGGAAGCGTGGTGCCCTAGTGGGTAGATTGCTTGGCTCCTGATCGAGAGGTCCCGGGTTCAAATCTCGGGTTAAGCCTCAAACAAAACCCTCGAAATTCAAGATTGCCCAGGTAAGGAAACGCCTCCTTTCCCTGAATGCATAAAATTTTCACGCCTGTAATTTAATTAGAGATTCTCTCCCTCTATACCCTCACCTATACTTACTAACTAACCTACTGGTTATATCACTGGGGCCAAATCACTAATTATAGTACTCATCAAATATCTTGATCATCAAATGAGCAGCACTCTTAACCACACTATTAATTCATGCCATCACCATTTGTACCTTATGTAATTATTTTTTCGAAGTTTAGATGCCATTTCAATGTGTAAATTAACCCTAGTAAACAAACCATTTAACTGAGACGATAAAAAATCTAGAAGCCGCCACGGTTAGAAGTAACTTACAGCGAGTAGATAATTACATGAAACCGTAAAACAACTCCGCGCTAATAATATTTTTTAATACCCTATGGAAAACGGTAAAAAACGGAACACACCCTATTATCCACACGACGCCAATATAAATTTAGAACAGGAAAATGACAGGAGCACCGATAAAAGCTTCCTGAGCGCGCCAGGCTGATGTTTCCCACGGGTCGAGACGACGCGAGTGTTTAATCCCCTTGGGAGACAACCCCCAGAGTGTAATGCGCTTAAGATTAATTGCACGCTGCTGAAGAACCAATATTGACACTAAACCCAGCGGTAAACATAGCAGCTATAGTCACCCTTTAATTTTCAATGAGGTAATCATTCAAATTAACTCGGCGGCAGCGAAAGCACAAAACAATGCGCCATAGTACCTTTAGCTTTAATTAGCGTTAACCGAGGATACGTGACCTCCTGTATACCATTTATAGGCAAAGCTAAATCGTTGGAATACAAAAATAATAATGGGGCGCACGATTCAAAGAGACAATCTGTATACAAATAAAACATAATTATATAATTGCGATGCAATTAACACTGATATAAGCGTCAAAATAAGTATTATATAATTCTATATTCTATTAAGAAAAATATTGCCACCATTTTTAGGCATAAATTTGTTAAATATGCACGAAATTAAATATTCTGTGATAGAATTTTCGCAGTTAAAACACTTATTTCCACTTGGATGAATTTTCATTAAACAATGCTAAATGGTGTCTGTGACATCTAGCGTTCCGAGATGTGACGCGACTGAAAAAGGGTAAAAAAATTCACCAGTCTTTCTTTCAGCTTGCATGGAGCTTAAGGGAACCGTTTACGGCAAAATCTCTGAGAGCTTAGAATCAGTGCACCGAGTAATGAGTACTAATAGGTCGTTTTCCTCAAGCAAACTTGAAATGGTAAAACAACATGCGTCACATCATTAGCACGAACCGTTATATGAGAGTCGATTGTTACCCTTGGCTCAATGAAGGGAGCGCTGCATTTCCTGTTTGAATCCCTTGCTATGATGCCGAGTTATCTCTGTTTTTTCATTATGTAGTGAAAGACTAAACGCTTTAAAAAAAACTTAAGGGAAATTACAAAATAACACTTAAATTTGTGGGAAGTCCTCTAGAGTTTATCTCTGGTTATAAACGCTATTATCACCAACGTTTTTACTGACGACTCGTCTATTGTCATAAGGGTTAATGAATAAGTTTTCGTTCATTAAATTCCGTAGAAATAGTTGTATTAATAGTATCAGCAATTAGGTATCCCTGTTACGCCTGGTTCATCGGAAAGATCTTGGGAATTTACAGAAAACAGAGGAATTGTATCGCTTTTTATTTACTTTAAAACGTTATAATAAATAAAAATTCGTACCTCGAAATATTTTGGGATAAAATTATAAGTGTTGAAATTTTTGAAAAGATTTCACAAATATAATTCATCTGGAAATAATTACATAATAATACACTTTCAAAAAGCGCACTTACATCTAGGCCTCCATTTTTTTGTGACTGCAAAATCAATTAGGAACCTATAGGCTATGAAGACGGTAAAATTTTAAAAAACCTCAAATAGAGTTTGAATGTTAATGCTGTTAACTTTATGCTTCTTCACGATAACAATCAATAAGATGATCAGACATTTAACTATGAGCACTTTTTCACGAAATGCAAGAGACTCGAAAACCATAATCTCATGTCATACTGAAATAAATATTATTGAAGTGCAAAAATTGCGAATTGTGTTCCCCGTTTTTTATACTTACTTAATTACTTATGGTTTCATTAAAGTGGGATATCCATTAAAGTAGATAAATTGCAGATAAGTTGTGATTTATGTGCATTCACTACGACACATGAGCAACAATAAAAGTTCAAATTATGAATTCTCAAAAATTTCGAAGAAAAATTAAGCCAATAAATCGGTTTAAGTAATCGGAATAAATGTATAAGATACTTCTTACACTCCACAAGCTGAATAATTTCTCCATTGTGGAATTTTTGCATTTCGATGCATTTGACTTTTGAGACATCTTACAGTGTCAACGATGGGTAAGGCGAAGCAATTTATAAAACTTTCCTGATCCCGGCAGAATCATATTCACTGTACAAATTATTATTAACTAGAGTATGGAATATACCCGATTTGAGCACACAGGCGTATACGTCCATACTTAAATTATGCGGGAGTGTCTTTCTGAAACGTAAATAAATAATTTTCCTTAAGTTGAATAACTAATAAGAAAGGATAAGTATCTAATTCGAAGATCAATATTATATATTACTGACTTAAAAGGGATCATCATATACTTTTCGCCTTTCGCCCGATTCCGTAGAGAAGAAAAGTTACGAGTTTCGCATACACCTCATTTCGTCATCGATGATTATAATCTTCGCGGCTATAGCCCCTTTCTAGCCTCAAGAAATACAGAAGAATGCTTTCAAATCATGTTACCGACGATGATGAGGGTAACGACGAGAACTATCTCAGACAACACCTTCATGTACTTAATCAACGTCAGCGAGCCTTCCAAACATAATAATAAGCCTATGCACTCAATTATTTCGTTAATCGAGTAATTATGGTTTGCTTTTTAGAGGCCATTGACAGTCAAGGCACAAATCGTCTATGATGGAGGTAATAATAAAAGGTGAAAAGGTAACTCGTATAGACCGGAAATAATATACGCCGCGAAGAAAGGTAAATTATGTATCAATAGGTAGTAGGTATGAAGAGAAACTGGTCTTGTTGCTCGGCCCCTTCAACGAAGTCCTCCAAAAAAGTTTGAACTAGTTCCATGCCTGAAAAGCTCTTAACTTAGCATTTAAATATACCAAGGACTCTTCAAAGTGATCAACAATACCTACTGCTAGAAAAATAACGAGGTGAACCGGACTGGAAATTATTCTGGCCTTGTCTCATTAGAGGCATAATATATGATAAAATATACAAAAGGAATTACCCGTGATAAATTTCCGAAATCGAAGACCTGAGTTTCATCAACCATGCGCCATCATCAAATATCATGATAATAAGGATATAATATTTTAAAAATATTTCCAAGAGTAAACTTAACTTTACCTTAAATACAAATTACTCCGACTAAGTTAAGTCTTTCATAATCACTTATTAGATAGCTATATATTTCACAGTGGTGCCACACTTTCTCCGACAAAATGCACGTAGAAACCAATCCCTATTTCATCACTCAGATTAAACTTGCAGCACGTGGGATCAAATTACCAACCCCGCTAAACAGGCCTTCTTAAGTAGCCAATACTTGGTCTATATCCTACAAACTCTTCACATAGCTTCTAAATAGAGCTATCTCTTCAAAGTTATAAAAAATAACTCCAGGATAGGAACCAGGTGAATAGGAATGCTGTCCTTTTATCACTATAAACACACAATATGCTACAAATGAGTAAGGGACAATTCACCCTTTATTCTAAAATACCGACCTGATTTTCATCAACCAAGCTCTATCGCCAAAAAATAACGATATTGATAGTATACGAATAGTTTCGACACCTTAATCCAAAACAATATTTTTTAAATGTAGACAAGTTATTAAATCTTGTACGCATATCACCCGGATGAAGTTAAGATGATAACACAAAAAACGTACTCGTTCATCTATATTTTTTCACAATTGTTCATACCTTACTTTCTCCAATAAACTAAGGGCACACAACGACAATTAGGATCATTTTTTTATTTACTTGTATTAATAATATATTGAATATTTTGTTTGTAAATTAAAAACCGGTTCAGAAAAAAGTATAAAAATGTAAATTCTTACTTGCTCTCACTGCCCTTACCCTATAGCATAAAGATAGAAAAATTTATACATTTATGATGATAAAACTTTTTTTGATCGCACACGCGAGAAGTTTTTGTTTCTAATGGGGCAGAAAATACTCCTATTTTGGTACTAATTTTAAACTTGCGATCAATTGAGTTTCAAATAAGCAACCCCGCAAATTCATCCGGTAAGGACGAACACCAAAAAATGCTGGGGACGACGACTCCGGTACCGGGTGGTTAAGGAAGATGTAAACTTACGATTAATGAATGCCACATATATCAGGGACCCCATGGCATTAAGGGATGCTGACTCCGACCCCGTCCGTGTCGTTCGATAAATTAACTCCAAGGGGGCGGCGGAGGAGAGGCCGAAGTGGGCGCGGCCCCCGCTCAATCACACCCCCTGCCATACCCCCCGCTAAACTAACTCTGCCCCCGTCCCCGCCCCCGCTTTCGAAATAAAGGCCCGAGAAGAACCGTCCCCACCCCCGGTTCCGTGTGCCATCACGATCCGCCAATTTTTCGAGGTGACGCCGGTCGTTTCGTCTTTTTTTGTGTGTGGTGCGTGAGATCGATGTACCAAAAAGGGGGTCAGGGCCCGCGCTATCTATTCCTCGCTCATTTCTCGCGTCCCCTCAGTGTCCACGCGGCGGCGGCGGGTGCTTCCACACCCTCAACATGTGCGTGCCTCGGTCCTTGCTCAAAGGGATGACGAACGGAGGCGATGGCAAAGAGAAAAAGGCATGGAAGAGAACGGAAGTGGTTGGGCCGGCACTGCGCCAATCAAAACAATTACTTCTCGCGCATGGAAAAAATAAAAAGTGTTCCCATCATAAATGACATCCATAAATATATAAATTTTATTTATGCTCTGAAACACCCAAAAGGGCAAAAAATAAAATTGCATTTTCATACTTGGTTACGAAACGACTATTACCTTACAAACAAAATGCTCAACATAACATCAATACAAATAAATAGGAATATGATCCGGATTGTCGTTGCGTAAGCTTAGTTTGTTGGAGAAAGTAAGGTATTCACCCTTGTGGAAAATATAGATGAACGAGTATGATTTCATGAGTGATTAGCTATCGCTTAACATAATTGAGGTGATATGCATTCAAGATTTAATACCTTGTTCATTACAAATTATTTTTATTTTGTTGTCAGAAACATACCAAAAAATACACCATACTGTCATTTTTGACGATGAAACTTAGTTCATAAATCGGTTTTTTTAATAAGGCGAATTGTTCCTTATGCATTTTGTGGCATGTTGCATATTTGTTGTAATGATAAAAGGAAAGCATTCTTTCACCCGGTTGCTTTGCTGGAGGTATTGTTTTTATCACTTTGAAGTCTTTTTTTTCTATTTAGATGCTAAATTACGAGTTTATCGGATATAAACCAAGTACTGACTCATTAACTTATATCAAGTATCATAGCTAAAATTCCATAAAGGTGTTAGATTAAAAAGTAAACTTTGGTGAATTTTTTAATATTGTTGTACTTTTCAATCTATCATGCCACCGTTCCACAAAATGAATTCGTAAACCATTGATTTCATCCACTAATATATAAATATTTATTTATAATTTGGGATGACCCATAAGATCAAAAAAGAAATTCAATTTTCACACTTAAGTTCCAAAACGACAATTGCCTTACAAATAAAATTTTCAATATAATATTAATAGAAATAAATGTTTAAGCTTAAAATTTTTAAATAGATAACGACCAGTAGCAATAAGACCATATTTTTAACTATCCTTAAATGTAAAAATGTTTATTAATTGTGCTCTGGGATGACCCATACGAGCAAGCTAATGAAGAAAAGGATAATGGAGGATAAAAAGCGAACTTGGGGTATAAAGAATGAGTGTGTATCATGATGAATAAAAACTTTTGGGCTATGTCGCCGCGTCAATTCCTGGGTGGCCTCAACGTTTCCCGACCCTTGAGAGAGAGAATCCCTTAAAAAAGTGACCAGCATCGGTCGGGAAACGTTGAAGCTACCCAAGAATTGACGCGGCGACATAGCCCAAAAGTTTTTATTCGTATTGACGAGGACCCGCGAAAGTTTTAACGAAGTGTGTGTATCAATTCTTAAATTTTTAAATCAACACTACAACCGCTATTTACGGCGAACTTAAAGCCATGCTAGCTAAAGTGACTTGGCGCGTAACGCTTATTGACTTCGGTTATAGAATTCATTTGCTAATAATTCAAAAAATAATCAGATAAAGAGGATAAGCATCAAAAGCTGTAATTGCAATAATTCTAAATATATAGGGTGTTTCAGGAGGAATCTTCAATACTTCAGGAGGTGGTAGGGGAGACAATTTTAAGCAGTTTTTGCCTATAAACGTGGGGTCGAAACTCCTTAGCTACTAGCTCCTGAGCTAAGGCAACGCAAAACTTTTTTTCGATGCAATTTGCAGTTACCTTGAAATCGGTTTTTCTTGGGCATCCAGCTTTTTCGACATTTAATATAATACTCTGGATATTAAATATCGTCAAATATTAAAGTTTGAACGAAAATGTGCTGTTATAATTTTCTGAAACAAACCTTGAGTTTAATTGAAAGAGAGCTTTGAGCGAGTATCAACAATAAGATTGCGCAATCTCACCCATTTTAATATTAATTGTAATTTATTACATTATTATGCTATGTAAACGATTTGATGTCTCACAACTCTCCCGATGCCTATGCATGAACGTGATGTGTAATGTCATCCATCGCATCACATACTACAACGATGGTTCACAGATATCGGCACGGATGAACGTCAGGAAGTACCTATTTGACAAAAAATATTTCATTGGCTATAAGAATTTCATTCTTTAGTATCAAAGTGATGAGAAATTAATTTTTTATTCTAAAAATGAAATTATGGACTCAGCGCTCCTCATATCTCATTGCCAAGCATAAAAATTAATTTCATATATTCATTTTAACATTAATTTCAAGGGATAAGTGAGGATTTTTCAGCTATTTTAACCATCTGGATTTTAATTTTCTTGACTGTTGACTGAAAACTTGGACAAAAAATACATCCATTCTGCTGGGTATGCGGAAGTGGTGGGGAACCTCTTATTTGCTCGAATATAGCCATGGAGGAGTCAGCATCGTCGCATTCATAGAGCCGTGTAAGGCATGTAATAAGACGGTAAAAATGAAAGAAGAGGAAAATTAAATAATCTGAAGGCAAATGGGAAATGGAACAAAGGGTACACGAACCGGCAACATCCAAGTAGAATAGGATTAACAGACTCGCGCCTTGAATTCCAAATTATTAAAGAGCGCCTTCCGTTAGCCCAGGAGCATTTTAAGAAATTACGGTCTTTTTCCCCAACAAATTATCGCGCATAGTGAGAAAAAATCATTTTGCGGTTCACTGAGCCTTAAAGACAAGACAGAACTAAGGGCCTAAGTTCAAGGAATTGGAAAGAATATTGGCCGCTGAAGCATATCGGAAATTCTTGATCGATCCAATGTGGAAGTTAAAAGGATACTTTTCCACTTGAATGAATGTCAGCCCAGAGAAAGAGATGATTTTTTTAATACTTTTGCACGAAATTAACTTAAATTAAATATTTTCATACATTAATGAAAGCATAGTGTCAATTAAATTCGAAAATTAAGTTAGCGTGTGCACACACGATTCACACTGAGAATTTAATAGATGATCAAGATCCACCGACCATTCATTCACGGAATAAACTATCAACTGAATAAAAATAAAATATGATGTGTCTTTATCTCAGTGTTGTGACGTGAAATGGATTAAACTTGCGGATTAATGACTACTCGAGTCACATTGCATATATTCATGTTAAAATAGTTCTTGGAGTGTAGGTCAATGTATGTTATGCAAAAAGTTTTAGCCAACGTTTCTGTGTATTTTAAACTATCATCAGGGCTTAGCTTTGCACATATTTATTGATATTATCCATATACATGTGCAAAACTAAGCCCTGATGATAGTTTAAAATAAACAGAAACGTTGGCTAAAACTTTTTTGCATAACAGACATTGACCTACACTCCAAGAACTATTTTAACATGAATTAAACGAGGTCAAGATAAGAAAAAAAATAATTATTGCATATATTTTAATCCGTTGTTCACTGATATCATGACCGGTAAACTGCTCCACCAACGTTAAAAATCTATAACCAAATCGAGGATCGCAACACTATTTTGCATATCTAGAACTCTAAACACTGCACAATTGAAATGATTGCATTTTCATCAAATTTCGCTTAAAGTCATATTTTAATGTCGAAAACTGAAAGATAAATACTCTGCATATCCCATAGTTCCGTCGTATATATTAGAAAACCAATAGCTACTGTAACGTACAAGAATATTATGCCCTTGAAGTATTTGCTAGGCAATATTGGTTGTATGGTACATCACGCATTATCGTATAAAACTTCGCGACTAGTGAATGCTAATTTTAGCACGCTATTTTGGGTATAATTTCGCAGCTTGAATGGGAATTTCATGAGAAGTTTCAGAACAAACATTCCAATGATTATATTGAAACGAATTAGCGAGGGAATTCAAACGTGGCAGGGCCATTACAATAAAAGAGGAGCTTAACTTTTAAGCCCCACACGGAAAAACGGTGAATGTTTTCCGTACAATGAGGAGAAATCCTACGTAATTTTAACTTTAATCCTACGTAATAACTTTCTTCTTGAAAAATCGTCCAAGATAACCAAAACTGGTCTAGAATAGTGTCATTTACTAAGAAAAACAACGTGCGGTAGAGTGCTAAACTATTGGAAATCCTGCCAAACTACCTGGTGAATGACGCACATTATTGTTTCTTTAAACAAATTGCAAACAAAAGTAAAAAATATGATTAATTTTATTTAGGCGTGGGTTCTGATGAGGTTTATTCGGGATGAGTGTTGGAGAGCCTCAAAGAGAGAGAGGATTGGAACCCACGCTTTATTGTCCGAGTGATAAAAAAGCTTATTTTTACCCTTTTTATTTTATTTCTATTTTTTATATTTTAGTTAGAATAAAAATACTAATTTTAATTCCATTTAAATAGTATTTCCATTATTATTACCGTGGTATTATACCGATAAAGTTAGGTTTCCATGAAGCAATAAAGAAGTAATCTGGGAGCCTCCCTTTCCTTCCAGCACGGCCTCCTTCAATTCACTGTAAGGCTGACTCCCTTTCAAACTATCTAATAATCCTATTCTTTTCCTTCCCCTCCCTCGTTTACTTAACATTCAATCCTCTAACACCGTTTTCAACATTCCCTCCCCGCTAAGTACTCCTTCCATCCATGCCTTCTGTCTTCTCCGTATCTCATCTAAAAGCTTCCTCTCCTCCCATATTTTATAGTATTTTCAGTATTACAGTGTTTACAGTAGTATTTATAGTATTTTCATTGTTTTTAAAAATTGAATTCTTAAAGGCAAACAAAAATTTTACTACGTAAAGGGCGAAATGGTAATGCAAAAAACGATGGATGACACGTAAATTCAACAGGTAAACAGCATTTAAAATTAATGGAAAACAACAGACTTTACCCGCATTTGAAAACTTGTTAATTAATGCTCTGGTCCATATGCAGACGCGTTAACTGTTGCGCGTTTACTGTAAAACTAAAGAATGAAATCATAAATACTTAACCTGAAGCTGAGAAATCACATCAAATGAAAACTGTTGTCTTAAACCAACAACCGACGAGATAGCACCGGAAGAATGGAGACATTGGAACCTCGAAACCGCGGAAACCTACATGGTCTCATCACTTCAAATAATAGCTGCCGATAAAGGTGGCTCACACTACCTCTGAAGATTCAGGAATATCGTAAGAATGCATTGTAATATGGTTCTGATCTGCGCTGAAAATGTCAAGACGATCCGAAAATGGGAAAAAGGGTTAAAAAGCAATTACAAGATTCTATAGATGAAACAGACAAACAGACGATGCAAGTTAATGAAAAGCGTGTAAATAACATATGTGCTGAAATAATTCGAAAAAGGGTAATGGTAGCCAATGCTCTAGGAGAAACAAGCAAGTGAAAGTGAACGAGACCTAATCCAAGAGCGGATGGACGTCTTTAAGTCCCAACTCGCCAGACGTATAGTTCTACACTGGTACTTGGGAATGAAAAAAAGCAGGAAAATCGAGAGAAAAAGATTGATGAATTAAAAAAGCAAGAGGAGGAGACGGTAAATTAATTTTTAAGTAACGAGACGCGAGGTATACAGAGGTTGTTCAAAGAAAAGAGGAGCAAGTAGATAGAGTAGCGAGGAAGGTGAAAGGGGACAGGATGAAAATAATACGGGGGAATGAAATGAGAAGGGATAAAAAAGGCAACTTGAAGGGCACGTGCTGCTCCGGGGGAAAGTCACACAAAAGGAATGGAGACAAGGGAGCGACTACAGAGGAGATAAAGGGGCTCGATTAACGAGTGGACCGACAGAGGAGGAAATGTCGCAGGCTGACGAGAAAAAAAGGGTAAGACAAGGGTGCTAATTTACAAAGATATGCTCAATGATATTTAAGTACGAAGACGCACAGTAGACATTCAATTATGAATCCTATTTCCTCCGGATGATCAAATATCTGGACACACTCATCAGGAGGAGAAGGGGGCTTCTTTATTGGATAACTCAAAGAAAAAATTGACATTTCTACAAAAAAAACTGTATAATCACGGAACGTGAATGGCCCGCAATTCCCTAACAGTCTGGATAGAATCGCTGTCGCGGCACCACATACTTATACAATAGAATGGGCTCAATATGGCGACTACTTATTACCATATATCAATTGTTGACAACGAAAAGGTATTTTTTAAACTATTAGTAAAAAAGATATTTAAATAAGTATTTTTGAACACATTAAATAATATTTTATTTGAAACTATGCAACAAAAAAGGTAATGCACACATTTCAGAAGTCCCTATCACTATAGAAATGAAAGCATATTTTTCATTTATAATCGCTCTCTAAACAAAACGAAGCGAAAGAGGAAGAAATATTTAAGTACGAATCGCCCAGTAAGCACTCCATTAAGAGCACCACTTCCTCCGTATGACTTAATATCTGGACACACGGTTGGATTTACCGAAGAAAACTTGGACATTTATAAGAAAAAAATGTTGCTCAATAAAGGCACAATAATGGCCCTCAATTCACTAATTAGCGCGGATGGTGGTACTATCGCCGTGTTACGTGGTCCTGCAATACATAGGGTTCAATATGGCGACTACAGATTAACACACATTAATTGATGACGACGAAATTTGCACATTCCCCATTTGTTCTCATTTCATACGTTCTCGTCCCCATTTGTTTTAAAGCTATTAATAAAAAAGACTGTTAACAAACTAATATTTTATTAAAAACTAAGCAACAGAAAATGTAAAAATTCTTCCTAAAGAAATAAAAGCAACTTTTTCATTTATCTTCGCTCTAAAAATAAATTGAAACGACAGCGTAAAAAATGTCGTCGGCTGACGAGAAAAAAAGGAAAGACAAGGGTGCTGATTTTCTATGTATGATATTTCAGTACGAAGACGCACAGTAGACATTCAAGTACGAGCCTTACTTCATCCCGTTGATCAAATATCTGGACACACGATTGGTTTACCCGATCAAAAAGTGGACAAGCCGACGAAAAAGAGATATCTGCACAATCAAGATTCGTGAATGGCCTTCAAATCCAAACAGCGTGGATAGAAGCATTGTTACCGTAGAGCGTCGTTCTTCAGACATCTTTTCAATACCAAGGGGTCCATGTGAAGACTACTAATTACCTTATATAAACCCGTTCACTCCCAGAAAAATTGCCGTGCTTGCGATTTTGAAGATATTTTAATGTTTCCCTCCCATGGTTGACTTCAGTTATCATGTAAAAATATTTTCGTGATGCATTCATCAAACAATTTTCTCAGAAAAATGGCGGGTGAAACATTGGCTGTACTAGGTGTTTTCTCGTCAAAATCTCAGAGGGCCAACTTTCTACCACCATAGAAAAGAGAAAGCATAATATTGAATGAAGGAAAATTAAAATAATCGGTTAATGTCGCTCTCGTGGGGACGACCGATGGTCAGTCCCGCTAATGAGGGTTCAACCTCGACTCCGAGCCTAATCCGACCCTTTTCCGAGGGTCCGAGCTCGCGAGGGACGGACCCAAAACACCGGGAGGGTCCCCAACCATCTGGGCCACGTGTAGTACATTTTACATTTTACAATTCTTTTAGTGCTATCAACAATTTATTGGCTTTATCGTCTTCTTGGTAACTCTAAAAATATGGGCGTTTTTTGATCGTCTTTCTACGATGATTTTTAAGAATTTTGTCCAATTTGCGATAAAAGTCCCCTTCTGACTTGGCAACGCTGCAGCCATCAACTGTGGGCTGGGTACAAAGCGCTTGACGCCCGAGAATGACAAACCCTGTTCTGACCTGGGAATTGGAAATACAGTGAAACCTGTCTCAAGCGGAATCTCTCGGGCCCTTCACTTTTTTCCGGATAAGACAGTATTCCGCTTAACTCAGGGTCTGACAATTCAAAAAAGACCGCGAAAGTCATATCACGTCCATTGAATGCGTTGCCTAAAAGGTTGGTTTGACTCAAATTCTACACGTAGACGATTATGAAGTGATTAATTATAATTAAATTATAAAAGAACAGCATCGCATTATTTTTAAATAGTTTATTTGAAGTAATCAGTCATTTTTGTCTGTCTTTACTTTTTTCCTGTAGAATACAATTTTCTACGTTGCCAATGGCCCCATGCAAGATGTTAAACAAATCAGTGTAATCTTTGGTGAGACTGCATTCTTCTAATTCTTTTGACGAGACCAACATTTCTCTATACGATTTTTTATTTTCTTCACATATTAAGGTCACTTCTTCGTCGGTATCACAGATTTCCTCTTCTTTATTATTGGCTGTTAAGGAACCATCTTCATTGCTCGTGAGAAGATCGTTGTCGAAATCCACAAATCTCTCAGCACTCATGTTATCTCAGTTTATTACTTACTTCAAATTCGCTTAGATCCACCATTGGCTCCTAAATAGCAAAGGTCATATATATAATCCTGTAAATGCGTAAATATGCAATTACATTGGTGATATGTCAGGATGCAAATTATTTTCTTTACCTTCCTCGGGGATCAGCTCTGGCAGAATTCCAGCTTTGGCGAAAGATTGTTTAACAGTTGATGTTTTAATATCTTTCACTGCCAAATTAATCCAATTAATAGCATCCAGCACTGATACTTTTTATACCTCTGATACTGAATTCGCAGTATCTGCTGCAGCTAATAATGATCGCATCATGTTCTTCCTATATTGTGCATTCAGCGATCTAATTACTCCCTGATCCATTGGCAAAGTGATGCTTGCTGTGTTTGCCGGAAACCAGGCTAGCTTCACATTCGCCAGGTGAATTTTAGGGTAACAGGTTGCATTGTCAAGGAAAAGTATGACTTTCCTATCTTTCCTCCTCATTTCGACATTGAAACTTTTAAGCCACTCTTCCATGATTGAAGCCGTGTTCCATGCTTTTTTATTCTGACTCCATTTGACCTGTAGCTTCTCAATTTCAACGTTTTTAAATCGTGGTCGAGCTGATTTCCGGATGACAAGAGGCTTTAGGAGCTCCCCTGCCATATTCCCACAAATGAAAATGGTCAAATGCTCCTTTGAGTGCTTCCCTCCCACAGAATAAAGAATTAGTGTAAATAAAACATCATTGTTTGAATTTTTACACTAATTTATATAAATAAAACTCGGAAATGCATGTAAACTCTTGCAGTTGTCTCCTTTTACACACATTGATTTAGACGGCAGAGCCCTAAAATACATTCCGGTTTCATCTCCGTTGTAGATATCACATGGTTGATAATCTTTAATTTTTACTTGAACCCTACATTTCCACTCCACGGTTTCCATGTCAACGTCATTTGACTCGCCAACAACACTGCTCCAAACAACATTGTGTCTTGCTCTGAAGCTCTCTAACCATCCATTGGAGGCCTTAAAATCCAATTTTCCTAAAGAAACTGCGACTTCCTTGACCTTTTCTTGGACTATTGGACCTGACATTGGAATATTCCTCGATCTTGCCCGCACAAACCATTCCCAAACTAAATCGTTTATTTCTTCATATTCGCAGAGAGGCGTTTTCCTCTTTGAATGTAAACTAAGGCCTAAAATAATCGACGGAAACAACAATTATTTTATGGTGTGTCGTTTTGCAAACTATTGTGGCATGGGAAAAGAAGAAATATGTTTCTTAGAACCTACCTCTTTCAAATTCTTTCTTAATTTCGTCCTTCTTCTTAATTGCTTCGTAAACTTGAGTCTTTCCACACTTCAACTTCACTTGTATCTGCTGCAAAAATGGTTTGGCGGATTGGTTGAGAAAGGAGATTGCAGGAGGGAAGAGGGGTGGAGTATTGTTGAGCATTTGATACAATGTACGTGAAACGAAACGCACTGCACTTTACATTAGGGACGAGGGACATAAGGCACTGGAGGAGGATTAACATTAGGTTTAGGGAGACGCGGAAGTGCTGTGGTCAAGGTTGATGCAATATTGTCATAAGTCCCTCCTGCGACGTGATGTCAGTCAATAATGACGTAGACCATGGTGAACGTGCGACGCATTTAGCTGGTTCCGTTGGATTATTTTCTATGGAGATGGCTTTACAAAGCATTTTTAGTATTTTATTTCCTTACGGTAAAAATTGTCCATGGATTTTTTTTTTTGCAATTCCGCTTAACCAAGAAACACGTGCCCGGAAATCGATTCCGTTTCCGTTTAACAGAGGGCACCAATGCACGTAAAACCCTATTGTGACCGCCAGGACCAACAAAATTTTCCGGATAAGACAGGTTTCCGCCTAACTCAGGTTCCGCTAAAGGCAGGTTTCACTGTACCATGCGAGCCACCTCTAGGGTGTTTGGCAGGGGGTGACCAATCTTCAACATGCAGCATGCAAGATGACCGCCGCATTTCACGTCGCAATTTCATAGAAATATTCTACACATTCATGTAAAGACATAACTTGCGAATGGTTAGTAATTCCTATGGCGAATCCATGCAAGTTTTCACTAAAAAGAAAAAAAGACATGCAGTGAGTCGTCCTAGCGAGTGACGCCAATAATTCTGTTGATCGAAACACCGTTGCTATCCTTAATAGTACGAAGGAAGAATGGCGTTCTAAATATCTCTGCTTTGCAGTCTATTTCTTTTACTTTCTTCTCGTGATCACGTCATCGTACGTCGGTAAACGTAAGATTTTTTACACGTCGTCTGAGAAAAAATTTTCTCCGAATTTACTAATAAAATTTTGCATACACTTCTACGCTCCCGTAGAGAATGGGGTTAGTTTCACAAGAACTCCCAATTCCAATACGTGATTTTCTTTTAATAACAGATATTTGGTGTTTAGATGACATTATCGAATGGAAAATAATGTGTTCCAATATTTTGAAAGGATTGGAAGTGGGTGAGTGGGCGACAGCCCAGTGGGTACGGTATCCGACTGTGGAGGAGAAGGTAGCGAATTCGATGCTCACTCAAGGAAATGTTTTGTCAGCACGGATTTATCCGCCAATGAACGCGAGCTAATAATTAAAAAATATAGGATGACTACAGCCGCCACGAAGGAAGCGTTCAGGAATGCGTTCACGAATTTTAAAAGAAAAACACTAGTAGAGCAGTTACAGGATAACCCAAAAGCATTTTGGTCATATGTTAGGGAAGTTCAAGGTAAACGATCTACCATATGTTCGCTGCGAAACGACAATGGAGATGTGTTGACAAGCAGTTACGATAAAGCCAATTTATTAAATTCCTACTTTAAGAGCGTGTTCACGGAGCCTTCCGAAAACTCACCCGAGACCGATGACAATCCCTGTATACATAAGATGCCAGCTATTGACATTAGTACGCTCGGAATAGAAAATATATTGAAATCGCTTAGTCCAAATAAATCACCTGGTCCAGACGAAATCCCTTCTCGCGTATATAAAGAACTAGCCTCAGAACTTGCCCCCTACTTGCAGTTAATATTCAGTAAATCCATCAAGCAACACGAAGTACCTAATGACTGGAAAATCGCTAATGTAACGCCAATATTTAAAAGTGGAGACAAGGAACAGCCATCTAATTACCGGCCGATATCTTTAACGTCCATCTCTTGCAAAGTCCTTGAACACATCGTAGTCAGCTCGGTAATGAAACATCTAGACGCGCAAAACTTATTAATGGGAAATCAACATGGATTCAGGAAAAGCAGATCGTGCGAAACTCAGTTAGCGCTTTTCGCCCACGATATTTTAGTCTCCGGGGAAGACAACATTCCAGTAGACGCGATTTTTCTTGATTTCAAAAAGGCATTTGATAAAGTTCCCCACGGAAAGTTAATAATAAAACTGAAATCTTATGGTCTAGACGAAGGTGTCATTTCCTGGATTAGAGAATTTTTGAGCGACCGCGTCCAAAGAGTAGTATTAGACGGTGCAATCTCCAATGAGGTTAGAGTCACTTCTGGCGTTCCTCAGGGTAGTGTCATTGGCCCACTCCTATTCCTTTTTTATATAAACGACATTGGCGAAGTAGTGCAGAGTAAGTTACGATTATTTGCAGACGACGCTGTAGTTTACAGAGAAATCCGTTCCATCAAAGATATAGATGAACTAACGAATGACCTTGCTGCTATCCAAGCTTGGTGCGATGCTTGGCAGTTAGAATTAAATTTGAAAAAATGCGTAGTAATGAGTTTCTGGAAGAAGAATAACTCCCGACAACATAGCTATATCATTCGGGGCACCCAATTAAAGGCAGTTGAATCCGTGAAATATCTAGGAGTTAGACGCAATAATGATCTATCGTGGAATAAACATATTCGGGAAATAACCGGTCAAGCTAATCGTAAAATGGGTTTTGTTAAAAATTTTTTAGGAAATTGCGACGACAAAGTGAGAGTAATTAGCTACTTTTCCCTCGTTAGACCCCATTTAGAATACGCTGCTAGTGTTTGTGACCCTCATGAAAAAGGCTTAATAACAGAATAAGAACGCGTGCAAAGAAGTGCAGCCAGGTATGTGAAAGGTAGTTACGATAGTCATGTTAGTGTTACTGACCTCTTAGTTTAACTCGGATGGGAATCTCTGTTAGGCCGTAGGTTGAAAATAGACTAAACCTTTTAGATAAATTCAAGAGCAGTGTCTTTTCTAACGGAAATTTCCAGTCGTTCGGTACTTCGGTTTGCTTGTTGGATTGAATGAATATTGAATGCAAATAGAGGGCAATTTCTGTGGCTACTTCTTTATACACGCGAGAAGGGGTTGCATGTGCATAGAGGTTTTTATGAGGGACTTTTTTTCAAGCCCGATGGGCCATGAACAGAAGACGAAATGATTGATTAAAAATTACTCCATTTCTAAATCTTGAGAACAGTTGTGGTGTAATTTCGACATAATCGCCTCGGCGATTGAGGAATTTGTCGAGCCTGAGGACAAGCTCTACAATACTTTTTCATAGGATGTTGCCGCCAATGACTTACTACGAATTTTGTCTTAGCCTTGAAGCTCATCGCCCGTTTGAAAACGCTTTCCTCCTAGCAACTTCTTCGTGTCAGCGTAAAAATGGGAGACGGCTGGTGACCAAAAATGTCCCATTGAAATTGTTCAAGCAGCTGTTGGGCTGCACTGCATCAGCACTGACATGAGATGACGGGCGTTATCATTGATCAGAAGACTTCCAGAAGTCAGTATGTCTCTTCTTTTGTTTTGAATAGGAATGGACGTAATATTTCACAAGGTTTCACAATCTAGTCATTAAAATAAATTTATTTCATTGGCAGTAAAGTCAAGACATGTCAATTCTTAAGCCATTGGGTGAGTTTTCTGACTGTATCTCCGTAGTGCAATCTTGTCTGGAGAATCAATTGAGCCAGTATAGTTAGAGCAATTGCTACTAGCCTTAAACTGACAACTTACGGTCAGCTTGTGGCTCGTGACTTGAGCGTGTGGTACGGAGGGCACGCGATTGCCCTAGATGCGCAGTGCCCACCTTGAGGTTGAAAAAGAAGCCCTCGTATTTGGATTTCAATAACTTTTCCATTCCGTGCGCACGAATGTCGAGAGGAGGTATCTTTCGAGACGCAGAGATTGTCAAGTGTCTTGGATGAGTTCTCATAAGGGTCGGTGAACATGCTCTTGAAGCAGTAACTTAATAAATTCGCTGTATCCGAACTATTTTTCAACACATCTCCATTATCGTTTCTTAGCGAACACACGGTAGATCTTTTACTGTGAACTTACTTAACATAAGACCAAAATGCTTTTGGGTTATCCCGTAACTGCTCTACAAGTGTTATTCCTTTAAAATTCGTGGATGCATTCCTGAACCCTTTATTCGTGGCGGCTTTAGACAACTTATATTTTTTTAATTATAAACTCACGTTCATTAGCGGATAAATCCGTGGTCCCTTTATTCATTTTATCTCGACGATTTGTATTACTACTCTTGACCCTACCAAAATCAGCTCCTTCAAAAATGAACACTTTCCGTTCTGTTTTTGAATTTTTAGCGATATTTATAGAAAACTTAGATGCTATTAATCTATGGACGCTGATTCCCTAGATGGTGTTCACGTTCATGTGGTATATTTGTCGCTAATAAATCAAGAATATCTTCTCCTCTGTTAGGTACGGAAGCTATATAGCAATAGGATATGTGATACAATGCACTTGATGAAAAAGCGTGCAGTAACGCTTCCCAAATCACTTTATACACCTTTATTCCTCACTAGGAAGGAAGCTAAAGATCTAATTATCTATGGAAGGTACGTTAAATCTCAACCTACAGTAAAATTTCTTTCAGGATAATGGATACTATTTTATATCGTTTTCAAAATCCAAAATCAATGTCTTATTTTAGTTAAGTAGTCTATGGTCCCTTATTGTACGCGGAAAAGAACGACATTTTAAATGTTTCGCTTTTGCAGTTCACTCCCCACTCTTATCCTTGTGATCGCTTATACCATAATAATTAGGCTCTCTCAAAGTATCTTGAACCTATTATCAAGACAGCAGGATGAGGCTTCTTCTTGGTTAGAAGGAATGCGAGGACAAAGCTCTTTTTAGAGCAGGTACCGACATTGATTTGCTTTGCTTTCAATCAGTGGCCAACCATATCAATGTATCAATGATAGCAGACTGAAAAGTACTCAACGGTTCTAATATGAAGGTTAGCTAACGCCGTCGAAAACAACCCTTTGCTCACGGTCGTTTAAGGAATGTATGATCCAACCTATTATTATAAGATCACACTAACTATGAAATAATTAACTCAGGTGAATTAAGGCTTCATGAGATGAGCATTTTCCTCCACGCAGAAGGTGGCCGAGCGGAACAAATACAGCCATCCCACGTTTAAGGTAGCTGATATAAAGCCAAGTATTCCTTTTTAATTGCTTTTTTGTAAATTTTAGTTGCGTTGGAACGATATATCGTAGACATGTTTTGCTGTATTTAAGTGTGGGGATTTTAGGATTACCATAGGCCTAATGTGAGACTAATATGAATCAATATGAAAGCTGAATAGAAAGTGGGAAACGAAAATTTTCATGTATTTTGCATAAGAAATAAAATATTAATCTCGGTAATTTTTCGCGATAAATACAAACTCAAAATTTATAATCGCATTCACTCTAAGGCCACATAAATATGAAATGATTTTCACAACTCAAAGTGCAAAAAATTAATTACAGTTGCGTGAACGCCAACACACCCTTGTCTTGACGTTCACATAACAACTCTTGTGTTTCATTCTATGAAGTGCACCTGCATGAGCATTCATTCACACTGACATACACTCTTAAGGGAGCCTGCAGGACATTATGTAGATGTAGTAAGCCCAAGAACCAGGCAGTGTTGCTGGAAACGATGATAAATACCATCAGAATTAGCAAAGGATGCGCATTTTCATTGAAATGATCGCTGCTCCTGCAAGTGCAAACTTGGCAAAAAAAAACGGAATTCCACAAAGTTATGGCCAATCCTGCGCAGATGATGAATCGATGTTTTATAATTCCTTTTCCCATTAATTTGTTTCCTTTGCCAATACTGGTTTTTCTCTTATTAGAGTAATATAAGCACTGTATAGTTAGTGTGGTGTACTGTTCAATTCGTGCATATGAAGGTGCAGGTTATATGGAATGCTTTTGTTTTACATTCAAGGAAGTGCAATTCTTCCGTGCTTCATCGCTGCCAATAGCTGCAAAATACCAAGTCTTAACAAGGTTAGTCATTCTTTACGGGAGCGTAGATCGAAGTGTATGCAAAATTTTATTAGTAAATTCGGAGAAAATGTTTTCTCAGACGACGTGTAAAAAATCTTACGTTTACCGACGTACGATGACGTGATCACGAGAAGAAAGTAAAAGAAATAGACTGCAAAGCAGAGATATTTAGAACGCCATTCTTCCTTCGTACTATTAAGGATAGCAACGGTGTTTCGATCAACAGAATTATTGGCGTCACTCGCTAGGACGACTCACTGCATGTCTTTTTTTCTTTTTAGTGAAAACTTGCATGGATTCGCCATAGGAATTACTAACCATTCGCAAGTTATGTCTTTACATGAATGTGTAGAATATTTCTATGAAATTGCGACGTGAAATGCGGCGGTCATCTTGCATGCTGCATGTTGAAGATTGGTCACCCCCTGCCAAACACCCTAGAGGTGGCTCGCATGGTATTTCCAATTCCCAGGTCAGAACAGGGTTTGTCATTCTCGGGCGTCAAGCGCTTTGTACCCAGCCCACAGTTGATGGCTGCAGCGTTGCCAAGTCAGAAGGGGACTTTTATCGCAAATTGGACAAAATTCTTAAAAATCATCGTAGAAAGACGATCAAAAAACGCCCATATTTTTAGAGTTACCAAGAAGACGATAAAGCCAATAAATTGTTGATAGCACTAAAAGAATTGTAAAATGTAAAATGTACTACACGTGGCCCAGATGGTTGGGGACCCTCCCGGTGTTTTGGGTCCGTCCCTCGCGAGCTCGGACCCTCGGAAAAGGGTCGGATTAGGCTCGGAGTCGAGGTTGAACCCTCATTAGGGGGACTGACCATCGGTCGTCCCCACGAGAGCGACATTAACCAAATAATCTTCTCAATCCCCTTCTACTTCTACCCCTGTTAAAACTTATTAACTAACGGTGGGCCTTCATATTGAAACTCAAATTTACACCCGTCTCTTTCAGCAAGTGAGACTATTTCTACCAGCTTAAAAAATAAACAAATGGACGACTTAGGTTAGTGTAACATCAAGCACCGTATTTTTTAACAATATGAAAATATGAAAAGAAAATAGTGCGCAGTTCTAAATACAGAGTCTCTTACGCTCAGAATGGTAGGGTGTAACCATTTGACCACAGGGGGCGCGGAAATGGGTTAATTGATAACGACAAATTTGCACATTCCCTATTGATTCATTTCAAAGCGATAAAAAATACTATTAATTGCACAGTGTATCAATGAAACGGAATCAACCAAAAAGTATAAGCGCACGTTCCAAAAGCCCTCTTTCCTTAAAAATAAAAGCAAAATTTTCATTTATGATTGCTCTCGAAAAAATATTAATAATTGGCTTACTATTAGTTAGATAAATTAATTTTGTTCTCATGGAAAGTTATTCAATTCCGAAAATGTTAAAATATGTGAAAAAGGGTATTTAAAGGACTAGATGATTCTAAGATGAAGACATTGGATAAACGATGTCGTTTCGGTGTTTCATTGATATAACTTAACCAGTCTCAGCACACTTCAACGAAACTGAAATGAGAGTTTTGATGAAACTTTTAACAGACATATTCCGAGGATAATATTTTTGAGAGAAAGGAAAATCATTTTACAAACTTAAGGATGGTTTGAGTGAGCTCTTCAGGACGAGAATGGGGATTTTAGACGGAAAAATGTTAATCAACTCGAGACTAAAAAATAATGGGAAAACTTGGCGTTCAACTTAGATGTAAACAGGATCAACATTCCTCGAGGAATTCGCTAAAAAATACTTTCGAGTTTCACGAGTAAAACCACAAATTCGAAGTTAGAGGAGGAAATGAGTTTGAGAGAAGATAGCAAGCGGAATTAATCATTGCAAGAGATCGTCGAACAAGAAAAATAATTCAGAGGATTATGTTTTTGAAGTAGGTACGTGCAAATAACAAAGGCGTTTCAAGAACACTGGGGAACAAATGACAAATTTATGATCATGCTCGGAAACAATTTTCCCAACGATTAAAAACACAAATACCGTCGCGTATACTAAATAAGTGATTTTTATACAAACATACAAAGGGATGATACTAAAATAACCTGCATTTAAAAGTTGAAACTTGTTAAGTAACATTAAAACGGGAAGAAATTCTCACTTTGACGCATGCAAATAATGTTTTGCAATTAATAACATTAACGATGAAATAAATACAAAGACAATGTTTTACTTTTGAAGAAAAACAAAAAATGCATCAGTTTTATAAGTCCTAATATATTCTTTACACATGACTCATTGCGTTATTAATTTTCATATTCTTACTTCCCGGCCCCAATAATAATGGTATGCATAGAAAAGAATTAGCTAACAAAAGTTCAATGGTTTTTTTACATGCTGAGTTTGTCAAGGTAAACTGTTAACTTAGCGCAGGGCTCAAAACTTTCTGACTACTTATCTAATACCGGCATGAGTATTTCACGTAAATATACACCACAGTCACTTCACAGTGCGGCACAACGCAATATCTCTTATCCACCCCAGTAATCTCACCTTCCGGAAGCCATTGTTAACCAGGGCCAGGAAATCCAAGGGCATTAAAAATGGTTGACCCGCGAATATAAAGGTTTTCCACCACAATTTAACTAATTCTACCTTACCGCTAAAAAAAATATTACCGGTGGCTGTACTCTAGATTTCGGCATTATCGCAACTTTGACCTGAATATTATTAATTTAAAAAAGTTTCAGAGAATAATTCAGCTTTACATACCATGTTGAAAAGCCATTCCGTCAGCTTCATTAAATTGCAATGTTTCCGAGGTTACATTTATCTCTGTCCTCGAGTTGGCATCCCTCAGCGTACCTGTCATGCGGTTTAACGCAGCGACGGAGAGGAAATAAAGGAGATTTGGCCAAAAATGAACCCACTGGAAAGAGACGTAAATAGCACAATAATGAAATACAGCACGAAATCGGCGAAATATCAGCATTTTATGTAACCAAATACTCATATTTATAGGGGTAAGAACTTTGTAGACGATTGCCGTAGAAAATATTCCAAACATTCACTTAATTACATCATGCCAAATTTCCTACCATCATTATAAAATTCTCGGCATGTTGAAAGCTAATTGTTCTGTATGAATCTCATTTTGTCAATGTTAAAACTGTATTTCTATAATATTACGCGCATGAATCAAGCATAGATTTCATATAGAAAATATTTTGTCAAAAAAGTAGTCTACTAGTTATTTGGAAATCATAAAATAGGTTCTAAATGCCAAATCATCGAATTGGCCAAACGGAGGAGAAAAATCGATGCAAATAATTTCTCTTCGATAAGACACGTAATATATATATAAAATAATTGGCAAAGAGTCAGATAAAGTAGCACTCGTGTTATAAAATAATTATTTTGCCGATAAAGATAATTCCGTTAAATATAAAAAACTAAACCCATTTTGTTAGTAATACCGACGACATTTCTTCCTCTGTCGTTTCGTTTCGTTTTGAGAGTGATAATAAATGAAAAAGTTCCTTTCATTTCTTTAAAAAGAGGGACTTCCGAAATGTGTGTTTTAAATTTTATGTTGCCTAGTTTTTAATAAAAATAAGTAACTTTTAGCTCCTTAAATGATAACAGAGTACATTCTACACCACTCGCTATTTTATCAGCCTCCAAAAAATTAATTGCATTTACATTCGCCACCTAAATATCTCAAATCATTGGCAACCAGAGCATACAGAGAAGCGATATTAAGAGACTAAAGTTGACATGGTAAGGATTCATATTTCCACAGTGATGAGTAAACACATGCACGATTGTCCACATTAATCAATGAAGGATATCAATATCAAAATTCATGTCATATTCAAAGATTTTTACGACAGTTTTACATTCATAGGACATATTTTAAACATTTTGGCGGCTATCGTACGGCGGAATTCGATTTCATTTATGCAAGTTCAAAAAAGGTATTACGAAGGACCCACGCAAGGCGGCGGCGCTCCTGTCAGCTGCGGAAGTGGCGACGTGCTGCGCTCCCATCTCTTGGCCATCGTTGGAACTATGTCAAGGAAGTCTCATCTACGCTTGCTAGATGTCGACATCCAGCAGCACTTGCCCATGATATGGATTGCTCTTTTCACAGGGGAGTTACCTACAGTTGACATTACACTGCCCTGATGCTATTTCTATTAATATTATTAGAACAATTCTTTTGAGTATTAAATGCTTGTAAATAACAAATATTAATATAAACAAATTCTAGAAGAACACTTTGTGCGACTATTCCACCTAATTCGACTTATATATGCAATAAAGATTATATTACTAAATTCGGATCTTTATTGTTAGAAAATTAAACCAAATGGTAGAGATAATTCGTAGAAACTGAGGGAAATGCAATAATAATCCACCAGAAACACTAAAATCACTAAGAATTCCACGGTTCAAACATGATCCAAACTGACGGATGAATCACCAGCAATCAAGAAAATAATTTACAAAAAATATGAATAAAAGAGGAACGAAGTATGTTTGAGTTCACACGAAATTCAGCGAAAAAATTATAAGCCATTTCCTTTTTCCACGAATGGATGACAGATAAATGCAGATCGACACTGTCACAGCATTGGACAGCATCTAATGGGAGCAGGCATGTAACGGTTTATATTGGCGGACGAGAGACAAATGCTTCCAACCGATCTCATGATATTTTTATGTTGACGGTGATGGAACTTTGACTTTAATATTTTTACCAAATGAGTCGCATTCGACAGATGATATTATGACTGGAATCCACAGATTTAGACGGTAGTGATTTTTTTAGCGTAGTTACGGATTTTATAATAATATTTTGAATTTTATTTCAATTGTGTACATGTATTTCAAAATATTTTTATTCACATACCGATAATTTAAAAAATTTGAATGGTTAGCTACCGAAAAAAAATCAACTTTCGTCAATAGTCCTGAAAATATCTCGAACAGCCGTTCAAATAATATAAGGAACCTAACACTGGGATTAAAATACATGTTGTTATTCAGCTGTAAAAACGAATAATGTAATGAAATCACGTACGACGTCGAATTTTCAAATACAGTACCCAACTCTGAATACCTGAGATGGCAATCAGGCAATTATGGACCAAGAGAACAGTGCATACCCAAATATATAAACAACCGAGAACCATACACAGAACCACTAGTCTTCTCCGAGCTCGTTAAATTATTAGTGATACAACAAAAAAGAAAATCCTTATGAAATAACCACAGTTAACGTCGTTATCCGAAAAAGAGATTGCCTTTGGAAGCATTTCGTCCAAAAAGGCAATTCTTAAAGATTTGCTAATCCGCTCACAGTGTCTCGTGTCAAGAATTTCTAAAACGTTATTTTCGCACCTCAAACTAATGAAGTTAATATCCTGTCTTTCATCTTTAATCAAATTCTTCTCCAATTAACTTTCAATATTAGGGAAAGAAAATTCTTTCGTCAAAATCTCGGCTCGGATGAAAATATCCAAGAGATTATAGGCTCACATCAAAAGAGCCTAGCGAATCGGAAGAAAAAAAAATGAAATATCAAGTGTTTGCATTTGCATACCATGTTTCCATACACAGATTACCATGGAATCATTGTGCTGCAACACGTATAAGAGTTTTAAAATTTACATGCTGAAAAAAGCTTTGAGATAATATATACGGCTTTAACTCTTCCGAGGATTGAACGTATTAACATTTTAATGAATAAATTTTTTTTCTTACCTCGATATCTAGTTAATTCTACCTCCATTACCTCATATTTGAGAAAAGTTTCCCTGGAATATTAATTACTACAGGATATTATTCAGCTATCAGTTACCGTGGAGATCTTTTTCCTCTTTAAAACCAGTGGCTCACTAAAAATGACACCGGAGAGAACGGATAAAATATCGATATATTATATCAATGCAGATGAAATTTCTGAATTCGTTTACTATCGAAATGATAAACAAATTTAACCCGAATGGAGTCCTATTTGCAACCTGGTAAACTTCAAAATGCACAAATTACACCATTATTTTAATTACGTCTGAGAAACCATCGAAAAAGGCTAAAAAATCCATGCCTAAATAAATATGATGTCTAAGAATTTGTATAAACAACAAAACTGAATACTCAAAGCAAATAAAACTTACATGGCAACTCAATACGCGGTGATTAACGAATGCATATTATAATTTGCATTCGAATTCAATAATAATATCGAATGTTAAACAAATATTGTTAAAACAGATGAGTTCCAGGATTTAGGTAATAATTTAATAATGCTAAAGAAATAATTCCAACCATTTTAATTTCAGAACTATTTTCAGGCAAATTTTAAAGATTAGGAAGCCGTCAGCAATGTAATTCGATAGCCAAATTTACTACGCTAGGATACGATATTAGTGAACAAAAACTTATGGCAATGCAGCCAACTAAAAGGAGAATAATCGAATATTCGATGTTCATATATTTACGAAAAAAAGCCAGAACTACCCAATAAAACAAGGATGTGATATCACTTTTCTCGCATGACATGATGATGACAGTAATCAGATGAGGAATTGTGCGGTGATTGCAAGTAGTGAACATTTTCAAAGGAATCCCAGCTTAACGACATAAATTTCACCTTAATGGGATGGCTGAAGAATCATTTCAGTAGATATATGTTAGGAGGCAGATGGTGAAGAAGAAAAGATAACAGGTCCCGAAGAGACTCCTTAAACCCCCGCTAGCGCCGACGATACAAAGGATGGATGTCAACCAAGTTCAACATTATGAATTCATAATTAATCGCTGACTAATATTTTTAGTTTGACATGGTCTATAGCTCGAAAATAGTATTGTTTGCCGAAACCTGGGTCGGTTGCAATAAATAAGTTTGGAAACAGACCAAGTACTCAAGTATAAATAAATCATATTTAAATAAATAAAAGATCGTAGCACTTTTCCACAAGAATTTTTAATGCGTACAACGCGTTTCGGCTCACTGAGACATCATCTGGTACAAGACGTATCATCTGGTACACGTAGTACAAGGTATTTATTTAAATATTTCTAACTTCCACCAATTGAAGCCTGAATCTGTTGAACTTATTAGAAATAAATCAAGAACTTTTCATTAAATATCAAAGTTTTGCAGCGAATTACGCCGGAAACTGTTTCGGAACTATTTTTAGGGAAGCTTTTAAAACTATAAGAAAGAACTACTAGGTAGCAGGTCTGTTTAAGTATTGGTCTCGTAATTACATTTCCACCCCATTTAGAGTGAGCCATGAAATTGGTTCATCATACTTGACAACATGTAAACTCCACAAAATGTAAACTCTTCAACCGTGGCTCTATTATTTTAAATGATCAATGTGGTACCAAAATGAACCCGCCGTTTATAAATTTTTGCCTAAAAGAATGAAGTATCTATAACGAGGATTTCCGGCCAGGGTCACCGGGCGAAAAATACTGCCAGAAGATTCCCACAGTGCCCCAACACGCGTGGTTCGTATGCTACCCCCGTGAATCAATACTATAAAGACATAAAAAGGTGTGGAATTGTTAAATTTCAGATAAACAACAAGTAACTACAGGTGCCTAAGAGAAAAACTCGTCCTAGCGCGCAATTTAACATAGCAATGCAATCCTGGCAAAATTATTATTACTTAAAATTCGACAACTGTCATTTTTATGGAATAACAGTGCGCTACTACAGCACTCAATTTCCATTTAAGTTTTGGAATTTACATTTAAATTTGGAATTTCCATTTAAATTTGGAATTTGGCACATATATTAAATGAAGTTTTACGATTCGGTGATCCATGAACCTGGTTGAGTTTTCTCAGTATTATTTTTCACTAGTAAGATAGTAAAATTCGAATGATCCTATCCCCTGAGTGAATTAGCTTTCTCAAAGCAAGCCCTGCTTTCTTCTTTCCGATTCATTTCTTCTTTCAGCCTCTCTCAAACCTTTCGCGTAAGATCCGCCTACTTCTTCCGGAATGCTTCTTAACCACAGCCTGCCTCCAATTCTATTTATGAGTCTACTTTCATCTTCCGTGGCCTGTCTGTGCCCCTACCAATTCCATCTCCTTCCCAGTCTTCCCCTATTTCTCCCGCCGGCACTTCTTTTCATCGACAAAACCCTGAAACTTTCCCTCGGGCTCAGTGGTAATCCTTTCAGTTCGCATTCTCGGCCCTAAAATTTTTGCTTCGTTCTAATCCTTATCCCCTGCTACTTAAGTCGTATCCTTTCATCGTGAAGTTAACAAAAGATCCTTTTGGGGGTTCTTGAGATTTAAAAGTGAACGTTGCAAATTGTAACTGGCTTATTTAGAAAAGAAATTTCCAACTCGCTTGGAATTAGAATTGGTTAATATCATTTTGTTTGACATTTTTCCATCTATTTGGAACTTCTAAGAAATATTTCAATCAAGTGAGCAGGTGCGGCGATGGTACAAAGTCTTTTCATAGGTATGATGATAGGTCAACCTAGTAGAGAAAGGTCTTTAACATGATGTAATATTGAAATTTAAGGTAAGACAGCTCTTGTGTAGTCATACCGTTGCCTCACAGTGTGCTTCATCAACTATCGAGTCCATTTTGAATTCTATTTCTCCTCAACAGATTTTAATCAAGATTTTGGCATGAGAAAGGTCTATTTCAAGATGTGTTATTGTGTAATCTGACTTATTTAGTACTAAGTTGATCGCCAATTATCCCCTAATGGGCATGGTTACGTTTCTATCTCTGCATTGCAGTGTCCGATGAAATATCGAATTTCTGTGATTATCCATTACTTTCAGTTGTCTGGTCATAGATCTTGATTGTTAATCCCAATAATTGATACCCTTAAAATGGACAATATGTAGTCACTAACTAAATCGTCACATTAAGAAACGTTCCCTAGTGGGGGAAGCGAATCTCAGCTCAAGTTTAATAGCAACGCTACTATTTTCGATAACCACTTCTCCTCCGGTACATCGTTGCCCATGGGATCTAACTTCAAAGAGATGACTTTCCTGATGCAAAAGAATTGTATTTTGAATATTTCAATAAACTGGCATTTCAGTTTTGATGTTTACTTCGTGGCTAGTTGATCGAAAGGCTTCGGAGAACTTTCTATTTTTATCCTTACTGAGTCACGAGCAATTGTATACAAAAATGTCATGTAAAAAAATTCCCCTGGACCGGGAATCGAACCAAGGACCTTTGGCTTTTGGCAAGAGCCCTACATCTAGTACCCTGAGCCTCGTTAAAATTGCCACGAGAATTAAAGAACCTGGATAGCATTGTGGTCTGCGCCTTGGCCCGGAAAGCCAAAGGCCCGTGGTTCGGCCCGGCCCACGGGAGCTTTCTCTCATGGCAATTCAAGTATACTTCACCGCCGTTCACGTGGTAGGCTTGGACTAATAACACGACCATTTTTGTCTTGAAGCTTAGCTGAAAATAAAATAGGTGGGAAAAGCAAATTCGGGGACGCTTCTTGGTATCGACAAGAATGACGTAAAATAAAGGAAAAAAGTTCAGAGGTTCTGAGGGCGTTGCCAGGTATATTCTCAAAAAAATCATCATTAATTTCTCATTCATTTATCAATAGTGGTACCCTATAATGAATCCATATGTAGCATAAATTTTGGGCAGTCTTTTCTCTCATTTGCTTCTTTTTGCATTGCCGATTTCTTTGTGAAATATTTTTCTTCATTTTATTTCTTCTTGCGACAGGATTAATTCTTTCATTTTATCCCACTGCTATTTTGATCGTTGGTTTGCTCTCATAATAACTTTTTAGCCATAATATTTTGCATGGTAAAAATTGTTTTTTAATACCCTTCCTGGTATCAAAATAGAAGTTTCTTTCCTCGAGAGGAGAAATGCTATCGAAGGTGAATATGACAACAATTATAACAATAAATGCCTTCAACATTTTATTCTAAATCATCCATACTTCATCCTTCCCAGGATTTAAAGGTAAACTTCAAGCCCTTATTCTTGGATTCAATGTCGCACTCATTAAAGAAGATAGGAATAAATTTCACGGCGCCAGAATTATATTCATACAGACTAAAAATTTATATAATACACAGAATACTTAAAGTTAGATATTATTGGCTCAAACAATAAACTCTATCGCTATAATTCGTAGTTATTAATGACTCTTTGTTATTTTAAAACTTACTTGTTTCATTTGATAGTTTCTACTTTCTCCGAAATTTCATGCATTTTACTGCAATTATCGAAAATAATTCTTTATCAGTGACAATGAAAATTCACATTTCATTACCGTCATATGATCCTGGTCAACGATTCTAAAACAGGATTGATGCAGCTCTCCACAAAATCCTACAATCAGCTATTCTTAACAATAGCAAAATTCTATTAACTTTTAACGATCTAAAAAATCAAAGCCGTTATGACATAAATTCAGACTAAAGGTTCCCGCACCTATGTAGATAGCTGGCGTCGAACAACTTCAATTAAAATGGAGGGAGAGTAGGTACCAAATGTTCAATGAATGGAAGAGAAGGTTGTGGATGGATAAAGGATTGAAACAGCGGAAGAGCGACTTCTTCATGGCACGTGATTTGGGGTATTCTTGCGGTGAAGTCGAATGGAAAATCATGACTGTGGACGGATAAGTGGTGGGGCGGAAGATTCGTGGGAGGGTATACCGGCGGAACGGCTTTACGAGGGTTGAAAGGGCTGAAAGAGAAAAGAATAGGAGGGGGAGAGAAAGAGAGGACTTAAAACCTCGTGGAAGGGATTAGTGGGAGTGGAAGAAAGTGGTTGTAAGGAGGGAGGAATGCAATCTCCGAAGATAAGACTCCGTAGTCAGTGGAAGAGGAGTAGGAGAAGGATACAGAAGAAAAGAGGTAACAATCCGATTAGAAAACAATAATATTTCTAACAACTTAATTAACAACTAAATATACACAGGATATCACTTCATTTTTTATTTCATTACAAACTTATCCTCATTTTTGTCATAAAAATTCAAAAGTTAATAAGAAGTGGTTCAAATCACATTGAGTCATTCAAAAATTGTTTCATCTAGATCTTTTACTTAAAAAACCATTTAAATAGCATGGATGTTGACGCGCACATTAATTCAAAATTATAGATGTGCTAATAAACTGTAAGCATAAAGTTTTAATCGTTTTAAATACTAAACAATGGCAAAAAATAATTTCAATTCGTAAGGAATAATTTAAAACTGTTCTAAATAATTTTTTTCTAAAACATTTGTGACGAAAACCTTTTGTATTTGGTTACTCTTCAAAGTTTTATAATACTTTGAAGAGTAACCTTTGAATACGTTGAGCTTTTTCATCGACTATGTTTCAGTGAAATCGGCACCTAAGTATAGCGAAGGTTGGGAGACCAAAAACAAGAATCCGCCCTAGCGAGGTTCACTCATATTTTGCCACTTTTTTCGAAGATAATAACCAAAATGAGCAAAGGGTTAGATATACATCGATTTTTTTCAATGGAAAGAAAACAAATCACGTTTACCTATGATAAATAATAAAAATACCACATTATAAGGGAAATGCATTCATCTGAAAGACAATTAAAGTTACCTAACGAATGTAAGTACGTAAAAACCATGACTGCAATTTTTTAGGACAACGCTTTCCGGAATCTTAAGAGAAGTAGGTAAGGTTACGAGATGGAAGGACGAAAAAAGGGAGAATAGGGAAGCAGAGAAGTTAAGTGCGGAATCGACATAAGAGAAAGGGACTGGAAAGGCTTTCGTCAGCAGGGAAAATAGAAAAGAGAAGACTGAATTGGAAGACGTTATGGGAAAACGATTGGCATCGAAGCCACAGAATTCCATGCAAAGGTACTCGCTTTAAAAGGCAGGCGGTGTTGTGAATACCAAATCCGGGAAGGTGAAGGACTTGCGGAGAGAATCCTAAGCAAGGGATATAATATTTCGAACGCGGACAGCTTTAAATAAGCTAGATCTGCTCTTTTACAGTAGACCGTTAATCCATTTTTTTCTTATGCCTCTCTTTTTCATTCACTCGTCCACATGCGTCCAACATTTTACGAATTAACTGCAATGCATGGGTTTTCTTTTAGGTAGCAGTGAGGTTGCTTGCTCTGAGACGATAAAAATGACCCTTGGCTCTTGTGATACTTTTATCTTATTTTTATCGCATCTATTTGAAAAAAAAATAAATGAAATAAATTTGAATAATTGATTGCTAAATTCCAGGTATAACACCAATAAACACTTTATGCTTTAGAACATGACTGCCAAAGCAGTAACAATAAATTCATCAACGCAAGCATTATACTCAAACAGAGTAAAAATATTTTTAACAAACCGTAAATGGAGGAAAAATTAATTTTTATATTAAAATAATTCAATTAAGTTGACATTTAACAATCATATGCGCTAAATAGATGCAAATAGACTTACAGCGCCTGAATGAGTAACTAAAACTATATCAAAATTCTAGCCTGCATAAAACATGGTGAAAAACGAAAGGCAAACAAGGGACCTAACCAACGATTCGGAAATATTATCTAATAAAAACACACCCTAATTAGCATACATGAAATTTATAGGAAACGATTGACAGGTAAGATCTTGGGGACAAAGAAACAATGTGAAATTTGAAAAATTTAATAATCCAAGTACGTCGGTGGTTCTAAGATTGACCCATTTTCATGTCTCCTCTACTTGCAGCCATGAGTAGGATTATAATATTTGTCATTTCAACTAATTATACGCAGTTTCAAGCCAAATGAGACGTACTGAAGTGCATCATTTGCGCTGCTTACTTCATTTCAACATTAATACTTTTTTAACGTAAGAAAGATAAAAATTATTACAAGGGCCTAGAGTCATTTTCATCGTACAGGAGAACCACTCAACTTCTTCCTAACCTAGGGGAGTTATATTAGATATGTGTAAGCCAATGAAGTGAAGAATCATTTAGAAAAGCAAGAAAAATACATTAAAATAAGACATAAAGTTGGTTTATATGCTTTTAAAAGTTATCGGCGGAAGATATAGAGCGACAAAAGAATGAAAAACGCAGCGAGAAGAGAGGAAAGTATAGTATCGGTTAAAACAATTAAGGAGAGATGAAAAAGTAGATATATCCGGACGTGTACAATGGAGACATGCGAGATGACGTCCGTAATGTATGGAATAGAGTGAGCCAGAACTTTTCCACCTAGTACACCGTAGAGAGAATGATCACCTTTTCACATAAATTCTTCGACAAGAAGTTTATTGCGATGTTAGTTCTATCGCACCTATTTGAACAAAATTGAGTGGATGCATTTTGTAAACTTAATGTTAAATTTCAGTAATAACATCGAACACCGTAAATCGTACACACTTTATCCTTTAGAATAAGGCTAATGAAGCAAAAACAATAGATTCACTGACAATAGGTTTTATACTCAAGTACAATTACAATATTTTTTTAAAAAATTGACGGAAAAAAGGAGAAAAAAGATTATTTTCTCCATTAAAACAAGTGTTGATAAGTTAAGTAAATAATCTTTCGTTATTGCCACTTCTATTTTTTATTCGCATAAAATATATTTTAACTGTGAACTTTCGGTCATTTGTCAATCCGCAAATACCTTTGTTTATTTTCACTGGTCCATTTTCAGTATCTCATAGCTATATATTGTATTTAGAATAAAATATAAAAAGGAGAATTGCAAATATTCCGCGGTGAGATGACGAAATGAGATGTAACAGCCATAACGACGGTTCAGAATATTACTTCCGTAGACATTACCCAAAGGCATGTCATGAGAATACTTCCAGTCTAGACATAATGGAGCCATTCCTTCCTCACGCCTCATCATGCTTAGCCTAGTCGTTCAGTTCACCATACAGACTACCTATATTCTTGGCTTCGTTTCCGTTTTCCTATTGCATGGCGCGTCGAAATAGCAAAACTTAACAGCAAAAACAAGAAATGGAGAGTTAGCTCATTGATGACCTTATTTCAGGAAATATTAATTCGAAGGTACAACACGTAATTTCTTCGGAAAATAGGCATTTAAAAATATTTTGTTTCATTATTTTCATCAACTTAACTTTTCATTTCACGATAAAATTATCGCCACCCATTAATAAGAAGTGACTCAAGCCAAAAAAATGTATTTAAAAGAAGTGTCACCTAGGCCACATTCGATAAAGAAATGGAATATTAAAATCTTTGATTATGACATGCAAATTCACTAAAATTATAAAGGGACCAAGGACCGGAAGCATGACGTTTAATACAGATTATAATGGAAGAAAAAATGTTCCAATGAAGTTGTTCAACTGTCCACCTGGTTTCCCATTTTACTTCGCTAAATAAAGCGTCGCAGTTCAAAAGTTTTTAGCGTAAGGGTACCTAATGTTCAAAGTTTTGTAATACTTTGTATGATAGGAAAATTAATTCTATTGAAAAGACTTAGCCACAATAATTTTGATTGTTATCCGCAACTTTTATGTCACTAAAAAAAATTATGTACCCGCTTAACCCTTTCGGTCCAACATGTTTTTCTCGATTTTGATGAAAATTATTTTAATGCAATGTAACAAAAAGTATGGCCTCTTGAACACCAATGCCTTAACGTTTCGATATTTTGCGCCCCGTTATTTTTGTGGTTCACGACCATAATTATAAACAGATGAACACCGAAAGGAGGCTAGAATCCCCAAAATGTCATGTCCATTTTAATTGCCCTTTACTGTTGAAAACATACCAAATCGCGACGTTCCTCGTCGAAACCTAGGTCGTACAGTAACTTATTTATGTGGAATTGCAAAGTTTTTTTTTTACATTTCATTATGCGTGCCGAATCCATGAAGTCACGCCCGAGACAACGAGTTACCAAGGAATTATTAAGGGAGAGGAAATTATGGGTGAACGAAACTATCTCAAAATTACCTCACGTGTAAGAGCTTTTAGAAAAACGACTCCTGCCTTAAGAAGAAGACGGATAAAGCGGAAGTGTTGGTAAAGGATAACCGAGAAGGGAGGAAGAGAGAAAGGAAGAATGCGGAGGACGAGAGAGGAAGGATAAATACGGAGATTGCCTTGAATGGAGGCGAAAAGGGAAAAAAAGGGTTTCCTGTACAAAGGAGGAAGCCGGGGGAAGGGAAAAATAGGTCGCGAGGGAAACGGAAGGAAATAAGTTTTTGGAGGCGTGGGACGAATGGATTGCTGGAGAAATGGAAAACCGAGGTTTTTCGGAGGGTTGGCAGAGAGGGTCTGGTGGGATGCAAAGAACCCTTTCAGGGCCCACACGTCGAATCGGCGCTGCAGAGACGGGTTGTGTGTGATCTGACCCGTTACGAGGTTAAGGGGTACGGCTGGTTTTAGCTTTGGGATGAGACGCCCGGTGATTCGTGGTAAGCAGGATCGGCTTTTATAACTGTTAACCCTCTTGTAGAGTCGAGGGCCGATGTGTCCGCCTTGGAATCCCAAAACAGAAATAACCACTCCAAAATAAAAGGCCTGGGGTTGAATATCCAAGCACTTTGAATAAGAAGCTCAAATATTTTTGGAGAGATCTAGTGAGATAACAACCTAATTTACTTTAGACTAAATAAAGTATTCTATAAATGTAATTCTATTTTTTTTCTGTTTCGATTCTGCGTTAAAAGACTTGAACTGCGACACATTATTTAGCGAAGCAAAATAAAGTATTCTGATTCCAATTCCGCGTATTTTTATAACTTATACTGACGTTTTCTTTATCTTGCGGGAGACTTCTTCACAGTATAACGGTTAAGTAATTGTTGTGGTTGTGGGGAAAGGTTCTTAAAAAGTAGTTACAAATATTTAACAACAACTGTGCCATATTCTAAAATTCATAATATTTACAGCACTTCAAAATCAGGTATATTAACAGGTTAGATGCAAAGAACCATTTCAGGGCCTACACATCGGATCGGCGCGTCAGAGACGAGTTGTGAGTGATCTGACCCGTTCAGAAGGGGTACGGAAAGATTTAGCTTTCGGATGAGACGCGGTGATTCGTAGTTGGCAGGATAAGGGAACAGGATGGCCTTTCATAACTGTTGACACTCTTATCGTGTCGTGAGCCTGTGTCCGCCTAGGAATCTAAAAAAAGAAAAGACCACTCGATAAATAGACCTTGGTATAATGCCCATACACCTTGAAAAAGTAGCTCGACTTTTTTTCGAGAGATATTGTAAAATTATTTTTAAAAGCATTCTACCGGTTAAGGTAGGTTCGCAAGGTATCTCCACACCGACTCCCCTCTTCAATTCAAAATAAGGCCTACTCCCTTCATTCTGTCTAAGAATCCTATCCTCTTCCTTCCTTCCCCTCATTTACCTAACATACTACCCTTTCACATTGTTTTCAGCATCCCCTCCCCGCTAAGTACTCGCTCCATCCATACATTCTGTCTCATTCGGATCTCATCTAGAAGCTGCCCCTCCTCACCCATAATGTCGTTTCTCTTCCTTTCCGTCCACTTTACCTTCTCCATTCTTCTCCACACCCACACCTCTAACGCGTTTGGTAAAATAAAAATTTAAATACCTCAGGCTTAAACAACTAAACTATAAATTTAATTATTTTTTGAGTGAATTCCGCGTATTTTTCATCACTTCTACTGACATTTCTCCTCTCGCGCGGGAGGCTTCCTCAGAATGTAACGGTAATTAATATACAATTAATATCCTATAAATCCCACTCCCGACTACTCACTAACTCATACAAATTTTTGGTGTACGAGACGAGATATGACAAAAAGTCATAGAATAGAACCCCTCTAAAACCCCGTGTGAAGCCCTAGGAAAATTGTCGAACACTAAATTTTCTGTATACTAGTCTTTCGAACAGCCTCTATTCCTCTACTTTTTGGGGCCCATTTTGGGGTCAAAATATGGATTTTTCAAAAATGTCATTTTTCGAATATAGACCACGTGTATGCTGAGAAAGAAATTTTCAGACGGATCGCAGCACTTTAAATTTTTGGCCAAAACGTGCAATTCGACTGCTTCATACATTATTATCTCAACAAGGAGATACGGTGGGAGATACGATGGGAGGGAGATACGGTGTTGCGTCATACTGTTCAGCAAAAATATGGGGCACAGCACCCGCCCCCTTCAGCGACGCGACGGTGAGTCTAATTGCTGTGGTTTCGTGGAACGGTTCTTTAAAAGTTTTCAATGGCTAAGCAACTGCCATATTGTTAAATTGATAACCGTTAAAACACTATACAATCAGATAAAATTAGCATGATATTCTTATCGACTGACTGTGAGGTCACTTTTACTTAAGGGCATAACGTGTCAAAGTCTTAAATCAATTACTAAATGAAAAAAGACATCAGTAGAGTATTTATTAAATTTTAAGCTGTTTCAAAAGAATTTGCAGCCATTACAGTGAGGAATTCTGGGATGAAAAGAACCTATCACGTACTAGAATTAGTACCATCTGCTTACTAGAATACTTGAGAGGCATGTACTTTTGGAACTCTCAAATTTCCGGTCCCCAGCTCAAAAGGCGAATGACGTAAATTAAGAAGTCAAAAATAATCCAAAGCTACGGATATGGATATGAAAAAGCGGGCTAAGTGATGGTGAGACTATGCAGACAGGAGAGGGGTGAGTGGAGGCATAGAGAAGAAATAATTGGAATGAGGGGTTGCGTTGAGTCATAGCGGTGAGAGGAGGAACTGATTTGCGGGCAGGAAAACGAGAAAATGAGGGTGAGGACCAGAGGAACAAAGCCGCAGGCAAACCTTCCTTTTTTGTTCTCTTCCTGGGCTCAAAAAAACACTTCTCAGTCGCACCATTCATTCTCATGAAAGAGAGAGGACACTGCGGCAAACGTTCAAAAGTGCAAACTTGGTATTCCGATCGGTATTCGTCCTGTAATTCCTACCTGGTATTCCTATCGTTCAAATTTGGTAGTTGGTTGAATGGCCAATATTTTCACTCCTCTAAACTAAAACTAAAACCACGTTTTTCTGAGGATAAGATATAAAAATCAATAACACCCAAATATTCATAGGGGTTAGCACCTTGAGAATGGCATCTTGATACTAATTTTAAGGTACCTATCAAGATATTTAATTTTTATAATGTATCAATTCTTTTCCCATTCTCTAAAATTCTAAATATATCTAAGTAACTTGTTGTAAATGTTTGCTGATCTTACTCAATACATTTTTTCGCGGTAAATAGACGTCATCTAATTAAATTTTATACATAATAAGTCTTAGTTGATTTTCAGGAATTCAATACAGGCTTCATGTCATAACTCCTCATTCGAAAATAATAGGCACAATACCCTTCATTCTTAATGAGTTTTTAAGAAAAATGTGGCATCCAACAGATTGTGAAAACAAATTTGCTCTTAGGAGTGGATTATCTGCTTAGCAACTTCTTCAGATAATGTGAGGAAATCGCCTAAATACGCTTCACTGTGCCAAAACCGGTCCGAAAATAAAATATGAAGCCACGCAGTACTTCAGGGTTAAATCTTATATCCATGATATCAAGGAATTGCTCTAAGTGCAGTCCGATACCGCAGTTTAATCCAAGTTGCACACTGCTGCACACTCATGCACAGTGCTGTATAAGAAAGCGATTTTGACGGAAGGGAAAAAGTTTCTTTAAACTTTCTGCAAACAACAATTTTCTGTAATATTTCTTGCACAAATCTTTAAATTCACACAAGAAAAAAATGGATAAAATTTAGAGGTTTTTGGGTAGGATTTTTATTAGTCATTACACTTCCTTCACGGTCAATGGATAGGCAGTCATCGCATCAATTATAAATAAATAATATATTATACACAATTAGTTGGATTCTTAATGAATGAATGACAAAATATCTAACATTGTGAACCTCAATAAATCGGGGTGGAGATTGTCGAGTTTCATACAAGCTCATACAGCCACTGCATGCATAATCAGTCACTGTATCTTCAAACACTATTATCCGTAATATGAGGCTTGTACATCGCAACTCTCAATAGGGTAGTTTCCTTCATCAAAGAAAACGAAAGGCATTGATTGCGATTCGTTACCCACCATTAGTGTATTCATAATATACAATTTTTTTTGTTTTAGAAATACCGGTTTAGGCGAATGGCAAGGGTCAATTTTATCCTCATTTGAAAAAGGCCAGATTGGCGCCCATGCGATGCCACTCCACGTGACGTCACAGGGACCTAGTTTCTATACGAGTAGATACGAGTTTTACATCGTCTGAGGTTGCCAATGCATGCATGAGGCACAGAGCTCAGGGAAACATGTCTTAATAATCACCTATTAAAACTGGCTAAGGTCGGAAAGTTCCTTCGTTTGGTAGGTGAATAATAATCCTTATTTAAGCCAAGCGCTCCTGCTAGCAGGGTACTCTGCTACCTGCTAGCATCCTGCGTCGTACCAGCGCTCAGAGCCTCGCCCCAAGGCCACCTCACTTGTGGCAGCGGGAAGCAGAACGACGTCACGCGGAGTTTTTCCCGGCATTCATACTTACGCGTCGCTTGAAAATTTTCACTTTTCATTTAATCGCGAAAAATAGATATCATCACATAATAATCTAAAAGCGTGAAATACGTACTCCAGGAGTAATAATCTTTCGATTTAGGCAATAAAAAAATAATAGGAAACCACCCTATTGGTTATACGGTAACTATCGAATTTTATCGATTTTGACAAAGTAAAACCTAATGTACACATTCTAAGTATGAACAAGCATTCCCAGGAGTTCCAGGGAAATTCTTTAAAATGATGGGTGGATCCAGGCTTGGTAAACCACCATTTAATCTTCTACCTACCCAAGTACAAATATGTTGGCACGTGAAAACAGGGACGTTATCGTTATAGCGCTAGATTTCCGCTCCTTCTTCCTCGCTTTTTAATAACATACCATTACAATGCGGATGTTCCCCGGTTGGGAGCAGAAATGAGAAAGCGAGACGAGAAAAAGATTAATGAGGCATGTGAAGGAGACTACGTTTCGTATTCCCTAAAAATATTCTCCGCAAGATCCTCCGGACAGAAACAAATGACGCGTTCACTCATAGCCTGCCGTTAGGGCTTTTCACTTGAATCTCCATGAGGGAAGATCGCTGGATTTTATTCTGTCCCCTAATGTTTCTATGACCTACGCTTGCTCCACGTGAAATGGAGTTCAAAACCGCCATCAGATACCGAGGCAAGGTAAATTGCAGAATAGGGAAAAATACCTCAATTTACACTTGGTGTATGCTTGTACACGATTCTTTTAGCCAAATCGATGCTATATCTCTCAGCACTAACTCAGCTAGTACGTCTTGTTTTAGATCTAAAAAAATTATGTTCATAAGTAAATAGCACCTTCTTTAGCTGAAAGATTTTTGAAAAGAGACAACCTTTTAAGAAAATTAAGGATGCATGTGTTTTTCTTTCTTTCGAGAATTATGATCACTTTATGGTATGAGGCAAATAATTACGGCGGCAAAACTATCTGGCCTTAAAGGAGCAGTTTTGTAAAGTATATATTAGGACGCTACCATGAGTGCACGAGTTTTAGGTAGCGCAATAAATATTTTTAATCAGACGATAATTTAATTATACGCTTATATGAAAATATATGAGATTATTTTGGATGCAAAAAATTAATCCTTGATTTAATCCTATTTGGAATGTAATGCTCTTAAAAACTGAAAAATAAAACTGGTATAAGAGAAGAAGAACTTCCAGCAATACCTACAATTGACAATGAGCTCTTTCGCTTGGAAAACACAAATGGTCATCTACCCAGTCTCATTGTCGCAGCAATTTACCCTCAACTGCGCCGACGTATCTAAAAATAAAATCGCGGAGGGCGAATATCACTTCAATGTTGCAGCTGAGAGTCACTAGGAGATTTCATAACGGAGCAGAGTACGACGAAGAACCTAGCTGGCCATCGTTATGTTTAAGAAAACACAGGGTCGCAGTACGTGCCGCCTTGGAAAAGAACGTCATGAGAAGAATGGGCACGGAGCCGTAAAAGAAATTCGCAATTGTAGCCAAGGATACGGAAAGGCAACGACAACAACAATGAACGCAGCAGACGAGAAAGAGGAGAGGCATCAAGCAGAGCCATCGAGGAGTAAATCTGGTCACCACTCCGCCTTGAGAGGGGGACTGAGATACGCTCGCCGATAATCCGATTTCTTGAAATGAGAGGGCAGCAAGTTTGAAAAAAATATCCCCAATTGACGCGCTCAAAATAAAATACTAGTCCTCCTGTTACTTTCTAACCTCGTGGAGAATTACTACACATTCAATTATAATCAAACTGGAGACACTGTCACAAAATTTGAATTCTTCCTATGTAAAGTACGGTCAAACAAGCCAGCAACTTCACTTCATTGCTTAAAATACATTATTATCTTTTAGAAGAGATACTCCACAACATTTTAGACTATTTAAAAATTATTTATAATTTCCAGGATTCAAGAATTTAAATGTCAAGTAGTGATTGCTATACAAAATAATAATACTTCATATTAACCAGATAAAAGACTACAATAAATCAGTTTACATATAAATGACACATTAACCCGCAAACCACCCCAATAGGCATGTAGCGGGGGTTGCTAGGACAGCAGCCGTTAAAAAAAATTATTTCGAGGCAGTGAAGTCGTTCGAAATTCAGGGACTCCTATGGAGAATGAAATAGAATATTCAGTTTCAATAAATACCCTACGTTAAAATTTACGCAAAAAAATATAAAAGCATACGCTGCGTACTCTAACAGCACTTCAGAGAGCTACAAAGCTACAATCACATTCAACTGAAAAAAATGCGAAGATCAAGCAAGTAGCAATCAAATAGAATCTTTGATTTCAGATAATACGCAAGCAAAAATGAAGAGCAGAAGTAAGGCGGGTTTATTATGCGAGGAAGATACTAAAATCGATAGTCATGATACGCACGGCGATGTCCTTGACCGTAAAAACGCTCCATACGAGCGACATTAGAGGGAACTACGAAAAGCCATGGTGACGCAGGTAGGAGCGAGAGGAGTATTTTAGAGTCCAAAAATAATGTAGATACTCAGGCAGAGAAGGCCATCTATAAACTTTGATTTTTTAGCATAAACGGGAAAAGAATCTATAATCCGTTCAAAAATATTCACATCTAAAATATACATGGCCTATAAAGACTGACCGAAAAAAAACCGGGATATTGACCTTTAATCGTAAGTAAGCCTAAAAACTAAGAGTCATTTTCACAAACACATCATATTGCAGAAAATTACTAAAAAACGACGGCGTCTTGAGGAAAATACTGCTTCTTTTCTTGGTGGGCTACCTCATATTCCAAGTGAAATAAGAATGTCGAAAAGTTTGTTTAGTCTTATGATTAATCATAAAATGTAACCCAACAATATTCCACAGTAAGTAAATGGCTTATTTGTAAACCTTCAAAGTGTACGACACTAAATCACTCCCCATAGTTCAGGACTTTACTTGCAGTTAAATATTCCATAAAAATAAAATTACGATAATAACCACAACAGTCCCAATAAACAGTCCTAACACCTTAACAACTTTGCCACCAAAGCATTGAACAAGGAAATCAAAAATAAGATCTATAAAATAATTCATTTCATAGCAGCTGTAGGGATAGCAATGAAAATTACCACCCAAAAAAGGAAAAAAAGATCATAAGCAAAATATTCATCATAAATAGAAGTATTTTCACCATAGAATATGGAGAAGGGTTTCTCCAAATTTAAATGTTGTAACCAGCGGATGCACAGAATGTTTTTCATATGATGGAATGATCAATATCAAAGCACGACCTCATGCAAGCACCCAATTGAGCATAACCTTGCAATCCGTTGACTAGGTTCTAGCTGAGACATTAGTCGATGACAAAATTTATGTAGGTTGAAGTATAATTCACATAAAAATTGAGTTTATTAATCCACTTTTGTCATAAATGAAACCACGCAGGAGGTCAAAATCGTTTTTATCGGAATTAACATTATTTCAGCTGAAAACTGTTTCAACTAAAGCAGGGTAATGTCAGGAAGAAACCAGCGAAAGAACGGGAAAAATGGGGCAAAAAGATGGAACACACATTAAATGCACTCAGGCTACCAATCAATTTACATCATTCAATAAGATTGGAGTAAACTTATCCTGATAATTTAAATGCCGGCGTTGCATCCTGCCATTTTTTATTTTATGCTGGGCCCATACGTACACTATGGAATAAGCTTACCACATTCCTTAAAATAAAAACTTGATCTAACATGGAGGACATATTTCGACAAGCACGCACCGCATATCTGTATTAAATGAATGAATGGTTTTATTTATGCTCTCGGAAGCCCATAAGAGCAAAAAACATAAGTGCACATAACATTCTGCTCTAAATATCATGAAATAATGATACCATAAACACAAGAGTAGTTGAATACAAAGGGTAAAAGAAAACATCAAATTAATCAGCATAAATATTCATGCATTTCAAAATAACAGTGCTACTGCTTTAAATATTCGTACAAGTTCCTCATAAAAGATTCCGGGCTGATTATCGGTACAGTGTAAATAAGACGAATTTGTATCGGCATTGCGAAAATAAAACTCAATTAACGCGAATTGTCGTACACGGCAGGGCAAAAGGATACTTAAAGGACGATGAATGCCATAAAGGAACGCCTAGGCGCACCTGTCCGACCGATACAGTATCAACAAGGTCGAGCCTTGCCCTCGACAGCTCAGCTGCCTAGAACCGCAAGCACAAGATGAACGGACGGGGACACCGCCTCGCGGACAATTGCGGAAAGTTGTGGGAGAATAAACTCGGCAACGGACGGCAGGAAAAATAACGCATCGCTGGGTTAGTTTCACGGATAGTTTAATAGAAATATTGCGTGCAATATGAATGCCCTGAGTCATATCAAGCTAAGGCCATATTTATGCCTAAAGTGAACTAAGAGAAAAAGTAAACGATCAGCCATGTTTTCCATGCATAATTCCTTAATTATTTCATAAGCATATTTATGAATGCTAATTTTACAATTAAAACTGCTTCATATTCAGAATTTTTCTCTATAGAGCCAGTATTTAATGATACATCTCATTTTGCAATGGAAGCTGCTGCAAATGCCACTAAGAATTCGGAATCACCGCGTGAATTAAAATTATGCAAAGAAAATTGTGCTTTGATAAAGTTAATAAATCAAAAATAATAAAATGATTTACAGTCATATAAAATTCAATGGATCACACTACCTCTTATATTAAGTTATATTTACAGTTTAGTGAATCATATAAATAAGTATTTTCAATCCATTTAATAATGCTTTCATAACGTTTACGTTAACCACAATGTACAGCCTTCCTATTATCGAATTTGTATCATATTAAGGCGTCCACGAAATAGGCAGAGTAAATAGTTCCCGAAAAGCTGAGAACACCCCACTCCTGACGATACAAATAGGGCAAATGCCATTAAATATCACGGCGCAAGATAGAGGCGTTACGACGTGGGTTAAAATTTATCATGAGACTTGTGCGCACACCCAATGGAAGAATCGATGACTCGTATCAATTTTGCAACAGAAAAGCAACACAAACTGCAATTCGTCTACGTTTGGTTAGCTCAATTAGGAGTTGGTTTATCAAATGGCTCTCCAAAAGTGCCATCTTCCCGGAGCATCTAAATGGATCTTCCCTTCGTCTTGAGCCATTCCGCCTCACCGCTCCATTTCGGGAATTACGACCTCTGGAAACTCCTTATCGCCGGCTCAGATGGGGGTTCAAGTCAATGGAGAGGAAATGAGTCTCCTAACTCGCAACTCTGATTCACGGGCGTCGCGGGGCTAAATAATACAGTCATTTAATATTTAATGCCATCAACATCCGAATCAACCTCAGCAACGTTCCCTTCCCACTCCCCCCCCCCCCCCCAACTGACCTCGTTTCGTAATAAATGACCCCAATTCAGAAAGTGCTATCGTCTGGGTCTGGATTAACTTACTAAATGCATCTCCGGCGGTATTCTCCTCTCTCGACACTCGTATCGCAATGCAAACGTCAAACTTGATCGTTTCTGCAGAATATAATTACGTCAAAATATTATGAACTGGCGTATAGGATTATTTAAGGAAGTCAAAGCTGGAAAATAAGTGAAATTAGAGCATTAATAATTATATTTTCATTCTGTTGAATTTTTTCGGATTTCCTCAAACTATGTACGCTCTTATGTGTGAGCCTTCAAGTTCACAAAAATCAGCACCGTATCTCCAACACTAGATTTATTTTTTAAGTACTATACCCTCATTCATAAACTATAGTGCTCACCAAGTAATATATAGATTCGAAGGGACACGAAATCCTAGAGGTGCAAAAATATTTTACAATGGGCAACTTCTTCATGAAACACGATTTTACACAACTATTAGTCCACAACAAGTAAAATAACAATGCTTCTAAGATTCAACGACGTACTTTTCGTCCAAATATGTAGCACAGCACCTAACGTATCTCCAGTATGTAGGCTTAGGAAGTGCTTTACCACTATTGGTGTAATATTTTACACAAGGTACCAGAAATCCTTTGTAATAGAAACCAACTTAAAGTTCATTCTAAATCTATACATCCTCTCAGATAAATTCGGAAAATTCCTACGGAAAGTTTCCGTAAAAAATAAATTCAAGTACTTCCAAAGGAACATTCACCACCGTATTGGTAACGGATTACAAGGAGTTCCATTTATGATATGTGTTCAAAAATGTTATTCTTCCAAAAAAATAGATTGAAAATTTTAGATTGGATATATATGAAATAACATATATAGAAAATAGATTAGACATGTAAGATAAAGAAAACAAATATAAACTCAGTATTTCAGAGGTCTTCATTTCATTTTCATGAACTTTTATGATAAAACACTCCCAAAACTTTGACGTTTATTCTACTACCCTTTCAAGCTCTTTACAAAATTAGGACTACGCAATCGCCAAATTATGCCCCGTCGAGCATCGAAGGACCCTTTTGAAGCACGGAGAATATCATCCGGCGATAAGGGCAGTTTGGATTCAAAGTCTCTCAGCTGAGAGGCACTGAGTACTAATCCCCATCCTAAAACGAATAATGCCAGCAATATTCAGCGTCCAATCCGCAACCTACAGCTTATCTCTATCTCCCCACTCCAGTCCTTATGACCTTCCTTTTGGGTTCTACCGTATCTTTTTATCCCCTTCCATTCACCCGTCCACGGATCCCTTCTAATATCTTCACTTACCACTTGCTAACCCTCCCTTCTCGCACTCGTCTCTCCTTCCGCTGGAGTGAGCTCTCTGGGTGTCTCTTATTAAATAAAAAGCAGCAAGCACTACCCAACGGGGGCGTAACGTATGACTGATATCCCTTCCAAGTCTTCCAGCCCGTTAATCCCGATTCGCATTCATCCCCGTGAGTCGCTCGCCACTCGCTCACTTGTCACCACGCGATAAAACGGCCCAAAAAAAACATTTTCCACGAAAGATTGAGCAGCAAACAGCACAGCACACACCTTGAAGCAAGGCGAGGAGGGAAACGACCACAGTCGTTTCTCTCGACATCTTTAGACGCCCTTTATTAAGTAGCGCAGCTAACGCCGAAATTAATTTGTTTGCGTATCTCTCCCTCCGGCGTCTACGATAAAAATGTCCTTACCGCCAAGAATTTGACGTATCCTCGTGGGAAATGGTACCTATCATGTAGACTGTCTTCAAGGAGGATAAATTTAACAAGGGCCATTTTTCACGATTAATTTACGACGCTCGTGTCAGAGGCATCTTAAAACTCAACGTCTCGGAAGTATGCCGACGCAAATTAAGTCGTAGGCTATTTTGCCGGTGCCAAATTTTCCACCTATCATCACAAAATGTGAAAGGTAAGCAAAAAAACACATGATACTAAAATATAAAACGTACAAAAATATACTGAACAATATGCAAGCTTCAAATGATTTATACAATCACACTCTACACAACAACGGAAAATTGAACCTTAACATACCAAAGTCCATCTCATATAAATACAGTAACAACTATATGAACTACCGGAATAAATACATTTTATTCGCCGGCTTGCCTAAACGAATTTATTAAAATTACTTGTTTCAGTTTAAATTCCAAGCTTTAAGCCAAACTAAAACAACAAGCCTTCTAACCAGCTTTTTCACATACGCAGTTGAGAAAAAAAAACCTAAAATAACGAAATGTTGTCACAACTGCAACAGAGGCGTGAACTGAATCTTGGAGAAAGATATGTTGATATGTTTCAATGTTAGTACACACAATTCATAAAGAATAGTAAATAGTGATGCCAATGGATATATTCAATTGTTTTTTAGTTAGCTTGGTGGAACTTGCTCATGATCAAATAAATATATTGCTAATTTTCCCTAATGCCATATTCGGTACAACCTCGACCAGCTGTAACACTCCCGTGTCATTTTCAAGAGGAAATATCATTTTTCTTTTTAGACATTCCCTCTTAATAACGAAACGGGAGTGTTGAAAACAACTGTGTGGAGTGGGCAAAGTGATCAATTTATTTAACGTTGCTAAAATACTTAATCATGAAGATTTCCTACATATTATACGTGACTTGCTTTCCCTCTTGTCCCGCTATGGTCGAGTAATTTACACAATTCACATTGCACCGAAATAAATATGAACAGATGCATTATATAGTAGCCACAATCATTGAGTGCTTTCTTTCATTTTATTTCATTGTTAATTTGCATGTTTAATAGGATTTTCGTCTATGATTTCAGCCCTAGTCCTCTCAATTCCGCTCATAATTGTCACCACGGCATACGCAATCAAATCAAATTGAATAGCAAACAGTTCGAGCGCCACCATGATGTAGCTTTCACGACTCGACCTATGTTTGAAGTACTTGCACAGCTAAAGTAAATATGTCCCGACCGAGAAAGTATTACTGTAAATAGACAATTTTCGCATAAAAAATACATTCGTTCCCAATGGATAACTGTGTCTGTTCGATTTAATTCTTTTGGTTTATCCAATAAAAATCTAAATACTTCATGTTCCATCCCTTCACCATAATCATGAGGTTTATTTCGATATTTCTAACATTTAAAATTACATTTTTGAACTAATTTTCACAATTACATTACCTATATCTAATTTTCACTAAAGCCTTATCTAGCGGAAAAAATGGTAAAAATTACATTGCGTGGAATAAATGAAAATTTTAGAGGAAGTAATCAATTACTAATCAATAAAAATCCCCCCTTGCATCGGATATACACATATTCCAGTTAATAAAACGCTGATTTACGCTTCCAATAGAGGAAAGCCTAGAAACAATCTCAAGGTACCCATTTCACACCACTAGACACCATATTTGACTCACGAGTAATAATAATTCACACAGGAAAATTAATGACTAAAACTACTCGAATGCCACCTACTAAGTGGCACATTACTCACTTACACTTGCATTTATCTCCCTGAACATATGGAAAATTAAATGGACGCTTCCACACCAATCTCAAGAAAAACACTTGGCGAAAAAAAAATAATCACAAAAGTGGGTTGGAGAAAGGAAAAAAAAGCAATTTGGAACTTCATTAATATGCGACGAGGCTGGTAAATTTTTTAACACTGACCTCAAAGGGGAGTGCGTCAACCTCTCTTCCCGCAACTTTTAACAGGGGCAGTCCCTAATTGATAAAAGGACCAGCGGTCGCGTCAAAGGGAATCTCTCTCCCGCCCAAACCGCCGAGTCTTCCCCTTCCCATCTCTGGGGCACTCAGCATTAAGGAGGCGCGCGCGGAGAGAGAGGGATGGCGACACCGAAGGGAGAACTGCTGCGAGGGGGGGGAGGAGGTTAAAATGGTCATGAGGGGATAGCGGGTTGGCGGAGGTCTTCTGGTAGTGCGCCTCAGGGAGGGTGGTGTGTGCGGCCGCGGTTGGGGAAAGAGTGGCAGCGAGGAAGTGGGGAAAACGAGAGAGCAGGAAAGAGATAAGGAGAATCACCGAGGCGGGAACTTGAAATAGAGGCGGCTTTCGTAGAGTGAACTAGGGTTGTGTGAATTATTATTACTCGTGAGTCAAATATGGTGTCTCGTGGTGTGAAATGGATACCTTGAGATTGTTTCTAGGCTTTCCTCTATTGGAAGTGTAAATCAGCGTTTTATTAACTGGAATATGTGTATATCCGATGCAAGGGGGGATTTTTATTGATTAGTAATTGAATACATCCTCTATAATTTTTATTTATTCTACGCAATGTAATTTTTACCATTTTTGCCGCTAGATAAGACTTTTGTGAAAATTAGTTCAAAAATGTAAGTTCAAATGTCAGAAATTTGGGAAAAATTACCAGATTGTCTCATAGACGGATCGTACGCCATTTCATTGAATTCACGGCAGTATTAGATGGGAACTTGAAATACTTAAACGCATCCAGAAGGAAACTATTTTTGCAAATAAATATCCTTACTGGAGGCGATATAGTTGAAATTTTATTAAAAAACTAGATGGCCCGGCGAACTTCGTATCACCTTCACATCTATCTATGTATACATAAATCTTCTCGTTAAAACTCGAAAACGGCTGAACCGATTTGGCTAATTTTGGTTATAATATCTGTTAAAGTTCAAAAATGTGATGTTCGACCCATCTTTCAACCATGTTTATCTAATCATTGTGTTACAGATAATTATGTCAATGATTAAGTACCTAAAGAATATTTTTTGTCAGTACCGTTTGTGGCTCATCACTATTAAAATGCGGTCATAAAATAAAACTTCCTTAAAATTCGAATGAATATGATATCTTCATTAACATAAAATACAACACATTTACAATAGATTCCATCAATTTTATGCTTTCTGATAAGCAATATTTTTTCTTCTTTTCGGCATTCAAATATATAGAGATTTCGAAGGCATTTGAAAACAACTGTTATAGTTTTTATGTTGATCAATAAGGGCTTACAATCATTTTCTATTCCAGAAACTAATGAGTGAAATGGATGTGATGGTGACCCCAATTGCAGTAATTTTACTTTTCTACCATCACAACATAATCCAGTAGATCCACAACTGTACCTTAACCCTTGCAATATTGAAAATCAATTTCCCCAGCTGCTACTGATTTATTGGTACAATAATCTCCAACCAGAACGTAGTTGAATGCTACTTGTTCCAGAATCATAGGAGCACTGCGATTTAATCGATTAATTTGATTGTGTCGTGCACGCTGTTGTTGTGTTTGGTGTTCACGAACTCATTGCATTCTAAGCCTATCCGCTTCATTTTCATTCATTCTATAACGCTAATACGACTATTATTATTATCTGTCTCTCGCTGGTCATCAGTACGATTAGGTTTGCTCGTCGCACGTTTCATTGAATTCAACGACCTAAGTGTGGTCGTTATCTCCTTAGCATTGAAAATAATCAAAGAAAAGATAGTTCTCGCGCACTTAGCAATAAATAGTGTCGCCATGTTAAACTAAATAAATGAACGACTGTCTTAACATAAATAATAAACGGTTAGTGACGAAATTAGCCTAAAGAAAGTGAAGAATGTTTTCGCGCACTAAATTTGTGTATAATCAATGGCAAAGGAACTATTTTATGACTAAATCAAAGGATTTATTTTGTAAATAAACTTAGAAAGAGATGTTAAATTACGTAAACAATACTAAGGGTCGTCAATGGTATAGTAAGCCGAAAACGCTAAAATTTCAGAATTTTAAATGATTGTTTTTCCAAAATTCACTGTTAAACACGTGGAAAACGAAATTGAATTGCAAGAATAAGAATATATGTATTTCTTGTGAAAATAGGTGACTTAATTATCTTTGATATTTTATTCCATTCAATTCCTAAATTTTAATGACAGCAATGCTACTGGCAAATCATTATACCACATGTTACTATGAAGAAGACTCGAATATATCGGAATTGTGAATCGATTTGAAAGAGTCGGAATTGGAATCGAAAAGAAGTTGAATCAACTCGTCCCTAATTTGAACACTTTGCATCGTCATCTTGGAAATTTCTGCACTTCAGTCCTTGAAATCCTTTGAACTTCAGTCCCAGGAAAGGCAATAACAGATTAACTAAAATATTGCCAAAAAAGGATGAGCATCGGCTTTTTCCTGTGCATAAATTCATGGTACTTATTAGGCCGCAAACAGAACGAGGAAATGCCTCCCTCAGGGGTCTAGAATGTGTAATTTCATTATGCAACGGGACGGTCGAATTTACGAATGTGACAAGAGAGCTTAATGACCCTTTCCGAAACAGAACCTTGTCCGTTGCGCCTTCTCGGGAGTCTTAATCTCATCGGTGACAGAATTAATCTCGGATCCCTTGCACCTTTCTCGTAGTCTTGATCTCCGCTTGTTCTACCCATGTTAAGAGAGATCACCGTCAAAGTTTATTAAATAATTCAGTTGCACTTTCCTTCGCTGTACAAGGTTCTTTTTTTTTAAACCATCACGGCAAAATTTAGAACTTTTCAAAGCTATACTTTTTCTTAAGGAGTCCCAAATTCCTACTGATTATACGTCATTTGTCTCCGCAAAAAAATGATTATAATCACATGTGATCTACACACATGTGATTTACACACATGTGATCTACACACATGATCTACACGTCATAAATGAAAACTCAAATGGAGAGAAAATCTTCTTGTCATAGTAACGTAAGTTTAATCTATGGAACTACTTCTTATAGGAAATAAAATAATCGCATTTAACAAGGATCTCATACGATAATTGACAGGCACGACTCGAGTTTCGTAACGAAGTTAGAGCTTAAGGTGACTGATAAACGTCATCAGCACTTGACTTGTTTTAACCTGCGGACACTTCTGCATTTTATTTGAGTAATCTCGGCCATAAGTTTGATTATAGGAGAGGATGACTCTTCGTTAATATCCTTAACGGATCATCGAATTAAATTTCATAGAGTAATTATAACTATGCTGAAAAAACACAACTAGAGCAACAGCTATAAAATGTGGCACTGATGACTGAGGACTCTAAAATGAAGCAGACTTACACCTTAATTTTAAGATCTCTAATCAGAAACTCTGAACTGATGAAACTGATAACTAGACCGATAAATGTGCGAAAAATCCGCAAATAAAAAATCATTCGTGACAGTAACGTAAGTATAATTCCTCGACCGGAACACGAACCCAGATCCCTCAATTGTACGGCCGAGTGCTTTAGCCAGTTGAGCTACTGAAAGTAGTGGACTTATGTCGAGATTTGTAGTGGAAATTTAGGCGATTGTAGGCGATAGATTTTTTTCTCTGTGGATTTTTCACACAATTTGTGCATTGCGGATGACTCCGTAGTTATCACCTTGGCTAGTCTCGGTATACTTAAATGGACAAATAGTGTTTACAAAACATTTACATTAAGCATCTTAGAACTGCTTCACGCTAACTGAAGATAACGTTTTCTGCTCACATAACCAAACCAAACGTTCCACAACTGTCAAATTGCCATCCGACATTAAATTCTTCTATAATTATGAAAAAAGGGATAAAATGGTATGATATAGTATTTGAAGCAATATTAATTTTTAAGATGATATAAGTAATCCTTTAAATGACAAATAATTTGGCCACCATTGGTAATTATTCTTAACTCAACATTTAGGTGGAAATTAAATCCCTTCCCATACAAAATATTTTAGATTTTCAAAATACTTAGCTAATTCTATATTGATAAGTAGTACTAGAACGAAACAGAACTACCTTATTGGCTACATCTTGAAATAAGATGGCCTGTTGAAGACAATAATCGAAGGACAAGTAGAAGACAAGAACGGTTAAGGAAGATCTCGGGCAAAATATATAGAACAGATGAAGAATGATATGACAGAGAAGAAATAGGACGGTGTGAATAGAAAGGCTGATAGGAAAATTTAGTGGAGAATTGCGTCGAATCAATCTTGGGATTGTTGACAAGTGATGATGACGATGAGAACGAAATAAAGAGTAAACCTTTCAAAAGAGCGAAATTTAAATTCTAATCATTCAGTCCGTAGGAATCACAAGGGCAGAATGTGGAGTTCTTGGATTCATGAGCACATCTAAACTCTCCGTATGAGACAAGAAAAGTAATGATGCTAATCTGGAAGGTAGTCTGTGCATGAGCGATGGGATATAAAGACCAAAGGAAGTACAGGAAAAATTTACCGCGTGATTGGCTGAAAAAGCAGTAGACAAGGCGGGACGTGGGTGAGCTAGGCGTTCCGGTAGATCTCCCTCGAGGTGTTTATTATTTCGCGAAAAAGGATTCCCTAATTGTAAACTTAATCAATGGCATGAATAATAAATTCAATTTCTGCTCCCCGAAGGGACAATAAACTAATTAACTCGGATATGAGGGCGCCTCCATCCCTGAATACCGCGAGCAAATAAAAAAATGAAAGAGGATTTTCGTGAAAGAAGGAACTTTCAAAGCCGGAACTGCGCGAACGGAAATAGGGACTCAACTAGTATTTCACCGATGTTCGGCGAGATTCAATAAAACAGGGCGGAGTGCAGTAATTCAATTTCCTCTGCCTGAATGTCAGCTCATATAAGGTTGCTCGCTGTAAAAATAAGAGGACCTAAGTTTTCCAATACCCTATTTCACTTTTGTACAAACTAAGAGAGTCAGGGCAAGAAATCACAAAGGTAGGTACTCTCATCCTAATATTTGCCATGCGAAGGAGCTCTTATCAATAATTGGTTCTGGTGGCTCTGGAATAAGTTGAAAAGCGTATCTATATAACGCCCACCATAATTTCATAGTACCATAATTTATACATCCAAAAAGCCAGACCGTTATTCTATTTTAAAACAAATCAAATCCTTTCAATTTATCGATTTAATAAGCCAAATTGAATGTTGAAAACTTAAACCTTCACGAAAGTAATTACGAAATAATCACGATAATTGAGAAAATTAGCAAAATTAGACCCATAACAGGCACCGATATTTTCCCAGTTTTCATTAAATTCCAGTAAACAATTAACACCGTAGTTTTCTGTGTTGAATCAAATGAATATTTCAAGGAAGGCGTTCACTCCATGTACTTTCGACAGAGACAATAATTACAGAAATTTGTAATAACTGACGGTCCCTCATGCCTTTCAAGAACCAGCAGGGCATGAAAAAGTGTCACGTAGGTGTAAGTGTTTTCAGAAAATTGACGAATTAGTTCGACCTTTTTGAATCATTGCCGTGATAGCACATAACAATTCATATAGACCTTTCAAACTTGGATTTCAAATCTAATAGAAAAATTTCAGGATACTCATGCAGGTAATTTTATACTCTAGGAGAAAAGGAAAAAAAGAATAGCGAATTGATTTTGATTGAAAAAATCAAGTAATGGGAAACCACATGAAAAAACGGTGAGGTTATACAGCTGGAGATGCATTCGGAAGGTTATAAAATTAAGACAATAAATTAGAAATATTAACCCGGCACAAAAAGACGCTTCCATATTTCAATCAATCACTAAACGAACACTATTTTTTCTACAATTAATGCAGTGGTCTTTAACGATATATATTCATCTCCGTGAATACTGCGAAGGAAATGTCAAAATTTAAATACCCCACAACACTAAGGCCGCTACTATCCTATACAGACAAATCGGTTTCACCATCAGTGCAGGATTTTAGGACTGAACCCTCCGACTGTAGTTGTAAACTGAGCTTTCAATAAAATATTCAGGAACGATTTTAACGCAACAATTCCTTTATTTGCGACTCGGTATTTCACGTTTTGCATTCTCCCGAAAGCAGAGAGATTTTGCCACCATTGAGCGGAATGTTCACAACCTACAATTAACTGAATTGCCAAATTCTCCGATTTCAATGAGCCACGCGTTGCCTTATTCAAAGGTATAAAATAAAAATAGAGAAGCACGGGAGGATATAAATCCACCCCGGCCTCAAATGGACAACCTTCTCGTTTAATGGACTATTTGGAGAGGGTCATGATTTTCTAAGCGAGAGAGCTTGGCGATTAAAAAACATTATTCATTTCAATGCACTGCGTATCAAGGTAGTATTGGTCAAAACAGTTTCACAACCAATTTAGGGATACCATTTATTCACTTGGACAAAACTAGAGTATTCTACTACAGTGAGTTACTTTCAACTGAAGATCGATATAGTTTACAGTACCTTCCTGCTATTATGTATTACCCTCATGGAATTTTATAGAGTTCAGTAAAAAAAATTGTAAAATTTAAAAAGCTACATTTTCTTTGTTACAGTGCGATGAAACATAGTATTTGAAAAGGCATATTATTTGGTATAAAAGTACCTGGTTGAGGAGACAACATATGGGAATTCGTTTTTCCTCCGAACCATAAAAGACTTTAATAAATGCTTGTACTAACTTCGCCACCTGCCACACCCCTCTTAGGCCGATTGCGGGGTATTATGTAGATGTAGAATACATTCGCTGAGGGCGGTAGATAGATTAGTAGACCGTTTTCAGTAAACACATGTGCCCATTAGATGAATCAAGTGACATGGGAAATTTAGACATCAATGAGCCCGGGGAGAAAAATTAATCGCACCTCCTCATTGAAGAGAGAATTTTGGAAATTCAACCAGATAATGAAGATGTCGCAATGAATGTTGGTGAAAGCAGTAGCCATCTTTAATCATCGGAGTAAAGTGCCAATCAGAACGTCGCTGGTTCGAGCTCCGCCTGGGTATGTTGTCCCTATGCACAGCATAGTTGTGTGCGATCATCCTAAGTTATTGCACGTTATATTCCCTCGTTGTAAAGGCCTTATAAATAGCTGTTCCAGGGCGATGAAGATCAATGCATAAATAAAAAATTAATTTCTTGAAGTCACAGATAAGATTCTCCATCTACAGCCCTGCACAGTAACTAGCAACTCCTCAAAAGGTAATCAAATCACCCACAAAAAATTTCATCAAAAACTTTACAGTTTATATAATTTTACTGCACTCCATAATGTGGAACTAAATAAAATATGGCCAGAGTGATCATTACTAATTGAAAACAACATAAAAGAAAGACCCACCCTCTGGGTTGACAGGCGCCACGAGTCGTCAAAATATTTTTGGCAAAGAAGTAAAATATTCTACAAAAGGAACGAGAGTTGAAATGGCCATGAATGGCGAATAAATATGCACAAAAATTGAGAAATGAAAAGTTGTACAGAGGGAGCTGGAAGAAAGTAAAATGGGATCCATCTTGAGCCTCAGAAGGACAAGTGCTATTTCAATAATACGGAGAGAGGTAGGAAACTGGCACAAAAAAAGGCTCGGGCAAAGTGTATAATAAAAGAGGATACTCTTGGCAGAAAGCAGAGAAGCAAGGAAAAAAGGGGCAAGAACTACTACTGAGAAGAGAGCGGAAAGATCTCTCGGAGAGTAAGGTCAACAATCATGACTGAGACGGAGGTATGAGGAACTGGTTTTCGATGAGAAAAGAATGACGGAAGAGCTGGAAGATATCAAAGGCGAAGGAAGGACAAGGAAAGGTCGGACCTGGCCTCGGTCAGATGGAAGAGAAAGGGGAGAGCTCAGTCCATCAAGAGGTGAAAAAAGGCATCCGAGGAATTTGATATATATTCAAGGCAGAAGAGAAAGTGGAGAAGTAGATTGGGAAGACGCCAAGAGGAGCACGTACGGGAACCGGAGAAGATGGCATGTTTTTAATTTAATGAAAAATTGCTTAAAGATGAAAAAATGTCTATTTTTGTCATCTATAGGGTAACAAAGAACTCAAAATTACTCGCTTGAATGTGCTGGACAAAAAACTGGGTAAGTAATTGAAATTGAGGATATTTAACCTCTCTAATTCAATGACTACTTGTAGAGAAAATTTTTATGAGACTGAGGCTATCAAACTGCAGGTAAAATATACACTATCCCCATTTTTGGTACGTTCTACAGATATCAGTAAGCATTATAAATAAAGAATGCAGCTCAAATAGCTCGGCAAGGTAAATTTATTGGGCAGTTGCATTAAGAGGGCGTATTATTAAAATGATTTACATTTACCAAGTCTGCCCTCTCTCTCTACCTTACTTCACATGGTTAGTGCCTGCGATACTTACTACACACAGAAAAAAATAAGGCAAATATATTGCTAAAAAGAATATTATAAAATCTAATTAGACATGAATGCTAAAAAAATCAAGAACAAGTTTTAAAATACAACAACAGGTATCAACCCTTTCAATTAAAACTAAACAGGATTTGAAGAGAATTACGGTTCTTTCGATTTCTTTTTGTTGCAGCTTATTTTTCCTGTCACGATTCACTTCCCTATTTTGCTCGCCAGAGGAACAAACCACTCTGCACAGCACAAAAATCAGTTTTCCTAAACCACAACTTCTCACTTCAAATTTAGTCCAATTAAATCTGAGTCAAATTACTAGGAAAAGATTTGGAAAGGATTTTTGAAGCACAAAATGTAACAGGAGACAGAATTTTTATACTAAATGCGACAGAAAAATGGAAAAACACCACGGTGAAGCCTTCAAGAGCTCTACCGTGAACAGAAAAAAAAAACTTTGCTCAAAAAATGAGTCCGAAAGCTGAGTGGCAATTGGACAGGAAGAGACAGCGGTATTTTCTACGTTTGATAGAGGGAGAAAGCTACGATTCCATGCGCCCGTTTATACATAGCTATTTTTTTCTGGGGCGTTGTGCGTCACTCACAGTTCCCTTCACAGAGCAGCGACAGCACCGAATCCAAAAAAATAAGATGACGAAAAATTTTGGTGCGTTCGATCTTTCAAATTTCGTTCTGTGACTTAGTGATGTTTTTTGCCGGAAATTGAAGAGAGGGTGAAGTGCTGTAAATGGGAATGTTCGTTACCTTTCAAGTTGACATGACAAAAACCTCGGTCAGGAAGGATTTCGTCGACGTTACACTTTCCACCTCGGGATGATATTATAAGAATATTTAATGCTTCAAATATCTCTTTAATTTATGGAGGCAATAGCGTGCGTTTACATCATAAAATTATGCACCTTATTACTAGGAACAATAAATTAACCAACGCAAGCCCGTATTAAAATTTATATTTCTTTACTGGACTCACTCAAACTACGAGCCACGTACAAATTTGGTCGACAATTTTTTTTTTACTTTTGCGCAGATTTCCAAGCTCTTGCTTAACATCATATGTATTCATATTGCATTCTAGCTAAATGGAAGGAGGAGAAAGCTACGATTACATGCATCTGTTTTTCATCATTTCTCTACTTACTTATAATCAATGATTACGGTCATAAAGCATGGTCTAAGTGAAAATGAACAGCTACTTATCTGTAGTCAGTATCATGAAGGAAAACGTCATGGTGCGAAACAGTAGCAGTTGATTGATCGGCCGGGATATCTCTGAGTGATACAGATTCTCAACATGATTATATGAGGCGGAATATCTCGAGCGCATTGCTACAGGACCCATAAAAAATTCCATTAATCCCTTAACGTTATTCTTCACCCCACCCATCTCTCTGAAATCATGCCTTAAACGTCCCCAGCGGCCTTGACCATCGTTCGCCTCTTACTAATATGTATGTGATACGAGATGTGTTTCCAAGCATAACGTATCGTCCACTGTAGCGTAAAAGTACCGCGACCCGGTACTCAGATATTAAGCGAATTAGGCTGGGAGCCGTTGGAGACTCGGAGGCTGCGCGCTAGGCTTAGATTGCTTGAACAATTAAGAATGGATATCTTTAAGAGCGACACAGAGAACATAATATTAGAGCCACACTTTATTTCCAGGTCCGATAGAAGCGATAAATTAAGAGAGACGTTTTGCCGAACGGATAGATATGGGAATTCGTTTTTCCCCCGAACTATAAAGGACTTTAATAAATGTCAGTCGCAATTTCGTTAGAGCATTTCCTTTTTATGTGCATATGGCTGGTGTCCTACCACCCTCTGCCATGCGGCTTTTAGGCGGCCTGCGGGGTATTATGTAGATGTAGATGAAAAGTGACTCATAGCACCAACAAAACGACGTCGTCCGTGTCAGCCAGAGCTTGTTCCCGCGGCAACGAGGACTAGGCCTTCAAGTCAAAACATGCCAAACTTTGATGGCAATTCTATCTGCTCCGAGTAAGGTCTCTAATTCAGTTCAGAACTATGTTTGCAGCTGTCCTTAAAGTCGGATGCAGGAATATACCTAACCTGAGGAACGAGTCGACCAGGTGATGAAAACTGGGACCTCGAGAACGCCTACTAAGGATTTCACTCCACCTATTGTTATTATGTTATGTGAATGTACTAAATGTACTACCATAATTATCTCTCTGATGTTCCTCATTCTCCTGATAATAATAGAATAGAATTCAATTTTATTTCACCAAAAAATAAATGTATACTTCAACAAATCAAAGAATATACTGAGTAATAAATACCAAAACTGCTATAATCCTAGCTTTCTAGCACTTCGCCATGCAACAAGACCATGATACTTGTAGCACCTACTGAACGACATCATCCACGTTCACCCAACGGAAGCGCTGGCATTTTGTCCCCCAAAGTAATGAGGATTGAGTCTCGAGCCAAAACTAGGCTAACTTCGATGGCAATGCAATCTGCTTCGGAGAAGATCTCCATTGTAGTTGGTAGAAGGTGTGCGACGGCGCGAAGTCAGGTCCAAGAATTGAAGGCAAGGGGGTAGTAATTAAAATTTGGGATAATGAGAACTTCTACATTGGGTTGCAATCTATTTATCATTGCAACACTTTTTTTATGTGAACACGGTGACCTTTACGACCTTTCGCAACTTCAAGCTTATAATTAAATTAAATACCAATCAATTACATTCTGACAAAATATATATAAATACTAAAACATATTTATAGATAAATATAAAAATACACCTACTTTCATTTCTTCTCTCCTCGTCGACATTATCTCAAACACCAATAGTGTACTCAAGATATCAATAGGAAATGTATTGTGAGGCTCATTTTCTCTCCATGCACAATTTCAAAAAAAGCCGTAAAACATGACTCGCAAAACTTACAGAACGACGTTATCCACGTCACTCAAAACTAGCTCAAATATTTTGTCCCCGAGGTAACGAGGGCCCTAGATATATAGGTGATACACGGCAAACTTCGACTAGCGATTTAACTTGCTTCGAATAGGATAGAGGCTGTAACTAGGTGTGCGACTCTACGCAAAGTTGGATGCACGAAAAGGTACGTAGCCTGAGAGATGAATCGAGGAGGAATTGATTAAGAATTGGGATAAGGAGACCGTGTAGGTACTATGGGTTTCACTCGATCGCTCCTTACCATGACATGTAAATATACGGCTTTGCTTGTCTTTCGCATCCTCCAGATAATAATAGAATAGAATTCAATTAAATTTCATCCTAAATAATTTAAACTTGTACAGATAAATTAATGTACTGTACGATAAGTGCCAGAATAAATATAAAAATGAGCACTGAAAATACTAACAGACTAGCTTTATGGAAAAAAATATGCCAACAAAAGCTATTAAACATGACACAAGAGAAAACGACATCATCCGCATCACAAAAATCAAGTATGTGTTCCCCGAGGATCTCTATTGTGATAGTAATTGTATTTATTGCATTTTTATTTCATTGCTAATTATATTTACCTGGATGATGTCATTGTGTAGGTGTAACCAGTCATGGCTTTTTACCATGGCTTATTTGACATGAAGTATTGCCAGAAAACTATTCGAATAGCAATTTTGGTATTTTTTACTTGCTAGTAGTATACTCTAGAGCAGGGGTTCCCAAACGGGGGGGCGTGGAGAAATTCCAGGGGGGCGTGACACCCAAATGAAATAAATAAAAAAATTTCTTTAATAAACTTTATCAAAGAAGGTTACAGGTAATTATATTCGTTTTTAATGTAATACTTGTTTTAATTTTCATCATACGTACAATTATTGAATCTTTCCATTCTGCGTTACCGCATTCAACAGTGAACAAAAAAATCTACCTACTCACCGTATCAAGTAGGCACATACTTGTACGAGTACAAGTACTTGTACAAGTAGGAGTTGGTATGCACGGCACCGTGGAAATAGGGTATTGCAAAATGGAAAGCTGATATGTGTAGCGGGGGGGGGGGGCGTGGTACAAAAAAGTTTGGGAACCCCTGTTCTAGAGACACGATAGTGTGATGAAAACAATCAAAGAAAGGCAGGTGAGAGGGAAGAATGGCAAGGGACGGCCCCGAATAAGTTGCATAAAAAAGTTTAAAAAGTGTTAAAAGAGATGAAACACGACGCTAAATAAAAAGGGTAGCGGATAGGAGAGAGGAATGGAGAGCTGCGTAAATTAATTAATTAATTAATAAACAAAATACCGAAAATAATTTGGATCCAGATTCTACCCCTGGAGACGATTGTAGACAGCCACTGAAACATAGGGACCATTTACCCAAAACCTCGCACGGTGGGAAACCCGAGAATTAGTCCCTCAATATTAGGATTGCTGACCAATGATGATGATAATTATATTCTTTGATTTTTTTTACCTTATATAAAAAAGCTATTAAACATGACAAGAGACAAAACGGCGCCATCCGCATCACCCAAAGCAAGTTTTTTTGTCCCCGAGGATCTCTATTTTAACACCTGGTAATTGTATTTATTGTATTTTTATTTCATTGCGAAGTATATTACGTAGATGATGCCATTGTGTACGTGTAACCAATCATGTACCATGGCTTTCTATCCCTGAAGAGATATCGTAGACTCAGCCTCCAAAACATTGGGACCAATTAACCAAAACTACACACGGTGGGAAACCCGAGACTTACTCCCTCAATCTTAAAACAAAGTATACATTTATTATTGGGGGAAATAAAATTGTATTCAATTCTATTTATATCTGGAAGATGAAGAAAATGGGATGAGTAGGGACGGTTCACGAGCTGGAACACGGCAAACTTCGACGGCTACGAAAGATGATCTCGATTGTAATCGTGAACACGGCGTGCGACTCGACGCAAAGTCGGATGCACGACTACGTAGCTCGAGGGGAAATGGGGCGAGGAGGCAGTGATTAAAAATTGGTAGGAGGCAGCGGAGGGAGCAGTTGAGGACCGGGCCAAGGGATGGGCGTGGCAGGAGCTTGTGAGACACGAAGCGTCGACTGGGCCACGAGGGGGGGTGGGAGAGGATGGGGGGCTGTGAGGGAGAAAGGAAGGTCGAAGGGAGGGAGACTGAAGGGCATCGCACAACACACGAATTTCAGCGCTCCAGCTCGCCACTAATTTTGTGACCCGCAATGCATGAGCCTCCAACTCATTCACATTCGATTACGCCGAAGGAGGCTTCTGCGGAGTTGTGCAGTAGGCGCAGCTAGGTTATCGGGTAATCCACCGCGTCGATTCATCTTCGTGACGATAGTTTCGCCGGCGTTGCAACAGGCGTCTTTAGGTTTGAAGGGTAGAATGCAAGTTTTTTCCCAATTTTTTTTCACAAAGGACTAGATTCTAAAAATAAATTCTATTCTACTGCACGCCGCTATTTCTCTCGGAATATGTTGAGAAACTAGATTTTACCTTGACTGCGAACTATATATTTTACCCGGCGATGAACAAATGAACATGCATCTCATTAACTTTCAATCATACTTTAGGATAGGTGTTCGCTGCACACCGATTTTCGTCTTTTCAATCAGAAGGATATGGAGGGGTCATGTATTACACTGAGAAATTAAATTTTACCATGGCTGTGCCCACTACGTATTCTACCTGGAGATGAACGAATTTGCATGTACTTCATTTATTTTCAATCATACTGTAAGACAGTGGTCTGCAAGCCCCTGACTACACACCGATTTTCGTCTTTTTAATCACCAGAAGGATAAAGAGGGAAGAGGAAATAGGTAGAGAAACGAGATTTTACTATGGCGCCACATATTTTATCCCAAGGTGAATGAATTAACATGCACCTCATTTTTTTTCAATCACACCATAGGAAAGGCGTTGTCGACTCCGGCCTCTTTTCGATACTTCAATAAAAAGGACTGATTTAGGGAGGGATTAGAAGACATTCAGAAACCAGTATTTTGCAATACCTACTGCGCGGACTACTTATTTTGACTCAGAATTGATTAATTCGCATATATCTAATTCACCTCACATGATGCTTAAGAACAGTTAAAGGCAACCCATTAACAGCACATACGTTTCGATCAGTATCCGTTTTTTGTCATTTCACGCATGCATTCGGTGATGTATGTATTCGATTTGGTGATTCGAACTAGATATCAGCCACAAATATTGCCCAACTTTCATGAATCTGCACATAACACATTCCAGAATAGTAGGGGTCGTTACTCCGACTTGCACAGTATTTTTAACTTCAATCATACAATGATATATAGTGAGAGAAAGAGAATTGAGTACCAAGAATTTCGTATTACTACTCGCCCTAGCTTCTCCCTATAGTGAATGATTTTGCATATGTCTAATTAACATTACATTGTGCCATAGAATAGGGGTCGTTGACTCTCGGTCTTAACAGCGTTTATTGTAGCTTCAAGCAAAAGGATTCAAATAGACCGTTTCCCGTCGTTTAATTCAGACGCTCGGTGATATACATGAAGATGAAGTACTTAGGCATTGCTTCCATCCAGTAATTTTGCATTGCAATCTGCACCTCATGCACGGCCTTTACAGCCATAGAGGAGCCGGAAACACGTGGCCTGCGTTTATCGCTTCAATGGAAAGACTATATAGGGAGAGGTTGGATATAGAGGCATCGCTGTGCGCCCTTATTTTCCCTAAAACGACTCAATATGCAGACATATTACAAATGAAATGAAAGATGCTACATGATTGGGGTCGGCAACCTACGTTTCGCACAGGCAATGCGGTCTGCCTCCGATACATGAGGAAGGTCATAATATGATATATATTGAAGGACACGGTGTTACTGGTTTATTATACATTACAAGACTGCATGACTACTTAACATCACTCCCGCTCAGTTGATCTTTTTTTCACGACGCATCATATTTTTTTGAAACTTAAGGACAATCGTCTTGAAATAACCCGGGTACCAATATGGAGTTAGTTGAACTTTGTCAATATTTGTCCATTTCTCGAATAAAACAATCACGGCACTATTTTCTCTGTTGCAATATTTTCATATATGAGGTAGAGAGCAATTTTTTATGAATTCCTAAATATTTATAAATTCCTTAAACATGCCAACGTTAGTTGATGCGTAGTTTACCGCGGCGTTGTGTAGATGATGCCTCCATGTTTCTGGGTTTCAACGACCTGAAGACGCCGGTTGGAATACCGGAGAAACTGTCGTCACAAAAAAAATCCACGCGTTGAAACCCAGAAACATGATGGCATCATGTCAACGTTAGATTTAAACGAGTTTATCAATGTCTCCAAAAATATAAAATAAAACCTGTCGAAAGAAATTAACGCGTCTTTCTAAGAGAATTGTCAGGAAAAAAAAGGTGTTAACAGTGGGAAATTACCGATTCAAAAACAAAATTTACGAATTTTTATCTCTCCGCCGATTCGCCCAGTTAGTGGAAACAACAGTCATAGAATAGAGGTCGGTAAACCCGAGGCCCGCACAATGAATACGAATAAATCCCTCGTTTTTCGTAAGGAGGCAAACACAAAGAGACATATGTGAAGGTCAAACTGGTCAAACATGGAAGGGCATCGCAAAATACAAATTTTCAGCAGAGCCGCGAGAGAAAGACTTGTCATCAACGAATGAATGTGTGTATCCCTCACATTAGATAACATGTAACCGCGACTCGCAGAGCAAATAAGGGTAGGCTATTTTTTATCATTCAACCGACAGGCTGGCAGACAAATACGGGTAGTTCATGTTTTCCGTCGTCGTAATCAAACTTAAGAGTGAAAAATAACACCACCAATCCTTCACGCGCATACATTCGACTTTAATACGGAATAAGAGTTAAATGGATATATACAATGGTTTCTGAACGATTTTTAGCGAGAATTCCAAAAATCGCTGGAAAATGGGCACTCACGTAAAATCAAAACCGAACTGCTGATGGCGGGGAAGGTTCACTTTTCGCTACACGTTTAATGAACGCAACTCGATAAAAAAAACCGGGACTGCGATCATTAAATAGAGTGAGAATCAAAATACAGAGACACATTTTTGAGAGATATGGCCAAAATGTAGCGTATTCATATTAATTCACAGATATACCTCAAAAAGATAAAAGTTTATAATTCCAGTACTTAGCCTTACATTTCATCTTGAAATTTTATCGACGGTTCAAAAATAACCCGATAAAAAAAGGAGCAAATGATTTTATATGGATAATTGTGGATTATATCGTAGGTTCTCATTTACTCTAGCGCATGAGATTAGTTAATCTCAATAAATACCTACGAAGATTTAGGAATTTAATAATACAATTAAATCGTGCATAATTTTTCACAACATGACACCACCAAGCACAATCACGCGACATTAAAGCCTTTAGTGGCCCGCAGACTCCTATATATTTTTAATGGTTTAATGGTTTAAATGGTACCAGATTTGATTTCAAGATTATTGAATTTTGAGGAGCAAAAACAGTCGTATGTGATTCAAGTTATTTATCTTCAAAGTCGCAATCTCATCCAAATTATATGAGCTACATAAAACAATTAACATTGCGTAATTTCCCAAGTATTGAAATGGAGTGCAATAGGTTCTTCTCAAGGTGGCTGAATGCGCAATTTATTGGTATTACTAGTGGATTGGGAACCGGCAATCAATTGTTTTGAGTTCAATGTTTCATACGTAGATTTGGGACGCTTCTTTGACAGATAGACGGATACAACGGGACGAAAGAGGAGCGGGAGGCAGTTGAAAATGTAATATTGGTTAGAATTGGGTGAGAAGGCTATAACCTAGGAATCTACCCCGTATACGACAAATACTTTCATATATCATCAACACATAATGACTTATCACTATTCAACTTGTGCGCTCCCGATGTAATTCTAAATACTGTATATAAATACTGCCAGTAACCCTCCTCAATAGGCGTGTGGCAGAAAGTGTGAGGACACCAGCCGTCAAAAGAAAGGTAATACCTAAACGAAGTGGCGCCTAGAATTCATAAAAAAGCATTATTGTTCTCGGATAAAACGGCTTCCTATTATTATTCGTTCTGCAAAATATCTAATTAATTAATCGTTATCGACGGACTTGGAAATATATTAGGGTTTTAATATGATGTTGTCCGTGTCGTTCTGAAAGATATTCATTCTCAATTGCTCCAGCAACCTAAGCATAGCGCGCAAACCCCGAGTCTCAAGCGACATCCAGCCTATTTTGCTTAACATATGTGTAACCATTAATATATTGAATATATCCGAAGTAAGGTAACAACGATTTACGCACAAAGATAGTCGCAAGGGCTTACAGTGAAGACAATCGCAGTCACTCCGCAAAATTTTCAAATAATCCTTCATCGAAAGTTAACAGGAGTGCCATTTCATGAGTTGGAGGAAGGAAGACTGGGGACCAGGAGATTTCATGAAGTAAAATGGTGAATTAGGTCTCGTGGATCAAGCACTGGCGAAAACATCAACGCACATAAAATTCGATACTTGTGATCCAAGCACACGAGTCGACCACCCGGAAATTCACATGACTATCAGCCTCTAGTATTAGAAGATCGAGTGAGCCCCAGAGAATTGTAGAAGCTTTCTCTGGAATACCGTATATAAACAGCGAGCATTCCACTCTCGGAGTAGACGCAAACTTACCAAGCCGCTGTCCTGATACCGAAGCAATAAAACTGTTACGACCGATCCTGCTTTTCATTATCAGCGGACACGCCTCACACAATGATTTGGCATCAATGGCTGACTTATTTCGACGCATCTCTCTCCTACATTACGCTCGTTACTGAATTCGGAGTGAACACAACATTATTCTCAAAGATGGACGCATTAGACATATAGACGAATACAAAAACGACGTTCACATGCTCCGATGTCAAAAATGGGGCAAGTTTTAGCAGTCGGGCCAACGAAACATCGAAAAAGCCATCTGCGTATCTCTGCTGAGAAAGAAGATGTGGAATAAGGTTCTTAAGGTTAGCGCCAGCGAACGCACTGCAAGTGTAGTTCCTTTCGATCCTAACTAATAATGTTCCGGTATCAGTTTTTATTCGACGAATTCCTACCTCAATTCAAAAAAATTCTCGATACCATCAGCATTAAATTCAGAGTGAATAAAATGTTAACTCCGAAGAAGGGCACATGAGTCACACTGAGAGGACTACATGGAGGAGGCCCTAGGCTGTCAGGTAGAAGTTTCATTTCTGCCGCCACTGTAGGCGTATTTTAATAAGAACGAATAATATTACATTAGATGATTCTCAGGTCCACCGCTAGAATTATTGTCGCTCCGTGCGCGTTAGAATCAGATTTCAAAATCGCCTCTCACGGCGCTACCAGTCATCTATATTCACTTTTCACGAAGAAATAGACGTCAGTAATATTTAACCTGGCCAATAAATCATATAAACTACACATTGAACCAATGCGAGACGATTGCAACTAAAAGAGACCTCACCCTCATCCGTTTAATGGCGCAAATCACACTGAACGAGATTCAGCTGCCTATTGGCGCCGCCGAATAGAAAGTGCTCGAAACAACAGCAGATATAACCCTCAACCACCATGATCTTGAGTCTCTTGAAATGGAGTCTCCCTGTCAATTGGTTTCAAAAATGCCCGAAGCAGCGCGGCGATTAAAACAGAGAGATCCACACATTCTGAATAATCACCATAAAGTATTTGTAATCGCCAGGAATAGTTACGATAAGTTATGATCTCGATAGATCACAGTATTGAGAATATAAATTTCGGTCAACAGACCTACTTGCAGCTTATTTCTCCGAGACGTTCGATCGCTCTTCTCGTCAGGGACGACCATTAGTAAGCCCTTATAAATTCGCAATGGGTTATAACACAGCTAGAGGCCGCCTAGAGAATCCTCCACTAGAATATCGCACGACAAACACACAAACGACGCTCCGATCAACGGTCCGACGACAAACGGTCTGATGTCGAAGATAGCAAGGGAGACTAATTTCAGTCGACCCATCTAAATAACGTAAAAGCCTTCAGAGAGATATCTGTGCGGCGGCACAGGCAGTGAGAGATGAAATAGGATACAGGGGGAGGGGAGGTAAGAACGAGAGAACGAGAATGAGTGGAACGGGGTGGACTTTGCCTCGGGGGAGGGGGAGATGAGAATGACGAAGATCCATTCATTCTAAATATTAACCATAAACTATTTTTAATCGCGATGCATAGCATTGATAAGTCATGAATTCACTTAACGAGTGATATATCGCATCATCGAGAATATAAATTTCGGCCAACAGTCCTAATTGCAGATTATTTCTCCAAGAAATTACGATCTTCCTACACGTCAGCGGTGCGAATTCAGTAACCCAATTCAAATGAGCAGTGGGTGACAACAAATTAGGTGACCGCCTGGAGAATCCTCTACTACAATCAAGGAGACTCCATTAAAGGAGGTCCAATAACATGGCTGCTGAGCATTGTATCTGCTACCGTTAGGCATTTTATTCGGCGCATTTTATTCGGCGGAGCGACTAGGCAGCTGTATCTCGATCAGTGTAACTTACGCCGTTCACCGGAATGGAAGTGTTCTTTCATAGTTGAATATCGTTTCGAAAGCGTTAAAGGTGTGTTTTATACCATTTATATAATTTATTGCCTCAGTTACATATTACTGACGTGTATTTTTTCATGAATAGTGGTTATCGATGACTGGTAGAGTCGCGAGTGGCGATTTTGAAATTTGATTTTAATGCGCGCGGAGGGACAACCATTTTAGCGGCGGACTTGTCAATCCTCTGATGCAACGGTTGCCAACCTTTTTTACCTCCCGCGCCCCTCTATAGGTATATAACTGATAATGTACCCCCAAAAACGTAACGTGCACATTTTGTATACATATTCCCTGGTCAAGAGATACATAGTTTCCGGCGTCCTCCATTACCGATTATTTTTGGCGTACCCCGACTGGTTCGTTGCGCATAGACAAAAATTCTAGCGGCGGCATTGAGAATACCCTTATATAATATTCGTGACTGTAATCACTGGGACTGCATAGAGGAGGTCCAATGCCCTCTAATAGAAGGCTGAAATCTCTTGCCACTTCGGCCGCATTTTATTCGGTTTTCAAAAATGTCCGTGGCGCGGTGAAGAGTGCAATAAGATCCACTTTATTTCCAATACTAAGCAGCATTATATTTTTAATTGCGAGGAGTAGCATTGAAAAATAATGAATTTCATAGATCACATCATCATGTCTATAAATTTCGGGTAATACCTATAATTTTACCTTATTTCCCCGTGAAACTCGGATCAAATTATCTGTCAGCGACGCGAGTGGTGACTTTTGTAAACCAATTTAAATGCGCGGTGGGTGACAACACATTTAGAAGCCGAATTGAGGATCCTCTTCTGTAATATTCGCGATACGCACGTACAAACGACGCCCGCCTGTTCTGATGTCGAAGGCTAATTTCAGTCGACTCATCGAAATATCGAAAAACCCTCAGAGAGATATCTGTGCGGCACCGCCACAGAGAGAGAGGGAGGAAAGAGAGGCGTAGGGGGTGAGGCAAGAAGTAAGAGAGGGCACGAGAATGAGTGGAAAGGGGTGGAATTTGCCTCGGGGGAGGGGGAGCTGTGGATGACGGACGGCGGAGGGGTGGGTGGAGTGTAGATGGGACGGCAGGGGAACAACCGGGAAAACTCCTGTCGTCATGGGAACGCTTGGGAGCCCTGCCAAAGCAGCCAAAAAGGTAAAGGGAGGGGGGTTGGGAGGGAGGGGGGGTGAAGATAGGAAGGAGAGACTCTCGGAGGGGGTGGGGGGAAAACCCAGGGGCTAGGATGGGACTCCCGTGGAGAGAAAGGGGCGGGGCCCAAGGGGGAGGGGTAGTAGTTGAGGTTAGAGGCAAGAGGGGGAGAGAGGGAGGTGGAGTCGAGAGAGAGTTCAGCCGTCGACCGGAACGCGAAGGCGATGAGGAAAAGGGTGCGAACTCTCAGGAGCAGGGAATGGAAAGGATAGGTCTTTTTTTCCCACACGTAAGAAGAAGAAAAAGGAGATGGAACGACTGATGATTCTGCGGGGAGAACACAGGAGGGAGGGAGTCTAAAGGGGAAAATTGGGTGGGATGGCTAAGTGGGCAGAAAGCAAGGAGAAGAGCTCTGGTTTGACGGAGGGAAAAAGGTGCGATAAGGGGGAGTGATTCACGATGCGAGGCATGAAATGCAGATGAAGTTCGGGATGAGAAAGAAGGCAACGGGAGAAGAAATGAGATAAGAGTAACCGAGGAAGGCAAGATGTAGTGGAATCCAGATTTAATGAAAAAGAGTGATGGCGCGAAAATTACACAAAGAAAAATCATTCGTATTGACCGGGATCCGAACCCGAATCCCCCGATAGTCGGTCGAGTGCTTAATGCATCTAAAGCTAGCCCCCTCTTTGCAGAGGACGAGCCGCGTCGGTACCTTACCTGGCTAAAGCACACGGTCGGAAACCGGGGAATTTGGGTTTGAATCCCAATCAAGGCGAATTATATTTTTCCCTGAGGAATTTCGCACAACTTGTGCATCGCGGGATGCTCCGTTAAGTTTTCACCGTGGCTAGTCGCACTATACTTAAATAAGAGACATGGCAATAATTCCATTTACGAAGCGTTTCGACCGTCAGGTCACTCACAAGTAAAACGTGAAAGTGTTTAAATCATGAGCTGCATTTATACAGTTCGGATGAGTGGGGTCAGGAACGGGAAGGTTGAGGAAGTGGGGGGGGAGATGTGGCATTGGGTAGTGCACTTGGGGAATGGGTTGGTGAGGAGTTGCCCATGAACGTTCGTTCGTTCATCAAATTAATGCCCCCTTTTAGCGTAATTTCCAATTTTTCAATCGTGTCCATTCTTCGGCCTTTCCACGTGGACGATCTCCGCGTCAAAATCACACGGATTTTTCTCTTCTAGAAAATGGATCGCCACGAGAGAGATGTTGTCTCGTTTTTCCCAGTATTTGATGAATTAATAGGTAAGACTAGCAGTGCCAACCTGCCCGTTCAACAGACAGGCTGACTATGCTGCGCCCCCGGTCGTTGCCTTGTCGCCTATCGTTGTGGCGATGCTGCCAGTCACAGTGTTGCACCTGTTTCTGATTGCTAGAGTTTATCAAAGGAAAACTACTGCAATGGAGAGATTGGAATTAATTGTGGCTTACCACTGTTTGTCTACCGTTATGTGGGCAGACTGTTTTTGGTCCGTTTTTGGGCGTATTTTGCCCGCAACTTTAAGCAATGTCGAGCTACAGCGCTGTGACAAAGTTTAAAATGTGTGTGCAGAGATTCTGCGTCGAGCACACCAAACCTCATCCCTGTAGAACTTGGTACGACTGAAATAGACCATAAAGTGTGACTTTGCAAAATTCAGACAGACTGCTACACACTTAATATATCTATAGATAACGCTTAAAAAGGAGTCTCGACAAGCCCCCGCTAAGTTCCTTCGCATGGCTAGAAAGAGGGGAATCACCCTACACCGCGCAGCTTCACATTAAATGCTCTCTTTCCGCCTTTTGGATGTCGACCTCACGCACAGGCGTGACTGGAAACATTAGCTACTGGGGATACAGATGACATCGGTGGCAATGGACATAGGAAAATTTATCCGGAAATTTTGTGCACGTTCCAACAATTTAATGCTGCGGTCACGGTTGGATGAGAGGATATTACATTTAAGAGGCTCTCCAAGATAGGAGAATCTTGTAGGGTAAAGCACTTCACCAGAAAGAATTAATAGTCATCTTCTAGAAAGCTCCACACGCTTAATGTCATAATTTGTGACACAGTAAAATTATCTCAGCCTAATCCAAAAAATTGATAATTTGGCTTTTTCGAATCTATAATTATATTTATGAGGTGATAAAATAGCTGATTTATAACTAAAAGTGGTTTCGGTTTTTGAACAAGCTATTTCTTATTACAGAATAAACGCATTAGAAAACATCTAAATTCCAATCCCCAATGAGACCAAGAAACTTTGAACTCATTTTATACTGAGTATTAAATACGATTCCAAGGTTCAGTTCTACACTTAATTTGAAAGAATATTAAAATTTTTGAGTTATACACCCACTTGGAGAAGAATTGAAAGCTCGATGATAATAAGGTTTGGTGACGGTGTGGTCGGGTGAAGAAATATCAACAGTGGGTAAAAGATGAATAAATACAAATTTAAGGATCCTGAGGATACATAAATGTCAAAACTCAGTATATGAGAATCTCTGAAACAAAAAACTGCACGGAAAGCAGTGTGAAAGACTCAAAATGATAAAAATGATGGTGAAAGAACTTTCAGAAATATGAACTTTTGCTACAAAATTATTTCGAGTTTTTCGTAGAACTAAAATATATAGCTAATGTATGGGATATTTTTGAAAAAGAAGAACTGTCATCCCTCTCCTTATTCTATCATAGTATGCTCTTTCCGTAAAGTAAAATTCCACCGGATTATTTGTATTCGCATTACATTTAATTTATCAAAGACTTTAAATGAATATCACATTTATCACAAGTATCTCCACGTTAATACAAAGCATCCGCTTACTCTCCGATATTGCCCTATCTAGGTTCATACTATGCTTTACTCTGATGATAGATTAAATTATAGAAACTAGATACTGAACTATGAAATTCAAATTCGCTAAGCTAAAACTTAAATAACTGTACATATTACATGAAATTAATCGTTACCTCCGTTAGTGCTTTTGTATCAAAAACAAAATATTTCGAAATATTTATGACAATACGTCCATCAGACAAAAGTTATTCGACTAACGAAGATTTTTTGCGCTGAAATTATCCCAAAAATTAACTGAAAAATACTTTAAATAGAAAAAAAGAGTGAAGACAAGTTATAGATAGAGGACGCAACAACAAAATGAACAATTAGAACAAAATATGAAATTTCCCCTATGCATAGATAATAGATCTATTAATGAAGATAATAATGGCATATTTATATTTTCACGTACAGTTTTTGAACTCCAAATAAAGAGATGAGATGAAGTTCAACAAACACTACAGTGATTTGTATAATACACCACACAGACTTTGACATAACACGCAGTATGATAAAATTACAACAGAAAAAATATCGTATTAACAATCACGAAAGCGCAACACCTATCAAAGATCATTGCTTACAATTATTTTCCTCATTGGTTTTTAAATATTTTTTCCCTTGGCCTCAACCTGCATGAATCAACGAAGTGCATTTTTAAAATAGTATGCAATATTTATAACATTTTTACGCAAATTGAACTATAAACTATATTTTGGTAAGGTCCGAGATGAGGAACTTTAATAAGAACTGACACAGTTCCTGCATCAAAACTGAGGTGAACTCGTTACTGTGAGAACTTCACCGACGTTTTTTCCACCCTTCTGGCTGGGAACTCGAGTGACGGGAAGGTTATCAGTTATTCATAAGCGTCAATCAAATACAGAATTCCCGCGGGTAACGGAGGTGAAGGGGTTCAAATATTGGTATGATTTTAGCGGCTAAAAATACCACTCGACTCCGAGAATGTTCTCAAACAGAAATAAAACTAAAATGGACGGATTCATAAAACTTTGGCAGAATATAGTACCCCTCTCTCTCCAGTAAAAATAATAAATGCAGATGGAATGGGAGATGTGATAAAAATTATATGTTATCAAATATACCATAGTGACGCATGAAAAGCATTGTCATCTACTAATTTCGTAGTCCAATAGTAATCCCAAGTTTCATTAGTGTCAAGTAAAATAGGTAAAGTAATCCCACCTATTAATTGTCTAATCTAAAAAATAAAAGACACAAAATTTAAGGTAAAAAAGCGAATTTGAAAAAATCGATTAAAATCTGTTCAGTTTTTATCCTATTTTTTATTATTTTTAAATTTTAAGTTTTTTATCTTGATAGAATAAGCCATCTAATTCACTTCTCCCTCCGTATTTCTACGGAATGTTTTAAAAAATTAAAAATAAAATATTAAGAATCAAACCCCATTGCTAATGCCACTCACTGAGGATATTCCTTTTCTTTCAGCCGTAAAATTACAATTTTTAGACAGCACGCATGAAAAAACACATGGTGATATAAAATATTCCTCAGGCGTCAACACTCAAAATAAAAAACCTTCAAACCTGTGGGAAAACATCAAGCGGGAAGCAATAACATTTCACTCACTTTAACACCAGGGTGCCCGGGGAAAAGGTTCTTCAAATTACATTTTGCCGCTACAATTGCCGAGTTGACAAAGACCACTCCTACCGGCGGCGCAAGCAACTAGTGGTTTTCTTTCCCCAGTAGTGCGGAGTATAATTGATCAAAAGACCCGGAGAAGCATTGACAAAATAAACGTGGGGAGGAGGGTTTTTTTACACCGTGGCGGCTTGGCAATTAAAAATTTACGCCCCTACCCAGAAAAAAGGGGAGTAGCGGCCACAAGGAAAGGGCCGAGAGGAAATATGTGTGGGTGCCCCTTTTAATAGCCCGGGTGAATCAATTTTACTTGCCGTAAACGCGGCAGAGGTGAGGTTGAGGGACCCATCAAAATTACAACCTGGACCCAACCAAAAAGCTAAAATCGTGACTCATCATAGGGATGTGGCATTCCCCTCAGTTCACTCTTAACGACAGCGGGTAATCGCAGTATTAACACCAAAAGACTAGCAAGGGGGCAACGAGATTACTCTCATGTGCCTTTTTCAATTCTGAATGATCTTTTCATTGAATAACTTTTTAATTTACGGTTATGACACTTCCTCATGAGGTAGGTCGCTTGAATATCGCAAAACCTGCTACTTTTTCGCACCCTTACTCGCGATGCCTGCTAACGTGAGGGAATTACCTATTAGTGCACACAGTAATTCAACAAGAAGGTTGGGGTGGATAGTTAATGGTAGAGTTCTCCCCTGATTAAGCCACGGGCTTGTGATTTTCAGGTTTTCACACACTCAATACCGGAAGAACGATTCCTTTCCATGTGCCATGTCCCACTTACATGAATACTGTTTGGGAATTTCATTCTGGGTATGAACGCAGTAGCCTTCGATGACCAGTTAAGCTCTCGACCTGCTAAGCTCCCGTATATTATTTATATGGAAAACAATGCCACTTTCCAATGATTTGCTGTTTCAGCGAGCCATGTGTTACATGAAGACAAGATGATTTTAATATGGTTCACAGATATCGACTTCATACGGGAAAAGTATGGAATTGCGAAGCATGGAATCAATTGCTAGACGACATTTAAAAAAATTATGATACAAGTCAATTCAAAACCAAATATCATGAAATGTCACTATAAGTGAAATAAATATAATAAGTGAACTAAATAATGTGTTACACCGTACAAAATCAAATGTTTTTCACGTGTATTCATACATTTTCCTTCCTGCTAAATATTTTGTTAAATATTATCACCTATTCTGTGATATTGATGCATCATGTAAATCCTTCTACTTTATATATTACGTGTTGCCTCTAAGGTATTTATAATCATTTTTGTTCTTGAGGGACACATTTTTCTCGGAATAATCATATATTTATTCAAAATATTTCGGGAAAAATTGCAATTCACATCTGAAGACATCACAACCACTCTACTGGAAGATTAATGTGACGTGTGCGTGTGAAGATCCTGTTCACCACCAAGCTGTCAACCGTTAAAATTTGAATGTGACAAAATGGCACATTCACGAGAGAATTGGCAGTGGACCTAATACGAGCTACCACTAAGATGTGACAGAAGTCGCACCTTGAGTCGTGCTTTATGCAAGAGTCAAAACATATTTGAACTCGAGTCTTTCTACCCACGGACGCTCTACCAGCTCGGGTGTATTCATGAGTGACAGCCGTTGACAGAATTCTCGTAGGTAACAGAGAAAAAGGTCTTCCTGGATCTCCAGGTTTTTTTTCTAGATTGACGCTTAAGAATACCGGTGTGGAAAAAAGTGAAGTGGCGAATTGAGTTGGACTACTGCCGAGAGACATCCCAGTTCAAACTCGGGAGAAGTATTTTTAGCACACCCTCAGTTTCACCCCTCATACTTTTCAGCCCTCGCGATTCGAGGTGGCCCAAGGACAACCCTGAATGATCGAAATTCACACTCCTTTGATTTAGTCTGGGATAATATTTACCTTCACCTATCCAAACAAACCAACGATTTCAAACACTGAATGAGGGGGTCATTAACTTTCGTCCTGAAGTGTAAGGATTTCCTAAAGTAAGTCGTTTTAATTATCTTAACATTCCACGGACTTAAAAATAACATTATAATATTAGTACCGAGTCACAGAATAAACTGTATCGTAGTTTTTTTTGAAAACTCGATGTTAAAGAAATTGAATTCCTGTATTAAAAAAAAAAACTGAAAACATTCAATCCACTTCCTATTTTTCCGTTAACCTACCCAGGTTTCGCACTGAGATTTTTATCGAACGTCGCCGCTGAAGTTACGGTCTTGTAATCGAGCTAATTGCTCCATAAGTTTAATTTATCGCTAACTTTATTTATCGACAGGTAGCTAATTTTCTATTAAGCGGCTTTTAATGGCGATACACGCGATTTTCTGGGTCGATCAATGTTCACTGAAAGACAATTAGACAACTTGATGGCTCGGTTATCACAATTGGATACCACACTTGGTCCGGGTCGAAATGGCGATTGGGGGCGAGAGATCTTCGCGGAAGGCGAGAGATGCCATGAGAAGAGGAGCGAGGATTCGACAGTTGGAACGGCATCCCTGACGCCGGCGCTCACACACATTGACGCCCGCTCGAGCGCGGGTTTTCGGCGGCTCTTGAGTGGCGTCCTGGTGCAAGGCAGGCACAATGGCGAGTCGGTCGCCTGTCCGGGCGAGAATAATGGACTGGCAGAGTGAGAGAAAAGGGGAGGGAGAGGAAGAGTTGGGATCGCACGAAACGGAGTTATATGGGCTTCGAGAGGACAGGGGAGCGATAGGAAAATAAATTCGAGCAATAAGATACAACAGACATGCAATTTAGAGCGTGGTGGCCCTCTAGATACAGCGCTTTGAAAAAGATTAAAGGGTAACGGGTTCAGATCCGGGTGAAGCCTTCGGGGACGCACAGATAAAATCCTCCAAGTACGAGGATATTGATAGAAAATTTTCGATCAAAATCCATTTTTCAAGCAATTGATTTTTGCTTGGACCTTTCAACAAAAAACGAAATTTGAAATTTAAGATAGTTTTATCGAAAACATTGACGGTTCTTTTTTTGTAAAGTAGGTTAATAATAAAGCATGCCTCACATACATTTGGAAAACACTCAAAATACACATTTGAGATGCAGAAAAAAATACCAAAAAATCTACCTGGAATACATGCGTGAATTATTAGAAGTAAACATCTACAAATAACGCATTAAGGCAATTCAACACCGCAGACTGCGCGAATCTCTTCTTATATTATACTCTCTGCCTGTGACTGGAGCGAACTCTAACCTCAGCTATCCAAACCAATCATCTGTTTGAATAATTTTGTCAGCGAATAAAGCGCATTATCATCACTTTATTAGGCATAGTTATTGAGGGTCTAAAACAGTGGTATGTTTTATTTCACGTTGTATAAATGGATTAGGAAAAAATTAAGAGCCCTAAAAACCACCCAGAGACGTAATATAAAACTCGAAGTAACGGCATACCCAAATACACAAGTAAAATTAAATTTGATTGACTTTTTGGTTATAAAAATAAAATGATACCAATTTAGAATGACTTTTTAAGGAGATAAGAAATTGTCGAATGAGAAGAAGTTAACTAAGGTTTCCCCTAGGAAATAAAACTAGGAAAACTAGGAAATAAAATGCAACAACTGACACAGAAGTAAGTAGCCATACGAGTGCTTGCGAATATTTTCTTTCATGTAGAAAAAGAAACACGGAAATGAAAATAGTGACGCTTAAGAAGTCCAGCGAGAGAGAATAAAAGAGGCTTTTAAGATAACGGAGCGATCGTGCACCCGTTGGATCACACAAAACGAGCGAATGAGCAAAACTAACAAAGACATCTATACCTAACCGTGGGTTCAAAAAGGGAACTAGCACTCATACGGCCACACAAGCGTAAGACTGAGTAGCAAGAACAGTGCAAATACACATGTACTTATTAAATTAAACCTAACTTTTTGCATTAAATACGCGTCCAAAATACATCTCAAACGCAATCTTTGTCGTTTTTTCCGCTATCAATTAGAAACCATAATACCTACAGTAATTATCTCTCGTATAGCCTGAGTCGAACTAAATAAAATAGGCTCTGCATATATAGCTAATAACTTATTACACTTGTAAATACAAACTATCTGCTTGAATGTTTTGGCATGTTATAAGTCATGCATATATCAATTAATAAGCAAATCTTTTCGTTTCATATTAATGACTGGGAGTTTTATTTGCAATGTAGTACATCCGAGTCCTTAGCACTCTCCTAGTTTCTGGTGAGACTGCGTGTCGTTGTCCTGTCTGCTGGGGCTGTGTCTGGTAAGCGAGCGCGTTCCTGATAAGGCTAGGATGAGTGCTGCATGCCTGGTGTGGGAGTGGCTTGCACGGTACCTCGTAGATTAAGTCGCAGATATCAGCGTGATAGGCAAGGAAAAAAATAGATCACTACTCACTACAGTTAGTGGCATACAGCGCATTCTCTCATGATTTGTCGATTTTTTTCTATTGAATTAGACTCCAGATCTCTTCTCAAAACTTATAACTAACACCACAATAAAATTTTTGAATTTATTTCGCAAAATTCGTGCAAAACGCAGAGATATTCATTAAGTGAAATCAAACACAGCCTCCGACTAAGGTCGTGGATTCGAGATCATTCATTCATCATATGTTTTTGGAAATGGCATTCCATACCAAACATAGAACCACCATCGAAATCATGTTACATTGCATAGTGTTCTGTAAATTGACGTGAAATTGAGGACATATATATATATGCATTGCATACAGACAAACGGAACACAATAGCTCCTTTTTTCCCATATATGAGAAAATGCGCTATAAAGAGGATTTAGAAGGAAAAATAAGCCACGGTTGGGAAAACAGAAAAGGACTTATTCCGCTTACAGAGTTATTCATGAGTCGCACAGTGGGCAAAGAAGCAGCGAGGATACAGATAGGATGATATGGTTTAGTGCAAAGGGCAAATAGCATGCGGAGAGTAAAATGGGAAAAGCGAAGGGAGAAGGAAATGAGAACACCGCTTCAAGAGGAAACGGGAAGAGAAGGGAATAATACTCATGAGAATAAAGGTGGAAATTCTCAGCGATGAGGGGAGATAGCAGGTAGCAGAGTATATAAAATGGACTGAAAAAGAGAGAGGGACCAGCATGTGAAACGGAGAGTAATGAAAGAAGACGATCGATACAGAGCATGACGACGGGTAATGGAGGGAAAAAAAGGAGAGGAAAGTTCTTCTTTTAAGACGCTGGGCAGCAACAGAAGGAGATATAAGAAGAATATTTTTTCACGCGAGAAGCAGGTACCTCTCGAGGAAATTACCTCAGAGACGGTAGAGGAACATACCTAGGAGCTCGGACACAGCAGGGAAAATGTTTTGCACCAAGCGCGCGGAGAGGAAAAAACGTGAGCCTCTTGGAACAACAGGAAGACGGGGCCTGATATAAGAGACTGAGTTGTTATGAGACGGCAAACAGGTATTGCGTCGATGTACGAGACGTCCAGTTCGATTTTTCGTTTCCGGTACCGTAGGTTCCTCATGGCATGCTCAATTCGTACCTCGTAAGTACAGGAACTTCGACGGCAAAATTTCGTCCCGGTTACTGAACGAGCAACGTTTCACACACAACCAACTACAGTGGGCCGAAAGGCAAATCTACACTTGCATAATACCTTGGGAGCCATCTTCAGGGTGTTTGACAGGGGAGTATTATATATTGTTTTTTATCCATGGATTTATTTATTTCGTACAACTTGGAGTCCAAAAAGGTGTTTTAATTTGCATTTCCTCAAGTTCGTGACAGCTGTAAACCATGTTTCATTTTTTTCGTGATTTTCAATTATCAAAATAAAGACAAACCATGGCCGTTTTCCAATCCACGTTGTATGCACTCATTCCCTCCTTCCCTTTCTCCCTTGCACCCTGCTCCCTTACTAATGCTCTACTGGCGCCATTAAGTGTGAACGGAAATAATGCGAACTATTGACAGTAACGAAATGTGGAGCGCAGGGTAATGTTAGGACATCTGGTGGTTGATTTAAGAATCAATTTCACCTTTATACCTATATTTTTGCAGGTGGAGAGCAAGAATTCACAATGCCGATATAATATTACGTAAAAGAGCTCACATAATAAACACAAAATTACTCACAACACCAGTTCAAGATTTCTGAGTTTTCCATTGCCGCAATTTTCACGTCCACTTCCCACGAAGGCAAGTTAACGAGGGAGCATCCGCGTTCCCTAGTTCACTTACCCTTCGTTCCCTTGCGCCCTCGCCGATTGGATCCACCCTTGCTGTCGTCACATCCGTAAGCTGACGGTTGAAAAGTGCACCAAGGGTGAATGATTGCGAATTGGAAAACGGCCCATGTGTAAGGATTTATTCATTTCGTTCAAATTGGTGTTGTAATATGCATTTTATCAATCAGGTTGATGGGTTGACCAAATTGAGCTCTGTTCCCGCTGCCACTATGGCTCATAATAATAAATAATAAATATTCCCATGAGTAGCCCATTCACGACTTGGTTACAGTAATATTTTTGGGCCTCCTCATGCCCAGTATGACTCATAAGGCACGTATCACCAGTGGTCCACCTCTTCATGACTCAAAAAAGATTTTCATTCTCGGGGCACAAAAGTGGAACCATTCGAAATATAGGGCTTACGAAGAATGATGAAGATAGAGAAGGAGAAACTTAGTTGGCCACATCATGAGGTATGATGACCTTCAGAAGACAATCGTCGCAGAACAGGTGACGAGAAAAAGGGCAAGGGACGGTCTCGAATGAGTTTATTAAGACATTACTTAATGTCGTAAAATAAAATTAATACGTCACAATGAAAAGGCAATAATTTAGCTCTAGAATAGCTTGATTCGGCCTGGGTAAAATAGGCTCTGCAGGTATAGTTAATAACTTACTATATTAGTCAATGCTACCTGTCCGCAGGGGTTTCTTGGCATGTTATTAACTCATACATGAATGTCTTACTACGCTATTTATTTTTCTATAACTAACTAGTAGTTGTATTTACATGACAGCATGTCCTTCCCTAGTTTCTGGTTTGACCGCATGTGGTTGTCGTATGAGCTTGGGCTGTATCCGGCAAACGAGCGTGTTTCTGATTAAGGCTGAGTGCTGCATGCCTTGTGTGGAATCACCACGTGCCAAACACCCTGATATTAGATTGTAAGGTACTTACTTCGTAGATGTAGGTGTATATAATGCGAGATATTAATGAATATCGAGAGAGATGAATGTAGGGCTGAGTCAAATCTATCATAGTATTGATGGCTTTGATGATTATCAAAATGACGGAGCAAATTTTCCATAGCAACGGATGATGATTTACATGATCGAAGGTACAGCACGCTATTGAATAACAATTACGGATTTTATAATGCGCCATTACATACAACATTAAATACAAAATAAATACTGATTCCAAACATTAAGCCCAAAAAAATAATTTGTTTTTTTTATCTCAACTTTTCCTGAATTCAATTAACATTCCTATGCGCTCCTACCTTCTAATTAACCGTCGGCGAACATTTCTCCACTCTTAATTGCCCATAAAAATCTCTACCATGCGGAAAAAACAATGAGGTCTTCCATTAACTCTGGAATCCCTAGCCTTTCCAAATAATCAACTTACTGTATTTTAGAGATGTGATTGATCAACAGCGCTACGTGTGATGACATGAGCTATTCCCAATAACCCCAAAGATAAAAGAATTAGGCCAAATTGATCACATCTCCACAAAATACTTCTATAAAAAGGGGAAATACTTATTAATGAAGTCTGAGGCCGCTGGCACATTCCATTGTAATAAATCAAATAAAATAACACAGGATAACAACATTCAATGAGGAGATAATACCTTGCTTTCATCACTACACAACAGCATGCTAAACGTTAATTTCCCCTACAAATTCCATCAATGCTCATAGGGAATGCGCACATATACGTACAAATATTAATAAAACATTTTCAACCACTTCCAACCACTGGAAATCGTGAGGGGATAAACGCAAGTAAATTCTTAAATTTAAAAAAAAAACTGTATTATCGTTAGATCAGGGCATCAGCCAACCCGGGGTTTAAATTTCCTGATAATTTTTCTCCACCCAAATAAATATTTGATCCGGTGAAAAACCCGAGAAAACTTCACCAGACTTGACTGATTTTTCAACCCTCCATAATATCGAAAAAGAGATCGACAGCGAAAAGGAAACCGACAGGCAATAAAGAAAAAGTAAATGAGGGCGGAAATATAACGCCTTGAAAATGTCATTATTTGCCAAAACCTGGGTCTGTTGAGAAAGTTTGGAAATAGACAGGTATCTACATTATTGGTGAAATCTTCTGGTGTTTTCCACCGGGTGAGTTGCTTCTGCGTCATGACTTGAAGGCGATGGCAGAGGTAGCTATCGAAACGTCGGCCTACAAGCCACTCACCCAGTGGAAAACCCGAGAAGAATTCACCAGCGTCATAAGCCGGGAAAGATCAAAATCATATACCGTGATTTTGTTAAATATCAAAGATTTGCACCAAATTACGTCGGATTTTTATCCAAAGTGCGAGTACTGAAGGCCTCCGTGATTGGAGGAAAAGCGTGAAAACCCAAGGAAGAAATCGAGATATGGAAACCAGAGACGAGGAAATATAAGCGGAGGACGTGAAAGCGGAGGACGTGAAAGCGGAGCACGGACAGAGAAAGGGATCTAGCCTCTAGACGGCTGATAATGGACGAGGGTTTGGGATGGGTTGCATGCGAAAGCACGAGAAAAGTGAGGAAGCCGTGGGGCTGTTCCAGGGGTTGGGTGGGAGGAGAATGTAGAACGGATTGGACCCTAAAAGTGACCGGAGAGAGCATTCTTTGACATGCGAGGTCTTTGGTGGTGACATTCTAAATGGTATTCGGAAGCCGGTCCCTTATTTCGCCGGAGTTGGAGTTGGTCGAAATGGAACAGAATTAAATTACTCATCAGGACAGCCATGGGCATTTGCTGTTGAACTTGTAAACTGTCTCCTGGCTCCCCTATTCCATAGCCCTCAAAGAAGGTTGTTTTGCAATGTCGGAAAGGGATTTTCCTGTGGCAGGGATGTAGGGTAGGGATTTTTCATGGATGGAATGCGAATGTATCCGATGATTCGAGCTAAAAGCTAGTCAAAGTCTAGAAAGGGTCCAAATTTTGAGGTTTTATTATATACGATGGGTAAAAGTGTAGAAATTTGTGTATTCCCACCAGCTATTTTTAAGGATCTCGCTTTTTGCTTGGTACATGGGAAGATAATCGTTATTTTAATCTTGAATACATAAATATTTTGCATTTAATGTTTCATTATTATTAGATGAGTTAGCACATGTAACTTACTGAATGGGTGTGAATGTTCAGAGTAATACGTCAAACAGAGGGAAAATTTATGACGGGCTGAGAAAAAGAATTTAATAACAGGGGTTAAGAATAAAATCAGTGTTTATGTCCATATTTGTTTAGCTTTTATTTTAATTTTCCTTGGTTTTTCTTGATGAAACGGGGAAAACTGATAGTTTTTTCCTATATGTAGTCAATATGACGTTACTATCTATTAAATAGACAGTTGCAATTCGAATTTTCAATGTTCTAATAATACAAACTGTGGTTCTATCATATAGCCTTTTTAATAAACATTTCTTCACGTGAATTTGATGAGAAATTGCAATAAAATGTCCTTTCCAATGCTGTCTCTTCCTTCCAAATCTATCCAGTAATGTCAAAGCACCATTAGTACGCTCGCAATGTACGAGTAAAATATCGGTCGCCAGTTGAAGTTGCTACGTATGACATTTGTTCCATGATGGTGATACTAGGCATTCATATCCACCATAATAATATTCAAAAGAGATGCACTACAAAAACGATAATAACAGTCACAAAAGACAAAATAAACTGAATAATCCTTGACTTTATGGTATCCTATCCCCTATTTGTGAATGAAATTCGTATTCTGTAACTTAAACGGTAAAAAAGATCGGAATTTCTGCAAAAAATATTTTCATGAGTTATTAATATTTATAGCAGCAAACGTAGGTCGAAAATAAACCAAAATAGAATGCAAAAAATACTTAGCGCACATCCTTCGGTTACTCCAACGTATCTCCAACTGTTACAGTGCAGCATCCCAGAAAATTAAGCAAGTACTTATATTTTCTTAATTCGTTAAAGACTGCGGTTAAAAACACAGAAAAGCCTTCTTTTACTGTCAAATTATCCGGGAACTCGGATCTGGAGTATTGGAGAATCCATTTTTAGAAATAATTTCACAAACTTCATAGATACTGGTATTTTTCTCCCGCAACGCTATCTTTACCCTCTTAATCTAAGACTTTATCTGTTCCCAGATCCAGGGCATCACTATTGAAGACATTCCACTACCAAAAAAGATAAATGGGGGGCTAACTCGAAGGCAAAAAGTAACAAGAAGCTCATGAAATTCAGCTTTCGTATTCCGCGCACGGTTCCAGAAGATCTCGCTAAAATCAATTTTGAGAATTGCAAGAGGTAGCCTGCTTTCTAACATTTAGAACTCATACCAAAAACGTTTCCGTACATTATATAACATGGCATGGTTAAATGCAATATAAATTCATAAATAGTTAAAAATAGTGAGTTAAGCAATACGAAGAGGATAAATTTTCAAAACAATTTAGATAAAAAACCTGTAATATTTTTAAATGGAATATCCTCCGTGTAGCTATGGCAGGTCATGGAGTAGTTATATTTGTAAATTCATAATCAATGCAGATAAAAATATGCAAAGCCAGATTATAAATTCCAAATTTCCAGACGCATGTTCACACAAGCCCAGATAATAGAGCCGCAGAGTAAGGAATAACTAACAACAAGTAAGATGGAAATTTTGTGTGATCACCACTGGGATAACAATGACAATGTATTGCAAAACCAAGTCAATCCAATTTTTTCGGTTTAAGCATCGCAAAATTCATGGTTTTCTTTAAAAAAAAAAACAGATAATTTTTTTAGCGAGGCCTGATTGTATCCACTGTTGAGTGGACCTCATCATATACTTTCAGAGAACATCTTCTTTGGCAACAAAAGGAAAAATTAAAATGTACATAACAAGTAGAAATATTTTTACGCAAAACAGTCTCGGGCTATTACGTCAAAGATAATAGTATATAAAGGATATGGATCCATTCAAAAATTTTCATCGAAATCTAAGACTATAATGGGCAAACGTTTGTTGAAATGAGAAGGAATTACCAATTCTTGCGGCAAGAAAATTATGATCTTAAATAACAATGCAAACAAAAAATAAAGGGACACTTTGGCATTCTCCGTCTGCCAAAGTGTCACGGGAGCTCTATCTCCCTACACAACACACACTTAAATTATTTCGCATTAAAAACTACCTCCTCCCCCGAGAGCAGGCGATTATAACGCTCTCTCGTTCTTTAATGTCCTTGAAATCAACCACGCGCACCTTAATTATCTCTCACAGACTTAAAATTACGTCAAAATATTGGCAGGTTAGTAGTACATACTATACCGCATAACATCGATACTGAGTTTTCCTATAACCACTTCTAAAAATGAAGTACGAAATAAAATAAAATAAACGAAAGAGAAGTAACTTCAAACAAGAACGGAAAAGGAATATCTCGAACAAAATATGTGGAACAGTGAAGGAGAAGAAATACGTAGGTGTGAAAAGATTAGCTGATAGGAGAATCGAGTGCAGAGCTGCGTAAAACCAATCGCAGGATTGTTGTCCAGGGATGATGATAATGATGAATTACTTTAATAAGGTCCAAGTGAAACGATAACGAAAGAGGGAGAAATATTAAAGCAAATGGAGGAAATATTTTTACATCGCTTTTAACATTTAGATGAATCATTTGCTAAAAATTAGGAGTCCGCTTTAAATGCCTTTTGCGAAAGCTTTTGTGAAAGTTTCTTTTCTTTCCACGTTTTGTGTGCAAGTATTCCCTCGCCCTCTCTATATCTGGAATCGAAAATCATACAGAAGTCAATATTTTACAATGAATTAACGCCAAATATTCAACGACGGATTCACAGATTTCTTGAGCAATAATAGAATCCTCCAATTAGATGAGAAAGATTTTCACTGGGATCAACTTCAAATTATTCATCATAAATGGACATGAGAAGGTGAAAGGTTCCTGTCAGTCAACCAGCCAACTCTTAATCAATTAAAGATCCAATCATCAATCAAGCCGTCGATCCACATTGTCAGAGGTCCGAGTCGCAACTCTCTTTCCAAATTCTCCCCGATAACTCTTTCGTTACTCTTTAAAACTATGTAACCTTAAAATCTGATCATTAAACGCCTTTTCTAATTGAACTATTTACGCCAGTACATTGCAATACTTTCCGAATTAAGTAATTTCTTCTCCCGTAATTCTTTCCCAAGCTGTGCGATTTCAGAAAAGAATATGTGTTACATGTGACACGGTACATTTCGGGCCGTAGGTAGGTATGGATAGTCCAGGTATTCTCTTTACTCCAAGCACCTTTCAGGTCAATTCAATTTTCATTCCCCAAGCACTGAACTGTGGGAAAACATGAGAACACCGCAGCTTAATCAACTTCTTTGAAAGTAGCAGCAAATTTCACATGATCCCCAATTCATGATTCCTGTAGTGAAAACAGTTTTCCTTTCTACAAAATCCTAATGAAAACGATGGGATCCACAAAATATTTCACCACATTTATCCGCAAAATACCAAGAATTGATACCCTAACGTAATAACGCAAACATAAGGGCCAGCACTAAAAAGGAATCCGGATCAGAGATAATTAAATTCGAAGAATTTACGATTCGTAGGTCAGCTTCAGCTCTCTTATTAAGCCAGAGACATCGCACTGCATTGAGCCTAATTTGCGGGGTTATGCCGTGAGCCAGCCCGACATATTCTATGCTTACATAAAACATTCATTTGACCGCGAGAAGGCATCAAGTCTTTTCGACCTACTTAACTAAAATTAGAACAAATGATAGCCCCTGAGTTGAATTCTGAATTCAGAGCTAAATCATCTGAATTCGCCGATTAAATATGAAATTCCATGACCCCAGAATTACTCTTAACCGCACATTCACTCCTGGGGATGCTCTAATCCGATAAGCCATAGCAGGTCAGGATGCATATACCAGAGGCATACATTTGAGGCGAATGAATTATTTTCACAAGCGTGAGATGGGAACACTACTGAAAGGCCACCTGAAGTGGGGTACGAGCGTATATGTATTTGACAGAAGTTTAAATAAATAAATAAATTTTACTGGCCTAGAAAACCCCTTTGGAGTCTATAATAATATATAGGCACTCATACTGTAAAGTTACTGCATAAAAAATCATATTGCACTCGGTATTAATTTGGTAAACAGGAAAACTTCATAAAAAATTGGAATGCCAATTCAGCTATCAAAGTTCTTCAAAACCAAAATTAAAACAATCATTTTTTTTAGATTTCCATCATCATGCAATAATCATTACTTTAAACTATCAAAACCGCATAGTAATTTTCAACATCATACAGTAAAAACTCAAACGATAACCATACAACAATCGAAATAAATTCGATAAACTCGAAAACAAGTTTACTATTCATCATCACGAAATTCGCTCATTCCATACTCTGTTTTTCACATAATCTCACACACATCATCCACCAGCAAAACTTCGTCACTTTCTCTACCTTTCCCTTCACATTCTAGCACATTTCCTGCCTTTTCACGAATTTCCCCTTCCTACCACACGTACTGAATACCCGCCGCGTTTCCATCTCCGCAACTGTCAACGCATCTGAATCCTGCGATCACCAAGCTTTCATTCAACGTTCTCGCAACGATTTCACTGACCATGGCCATAGCTACGAGGTGACGTTGACTTAAAACATGTCACTACACAACTTACGACGTTAAAAACATGGCTGCATACTCAGTCGTCCAGAAAAAATACCTCTTTCACAGAATTACTCCATTACCTCATTAATATGGATAAAATATCAATAGAAGTAAGGTCAATAGAAGATTAAAAATATGAGATAAAAAACTAGAAGTAATATAAATTTATTTCGTTTTTGAAATTTAATATCACCGCTGGGAATCGCAGGGCTTCTCTATATAGGATAATACTCTGAGATAGCGTTTTATAAGGCTTTTTTTAAACTATGGCTGTGAAATGGTCTATCATGCGACGACCTTCAGGTAATTTCTGTTTAAAATTTATATTATATTTTGCCAACATTTTGAAGTGAGCCTAAGCGTTTTCAATGGATTTAATCCGTATTTTGTTGCACTTGTCCCATCCAAATTCCCGGGAAGTTTGGTTCATAATTCTGAAACTTTCCGTGCGGTGCGTAACGAAAACGTTTCCAGCATATGCCAATCCCATATTTTCTGCTTACAAAATACATCTATAACCTGTGTTCCGTACGTCGCGTGGCAGTGAACGCGCCCGATGAGACGATATTCAGGTAAGATCTGAAAAACAATTCTGGCCAACTCTCCTTTTTAGTTTATCTAACATCCTCCATTGGATTTTGAAATGTTTTTGCTGAAATTTACTCTATGGTTTACACACCAGATCGGATAGCGTAATTGTATCACAAATGAGATTTCTCCTTAAATGGACGACCAAAACTTGCCAATTGACTTAAGACAAGCCACATTTATGTGCAGTTTATTTGCGTTTTAGGCATTTCAAATAAAAAACAGCATTTCGTGTAAAGTATCCAGATTTTACATTTTCATTAAATATGATTGCCCTTAAAATTTACTAAAAAACTATTGCAGTATTTCTTCGTCCCTTACACCTGTGCGCCCTTGCCAGATTCAAGTTTCAGATGATTTTCATTCAAGACCATTTCCCTTAAAATCAACTGAAAAAAATTATCGTAGAATATGTATACTTATTTTTTGTCCTTCACACCCTTCTGCTCATGTTCCTTCATAACCCGCGCCGTGTGATGTCAACCTTGGTTCTCTTGCCCTACACTCTTTTCGCGTCACTCCTTCCAACCCTCGGAACTCCGGCTCAAAATACACACGTGTAAGTCCCGTCACCTGCGCTCTTTGACAGGACAGCATCGAAACTATCCAGCAGCCTTCTCCCCCCTTTGACTTTCTTCGCCAATTCCCCCCCTTCGCCTTTCGCGGGAGCCAAAATAACCGCTCATACCCATTCCCCCGTCTCCATACCCACCCCCTCCAACCCCATGCATTTACTGCCCCATTTTCGTCCCTCATTTCAACATACGCCTCGGCGCTATTGTTACGACACTTCCGCTCCGCTTCATTCAAAATGGACACCTTCCCTTCGGGCCCACACTCGAGAATTTCTTCTTCTCTTCTCGCTTATGCTATTGCTTCCTACTGTACGCCCCAATGGTAACGTGATGAGCGAGTCATTAGCGTGCTTTATCTAATCCTCGCTTCCTTCCACTACCAAACTCCCAACTGCATTACATGATGCATTTTTTGCAACTACATCGACTTTTTGACATAAGTAAACGAGCATTCAATAGTCTCCCACGGTCCATTCCAAAATGTACATATCTAGCATTCTAAGACGCATTTACTGCAACTACATCAACTTTTAAACCGTGATAAAATAGCATTTATAAGCCTCCTACCAAGGCCACATAGCAATAATTACTTCATTCAAAATCAATACAGGATCGATAAATTACTGCCTTTATCATCCAGTGAGCGAATCACGTCGACCACGAAAGCTAATATATAATCTAATTGAATACAAATATAATCTGCAGACAATTATTATTTAAAATGTATAGTATGATGGGAAACGTTAGTAAGGGACTTGGAGACTTTTTCATTTAAGTGGCAACTCTGGATATAAATTTCAAATTTGTTACGTCATATAATTAATATTTTATATTACAGAGGCTTATGGGAGGTAACATATCAATATTTCATTTTCAATATATAATTCATAAAGACATGGCCAAAACAATTTTCAAGCAGAAAATTCCGACATTAAGAGTATTCAGTCATAACAAAATATAAAATACGCAAGATAATTTGACAGTGAGTGTATATAAATGACTAGCTGCACTTAAATCATTAAGCTAAAGACTACGTCTGGTCGTTGAAAACCAAAGTGTATTAAAACCATATCGTGCTACACTACCAAATACCATGCATAATATGTGTATGTATCATTACCTTCGTAATAGATGCTATTAAACTTAAGTGAGTCTAAATTCATCAGATTTCTCTCTATGAAGTAAGAATTTATAAGTTACACCAAGAGCGATGGATGAATATAGTTCATGAATACTTTCACTACAAAAACTCATCATTAAATTATCTCAATTTTGTCATCCAGGGTAAAAGATCGTTAAAAAAGTCAGAGAAATACATTTTTCTAGGCTAAAAATTCCTTTAAAAATGATTATTGCATTAATATTCCTCTTTGTTAATGTTCATTCACACTGAAAAGATACAAAAAGCGTTCAAATGACGAATACGACCGGATAAAAATCATGAAAACAATCATCAATAATAAATTAAACTAATTATTTCAAAACTTACTGCAAGGATAAAGCGTGTCCTTAATGATGCATATAAAAATGTTATTCTTACACTAAGCGATATCGTGGAATCAATGCTAGTATAAAAGAGACTATGGAATGGAAAATAATTGCTAGGGAAGTCTAACAGCGAAAAATTAAATATTATCAATTAGTTTTTCAGGCACAACAAAATATAAATACTTGGCACGACTTGACCCACGGCCATTGAGTCGATAAGTGCGGGCACATTTGACCTCTAACCTCTAACGGGCACATTTGACAATAAGTTATTATGAGCATCATTATTCCTCTAAAACAAGGATACAAAGTAAATAGTATGCATACCACTGCATGCTCATCTATAAGTAAAAAAACCGAATTTTAGAGCTAAAATATTCCCCAAGCCAAGGAATCAAACATGACCCATGCCAATCGTGAGAACTTGACAGTGGTCTTCATAATCCCAGATGTAAGAATAGGTAAGCATTCAAAACACCTAACATTAACCGCAAGGGTTATATTCAAGTAGATTGAGCAAAGAACGCAAATACCAAAAGTATGATGGAATGAGTACTTTTCAACACTTGGAAGAGCCCTGTCATTCGATGGTTTATGTTATACACTGTTGGAATAAAATTTTACTACATTCTCCGCCCTGTGGGATGGTTATCACTTACCTATATCAAGTATATCACTGATTGAGATATTACGGGCTTCGTAACCTCGTTTCCAAATCGACGAAATGCATTTGATTAATTTACAGGTATACCTAAAGAGGTGTTAAACACTGTGGTCATCATCAATCTAAAAAGCTAAATAATTTTAGGGAAGACTCACAAAGAGAGTAAGTACTCTAACTGTCAAAAAGAATCAAACAACGGTTATTGAGAGATAGCACGCCTATTCATACTATAAGATCGACTAAAAATTTCAAAACCATAAGTAAAAACTATCACGAAGGTATTACACGCAAACTAAACGGATATAAAACATCCACATGCCTATGATGTATGGCGAGCCTAAGAGACTAAGAGTTTGATATACTTAGCAATATACAGTATGATCCGCGGAACACTTGCCACCGCTTAGAAGTCCCACCACGTGAGATGTATTCCGTCGCACAATAGCGTTTGAAGCCCTCTTCGCAAGATTTCAGGGATGAATCACAATGAATGTATGTACTAATGGCACTTTCTTGCAGTGAGAAGAGTAATGCGATAGGAAACCCGTGATTTTCTGAAGTATTACGCTTCAAGAACGACATGACACCTCCACGCACACCAATAGCACTAAAAACTAAAGTTAAACATATTCCTAACCTTTCCAAGGCAACCATGACTAACCCTAACCCTCCCTGTGAAAAGCTACTTATCTCCCTGGATGTGTCTCGCAGGTCCCGTTACATCAATATACGTCCCCAATGACTTCTACTCATCTTTAGTCTATCTGGAATCTAATGAGCCGTGACTGAAATTGATCGATCACTCAACTAGACCAGAAGAGTCTCTGTCATGCAACTACGAGCTCTTTTTTTTAACTTCCTACCAAAAGCGGTGGTAAAATCTTTTTTTCAACCTTGAATTTTCCACGGCGAGATAAAATTTACGAAGGGAACTTCCGAGTCCTATAGCATTCATTTTTGGAGTACTAAAGTTTCACCACCTATCCTGCTTCTGTCCAAAGTTGACGTAAGGAGATGACGATTCAACGCTTATAGAATTACACGGAAAAAGACGCAACAATTTTCCTAATAACCCTTTGCACTCACTTATAGATTTAATTTTCTTCTTAAGTCTACATCTAAATATTACCCTGCGTGCAACCTTAAGGGTGTTTGGCAGGCCTTGATCAATCATCATCATGCAAGAGGATTCCCGCATACACACCAAACGGTCATAAAACCATTAAGCATGCTTACAAATTACGCTTCCACATTCATGCAAAGGCAAAACTTAACAACTACATATGAAGGCAATCTGCCCACAACTCTAAAACATGCTGTTATGTTATCAAACATACTGTCATAATGTGGGGTCAGCATAAGTCTATCTGACCTAAATTCTTGATCGAATTGTTTCATTTCCGTATTTCTCGCACTGTTCACTCGACGCATCCACCAGCGTGTGCGAGTCTGTCACAGACTAGCGAGCCGTGTTGCACCAGCTGCTTAAACTTTTTATACATGAAGCCACTCGTCATACATTTAAATAATTTTGCTCAGTTGTTTTGAACGCAAGGGTTTTAGGCGCATGGCAACGTAAAATGCAAGAATGGAAATGATGATTCAGATATTTCCTGTTACTTCTATGGAACGGTTTTAGCAAGCGAAGACTCGACTACAAGTATTATAACTATAAAACAGAAGTCAGCAAATCGGCTTTGAAGGTAGAAGAGTTAAAATAATTGCACCGATTCTTTTCGATTTACGGTCACTAACGATTTCGACATTCTACCCAAAATTTCCATTTAAGCCAAGAGTAGTTCATTTTATTTCTCGTGAAATCGTAATTTCATCATAATACCTCCTCCGACGGAAAGACACGGACATCTTTCGGTTTACAAAACTTCCATTTCATTGGTCATCTGTGCTTATGGTATTGAAGTAGGATTCAACAGATGCAAATATAAATATTGAATCTTATAAAACTATTTTCCGTAATAATTTATACTTGCACGAGGAATTTCCATTCAGTATTACATGCGGATATAATATTTTAAATCTATAACACACGTTTGATCGGAAGTCTATCAAAGTATCGGAGGAAAGTCAACATAAAGAGGTGAAAATAAACTCAGTAATTTTTTTTTGTTGAACTCTTTTCTTAATACGCCAAACAGCTATGCCATCGTATGGATTTATACTGAACGATTCACTGCGTTATTATCAGTAGTTAGAGATTTGCGTTGAAAAATTAGTTAGTCATGACAATGTCCTACTGATTGTGAGCTACTAATTTTAAGCTTCACGTTTTCTATCTGTATCGCAAGTCCGTGCGTTTTACCACAAACGCAAAGGACTCGGCGGTCGATAAAAAAAAACTTTTCACTTCAAAAACGTATTTTTCACGCTAATATGGCGAGTTTAAAACCTTCATGAATCCAATTGCCACAGCCGTTAAGATATATTTAGATAATAAATAATAGATGAAAAGTTTATATTTTAATGTATATCATTAAATTTTAAATCACAAATATGTATTTTTTGAATAATATACGCGATGATGATATGAAACGTACACGATGATACCTACGTATTTACAAAACAGATCAGTAATCATTCACGAAAAAAAAAACTGAAAAATGTTACACAACACAACCAGGAACATCACCAGCACCACACACGCCAGACATCCAATAATTCAAACAGCACCGAGCCATCTCTGAATTCTATCTGGCAACCTGCCAATGTTACACTTGACACCTTTCTCTTTCGTTCTCCCTAAATCCCTGCTTTCAATCAGCACCAACTGCCGGCTGGATACGTACCGTCATGGGGATTGGGGATAGAAAAATACAACAAATTCCTTTTCCTCCATTCTCTCACAACCCTTTTCCTTCACCAGCCACCCCGCAACACTGAAATACCGCCTTATATCCCTCGAAAGCCCTTCATTGCCACGCTATTCCACCTCGTACTACCCCCAGCATCCAATCAGGCTTTTCCCACCTTGACCCCGTGCCGTACCACAGCTCGATGGCAAAGATGGAGCGTGCTGGAGGGTTTAAATGGGAAGAGAGAAAAGAAATATCATGGGAAAAGGAAGCGGGGAACCGCAAGGGAAATGGGAAAGAGGGCAGGGGAGCATTGATGATTCGTCCAAACATTTTGCCACGAGTATCGGGAACCGCTGCTCCGCATGGTTACTTCAACTCGAGAGGCGCAGCTGAACGCGGGCTCGTGGCAATATTTTCTTTTTTACCCTTTTTCCTGCCGCACAACACTGCGTGAGGGAAATACATTTGGACAGATAGCCTTTCGTTATATATGCGACCAACATACGTAATTTCGCAAGTGGTTCATGATTAAAGTTGGAATCGGATTTTTGTGAAAGGTAGCGCTAGTTCTCCAATCTAATAGGCAGAATACAGATATAGGCGGCAGAAATCCCATCCCTTCCTAGGCTTCTACTTCATTTATCAGGTATACAGGGTGATTAAAGAGAAATCTAAAATACTTCAGGAGGTGGTAGGAGAGACAATTGTTACCATTTTTGTCCATAAACATAGGATCGCAATTTCTTAAGTACTGAGTTATGGCAACGCAAACATGTCTTTGTGTGCACTCTGCAGTTACTATGAAAACGGTTTTTCTTGGGTATCCAGCCTTTTAGACATTTTACTTAATACTCTGAATTTTTTACGACATGAAATAATTAAGATTAGACGAAAACTTGGGATTATAATAGTCAGAAACAATTAAACTTTGAGCTAAATAAAACGATAGTTTTGAGCGAGCATTAACCATACGATTGCGCAATGTCACTCATTGTTGTCATCAATTGTTTCTTACGATTCTAATTGCACATTTTCATCAAGCAATTTTCCGAATAATACTAGAGCTAAAATTATCCGAATCGAAACCTTCAGCTAGGCGGAATACAGTATGCTTCATTTAAGGTAACGGAAGTAAAACTTTCCAGAGTAGCGGTATGCCTTAAATCGCAAATTACAATTGTCTAATGTATTCCTACACAGAATACAAGATTCAAACAGATGCGTGAGATTCCCAGAAATTCCATTATTTTTCCTAGCTTTAAAGTTTAGCCATAAATAGTTCATCGAGAAGGAGCCAATATCTATCTATATGTATGTCACATGGAAATGCGTATTCAATTCAATTCGTGAATTAACGGAAACACATGTATGAAGACTATGTCTGAAACAATTCCATTAAAAGTTCAGAACCAAAAGCGAAATTTATATGTTGTATGCTCCCCGGAAACGACCAAATACTTTTCAAAATATTCTATAGTAACAATGGGGTAAAATTAACAACTCTATCATACTCATTATAATCATTGAAATTGCATTTAAGTAGGAGGAGAAAGCTAGCATCTCAATAAACGAGATAAACGAGAGACAAAGTTTTTAAAAATTTTCTCGACAAATTTAAGAAAACGGAAGGTGTAAGGTTAAGGTTATATTATCTAACTTAGTTTCCATTAAAAGCTATTGCGCAGTCACTCCAACAAACACATCTCAGCACATACATTTTTCGCCGTCTAATACGAACTTTGTCTTCAAAACTGAAGAGAAATTTCTCTCGCGACTGGTCTATTACGTGAAATCCACTTACTTGAGAACTCGTTCACTCAAAAGAAATTTGTCTTCGAAGGCTGAAGTAACTCGAGGCAACTCTCCTGGCAGCAGTTGTGGCAGCGAGTGTAATATCATTTCGCACGAGAAGTGGAGTGAGCTGGACAGGTAGTTAAGAGTTCCGGGAGGCAGAGGTACGGAAACTAGGCCTCGCAGTCAATTTGTACCCGATCCGCACATATAGCTGACACAAGCCGGGCTCGATCGAAATGGTGCTCAACGTTGCGCGTCGAAAAATTTCGACAAGTGTGAATCGCTGTGGCTCTGCATTTATCGTCATTTTAGCGGTTGCACACTATGGCGATGAATTTCCACCATGATTCTGGTGGGAGAACAGAACAATTTAAAAAAGTGACAATAAACAATATCCACCATTGGGTATTGATGAGAGATCTATTTTTTTTTTATAGCGAGTGCAAAAGAAGCCGCAAACATTTTTTTAAATGTTTTCATACGAGTTATGTAGTGAAAGTTACAAAAATGTCGTTTTCTATATTTATTTATTCGCCAAAATTGATGTTTTCGCCTTCAAATTAATCCCTACTAGATATTAAACATCTGCGCCACCTCTTCTTACAATCCTCGGAACACTTCTTCAACTCGATCTGTAAGTAGCCTATAGCGCTGTTAGGAATTTTTTTGGTCATCTATGCTAATGGGATGAAGGTAGGATTCGACAGATGAAAATCTAAATATTGAATCTTATAAAACTATTTTCCGTAATAATTTATACATGCAGGAGTTGTTTTCATAAAAGAATGGGGATTTCAGTTTTTTGACAATAATATTTATTCGTCTACATTAATATCGTAGACTTTAAAATAGCCCCCATTAGATATTATGCTCTTGTTCCAACGTTTCTTCCAATCCTCGACACAATTCTCAAGCTTGATCTTTTGTAGAGCCTTTAACTCAGTACGCGATAAGTTTAAATGTCATCTATGCTTGTAAAACGACGCCCTTTTTAATGTTCCCTTTATTTTTGGAAATAAGAAAAAGTCAATTGTAGTCATGTCTGACGAATAAGGAGGATCGTTTAAGTATTATTTACGATCCAAAATTCACGAACGAAGGGTCAGCCGACGCTTTTTCTCAGTGAATATCTCAAGAAGTAGCCAACGTATTGAAAAATCGAAAAATATGGGTATTTGTGTCGTTAGATCAATTAGCAACTCATCATTACTCTATACTTTCACATTTTATTCCTCAGTCCACTCGACACTTCATTGTATTAAGTTCGTTTCTCTAAATTACATATGAACAACAAAAGAAAGTACTGTTTAAATATTAATTTTTTTTACATTAACTAAAACTTTCAATACATTTAACTTTCACACTACATCACACTAGACAATAAAAAGAAATGGTGACCGAACCCGCTACGATTAAGAGTCTGAGAGAACAAGCCAAGTTTCAGAAGAGTACGTATATGTTTGTAATGCCCAAAGACGCAACGCGAAAGGAATGAATTGTTTCAATGAGGAAGGAATGGACGCCAAATGTGCAGGAGGGGCAGTTTCGAGGCGTGGTTGCGGAAGACCAAATGCTCCACAGCACGAGGAGAGAAGGCAGTTATGGTCCCGCGGAAAACATGGCCTCCCACCCACAAGGGATGTGAGTCGCCGCCGCGAATACAACGCTCGTTAATTCCGCGCAACCAAAGTGATGGACGCTGATGCCGGGGCGGACGCAGCACCAGGTTCCCGGACGATGAGGAGCGAAGCGATGCCATAAGGGAAGGGACGCGCACGCACACACACATGCGGACAGATAGACGAGCCGCGCTCTCCGTGTTCTTCCGCTCCAAATCACAACTCGCGCTCCTGCAAGAGGATAACTCGATAATTTATTGAAATTCCGCCACGCTCCACGTCCACCATTACTCCACCCACACTCTTCTTCCGTTTCACCCATTTCAACCCAGAGGGGCCGGATCACGCTCCGTCAGGGGTCTTGTGTACGAATCATTTTGTATTTTCAGGTGACGAGTTCGAATTGGAAATTACCGCGCCCGTGTCCTAAAAAATAATGACACTACCTCCATTCCTCCCTTGTTTACAGAAACATCCGCGGCGCATATTACAATTTGCTTTTCGAATTAAATTGCCCGCGGAGATATGGATGGTCGGGAAATATTCCCTTGCGCGCAATATGGTAATAAGGTCAAAGATAGTGCTCTGGGCATATTGAACACACTGGCTCACAAACCTTCCGTCTTCCTTCCCCTATACAAATTAGGAACTACTGGAATTCCATACCAACTGGAATTATTATTATCTTAAAGCAACAAAAACCACCGAGGTGGGTGCAAAATGTTTCCCTTAGATGCCGATGACAATTTGCTCCGACAAAACTCATCAAAACTTCTAATCATGAAGAATAAGGCAGCTATGAGTGATTTGGGACCGAGGAACTCGTGAAATTTAGGCTCGAAGTATCTATGAATAGTTAAAAAGCTATGAATGGAATAGTTCATAGGTATGGACTCCAACAACAACGAGATTTAGACCCAACAAAAACTAAGCTACATGATTACGCATTTGAGCCTTAAAGGGGTATTTAAAATTATTTTTTCATCAGTAATTACGCTTATGCTATGATATTTTCTGGCTATAAGCAACGAAAGGGGCCTTACCAATATTTTGGATCTAATATATTACGTAATTCAACTATCAGAAATACAAAAACAGTAGATATTTCTCGCAAGAAAGTCTTCCGAACAGCTGAATATGAATTTTGCACCGAATATAAGGCGACGCTTAAAAAAAAAGCAAATAAGTCAAATCGCTAGTAACCGATTCAACATACCTCTCACATTGGGAGAATAAACTCTGCCTTTATCTTCTCCATAAAAAATATTTCAAGGGAGTATGTGGCAGTTCAGGATAGGGAATATCAATGGAATCCATGGGTATCAAAACACGAAGTTATCTTCTTCGAGTATCCTGAAATGTACAAATAAAATTAAAATAAAAGATTTTAATAGTTAACGCATAGTCCGACGATAGTTATAATTTCAAATTGGAGACATTAATACCAAAAAAACGGGAACTAAAACAACATATTCGCTTGGGATAATAATTCATTGTCAGTGTTCCATAAGTTAGCATTAAATTTTGGTCACAACAATTAAATACCTATGCAAATAAAACTTTTAAATTTTGATTGGGTCGTCGGGGCTGTCAAACATTTGGCACAACAAGTAACAAACATCAGCCTTTTTGCCAAGGACGTGATGATTTGTAAATATATACTTAATAAATAAATAAACGTGCATTCGAGAGATAAGCAACGAACTGTAATAAATGATTCACGGGAGATGGGCAGGTCCTCTTTGCGTTTGTGTTAAAATTAAATGGATAATTGTCCATTATCCGCAAACGAAAATACATAACACCGATGAGATTCCGTTTACATCAACGAGAAAAATATTGGCAATTTTAGCCTAGTAAATAAAGTCAACAGAAAATAATCAGATACATCTAAAGGGCCTTTTTAATATGTTTTCACATCAAGAAAAAATAGACCAATTTTATGTAATTTCATTCGTACTTTTGGCATTTTTCCGAGTATATTAATTTCTCAAAATGCTGACAAATTGCAATGGAATAAAACATTTTATTCTTAAAATTATTTATATTGCTACAAGCATGAAAATTCCAGAAGACTTTTAGTTAGTGGTAGTTTTTGATGCTGTGATGTTATGAAAGTTAACTTGCACCACCAATTGTATAACATAATTAGAGCACAGTTTAAACTATTTTTTTAACACTTCATACTTTGAAACCAGTTTTTAGCAATAAAGCTACTTATTATTATTATTATTTTTCCTTTTCTAAACTCCAAGAAATACTATATTATATAATAAAGCTACTGTCACAACCAATTGAGTTAAATGTTAATAAGACTATAAAACTGCTTAAGAAGTCTTAGAATTGGGGGAAAACACAAGTTTATGGGATATTTATAATGACCATACCTTACAGTGAAAGAATACGATAACTTAATCACAAACAAACATTAGCCAGACATAAAAACAAAACAGGCAGACTACTTCTACGGATCATAATATTTAATCAACGCAGATGCTTATTATTGAAAACTAAAAAATAGATGAAAATCCCAACGAAATATCCACAACGCGTTCACACTCCCTTGCCCACGGGTCCCTTACCTTCGTCAAGGTTGACAGGCCATTTACATTTGCTAACCAATTCCACAGACAAGGAGAAAACATGTGGATATGGAGGTGATCAGGCGTATTTTAAGTGCCCTATCAAACGCATAATTATGTCAGACGAGATAGTAACACGTTTTCTCTGTGCTAGAATAAATGCCAAATCATGATTTATGACTGCAGACAAAAATCACACAAATAGAATAATTTACGAATTACAAGCACCACAAAGATCGATTGACACTGAATTATAATGGTTTGGCGATAATAGAAAAAAATATTTTATGAGGAAAATCCCGCCTCCTTGAAGAACTTGAGTAAGAAAATTACAGCCAGCGTACCACATACGCCAAAAAACGTTGGTTGTTACTTTACCTTTATAATGTATGTTTACTACCAAAATTGCCTTTGAAATCTGCGATAAAGTGGACAATGGCTAACGTCAAACGGTCACCCTCATTCTTTTAATGCATTTATTTTGGCATTTCCAATCTATTTTCGGCACCAACTGCGAAGTATGGCAAACAATGGTTTTCACTCGCAAAAAAGGTAATCATTAAAAAGCCATTTATGAACCGAGAAAAAGAAATCCCGCCGAGTAAAATTCACTTGCTCATCTTTAACAACGATATATTCCATTTTAAGGTTTCAATTCCATCTGTTTAAATCATTACTTCTTAATAAAAAAGTGGTATAAGTAAGATATTCATCCAGGAAGCCTAAGAAATATTCTGGTATCTACTCAAGTTCTAAGTAAAAACTTCCAATGTTCGAACTTATACGACTCTAACTTGAGATGATTAGACTACAATTGTTCTTCAAACATGACAATCGCCGGGTTAATTTTTTTTTAATAACTCAGGGCTATCATAGCCTTGCACTAGCTGGAAGCTCTTTTTGATACCCGAAGCATCGCAGCTGATAGGGCTCCGCTTATTCAATTCTTTCCATATGATATAATTGAAAAAAATTGTAACAACCACGCCATCAAACGAATTAATAATTGACAAAAATAGAATATGGAGAGGAAATGTCTCATTTGATTAATTTCGCATACCCTTCACAGTTTTCATTTATTTAACGAAAATTCTGGTCGAAAATCCTAAATACTATCCAATCGTAATTATTCTCTGTGGGTTGAAAGAAAGCATACTCCATCCGAATAGATGTATTAAGAAAATTCCTGAAGATGCGAGAAGATTAAGTAATAACAATCCTGATTACAGCATTGCTGATATACAAGAAAGCAATTGGAATATCGTGGAATCATGAGAGATGATAGCAGCAATTACGCTGGGGAAATATTTCAACCATTATTTATTTATGGATTAAGAAATCCTCGAATCACGAATAAACTGAACCAACAGTAAAGCAAGGCGACGAAGTAAGTATGTAAGATACATCACCGAGAATGGATAAAAGATAACATGCAATTTTGTAAACGTCAGCAGATAGGAGAGCGAGCAATGAGCAGTGTCGAGCCATTTTCAAAACAGCTGATCTAAGACGACAATGGGTGATGAAATAGGATTACAAATTAATACAAAAGAGAATTTACGACGAAAGAGACCAATTAATTCTGCTGCATAATAAAATCAATCAAACGTATATAAAACCCATTATGTTAATTCAATCAATAAAATGAAAACTAATGAGATAGCTACGCCAAACCTCTTATTTTTATAGCTGTGAGATATATTTGACAACAGAGAAACAAATTTGAACAGCATTACTAATAATTCAATCACAGAATTAATTTATTTCTATTTAAGTTCTCAAAATAATCAACCAGATACCGCAAAAGATCAAAAATATGAACTTTCCCAATGCATCATCACTCTAAAACCACGAAATCGCAGTAGGAAATCAATATCGTTGAAGATTGAGAGCAAAAAACTTTTCGGACGAATTTATTGAAAGAAAGCCTCAGATTTCGATTATGATACACAAGTTGGCGAATCAAAAACCAATGACACGAGAAGCAGATAGCACTTCGCAGAAATTAATCAACTGTGTCGTTCAGTGAAATGTCACATCAGATTAAAAACATCGATCATGAAAAATAATTCCTCCCAGAAACGGGAGTTCAATGACGGAAAGTCATTAAACATAAATCAATACGTGATACGAAAGGAAATATCCGACTCGCCACCATAAAAGAGCCGGCTTCCTCTCAGATTTCGTGCAAGTGGTCATTAACCTGATTTTTCGCAGCTTAAATATCAAAGCTAATCCGAATGGAGTTTCAAATAAAATCGGTGTGGACGTAGACACCGTAATTTATAAAGAGAATGTTCTCGCTTTCCTTTATTTCTAAAAAAAAACTCATTTTGAAATCAATTCGACACGATTTCGTGCCGATATAAAAAATTAAGGCACTCATCTCCTAATTTCCAATGCCATTCGGGTGAGAAAGATTATTGATAGAGCCGATTTTAAATACTTGTACAAACAGCGAGGCCGAGTGCCACCGTGTTGCTCATGATGCGTGTAAACAATTCAGAATTCCATGAAGAGTTAAAAATACGTGCAAATATGAATAAATAAAAAGGCGAATCATCCACTTAGAATTAAGACATAATAGTAGAATAAATTAACAAATAACTAGGTGACTTAACACTTGTTTCTGAATCTAGCAATTCTGAAAATTATATAGATACATGGTTCAATACTGTAGCTAGGTGATAACATCGACATCAATCAGGTTAATCTGTGTACACTAGACATGCCTTTGCATTTGAATGAATATTATAAAATGATTTTTCTACACAGGCATATGCTACGCGATAAAAATTATTATGATTTCAAATTTTTTGATAAATTATTAATCCAAATAAAATAATGGCTGAAAACGCCATTTTCGAATAATTCGAATCGCAAAATCGCGAATGCATTTGAAATGTAACATTTCAATTTTTTTTTTGAACCACTAAACCTTCTTTGATTGTTCATTGTTGTAGCATAGTGTTGAACTATTATAAGTGTATTTTCGTGAGTTTCAATAAAATAAGCAGCTAATAATACGTAAAATAATATAAAATGCAGAAAAAATTGAAATCTGAATTTTCAATGTGACACAACAGTGACTCAAACATATTTAAAATAGATATATCACACCAATGCTACGTTACTTCAGGAGCTTACATTAATGTAGAATTGGAACGCAAGATAGGGAGAGTGGAATATGTCCTACCGATAGTATGCGTTTTTGGAATTCATTGTTTTTATGCCATGAAAATTGGGTCATTGGCTTTGGTAGCCATGAAAGTTTCCATGAAAACACATAAATAATGCTCGGACATGCTACTTATTTTAACCAGACCAATGATAAGTTGCTCTATTAATATGAAGAAATAAATGGTAAAGGCAATATCGATAAACATTTTTGAATCCATAAAACACAAAACTAAAACGAGTAAATTAACGTCAAATAATAACAAAAATTATAAGGCCTGTTGTTTTCAACACAAAAATATGCAGATGCAACATTAAAAACATTACCGTTTTTCTCCCGCGATATAAGAGTAGCTGAGAAAGATTAGATAGACGGAGAACAGGAAGGGGTAAGAAGATGAATAATGAAAGAGCAGTGAGAGTTAGTAGGATAAGGAACAGAAAGGTAGAAAAAAGGCCCTTGTAAAGGAGATTTTAGAGGATACTATTGAAAAGACAATGTCCGTCGAGTATGGAAGAAAAATTAAAAGCGTAGAACGAAAACACAAGCAGCTGACGGAAAAAAAATCGCCGGCTAAGTTTTCAAGATAAACGTGTAATGGGAACAGTTTAAAGAAACGTGCACTAAGTTGGGTGCATGTTAATAGATATGTTCATTTGTTTTTTTTTCACGATTATTTCAGTTTAAGGTTAGCCGTGAAGACGGCCCACAAATGTACCGCAAAATCCACCAGGGGCATTACTTATTTTCACTGTATACTCAAGAAGTTCCACAATTAGAATGAAGAAATTAGTGGTCAATAGCAGCATTAAAAGTATATATCACATCAATATATTATCAACCAGCACAGGTACTTAAACGCTATTTAAATGAATCACAATTGAGGAGGTGAGAAGCCAAGTGGTGCAAATGATTTTTTTCTAAACAGAGTTGGATAGAAAATTGAAAGAATATACGAAAACTTGATGGCCAAGGGATACGAGTGAGTCTCTGTTCTGTGTTGACATCTAGTGGAAAACTAAATGCAATACTAAATATGTAGTTGGTCTCGTTTATTGTCTTCATCAAATTTCTGTACCTTACTCTGTTAAGAAAAAAGTCATTTGTACCGCTAGCTTCTCACCCCGTCATATGTGTTTTATTTTTTTCGCTAATCTTTCAGCTGGTTAGCTCCTAAGACGGCCCAAAAATGTACTGAACAGGTCACTGGGACAGTTCCTTATTTTTACCGGACACCCAATGAGTTCCACAATTTGAATGCCGAAAAAAAGAGGTCAATATCAGTATTAAAATAAATATCAACTGAATAAATTAACAGCATAACCAAGACGGGTACTTCAACGCCACTTAAATAAACTACAATAAAAATTATCAGGCTATTATATAACAAATTTAGCGACTACCGGCGAGACGTAAGAGCAGCTGGAAAAGGAAAAGAGTTGCATGAGAGAAACGGGTAAGTAGGGTTAAAAAAGGACCGGGCTCAGAGGGTAGGGTCGGGAAGAGAAAGAGAGAAAAAATGAGAAAGGCACGTGTAAAGGAGATGTTAAAGGATGCGATTGGAGTGATGAAGTCGGCAGCGAACGAAGCAGGTGGAGATTGCATTAACCCTTTCCAATCCAGAGCTGTTTCTGGGAGATTAAATATCAAGACCTCTCACCTTAAAAAAGTGAAAATTTTCTACTCAATAATAATTATTTTGGTAGCTAGATATTTCGCCATTACACTTTACAGCACATAAGAATACGTAGTATAAATTTTTCCTGAATGGCCTTGAAAATATATATTATTGATGTTACTTAGAAGAAAATTGGGTTATTAAGGGTTAAGCAATAAATGGCGAGGGACAAAACCAAACAGTTTATAAAAGCCTGAATCATAAAATCCTATTTTTTTCAGTGATCACTCGGAAGTGATCCTCGCGTGCAATTGTTTTTCGCGGTAACTAATAAGATGATAAGGATTTCCATCACTTTTTTCATCACTCGTATGGTCGCTTTTTCCGTCGCTGAAACCGTCACTGAAGCCCCATATCATTCCCCAAGTGGGAAAACAATTATAGAAAAAATTGAATGCAATAAACACAAAACAACAAGGGCTCACAAGCATCTCTTAAATACTTAAAATTAAAAGACTCAGTCAAGTAATTATAACCACAGCAAATACTTAAAATGGCCATGAAGCCGAGAATAAATATATATTGCCGACTATCTTGCTTGATGTAGCTTGGTATCACTGCACCATATGCCAACTACCTAGGTACAGCATAAGAACAGCTAAAAAAAGGTAAGGGAGATACGCGTGGGAAGGTTAAAAAGAACCGAACACGGAGAACAGGATCAAAAACAGAAAGAGAGAAAAAAAACTAAACAAGATACGTGTAAAGGAGATGTAAAAGGATGCAATGGGAGTGATGACGTCAGCCGCGGATGGAGCAAGAGGCGGAGAGCCTGCGTTAAGCAAGTAAGCGGAGGAAAAAAAACAAGGAGTTTGCTTGCATAATCATCATGCTAAGTTCTAACATAATATAAAATTATATCAGAACATAAAGTTCTAACGTAGCGGATATAAAGCTTTTCAGATAGAATAAAAGTAACCTTAACTTTTAATTTTGTAAGTATTTATTTAATTTAAAATTCAATAAAAGTAAGCATTGCGAATTGAATCGGGAAATGCATGCAAGAAGGGGGAGGCTATGAGAATACATCTTAGGAACTCCATTGAAACCTACCTTAATCGGAGAAATACTTTAATAATTATAATGTATAGTTAAGAATCAGCAAAATAATTTTCACCACAAGATAATAACTGAAAACATTCCCAATTTCCAGGCACAACTTAAGAGCAGCTGGAAAAGGTAAGGGTGACACGGGTAGGAAGGTTAAAAAGGACCGAGCAGGATCGGCAACAGAAAGAGAGGGAAAAAAAACTAAAAAAAAAGGAACGTGTAAAGGAGATGTAAGAGGATGCAGTGGGAGTGGTGACGTCGGCCGCGGATGGAGAAAGAGGCGGAGAGAGAGAAGGACTGCGAGACAAATGGCATGGGAGGAGGCAGGATGTGTTGTTCGGGGTTAGGGAACGGAGCGGTGCGGGGGTAGAGGGAGTAGGGGAGGCGGGCGGAGTGGATCTGCGTAATGCGGTAGCAGCAGCGGGGGCGGCGGACGGACAGTGGGTTTTGCGCGGGGGAATAAAAGGGGTCTGACCCCGTTCTCTCACCCGGAGGAGCCGCTAGGGAGGGAGGGACGGGGTTGGGACTGAAAAAGAAGGGGTGGAGAACGAAGAGCTGTGTCGCCGGAAAGGAGGGAGGGGGGGGGAGAGAAAAGGTATATAGGCACCAGGAGAGATATAGAGAGAGTATCTGCTGAGGGAGAGGCATGGATTTTGGAAATGGGGGTAGGACTACATGTTCCCGGCTCAGATCATAGGCGAGGGCGATATTGCACATTACCATGATTTATGATACTGACGAGTTCCAACGATTTGTTGATCGATCCGCTATCCCTTACGTATCTATTTCGGTCAGGAGGGAAGACAATTACATACTTTACAAATGAATTAAATAGGTTATGCATGAACACCAAATAAATAGAAGGCATTTCCCGATCGGTATTGATCTAATTTTAACTGAAAAAAATGAGAGGTATACATCCTAATATAAAACAAAAGGATGGCAGTAGAATTCTTGGAATTATGCTTAAAATTGGAATCGCCGGGTGACATGCAATTAGCTCTCTCAAAAAAATGAAACATTAAGCATGAGCTTAAAGCGCAATATCACGTGTTATTGGCATCATAGCTTTGTGTAAAGAGATAAAATCTTTCCATGAATTGAATATGGAAACAAGTTCAATGATTTGTGCTATGATAACAGGATTCTATCAATATTCGTCAATGAAAGCTATAGAACTATTATTTCATCAAAAAATTCTATGATAAGGTGGAAGACGAGGTTGTGTCACCGGAAAGGAAGGAGAATAGATACGGGATGGGATATAATCGTAGGAGACTCATAAATAATGAATCGACGAGAAAGGCTGATCATGAGATGCCTAGATTATTGTCGAGGGCGAGAATGCATTATAATTATCGAGCTTGATTTATGATACGGACCAGATCCAACGATGTGATATCGATCCGCTAAAGATATATGACTTAACCATATCATCAGCGGCGGATAACAATCCATCCGCGGACCTCATTGGTCATAATCTAACGAAGACTTTTGTTATTTTAGGAGATAATGGCGGACCACCGGTATACCTTAAGGCCGCACGTGCATTTCAAAATGAAATTTTCTCACTAATTCATAGTGCAGAAATTTAATTGACTTAACGATCAGTTTTGTAATTTTTACAAGCCCAGTCTATGGTATTTGGAGGAGGCGACCGACAACTGAGGTCATTTCCGCCATGAGGAAAGGGTAGGTGAGGAAGGGTGGAGAGAAACCCGGCGTCGGCATTGGCTTACTCTTAACGAAAGGCACCAAGGGGACCACGGTTTAACGTCCCATCCGACGGACGGAGTGTTGCGCTTGAAATGTCCTCCACACAACATTCAAGCAGGGATCGGGCAGTCTCTGAAAATTCTCTGCCGCTGCCGGGATTTGAACCCGGGCCCACCGGGTGGGTTAACCGGGCCCACCCACACTCTAGCTACCACACCAACCCGATCCCCATTTACGATTGCATCAGGCATATATGATGTAGCCACGCTACATTCTAAAAGATCATCGAATTTAACTGTCGGAATCCAATTGAAGCCAAATTAGTCCAGTCTCGAAATGTCTTTCCGTTTACAGTCTTGCGCTGACTCAAGATGCACATGCCACATGACTCTATAATTCGTAAATGCGTAATGTAATACACAATCGGATTATAACATAAAATGAAAAACTGCATCTCGTTATTAGAAAAATAAAAACGACTTTAGAGTGTCTTGTATGACAACTGGTATAATTTAATTAAAGCTTTAAACATTTTTAAACTGAAAAATTACAGCGTATTAATTCAGTGAAAATACTGCAATATTTAATTGACTTTTGAGTTTATTCAATCATGGCAGATTAATTTTGGTATCCAGCAAAGACACGTCTTCAAAACTATACTATGTCCCAATTAAAAAACTGCACACTCAGACAACAAGAAAAGTCAAGCGGAAGACCAACAGGGATATGCCACATGTACTTCGACGTTTTTCCACAAATATGCGACACAACATTTCGTAACGGCTGCGATAGTATTTCAACACGTAATATCTGGTCGTATGGCAACAAATGTCAAATGGCAATGGAATGGCAGCGCACTAAAATATGCACTACTATGAGATGTAATAACACGAAATTCTATTCGAAAATTTGAAAACATAATAAAACAATGTGAATTTTAAATTTGCGTACTTCAGAGTAAATTCAATTATGGAAAATTAATTTTACTAGCCACCAAAGACATATTTTCAAGAAAAGTCATTCGGCGATGTGCTAAATGTACTTCGACACTTTTTCGATCTTTCACAAAAAATGAGGAGTTGAGAAACCAAGGGGTACAAGTGGTTTTTTTCCTCAACAGTTAGGTACAGAAATCGATAAAATAAATATACACAAACTTGGTATTCAAGGGATACTAATGAGTCTCTGTTCTGTGCTGACATCTAGTGGAAAATCAAATGCACTACTAAATATCCAGTTGATCTCGTTTTTCTTTTCTTTACCAAATTTCTGTATCGAAATGTTTAGAAAAAAACTCACTTGGCTTCTCACCCCCTAAAATGTGACACAACATTCCATACGGCTGTGAAAATATTTCAACACGCGATACTTTGTCACGAATGGAAACGCACGATAAACTATGCACTGCGCGATGAGATGCAAGACCTCGACATTCCATTCGGAAATTCGAACGCATAACGCAACCCCCGGCGACTGACGTAGGAGGGAAAAGGGTGGGGAGGAAAGGTGGCATTCAGGGGAGGGTGGAACGGGGCAGGGGTGACTGGTGTGAGAAAAGAGGTTATGCCGGGCGGAAGCAGGGGTAGCCACCTAAATTCGCCGCGGACTTGGTTCTCATGCACAGACCCACACACATTGAATGGGCATCCCCGTGGATTTCCACCACAGCTGGTTCGTTAAACTGTTTCCCCGAAACAAAAAATAAAAAGGAATTTCCTCGTTCGCTAAAGAGAGAGAGAGAGGGTGAGAGACCACTGGACCGTTTTCTAGAAACCGGTACAGACATCGCAACGGGACCTATAGACCATTTTGGTTCTTTCCCAGAGTACGTATTTTCCCTCCCACGTTTTGGAGCCGAGTCGTCAACGGGTAAACATATAGTGGAAACCGATCTATCAATAGAGTAGAGAAACGAGGGGATTTTGAAAAAGAAATACCGAATGCCGACTTGACTCAATCTCTCTGGTATTTACTCGGGATCCAAAAGGAGACTGGGCTACATATTACCCACATGAAGTTCCATTGTTTTGCATCGATATTTTCTTTCGGAAGCCAAATATTTAGAATCATATCATCTAGTAACATAAAACAAAAAATAAATACTGTCTATAGCCATCAACTGGGAAAATTTAAAATTATTTTACCACACCGAAATTTACATAACTCATTAAAGGTAAATGGAAGAAAATTTCAAATTTTTGGTTATTCGATATTTTATTTTCATCAGAAACCAGCAAGTGTGCAAAATTTAAAGCCAATACAACAATGGGAATAGGGTAAAAATCAATTACAAGATTCCATCGATGAAATAGACAAACAGACGAAGCAAGGTAAGAAAAAGCGTGTGATAAAATAAAAAAAAGTTGAGCTAAGTTGTACCAACTAAAATTTAAATTCCTTTCATTTTCTTTGAAAATTAAGTTCGAGTTTTGAATCCAAAGATTTAGAAGCTTATTTTACAAAATTTGATGTAAATATGTAAGACAGGTATAAAATTCATGATAACATCCCTTAAGTAAACTTCGATAATACGTCACCTCTGAACTCTTGAAGTACGAATTGTCAGTGAAACAGTCTCTCTTATTAAAAAAAACCAAGACATGTTTATTAAAAATTGTGACATTCATAGTCATAATACAAGAAGCCAAAATGAAATCCATGTAAGTCAGCACCGAGTAAATAAAACAATTAAAGGCATAGACCATCAGGGAATACTTGTGTATAATAAATTGCCAAGCTATGTAAAAAATATCAAAAGTTCCTTTAAATTTAAGTGTGCCGTGAAAAAACTACTTTTAAGGAAATTATTCTATAGTGTGGATGACTTTTTAATGTAAAAAATTTAAGTGTGTAATTGAAATGTGTTCACAAAAAAAAATGTTTTTTGTAAACTGTATGTATTTATATTTTTTTTTATTGTTTTGTTATTTGAGCATTGTTTTTCCATTCATATTGTGTAATACATGTAACATCCTTGACAAAGCCATGCATAATGCAAATGCTTACGGTGACTTAATAAATCAATCAATCAATTGTGATACATGACTTATACATCGTGTTTTCAGCATAATTTTGATATGAGATACATAGAAAACATCAAAAGAATGAAAAATCTGGACTAAAATAATCATAGTGAACACCCATAGCATTAGGTATATCGGTAATAAGCTCTTATAAATTTTTTTTTTTTTTTAAACCAGCCTTTATATTTAGATTACAGGGGATGAGCAACGTTTATATATGACACAAAGCAAAAAAACTCAGTGACCCCGAAAAACCAAAAGTGACGTATTAAAAAAGTCACTATATTTATTACTACGAATCTGCAGGCGCTCGAAGGGAAGAAAAATTTTTTGACGATTTTCGAAAAAAATCTAAGTGCCGAAAAATTTCAGTCCAGAGTCCGGACCTGGGACGATGGAATTCGGACGAAATTTTTCCAAGTCCGAAGCCGGACCCGAGACGACGGAGGGACTTTGAAAAATTTTCGAAAGCGGGGGTCTCGCCGAGTAAAGCAAGACGAATCCCCCAAGCTAGGGCTGAGTCGATGGGAAATTTTATGGTGGATAACTTTTACTGTGGTCGCAAAACACGAAAATCGACCATTTGGAACTTCTTTGATCAAAAACATGTTTTGGGGGGCTATAGGTTGACTGGGGGGTGGTTAAGGGGGGTTGGAGAGAAAAAGTTATATTTTCATGTATTGTCATCATTCATGTAGTGTGCAAAATTTCAGCGTTTTTGCTTCACAGGAAGTGAGTCAAATTTCAGTTACAAGATTTGTACCAGACAAACAGACAGGTTGGTGAGTTGATATAAAGACTGTAATAAAAAGGAAACGATTGATACTTGTTTCCATAAAAGTTCCAACAACCAGTCAACAAATAAAGACAAGGATTTTAGAGCTACGAGGATTTTAGAGCTCTCCGATTTGGTAGCTTCGATGAAGGAATAATTCACACAAAAATACCGCCGAGGCAAATACATCTTACGCAATCACGCGAAGAGCGGATGAGAAACATCAGTAATGGTAGCATTCGAGTTAGGAGGGATAACTGAAGAGGAATAGATAAACGAGAAAATGATGTGATCTTGTGAAAAACTAAGTGCATCGAAGTTATGGGTTGTGCATGTAAAATACATTAGAAAGGAAAATCAACGTATTTTTTGGTATGTATCGAAGAACGACCAAGATAGCTGATGATAACTGGTGATAGCTTTGCGGGGACAAGCAAGAAAAATAGGAAATTTCACTACTTTAAACCCTATCCTTGAAATTTTCACTTGCATCAGACATAGCAAAAGTATATTTTTAGAGTATCGAATATACAGTTAAGATCACTAGTAATCACCAAATATAACACATTCAGTATTTTAACCTAAAGACCTAAATCAATATTCCAAGCTGACTAAAGGGTCCTTTCATTTATTCTATTCCAAGCGTCACAATTCAGTCCGAAGCTCTTGAGTTCTAGTATCACTCATGCTTTTGTTCATAAACTTGAAGAGTAATGGCCTGTGAGTCACGCGATTAAACAGAAACTTATGCATTTAAAAGGAAAAACTTTTAAGCATTTTTTGTCCTTCTTAAATCATCGTATGAGCTGCAATCAGATCATCCACGGCTCAGGGAACTGTTAATAATACATGCTTGAAGCTCTTTGAGAAGATGCAAAACTCACCGAAGCACAAGAGTGCAGAAGATAATCCTACATAAAGGATTCCATGGCTATTTCATACGAGCCCGAAGATTCTATTTAATCCTATTCATGCGGAATTAACCCAGTGGATATGTTACCTCAGACGAGTAGCTATATCCGCTGATATAAGCTAGCTTAACGGTTATATAGTATTCGATTCTATAGGTATTAGGCAGAATATTTAAGACCTATTAGTTCATGAACTGAAAACATTTTGATCAAGAGGACTGAATAAGAGAAAAATGTGTAATCGAGATTCATCGACAAAAATTCTTCTTGCTAAATTGCGAGAGAAAAAGCAATTTATAAAAAATACTTCTTTTAATAATGAATAAGCGTCTGTTAATGTTTAATAATTCAATTTCATTACCATTTTAAATCTCACACTCTCACTTATTCAATAATCTCTTCACGCCAGACCGCTGATTTCCATTCATATAATTTTAAGTGATTTAAATAAGCAGAGTGATGATATGGGGATTAATTACATAAAATCCCATCCGTTCTCCATGCGGATTTCCGAAAAAGATTAATATTTAGACTCTCCAGCATCGAAATAAAACTGCTACAAAGTATGCTCTCCACATATCACAACGTAATGGAATACCTGAATATCGGGACTCAATGGGTGACAGACATAATAACAATGAACATTATGTAGCAAGTTAAAATATTTATTATGTTCATAATTCAACGGTAAAAACTCTCAATTAAGATAACGAATTTGATAATGTCGTTTGCAAAACACGGGATTCAAAAATACTTTAAATATATTCATTGAAAAATCTTAGAAATTTGACTCTGTGTACTTTGACGCTAAAACATGGCAAAAGAATTTTAAAAGGCTTAAAAAATGAGGAACAAATCAAGGAACGGCAACAAAGTAGAATTCTATTCAATTACTACCAACTCAACAATAATTTCGTAGAATAATTTTCAAAAAGACTATCATATGATAATAAAATTATTCGAGTCATTTACGAACCACAATCTTTCATAAATAAATTTTATAATATTTTTGGGAAATGAGGAAAATTAAGCGGAGAACGCTCTCCCCAATTACCCACCACTTCAGACCCTAGTAATAAAATAATATCAAAGGAATAATAATAAGTTAATTTATTGCTCTAGGAGAAAACTCCTTTGTAAGTATATAATATCGATTCTCAACGGTGTGCAAGACAAGTATTGCCTGTTTCGCTTATTCGGGAATAAGCCAAACAGGCAACAGGGAGACAAATCAGGGAAATTTCCATAGTAATTGATAACAATAAATATAAAGGTAAAAACGTTATCATTCAACGATGTGAAAAAAGAGCTAAAATGCATCTTATAATACAAAAAAGAACATTTAACATATCAATAAACACATGAATTAATTCAGTCAGCATCAACGTAACAAAGGTAACAACGTGGTCACAATTTGAATAAAGAGCTATATTGCTGCTATTAACAGAACAAAAAACATTAATCATATCACTAAGCAGATAAATGAATTACAATATCAGTATACATGAGTCACTGGAGAGTAAGTATGTGGCGGTCTCTCTCTTAAATATTTCCAGTGATGCACTCTCTTTTACATGTTTAACAGAGTATGCATGCAAGATATTGATTAGTTGCAATTATTTACCTGAAGTGATTATGCTATTCTTTGTTTCCTCCATTTCGTTCAATAATTGCCTTTCTCGGGGAATTCTTACGAGGCAATACGCTGTCTCAAACATTCATCTCGTCTAAGTGATATGATTGATGATTGTCTTCCACCCTTAATGACCTCGCCTGCCGCATTCCCTACAAACTTGAACGCAAACAATAGGGTCTCGGTGCGTGCTGAAACACAGTCGAGCCCTTAACACGAACCGCACCCGATAGCTTTCCCTCCCTCCCGTGCGTAGCACGGTCGGCAACCTTTGCTTGACATTTCCTTGGATGGAATCGATACGTTTGGATTCGCAAACTTGGTCCGTGCGTACGGCCCCATAGAAGGGAGGTGAAGTCAGGGGCGGCTACATATAGGAGGTCCCAGTCCGTCCCATGGAGGTTTGATTTATGTTGCCACTTACCGCGCATTTTATTAGGTTTCCAAAAATGTAAGCATCGCGGAGATGACAGCATAAGAGAACTTTTATTCCTCATTTAAATAGTTTTTTTTTATATTTAAATTTATTATTTTAAATTTATTCTCAACATGTGCAATAAGGCAATTGTATAAATGTAACAGGCAGGCGATATGTAGTGGAATGACATCCAGATTAATAAAAAAACAGATACGGTAATTTTTCCACAAATTTACTTGATAACTAGCACGCCACACGGCGATGCTCGGTAAGGATAGTACCCATCGAATTGGAAACTTGGAACTTGAACTTCATGATCATAAAGGATGTTACTGTTTCCTCTTTGAGCGTGTCATGAGGTGTGCCTAAAGGGCAGGATTTCCAACGGCAGAAGTTGTATGAAGTGACGTAACAAACGGTAATGAGATAACGACGCAAAAGACGCGTCATACGCAACCGAAGGTAGCACTACGGGGTTTGATAGCATGAGTTGCACCTTTGTTCTAACTTTGGTCGCTATCTGTGAAGCAGTATGGAAACGCATAGCGGACAAACAAACATCCTCTTTTGCATATATAGAAGATAGATGTACGACGCGTTTCGACCTTCATGTCATTTCCAACTGCAATGTGAAATTGTTGAAATCAGGAGTATTTACACAGTTCGGAAGAGTGGGGAGGGGAAGGGAAGGGTTGAGGAAGGGGTGGAGGGAAATGTGTCTGTAGGTAGTGCATTTAGGGTTGGCTGGCAAGGAGTGGGGAGCAAAGATTTTTTGATGAACGAATACGAATTCTACTTACTCGCTGATCGCCTAAGGAATGATAAGCCACTAGTAATACGGCAGTTTCTCCTGTCGCCCCTTTAAGCCGCTAACATAGGCGCTGGTTCATGCCAGCAGCTTGTCTTGAAGGATTTTCTATTCGGAATTAGTAGGTTTTTATAGATTTGTGTTTACGGATGCCATTTCAAAAGAATCGTCCATTGAGGAAAAAGGGAGCATGTTGTTAAACATACCAACTTTTTAATAACTACGAAGTAGGCCAACGAAAGTTAATAGGCACAATAACAGATTGCAACGTAGTGTTTTACTAAGGATTTACACGGGTGGAACTTAATCCCGAATCCCAGTGACGGAAGAGATATGGCGAAAGGTACTCCCTCCTCCAACGCTCTCCCTGGATAGCGCGCGTGTGATAGCTACAGCTCCAGTACTTTTCATCCAGCGGGCCTCAGACCTGAAATCTCAATTCACTGATAGAATTCGGTAAATGGATAATTAGGAAAAGTTCAGTCATTCTCTAAAAATGCAGAAGTTGCCTCCCTCAGCTCATGAGTTGGTGACGTCATAAGCTCGTTCCGGTCCACTAGTTTATTCAAATAATAAGGTATGAACCGCTTGCAAAAGTGTAAAGAATAACAATCCAGGCGAGAACAATGCACGGGATCGAGGAATTGTTGATATGAGGTGACCCGCTCGCCCGGAGTCGGTGACGTCGTCAAGTTATCTAAGAAAGTTTGAAGCCGCTTTACCCCTGCGAATTGCTCGAGAAGTTGGTGACGGCTCAAGAAACGGAAGAATAGGAATCTCCTTATTTTTACGACTACATCAGAATGAAAAGTAAAAGAAAAATGGTGAAGCCTAGGGAGAAGCAAGTTACGAATCATGATCCTTGAACGATGCTGCGTGAAAGTCAATTCAGTATTCCTTCCATTTGTTGGGAGGAATAACTGCGCTGCTCTGGTTACCTTTTGGTCGACATCCGACAAACACCGACACCCCCGTTTCTCCCAACTTACCGTCCGATAGTGACCAACAAGAGTTAGCATAACAGCATGTTAAATAGTGATTAACGAAACAAATTTTAATTATTTTTCAGCGCTGTGTTCCGCAAAATCTCGCCTGAGACGATTAAAGTCACTTTTAAAAATTAGTTCAATCTATTGGTCCACTTCACTAGTGGTCGAAAGATGAAGCATTATTGCAATGTTTGGTTCTTTCCTGGCAAACAATTGCAGTAAAGATTTCTCGGGTTCTGCATCGGGTAAGGTCCTCCATATCGGTATTAACGCTGTGATGGGTTCTAATAGTGTAATCAACCGGTTTTAGTCATCATAATACGCTTAAGTTTCGCTGGTCAGCATTAAAACTGGCTCAAAATTGGCACGACGCGACGGCCGGATACGAAGCGAAAAAATATCTGGGATACATGTGGTCGATTGTCAGTGTCGAGGTAACCTTAAAAGTGACAGTGTATATTGTTGAAGCGTAGGTCAGTAAAGGGAAAAAATCCGTGGAAATGCGTAAAACAATTGATTTATCATAAACATCACGGATTTCACCATGAAAAAATATTAATAATAATACATAATTATCCATGACAGACTTCATCCTTGCTGTTTATAAATTTGCACCCGCCCGCATGACTGCGGACAAAGTCACTTATTTCATGCAAAGCAACCGTTTTATCTCCCTCAAGATATCGTGGCATGAAAGGGCAAGGGAAGCATGATGAAAAATTTCTCGGGTTTCTCACCGGGTGTGGTATTGGGTTAATTCTCGGAACCCTTCAACGACTTGGTCTGCCATCGTCTTCAGGGGTATACTCTATACTGCACTTATTATTCATACCCTTGGTTGCCCCTTATTGTTGTGTACGGATGTATCGATTAATTATGACATTCCAGGCACTGCCTAGTTGTAATCCTTTACCTTTATTTATGCTCTTCTCCTCGAGGCTAATTTCTATCGCCTCCCTTCCTCCTTTACATGGGAAGCATGCTTAGGGGGTGAAGAATTAGGGTACCGTAGCAGGTCGGAGGAGTGATGCTAGTCTCTTTAGAGAGACTGGATTGGGGCAATCCAAACCTGCCGGGGAGGGTTTGTCAAAGAGAGAGGGATTAGAAGCGAGCGGGCAGCAGTGACGAGGCGCGAGCATTCCAGAGCGCGGCCTCCGGCGACGTTTGGCGTGCCCGGCCCTGAAGAGGGACCCCTCTCCCGACCGACGTCGCTTCAGGGGTCATCGAGGTCAAAAGAGTATCGACTGTAGCGGCGCGCCAAAAGACGACGGAGACGAGAGAAGACTGGGCTGCTCGACCGTTTGGTCTCGTTGTTCGCGGGGTTAAGAGGAAGCTCATACGCTTCTTCGTCGGTCGTAGTTAGCATCAACTAACTAAGGGCCGGTTTCATAATGTTAGCGTTAACCGGTACATGATAATGTCATAACCTTAAATTTAAAATATTTGAAAGTTAAAGTAATGAAAAGTAGTTCAGGAGAGCGATTAGTGAAACTGGTGACCTCAAGTGGAAGAAATGGTTAACTCTGACTTTTATGCTTTAACTTCCTAAAACACTGTAAAACCGGCATTACAACTTTTAAGCTTATGGGAAATTTAAATTACATTAAATACGAATACAACTGTCATTTTGATACGTAGCAATACCGAGCAACATCACCATAATATATAATCCGGAAAACCCCAACCTGTCACGGTTATCTCATACCGCAGATCGGGGTAACAAGTGAAATCTTTCATGGAATGTTATTCATCAGGCAAGGTTTAATAGCTTCACTTCATTCATCAGTAATAACTTTAAAATTTTGCGAACGCTTTTTAAGGGGGCTAATGAGCTTTAAAACTTTGGAATAGAACAAACTCACTAATTACGACGAATCACAATGAATACCAAATTCATTGAAAGAATATTACTAAAATACGGAAATGTTAAATTTTGAAAAAAAAACTGGCTAAGTTTTCAAATTATAATCAAGAAGATGGAATTTGGTGTACTGAATCATTTCTGAAATTTTATAACGTGATTACATTAAGTATTTAGAGAATTTATCACTCCCATGAATAATTCTCTCAAAACTAAAGTGATCGTTTTGAAATTTTCAGGGCGTACAAAATAGAACTCATTCCATATTTTCCTGCTGCTCAAGTAAAAACATTTTACATTCGTGAAGATAAAAATGTAAAATTAAATAAAGGAAAAAAATTAAAATTTAAAAGAAATGTAAAATGTTAAAATGTTGAACCATCAAATATCATGAACATTTCATTCTCTCACGTAGCCTACGCTCTAAACATGTGATTCGTCGCCAAAGATGACCGCTCGAGCGGAAGTGATGCGCCCTCTTAGCTTGGAATAATGACGCCCGAGCAGCGCTATCTACCCTTATCCTCCCGTTACTCCCTCTTCCATCTCCTTCTTTGCCACTCCCTTGACTTCCTCCTCCCTTCGCTTCTCCTCATTCCTTTTCTCCATCGATTTCATCAACTGCCGCTAGGCGTGCCTTTCTTTCCTCGTCTGTCCTGCTCTTTCGCTTCCACTTCATCTCTATCGTGCTCGCACGGTGGAGGCAAGCAGTCACAGGGTAGATTGACGGTGGGCTCTTTGAAAGGAATAAGTCGCAAGAAAAAAAATTCTGGAATAATGTAAGTGAAGTCTTGATTTAAACAAATACTTTACATAATCTTAGGATCCTGTATTCCAGGTTTAAATTGAACCTTTTCATAATAGAATGAAATAAGTGCGTGCATTACAAAGGTATCAAATATTCCGAGTATTTTTTCATTTCCTTCATACACGTAGTGAAAGTTAGGAGACACGAATTAAATGATTTTATTGCTCCCGCAAGAATTCAGTCGCAAAGGAACCTTTCTAGATGGACATCAATGACTGAATTGACCCCATTAGGTAAAGTTGCGAAGAGAAAAACTAAAATCATTACTTCACTTTTTGCTTTACACCACCGATCACATGTCTAATATTTGACTAACGCCAAGGCATAACTATGGTCTCCACTCCGTCGTTTTCAGATATATTAAGTAATTACGATCAGTGAATTACCACGTCAGTTTTTTACATATTCTTCAAAGCGTTTTAGTCATTATATAGTGATTATGAACATAAAAGAGGATTAAGTTGTTAAGGTTAATACTGTACAAAAATAGAGAGTTTATAAACATCTATCGTGTACTTAATAGAGGGAAATTGTCATATTTTTGTAACCAACATGTTGTAGGGTAAATTTCTTCAGCTGTTCACACTTTATCTTAATAGCTTTAAAAGCTTTACCTGCCCAGCTTTCAACGTGCGGTCCCCTTTGCAAGTCCCTACTTTAGACAATGCCTAAATATTTCCAAATATTTGATTCCCTCAGAATTTTTCCCAAAACAAAGTAATTGTTTTATATGACATTTCTACTTTCCTTAAATCTAATTTTTGCTATAAGCATTGATGATCATCATATTATCGTTTGCCCACCTCTATAATTTTTTTAGGTCATTTTCAAATGTCACCATCCTCTGCCCTCCCAATTTCTCTTAAAATAATGTAACCATTACCCAACATAGAGCTGGTTATATATCTATAATAAATTAACATCGGCTCACCAAGTAACTAAAGAGTTGTAAGGAATAATTTCACTCCTTCCATTCAAGGAGCAAGTAATTATCGAGGATACTCATGCTGAAGACTAACGTTATCACTTTCCAGAGCATATTTCGCAGAACGTTGCGAGTCTCGCAGTTTCCACACTTAGTACAAACAGTAACTTCTAGTAAGCGGCGCCATGATGAAAATTAACGCTGGAGGAATTCTCGCGAGCGGTGATGGCGTCTCCAGCATACATGTTCCCATTGACTTTTATCCCCAATACCCTGTCTCAAACATACCTCTCAGGTCTCCCTACCCTATATTTTCCCATATCTCACCCTTTTCTTCTTTCATACGTTCCCTGACTGGCAGAAATCCACCCGTACACCCATTCCTCCCTTTGCCTCAACTCCTGTAACTTAATCAACAACGTTTGCTTTGCCTCCGAAGGCGGTGTCTAAAAACTTTTTCCCACACTCTCACGTGGCATCTTCCCTTCATCGCCCTCAATTCCAGAACATTTCTAACTCACGCTGCCCCTTCATTCACATTTTCTTCTCTTCTGGCGTCTTCCGTTCCACGCGAAGAGACTTTTACCCTCTCCTCTAATTGCTTTCATTTGGGACGCCCTCTTTAGAAAATTTTTCGCAGAGATCATTCGAATTAGTTGCGAATAGTTGCCGAAAGAAATCCGTTGTATTCGACGTCCTAACCACAGATCAACTTGTCAGCCTCAGTGGCGGTCCTTGCCTGCCACACAAGGGGTCGCTGTTTCGAGTCCCGCCTGGGTAGGCTCTCCATCTCTAGGGCGCGGATACTCGTGTACTTTTGATTTTAAATGTCGAAAACCCCGATGTTAAAGGTCAATGGTGCTGTTTTAGGTGGTACGGAAATAACTTCTGTATTTTAAAACATTTACTCGCTCCATGGCCCAGATGATAGCATAAAGTAAGAAACAGGCGCAAGACCACTTTGATTCGCACGCAGTTATTCTTCATGATTAACTGGCCCTATTGTGTGAAAAGCGCTTGGAGTCAAAACAAAAATTCTACTATGCTTAACCTAAGACTCGGGCAGTATTTCACACAATCTTAGATTCCATATGTTTTTGTTGGATATAGAAATCTTATCTCAGCAGCGGTAAATAGTAGTTGTGGCCCTATAGAACGCTGACGGTGAATGCAACTATTTCGCCACGTCTAGGCTTCGATTCGCTCCTTAAGTCCAGCTTTAGGACTCACAAAGATGTATTTACCCCTATAAATATCTGGAAAATTACCTCCAAGCACAATACCTATCATCTTGACGAATTCGAACTCTGCATTTTTTTATTATAAATATTAATTTATTATAATATTACAGCCATACGTTAAATATAATTGTATCTGTAAAAGTTTCTTAAAAGTAATAATTACTGCAATATATATAACATTATTATCTAGATAGGATTCCGTTAAAAATTTATGAGCGTGGAAAAACGATCTTTATCGCCAAATATACCTATCTGAGCTAAGAATTTACTGATGACCCAGAAAATTGTGAACCATTTTCAAAGATGTGTGGACGTATCCTCATCCATAATTCTTGAGAAAACTTTCTTACTTGGCATTTCTCCCAAACGCCATAAAATGTCATGTAAGGAAATCGATGGAGGGAAACTGCACATTGAAATAGGAAAGTGCATAAAGATATACGAATTCTGATTTCATTGATCGTTCTTTGACCTCATTTTATCTGGAAATTGCAATGGAACAATTTTTGATATTCTATAGCTCGGGAAATTTTTTCTCAATAGTTCCCATAAGCAAAAACATTCCAAGAAAATATACTGCATCCAAATAATTAATTACATTTTTGTTTTTCATTTCATATCCAATTTCCCGTTACCCCAGCACATCATCCTTTCTCTATTACCTCATCACAACATTCCACACGGTGAATAAACCATAGTTTTACTCAAAAACTCTATTTAATACCCGTTTTTACTAATATCCTTTGATTAAAAACGATCATCATCCGTATAAATAGGTAGTTTACATCAGAGTTTTGGAGAAATAAGGCCGCTACTCTTTCAATATCACTGCAGAACTAAAAAATTGCCTAGCATTGCAATATAATCAGGTACTGGTAATCATCATTTCAACCATATAATAATTATAATAATAATAAAAAGCACAGGAATACATTAAAAAATATGCATACGAAGCATTTAATAGCTTAGAATTAATTTACTGCGGATGAAAGTCTTTCCTCATTAATTGAATTAATTTCCTCATGAATTTATAAAACGACTAACCACCAGGTTTACTCATTTATTTTTTCGTTGTCAATTTTCAGGCTGGCTAAGTAAATACAATGCTTAAGCGCAATAATATGGATCACACTTCGGCCTACATTAAATATTTTATTGAGTTTGCACAGGTTTATGCAATACCTATTTACCACCATAATTATTCATCATTTACCTGGTGGGTCTTGAAGGAACAGGGTACATTGCATTCAATACCACTGATTCAAGAAGTGCCTTGTTCAAACAACTTTCCGCGAAAATAAGCCATATTAAAAATTAAATTATATTACACGTGAAATAACAACCGCCCAAATTTAAATACATATTTTTACCATTATTAAACTAACGAAGAACAGTTTAAACCGGTATTCAAAAATGGATATTTGGTATTGCGGTAATTGAAGGCAAATATTATGAAAAGGGTGAGAAACTATCAGAATCGCAGCCAAAAAGCAAACAGCAAGAATAGAAAAAATATACAGCCCCCGCACTGTACACAAAATATCCATCTTAGCTAAAGCCGACCCAAGAACTTTTTCTGTAGCAACGCTGCAAGATGAATTTTTTGTCAAAGTTTTATTTAACGCCACGATAGCAGAAACCAAAAAGGCCCATTATATACGTTTCTATTTGTGGTTTCTTATTTCTTTGGTCCTCAAAATGTAAGGTGGCGGTGGGGTAAAGTCCTCGCCTGACAATCCGAAGGTCGTGGGTTCGAATATCGCCTGGGTAGGTGATCCCTATCCAGGGCATGGATGTTTGTGTTGTACCTACTTTGTTAATATTGGTAACCCTCTTTGTAAAAGGCCGTCATGTGCTGTTTAAGGGGAAATTGATAATAAATAAATAAAATCACTTTCTTAGAGAAATACAGCCTCATGAAACGCACTGAGAATTTTCAACCATATTATTATACTAACCTTCAGTATTATTATAAATGCCAATTAATAGCAGAGCCATTCGAAACTGACCCAAGAAGGTATAATAAAATTGCCTTAAGTATCCTTTCCTGTTCATTAATCACTAATTTTACAACTTTGAAAACGATTTATATTCGCAAAACGCTACACCTCTGCAGTTTTACTCCACAGAAGAACACCATTTCTGAAAAATCCCTTCGGAGAACAAAGGCTTCTCTTTGGAAAAAAAAACGTCTTTTCGTTTTGGCCGGGGTCACCCGAGAGGTAGAATTAAACGCACTAATGCCTGTTACGCGATTCTTTAATCCAAATCCAAAGGAAAAACCTCTTTGTGTCCATCACGATGGAATGTAGTATATGAAAGCGGACGGTACGGAGGAGAGCACCTTAATTTCGCATTTCATGTCCCCTGAACGGGCGCCGGGCTGCCGTAGAAGCCATGCGCATTTGCACATTTAGGTCAGTGGAACGCGTTGACTAAGAGGAATAGTTGCCCAAAACTACCCCATACTAAATCTCCACTCGGACATGTATTACTCATGTAATGACATACAGATGAGATATGGATCTTTTTAACACAAAATAATAGCTGCTACGGTCAAGGAATTCGTGCTAAAAACAAAGCGAAATAACACAAAATATTATTTACAAATTTGAAAATTCGATCAAAACGAAATCAAGAGGCATTAGCTCAAAAGCATAGTTTCCCTCTATCGCAAAACCATGTGACTAAAGGATACAATAAATGGTATTCAGACAGTCGCCCATACTTGCGACAAGAGGGGACTTATTACTTTCTCGGGTTGGCTACCGTGGTGTACCAAGTGTGGGTGCTCAGAGGAAAATCAGGGATAAAAACCAAAATTATTTGTCTTTTCAGGTCAGTATTGCATTTTGAAGTCCAGAGCCCATAATTTAGGCTGTGTTCCACAATTACTGCTTTTCTAAGAGATTATGCGTATAAGTAACCTAAAATAAGTAACGTGCTTTAGTAACGTATGAGTACTTACATCGCACTTACTGGTAATGCAAAAATATCGCCTTGTAGCAATTTTGGCATTATCTTCAAATATTAATTTCACTTTATTAGATTTTTTCTTAAGTCCATGTATTTTCTGCAGGCAAGTTTTGTTACTGTTAAATGTAAATAAAAACGTTCTGCAGTTTCCGAAGTGAGAGTATTTTTGTTTCATAATGGAGCAGGTATTATAAAACAAAGTTATCCCAAGTAAGGAGAGATATCCCAAGCTTCGGCCGACGCAAAACTAAACAAAATAAAAATAAATAAAAAGAATGGTGGGTTACAATTCCTTATTTTCAAAATGCAAGGGCACTTCAGAGCTATGGTTAACAATTACAGCTAGTAATTATTTCCAACAATATATTTATTTATGCTAGAGCATAAATTCTATCCCAAGTATGGGTTACTGTTTGTATATGCCCACACCTCAGACGCAATATAATATAACCCAATTTTTTGCATGGAGCTCGAGTTACCAAAATAGGTTCACCTATCCCAAGTTGACAAAATTTATTAATGAGGAATTCATAATCTTTTCTTCTCACGAACAAAATCTTGGAGGGGTTCCAACCTGAAGGGAATACTTAAAATAATTTAAAGATTGGTAAAGCAGCAGTACCAGATACACCTCATTTCTCCTCGCAATACAGGATTGAGATTCCTCTCATAAAACGCGAGAGAAACAATGTAAGAAAAAATAATGTAATCAATCGATAATATCCCATGAGAGATTGTAGTAAAGACTATTATGATAACATGAAACTGAATTATTCGACTAACATTCATCACTAATCAAAAGATATACATTCATAATCGCAAAAACTAATGCCTATGGGCTACGACAAAAACAAATAAAAATGGATAAAACAAATCCATTATCAGGAATATAGTGGTAGGGTACTATGACACTGTTAAAATGCATGACTGACGACAAACAGCCTGATTACGCAATAAAAGAGGAGTGCTTCAGCAAATGTTTTTTGAAAGCAATTTTTCTTTTACAACAAGTACTTCCGCAAACATACATTCTTTCCCATACAACTATGCCCTGTCATTTTTCTTCAAAAGACAGAAAGATAATTGTAAGCACTCTTCTGGGGTGAATCAACCGGCCACAGCAAAAGAATTGCTTTACTTCTAACGATGAGGGCAAACACAAATCTCAGTAAAAAATGCACTGCAGACATCTAGTTCAGGAGGATAATACCCTTACCTCCATTAAAATTTCGCTTAAGGAAATGAGTGCCAAAAGTGGAGTGCCTTTGGAGATAAAATAGGACGCCTCCGAAATGAGATTCAGCCGTGCATTATCTGTCCACAAATGATAAGAAAACTCCCCTAGGAATGGAAAGCTAGAGATAGAAAAATATCATGATAGAAAGATAATTTAACAACAAGAAGTACCTACGCGCTAAAGTATTAAAAACCTTGGCTCCTACCTCTGAATAGAGAAAATACAAGCTTGAAACATCTTTTTATTATGGCTATAATGGATAAATTAACCCTGTGAGAATCCCGAGAAGAGTTCACCCACCGCTATTATTCAATTTGGAATTGCTGCAATCTGGAAGAAAGCCGTTGGATTTCAATTAAAATATTATTCAATGAAAAATAGTACAGTTTATTTTTAAGAGCTAACAGATAACTGTAATCAATACAGAATAGATAAAAGATTACTCATCCAGTCATACCTCCCTGAGTGAAAAATATTCCTTTAACTTTCTTAAAAGTTATTTAAAGTTAGATAGTGAGACATAGCCAATAATAGGAGGATAAATCGCCAAGGCCCAAGCAACTGTGGAACTTGCAACGAAACCTCCTCTGAGGTTGCTACAAGCAGCCACAAATGCCAGGAAATTAATAACTAAAATTATTTAATAACGCAAGAAACACAAATATAAGATGACTCCCACTTCAAGCAAAACTGTTACAAGTAAATCATATCCTTCCTCAGTATAAGCAAAAGCTACTTTTGTAGGTGGGTATACCAAAATTCCTTTCATTCCTAAAATTCCTTAATATAATTTTTTTCTCCATGCCACGGGCACCAAAATAGAGACTGATTGGAGCCAAAAGAAGGCACTGAGCGTTGAAAGTACAGAACAGCCTTAGATACGTTACAATTTACGATCAAGAAGTAAAAATATATTCGACGCGGGAATTGGATTGCTTACATTGAAAACATATGTTTTAAAGGAATTCTCTACAACTCACAGATATAAAAGACATTCAGAATGGAGCTACGAAGAAAGACAAGCTCTATTTATTTCAATGTAGATCGATTCATGTTAAGAGAACAGTACCTACTCATGTTACAGGTTAAAGAAAAATTCGCGATGAAAAAATGCTTCAAGTTTTTATGAGCCTTCGTTAAAGAGCCCGTAAAAATTTACTATCCATGCCACATCGCTTCTTACTCCATTTGCGTTGAACGTGAAGTGTCCGAAAACTCAGCGTGAAAATACATAATTATAATAAAATCAGAAGAATCGTGCGTGATGGAGTGGGTTTCAAAACCCTAGAATGGCAAAACAAGTGAAACTAATCTATACCCCAAATAGAGTTTGAGCCGAATTATGCACTACGCACCAATGTGAACCATTTTGTACGTTAAATATGATGCAGTAACACCGAAACAAAGGTCGGAATACAAGTTTACAACCGTGGAAAATAGCAATTGTTTATTTCAATTTGCAAAATTATAACGCTCCACCAAATACAATCCTTCATTAGTTCCTGCGCATTTGTATAAAATAATACAGAGCTAAATAATACTGGAAGAGATACTTAATTTCGTTCAAAATCCTTCCTTCCTAGATTCCAAGATTCAATCGTTACCGGGGCGGCTGGCAATGGAAAACGTAGAGATTGATGGTATATATGATTACTTCGTGGGCCATTAGCGCCGGTGATTAACGACGGCAGCGGCCGGTTTTCTGCACCGCAACGAGGAGGGATATGGAACAGAGAGGTAGGGATTAGAAGAATGGGGAAGGGGAGAACATGAACTCCAGCAGGCTGCGATAAGGCAGGAGAAAACACTGCGGGAAAACGAGGGTTTCAGGAAATGTAAGAATAAATCTGTGAACGAAGGAATGAGGTGAAGTGTAGCAGGGAGGTATTTTCTAAAGCCAGAGAGAAATATAGCCAGTAATAATTTTGAAAGCACGGAGCGTGCGATTTGGAATTAAAATAACAGCGCGTTTCATTCACAGCGATAAATAAAAGGCATATATGCTTCAATAGGTCGTTTTCGTGAGGGTTGAATCATTTTTTAGGCAAGCGAAAGTAAGACATTTTTCCAAACATAAATATTTAACGTAAAAGAATATCAAGCTACTTCTAGACATATGATAGAATTGGTCGATTATATTTAAGCTCGACCTACTAAGAAAGCTACATTCACACAATACATACCTAAAACGATTTCCACAATTTCTGGGCAAGTGAATTTGTTCCGAGCTATTAAAAAAGTTACACACACCACACAGTTGGTGGAAAGTGAATGCTGAGGCGAATTTAACGAAACAAAAAGGACGATAGAGCGTGGGAGGAGTCACAAGATAATAGCGGTTAGTGAATATCGCTAGCATATGCTTGCGTGAGGGTTACATGATTAATGGGGAAACCATTATTTATTAAGATATATTTAGACTAAGACGAGTCATGCCGAGACATTTGATGGAATTGATATCTGGTGATTTTTCCGGGTATTCTTCCGCGTTTATCCATTTTGTCCGACAAAATGGATAAACGCGGAAGAATACCCGGAAAATCACCAGATATCATCATAATCTCCACGGAAGCCTACTTGGAAATTTGATGGAATTGAGTAATGATATTGAAGACAAAAAAAATAAATATAAAAATATATTTAAAATCTACACAAACAACTCATACCTAAAACGAAATCCACGAAAACAAAACATTTCTGGGTGAGTCAATTATATTTATTTATTATCAACTTTCCCGTAAACAGCACATAACGGCCTCTTGCAATGAGGCTTTCCTACATTGACAAAGTATTACACATACATCCATGCCCGGGACAGGGATCACCTTCCCAGGCGGGATTCGAACCAACGACTTACGGTTTGGGCAGGTGAAGACTTTACCCCACCGCCACCGAGGCCAGCTATGACCTTTTCTGGCTTTTGTTCTAAGGTATTAAAAAGGCTACACACATGACATAGTTGATGGAAGATGAATACTGAGACTGAAAAAGCATGACAGAGCGAGGAAGGGATGAAAATCATAAGATAAAATCGAGTAACGAAAAGGCATTTTATTAGACAGAATACTGAGCGGTCTTAAAGGGTCAAGAATGAAAGACGAAAAAACGAAAGATCTGCAGAAGATACGTATCGCTAAAAACCCACGGAGAGAAACACAAGTTCGCAACATCCGCCAACCATTTCTAATGATTGGAACAGAGGAAACATAAAACGGAAGCCGAGATCGTTCAGCGTATTGGTTGGTTGTATGCACAAAGATAGAGAAACGGTGGTCACATAACGCCGAGAGGAAAAGGGGTCAATAGGATCCTAGGAGTAGGATCAACGAGGCGGAGTAATGTGCACGACTTGAGGGAGGAGGTTAGGACCATCGGGGAAGTGCTAGTGTTGGTCGGCACGAGGGAGAGGAAAGAAAAGCAGAGGGCGAGAAACTTCCAGGAAGGAGTTAACGAGTCCCGAGAGGAGAGACGAACCAAATAAAGAGAGAAAATGCTCGCTGCTCCTCGGCCGCTTTATATTTTTGTTCGGCAAAAACCTCCACTGAACTTACCGACCCCCTCCTTTGGTTTGCTCTCCGAATTCAAGGGCTCTCCACGAATTCTAATTCACCTCCGCGAGGATTTTTGAGCGGTCGAACGAATTTGAAGAGAGAGCCTAGAAGGCACAGTGCGAGTACAAGCACTCACAGAATCATCGCGCCATGAAAGAAGAGCTTACTACACGTCAGCGATGAAACTTAAGTGCTATCGACTATGCACTGATGTGATATGTGTGCTCACTGTGACCATGAAAACCATTGACGGAATCTTCGGTCGGAATGAGCATGTTAAAAGCTGAACAACAAGGGATGAAAGAACCATTATCTATTAAGTAATTAAAATATCAATTTATACCTATTTTTATCAATAGTTAAACGATTTCATTGAAGAGTACTTAGTGTGATAATTAAACCAAAATTCATATGCAGCAGTGAAGCACATGAAAGTCCCGAAATGAATTTGTTTTCATGGATCTTATCTGATTCCAAGGCCTCTTTTTAACTACAAAGTCATCAAAATCACACGGATTCAGGCAATAGAAAAATATTTTAAGGAACGGAAAGGAAGGAATTTAAAGAGTAGTCGAACTAATTTGACCAAGAAGGCACTGCGCGAGTAAACACACACAGAATCATAACGCCATTAAAGAAGAGCTCACTGCACGTGAACGATGAAAATCAGGTGCAATCGATTAGGCAATGACCTGAAATGTGAGCTCAATGTGACTATGAAAACTACTAAGAAAGTCTTCGGCAAAATTGGACATGTTAGAAGCAACACAACGAGGGATTTAAGACCCATTACCTGTTAAGTAATTAAAATAGCAATTCAGCCCTATTCTTATCAAAGAAGACGACTCAGTGTAATAATGAAACCACTACATTCATTTGTAGCTGCGAACAACAGTTAAGACCCAAAAGATATTTGTTTTCGTGGAGTTTATCTAAGTACCTAGGCCTCATTTAACAAAAAATTCATTAAGGTGCACAGATTCATCAGGCTATATAAAATATTTTAAGTAACGTCAAGGAATATAATGCATTTAGAGGTTTCTTTCACTGAAAATTTCGCAAATCAGCAATGTAATAAGTAGAGATCCGGGCATTTTTCACTGTGATACACCTGGGGAAAAACAATTGCTGCTTGCTTCCCGGATTTTCCTTATTAAGCTCCAAAGATGTCAACAAGATTCTTAAAATAACAGCTCGACGGCGCCATGATGAATGGAAAATAACTATTCACCGCTCTGTTGAGCAAGCTCATTTCAAGAGACAAGAGACCGTGAAAGGGACCCCAAGCAATGAGAACTCCAGACGCATACGCTCCGAAACATTTAGCTACGCGTGGGAAAGGCTATTAATCTACCCTCCGTTGCCAAGGGGAGAGAAAAATTAATGCTACGCCCAGTGACGTCGCTTAGGTCGCGAGTAAAGACTACTGCTACGCGACGGACGTTAAATTAGGGAAACGAAGTCAGGGAGAAGCGACATAAGATAAGAGAGCAAAAGGGGGCCTGGCCTAAACGAGACGTAGGGCGGTGCGAAACGTATGTAAGATGTAAATGTGTTTGGAATGAAAAGAACAAGTGGGAGGTGAGGGGTATGATACAAATTCTAGAGTAATGTGCACAACCGAAAAATAATACATAGATATCTCTAATTTCTGAAAGAAAATCGAGTTAACAGAAAAACTGTAAATAGATGTATAGCAACACCAAAACTTATGGGGAAAAGTAATCACCGGTATAATACGATATGCCGGCAACAAAGGGCCTATATAAAATGTTTTCTTCCTTAAAGAGGACAATCCTTGAATGGAAAAATTTCCAATGAAAATTTCAATTATTCGAGCCCCAAAAAATGTGAATACTTTTTTTTTAAAGTCAAAGGTATAAACCAAGAATTCACCTTTTATGTTTTGGGGACTTTTTTCTGATACCACCATGCAATGAGCCCACTAGTAACTAATTTATCATTATTAGCAATTAAAATATACACGCTGTAAATGAAAAATTTAACATCTTGTTGATAAAGTTAAATTTATTGCTATGTAGTCAAATTAAAAAGGATTAATATACTTCGTATGTCATGAGATATTTTAAACTAAGCTAGTGTTTAAACTCTTCGCGAAACATATATGATGACTGAGATTTTTTCGAGATTTTCGCCAAACCTTTTATTTCTGAACTTATTTTTCCTATAAGCAAAGGAAGATTTTCCAGAAGAAAATTCTTTGCATATAAAAACAATACTCTGAAGAAGCCAGAAGAAGAAGGAGCATAAATTATTTAAGGCACGGAAATCGTTCAAAAACAGATAAAGAAGCATGGCTATAAACACTCTATTTTTATGAATATATCCATTTTTATTACTGTCTTTGATTAGATTTAAAGAATTACATCAAGAACCTAGCAATACAAATTCAAAGTGAGGAAGCCTAATTTTCAGGATTCCAAATATCAAAAAACCTTCAGAATGAAATAAATATTTCATTGATAATACTTCATTGAACGTAACAAGGCCGAGGTAAATAACTTCATTTTTGCTGTGCGTTTAGTTATTATGTGCGAAACCCAGAGAACATTGTTAATGAGGCATTAAAGTATTCATAACGAAAAATCTCATAACGCACGCAGGGCTTATTTCACACTCAAAGAAGCGAGATGAGATCGAGAGAATATGGCCTAAGGGGGAATACACAAATATTTTGGACGAGGGGAGAAAACTTGATCATGGCTACGTACAGCTTTACCGCACCCTTCGGGGTAAAGGTGGCCTCCACCCCAATGGTAGGAGAGAAAAGTTGCGTATGGGCATTGATTAAACAGATCAAAGGGGAAATGCTTTTCCTATCATCTTCGATGGCTTGGCGCTTGATAAAAACTGAATACAGATCAAGCCGAAATCGATAGGGAGCGAGGAATAAAATAACATTCGACCTTACTTGACGAGGTCAAGTTGTAGCATATTCACCATTTCATGCATAAACAATTGTTATTTGATGGGCAGCCGTTGCATTTTCGGGAAATTACAAACGATCGAAAGGGATGCGAAAATTTACATAAAATCCTCGTTCAGTAGAAATGAAGTGACTAATGAAAGGTTTCCCCATATATTCGCGCTAAAGATGGTAATGGAAAGAGGAAAAACGGAATATAGCGTTTTACAGGCATATATGTAAGGCTAGAAAATTAGTGTTCAAAAAAGAATATAGATAACGGAAGAAAATTAACGTTTGCGCTACGAATGTTGCCACAATATGTAAATGTAATATGAGAATACAAGAAAAGCATACAAAAGAGAGACAAGTATAAATATTATTAACTAAAAATAAGTGCACATGAGAAAATAGGCAAATGGTCAGGAAATTGATGATACGAGAACGAGAAAAAATTTCTACGGTTGGTTGTAAAGAAGGAAGTGAGAGTAAATATTGGAGGCCTTGAGACTATCAACGGTAAGAGAGGCACATACTACAACGCTATTTATATAAGGAATAAAACAACTATAAAAAGAGACACAATATTCATTGAGAAATATACATTTCTGCGTCAGTAAAATAGGCCAAATATTCATTAATACCTAACGAGAGAGAAATATAAGAAGTAAATATTCAAATTATTCCATGAAAAGACTACCTTCCGTAACTAAAATTTTCTTGGGGCGGATATAAACGAAAAAAATAACCTTAAAATTTCATTATCTCCGTACATGTTCGATATCGCCATGCACGTGTGACCTCATTCAGATTAAGGATTAAGAGACAGTAAAAGGAGGGAAAGTAAAAGGACAAAAAAATGCTACCAAACAATAAACAACAACACAAAAAAATATTATATCAGTTTAACAAATCACTGTCATCATGCGTACGCTTAAGAGGTAAAGGGATAAAAGGAATGAGGGAAGTGTTACTGAGAAGATCATTGAAGAATAGAAATAGGGGGAATCATTCTTATTGGTGAGAGTAAAAAACCATTTTTAAATAAATTATGCATTCATTAATTTTCAAATAATGTGCATCAGAAAGGAATTGCCAGAAGTCAGGGTAATTTGAGAGATAAAGAAGGGATGAATGCTGCAGCAAAGGGATAGATGAGAAGGCAGGAATAATTCGTAAGTCATGTTAAGGCATTGAGGCCTAATTTGAGCCCAAATTAAGATTCAAGAGAAGATTTAAACGGAAAAATTGGCAAATAGTTTGCTGCTGAGCTATTTGTCACTTTCATCCAAACACACGCTTCATTTAAGTACGAAAGCCATTGATAAATGGAGAGAGAGAGAGAGGTGACGGAAATGAATTAAAGAGGGAAGTGTAAAGTTGAGGAATCATTCACATCAGGGCAAGTAAACTATAATTATTATAAACTAAAATACGGATGCGTAAATTGGAGAAATCATTAACATGAATGGAAGTATACTACATAAATATTTGCCAATGAAATGGGGCATGTAGCTATTAGTATTCCTGTACAGCGGAAATAAAATTAAAATAAATCTCCCCCAACATTTGATGTCACTATTTCCCGACTGCACAATAATAGTTCGAGCGTACGAAATAATAATATAGAAAAAAAGGAGAAACACTGAAACTGGAGGTGAAATAAGGAAGGGTTAAACCTGATGTTGAAAAGCGTTAACTCTATCGTAGATGGGGTTAAAACTGAACTGAGTTCAAGCCGAAATCGATAGAGGGCGAGGAAAAAAGTAGCATGCGACCTTAATTGACGAGGTCAAGTTATTTCATATTCGCTATAATACACATCAGTCATATGATGGGCTCGCATTTTCAGGAATTCATAAACGCACGGAAGGGATGCTAAAATTTACATAAAACCCTCTTTCAGCAGAAGTGACGTGGTTGATGAAAGGTTTCCCCATATGTTGGCGATGACAACGAAAATGGAAAGAGGCAGAAAAGAAACTAAGAATTTGATAGACAAATACGGAAGACTTGAAAATTATACTCAATAAAACAAACAGATGACGGAGCACAATTAACGTGTACGCTACATTACGAAACAAAAAATTATAAGGTACGTGATGCTTCAAATATTATTATACGACTGACCCCAGATTCATCTGCTTTACAATAATCCTTAAGGCCAAAAGTCATATTGCTAATTATTTCATCTCAGGGAAGATAGAAGTGAAAAGATAACCCGAGGGAATAAGACTGGAATGCGTTTGATTAATGCAATAAAGCTGGGATACTTAGCTGTATACCGGATGCTTCAGGAGGAACCTTCAATGCTTCGGGATGTGGTTGGGGAGACAATTTTCAGCATTTTTGTCTCCATAAACAAGGGGACGTCTCCTCACATAACGAGCTCCTTGGTTACTGAGCTATCGTAACGCAAATATTTTTTGGATGCACTTAGCAGTAACTATAAAAACTGTTTTTCATGGGTATTCACCCTTATCAACATTTTTTAAATACTCTGGATTCTTAAGGGCATTATTTAATTATGGTTGGCAAATATTTTTACGATTATTATTGTCTGAAACATCTAATATTTGAGCCAAAATATGTGATAGTTTTGAACGAGAGTTAACAATCCCATTGCGCAATATCACCCATTTTAAGATTATTTATTATGGACAGAAATGCTTTAAATTGCCCCCCCCCCCCTATCACCTTCTGAAGTATTGCAGATTGCTCCCGTAGACTCATTAAGGAAAGTGAATTATAGAGGAAAAATAAGAAACAGTAGAAAAATTAAAATTTGACAATTTAGCGAAGATAATGGGATTCTTAGCTAATAATATTCAAGTACAGCTAATTGACATGAAAATATCACCCCATAATTTTAACGAACGAAATTACTTTACCCCTATTTCAAATTGATACTTAATGGAAGTGAGGTATACAGGAGGAGGAAAAAAGAGATGGATACCAAGAAATTCACTATAGTAAAAATAAAATTAATATTATAATTTGGCGATTACGAGTAGATTCTAAGATAATAATATTCAAATTCATTATTTTAACGATTATCATCAAATCACAAAAACGACATCACCAAAATAATGAATTTATGATAATACATAGCGTAATATGGATTGGTTAAACATTTCTTGCTATATGTCTCCAGAATAAAACAAGTTCATGTGTGAAAATACCATATTTTCACTTATATGCTTCAGCTTCTGACAGTGAATGCAAATAGTAGGACCCCAAAATATGGGATTTACCCTACCCTATTTCTTATCTCCATGTAACGAAAGTGAAATACAGAGGAAGATGGAGAAGAAAAAGATGGATAGAAAGAGGCGTTAGGAGAGAGAGAGAGGGAATGATAACAAAGAGAAGAGGATTGGGGATGAGGATTCATGCACAGACACTAGTGTACACCAGTGTGCCCGTTTCCTCTTTTTCGAGGAATCGGTCTTGGGTGCGTCGGCGCTCGGAAACGAGTCTGCGCATGCGCGACGGCTGACGGTAGAGAGAGAGATAGCGAGAGAGAGAGAGAGAGAGAGAGATCCCTGGACCCGGGAACGAGAAAAAGAGATCGAGGGGGAGAAAACGGGAGCGGAGGGGAGGGATAGAAGGGGGTGGGGTAAGGAGGGGAGGGTACGGATCGCGCGCCAGGGGGATGGTGCCCAGCAGTCAAGGGAAGGTTCCGGGGGTGTGATAGCGCACCCTGCACTACACGCCCTAAACACATCTTCCCGCTCTCTCTCTTCTTCTTTCTCGCACACTGCCCCGCCCCCTTTCTTCTGTACCCCCTAGCCCTCCTCTCCCCCCTCCCCAAAACGAACCCTTCCTTCACGAAAGCCTACCCCGGCACGCACAACACGACAGAGTGTACGCCCCTTATGGCTTCCACTCCGCGGATCCTCGGATTGACCATCACCTTCTCCTGGGGAGAGAATGAAGTCGTAGGACCAGAAACAAACCTTTTTAAAACACGCACTCTTTACGCGACCCCTTGTAGAGGCTAGTTTTTTCGAGAAAGAAGAGCTTGGCAGGATACCAAGCCTAATAAGGGAGGCGACGACGTCTCCTTCGCACACTCTCCGCTCGGACGTCCGAGCTTGTAAAACCACCAACAGCAGGACAGCGCGAGGCATGTTACAACCCATGCCAACCCTCCCCGCCCCACAGTGAGTGTTCCCATATTTGCTGCGTGTGCCAGTGATAAAAAAAATATAGTGTTCCGTGCGTGCGTCATCAAGACCACCCCCCAGCTCTCCCAAAGAGTAAGCAACCCCTGGTGAAGATAGAGGGTGAAACGGACGCGAGCAGCAGGGTGAATGTGGTAGAGAGAGGATAGGAGTGGTCCGATAATAATAATAAAACAGCCGCGTCCGTCCCGATTGTTTGTCATAAGGGAAAAAGGGGGCGTGTGTGTTAGGGAGAGCAGGCATGGCCCGGGACGCGGGAGGGGGTTGAAATGGCCTCGGATAGGGGCGGGATACCGTCGAGGCCAGCAGCGACGCTCCCCTTCGCCGACACCGTCCGGGAACGCCGCGGAGGAAAACGGCGAGGCGAAGCAAAACGACGGGCGGAGAGAACGGCTCGTCACTTCACAAGTCCATGACTCCACCTACGGCCGGACCCTAACCTCAAACGCGAGGGATTTCTTCATTGAGAGGTAAACAACACGGTGCAAACGACAAAAAAAGTGAAGTGAAAACCACTAGGACAAACAACTCAAATCACTTCGTTGGAAAGGTGAATAATTCGTATAGAGGGTGTAGGATTTCTTTATTCCTTCATTGAGATGTAAACAACGCAGTGCAACCGATAAAAAATACGTGAAGTGAAACCCAGTAGAACCAGCAACCCATATCACCGCATCACTTCGTAGGAAAGGTGAAGGATTCGTATTGACGGTGAAGTATTTCGTCATTGAGAAGTAAACAACGCAGTGCAAACGGCAAAAAAAAGGTGAAGCCAAGTAGAACGAGCAACCCACATCACCCCTTAACTCCATCGTAAAGGTGAAGAATTCGTAGGAAAAAACACAGCGTTGTGCAGCCAATAGAAAGGTGTTGTTTATCTAAGAGAAAGAGGCACCAACATCGTCCCCAACTTCAATGAAAAAGCTTAAGAATTCCACACGAAAACGATATTGTGTGCGAAATCAAATAGAACAAGCAACCCACATTGCTTCATCGGAAGGGTAAAGAGTTCATAGAGAAAAACATGTTCTGCAAACAATAAAATGGTGTTGTTTATCCAAGATAAAGGAGCACTCACATCGCCCCCAACGTCGTGGAAAAGGTGAAGACTAATACACAAAAATATAACTGTGGGTATTCCAAAAATAGGCGTAGTATATCCAATAAAAAATCAACCGCCCCTGTCAATCACGTATGAACGGCGTGTCCCTGTTGATTTTATATTAGGTAGAACAAAAGAAGTGCGGTGGTGCGTCCTGATCTCAGGAGGTACATACGGGGGAATTGAACCCTAAGCCACCTCTATAAGGTTTGTTTATCAACGCAGAATTTCTAGCCAGCCACAATGGTTATTGTTGAGCGAGGAGAAGGAAGCGCACGAAATACAAGTGGGTAGAAACTACCATCTCCTAACAACTTGAAGAAAAAGGAGTGCCCTCTGAATGATCATTCAGCAGTTTCCCAGAACCAGCATTGTGAAGAGTGGACCTACATGTTTCCAGATTGCAAAATAATTCGCATTAGTCGGTGATGTTCATGAGAAGTTTTTTTTTAACCAAGTATTGAACTGCAGAGGAGACCGCTTTTGCGGTCCATACACAATTTACTTCTTAAATATTACCATCCATTCTTAGCCACTAAAGCATTTTAATATCCTTCTCTGTGTCTTCTTCAAGTACGTCTGCATTTCCTTCAAGGTGCAAGACGAGATCATTAACAAGTTTAAAAGTATCTGATTGTAGGTCTTTTCCGACTCGGCCATTTTTATAGGACGTGAAATAACCCATTTCATAATCAAACATTTGAACAAACGATAGAGAAAAAAGGATTTATTTTCCCAAAAATTAATTTTGAATGAACAAAAATATGTAGCACTAGGCAGTGGAATACTTATGGGTCAAAATAATTTTTTTTTCGATCAGGCAAGTTCAAGCAAACACTTTCACAAAACATCCCTCATCAAAAGTTGATAAAATTCCGATTATAACTCGCCAAAGCCGTGAAATTACGGGAATGATTATGCAAACGTGGCACGCGTGCTCATATTAAAGAACAGAGGTAGTGTCCATCCGTTGAAACGAGGACGCTATTAGCATCCACACATAAAAAAATAAAACAGAAGTAGCACTGAATTCGACAAAGAATACATCTATCCGTTGCCAGAGTGATGATAAAAAAAACCGGACGTTGGCTAATGAAAGCGTTGATTCTGACATATAGCATCTAAAGCAGCCAAACTATTCCTAATTTACTTTCTTTGCAAGATAATTTAATTTATTCATCAAAATTTCAATGAAGGGATCTCCATTAAATTGGCCTATGTGGATACCTATAAATGTTTATTTACCAAGTATTTATCATCACTTTAGATGTCCTCTCTTTAACTCTATGAAAAGTGAGTAATTCTGTCTTGTATTAAACTTGCATGGATGTAGAATATTGATGTTTAGTAATTGAAAGTGGTGAATACTCATTTTTAAATATTTTCAATAATTAGTTCAATAAAATATTCTTTCGAACCACGTTACACTTTCGGCAATAATACTCAACAAAAATAATTAGAGCGATAGTATTTTAATCAACTTTTGAAATAAATTTAATTTCCCCGAGCCAACTGTGACACGAAACTTCGGCAAACTGAGTACGAAGAGCCAATACTTAACTCGCCAGACTGCGGAAATTACAATACAATAAAAAATCATGGTGCTAAAATAGTTATAAAAACATCACAGATTTGCTCAAGTTCTTTTAAATTAAACTACAACATCTATTGCGCTGCGTATTAATAAAAGAACTCACAGCTCCGCAAACCCAACTTATTTACTCATTCATCGCCAAAAACATTCTTGAATTGAAAGCTCAAAATAGGCAGAGCGTGGACTCCAGTGCGACGAAAAGAAAATATTTCTCACGCATGACACAAACCTGCATTGTACATCGCCTCCAATAATGGAAAGAAGTATGCACTGAGAACATTTTGGGAAGAAGACGTGAACTCGCTTGAAGACTCCCTTCGACGTGTTTCACGGCTTGGGGTAAGACAACGCAGGAGAGAAAGAAAAGGGGTGATCGAGCATGTAAAGATGGCTCGAGTGCTTACAGGAGAAAATCGGATGGCCTCATTATTCCCAGCCCGGTCTTGATTAATATCCCTCCCAACGCCACGGGTATTTTCCCTCCAAACGAGGGACAAGGAAGACCGGTGGTGGAACTGTGTAAAAAAAGACCACACCCATCAAAAGGGGGAAGAAGCCGAAAGGAACATTCTCCCAGCCTCCCCCTCTCCCGATGGTCCGCCATTTTTCAGTCCCTCCCCCTAGGATACCGACTGATAAATAAGTTTCCTCGGAGCGCATAAAATTGGGCAGAAAAGAAAACAAAAGACGTTTCATATATATATACACACATACAGCGAGGGAATCCCTCGCGAGGGTAGGAATCACGCTTTACGCCCCCTTAATACTACCCCGCCTAACTCCTTCTCCCACCTTTAGGGGAGGTGGTGGGGTCCGCGAAAACTCTCCGCCACTGGAAAGGCGTGCCAAGGACATTACCCGGGCGACCCCGCGTGTGTTTGTACGGATGTATGTGTGTGGATAGGACGCACGCGTGCCTCCGAACTGCCAAGAGAGAGAGAGAGAGAAGTGGGGAGAGAAAGGGGTTGAGGGAAACAAGGTTGGGGAAGTTCGGAAAAGAGAGAGACTTGAAAAGGGGGCGTAGCGTGTTGGTGTGTGGTGTGGAAGCCTTTGGGAGGGGTAACAGAAGGCCCCGTTGGATTAGGAGAGGGGGCGGCGAGGAGGGGGGGTAAGAGGGATAGAGGAGGAGGGGGTGAGGGGAAGAGCACGGGAGGAGAGACACCCGGATCCCAACCGACGAAGGGAAAGGCCGAATATAAAAAAAAGTGAGTACTCCGTGCTCCGAACTCGGAGCTGTTGTGTGTTGTCAATGCTCGAGCAGGGCAATGTGAGAGAGTGTGTGATAGAGATGCAGTAATCTCCCGATTTTCCGCGCTAAGTAGAGGTACATGTGTGATAATAGGGATACAAGGAATAAAATCCAATGATTCAAGCGTAATGGAGTTAAAGTTTTCCATATCGAAATAAATACTTGCAGTTTTCCACGACTGTAAAATTTAATACCACGTAAGTTACAATGTTACTACACCTGTATTTGCAAAGAGTAATATTTATTTTCCGACAAGAAAAGCTCCAAAATAGTTTACCTAGCACTTGACTTTAACATTCCAATCTTCTCAAATCACGGAATGAACTCCTCCCAAAAATGAGTCTGAGAAATAGGACCGAACAGATGGGGATATACGATCGAGACTGAACTCTAATGGTGGGTTTGGTGTAACCCGTTACCAAACCATTAAATTGATTGAAGTTTTTAAAATTATTTTTAAACTTTCAATGAATTATTTATGGCATTTTATGCACTAGAAGTACCAAAATAAAAATTACAGAAATCATGCCATAGTGCAGAGGGTAATTGAGGAAATTGTGCCCATGTGATTTACAAAATACAATGAAATTTCGTTCATTCAATAAGCATCTTAGCATTTAACCATAATGGAAATTAATTCTCTCACTGCTGAAAATAGACTTCCATTATATCGAAGAACATCTTTAAAATAGTCTTACACCCATTCCAATGCACGGAAAACTGATTGATCCTTTTTTCCCTAACTCTGACCCCAATTCAATCATCGGTAACCCATTGGACTAAAATGAATGAACTCAGTGGCAATATCAATAACAAAACATGACAGGGTCTTTACCATCATAACATGGCAAAAAATAGTGCCACGTACCCTTATCCGTGCAAAATACGACGTAACTTACTTTGAATTTTTCTCCTCCAAAGGTAATACCATAATATCATTGGCCCGTCTTGTCTTCGGGAAAATATCAAATCAATTATACGTCCCCATTCATTGCCGCCGTTTCATCAATTTTTTAGTAATCCTCGGATAATCCACAGCTAATACAGTTGGCAAACGGTTCCTCCAATGCAAAAACATATCTCGGGATTTAAACCCGGTGAGGTTTTGCATTAATGCCGAAGTTTCGTAAAACGAATTGTTTCTCATCTTTGGAACGTGGCCTTCCTGCTGTATATGGATTCAGTTCACTTTGCATCCGGTTAGAGAAGGGGGATCACGACTAGAAGATCGATAGCAATAAGTCGTTTTCCAAATTGCTGGCGCTATTGCGAAACATCGTCCGGTACAAAGCCCTAAAAAAACGTAGTTGCATTCAATTTCGCGAGTAAATCTTAAATCCTTAAGTGGTTGAATATGAAATTCTTCCCAACAAATTTTCTCAGATAAGTCTTCTCGGGATATCATCCGGTTAATGTGTCACTAACGTTTATAAATACGACTTTTCTTTCGTTATCAGGGTGAGTTCATTAGTTTTAGTAACCTAATTTAAAACATTTCCCTGTATCCATAAGCAATCACAACAATAAGATTACTGATTGGCCGGAGATATCTTGGAAATTTGGATAAACATGAGGCATTTTCAATTGAGGGGGTACGAAGCTAAGGGGGTCTATTTCTAATTAGAGTAAAGTGCATAAATTGATAGAAAAAATATACAAAAACTTAGAGCTCAAGGAATACGAGCGAGTTTCTGTTTTGTGCTGGCATCGAGTGGAAAATCAAATGCACTACTAAATATCTAGTTGATCTTTTTGTTTCCTTAACGTAATTTATGTTACTAACTCCGTTTATAAAAAAAACACTTGTACCCCATGGCTTGTAACACCTTAATTTTTAATGAAATGGGATTACACACATTTTTAAGTCTGTAACCCTTTCATTGGTTAATCGAGAGTTTACTGCAGGGATGCATGTCTATTATGGATGCGTGAAATGAAAAACGTCTGTGGTGATTTTGATGGCCCCAAGTGTTTGAGTTTTTGTTGTGCTTGTTGTGTGAGTATGTGTGAGCATGTGAGAATGTGTGTGCGGTGCGATGGAGGTCGCAATCGGATCTAGCGAGAGAGATGAAATACGGCGATAATCGAATGCTTGCGTGAGCGAAACTGTCGGAACGAGTCTGTTTACGCCCTAGCGAGATGGGATTTGTTTGTTCCCCGATGGGATGCGCGAATCGGAGCGAGAATAGCGAGAAAAAAAATGAGCGTCGAGAAAATAACTGATGAATTGAAAAAAAAGAGGGAGGCGATCACGAGGGGAATTTGCTGAACTTGCTACAAGCGATTTTTTTAAAGCTAGCGACTAAAGCTACTTTATCCAGATTCAATTGAAAACCGCAGACTTCCCTCTAACGTAAGGGTCATAATAGGACTCATGAACTCTATAACGTTCGCTGAAAGGCATATCAAATAAAAAGCAAATTGCGTCATTTATACATGCAAAAAGGTAATTGAATAAATGCATCTTTCATAGAGCACTGACACTTGATGAAGCCTCGTTAAAGACGTTGGGAATCGTATATGGTGATGAAGAAGTATAGGCCACTGTCAATATATATGACTTCACCATCATTGCCCGAAATATGACACAAATCTCTCCTCACTAGATTATTTTTATTGAAAAATGATTTTTTTTTTCAATATGAAGTCCTTAAGATTGATAATGAATTCTACAAAACCAATTCCACTAAATCGCATAATAACACTTTTCATGCGTCTGATCCTAAGATACACCTTTTGGACATCATCTATTAACCTATGATTCAGTTTCGTAATAGATCAAGTTTGAGCTATTTGAATACTAAATCGGGCAACAGTCATTTATTTAGAAATGCTCACATGTCACTTAAAATTCACAAATGTTTTCAAGAAAATATTAGTAAGTGTGGAAATAGAAAGTTGCGAAAAGTATTCAAGAGAAAATTAGTTCAGTAAATTTTATACGAACTCAATGAACAAGAGACACGATCACTCAGACCAGATTTTCAAAACAGCTGTCACCAACAGAAAACTCAGAAGCACGGACTAAAGTTTCACGGCGCATTACGGTAACGAGCCAGGAAAGCACCTTCTAACCCACTGAAAAGCGAGTTCAAGCGTAAACAAAAACAATGTTACCCTGAGTAATGCTGACGACAAAAAATGATCCCAAACTCCAATGATTGATAGCAAGCAATGAAGCTGAGAATAAAATGGAAAGAAAAATGTCTCACTGCCCTGTCACTGCCTTCAAATAGGAAAATATGCATTCAACACGGAACAAAAATAGTTTCATCATTTTGCATTATCCATACCAAAATGTTAATGATATGCAGTGATTACACAAACACTGCTTCATGACTTCTTACATTATAGATAATTACGGTACCTAAGTTTTATTTGTTTTTAAAGTTACTTTTATCAGGCGGTATAGTATACATTTATCAAACGGTAGGGGAATTATCAATTTACATCTGATATAGTTAATAATGGCTACTAAATAACGTAAATAAACTGATAAATGCACATTTTTCATAAAAAAAGGGAAAAACCTTATTATGATACACTGATGAGCTACCCCAATAAAATCTACTACACGCGTAAAGACAGGTAATTTGCATTTGTATTGGCAATTATACGTTTTTGCCGTTTTTTCAATAGCCTGAACAACAGGAAAGATCAACTTTCCTTCCCTTTTCCTTGAGCAATATTAACATATAAAGTCAAAATATACTTAGTGAAACAGATGTGTTAAATTTTGCCCCCATGCGACTGATACCCGGAAAAAAAGTTACAGCCTTTACTTGCCACCAACAGAGACTCGCATGGCGGTAAGTGGAAAAGACTGACGTGATGGAAGGCGACGGAAGCGAGGTAATGAAAGAAGAAAGGCTGCCATGAGGGCAGAGGTCGAAACTGAGGACGGAATGAAAGGACGGGAAAAGATAGCTTCGTGCAGGAGGCGTTAGGATAAACTGGACATGAGGAGAGGCGAAAAACGACACCGACTGACAATTTTTTTCTTACTTTGACTAAAAATTATGCTACTAAACCTTTGATAAGTTGTTTTATTACCAGAAACTGACCATCCCAAAATCCACATCGATGGATCCGTTGATATCACGCATATATCCCGCGCAACCGGGCAATTTTTGTGGCGTTTTATTCATTTCTAACTTAGGCTCTATCATGAATTTTCCAAGGCATATAAAGCAGATCTAGATCAACATTTACTTGAATATCTTGAATCAGCTATTTGTCCCAAGCATTTTGAGATGTTTCCATCGGAAACTGAAAGATGTTGAAAAAGGTCTAGACTACAAAGGTATAGAGTATAGACACGATGAAATTATTAAGATGAAAATTTAAGTTATAAATGAGTAATTTTCTGCAAATATGGATCGCCAATTTTTCCTCGGCTTATTCTCCGATGTGAGTTCAATTTGAGACAAACAAATGTTGGCAAAGGTCCATTCTCGTATACACGGTGAAAATTTCTAAATGAAAATTTAATTTTTAATGAATAATTTGCTGCGAATAAAAAGATAAATTAGACCTAGGTCCAATTTTAGTTAGTTATGAGGAGCGAGGCGAGCGTTTAACGTTAACGAATAAAGTAGAGGACATTTTAATAACGAAAGAAAAAAGGCAAGGTCGAACTGGGTGACGAGATGTACGGTCGTAGGAATGACATAGGGAGATCCAATTTAAATGATGCATGAGGTTGTGGGAAGAATACTTCCTCGTATAAGCTGGTACATCTTTACGCTGATATTAAAAGAAATTGCTAAAACAAGAAATATAAAAATCCCTCCCAAGCCTTTATATGCAGAAACTTCAATGAATTATCAGCAATTGCAACATTTGAACTCCCAACTACTGAAAGAATAAGATGCATATCAATTGCACCGTCATATGACAGACCGTCATACAGACAGTGTTATACAGACACCGTCATACAGACAGTATTACCCAGATGTTAAGCGAATTAGGCTGGGAGCCGTTGGAGACTCGGAGGCTGCGCGCTAGGCTTAGATTGCTTGAACAATTGAGAATGGATATCTTTAAGAGCGACACAGAGAACACAATATTAGAGCCACACTTTATTTCCAGGTCCGATAGAAGCGATAAATTAAGAGAGACGTTTTGCCGAACGGATAGATATGGGAATTCGTTTTCCCCCGAACTATAAAGGACTTTAATAAATGTCAGTCACAATTTCGTTAGAGCATTTCCTTTTTATGTGCATATGGCTGGTGTCCTACCACCCTCTGCCATGCGGCTTTTAGGCGGCTTGCGGGGTATTATGTAGATGTAGATGACTGACACCACGAAAAATGGGGCCAGCCCGTACTATCAAGCGAGACATTCATTGGTACAAGATAAAAAGACCTTAATAGAGATCCTACAAAAATATATACCCGCTCTTTTCATATATTTCAAACACAATAATTAACATTGTAAGCAAAATAATGAGTATTACTTACATGAGATTTCAAACATTATCTTGGGTGCTTTCCAAACATTCAACAGCAAGCCGAGTAAAGAGACCCCGGTACTGTCAAGAACGAGCAAGGAGACGAATATATAGCAATATATTCAACGGCACCTCGAAAAATGAGGCTATACTATACTGACAACCAGACACGCATGATTAAAAGGGAAATAAGGCTTTCATCCAGATCCTACAAAATACCTACCCGCTCTATTCATAAATTTCAAGCAAAAGAAATAAAATTTTACCTAAAAGAATGCGAATTACTAACAAGCAACAAAACTATATTTTTTCATCACTTTATATACACTGTATCGATAATTTCTCATAATAAATATTACATTAGCATATTTTATTAATAAGTACTGCATAAAAAGTGCCTGATCATGGTTTTATGAGGCAATTGGACATTTTCAGCTTGAAAAAATTATAGAAAATAAAATCTACCAAATAAGTGAATGATACGACGATACTTCCACTGCACAAACGCTTAACAATCACCCACCGAATCAAATCCGCTCATTTAGTAGCCCTAGTAGCACTAGCTGAGCGGATTTGATTCGGTGGGCGATTGTTGAGCGATTGCGCAGTGGAGGTATTGTCGAGCATTTCATATCATGAGATTTCAAAAATTATCTTGGGTGCTTTCCATGAATGCAACAACAAGCCGAGTAAAGAGATCCGGGCGTAGTCCTGAAGCAAGGAGACGAACGTGAAGCAATGAAAGAAGCAAGGCGAAGGTCGACATGGGTGACGGGACGTGAAGAGGGGATATATGACACACGCTATGCGGGGAGCGCCAAGGTGAACGGGGCTTGGAGGGGTGGCATACCGTGTGTTGCTCGCCGGGCAAAGGGGAGGAAGGCGGCAAAAGGGGGTGGCAATGACGTCGGCAAAGAGGGAGGGATGGAGAAGGACTGGGAGTGGCGGTGACCGCTGCTGCGGGAATCAGGCGGGGGAGAGGCCGCGAAGGATGATGGATGGCGTTCGGCGGGCGATGGGTCCGCTCGAGAGGACAATGACAAAGTGCATGACGGGCGGGAGAGATCAACAGGAGGGAGGGGAAGGGGAGGGGGATAAGGCAAGAGGTGGAAATATAAAGCGAGCGGGGAGTAGGAGGAAAGGGTGCGAAAGAAGCTTCGCTCAGAGGTAGCAGGGGAGAGAGTAGTAAAAGAGACAGATGAAGCAGAAACGCAAAACTGGAGCAGATACAGGGAGATCACAAAGATAACTAACTGAAAAACCTATCATATCCCATTCCATCAATTTGAATTCTCTAAAAATCATTTCGCTATTTTCGTATTCATCGTGAAATTTATAATATTTTAATTAAATCAATTTTGTTTCCACCGAAATTTTATTTTAAACTCCCTTTTTTACGCATATTTCTTATCTGAAATTTTGTTTCATACCTATAACTTTATTTCCTCGTGTGGTCGGTCGAATTTACGGGTTTCACTACACTTGTGCGAATATAAAACACTGTGGTAATTGCAATGTACAGATCACTCCAAAAGTAATCGATTTGTTTCGTAAAATAACCATTAACCTTTACAGGAGGTACAATATGACTTTGTGCCCACAATTTTAAACCAAACCAACAGTTAGTTGGGTTGTAACGCTGAGTAAATGGGAAGGGGACAGTCAAATACTTAGCATATACCTGTGCATAAGAGAATGAGGAATAATCATCAAATAATTTTTACAGCTGAAATGAGTTTTCCAGATATATTCCGTCAATTTCCTCCATTTCTAGGACTTTCCAGAAAAAAACTATATTCCCTGAGAAATAGAAGTGGCCGTGACTCGGTGTAAATCCTTGAGTAGGAGTTGAAAGAATAAAAACTTTCCTTTTTACAAACGGTGATTTATTTTGTGCGACTATGGTTTCGGTGCAGAGTAATATTATTCAAAGTGACTATGTTTTAGGTATCCATCTTGAAAATGTTACGCTGTGACGAAACCGTGGGCAGACAAAATAAACTACCATATATAGAAAAAGTAAAGCCTTGATTCCTTCCACTACTAAATTCCTTGACTTTTCCAGGGTTTCCAGAAAAGTGACCAACGCGGTAAAGCGAGTGGGTAGGAGAGTTAGAAGGGGTGGTAAAGAGCCTCCGCGCTCGCTTGGGGATATAGAGGGTGGAACGCGAGAGAGAGGAGGCGTTTGAGGGTAATGGTTGGTGAAGGAACAAAGGAGACACGTGGGTAAAAAGGCCCGATGGGAGGAAATTCTGGGAGGAAGAGTGAAAGGGTAGCGAGGAGCCCAAGACGTAATAGGGTGGAGGAAAGGAGGAGGCGAATGGCTATTAGGAGAAAATAAATAAAAGGTATGAAAGAGTGAGCAGCCTTGAAAGGAGTCGCTGGGAGAGCAACATGGAGGCAGAAAAAGAGGAAAAATTGAAGATGGAGGTATTACTGCATATAAAATACTATCATACATTAGGAGCGTACCTAATGTTCGAGTACATTCTAGTATTCGAGTACCATTTCAAAGGGGGGAGGTACCAGTCCTTCTCGTCGAACATCTATCCACGTTGGTCGCATTTTGATTCGTTTTCAAAACATTTCCGCGTTGAGGAGAGAACGATCCATTTCATCCCAAAATTTAACACAATACAATTACAATCACCACGAATTGCGTTGAACAGTTATAAATTTGATGTAGCACAACATGACGAATATAAATTTCGGGTACTGACCCCTACCTTTTTATTATTTCCACGTGAAATTTAGATCGCTCTACCTAAAAGCGACGTGAGGGAAGACTTTTGTAAACCCTATTCCATTACGCAATGGCTGACGAAGAATCTTGTGAAGTTTTGCTATGAGAAGTTTGCTATGGTATGAGAAGTTTAATATCTACGCCGGTTTTCCTTTACCACTCTCACCTACCCTTCCTCGATGGCATAAGTGCTACAAGCTGTCAGTCTTCCTCTCTAAATTCAGTACTCAAGGAAGATCATATAAGCATTCCAATGATAAAAATTATGAGATCTTGTGGTCAGTTTTCACGCGTATCAACTCGACTTTGCATTTAGTGACGGTACAGTTGAAAAAATTCACTTACCGAGGCAAAGTTACAGGGTAAAATTATATTACCCAATGACATCATTGAAACTAACATCTCACACAGTAACTGAGCAATAATCTATTTCGATGTATCACTATTCCACAAAATAGTCACATTTTGTACTGAGCATTGACTTCTTAAATTCATATTTTAACACACAGAGACAGTAAAATACTAAAGTGGCAAATTAGTTCTTATGAGAACGGAAGGCATTAGAGTTCCTGAAGTATACTACACAATTATTCTGCCTACCCTACAATCTGCTTCTAGGAGAAAGTGAGATCCTTTTTCGTATTTATAATTCAGGCAGGAATTAAATAATAGAAACTGTAATTTATCCAATTGAAATCGTTTTCAAATCAATATGTAGATAGCAATTTCAATAAAACCGCAAAGTAAAATGTAAATATCCAAGTTCGGTGACTTGATGAAATATACTTGTGAAAGGTAAATGAGTCTCAAAGTAGTTCGAGGGGAGGAAGTGTAAAAAAAAAGCCATCAGCGGCAAGAGCGGAGAGAGAATATATATCGACGAGGTTCTAAAAAAGGGAAACCCAACATTTAAAGCAATGTAATCCAATTTTTCGCTTGTCGGGAGGAGCCATTACGGCTATGGGCCTATTTATTCCCAGTATAATTCAGGGAACTCAAGGAAATGGTCCAAGGCAAAAATTTTCCTCCCAAGCCCCGATCGATCGAAGGATGCTATTTTTATCCATACGTTTAGCAATAGTTATACTGAAGCTAAATATAAATGCACGCGCATTTTTTTAACCTCAGGTACATAAAGATACAAAAATCTGACTCGTCAATAACGAAAAAATTAACAGCACTTACGAATGAAATAACAAAAGCGCGGGGAGTAATTTACTCAATAGCTAACACCGAAATCAGGCTGTTGCAGTAATACACACTCTTCATTCATCACATTGCACAATTTCATTTAGGACATGTAGAAGATAATTAGCATCACACGAGAAATTGATCAGGAATCCTAAGTGAAAAATATAACTGTTTCCTTACAATGTTATCCAGCACTTACGATGTGATTCAAACCGAAAGTTGATTTTGGATTTTCACCCAATCAATTGCGAACTTTTCCAAAAATACTACTACTCTAACGAGAAAAAGTAGAAGTCAGAGGAAACAAATGCTCTCCACATATTAAAAACTTACTTTCAATTATCTCAATCGTCAATTAAATACAAGGGTGACAAGATGATGAGCAAGGTCGAGAAGGAAAATTCTACAATAAATTTAGATTTTTTTCTAAACCTAAGAAACATAAAAATAATTTCACTGAGCACGCAGAAATTACAACAGACAAAGTTTAAAGCGTGAAGTAGAGAGATTTTACACGCAATACAAAATAATTGAAATTGGATTTTACCTGCTACTTCTTAGCATCACTATTACGTCGATACTTTTGTATATGCTTTCTCCTTTAGCTATTATTTTTACTGACGTCTAAGCAATGCCTAAATTTTATTTTCCTCCTTTGCACATCTAAAAGCCTTTTGGTCATACTTTGGTCACTAAACGAACCTTTCTCACGCTTCTATTTTCAGGAACATTTAATTTCGGGTTCTTCTTTCTTAAATTCATTTCGAGATTCCTCCCACTGAAATTCTTCGCCACTTCTCGACAGCACTTTTCCATTCCACACGCCTTTGGACTTTCAACACACAGATCCCCTTTTTCGTTCTCCTCTCCTTCTCACTTTTAACAACTGCCGAAGACTTCAATCTTCCTCTTCAAACACGTCGCCATACCCGCTGAAATTCCCACGACCACTCAAAGCCCACTGCCGACTGTGGCGAATTTCTTTTGTCAGAAAAAATGAAAAAAGACGTCCCTCGCATTCCTGAAAAGCGAGAAGAGTCCACCACTTAGTGCCGATGTTTTACCCCATCTCAAACCACGCTCACTGCTTACGTCACAATTGATCTATGCTCTCAAACTGCGAGTATCGGTACGCAGTACTTCAAATCCTTCGAGTATCGAGTGTATCTACTAGCTCAATAAAAGAAGATGAAGAAAATTTTACAAAATAAATTTATTTACTAGTTGAAGGCTGCGATGATCTAAAGCCATTTATATACCTGAATCGGACAAGATGTCTCAAGATCACGAGTTCAAAAGCAATCGCGTTAAATCGATCAAGTTTTAGTAATTTTAAAAGGAAGTTTTACATACGAGACGACGGTCCTTGACTATTCAGCTAAATAAAACAAATATCTCATACATAACAGATATTCAATAACTTCTGTCTCTGCTCCTTCAAATTTTTTGTGTTTCTTAATTTGAGTGAAAGTGTTCGGAAATTCTTAAGAGCAATTCCGTCCTAGATGTTGTTCATCACCTTGTCATTCTTGTGTTTTGTTGACGGTTAAGAAATAAATTGTAACTATGAAGACTGATTTCTTCTTGCTTCTCTTTTCAGTCTTAATAGCAGCACTAGTTTTGCAGAATTCGCAAACAGTAGGATGAAAAGCCATCATCAACTTTCGGGTTGGATCACAGAGTGAGTGATGGAGAAAACAATATGATAACTGTGATAATTTTCACTTTGAATTCAAAATACAGAAAGAAATAAAAGATTCATGAAGATGATTCGGATTAATACGGTCGACTTCCAATCAGTTCCCCATGATGCTCACGGTATGGAAACACCGAATTCCACTTCATTCCTCTGTCATGCAATCGATTCCCTTCTACTTACTTCATTTCTCCTTTTCCATACGTCGTTTTCGCGACCTTACTATTCCCAACCGCGACTATAGAGACCGACCTCTATATTTTATCCCGTAACATTCTCCTTTCGACTTAGTCTCCATCGGGGCCTAGGTTTTTCCAATACGTCCAATTAGATTATCTCCGCTTTTTTCTTAATTCCCACGAGACTTCCTTGTTTCGCCCGTGCTTTTCAGCACCTTGTCGATGGCTACACAATCGATTTTCTTGATCTCAATCAACTCCTTGTACCACGATAATACAAAAACTTCCAATATTTTTCTTTCCTCCGCAAATATCGTGTCCGTCTGACGTATTTAGAGAGGATGTTCGAAATATACGTTCAAATAGCATGATGAGTGAAGTTCTATGCTCGCATCCACTCCATATTTTTTCTTCTATATAGTAGCTTTTGCACGCGCGTTATCCAGCTAATCACGTCCTACTCGGTACTTCAAATGCTTTATCTAAATAAACCCTGCGAGCCTGTAGGGTGTTTGGCAGGTGAAAGCTTAGTATTTCGGACTTAGTATCAATCGCCAGCGTACACGATGATTCCCACAAGTACACCGCACGGCCATAGAAATGTCTCGCGTACTAAAAAATTACACTTCCATTGTCATGTACAACCAAAACCTGCCAGCTACTTATGAAGGCGATCTGCCTATGAAGCTATAGCATGCAAGTATGTCCATAATCAGGCTACCGATACTTGAGAGAATAATTATATTATTTGTTACTTGCCACCTGAGTCGTTTGTTTCTGAGTTTGTCATGCCGTTAATTTAATTTTTTCAGAAACAAATCAGGAAGCAACTGAAAAATTATAAAATCATTGTTTCATATATCGGTAGCCTACTTATGGACTTATTTTTACTGGTATCGTTATTCCTATTTTTGAAAGAATACCTAGTCATTTTTTAAATGCTTTCCAACCTTTAAAAGCTACATCCTCATACACCGCCACTGTATACACGAAGGGAGAGAATAGACGACGTCCACTCCGCTGTCCTTGTGTTTGTAGAAGAGAGCTTAGTATCAAGCGAAAAAAATGCATGAAGAAAAGAGGTCCCAAGTTACGTTTGCGCTACAGGGGAAAGAGAACGGTCACGATGACAAAGCAAATGGTCTGATATGTGGGGCAAGCGCTATAGAATTCTGAGCTGCCGTTTCAGCGGGGCCTAAAAGTTTTTTGGTTTAATTTTGCTATCTCATACAAAGCAAGAAATGCCGTGGGCACCGAACAGAAAACACAAAAATATTTAAGGACGAAACAGTAGGTTCGTACTGGAAAACGTGAACATCAACACGATGAAAAGCTTCCATGTACTTCAAAAACCCTTAATAATCATGAATACCACGTCATAATTCACAATTATACAAGTGATAAAACAAAAGCCTATCATTTTTCGTTTATAAAAATGTAGCCTCACGTAAACGTTCAGAAAAATGCGGAATCAAGACCCGAATAGTCCGAAAACTTGAGGGTATACCAAAATAACGTGATGCAATTATGATAAAAATACATGAGTGCTTAGAAAATAAAAAAACGAAGAAAAAAATTTGATAATCCAGGTAAAACACTGGAAATTCACAAATCTCCACAAGATGAAGTTTACTATTTCATTAAATTGTATCCTTAGTTCATATCTAACAACACATCCAAAAATATAATAAGAATTATATTTTTAAATAGTGACAAAATGTTAAGAAAAGAAAAACAGTTTATTTCAATACGTTGAATTATAATTGCACAACCTAATTACTTATTTCATTAAATTTTTAGTTTATAGACTAGGCAAACCTAAACACGTTTCGACAAAAATGAAGGAGAGGAATAATTCAAAATATTTTACAAATTAATAAACTATAAAATTGAATGTTCATTTGTTGAATTTTCAGCTAAAATTAGCTAATTTATAAACTATTGAAATAAAACAAGTAAATCAAACTTCAATTTAAAAGCGATATAATAGTCCGTCTCTCCCAAAATCGTGAACTAGCATCGTAAGCAAGTATAATACGAAAGAAATAATTGAATTATATAACCATTGAAATTCCTATCCAACAGTTTAATATTTGATTTCGACCTAACCCACTGAAAACATTCCCTAGAGAAAAAATATAGCAAAACAATTTTCAAAAATAATTGCAGTCAGTACTGAGTTAAACGGTACAATCATTATATTTTTTTTAAAACAAGATAAGACACGGTCTCAGGCGTTACTTCGTGGTATTGCTTCATTATAGAATAAAATAAAATTACTTTGTTTTATTCCACACTTTATTTTAAAAAGCACGACCCGGGTTTCAGCATCTAATGCTATCATCAGGTACAATTCGATGGGTGGCTTGCTCTTACCTATTTAAGTTACCTATTTTAAGAGCAAGCCACTCATCGAATTGTACCAGATGATAGCTTTAGATGCTGAATCCCGGGTCGTGCTATTTCAAATAAAGTGTGGAATAAAACGAAGTAATTTTATTTTATTTTATTCTATGAGGAAGATAAGGTCTTAAAAGCAAGAAAAAGCTGTCTCACGACCTTAAGGAATTCCTAGAATACAATAAACAAACTCAAAAGCTCAACTTTTCATTCTGGCTCGCGTTGACGGCTGAAATTCAAGTGACACGATATTTGCTCAACAAAAGGAGGAAGAGACGCCATACATCTCTCTTTCATTTCGTCGCACGCTTTGATGCGGCTGACAAAAGACAGTGAAAAAGCTTCATCTCATTACCCTGGCTCCCTGGGAACGGTAAGCCCCCACGTCCTTCCCCCTTACATCGACGGCATCTATTCTCTTTTCCACTCAAGCCTTTCGTTTCGACCTCTCACACTGCCATCCATCGGCTAACTTCAGAAACTCACCCCCATCCCTACTCAAGAAAGACTCCCACTTTAGGACTTCCCGCACCACTGCTCTTTCTTCAACCCATCCATTTTCACGCACATCGACGTTTCGCTGATCTGCTCGTGACAAGGATCCGAGCGGAACCGCTACCGCGTTTTACACTTAAGAAGCCGACGAGAGAAGGTAGGACCGTTTCTGAGCTGAATGCTTAAGTGAGACATTTACATTCTCTCCACTCCGCGTATGAATACTCTCCTAGATACAGGAGGAAACAGACAATGGCGTATCTCAAAAAAACAGACGGCGTAGTTTGCATCTCCCTCTTTTCCGGTTAGACTCGATGGCAGACCGGTGGAAGGCATCTTTCATAGAAGAAAATAGTAAGATGGATAAGTGGGGTGAAAAATGAAGTCGGGACGTAATATCGCTATTCAAATTCAATGAAGAAGATACTGTGAGAATAAGTCTTTCTCATTCAGCCAACTTCTACAAATTTTAAATTTTAAAGCAGTAAACTTGCTGCCACGTTTCCATGAATTGATATGTAAATGAGTTTATATTTTCGTTTATAAGTTTATCATTAGAAAATGATAATGCAACACTATCAACATCTCCTCTTGATAAACACGAAAGTTAAAAATAGAATACAATAAACGAATAGTGAAGAATTATCCTACAGCTACCACTGAAACCAAAGAAAGAGGTTAAGTGACAAAAATGCAAACGGCAAACCCCATCCTTAAACATGATAAGCTATTCTCCTGTGTTAACCGATCTTATTATTCCATCTTGGATACTCATATCTTTCCATGAATTTAATATTCATATCTACCTGATGAATACCTAGGATTTTATCATAGTGAGAGTACTTATGTATTTTCACCGTTCTTTATTTCTACCTACCTAGAGTTTGGCACATAATCCTATTTTCAAGGGTATTATGAACCAAAGCAACGGACTACTCTCTGAGCTCTTCTCTTTCTTTCAATGCTTATTCTCACTGAGCCCTGAAGCTTGAAAATGGCATCATGTGCCGAAACCTGGGTTGGTAGAAATTACGACGCGTGGAAATAAACAAGTGCTTTCATCATGTTAAATATAATAAATTGATTACTCCAAAAAAATGAAGGAGCTTTAGATATATTCAGCGGTGAACACCAGTTTGGAAGCCACCATCCTCAAAGTAAATGCAATCCTGGTAACAAACAATATAAGTTTCTTATACATAATTAATATGTCATTAAATATGACACGTGGCAAAAAAACTTATCATTTGAGGAAAACGTAAGTACAATAAGATAAAAAATAAGAGTATACAATAAAATACAGTTATAACGTTTTAGACCAAAATATAACTTTTTAACACAAAAAATGTAATATTAAATAAAGACCACCGATTCACGCCGAAAACTGTATCTTTCAATACCAAAGAATATTCCGTCTCCCTTATTGATAGAGCCCTGACCCTCACCTCCATTATTTCCACACTCACCACCTTTCCATCAGTATGAATAAATACTAAAGCAACGGATTACCCTCACTGAGCTCTTCTCTTCCTTTCAATTCCCATTCTCACTCAGCCACGCACGCTGTAAATATTTTTTCTTTGTCCTCACGGTCCCCCTCGCACTGAATTCACCCACGCGAACGAAGTTCTCCCACGTAACTTTTTAGCCAATCAAAGCTTGACGTATCCTCCACAACCAACCCTCCTCCCCCCTTCATTTTCCATTCATCGCCATAACGCCGCCACCCTGTTGGGCATTTCACTTCCCCGCGCGTCCATTCAAAAAGTGGCGAATTGTGCCGAGCAATCAAGGCACTCTCCACCACACGCCTCTGCCGATGAAACTCGTTCCCGAGCTAAAAAATCCTCCAACTACCCCTTCACTCATAATCCACACTTTTTCGTCGGAATAAATAAAGAAGGTGTGCTATGGCTTGCGTCATCAAAAAGGTTTATTTTCCATAGCCTTTGAAAGCTTTAATGCCAGTATTGACCGTCCTTACAGGTCCTCTGTTACTTAATCCTATAATTAAAGCTTTCGTCAAGGTAAATGGAATTCACAGCAATGCCAGGTCACTATGTCTGACTCGATACTCCAAACTCCTATCCCACTCGCCCTCTACTACTTCATTTTTTATCGGAAATTCAAAACAAATAGAGAACCAAAAGTAAAACTCATTGATTCTGGACAATAGGGCCAGGCCGGCATAAAACCTCCAAAGCCTTTCGTTCGGATCAAAATTCCATGATTGTGCCAAAACTATGAATTCTAGGATAGAAATAGTGGAGGACATACGAATGTCTTCTACTATTTCTACCCTACCCTGCCTCATGAAGGTTACTAGTGATTTTTCATGGCCTTTTTTCATAGCCGAGATATAATATGACTCATTTCAATGTACTTAAGGGTATTTTTTGCCATGTCTATTCTCAGATTTAAGTATAGCTGAGCCATTGGAGAAGTATCGACACGGAACTAGAGGAATATATATGGTCTACTTATGAGTTCAGTCAATCTGCTCATGTATTAGAAGTCAACATAGTGGGGCTTTTTAGAAGTCGAATTCACATGTGACACATGTAAATTCCGCTTCTAAATTGTATAAAATTAGCATATACCCCCTTCAACAGCCACTCAGCATAATTATTTCTTAGTAATGGTTTCAATATTCAATTACGTGGCGCCAAGTTCTTATAGTTATTTTACACCGTCAACACCGCAGAAAGTCAAACCACTTTGAAAACATATTGCCTTCGCTTGCTATCTTGACGGTGTAGCGTATCCGCCTTCAATGTGATGGTGACACCATGTCATTTCTAAATACAGCTGCCAATTTCACTTTTCCATCCCCTGTTCTCTCCTCCTTTTCCAGTCAACTTCGGAAGTCATTCCCAACCCAGACATTTTCGACTCCTTAAACATGAGCAAACTGATGGAAATCATAAATAGATCATAGATCCCTATAGTTCCGTCTCGATACTCCTCCTTTGGCTCAGCCATACTTCACTTTGATATAAATAATACCTTTAGGAAGAGTGGAATGAGTCACACCATATAAGCAAGGCCATAAACATTGAAATAAACTTCATAAGGTTAAACAACCACATTAAAAATTCTGATTTACTGATTAATCATTAAATATTGCCATTCAATTATTTGAGCCATTAGAGCCATACAATTAGGAAAAAACTGTTTCGTTTCGAGTTGGCCAGCTAAAATAAAAATTTTCCTGAATATGCCCATTGTACAAAATGGGCAAGCGGGAGATGTACAATTTACATGTCAAAAAAAGGCATTAAAGCATTCAGTCTATTTAGTTACGCAAGCGTTTAGCAGTCCCAAATTAGTCAAAAAAAATGTAACGCCTGCACGAAGAAAAAATGTTTCCACCTAATCTGAGGAATACTAGCTTCAGTATATATGTGATTGGCTAAAAATAAATTAAATCGCCTATAATTTTGCAATTTTTCTGAAAATCAAAATATATTTAAAAATTTGTTGCTACAAATCCCTGAGGAAAGATAAGCAAAAACAAAAAATAAGTAGGTATACACGCACGATATCTACCACATACCTACATAATTAATACTGTATATCTACACTTACATTTAATGGCGCAATTTAAAATTTCATGTAATCGAGAAAAAATAAATCGATACTGTACGTATTCCTCACCCCTAGACAAAGCTAACGGAGATCCACATCATGATTTCCGCCGCCACTTTATCGAATTTTATTCAGCACTCCTTTCCTTGAGAGTCCACCACTGAAGAATTTATCCACCGCCTATCGGTTTTCACCTTGCCGAACTTTCCGGGCCGCTTCCCGCATCCCACCGGACCATCCCTACCTGTCTCCCCCAATTCATTCGCTCATTCCTTTGCCCTTTCCTTTCTCCTCTCTAGCGAGCAGAGGGGAGAGGCTTTTGCCGACATTTCCACACTCGGTTCCATTCCGACCCAGGCCCATCTCCACGCCAATCTCCAAAACCTTCCAATTCTCACAGGCGATTGCTCCCCTTTCCACGTCTCGACGGCGCCTCAAGAAAACAGCCAAAACGTTGACTTTTACCCGTTACCCCCCCTCCGACGTGCTTATCTCTCCTTCACAAGCTTCCTTCAACGCAAAAACACGAGGTCTCGCTAAAGAAACCTCGAGTCGAATCTCTTTCACCTAGCCCCTTTTTTTGCTGGAGGGGCTGGGCGTCGGCTGTCTTCCTTACTCGTCCTCTCTTTATCGGCCTCTTATATTAATGAAGACCTAACCTTGTGAATGTGCACGCGTAAACCGCAACAACGCACAGGCGATGGCCTATCTTCACAAAATTTAACTGTGAAATTTTCAGATCCATCACTGCCACCAACATTACTACAGGACATTCATAAACATTGCAGATTGATCACTATGCCACCCAATAAGCCTGTTCAACGGAAATTCTCAACCATTTAAATATTATTTCTACCACGATTCTTTACACCGATTTCTAAGTTGCGCATCCTTTTCTTGAAACTCCTCCATCCATACTCCCGCAAAAGTTACTCTCCTCATCTCCTTCGATATTCTGCATATTTACTTCTTAGATTTCGTTCTCCTTAACCCACCTGATAAGAGTGAACATTTTTTTCGGAATAATTTATTCTGTAAATCCTTCAATATTTTCGCTATCGCATAATCAATCTTGACGATGGAGATCACATCAAGATAAAATATTTGGAAATATTAATAAATGATTGAAAGTATTACAAAGACCCGAGGAGGAATAAATACCCAGATATAAAACAAATTGTGACTATAATATACATTAAATTGGTTACATTTTAGAGGACGAATACGTCCTTCTCTTGCAGTCATTTTCGGGAAGCAGTACTCGAATAAAACTTCATACTGTCATTTTTTAAATGTCAGGGTTAGCATATTAACATTTTCATGCATCTCAGGTTTTAAAAAAAACTGAGCAAATAATGAGAAGGTAAAATAAAAAATTATTTAATTTGAGGTAGGGGAAAATTTTGAGAATATTCACTGAATATATCCTGAAAAGTTATTATCACTAAGGATGAAATTTTCCATGATAAAAATCATTTGAAAGAATTTCATCCTTAGTGCATATAACTCTGCCCCGTGCGCATGACAGCGTACAAAGTTACTTATTCTATGCAGTACCTTGGATAACCTGAAATTTTGAAGATGTTAACTTTAAGTCGAAGCAAGTTATTCGTCACCAAAAACGACTGATTGGGGAGGTTTGTGTCACATTAAGACGCATAGCACTTTTAATTGAAACATAAAACACGAAAATTGAATTAATATGGATGCATAGCTCGTATTTCCTCACATTACTCACTATTATATTCGGTGACAGACGTTTCCATAGGTGGAAGGTTGGTCAACAAATTTCCGTATCTACTTAGGCACGCTTAAGCTTCTGCTGGGAGTACGTGCCCGGGCCATGTCGGTTGCCAGAACATTTCCCTCACTTAGCATCGCACACCGTCATATGGCGTCCTTAAAGTTGTCGCTCGCAGCCGTTCACCTTTCTCATCTCCATTCCTCACTGCCTCATCCGCCACTCCTTTGTGAGTTTTTTCCCCTCATTTAAATCCACACTGATGACCCCATATCTTGGATCGATAACTATTATTTCATTTCTCGCATTCGCCCTTTTACTGCGACTATAATAATCCCTCCTTTCTCTTTTCTCTTTCTTCCCTTCCATTTGCCACGGAAATTTTTGCAAGCTCTTCACATCTGCGATGATAACTTACTCTCGGACCATTTTATTCCCGTCGGAGGTCAATCCAAGGGCGTCCGTCTGAAAGCCAAAAAAAAGGGAGCTCGAAAAGCACCAGAGCGCAAACCCTTTCATCAGCCATATATATATTTTCGCATTCAATCCCATGGCCATTAGCCAGCTCTCTTTAAAGTGAGGAATAGGTCGATGAAATTGTCTAATTAAAATCCTTTGAAAGTCCCATCCAAACCAGCTTAATGGCAAAATTACATTCAATAAGCCAAGTTTCCAAAGGATATTGTAGAAATGAATTTCATTTCAGGGTATTTTCAATTGGGGCATTGCAGGGTCGATTGATATCAATATGACCATATGATTTATAGAAAAAACATATTAACCAACACATGGAGGGGCTATCAATGGCCACTTTTGTGAGTGAGCCTTTGAACCCAGTGAACTTTCAAACCCAGGAAATAATTGGCAAGATAAACTTTAACAAGGCATCACGGGTGTAACGGCTCTAACAAGTAAGTAAATACTTTTTGAAATCCAGAATTTATTCCCTCGAGAATATCAAAAGGTAGGCATAGGCAATTCAAACACAGGTAACACCGAAAAATCTGGTTCTTACAGCGTCAGTAGGGCGTTTATAGTAATATACAAAGCCATGCACGTCATATTGAATGGGATAAGAGCAATTATAGTTCAAACGAAAACAGAATTAGATTACTCACAAGACTGACATAATCTAATAATGCAAGCTCATTTAAGTGGTAAGTAATAATCCAAGTAATACTCGAAGAAGGTGCTCAAAGTAGTTGACGATTGGATTACTCGAAATCGTAATTAGCTTAAATAATTAGGGAGATGGATGGGAAATAAGCGCAAATATTTTTGGTCATATTGTCATACGCTTAATGTAAAACATCGCGAATTTTACCATCCGCTTTTCAATAGCGGGTGAAGTCATTTAGATTATGGTTCTTTTAACCGTTCAGGGAGAAGCTTTAACTGAGGGAAGAAATCGTTCACAAGAATATAAACAGCAACGAACGACATGCGGCCGATGCGCAAGGTCGAGGAGTGGTGAAAAAGCGGTGAACCGCTAGGTAACAGTTGGTGACGTAATCAACATATATTTGAAGGGGTGATACCGTTGATTTTTCGCCGCTAATAGTTGGAGAATTAGGCGAAGGAACGAGAAACGATAAAATACAGGTCTCTTTATTTTTCAAACTCTGCGTTAATGGACAACTGAAATAGATAGTGAACCCCGAGTCCATTTATGATAAGTACAGCATTGCGACTTACACGCGCCATTAATAATGTTACAGTTGGCTGCAGCAGTTTTACCCTTCTACGACCAAAACGATAATACCCTCCCTTCATTCCAACACTACGAGTCCCCTTTGGCATCTGCGGCTGTCCCCATTCCCTAAGCCAACCACGCCCTCCTGCAACCCACGGAAGCGCCGGCGTCAGCCGATTCATCCTGAAGCCAGAGACGCAAAGGAGTAGAGGAAAAAGTTAGGCCACCCGTTCATCCTCTCGCATGCGTAAAATATCTCTTTCCTGAATGCCTCCCAGCCCGCTCGCTTACCCTTTTCCAAAATCCACCCATATACGCCCCCTTTCAGACATAAATAGCCTCTCCTCACGTCACATGTACCGCTACATGTTACGTAAGTACCACACCAGTTTCGAGTAAAACCTCCCCACATGTCCCCCGTTTCTGCTCATTTTCAATCCATTTGGCTGAAAATCATTCACCTTTATGGTGCTAGACTGGAAAAGGGCTTTTTGTTGTCTTATGAGGTTATCAAAGAGATTTATATTTATGTATGGTTGCGATGATTCTGTTTTGTCGACATTTCACTATAATTTTATCAAGTTACCTCCATGGATTATGGAATACTATGAAAAGGATCCTATCAATCGCAACATTTTTCACGAAGATTACAGTGTTCAATCTCATGCAACAAAATAAAGTATTCAATTAACGTTTCTGAAAAACACATTTACGTCCGAATATATTAAATTGTATTTACATTCATTAATGTTATACTCATAACAGCCAGATGGATGATGGAGCAGACTCGAGATAAACAAAAACTTTAGTTTAATCGCTAGAACTACTTGACTAATTTAATGAGATATTCCGTCGTGAACTCTATATAGGGCATGAATTCACACTTACAAAGCATCTTACACAGTACTCATATAGTCCCAAGGATCTATTTCCCACCAAACATGGGATTTCATCACTTTTTCAGATGAGCTATTTACTTCTCACTGGGGTGAAATTAACCGTGCAAATTTTTAAAAATGTTTTTCCCATTCAGTAAGCGAAATTATTCCGTTAATGGCATTAATAACTTCAATAGGGCGTTACAGTTACAGGAAATTATTTGGGTGTACAGAACACTAGGTTAAAGGTTAAAGAAATCGGTCGCTTCAAGTGCTGCAAAACTTTATAAAATACGTATTCTCAATTCTCTGACACAGCCTACAAACACCACCACGTTTCCATCGAGAACTATTGTGTAAATAAACATCGGGGAACGGAGCTGTGGGTTAAAGCTGTTCACAAAACTTCGGTGGCTCCATCTGCGGGCGGAAAATTTTACGAGAAAAAAATAAATGTTTTAATACTTAAATTTCGTACTAAAAATTCTCATCTTCTCCCAAATTATTGTACGCAGCCTTGCAACTTTGCCCAGTCCCATCGAATAAAATTATGGAAATAATATTGCTGAAACGAACTAAATCTGTATACTACCCGCAACCGTCTCAATAGGTGAGTGGCGGGAGGCGTTACGTCGCCAGCCGACTAATAGTTTGGCTGCATATGATCAGTTAGTTTTAGCATTCACTTGCGTCGTTTTTTTTTAGTGTTAACTTTAAACCCTTGTTTCTATAAACCCTTACGTATAAATACGTATAATGACACGTATTAGATAAGTTACGTATAAACGTTTGCATATAAACCAAAATATCTCCCTTATTTCATCGTATCTAGCATTATCGTTCCATTCTAAGATGACATTCTGCGTGTAGTTCTGAAAGGCAACTATCTATATTCAATTGCCCGAGCAATACGAGCCACCGAGTCTCCAGCGACTCTCAGACTACTTCATGTAAAAGCTTAATGAACTGTTCGTTATTTTTGTTCACAAAAATTCTGTACCTCTATCTACGGGTACAAACCCTAGCTAAAAATACCCACGCACTCCTAATTCTCTCGGTCGCGGCCTTCCAAAGCACCCATTCGAATATCGTGCGATATGCCCTCCCTGAAATATTTTTCTCCGTTTAGCTCTGAAAGGTACCTATCTCTTTTCAATTGGTCGATTAAACCTACCATATCCCGTTTCCATTGAGTACCTAGTGGCTCCCAGACTACTAGATGTAAAACTCTTTTTAAAAAATCGTGCGTCATCGTGGTTTACGAAAATTCAGTGCCTCTATCTACGAGTCCAAGCTTTAGCTAAAAATACACACGCACTCCCAATTCTCTCGATCGCGGCCTCCCAACTCACCCATTTGAATATCGTGCGAGTTACCCTCCCTCAGCACACACGAAACATTCCCGCTCGGTTCATCTCCTTTACTTCCCAATGCTTTCACTCCATTCTCTCTAACTCCATCACGTGCCGTCCCCACACATTGTTCCAGAATACACCAGTCCTCCGCCCGCCGCTGCTGTCGCACCCAATTCCCTCCTCACGTTCGACGTCCTCGCCATCCATTCCCCCTTTTCATACACTCAAACTCAACCTTCTCTCTCTCTCTCTCTCTCTCTCTCTCTCCCTCTATCCACTTCCCACTCTCTCTTTCTCTCAACTTCACCACCACCACACGTACACACCCCCACGCCGCAGAAAGGGCTAAAAATCAATAAAGGATATTTACTTCCGGAGACTATGAGCTCTTTAAGGGGGCAAAACCCTTGCAACAAAAAATGCTAATCAAGGCAATAAACAATCATTTAGAGAAGCCTTTTTCTTGATGCACCGCACCACCAACCATTTTCCCTAATATGTACTACGAACCACACCATTGTTTTGGAATATGAGTCAGTAAACCTTCACGTGGTTGCGGGGTATATTTAGTCGATATATACTCAATGCGCAAGAGAGCAAACCCCTAGCAACAAATGATCCTAATCAAGGCAATAAACAAACATTTAGTGACGCTATTTCCTTAATGCACCGCACCACCAACCACTTTCCCTAACATATACAACGAACCTCACCATTACTTTGCAACATGAGTCTGTACACCTTCACACCTTTATTAGATGCGTATTAAATTCCTAAATGATCAAACCCATTGCAATAAATAATAATCAAGGCAGTAAACAACCATTTAGTGAGGTGTTTCCTAAATGCACAGCACCACCAACCATTTCCCCGATTATGCTCGAAGCACCGAATCATTGCTTTGCAACATGAGCCGGTAAGCCTTCACTTGCCTTCGGAGTGCATTTAGTTGACAAAAATATCATTATTATTAGATAATATACAAACATTTTACTGCCTCTTACCGTATTTAAAATACTACATTGCACGATAGTAATGCGCACTTAAGTGCTACATGAAAATTGAACAAATTTTCTACCCAATTTATGGAACGTAATGTAATATACCCAAGAAGTAAATTATCTAATAAAGAATGTCTCAATCATTTGAGAACATCCTTTTTGAAGCTTAAAAATACTGAGGAATATCATTAGCCTCAATATTTTGGAATATCCACAAGAATAAAAATCACTCCTAGCACATCTATCCCTCGCTACATCAGTCTCTCTCTATTATGATTTACACCTCTTATAGGTATAACTTTGTCTACTTTCGTTCTCCATTCCCTTATCGATATCTTGGAGGAATCCACCATCGACATTTCTTGAGAGAAGAAGAAATATCGCATTTTACCAAAGGGAACAGCTGCGAAAAGATAAGAAGTTTCCTCTCCACCGGGAACAGCATGATATGTCCAAGATATCTAGAGACGTTCCCGGCCAAGAGCATTCGTGAGAGCACACTAGCGTTTCTATCGGTAAAGAATAAAGGTCTGACTCCACAATGATAAGATTATAGTTTATACATAGTGCATGTATGAAATTGAGCTCTGCGGCTTCAAATATGCAATATCTCAAGAAAATAATCAATTAGCCGTATAATATCTACTGATGCTATGGCACCAAGAATAAACCACGCACACCACACAATGATTAACTTTTGCAAGGTGGACGAGAATTAGCAGATTTTGAACGACCATTTGAGCATATTTTGATAATGCATAGAGCATGCTCTTCATTAAAATTTTCCGATTATTTGCAATAAAGATGTGATCGACGAATATTTAATTTCAAGGATAATATCCGAGAGATATACCCCTTAATAATAAATAGAGAGAATGGCCTGATATTATAGATGGCACATAATTACATGACAAAGAACAAAGGGAATAAGTTGAAAAAGCTACAAGAACGGAGAATGAACAGAAATTTATGATGCAACATGCTCCTAATATACATTAAAATTCAAGAGTATTTCGACCCATATAATTACAAAATTTACGACTTCAATATTTAATTACGAAATGATTTAGCTGCATGGGGCAAGTTTTAGAGAAAATCATAACTAATGACAAAGAATATTTTCCTCAGATGACGCAAAGAAATTATTCTTCCTTGCAAGAGATTAGTCTGATGCTGTAATTCCTGTAAAGAAACTTTGACAGAATGATACTCTTACGGACTTCATCTCTCATTTTTTATCTTCCCCCCGGTAAATGCGAAAAAATAGGACAATGATACATTCATAAATGCAGATTTGAGCCGAAGAAAAATTAGCTTTATCAAGGGTATTCATAAATCGGTAGCACAACCAACTCGTCGTAAAATCAATAGCAAACAAGAAGAAGAAGCATTTTTCCAACCAAAATTGACACTCGTATTCGATATGATCCCATTTCCGAGTGATTCCAAAAATAGGCCACATGCTGGATAGAGGTCTCATCATCATCTAATAAAAAACTGTCTCGGATTTCTCCCGAAAATCAGGTTTACCTAAATAAAAATTGACAGATTACCAGAAATAGGACACTCGCAATATCTTCTCAACTAAAATCTCATATCATCTATAGCTTGCATGCAAGCATATTCTGTGCTGAGAAACGACTGAAAATTATTGAGGACACGAGAATCCTCAAGAGCATTCAGCAAGCAAACATCCTGTGCGTAGGCAACAACTTGTACGTTACTGTATGACTTGACGTATACTCAATAGGATATAACGCCATGGGGGTAGAGTGTAGTAGTAAGTGTAGAAGCACTTTGGGAAGTTTCTCATTATGAACGAGAAATGGGATAACTACGTAGAACTAACTTCAAAATTCACACGTAACAATGATTATAACCGGAGTAAGATACGAAAAATTACATACTTCAGAAATGTTATGATAACTCATAGGTAAACGGATCAAATCATACGTCAAGAAAACTTTTAATAATATCCAATTCCAGACGTATATCGATGGCTAAGTTCTAACAACACGTATCCCAAAATTTGGCCGGTTTGAGGCAGGTATCTTAAATAAAGTTTTATGATATTAAAAATAAAAGTAAAGCAAAAACTCTTTGTTTGCAAATGCATGCTTCTATTTCAGTTTTATTAATTTTCGGTTTTTAATTTCAGCGTAAAATTAAAAATAAAAATCGCTTCTTTTGCTCTCCTGAAAATTGCTATTTTTGAGATATGCGTTGTTAGAACTTAGCCATCGATATCGGCTCTATATTTTCACATTTGCATCTCGCAAAAACTAACTTCACATGAGGAGCAACTTTCAAAGTAGATTAAATTTAAACTTTAATTTAACCGCAAATCAGATATTTAAATAAACTTAATTCAACTATCTGATTCGTTAAGCTTATGTGATTTCTAGTCCATCAGAAAACCAACCTTCTACACACAAATATAAACTGTTGGCAATTTACATTATGTTATATAATGAGAAAAGATAGTGAAAAGTCTCAAGTTTCGATATATCAACCAAAATCGTCGGAGGTCAAAAGGCATTCCAATAACATGCATGGTGACCGAAACCACCGCCGCATTACATCCTACCAAATTAGTTAAACCAGAGAAAACGGCCCAAGCAATCGACCAACCCACCTTAATTGCATCAGACTTCCGGGATAGGAGCATGAGAGTACGAACCCATACTGCCTCCTCCCCAGGCCCATCGGTAGCCGCACACTACTGAGCCCGCCACTTCAATGTAAATCCATCGGTCTCGAACGGCTACCCTCACTTGGTCACAAAAGGGAAGCCGAGTCGAGGGAAGCGATTGGCGGCGCGTGCGTGATCCCATTCCCCCTGAGCCAATATGGCAGCACCGCGACCGCCATCCGAGTGTATACCCGGGATGTTGCGGTCATAATGCTGAGAATACCCCTTCCCTCTAACCGATGGTCCCGCATTGAGTCTCAACCAAGCCACACACACGGCCCTAATGGGCGGCTACAGAAAAGAAGTTGAATGGTGGGTCTGGATCTGCATCCCGCATAGGAAGGAAGGCCAGCATTACTCTATCATCACATTCACATCCCCCCTATTACGTTGATGAAACGCACCGTCGTGCATGAAATGAGATCATGGTAGAGGCATCGTTTTCATCGGGTTCGGGCAGGCTTAAATAATGACTTGCAATTCCGGCAACCGTAGCTGAAATCTTAGAGTAGGTTGATATTTTTCAGGACCCCTAATAAGTAGCTGTGTGGTGGGCACTAGCATATAAAAATCTGACCAATGATAGAGACGTTAAGACATTCTCACTTTGGTTACACACGGCCGTAATTGTTGACTGCACGAATGAGGAGAAATGGTGGGTGGATCTTCACCCCACAAGGGAAGGAAGGCCAGAATTACTCTATCACCACATTCAGTCTTCTTATTACGGTGATGAAACGCGCCGTCCGTGAATAAAGTGAAATCATGGTAGAGGCATCACTTTTCAGGGTGATCGGGTAGACTTAACTGATGGCTTCCTATTTCGGCGACCGCAGTTCAAAACCTAGGATATTATTATATATTTTTCAAGACCCCTAATAAGTATATGTGTGGTGGGTATTGGCACAGAAGAGAAGTAGAACAGTGGGTTGCCGCATATGAAGGAAGGGCAGCATAAAATTATCATCACATGCATAAGCGCCCTGTGCACAAATTGATAGTAAGGAAGAAGCAATACTTTTTTAACTTAAACACACTGCAAACATTCAACATTTTCATTTCGAGTTGAGGCGTGGTGGCTTTGGTTATGGCTTTATATCTCGAAGATATACCCATGACCAGACAGTTTCAGGATCCATCCCAAAATTTATACAAAATTCCAAAACGAACGAATTAAGTACAAGGATGGTCCTTTAATAGGATAAATAAATGTATCAGAGGAGCAAATCAAGAACGAAAACAATCGTTCCGCTAATCACCGAAACAAAAATTCCATTAAGGGAAAATCACACTATTCATCTTTCGGGTAAAGAAATTCGTACCCCAATCAAAACGATAGGCTCGGTCTTTACTAAATTTTCTGCGTATCTCTCTCCGTCATAACATGAAATACTCGATTCTTCTGCTGGAAAACGAGTGGGCATCTCCATGGAAACGCAAATCAAACCGTGGAAATTTAAAAATAAATAAAAATCGAGGAGAGGGGAAATAGAAAGAAGTGGGAGAAGGCATTTATTTCCGAGGCAAATTGGGTGTGAGGTTGGCGTCTGTAGGGAGAGGCACAGGGCCATGGAGTGCTATTAGAGAACGACAGCCGAGAAGCGTGAGGGGGAGAAGGGAGGGTGTCCTCACTACTCAAAATCACTTCAACTCAAAAACTTGCAATAATGCCCACTCCTCGATCCCAGCCTTGGAAATAAGCAAAATTCTGAGCTTATTGCGAACGGAAGAGAACGAATTATTTTTTGGTGATGAAGAAAAGAAATACGCTACCTTCACCAAGGTCCTCCTAACAGTTTCCGCTGTTGAAAATAAAATCGGAAAAAAATCAAAAACTGGAGGTTATTCACGAATCATGATCTCAGAATTCCAGTACTTGAATTCTGAAACCATGAAAACTAGAATGATATACACCACGAAAATTATAGGGAAGAAAATAATTTAGTTAACGAATGTGCGTAACACATAACAGACAAATAAAGCATGACATACCTATTGATATTTCATTTTTCCTCACTGAATTCAGAAAATTTGCTACCTCTACTTAAAAAAACCAATGACCACTAATTCCAAGCCGTATGTACCTTTTGTAATATCAATTAAATAAATAAGACACATTGAAAATATTGCTTTATTACGTACACTAGGAAACTCATTGTAGAGATAGCTGTAATTAAAATAAAGAATAATACGAATATGAAAATCGAAACAACGAATGCGGTAAAATATTTGATGCTTCGAAGAAAGTAATTATGTTTGTATAATTTGACTTGTGCGCATATAACTTCATATCTGAAAAAGCATTACTTATCTAAGCTTCGCTTACACCACTATTTTTTGTGTTGCTAAAACTAGCGTAAAACATTGAACAAATAAATATACAAGAGTATAAGGCTCAGAAAATGTATTTCTAAATGAAATTGGGAGGACTCTATCCATTTTATCTACGGGATCAATCACACATGAGTCGTCAAGGGCATTTCCAATGACAAACTGCGTGCAGCAAAAACTGTCTACACGTTGCGTTCGGGAAATTCCTACACAATTTGGTCGATGGAGCAGAAATCTGCAAGGAAGCGATATCGGAAAAGTGTGCGAGTAAAAAAGAGATCAAGAGCTGAAATGACCTGATACGACCGATGTCACTGAGCAAAGGGGTACGACACGCAAGCAGGTCATGACATCATCGTATTCTTCTTCCCGATTCAATTTGACCTCTTTTTGCTCCGAGCATTGCAAGGTTCACCATTGATTTTTCTTACGCAAGCATTCATGCGTCCATCAATTTCATTTGTGCAGTTATCTCTGGCAAGCACATACAGATAGAAAGACAACTTGAAATAGGTAGCTATCTTTTATAAAGTGGCATTTTCATTGTGAGGGGAGGCTGAATAAAAACCAAGGGACAAAAATACCTCAAGAGCTAGATCACAATATTTAAATGATAAAAAATCTGAAAACATGCTTTATTACCACTTTCTGATTTGATTACGGGCACTGAAGTTGAATGAAAACGAGCCTAAGTGACGATTTCTGTAAATTATTAACGAGAGTCCTTGAAAAGAAAATCATTCAAAACATAAACCCAAGAGGATATAAATGGCCCATGGGGAACCATTAAATAAATCCATCCTAATCTTGCTGGAGAAAAAATTCATCCCTTTCTGGCAATAAAAAGGGATGATGCTCCATCTCTGGGTTTCAGTACGTGGCAACATGGCGGGAGGTAAATAGAGAGAGATGTGGCCGTTAATGGATGGGTTAATGATAGGCTGTACGTCATTATTAACCACGACCTTGCCTCCGCAGCTAACACGGCTGAATCCAAGCTACGAATGCTATTTTTAAACTGTAAATTTGCAGCTTCTGAGAGGGATCTCCAATTATTTATCCTTTTATTCCCGCACTCAAACGTGAATCGGGGAAATAGCAATTGGTTCACACAAAATGTAGGCGTATCCACTTTCTAAAATTTTTAAAATTATCAAATACAGGCATCTGCGTCCTGTTGATTATTATAGCATGGCTCGCTGTTTCATTGGCTCTTCCGGGATAATAGGGTGGTTTCCTATTATTTTTTTATTGCCTAAATCGAAAGATTATTACTCCTGGAGTACGTATTTCACGCTTTTAGATTTTTAAATGGCGATATCTATTTTTCGCTATTAAATGAAAAGTGAAACTTTTCAAGCGCGCGAAAACGCGACGGGTAAGTATGAATGCCGGGAAATCTCTCCGTGTGACGTATTTCTGGTTCCCGCTGCCGCCCTGTGAGGTGACCTTGAGGCAGGCTTAGCGCTGATACGACGCAGGCTGCTAGCGGGTAGCTGAGTACCCTGCTGGCTGGTAGCGCTTGGCTTAAATAAGGATTATTAATACCTCATCAAACGAAGAAAACTTTCCGACCTTAGCCAGTTTTAATAGGTGATTATTAAGACATGTTTCCCTGAGCTCTGCGCCTCATGCATGCATTGGTAATCTCAGACGATGTATAACTCCTATCTACTCGTATAGAAACTAGTTCCCTGTGACGTCACGTGGAGTGGCATCGCGTCGCCGCCAATCTGGCCGTTTTCAAATAAGGATAAAAATGGACCATTGCCATTCGTCTAAACCGGTATTTCTGAAACGAAATAATTTGTATATTATGAATACAATAATGCTGGGTAACGAATCGCAATCAATGCCTTTCGTTTTCTTTGATGAAGGAAACTACCCTATTATAATGAGCAGGTACATCTTTTTGTGAATAAAACGAGCCGTCAAAACAATTTTCTATACACTTCCAAAGTAAGACAAAAATAAATGCTACATCGTAATGTGGTATAAAAATTTTAAATTAGTCATTTGACTCCCATTATGAACACGCTGATTAAAGCTACTACTTGTACTAACAACAGTAGAAAGTCCATCACAGTTAAGGAAGGTACTAAAAAAGCATTTTTAAACATTTTACTTTACAGCGTCTAGTAAGGTGAAAAAGTCTTGTTGTTTCCATATCTCACATCGAATTATTTTTAGAGGTAATCTGGATAAATTACATCCATCACACTTGACTCACACAGCAAATTGAAAACAGGTTTACTTTCTCCGTAAGTCGAATCCTACACTCTGAAACTTTATCATAGCTGTGTGCGTGCTGAAACTTAGGAAAAGGATAAACGAGACGATAGGTATTCTACAAGCTACAATCCTGCAAGAACTGCAATCTGCAAACATAAATACATACAAAACACCTATAAAATATTTTTTCGTATTTCGAGTGATAACTCATCAAGCTTATATAAAGACGTTTAAATATTTTTATTGCGGTGAGGGAACCAGTGACTTGAGCTTTAGAGATTTTGCTTGCGGATAGGTTGCAGATGATTCGATCATAAAAAATGGATACCCACATCCGTAATAGGTCTCATTTTTTAAATGAATGTTTAATAGTAAATGTACCAGCAAGTGAACTTATTACAGGAATTACTTGGCCATTTAAAGCATCCTAAGCAAAATTCCTCTGGGGCATCGAAAGAATGGAATTTAAGTCCTACGTAACACTGTCCTGTGCATTTCCATTATTTAACCACGAGCCGCGAAACGTAAGGTGCCAGAACAACGTTGTTCAAAAATCTGTATACATAAAACATCTGTTCTCAGATTGCTGGTGGGGGAACTAGAATAGACATAGTGAGCGGTGATCAACGAGATTCCCGTTATGGCTATCGATAGCGACAATGCGAAGGCAAAAACCGTGATAGCGACCCAGATTCCCAACCGGGCCCTCAATAAAGGATGCTATTACTTTGTGCACCCCACCAAAGATACTCAACAGGATATTTTTTTACGTACAGCCTTCAATAAATATTACGAGGAAGCGGACGTAAAAGAAGGTATTTATTCCCGTCCTTACCTCCAGCAGCGCACAGCCTTAAAAATTTGAAAGGGAGCAAGGGATGCCTTGCACGGTGATTTTTAAAGATTCATCCCCGAGCGTGGGGAAATGGAGGAACCGAGGCGTGGGATAGGCCAGGGTTCTTTTTCGGCATCGCCGTATGAACTGTAAAATTGAGTGCCAAAGAGAGGCGGCAACACTCCCGAGCCCCCGTCTCCTCTTTGTCAAGGCCGTTAAAAAGAAAAGACGCTAGATCCCTTACCCCTTTCTTTTTGTTCTTTTCCTCGATCCCTCGTTCTGACGCAACCGACCGTTCCTAACTCTTATAACCTTACAAGGATTCTAACCTTCGGCGACTTAATAAAAAATATCGGTGAAATCGGGCGAAGAGTCTAGCACCGTCGACTATGACTCATCACGCTGGCTTCTTTCGAGTGTCTTTCCATGATATCAACCTTAGAGTCTTCGCAAAGTCATATTATCAGGGTACGCATCTAGTCCTCAATGAGGAGTTCGCAAATACATAAACGACTGGATGAGATATTGAATAATAATATGCGATAGAAACTTGCCGAACGCTCCTTTAAATGCTCACACGAACGGTCTCGCCTATTGAAGGCTTGCTAGCTTCTAATTCCATTCATCACAAATAGCGGCTCACCATGACTTTCTGTATCCCCATCTAAATGTATCTGGGAAATAAACATCAAATACTGCACGCTTTAAATACAGTACAACAATAGGTATAGGCTTCTTAAGAATTCATTCCTATCACGTTAAATTCCGATAATCCATTCTCTTCTAATAATTGTTTTATATTTTATTAATATTAAATGATGGATATCTCTAAACAATTTGTCTCATCTGCTATATTTAAAGTACAACGAGAAAATTTTTCAACAAAAAGAAACTGAAGCAGAAAATCATCAAATTTAAATAAACAGATTTGCACACTTATAAAATTAGTTATTTGAATAGATGACGATATGAATAAGATAGATAATAATAGTCAGCCAAATTAATTGAACTTTATTTAAGAAAATTAATATAACATACGGTCAAATATCCAACAAAAAAGCGATCAAAGTAAATACTCACCCCAGCGAGTGAGATTTTACCATGTGTTACAAAATTAATTAAAATCATAAAGCGATTAGAATGATAATTACCGTGCGTAACTCAAATTTTATGATAAAACCCCGAGTATTTAAATATCATGACATAAATACAGATAATAATATTCCAAAAATTATACAATAAGAAATATGTAAACGATAGGAGAGTGGGTTTGGAACGGTAAAATTTAATATTATGAAATCATAAAAATAATAAAGCTTTTTACTCGTAATTACCCCTCATAACTCATCATTTAAAAATATCCTAGAGTAATTTAGTACCACGACATAAATTCTAAAGATGGATATTCCTAAAACCTTGTACATAAAAAAGAAACATGTCGAAGACTGGGGAACGTGTGTTCGGATCGATAAAATAAATTTCCCAACGCCATTCAAAAGTAGAGAATAGGATAAAAATCGAGAATGGCCGAAAATGTCATCTGCAATATGAAGAAGGAGCTGTGATTTGAGAGGGGCACTTTGGAGGTTCAGTGAACAGCAGTCAACATCCCTTACGCTGCTTTTGGGACCCATTCTCCTCCTCCAGGGTTCTAAAGTTGAACACCGTCATTGCCCAACCTCCGAACCTCGCCCACTGTAATGGCCTCTGAAAAGATTCCGTACATTGTAACCCCTCCAATCCTGGAAATTCTGGCGGTCACAACCCCTCTAGCCCTTCAAACTATGCGGGTTGCTCTCAAACCGCGTTTACACAGCCCATGGGAAATGTTAAAGACTGTGTTCACTAGAATTTCACTTAGATTCTCTTGGGAGGCATTGAACCGCAATGCCCATTTTCACCAAGTGAGGTAGTAACCAGTCCTTTTCACTGATGAAGGAATGCATCAATAGTAATTACAGATTTGATTACATCAATCGTCATCGACGACACAAGAAATATATCACATAAAAATTACCTTTCTTTCACAAGTCCTTCATAACTAGGACACAGAATAAATCTTATTACAAAAACACCATCAATTACCCTTAAAAATCCAAAAAACCTCTAAAAACCCGACGAGTGATTATTTAGTTCTGAATCTGAGGCAATTACCGTTCACAATATGTAGATATTTACTGATCTCTTACATGAATTTGGATCCAAAATACTTAAAAGACCGTAAACTAATATCACATTGCCTATTTAAAGTAATTCATGAGCAATGTCATTGCATTGAATTCCTTATTCCCAATTGTTAGACCTAATTTTTGTCTAAAACCTAGTATATAATTTCTATAACATTTTTAATCAGAATTGGGTCTGTGGAAAATGACATACGCAGTAAAGTAAAAAGCAAAATAATATTTTTCCAAATTGGCAACGATTTTCCCTTCTTTTTCTTACTACTCTTGGCTAAAAATATTTATTTTTCAGATAGATCGCTAAACCGTCACCTTGTTTTGAGAATGTCATTGTCGTCAAAATTCATCACAGCTTGAAAAGCTAGATGAAGTTAAAACTGCGAATATCAAACGTAGCAAGCGTTTACAAGAAATAGTGTAACAAATTGGAAGCTTCAAAAAATAAATACTAATCACTCATTGCAACTACCCTATGGTTGATTTGAATAGGCGAGGCTAGAAGTCTACCCAAGTAAGCCACTGGCGTGTTTTGCTACTCATTAAAAGTAAGGGGCAAGTAGCTTTCCCTTAACCACATCGTAGAGCGAGGAATTTTATGCAAGTGGCCCTGAATAATGATTAAAACCATAAATTAAACTGTCATCTACACTCCACAAACCCTCTCCGAGGAATTTTTTCCTTCAATGACCATAAAAAATTATTGCACCACATTTTCTGCCAATTACGAAAATTCCCTCATATATCTCTCCGCTCTCTCAAAAAAATTAATTAAAATACCCAAATGATGCCACTATTCTCCACACTCAAAGAAAACCGTCACCCAGTTTAAAAAAAGTCAAAATCGGGGCAGTTTTCGAGCTTCCACGCTGGAGTAAACATGCATCCGTAATAAAAAAAAACATTCGCGTAAAATATAACACCCCCTTATTCGGGGGATGTGCAGTAAAAATAAAAAAACAAGCGACAGTCTCGATGGACCAAAGAGACAGAGATGCTAAAGAGGTGAGAGAGAGATATCGTAAAAACGAGAGAGGAGTGGCCTTTTTTCCGTTCGTTTCAAACAGGACGACGTATCGATTGGCCGAAATCGACTAAAGGGGTAAGGGGGTTGCATCGGAAAATGGCTGTGTATTCGGCGAGCAAGGGGATCGGATGTATCTGGATTGGAAAATCTCCCTTACCTTGGGTACCGGGTCCTCCTCTTATTGACTTGCTAATTTGGCCCCATTCTTGTACACAAGGCTCTCTCTACTCCCATCCAAGTCTTCCCCCAAGTCTCCAGCGACGAAATAAGCCAGGGCGAAAATAAAGAAAAAACATTTGATCACGTATACACCTTTTTTATTTATTTTCCCGACCGTCTCCCCATTTAAAGTGCAAATTAATTTATCTCACGAGGCTAGAAAGGTTATCCAAAGTCGTTCTTCAAACCGCAAATGAAAGGTAGTTAGTTATCTGAGAGACCATGGAGCCTCCGAACGTAATTCAATAAATGAAAAAAGCCAGGAAAGGATGTACACGGAAGGACATTTGCACATTCAATGATTAGCTATATAGTTTTTTAATTCGTCTAAAATCCGTCGTATATACTCACCCTATTGTTACCTATTTCATATATTATATATTATTATTATATACATATAAATTCAGAGGTAAGGAAATAAAGGGATAGGAACATGTAATGGAAAAAGGACGAGGGCAACGGTGCTGTGGTAGATGGAAAAAAGCCAGAAATCAGAGGGTAAAAATGCGGCCTGACTGGGACTCGAACCCAGAACCTCCTGGTTGCCGGCCAGGTGCTCTACAAGTTGCGCTATCAGGACGCCTTATTATTATATTTCATACATAATAGATTAAACCCCTCTAGCTTTTCAAACTGTGCGGGTTGCTATCTCACCGCGTTCACTCAGCCCACGGTAAATGTTAAAGACTATACCACCACAATTTCTACCAACGGTACGCACACGGTCGAGTAATCTAGAACAAAAGTCGTGAGATAGTTTTTGCTTCGAGTTATTGGATTCATGCCATATTTTCAAAAATATTTACTGTAGATACTTGCCTTTTAAATGGAAGGTAGTGAACCCTTGTATATAACAAATTTATTCTACTAAATTCTCCGTCATCCTGGGAGCTCTGTTTGATCACAGCAGAGATGAAGAGAGCAGCTTCTACCATCGGGAAGGCCCATCGAATAAAACTTCGCCAATATATCAATGCAACTAAATTCCGGGCCAAGAAAAGGTTTTTTAGATGCTGAACAGACAAAAATGATCACAAGAAAAATTGAAATTACTGATGTATTTTACGGAAATGATAGTCCTCTCAAATTTTTATTTGTGTATTATAATGCTCATTTATTTGAGGAGTTTGATGCTTCGGACTTCCAATGATTATTTTGGTGTTTGCCTTTCAAAAAATATTATTTCTCTTAATTCCTTCATATTCTTCCAGAATGTACCCTCCGTTGATATGGAATGCAGGCACTAAACCTAGACGATGCAATGACCACGTAAAGTATAGATATAATTGATTAATTGGTCGTAAGAATTCATACCGGACCTCAGCTTTAGTTGTGTCAACCGGAATTTAACAATTCACAATAATTATTAAGACCTACTTCGAATAAATTTAGCAAAACACAATCATCGCCGAATACCACTAACTTCAAAAAATATCCACAAGGGTATGTATTTAACTTTGTCAAGAGAACAAATTTCCAGCACAATTCAAGATTTAGTATTGGAAAAGTACATGTATTATACAATAAATGTGACATCTCTCCTTGGTTCTAACTTAACTCCCACACAAAGCAGAATTTAGTAGAATAAATTTGTAATATCCAAGGTTTCACTGCCTTCCTCATAAAAGCACACACAAGAAATATTCTTCAAACTACATCATAAATCCAATAATACATGGAAAATACTCTCACACGCGTTTCATCCTAGATAGCTCGGCTTCGGGTGACATACTCCTGCTTCCTGAATCTCTCCATAAAGCCGCTTTCACCACACCTTTAAAATACGGCCACGAGATATGCACAACGGTGGTTATGAAGACTTGACACGTAAACAGCCGGAATTGTCCACAAAGCATCCTATAAATAAACCACTCGACCTTGCGCACCGTAGGGGTTTCAGGACGATCCACTCGGCACGGGGGGAGGGATGCGAGAAATTAAACTTGGCAACCTCCTTCACATCCGCAATTTTGCGCCGTCCCTCCCCACCGGAATTGCCCACGGGGATATTTAAATTCTCTTTCCATTTATTAACGGTTGCCTTGGTAACCCTTAAGTGCTCACCGTGTGCGTAAATGATGTCATCTCCGCTCGCCTCTCGACCGCTTCCCCGACCCGACCTTCCGTCACACGTCCATACCCTTCACGCGAGTTCCCTTCCCATATCCCTTCATAAATTCGCTTTATTTTTCAATCAATTCCATGCCAAGCACAACATGACAACTGATACAATATCGTGAGGTAGAGGGGATTTTAAAAGATGAGAGAGAAAACCATGGAAATAGACGGCTGAGCGAGAGTACCATTAGATTTTTCCTCATTCAAATACCATGAAATGATTTCATTATTTCCACTGTTAAATAATGTCGGTATTAAAACTTCAATAAAAAACAATTGGAGGAAAAAATGTCTCGATAAATACCTCGATATATCAAATGATACATGATTGAAAAGTTGCCTTGCAGTACAGAATAGAGTACGTTGAATACTCAGTAATAATACACGAGACAAATATAATTGACGTTATAAACTAAAAATCTCTACGTAGAAAAAGCTACAATGATTTGGGGTTAATCCTGTTTTGAGCCACTTAAATATGTTTCTGGTGATAGGAAGAAACTTAAATCTAATTATTATCATCATAAAACTTTCCCGTTCATCTGAGCATGATGTCGATTTACATTATAAAATATTAAAAGAGAAGCGAATCGTCACATGAGTAATGAATTCCAAAGAAAACTAAATTACGATTCACGAAAGTCAGAGAAGGATAAGGAAAATTGAAGAATATTTTCGACCATTATAGACTCATTTATAATCATCCAGTTGCAGACTACTACTGAAACAAGGCAATTTGTACGAAATTATTTAGGTGAAAATTTCAATAGGCTATTCCTCATCGTTTATTAGGTAGCAGTTCCATCATTTCCATTTTTTCACAAGGGCAAAACAGGATAACAGAATCAAATTTGCAAGTGTACCCTCAATTGATCTAACTGGCAATTTCAAAGTTTCAATCGCCATAGAATTTGGGTCAAAGGAAGGACAAAGAACCTTGGAGGACGAAACTTGGAGAAAATTTAATTCAAAAATCGTAGAATCCCCGAATAGACACCGGACACCAGGGAGCATGTGATTGGATGTATAGAACATTCAAGACCAACTGTGTCCCTCTTCTAACCCAATCGCTTCTGACGTCAGCCGCTGTTGACGACACCGGCTCAAATGCTGGAGCTCCGCAACAATGGTTACCCATTCGGACCACGAAAGCCTTGGGACACCCCTTGAAATGTGCGCCAATACTGGAATCGCCTCAACCAGTCCTACATCGCGCCGCCTCTTGATCCCAGGCATCCAATATGCCATGCCCATTCCTCTGAGCCCGCCTTTCGTCGTCGTCCGACCCCACACACGCATAAAGCCGACATTCATTCGTTTCTTTTCACGCTTTCAGCCTCAAAAAGAAGAATCATCCCCTCACGTTTTTCCTTTTCCATGCGTTTTCGCGAGAGGAAAACGCTTCAGACCATCTGAAGGCTCATAAATAAATGTTATTACGAGCGAAAACGTTTCTCATTTTTCTTTCTCCGGATAACATGGACACGTGTGCCACCGTTTCGTACGAGGGAAAATGATATTACATGGAATTCTGAATTGAGTTTTACCCCTTCTTTTAGCTATTCTTGGAGATATTTTTTCAAAGCCGAATGATGCATTTCGTGTAAAACTTTTTTAGCGCATTGAAGGATTGCGTTCATTTTTTATTAAACCTATATCATATTTCTCTTTTATGAAACTCATTCACTTTTAATTATGGTATATTATCAAAAATTCGGGAAAAAACGACATAGGCTATCATAATGGTAGGACTTACGTTGCCGGCCTCGGTGGCTGCGGAGTAAAGTCCTCGCTTGCCTGACAGAAAGTTGCGGGTACGAGTCCCGCCGGGGTAAGTTACCCATATCCAGGGCATAATTGATTGTGTACGTTAAACTGTTAACATGTTAATAACCACAATGTAAAAGGACGTATAGAGCTATTTTTGGCGGTATGGAAATTAATAAAATAAATAACTAAATAAAAATTATATTTACCTTCCAAATCATATACACAAGTTGATCTGGGCCAAAATTACGTTTCATTCGATCATCTATCATAATTTTCAGCTTTCAAAAGATGTTTTTATTTTATTATTATCTAACGATGCAAATGGCTCTTTCAAATAAACTACGGAAAAATCATGAACGAAAGATAAACCACCTGATGATCTATCCGATAGTAACACATGTTTTTTTCATAGGCAATAAAAATCTAGCATGGTACAGTCGAGTTTCTTCCTTTTTACCGTTTACAATCAGAATTTTTCAATGAGAAAACCTGCGGAGAAACTACCCCACTGCGATATGTTTCCACGGCTTCTATATTTTTCTTCAATCAGCGACGAAAGAATACCATTCGCTGGACTTTTTTGCTTTTGTTCCATGAATCTTTGAATTCCATTTAATTGAATGAATTCATTCACAAGAATGGAAAATTAGTTGCGTGTCACTCGAGAGGTTTCATCGTCCGATTCTCTCACGGCGGCGCGTTGTCCCTGCGATTGATCCGGAACAAAACACATCGTTTGTCAGCCTTGACGGACAGCTCTCCAGTAGCGAGATTCAAGAGAGGGATCAAACTCTACTACGAATTTATTTCATTGATTGATATACACGTTCCCACTTCGCACGGCTGTCGATTTGATCACGCCAAATGGAATAAACACTTGAAACAAAATGAAGAAAAAAATCGACGAAAAGCAATTGAGCCGAAAATAGCCGCGAGCTGAACATAAAAAAGCTTCACTGCCGGAAGTTCAATAATCCCAGATATTTCGCCGGGTGAATTCAAGAATTGAATTACGCCAGAAGACCTTTCCGTTTCATAGTGTCGCATCGGTCTTTCCGCTGATTACGGCCAATTTTTCGTAAGAAAGAAACGGATAATATCGCTTCACAAACGGGAGAGAGAAAAACAATGATATCAGATGCATGAAGTAATAGAATCCATAAGAGCTTTATAATATTGGTATAAACGAATTTTCAGGACGCAAAACAAGCGATTTTAGTGAACCGTTCCCAACATCTTAGTGAGAAAGGTGGTGCTCAAAGAACTAAAAAAAGAATTTTTCTTCACTTCATTACAGCTGTGATTCGACCTATTCATACAAAACTTTATCCTTACGTTTGTTCTAATTGATTGGCACATTTTAGTTCCCACATTACTATGAAATTACAAATAAAATATAAAGCTATATCCATGAAATCGTATTTTTTTCTCAAACATATATATGTTAAATATTGTTAAACCAGAACTTGAAAAATGCCAGCTCCTCCATTCATCGCATGAGAAATCTGATATTCATATACGATGGAATTACAATGCCAGATGTAGAAACAGTAAGACATAAGGATATGAAGGGATATGACATGCTAAAATATTATAATAAAAGTGTTTAGAATATAATGCTACAAGATAACACGAAAATACAATCGCTACAATACGAGTGAAGATATAATTTCCAATATAAATATACGATTAAAAATATATTTTTATATATACCTAAAATTTGTAAATTACATAGCATAAACTCGTGAAATACCCAACTAACATTGGGTATGTACGATTGCATAAGGTAGTTTCAAGATATTTTCAAACTTGACATTGAGGGAGTGTAGCATTGGGTTATAGAACCGGTTTAGTTGTCGGCTATGAAAACATCTCAAAATAAAATTGAAAACGCGAATGTTCCTACAAAATTAAAGTAAGGGTTTAAAGAACATCAGGTATTCACGTGTTCACAAAAAAAATACGGTGAATCGGACAGGAATATTTACGTCCCGGACACACAGAATAAGCAAAAAATAAATACGTATCGAACGGCAGGTACTTAGGGCTTCGAGTGCTCCCTAACACTGGACACGGTTTCCTCTTACACGGGGAAATCAACGAGTGTATTCTTATCCCAACAGGTCTTCCGTGGAATCGGGTCGAGAACTCTAAGAGGCGCAGATAATACCCGGCAATCTCCCCGTCATCTATCCACCGCGAGATCAAAGAACTACCGCGTTCGCAAAGGCCGGCCTTTTAATCATCGCCCCCGTTCATTAATACGATTGTGGCGATTTCCCGCTATTGACTGCCATCGTCGTCGTCTGAACGGGACTTGGAGCCGAGCCAAAATGGAACACCCGCCAACGGACCTTTTTCAAGCGCCTCCCCTTCACGAGGGCGAATGGCAAGGAGAATGCTTCCGGCGACCAACAACCTGCGGGGCTTAAGAGAGAGAGAGGAAGGTGACTACACGGGTTTCCTGCGACGCTTGTTTCGGTCGAGGACTTTATTCACAAATGAGGGTATTAAGAGGACCGTAGCCGAGATACCCTTAACTCTAGAGAAGCCAAAAGGGAAATTTCGTTTCAATTGTTAACTGCGTGCTTCTGTGTATCTGATTCATGGAGGAAATAACACCGAATCAATGTTTTTGCTCGGATCAGTGGAAAATTATTTGCCATTTTCCTTCCAAATTTGAATCTGGATATTCTGTGGTAGTATTTTTATTCAGAAATGGGGATATTAAGGGCACAACAGCCGAGCTGCCCTCAACCCTACAGAAGCCAAAGGGGCAATTTCATTCCAATTGTTAGCTACGTGCTTCTTAGTACCTGAATCATCGAGGAAATAACATCGGATCAAAATGAAAATACACAACCTTGGTAACTTTTCACTGGAAAATTAATTATTGGTACGACGCGTTTCGATGCTGAGGCGTCATTCTCAAGTACACAAAGTAAAAGCCGAATCAATTGAATTCAACATCGGATTAATTTATAGCTCAGATGAGTAGAACATTATTTGCCATTTTCATTCCAAATTGATAGCTGAATGTTACGTTGAAATATGCATTTACTCATTCATAAATGATGATTTTGCACTAATATCTCTGTGCTCTTTGTAGATGAAAACTAATAAATAGCTATTAACTGACTGAGAACATGAAAACCTTGATGTATTAATGTGTAATTAAATACTTTTTCGTTCGTGGCATCATCGCTGAAAAATATTAAAATCCAGAAAAGTTATGATTATAGGAGATAAACAATTGAAAACACAGCTTTTGAAAAAATTAAAGTACACTAAATAGCTTGTAAGAAGATTCCCGTTTTAAGAAAATGTCTCTAACAGAATCTATGATATCCGTTGGAAGTAGAGCGCCGTGGTGAATATGTAATCACACGCTTTCAAGACATGAGAGAGGCTATTCTTTCATCCTTTAAGGAACATACAATTCCTATGCTCAAGAGGGCACAATACCACAAAAGAAAGTAACATCATCGAATTACACTATGTTTTTGAACAAAAACACAAATTTTCATTCGCAAATACCTTAAAAACTTAAAACAAGAAACTCAAAAAGCGTGTTGGCATTGTGCATCCCTCTATAATCGTAGATTCATAATTTCTCATACACACTTTTCTAACACGAAAATGAAGGTCCTATCTCTGCAGCTACACTGCGACATCTCTTCTCTTTCGCTGAAAACCTCCATCGAATAACGAGAAATAAAACATTTCTTTTTATTCAATTTTTCCTAAATATCACTTTTGAAGTAAGCATGTCTTATAATACCGCAAATATCTGTATGTGCTACTCAAAATACTCAAAAAATTATGACGATGAAAGCTTCAATCCGATGTCCTATCGAATACGAAGGAGCAACTATCGATTGAAGATCAGAACCGGGGGCGAATAGACGAGGCGCTAAATAGACGAGGCGCATTAAGAAAATAGGTCAAACTGCGCTCGGAGCCATTTGCATCATAAAATGAATGCCGGGTGGATCACTCGTTTCTACTAGCACCATAACCAATTCAAAGCCCGATGCGTGAAGGAGGTGGGTTTATACCACATAGTGAAGGAGGTGCGTTTATACCACATGGTTTCCTTAAATCAATTTTTGGAAGCTATGACGAAGTGGAAGGGCTAGATAATAGCAATGAAAAGACTTTATGGCTTCCACAGGCTTACTTAACACAGATCGACCGGTTTCAGCAGTCAAGACATCTTCAGGTACATTAAAAACATGGAGAACACAGGATTATATATTCTATGGGAAGTTGATATGGGAGGGGGGTTTGGCCTGACTTTAGCTGAGGTGGAAACAAAGTATGTGTTGTAACTGGAAGAGAAGGCACCCGGGTGTTAATCACCCGGGTTATTATTTCCTTCTCATTTAATTTAATGCCATGTTTAATAACCTTCGGTTTTGAGAGCGATTTATTTTAAGATTAATTAACCAACAATTTTTTCAATATTTTTGTTTAATACACAAATTGCGGCATATTCCAATCAAACCGTAGTATTCAAGCTTCCCAAAGTCAAAGGATCTAAGATCAATAAGCTTCCCAAAGTCAAAGGATCTAAGATTAATAAATTCAAGTGAATATTAATGCTGAATTCAATCATTTCGCTTGACAATATAGGTATACTAAATTAGGAACGCTAATTAATGCAAAATATCAATTTTGGCGTTTAGGAACTAAGGCACATATACAGAAACTAAATATGTAGATAATATGAGCCACATGCATTCTCATCGACATTCCATCGGAACCTCTTCCTGAGATTATAGCATTGATGAACTCTTTATTTTGCCACGAGAATACCATCAGAAGCAGATATCGGATTCCATTGTAAACGATAAAATGAAATCAATACGTGAAATGAATAAATAAAAATGCCAAGAGAAATTTTTCAGGCTCCGTCGCTGTATCAAACAAAATAAAGGGAAAACTTGATGGATCTCATTGTTATGCAAGAAAATTATTATCGAGGAAAAGACGTATATTAAAATCGTATATTTGTAAAATTCTACCATTGAGAGCTTACTTTGGTTACTTAAGAATGATTTAAGAATAAATTATAATGCACCTTCCATTTAAGGAGATATAATATAAGGTTATAAAACAGCTTTCATTTAACATTAAAAATTTCACAAGCATCTACGCCTGACTTCCAATGAAAGCCTGTAATAAAATCCGATAGGAGGTTAAAGTTTTCTTAAATTGCCAATAAGTTTTAACTCTTTCACCGTTTACTTAAAAATATTAGGATTTACGCTCGTGAAGCTGGTGAAAAAAACTTAGCTTTCAAGTGTTAACGTAGTAATACCTAGTAATTTGAGGTAAACAGTGGTGGAATACACCAACAGAAATGAGGCAGTTAACTACGATTATAATTCATATATGCACACGCCAATAATTTCAATGGGTCTCGCCGTGGGAACGAAATAGCTTGGAATTTCCAATTAAACAAATTATAGTTTTTAGTATTTAAAAAACATAATATCGCTTTGCGTCCAGTGGCTTTAGTAGCTGATCGCCTGCGAGCGAAAATTATCATACTTCGTAATCTAAAACCCAATATTCTGTACACTATCAAACCATTGATTCTTCCCAAACTTTACAACTTAACTAGTTAGTCAACTAGGTTAACCTCATTAACACATTGCGTGCTATGGGCGTAATATTACGCCATGCGTCTTTGAAAAGTCGTAGTTTGATAAGTGGTGCTAACCTCTAAATAAACAAATGAAAAAAACCAAAAACAAAATTCACTCCTTGTAAGAAAGGTCGGTAGTTAAGAAATGACACAAAAGTATTGAAAATGACCACCTCTGGGGTACGGATCTACAGTACTAAGGTCGTCACGGTGGTCGCTAATGAGAAAGATAATCAAGGTCGTAAGCAGCAGTAAATGCAGCCATTGACAATTTTCATGGATGTGCCTCCAAATTAGTCAGCAGTGTCATCACATTTCATAGACACGCAAAACAGCCACAAATGAAAAAATTGGCTTCATCTCTCTATACCTCTTTTTTTTAACACTTTGAGTTCCGGCTGCTAATTTTAAAGCCATACTGAAAAATCCAGCCATTTTAACTAAATTCGTACATTTTTTAAAACATTAGCATCAAAAATGTATTTATTTTGATGTGTATTTCAATAAAAATGGACTTTGCTCTTCTTTATAAATGAGTTGAATAACATTTATCGCTAATTTCTACATATATAATTTAACAATGAAAACCTACTGTTTCTGAAAAATAAAAAAAGTTGCAAAATATGATGTACCGCCATAACATGCATAATATTTTTTATAACGCCCAATTTTATCCATTTAAAGCATGGAAATCATAAAAAAGCACTGTTCCAAGCAAAGCATTATAAATCCTGGATGACAAAAAGGGTCACAGCACCCTCAACGAACGGTTCATCGGTCCCAAGAATTTTCACACAAAGTGGCCTAAGATAAGGATGCCGGTAGCCACAGAGGAATTATCGTCCTCAAGGCATAAAGTGAATTCTTTTTCCATCGAGCAGTTGATTTTTGAAATAACAGAACCACCAAGCAGTAAACTGGAGAAGTACCACGGGCGAAATATTACGACTTCACGCATACAAAGCCAATTAAATAGAGAGGCGTAATATTTCGTCCATGGCAATCTTCAGAAAGATTAACAGGGCGTAATATTACGTCCATGGCACGCAAAGTGTTAAACAACCTAATCTAATCCGCAAACACCGAGCGGAATCCCGATAACTCATCGATTTCACGAGCCAGAGGGAGAGATAAAGATCTCGAACATCGCGCGGGGGGAGGTAGTCTAAAGGGAGGATGGAAAGGTAGACGAAATGAAACCACAAGAACGAAGGAGAAAGGCGGAGTGGAGAATAGGACTGCGGCTGGGTCCACGTCGGCCCTAGGCTTTCCGCCCCCCCCCCCCCCACCATTTGCTTCACGTCCCGTCGGCAACAATCCCCCAAGGAGACCCGCTTAGCCGGCCGCTCCTCCCCTCCGACCCGCATACCAAGTCCTCCCCAGGGCGCCACCACCACCGCCGCCGCCCGCGGTCCGCGGTCGCCGCCACCGAAAATTGACGCCGCTGCAAAGGATTTTCCCCTTGGTCAGGTGCGCGGTGAGCGGTCGCTCCTTTTGCGACTCCCTGCCGCGTCAGACAGGAGAAGGAAAATCTCTCAAGCACTATCCCAAGAGGCAGCACCAATCTCGCTCCAACCGTAAGAGTTTCACCGCAAACTTTACATAAAATTGTTTAGTTCATGAAAACTGATGATAATCGAATTAATGGTCCGCGAGTTCATTTCGTGGAATGGTGACATGATAGAATCAAATATAAACTTTGTTATATTCCACACAGTATTTATTAAAAAATTAAACTGTTTCGACCTTTTCAGGTCATTATCGAGAGGTAACAGAGGTGGTTCTGTTACCTTTGCAAAAAACATGCAAGTTAAGAAAAATGTTTTAAACCATGTCACGAAGAGGCATCACATCTATCTCCCTCTTCACTACAATTTAGCTCTATAGAAAGTGATATGATTAAAATCCTAGTCCCAGGAATTACCATCATGTTTTCGATGACATAAATTAGTTGATTAAGCTCACGTTCCCTATGTCTGATTGTTTGATAGTTACACGTAAAATATACGTGGCATGGTAAACAGTGAAACGATATCGCTTTATGATTCGTGGCTTACCGCTAACGAAGTGGGTCCGGCATTTTACCACACGCCGACGGAAAATTATAATATAGAGGAGGTGTATACAGAGATTGATAAGCTACTTTACGCATGTTTTCACATTCACTGTGGTATAATTTTTAATGATCGACAGCAATAATTGTTATCCTTCTAATTTGGAAAATAAAATCAAATGCAGCGTTCTCCCTATCATAAGTTCTACCTTTAAATAATCTCTCGTCAAAATACTATGAACTTTGATTATTTTTTTAAAATTAACATATATTACCAATCATGCATGAGTCCTCTTATAATACAAGTGCAGGTGCATAATACAGTGCATTGCATTAGCTCATTTTTTAGCAAGTTCAAAAAGCACAAATACACTGACGCTTGGCCTAATTCAACGCAGATAAGAGAATTTTGCTCCTTTGAAAAAAATATAAAAAACAAACGTGGTTCTCCGTAGTTTCAGAGAAAACTTTTAATGAAAATTTTGACTAAACCCCAAGGGGAAATATACTAGCAGAGATAGAAGGAATTCAAACCAAACATGCAGGGCAAACCTCAGGGATGTTCGCCATTCGGCCGGTAGTAAAAAAATACGAACTTAATGAAGTACCATTGACACTGCCATACATATACTGAAGCTCACAGTAGTTCCAAGTCTTTCAAATTTTTAATTGAATTGTAACAAAATGACAGATTGCAAGGTGAATGTTTAACAATCCTTTTATGAGCCCTTACAAATCGGTGGCATTTAAACCGCCTAAGTATTTTAGTATAGCTCAGTCACCGAGACATAAGATCAAAATTTGCTCTTAAATGTTAATTATATATCCATTACAAGTAAAAAATGTAAACAGCCTACGTAAATCTCGAAGGCAGTGCTAAAGTAAGTAAATCTAAATAAATCATATATGAACCAAGAAAAAATAAGCATTCAAAATACTTATTACATTTTCATACTCACTGCATTGGAAATAGGTGCAACCTGACACATCGAGAGAAAATTGTTGACAGCTCATCTACCACTATTTTAAAAATAAATACTCCAACTGGAGGTGTAACTGAGTTTAACAACACTTACTGCAAAGTGTACGTTGGAAAATATTTAAATGAAAAAATAAGCCGAGGAAAAAATGGTGGATCGAAAACCAAAAAAAATCGCTACGTATGTATGTTCAAAATAAAGATAATCCTTAACACTGCACACCTTAATGATAAAAATGTCCTCTTAACCAGTTAGAGATCTCTCAAATTATTGGCAAATAGATTTCACTCAATTATAACCCCCAAATATATTTTTCATTTTTCACCTTTTAGTGATTATAACAATCAAGAAAGAGACCCAATTATTTAAAATCAGACGATAACATTACTAAACATAAGTAATAATTTCAGCACGTTATTCAAACAAAATACATGAATATTTGGATGGGATTTCTCCATGATCTGCATTGGAAATATATACAATTTAATTTTCTCAGAAATACTTCCGGAACACGGATGACGAAATCTACTTTAACTTACGCTTTAAATTCTATCAATATCTACTGTATAAATCAATGAGAGCTCCATTTTTCCATCCTTATTGACAAAAAAAAACTCAGGATAAAAGAACAAAAGGCTTCAGCCTTTCCTATCAAAATAAGCTGTACACTAAACTCACTCCTCGTAATAATATACAAGAGAAACGGTTTTTTATAATGACGTGCACAAATTATTCCTTTTTTCTAGTAATTTTATCACCTACCTTTAAATAATTGGTGAATTTTCTTGGTTTTTATGATTATTAAAAGGTGAAAAATTAGTTATCCGTAAAATTTGGTGGATACCTTACAATGATATTTTCTGCCAATAATTTGAGAGTACTCTAAATAGTTAGAAGCAACATTTATCATAAAGATGTGCGGTATCAAGGATTGACTTCATTTTTAATATCCTTGCATTGCTATTTTATTGCTTTTGTTTCTTCACTTTTTCCCCATCTATTTTTTTCGTTTAAATCTTTGTCCAACGTACAGTTCGCATTTTTCACCTCAGTTACACCTTCATATCGGTATAACAAACGATAAATCAGTTTCTTCTCGACCCTCAAATCGAGAGCCTGATTGAAATCTCGTGCGCGGAAATAATTGAGAGCTGGAGAATAAGGAGAAAGGAGAGAAAAATCAAATATTTAGCGGAAAAAAATTTTCAGTCATTAGTTCTGAGACTGTTCTCAACACCAACATTTACATCGAATCCGCCCCTAATCTGCATCCCTTGCGAGAATTAAAAATTTAGAAGGAGGAAAAAAGAGAAAGAGAGAGAAAAGGCGGTCGCGCGGAGGGCGAAGGCCTCCCATCGTCGCCAGGGTATCTTTTTTTGTTCCCTCTCTTTGCCCATTTTCTCAAATTGAAGGGCGGGGGAGCGGGGCAGGAGGCAGCTGAGAACAAAGGAGATCGCGAAATGAGGAGCGGTAGGAGGAAGAGGGCGTGGGAGGAGGGAGGAATGAGTTGGAGGATGGGTGCCGAACCCTTTTCGCCGCTGTGCCGGGGTGGAGGCCCAGTTCCCACGGCCCCCAATCCCCTGCGCAAACGCCCAGACTCCGTATACCCCGACCTCCCCTACAATCCCCCTTCCCATAGAGTTGCGATGGGATGTTGTCCACGCTTCTGCGCAACTCCGCCAGCATTGGCTTTCGTCACCATGGCGATTTTACATCCATAATAATAGGGTAATTAAAAAGCTGTCCATAAACAAGTGACTTTTTTCGATGTCACTCGCACAAGTGCAAACGTTGACTGGCACCAAAGGCGGAAATTCGCTACGAAAAACATCATTTGAATCAACGGGATCCGATCATACAGTTTATCGCGTCTGATAGCTAAGCGCACCTATTAGGATACCCGGGTTCTTATTTGGGTCAATTATATTACAATATTGTCAAATGATTTCTTCGGAGCGAGTTTCCTCCTCACGTTTAAAAAAATATGTCATAGTATATATTGGGTAAATATAATTTTTTCCATAATTTTTGATATCTTATCCGTTTTTTCCATACTAATGGCCATTTATCTGCGATTTGGTGTTTAAATTCTACCATTTCTGCGTATAAACCAATAAACCGCAATTCCACGCATTTTGGCGAAGCTTTGCACAATTTCGCAGTCAGTACTTACATTCTCATCGTTCTTATTTCATCGATTTTTTCGTTTCACTCCTCGTTAACATACCGATAGTAACATTTTTTTACTTTTTCGACTCTTTTTCCGTACATAGTTCCCAAATACCGCATAAGTCCAGTGTTGGCATAACTTCGTGCTACTACACAGCTAACCCACTCACTCAGCATATTCTTATTTTTGCTGTACTATTTTTTTTCCATAGTCATGTCTGCCGCCACCGAGGTTATGTGTATTGTTCGCTCATTTTTCATTGATATCCCTTAGTGGCGGTCTTCGTTGCGGAATCCAATGATGGTGAAAACTTAACGCTGGAGAGTAGGGAACCCACTCCCTCTAAACAGTTGTATCTGTATAGGCATATTTGTTTTGCTTTTCCCTCCGAAGAATGGTAGCATGTTTACTAGGTTTTGTTTATTATCCAGCACACTTACCCTCATTGATATTCTTAAGTGACCATGGTCGTGGACACGTGGTCGATTTGACGTGTTAATTAGTTACTACAGCGCCAGACACCCACTCGTTCCACGCATTCCTATTCCGTTAGATTTTTCGATGGATTTTCCCTCTGAAAAAATATAGCTGGGTACTTCTGTTGCACGTATTTTTTACATATTTTTCTTGAATTACCAAAAGTAGGCATATAATCATCATTGTCCTACAATCCCAAGATTAATTAGACGCAGCTCTCCAGTCCTTTCTCCTATCAGCTAATCTTTTCACAACCACGTATTTCCTCTCTTTCACATCCTTCTTTACCATATTTCATTCGAGGTCTTCCTATTCCTTTCTTGCCACCTACTTTTCCCTTGACGATTTACTTCATAGGGCCATCATGTCCCAAAATACGACGGCTTAGGTCCCGGTCGTTCCGTCTTCTTAGCAAGGATATCACGAGGTTTTTTTTCTCTCCTATGTCATAGGGCTTCCTCATTACTCATCAGGCAGGCAAGTAGATGGACATATACGAGGTTCAATGTTCATGGAGACTTCGCCGTAGAGGGCAACCCTCCCAAAAACTCTGCATCCATGTTGCTTCTACATTTTTATCATTTTCTGATATTGTATCGCAATTTGCCTCGGAATCATAATCACAAATACACTGATATTGAATGTTTCACAATTTTTTAATTGTCTGCCCCACGTTTTTAAACTATGTTAATCTCAAGGGTATAGGTTATAGTGACGATACCTGGGTCAGAAAATTAGAAAAATTGTGGAACATACAATATCAATGCATCTGTAATTATGTCTCCTGCTACACAGTTCAACCAAATATCGCCATCCACCCTTAAGTTGGTTTTAATGTGAAAGCAGTATTCTTTACGTCCATGATAAAAGGCATGATTTTATCAACTAGGGGAAACTACTGGCCACACCATCTGAATCAAAATTTGTTCGTGGAATCTATCGAGTATATGCCATTTCTTGAAATATTAATACACCTAGTAGAGCTAGATATAGAACAAATGAGATGAGCCTTATTAGGTACGTTCGTGCGCATCTTTGCTCGCTACGGATCTCGTAAAATAACTTTCTCTGTGAAGTAAATTGCTTCCTCAGCATTCATAATTAAAATTTGAAGCAATCACAAATACACTAATATTTTAAGTTGCACAGATTATTAATGGTTAATAAAGATGATTTTACATAGTTTTCGGCACTATACACTTTGTCATTCTCAAAGGTGCCGTATATATATTATGCACATAGTGCACAGTGGCGACACCTGGGTCAGACCATTAAAATATTTGTGGAGCATACAATATTACTGTATGTTGTGTTGTGTATGATGCGATCGTTGCATTTTAATATTATGAACGCTGAGGAAGCAATTAATTTCATAGAGAAAGTTAGTTTACGATATCCGGAGCGAACAAAATGTGCAAGAACGTACCTAATCGGGTGCGTTCATGGGTAGGCATAGGTATAATTATGCTTCCAGTAACGAGGTTCACCCAAATATCGTCATCCACCCTTAAGTTGGCTATCCGCCTTGGCTGGGGTCTTTGTTTAGAATTCTCGCCCTTTAGAATATTTGCAAAAATTGGTAAACAACGAACGTAATGGGCAAACGAGTATCCGCCAACGTGGTCCAACGATGGTGAATACTCGGCGCTGCTGAGCAGCTTCGGCTCTACGTATCCCCAACCTCCCCTATTCCCGCATCCACAGTCACCCCCAAGTGCGAGCGCCCGGCTTGAATACAGCCAACCTCCCACGCCGCATTGCCCCGCTCAACCCCGCCAGCCCCTCACCAGAATCCTCCGCGCCGACGACGACCCAATTCCGCCTTCCCTCTGGAAAGGCCTCCCCGTTGCCACGCAACCCACCCGGCGGCGGATCCAGCGAATGCCTCTCCTTCCTCCCCTACAACATCGCCACCTCCCTCCCGAATGAACCCCCTCCCCCACATAGCGTGAGCCCCATTTCACGCCGACCTTCCACCCTCCCCCCCTAAAACACCCTCCGCGTCGCCCCAATTCCAGCCACGCCCTCCAAATTCAACCCCCATTTTCCCCGCCGGTGCAACTAACCCTCTCTTCCTATCATGGCTTGAGCATTCCCACAACCACCGACAACACCGACGCCTCAAAACCCTACGCCGAGCGCAATTGCCTACCCCGCCTGCGTCTCCTGGCTATGGCTACAGAATCTAATTCTCACAAATGTTTCTTCGCCGTATGATGAATGCGTGACTTGATGAAAATTTATCGAAGTACTGGCGTTACTCGTATTCCGTTCATCTGTATCCATATTATCAGTATTCATTTTCATATTTATATTCGTATCCATATTAGTACTAATGAAATTCGCAATCAAATTCATCATTATGGCGTATTACTCGTGACACTATAGGCTTATTGAGTTATCGCCAATTACTTCAACCTCTATTTTACCCGCTAGCGCAACTAATGGCTTGAGCATTCCCACAACCACCGACAACACCGACGACTCAACCCCCACGCCGTGCAGAGTCGGCTCCCCCACCTGCGTCTCCTGACGGGTCAAACTCTTCTCTAACAGTACCTACTTCTCGTAAATGTTTCTCTGCTATAAGATATTTAATGCTTTAATGCGTGACTCGGAGAAAAATTATCATAATAATGGCGTGATTCGTATTTATATCATAGATATTCATATTATTAGTATTCATACTCATATTTTTTTCATATTAAAATTAATATAAATCGCATTCATATTTATCATAATGGCGTATCATTTGTGGCACCATTGAAATATTGTAAATAAGTTAGTAAATTTCCACGGGATTAATGGAATACAAACCGGTCTCATCCACATTGGGGAAGATAAGTCACACTCCAGCAAGTCAATAAAGGAGAGAAAATATTCTAGTAAGCGAAAAATCCACAGAGATTCAATCATTCGCCTTGACCGGGATAAAATATTCTAATTCAACAGCCCTAATTCGGTGAGCCTCTACCGGTCGCATTTCATCAAAGCTATTTTTTATTCCGGTAGAAATTAAAATGAGAATTTGATAATTTAATCCAGGGATCTCCAACCTGCAGCTCACATGTCCAAACTGGTTTGGCTAAGATACATGGAACCTCTTCCATTTTCATGTGTAGTATTGACGAATTAAATTCAAGTAACATACTCCTATATCACATAAATTACTTTTTAAAAAAGAATTAATGAGTTTTGATTAGGTGGGCCGTATAACGTATCGTAGGTCACTAATTGTGGAAACAATTCATCTAATATACATTCGAGGGTAGAAGACTTCATAATCGACTTATAGTTCAAAATTTTACGGCTATTCTTCTTAGCCGCATCCAAAGTATTCTAAAATTACTTTTTTGCACGCGCTTCCCTTAAGTTCCTCTAGGCTCGAGAGCTCATACCATTGCTAATACCACGGGTCGTTAACGAACATAATCGCAAAAACATTTTGGAAGAAAAAGCCTATCTAAGAGGATTATTATTGCACTATATTTACTGTGAGAAAATGGTTCCATAAAATGGACATGGAAATGACAAAAATTGTGCACATGGAGATGAGCAGGGAGATGAAGAGAATTCTTTTGTTACTTATCATAAAAATACATTTAATACGCAACAACAATACTTTGAGAGCTCTCAATGCAGCTGAAATACTGCTGCCTTCAGCTCATGTACGTCCGGGACGTCCTAATCGAGGAAAGCTGATAAATAACCAACAAAATAACCTGATGCTGTCATAGCACGTGGACATTGCGATTTTCCTTCTCTCTCCTTCCATAACTTTGCGTCCCACCTCCCGTAAATAACTTCCTTTCATTTCGGTCACTTCAAAACTACTTCCTGCGGCATAAATCTCCCTTGTCCTACTTTACGGCTATCCTCGGCGTTAAGAGGCTTAAGTTACGAAGCTGCGAATGACCCAACTCCGCGGCCCTTTACAAAATATCCATTACGGTCCTCAAAAGCTCGTATTCACCCACTTCCTACTTCCACAGCCACCGTCAACGCCACCATCTGCACGCAATTGCTACCACGCTCTCGTCTCCAAACGAAAACCGTTCCCCCAGATACTTTCACAACTATTTCTGCAATCTCATCGCCAACTAGGGACGGGTACTTCTCGTCTTGTTGCTCGTAGCTGGCAGATCCTTACTGTCCCTCTTTTCTCCCCTGTATCTCCTCAGCTTAAACTTTACGAGTAGAAGTTCCTTTCCATTATAGTCTCCTTACACAATTTATTCCTCGCTCTAGTTTCCTCAGCTTAGAGAGGGGCGAGTTTAAGCTTTTTGTACTTCCACATTGATAAGCATGTATCTCAAGATCCATTCATCTAAGTATTATCCTGGTATTTTCATATTCATTTCTATTTTCCTAACTCTCTTAACTCTCGGAATCTCTCGTTTACTCCCTATCACTTTAGTATTCCATTCAGCTAATATTCTCTTACTCTACCTATTTCATCAAACGATGACACCACAAACCGTATCAAACTAACTCAAAATTGTATTATATCTGCACAATTCATATCATTCTAAGATATTTTTTTACATGGCTGACAATATAGTGGTGTGAAATGGCGTCACGTGAGTGCGTAATACTTTTAAAAACATGTCTAGGTGGGTCAATACCTTTTACATAAGTGCTAAGACTAATATTTTCTCCGGTTGAAATTCTTGCGACACAATGCAAATAAGCCATCAAAATAAAATTCCACTTCGAAGGGCTCAAAACCTAGCTGATACCACGCCATCAAATTTTAAAACAAAGTAGCTATAGCATGATCTTATTTCCCGTTATCACTACCCCTCTATCTTATTTATTGCCTTTAATTCCATCCACCCCTTCCAACTTCTTTGATGAAACATTTTCCTTATCTTACCTCCTACGGTTTTTCCATTCCTCTTTCACAACCAAAATCATTTAATCCCTTATCTCTCGATCTCTATCCCTTAAAATCTGCCTTGAGATAACTTCATTCCTCGCCCACTCCACGTTCCCCGAACTCCACTCACATTTTTCTAAAGTGGAAATAATTATAGAATGCAAAATAGCAATAGCATGTCCTCATATCCTGCTAACTCTACTCATCTTCCTAATTCTTAGGCTTTCTCTACCCTTAACCTTTCTTTCACCAAACTTTATCCTTATCGCGTTATTCTTCGCCCAAAGACTCATTGAACTATTGCTAATAAATTAGTAAACTTCCACGGGATTTATGGAAGTACAAACCAGTTTCACCCACATCAGGGATTATAATTCAAGATTCAAACTCTATCAAATCAATAAACAGAATAAAACATAATTAATACAGAGGAAATTTGCTAATTAAACAGCGCTAATTCATTAGCCTGTAGTGTTTGCACTCCGCCTAAGCTGTTTTTATATTCCGGTAGAAATTTAAATAAGAATTTTTTGATTTATGCCAGAAGTCCCCAACCTTTACCTTGAATTCCCAAACTAGCACGGCTAAGAAAGGTGAAAGCTCTTCTACCCTCTTGGGTAATATCAGCGATACCATTGTTCTCCGAACTCCACTCACATTTTTCCAGTGCGTAAATATTTGTACTAAATAGCAATAGTATGCCCTCATTTTCTAGCACCTCAACTCCTGCTCCGAACTCCTGCCTTTTCTTTTCATCCACCCTTAACCCTTATTCCACCAAACCTTTTCTTAACCTCACCTCCAACGATTCTTTCCATTCTCTTTTTCACGAGAAAAATTATTAAAACCCAAACCACCAGTATATCCCCCTAAAATCTTTCTGAGATAAATTCATTTGCTACCCACTCCATTTTCTCCTCCCTTTACTCAGATTTTTCTATTGCGGAAATATTTATGCTAACTAGTAATAGCATGTCCTCATTTCCTGGAATATCAACTCCTCTTCCTAACTGTATATTCCCTTCATTGTATCCACCCTTAACTCTTCTGTCACCAAACCTTTTCCTTATTGTATTTATGGTGGCACTACAGACTTATTGAATTATTGCTAATAAGTTAGTTAATTTCCATGCGTTTTACTACAATAAATAAATCAATAACATAACACGATTTTTAACATTAAATGGTAATGGAATGTCCTCATTTCCCAGTACAAAGGCACTCCTCTTCCTGGCTTACTTAGCCTTCCTTTTTATCCACCCTTAACCCTTCTTTCGCAGAATCTTTTCTTTATCTTACCTTCAACGATTCTTCCCATTTTCCTTAAAATTATTTAATCCCAAATCACCAGAACTCTATCCACCAAAAAATCTTTCTGAGATAACATCATTCGTAATCCACTCCATTTTCTCCGCCCTCCACTCACATTTTCCGGCTGAGCTTGTTCATATTTTCCGCTCCCTCGCCTCACTTGAAACTGTCCCGCACGTCCACCCATATACACCCTTCCTATCTCGCACACACAGACACACACCTACCCAGACCATATTCTCTCCCACACCGCTGCCCCCTGCCTTCTCTCCACCCAATTCATGCGGTTCCCGGTCCGACCGACCCAACGCGGGCCCCTCTCAAGTCCTTTGCCAACGCCAGGGTCCCTAAGGATAGCGAGCGTGCCCCCCCGGGGTTTGGGGAGAAACGTGGGGAGGAAATTCTAAGAGAGAGAGGTAGTCTAAAACGCTAACGTGGCGAGCTTGGAAAAGAATTTCCAAAGGCGGTGTAGTACTAGTGGTCCAACAGAGAAAAGAGGAGACGAAAGAAATGCAGTAGAAAAGCTGTTCTTGGATGAATGATATGAATTAGTCTCGTTTTATCACCAATACTATGCAATTATACCTTGATAGTTACTCAATACTATCTACTTATATCTTGAGACATGATGGCCTGATGAATACCATCGTCGAGGGACAGTACATGGCAAGAACGGAAAAGAAAGACCTCCAATGAAATAATTCAAGAAGGAAAAGAAGGATTTGAAAGATAAGAAATACATAGGTGTGAAAAGATGAGCTGATAGAAGAATTGAGTGCAGACCTGCGTCAAATCAATCGCAGGATTGTTGATCAGTGATGATGACTATGAAATTAGGAGGAAAAAGGGATACGATACTTGTTTCATATTAGCACAGAAATAGATTACAATATTGTAACTGAGGCAGGCGAGATATGGTGGATTGACATCCTGATTTGATGAAAAAGAGATGGCAATTTCCAACAAATTTATTGAATAATGTGCGACGCGATTCGATCGTCAGTCCATTGTACACGAGAATGACCTGACGATCAAAACGCGTCGTATATTATTAAATAAATTTGTGAAAAATTGCCACGTCATTTTTTCATTAATTAAAATATTGTTTTAAATAGAATATTGTCTCGATTTATTTTCGCAATACTCAAGTACAAGTTATTGAACATCTTAAGTTTTTTGCTGACCACTTAATATTTTACAAAAAAGCCTTATATTTAATAGTTATAAAATAATATACTTTAAACATTTCAGCTTAAGTTGTCAAATGTCTGCCCTTACTTAACGGAGTAGAAAGCAAGGAAATTCCACAGATCCGCAGTTCACTTCATCACCATAATTAAAGAGCCGCTCCCCCTCGATTACTTAGCCACAAAGAAGCATCACCATCACAATTAAAAATAATAGTAATTGATGAAGAAAAAAGTTTTTTTTACGCGACCGATTATGAGTAAAATTGCTATGGCGTTCACTCGATAAAAAATTCAGTCGAACAATATATTTTCGGTAAACCTGAAAAAAATTCAGTGGGTACTAAAACACCTAAAGCCCCTCCCCCAACTGCGACGTGCCTGAGGAGAGTAGATGGAAGCGTAGGGAGGAGAGGTTCGGAGGGGGTGGGGGAGAAGAGGAGGGATGAAAAAGAGGTGGGGTTGCGGGCGTTAAAGTGGGCGGGGCTGGGGGATGGGAAGCACATTCGTATGCGTGGAGCGAGGGGCAATAGAAGGAGCATAAAAAGGGAAACGTCACACGGGGAAGATGAGCTGGTCGTTTGGGACCGAAGGCGAGGGAGAGAGTGGGGCTCCAGGGGAAGACACACGCAAGAGGGAAAGAGGGAAGATAGGCTTTCTAGGACGCACAGAGGGTAATAGCGTGATGGCTCGAAGGGTTGCAGTTGGGAGATTTCATCGGCCCACCTGAAGGTAGCCGAAAAGTGAGTGCGCAAGTATTCGGAAAAAATCATTCACAGTATTTATAAGCATATATAGTTGAATAGTCAATATATAAAGAGAAAAACTTTTTAATTAAATATTCTTGGTTCTTCCACCGGGTGATAAGGCCCACTTTTATTTTTTTGTCAAATAACTTTTACATATATATTTGCTAAGCTCGTTTATATTTTGTTATACTTGTGAATAAATCTGAGCCTGTAGGCTGGTACTATTAAACGAAGGAATAAAACCAGTTTCGCAAACTGTTTGAATCTACTTCCTTTTAAACAGTTGAGAACATCATTTTGAATGAAACCTCCTTAAGGTATTCAATAATTCAATTGATACAAGTTCCCAGCGAAAGAGAAGAAGGCTTTAGAATCATATACTTCACGTGAATACCTACTTAAATTTCATTTATTATTTAAAATGCAATTAACTCATTGATACCGAATACAACCAATCACACAGCATAAGATAGTAAACCCAGTAAGTAAATAAATATAGTGCTAATTACTAGTCTATGCTTCAATCCATAAAATGAAACATAAAAATGGTTCATAATGGTAATCATGGCACTGAAGAACCGAGAATCTATTTTAAAAGCGTATTCAAATCAATCTGTTACACGAGATAAAATGACATTCATGAATATAGTAGAGCTAACCGAGAAAAATAGAAAAAGTAATTTTACTGCAGGAAATATTAAAGATTTCTCCGTCAAAAGACTCTAATGAATCTATGTAAATCAGCTAACTAAAAACCGTAAAATTAGAAGCTCTTAGTGGAGAAAATTAGCTGAATAAATAAATGCTTAACTAGTCGAAAAGAACCGGTATTGGTACCAAGAATATTAGAGATGAAAATAATGATGATGTTAAATAAACTAATGCAAAAAGATGCCATATGACGGGACAAAATATGACGTAAATCAGAGATATTAAATGAATTACATAGAATTACCTCACGGTGGAAATCGGTCAATTTCGGTAATAAAAAATGAGCTTCTATAGAAGCGTAAAGCACATCAACAACAATCAATCAATCAACAAAGCATCCGCGTTTCACTGCGGTGGAGTGGGAATGCTAAATACAATATACGATGGCACAAATAAGAATTGAAATATTCATTACAATTACATAATGATATCAATATAAGGCTAAAACTATAGGCATTTTTGTGCTTTAATAGCTTTTAAATAAAATGGATGAAACATTTTTAATCGAATCTTGAATAGGGTACAGAGTAATTTTATTGAAAACACAATCCTTGATAGCGAGTGGGTATTGAAACACTGAATCACGTACTTCAGGTTTATACTTGAATTAAAGTATTAAAAATGCAATGCATTCATTAACAGACATCAAACTATATTATACTATATTCTTCAATACTAGGTAGTAATATCAGTAACAGAATGAGTCATTCAGTTCACTACGAGTCAAAACCGCCCTGCTGTAATCAATATCCTTTAATAAAAGGGGATACATATTTGTGTCCAAGATGAAAAGTATTGCGTACCTGAGCGTGTAGAAAGGCTCAAAGATGGATAATTAGCATGAATTGATATCCTTCAGTAGACCAGAAGAGAAAATAAACACGGAGGAGAAGGCATTTTATCTAACCAACCTATACATGAAAAGGCATTATTTTACATACGGGAAAGAGCTCATAAAACGATACAGTAAGTCATTTAATCCATCAATAAAACGAAACGCTCACTTCTTAAAGCAAAGAAAATTTTATTGTTGGATATCGTGACCACTAGAAACTGACGAACGCATGATAAAAATAAAAGAAATAGACTTGAATGGATACCATGAGGACTAAAAGCTTTACAACAATTGAATACAAAGAGCATCAGCTATTCCTGATTCATGTTGTTCGGTAAAAGAGTGCATGAGCGATAATGGCGGTATTTTATCAATGGTACGCGGAAAGAGACAGAATTCACATGACAGCAGAGGAGCGCTAGAAATTGAGCTTTGTAAAATACAATGATCTCCATCCACAGAGAGGCGTCTGGAAAAAATCTCGCCCGAAATAAAAATAACAAGTATACAAGTGGAAGCACTTACGATACAGAAAAAAAGGATACTTACCCCGCTATTATAGATAAATATTTCCATTGAATTACATGAAATACAAATTATTTATGCTGATATTAATGATTATAGCCGAGAAAATACTACATCTAATAAGCTGCGCGACATCAATGGATACGAAGTTTTAAGAAAATTGGCGAAAAAATGAATCGATCCAAGGAAATTTGGTCTTTCATTATCCACATTGATCCAAAATTAGAATTTAATTGCTGAATACGAGAGATGGCTACTGGCACAGATAATGATCAATAATACAAGGTCATCATTAATTTCCTCTATTGATAGACGGGTGATAAAATTGACACGGGTGACAAACTTAGTCACGTGCTCATACATACACCAACATAAACTGGCCGAAACTGACTCCCACAAAAAAGGTTGAAATATCATATAAAGCCTGAATCACGTTCATTTTTTTCGTCGCGAAAGTGATCACTATTGCGATCACTTGTCCCGTCGCGGAAAGCGATCGCTCTAGTGATCATTTTTCTGAATCACACGGTCACTCCCGCCGTCGCTTTTCGCATCATTTCCGATATCACAGCTCGTTGTCATAGGATCCGCATCCCGAAAATATACAGCGTGTTTGTTTACCTGTGTCGTTCCCACGATTGTCAAACGTTGCGCTGCAATCGCTCCATACGGGCATGCGTTCCGATTGGCTGATATGGGGTTTTGGTGACGGTTTTAGCGACGGAAAAAGCGACCGGACTAGTGATGAAAAATAGCGATGGGAATCCTCATCGCGATCGCGAAAAACAATTGCCGGCGACGTTCATTTCGCCTAGTGATCGCGATAGTGATCACTTTCGCGACGAAAAAAAATTATCGTGGGAATTATCGAGGGAAGGGAAGTGATTCCGAGCATCTAGTGGAAGCGACGAGTACCGTGAAAAATCTCCCACCACCATTTGCCTGAATATATTAAAGCCTGAATCGCACGATCATTTTTCCGTCCCTTAGAATGGTAGCTCCAGCGATAGGTGATAGGGAGAGACCGAAAGAATTCGCTCCGCCCATTATTTTATGAATAACACGGTCATTTCCCACCGTTCCTTTTTTCCATCGCTTATTCCGTCACTTTCCGTATTTACACCTATTATTCGATTAAACTCCAAGAGTGACGCTAGCGGCCGTGCATTCTGGTTGTCTAAAGGAAGGTGCCAGGGATGGTTACAGCGACGGAAAAAGGGACATGCAAAGTGATGGAAAAATGGGATTTTCATCCCTGGAGCCATCGTGGAAAATGATCGCGTGAAACGGTCATTTTTTCCTTCGTAATTGGAGCGATCGCTGTAGATGTCCCTCCAAAGTGATGTAAAACATGATCGTGTAATTCAGGCTGAACCATTTTGGCGCCTCAGCACTGATAAATGGAGGAAGCAGCAATGCACAAAAACAACTTGAGTGCCCGTCTTGAATTTTTCAGAGTATCACAATACACGTTGAACTGAAAAAAAAACTTTGTAGATTTCGATTCAACATTTTTTCGATTTAGCACAGAGCTATTTCACGAAGTCACGCCTCAAACTACCCATTTTTTCAGGATACACATTGTGAATGGGGTGATCCAGTGTACTACGGATATTATTAAACCCTTACCTCTTAAAATTAACTTCCCCATACTTTTTCAGCGGCGCGGCCGTTCGAGAACGGAATCCGTGATTTCATGCTCGCTCACCCATCGGAAATACTACCCTTACTTTCAGAAAGAGATTGTCTTAACCTATTTCGCCAAAAAAACTTTCTGCTTGCGACTGCGAGGATATTTACGTACGACGTTCCTATGGTCATCGTTGTAACGGTGGTAACGAGGTCAGAATCTAACGTTGCTAAATTTCAACGAGTGACCTTAAATAAAAAGGTTGAATCTCCTGGGGAAGCATGTTTTTGGATGAAGGAAAGTTAAAATAATCCCTAAAATGCCGTTTTCTGTTTATATGGTACTTGCTTGTTATTTACAGACAGTATTCGTCCATATTTAATTTCCGTTTCGCACTCGTCTCCTTTCGTCTGTGGGCTTATTTCGACCGGATCCAAAAGTAAACTAATAAATGAATGAATCTATTGAAAGCTTCAGCCACTGCCCTTCGACTCATGGGTAACTCTTCACTGAAGGGAAAGAACGTCTCCAATGTGATGATTGTAGATGCCCATTAAGCATTCGACATATCCTGATAGATTGTGATAAGCACTGCGACGCGCGGAGACGGATTAATCTAGGGAGAACTTAGAATCCCTCCTAAGAGACCACCCCAGCAATTTAAATAATACCCTTTGGTTCCTCAAGGGAATAAGTATTTTTAATAAAATTTAAGTATTCTCACCCATTTTACGAAGTCAAATGTACAGTGGCAACCTTTTTATTCTATTTCCATTGAAGAGTTGGAATTCAATGATACAGTAGTAGTGCGAAATGACCTAACCGTCGACGCACCCTAAATCTCAATACTAGTCACATATTAGCGACAAATTCGACATCAAAAGGATTGCGGGTTTTCTTCAAGACCCTCAAACGCTCAAAACGGTAGGATATAGCCATATGGCTACGGTGGGCGGAATTGGGTTGATGAGACCACATCAAGGAAAATCAAATGTATTCCCCGGGTGAATTCGAATGAAAAATTCAATCGTCCGTGAAATTTTGGATTTTTATGAGCAATCGCCAAGAGAACAGTAGTTTCCGTCCGAACTGAGGCAAAGTGAAAGCGCCCTCGGGCCGTGACTCGTAACCGCACGAGCCAAAAGTCTAAGTGCATGAACGCGCCGAAGAAAAAAGTATACAAGTACATCCTTTCCATAAAAAGACACGAGTAGAGCCATTAATTCCCCCGAAACTACGATGAGGCGAGAAAGGATGAAGAGATGAAATAAAAAAATCGAGAAGAATGAACGTGTCATTGAGAGAATATAAGTGCCCGCGTGGAGGACTGCGTAAAGGGCCAGATTTTGAGGAGAAAGAAAAGACTCGGAGGATTATGAAAGGAAAGCGAAAAGGGCCGATAAAAAAGGGATGACGCCCACAAAGGCGAAATGAGGGTAAGCCGGAGAAGTTAGAGAAGACAGGGGAAGACCCTCGAAGGCAAGTCAGGAAAAGAGTTTGAAAGGGAGACGCGATGAGAATGGGGATGGAATGGAAGGTACTAAAGATGGGAGAGAGGAGAGAGAAGTAGATGGCTCTCTACGACCGTGCGGCTTGTCTCGGATGCCTGCGGGGTGAAATCGGCAGCGAGGCTATTTGGGCCCTCGTGCGGCAGAAAGGCACGGAGAGCATAGAGGAAGTCTCATACCACAGCGGGAGAGAATACGTGGCTCCGGAGAGAGGTGGGGTTTGCGAGCGCGGAGGACTGAGAACAGAGCGTGGGTAGAGTGTGCGAAGATGGATGGATTGGCGCGACAAGGACGTAGTGCACGGGGGTGTGGGGCGCCGTGGGAAAACAAGGGCCGAAGGGGAAGGGGGGTTAGCGACGTGACTGAGCATTCAGGAAATTCAGGGAAACACCGACGAACACATACAGAATCCCGCTCACGAAATACAGAGATCAAACGTTTCCAGCGAAAATGGGAAGGCTACACTGCTGCCGTACCGTCACACCGCTGTGGATTTTTTTAGGCACGAGGAGCCAACCCTTTGCTTTTGGTTCATGTGAGAATTACGAGCCGTGTTCACCCAATCGAGAATGCAGACTAAAAGTATATCTATATCAAATACATTCAAAATTGAAAGGATTCCGGTAAAAAATATCTTCCCACTAGCTTACATATCACATAGTCGAAACGGAACCCAAGGGGGACGAGTGCCTTGGTTTCGCTGGCGGTTCCCGAATCATAACGAAGCATCCCATAGCCATAAACTTAGAAATATGCCATTAGTTAGTTCAAAGGCTCATTAGATACATAAACTGAAGCATTTATTTACCTTCAACAATTGTCCTAAAATATACGTACAGTTAGCAGTAGCTTTCTTTCATCAGAATTATTATTGGTTCATCATATTGGAGTATCCACAATCAACTAACTTATACTAACATCAAAAAAAATTATTAAAAAATACACCATTAAATCTGTCAACAAACCTACCACGTACATCGGTTAAATATTCCACAAAAAATATCACCAAAATCATTCCGCAATTTGCTATCATAAGTAAACAATTTTAAAATGCTTTATACCTTCAAAAGAAACTTATAAACGAGCAAGAAAAAATCGGGAAGATCTGAAGCATACTCATGAATTCAAGAGCCTCTGAATCTGTCAGATGCGTGTGCCAATTCTCGCGAAAGCTGAAAAATCGATCAAAAAGACTACGACATATATCAGTTGAATCCTCCTCGAATAATCACTATCACTATCACCAAAATCATTCCGAAATTTTATAACAGACGCTAACCATTTTAAAATGTTACTAACGGTCGAAAGAGCCTCTTATGTGTCATAATCACCATTCGTCGACAATCCTAAGATTGGTTTGACGTAGCTCTCCATTACTCCATCCAATCCGCTAGCCTTTTCATGGAGAAAATCGAGAAGATCTGCTATGTAGCATGCTCATGAGCGATAGAACCACAGGGAATTATCACATGATGAATTCAAGAGCCTCTGAATTTGCTTAAGCATCTGTCAGAAGCGTGTGCCATTGCTCGCGAAAGCTGATTGGGACTTAAAAAGGAGGATTCCGAGGCTCAAGACGCAGAACGTCAACAAGGGCGAAGGCAGTCGGGATGCGCAAATGAGATGCGAGAGAAACGGTGGAGAGGGCGGAGAAACAGGAGGGAGAGATAGGGAAGTTATCTCTGGAACGAGAGCTGAACAAACGCGGGCGAAATGCAGGATGAGGGTAAGGAGGGCTAGGGGGGAACTTTGATGGGGGTACCAAGAGAAACAGAACGTGAGAGAAAGACGACTGAGGTCAAAAGGCAGGGTTAATACAAGCTAAAAAGTTCTCAAAGCCGTGATTTTGCCCGCGTTCCCGGAATTTGTGAAAATATTTACCGCCGCCGTTCTAAAAATAAACGTAATTTATAAAACGCCAATATCTCTGGTGATTCGATGTGTCACAATGCAGGGGCATATCTAAGGAGACATGGGGAAATGTGGGGGCCCAACCCTTCGTTCCGAATGAGCTTAGGAATCCAAAATATGGTTTATCTATCTCAATTCATAGGGTTACTACATTCTCAAAAGAACTCGAATCCGTGATTTTTGCCCGCGTTCCCGGAATTTGTGAAAATATTTACCTCCGCCGTTCTAAAAATAAACGTAATTTATAAAAATCCAATATATGTGGTGATTCGATGTGTCACAATGCAGGGGCATATCTAAGGAGACATGGGGAAAAGTGGGGGCCCAACCCTTCGTTCCGAATGAGCTTAGGAATCCAAAATATGGTTTATCTATCTTAATTTATAGGGTTACTACAGACTCAAAAGAACTCAAAGCCGTAATTTTTGCCAGTGTTCCCGGATATTGTGAAAATATTTACCCGCACCATTCCAAAAATGAACGGAATTCATAAACGCCAATATCCGTGATGAATAAATGCGTTACTATGCAGTGAAAATATGTAAGGGGGCATAGGGAGAAGTGGGGTGCCCAACCCTTGGTTCCGAATAAGCTTCGGAATCCAAAATTTAGTTTATCCCGAAGGAAGGGTTACTATGGGCTCAAAAGTTCTCATACCCGTGATTTTTGCATGTGCTCCCGGACTTCGTGAAAATATTTACCGCGGATTTCCTGAAAACAAACGGAATTCATAAAATTCCAATATCTGCGGCGAATAAATCTGCCAATACCCTGTGGAATATGTAAGTTGGGATAAAGAGAAGTGAGGTGCTCAACCTTAGGTTTCCGCGTAAGCTTAGAAATCCAAAATTTAGTTCATCCTGAAGGCAGGGTTACTACGGGCACAAAAGTTCTCATAGCCGTGATTTTTGCCGGTTTTCCCGGTATTCGTGAAAATATTTACCATGGCCTATCTAAAAATAAACGGAAATCATAAAATGACAATATCCATGGTGATTAGGTGTGCTACAGTGCATTGGCATATGTAAGGATGATAAAAGAGAAGTGGGGTGATGTGGGACGCATAAACTTTGGAGTCCAAATATAGTTTATCCTTTCATGAATAAGTCGTAGTCATTTATACTCTTCATCCTCTCCATACATGATTTCGCCAGTTTCCTTTAGCATTACCTTCAATAAAATCAAACCCATATAGTCCTTTCTTCGATTTTTGCGCTCACACATTCCGTTAGAGATTTATCTCCGGTGATATCCACGAATCCATCAATTGTATACATAAGTTCCTTTAACACTAGTACTACCAGCATGGAGTCATTTTCCCTCCTCGCGGATTTCATTTATCTGCCCTGACTACAACTTTCCGAATTCTGACCTGAAATTCCATGACTTTTATTCATTTTTGACACAAAATTAGGTTTTTCGATTAAAATAGTTCTAGAAAATAAAATAGTACACGTTTTTCAAAAAAATCGCGAGGAGTCAAAATGACTCCATCGGTAGTTCTAGAGTTAATTCAATTTTTCTTCCTCGAAACTAGGTAATATCTGTTGCATTACTGCAATGATATCGCCATTTCTATGCTACTAAGTTATGCTAAGTATCAAACCGGAACCTTCACCTTGTTGACATGCGAACATCCTTAATTTCTCCTTTTCATCGAAGAACATACCACTAATTAATTCATTGTTTAATCATAGTTTCTCACTTCACTTTTGGTGTGGATCACCACCTTACAGCCCATATTGGTACCTACTATATTTTTAATATATACTATATTTTTACCGAGCGAACATGATCAGATTACTAGATATGGCAGATTGGCGTAAAATAGGGATAAAAAGATTGACCCGCTGCCATACTATAGAGCTTTTGATTGACGTTGATGGCAATGCTGTGCCATAGCGACCACGACAATATATAAATCCGAATAGTGATTTCGTCACTTTAATATATAACTTCACTACCGACCATGGTTTCGACATCATGTCATTTTGAAGGGCCTTGGAAATAACATAGTGTGTCGAAACCATGGTCGGTAGTGAAGCTACATATTAAAGAGGGGAAATCACTATTAACCATCATAAAATATAAAACACCAATAGTTATAAAATTACCACACCTTAATATATAGCTTCACTGTCGACTATGGTTTCGACAGTCCATGTAAATTTTCAGCGACATTGAAAATGGCATAGAGTGTAGAAACTATGGTCGATAGGGAAGCTGTATATTAAAGCAAGGAAATTACGATTGGTATTTATATTTTATCATGACATATCGCATCTGTACGACGTCATGCCTACGATTTCATACATCGGTAGCGACGGTTGCAAACCTGCGAGCGCGAATTGGGAGAAAGAAGAGGTAATATCTACCAAGGATACGATGCAACGAGAAGGGGAGGATAACGAGGCTTGACTTGCGGTGAAGGAAGTAAATTAAAGGGACGAAATCGCTGGTTTTCCCGCCGAGAGGCTTTCAAGAGTGAGCTTTCGTCACGCTGTGCGCATGTGAGCATGGGAGTGTGTGCATTCGCGGTTCGGTGAACGTTCTCGTGTGAGCCTGTGTGCTTGTGTATGACTGCCAGTGTGCCGCGAGAATGAAAGTGCAGAGAGCATGTGCGGTAGGAAACAATTGCCAAAGGGGGAGATGGCTGTAGCCAGTTTCAGCAGTTATGATATTGCGACCCACCACGCAAGATGTGAGCCTTGAGTGAATGTAAACGCAAAGTTTGAGATGCAAATGTGTGCACGAGATGGGGCCACGGGAAATATTCATGAGTGAATGAATGACTTAAAAGGAAAGTCCCTCAAGTAATACCAACAGATCTCGCTCCAGTTTTTTTCATGTGATAGGGAATGGATAAAGGTTTTGTTACAGCCGCCAACGCTCAATACTTTTCGAGATATTTGTGACGGAAAGTATGAGGGAAACGATTGAATTATGAAACCCGTAGTACAAAAATACATCTTATATGCTCTTCGTACTAGCAACGGAGAATAGGGACCTATTGTTGTACTTAGGTTGTATGATTTTAGGCGTTTTTTCTGGTTCTTTCCGTTAAAAATATCTCGAAAAGTATTGAGTTTTGGCGGCTGAAACAAAAAATACATCTCATAGTAATCCATTTTATATCAACTAGCAAAATCTGAACGAGATCTGGTGAAGGGCTTTTCTTGTTAGCGTTTTATGTCCGTTAATAAATTAGTGCCTAAATTGGCCTCAAAAATGCGAGAGTTTCGCAGAATTCAGCATCAAATAACAGTCAAAAATACAATTTCTCTGCTAAGTCTGTCATAGATAGCAGTATCAATCAAAAAATTAAGGTGCAAATCGTAATGAAGTACAAAATAAAAATTTGCACTCTTGTCGACTTTATTTACAACCTACTTTTGAATGCATAGTCACCACGAAGAGAATTGGACACAGTAATAACAAAATCCAATACTCCGATGATGACGATATTCAGCATCAAAATACAGGTTGTTAATAAATATTGGTTGAAATTTCTGCATTGTTCTTCGATGACAAATAAAACCATGCGTGAAAAGTAAATACAGAGCTATTTCAATAAAAAATTCAATGCATACACAAAAATTGTGAATTGATGACATTTTCAAATAATTACTAAGGTTGAATCGGAAAGTTTTGCTCTTTGATTTCAAATTTTAAGAGCAACGACTTCAAATAACATTTAACCTGAACCCATTTCAAGAACGCTACCATGATGTTATAGGGCCATACGTGATGCCGGAAACCAGAGAGAATGAAGCTACGTCGCCCTGGAGGTGAAGGACAGATATGGTGGAAAAGATGACAACAGGCAGCCAGGTACAGTGAACAGAGCAAAACACACACAACCAACGTCTGATCCTCGTGCAGACTGACAGGTTTGACCCCAAGAGGAAATACAAACCCGTGCCAGTTACCACAACATCAGAGGATCCGCTACAGAGCAAAGGAAGGCATGAATCAAGTGAACAAAGCAATATTGAACTTTGTGCAAGCATACAAGGGCCTTCAGTGCCACGAAAGGATATTATACCTCCGACTAATTGTGCGATGAATTACAAAAAATAGACCGAGGTGAGATAATGTTTTGGGAAGAACTCTAAAACTTACCTACATTTGGAAAAAATACAACGCTCTGGATTACAGACTAAATTTGAAGTGAAGCCCTTCTGGATTGTGTCAAGGGTTTTTTTTTAGGATTCTCGAACTATACTAAAAATTAAATCGAGAAAAAATTGACTTTCTTTGTCAAGTATTCTTTCATTGTACTTAGTTTAGATATTTGCTTCGGAGTTCAAGATATTTTGCTCAAGGAGTCTCGATACCTGAATTTAATGAGGGCATGACACAACGGATCGCTTTCTGCTAGTAGAAAATAAAGCAGAATAATCCTAATCGCATGCAGTGTATATTAGTGTAAAAGTGAATTATTTTTTATTCCCAGAAAGAACGTCGAAATAAAGAAGTTGAAAAATATAGTCCTAAACATTGATCAACTTACAAGTTTTACCGTCCATGTAAATTAAAAGTCATATTTATTAGGCATCAGGAAATCTCAGTTCAAATAAATTTGGATCAAATTGATCGAATTTCTTGAAATTAAGTGCTTCCTTATCAGTTTAGAAAGCAAGAAATCAAAAACAAAAGACAAATTTTTTTACTTACGTTTTCCTCTGGTATTCCACAGTCATATTTTTGAGATTTATTCACTAGTGTAAAAGATAGATAGCCCGCAACGAGTAAGAAAGCATTTGCTAATCAACAGAAAAAAGCCACCCCATTTTCGGAAGATTAACAATGAAGTCTACATCCTGAATATATCATCGAATAGCAGGAGAATCCCACCAATCTACACAAAGTTTAACGGCAGATGATCAACCGTAAAACTACCACCTATTAGTCCATCCGGATAGCTTAATTCCAAAAAATAATAATTCCAGCCTAATCTGCGACTATGACTGCAAATACGAGGCTCCTTGGCTTCTGCCTCCTAATATTGCTCATGCCGGGCGTAATGGATGCGGGGGATACCGAGGAAATCGTTCACGGGGGGAGATTGAGGAGGAGGGGCGAGGAGGGAGGTTGGAGGAGGGGAGAGGAGGAGGGCGAACAGCCCCCTCCGACTGGGGGGAGGCGGCCCAGAGTCGCCGCCACCGGAGGGAGCGGAAGGGGCGAGGAAGACGCCGCGCCCCCTTGGAAGAGAGAGGAGGAGGTGGAGGAAGAGGTGCCTCTTGCGAGGAGGGATGCCCGGGAAAGGAGCGGCAGGATAAAGAGGGGAGAGGAGAGCGGGGAGACGGACTGGTTGGGGGACCCCCCGAAGGGGCTGGGACTCGAGATGACGAAGACAGGAGAGGAGGAGGAAGATAACTCGATGGACGGACAGATGGGGAAAACGCTCAAGGAGAACGTAACAGAGAGGATAGGACAGAATGGAAGAAAATGCTGCAAAGATAAGGGTGAGAGAGACTTGGATGACGGACTGATAGACGCAAAAACGCACGAAGAGAAAGGAGCGAAGAGGATAGGACGCGAGGGAAGAGAAAACGGAAGAAAATGCTGCGAAGAAAATGAGGGAAGAGACACGGATGCCGTATCGGTGGATGGGAAAAGGCGAGAGGAGAATGAAAAGGAGAGGATAGAAGGCAATGGGCGAGAGAAAGGAAGAAAATGCTGCGAAGAGAAAGAGGAGAGAGTCTCGGAGGATAGACTGATAGATGGCAAAACTCACGAGGAGGAAGAAGCGGAGAGTAGAGGACTGAAGAGAGCAGACGAAGCACACCCTGGAGGCAGAGAAGAGGGCGACTACAAGACGGAGAGCTGGAGTAGTAAGGATCTCGAGAGGGAAACGACTGTGGAGTTTGCAGAGCGCGATGGCGGAGGTCGCAGGCCCACCGAGAAAGGGGATCACCCGCCGGCGGAAGGATTAACAACAGATCCCACAAAACGACTAACGAGCGCGCGGGAACAGCAGCGGAAGGGCCACGGGGGCAAGTGGACGAACGGACCCACGGATCAAGGGGATTACAGTTCAGGAGAGAACGGATGCCGCCCCGGAAGATGCAAGGAAGCGACCGTGGAACGTACTAGGGACACGAGGATAGATGAAGCGGAGAGAAGCGAGAAAGTGGACGGAGGAGGGGGCGGCGATTCGCCGGGAGGGAAGGGCTCCGTCTACGGGCACGCCGACGGCGGAGTCCCGGTGAAGGAGGGCGGAGCGGGGGAGGAAGAGCGGGCGATGGCCCGAGCACACGAGGCATCGCCGGGGGGCTCGGAGGTGAAAGAGAGGAGGAAGAGGTCGGGTGGCGGGGAGGAGAGGCCGCGAGAGTTGACCGGGGGAAAGGCGAGGGGCGATCAGATGAGGCGCGAGGATAACAAGGTGAACAACCACCGCCTCGATCCTTCGGGCGGCGGGGAGGAGACGGATGTGCGGCGACGATCCGCGCCCCCTCCGGAAGCAGATGCGACGGTGAAATGCGGCGGGAAAGAGGCGCCGCGACACCTTCCCGAGACTCCGAAAACACTAGCAGAACAAGAGGACAATAGAGAAGCAGGCTCAGGAGAACTAACGAACGGCGTCACGTGCAAAGAGCCGAAGGAAGCCAAAGGAGAGGAGAATGATGGCAGTATTAAATCTACGAAAACAGGGCGGAATGGAAAGAGGCATAGGATAGATGAAATCAATAAAAGCGGGAGGAATAAATGGGCCAAATATTCACTCTTCCCGATCATCACCTCTTTTAGGGATATTGACAATCGCCAACGGGTACCGGATGCGTTAGGGGGCAATAAAATGAGCAACGAGGTCGAAAATACGAGCAATGGCAAGAAAGCAGAGGCACCTCGAGACCCAACGAGGAAACATAAAACCCACGAGGTCGAATCGGACGCCGCAACGACGACACATGCGGGATATAATGGACCCGAAATAGAGGAGTGTCCCGAAACGATGGAACGTTCAAACTGCCGAGGAGAATCATTTAAAGGAAGCACTCCTTCGGACGATGAGAACTCTCCAGGGGCTGAGAAAGGGTCAACAACGGATGATGGAGCTGGGTTGCGCCACCCTAACGTAGAAAACGACTACCTTACCCAGAAACACGCCGGCTCCCCCCGTGCAATCACTCAGCGAGAGATAAGATCCATTTCGTTGTACGACAAGGGTTCACCTGTTGTGGCTCAACGAAGAGGAGATGCTGGATCGAAGGAGAGGAATGAGGGTTTAATGGCAGGGAAGGGTGGAAGCGTTGGAGAAGGTCCCAAAATCACTTCCACAATCAAAATCGGAATTCCGACACATTCGCGAGCTCTATTGGGCGGCGCGAAAGGCCCAAGGGGAGGTTACCCCAGATGGGGGAAGGATGCCGGCGGAGAACGAGGCGACGAATCGGAAGACGCAGAACGCCTCTCCGATTCATCAGCCGCGACAAGAAGGGAGGTAGGTAGGCAGATAGGGCGGGAGTCCTCCCAGCTGAGAAAGGATGGCGCGCTAAAGAGGGAAGATGCTGAAGCGATGAAAGGGGGAAAGCGCGTCAAAGGACTTCGAAGGCTGAGGGGCCCGGTACGAACCCTCATGAGCATCCTGTATGACGAATCGGAGAGCTATGCCACCGACATGGATCCGCCCCGCTTCGATACGGAATACGACTACCACCACGGTTCGGAGTTGACGGAGGCAACTCGCGTAACAAATGATGGCATTCCGAAGAGCGAGGAAACCTCTTCCACACACTCCTTGGGAAGTTCCACCGAAGATTCGATGGCACTTTCAGTCGGGCCTCGTAGAGCGTCTGATTTGCACTCGGTGCAAGGGGTGAAGTTCGTCGCTAGGCAAAACTCTGGGGGTAAAATAATGTATATCGTGGAGGAGACAGGTGTGCGCGTGAGAAGATGGAAACAGGATGAATACAGAGAAGAAGAGGATGGTATGCAAACAGAGCACGTATTGAAAAACAAAAGAGAAGCTGGAAAGGTTAATGGGGAGAGAACTACAACAGGTCTAGATGGCCTCTCTTACCGCAGAGAGAATGGAGGAATGTTAGGGATCTCGATGGCGGGCATAAACTCAAATCCCCACGATCGGCGGAATAGTAAGGGAGACTTGAGGATAGGGATCCTTTCCGAAGGTTTAGCACGCAAAGAGGCGAAGACGATGACAACAGAGGTCACGGGAGGAAACTCCGCCGCCTCGGAATCTCAAATAACGAGAGGGTTCACGGCAATAAAATCGAATCTTGCGCTGAAAGACGACACGCTCTCCGGAGATTGGACGAATAAACTCGTAGAGACAAGGCAGCGTGATAACCCCGAGGACCGGTTATCTCACGAGAGCCGTGGAGGGCACACAGACGCGATAATTTCCACGGCAGACGAGGCTGGAGAAGACGGTCGTCAAAATAAAATCCCAAATAAATCCCTTGTCAGCGGAACTGAGCCAATGAGGAAAACTGATCCCTCCCATTCAACGCCAACCACCCTGCATCCCTTCGACGGAGGAGGCACGAGAGAAACGCACCCTTCGACCGTAAATTCTGAACACCCATCGGCCACACCGGCCCTTGGCACGGAGAAGAAAGAGGAGATAAAAAATGAAGGGTTTAAAGTGATGCAAGGAAGGTTTTCCTTTAGGTATCTGCAAATGATGCCTCCGAAGAACGAATCGGAAGGAGATGGGATGATAATAGGAAAAACTCAGGAGGATACCGGGGAAGCTTCATCCAATCAGACAGGGTACAACTCAGGAGGTCACTACGGGAGTGGAGAGGTTCAACTTAGCCGACGGCCGAGGACCCCGGAGTCTGGTTTCGGCAGGGGTCGTGGTGGTGGGAGAGGGAGCAGCGGGGACCGGGTGCTGGTGGTGCCACATACCGTGGAGGACGACTCGAAAGGGACGCTCACTGTTGGCATGATCCTGCCGCACGTGGCGTTCGGTCAGAGAGAATACACAAGAGCCATCAACTCGGCCATCGCCGCCTTGCAGAGGTCTCGGAGCCGGAAGCTGGAGTTTTTCAAGAAGTACAATTTCACCCCGGCGCAAGTACGCAGCACTACCATGAAGCTGACACCTTCTCCGAACGGTAAGTGAACAAACACTGGCTTTCAATTCTTAAGCGAATCTTTCTTAACAGTTCACAAAGGTAAACGGAGACATGGGAAATTTTCCAAGACTAAATGTAATTATCGGCCGTTTCAAGCCACCATGCATCCGTTAACTGCTAGTTTATATCATTGAAAACATCCCAATATGCTAATAAACAACAAAAAATTTAACCTTTGAAGCAGACGACGCCGTCACAATAAGCCTCAATCGTATACAAAGTAAATCACCAACTAGCTGTAAATCAAACTCTATCATTTACCTACCTATCTTAATTAAATATCCCGAGTGTGATATTTTTAGCCCATTCATGTAAGCGAATGTTCGCCCAGAGTTCAACAGTAAACGAAGGTACGGGATATTTTTTTCGCCTAAAATGTGATTGATGGCCGATTCAAGCCACCATGCATACGTTAACTGCTTTTTTACATCTTTGACAACATCAGAAGATAGGTTAAGTTTTCTCGATATTCCCACCGGGTTAAATTCGCAATTTAAGGTTAATTCCTCTTTAGTATACCCACCTTATTCACCCGAAAGCATCAAATCTTATTTCAACTATGCTATTAAACTACAAAAATGATCAAATAAAATGAAATATGACCCTTACCATAGATGTAGACGCCAGCACCATAAGCCTGATCACATATTAAAAACTAAATTTTGTAAATAAAACTGTTATCTACCCATCTACGCTACACACCACAAACAATTATCCATATGTGATATTTTTATCCAATTCATGTTATTCTTACGATTCCATCGCATTCACATACATCTAAAACCATGCATGCTCATACATATCCAGGGTATGGGTGTATATGTGTCTTTGTCATTTGTTGAAACTCCACGATGTAAAGGCCCCATAGACCTGTTTTCGGGGGCGATTGAAATAAATAAATATAGTTTCCGCATGTAAAGTGCGCATGCAGCGCCATGTGTTAAACGCCCATCCGGAACTATCCTCTCAAAGCAGAATCAAAGATGCAAGCGCTTGCGTCACGCGCGAACTTTGGCGCACAGCGCTTGGTTCCATCATTCCATCCACCAGATCACTTCCACCAATCCCTTCCCTTCCCTTCGCACACTCACAGGGTGTCATCGGCCCTTTTCCGCACCCCATCCCTCCACCGTCCGTGCATTTCTAATCTCAGACCGCATTCCGCTCACGATCAACGCGGCGCTCCCATCCGAAGGCACATACATCCTTCTCAATTCCTTCCGCTGGGATTCACTCGCTCCAGTCCCGGGGGAGACTCCAGAAAAAAACTCCCCGGGATATTTAAGGGAACTCTTGACTGATCGAATGTTTGCTCAACCCAAACCTGATATCTGAGTGGCGAGGAGATAGCCCAAGGGGGAGAGAGAGGGAATATGTATGGACCACACCGATTCCGTTGCATGACAGCTAAATCCACTTTCAAAGACGGTTTTGAATTTTTGATGGCATTACAGATGAAATGTGAAATTTGGGCCATCGGATATTAGGGGTAACCCCTTGAGTGGAACAGTTGAAATATACATTTGAAATTGGCAATTCCGTTTAAGACCCATCCGTTTTTTAGTACCATCTAGGTCACTTGCTTGGATTTGGTAAAAACTCTTACAATGGTGCTGATATAAATTGTTAAACTAAAATTGTATAAACAGATAAAGAGTATATACTTTGAAGTAATGAATTGTGAATTTCTATTAATGGATTAAAATCAAAGCTATTGTAATATTCATCAATTGATAAGCTGAAATTTGGAGAAAAAACTTATGGACTGAAAATTAAAAATTATACCAACTCAATATGAGCTTACGAAGGCAGAAAACACGGCGGGGCAGAACGGGGTTTCAAATCAAATTTTATAAACGATTTAAGGAACGATTTAACATGGAAAAATGGGAATGATTGATGGGAAAAATTGATCAAATACCAAATTATATTTTAATATATTTACAATATCAGGATATAAAAATAATATACAGAATATAATTAAATGAATACTAATTTTTAAATCGAATTAATTTTAATGCTATATCTGAATCTATCTAGCTGCAAATTGACTTCTACGTAGCTTTTTTCGGAATCATTATCCAGCTATGCTACCATTTACATGCCACCTAATTTTATGATAACCTAAATATTATGCCGGCACATCACAGCTCGAGGCGTAGGAAGTTACTCTCTCTTTAGAATGAGATATACGAACATCTTTCACCTAGGGAGGTATCCAAACATATACCGAGAAATACTAAGAATACTGAACAAACTAGTGGCTTTAATGACCTTCGACCTTAGCCTGAGGATTCTCCATTGCATGAGGAGGATCAACGAAGACGCACACAGATTGATCTCTCACAGCAAATAAAAAATGGGGACCTGCCCTTTGAAATACGTTCAAAGCCAGTGATACCAGACGACAAGGAGCTCTCTCAAGGTAAGCGTGTTTAAGAAATGTGAGCTCTAAAGAAAATTAATTTGAAGACCAGGCTGAAGCCGCCTTCAATGGAATTCCACGAATTTCAAGCATATCCTAAGAAATGCTATGAGATCTAAGCCAGACATTCCTCACCGTCCGGCGTAGAGTGGCGTCGTAATTCAAAGCGCTCTAACGTCTGCAAAGAAGAATCACGTCCGACTAAGGTGAAAGGATTATTAAGAGCCTTGTGGTGCACTAAAAAAATTAAAACCCTCAAACAAAGTTTAAATAAAGTGACCATAAGATAGAGATGTTTGATCAGAAGTTTGATAATGTACGTGCGGTAGATATAATAATACATGTATGTTGAGTTTCTTTTTCTTTCTCTTAACCTCAACTTTTGACAATGATCAGTATCTCGTAGTGTAGCCCTTTAAGAACTAAATGCAAAATTTTTGGCCAACGTTTCGGTACATTATTACACCTTCTTCCGGGCTATGAATGAATATGAGTACATTTATATGATACATAAAGGCATGAAAGGCCTAAATTTATACACCCATCGTGTAATTTAGACATCGAAAAGCTTTCTTGAAGGTACTCATGGAAATAAAATCAATATTTTAAATAACTCTAGCAATTGAGCGGGTACAGAGACTTAATAAATAATATTAATAAACAGATGCAGTAAATGATAAGCATAGTATGCAATATTAATAACTCCAAAGGAGCGTAACTGTGGTTATGAGTAAAGCCATACGGATTTGCCATAATCAACACAGACCATTACGACGAGCAAGCTCCTTATCTCTTATCATCGCAGTCAAGAGAAAGAACGAAAAACTAATTGATTCAAGAATTGTGAATTGATGCTGTTGACTAGGGTGCAACTAAACGTTCCGTAAGAAGGTGAGGGATAGGAGGAGGCAAAACTTAACTTTTTTCAATTTGCCTTTCTTTGATCCAAATCATTCATCATGGCGTGCCATTGTGGTCAGAGCTGAAGTATGTGAATGGATCCAAAAATTGCCGTGAGCTAGAATCACGGGGCGAAAGATTCAATTGATATGTAGTCACTTATATTACAGAATATTCGTTTTTGCCAATCTCATCCAGTTTTCCATTTCCTATGCAAAATCACTCACTAATTAGCATTGTATGTATTATCAATAATTCAAATGGAGCGTATCTATCGTAATATAAAGCTATACAGGATTAAGCATTTCATGGGGAGATGCGGTATTGCCTGATAGGGTTACAACGGAAGGAGGAGGAAGGATACTTTGTGGCTTCATTGAGAGTGATCAGAAAAGGCCTTTTCCGAGGGGTTAGCGACGAAAGCGAGTATGGTAACTAGGACGGAGGTGACGGTGTTCGGGGAAGGAAAATCGAAGAAGGAGATTCATGTCAATGATATGAACAAAAATGAGAGAGCGATTAGTAAGTAGCCAGTGGGAATCAAGACACCGCCAGAAGTCAAAAGAGAAGGCACACGTCTCAGAGAGGGATAAACGAAAGTAATGGAAGTGGTTTTGGGAAAGCAGCGACGTCAAGCACTTTAATTAAAGATCCCCCAAAGGTATTCCCGAAATGCTGCCTTTTGGCTTTGCAGTTACCACTGATTTCCTACCCCACGTGGAGATTCTGCGTAACCGATTTCTTTCCGCCGCAAGAGCTCCAAAGTTTCCTTATTACTAATCGTAGAGGTTTCAAAGAGCGGTTTCCTTGAGAATTCGAGTCGAATGTTTCCAAAAGTTATCCCTTCATATTCAAGAACACGGAGTGGATGTGGATTGACGTTTCTTCCCCAATGCCCCTCAAGCGAAGAATAGACCACATTCTTTAAGTCCCCTTGAGTCAAGGATAAACTCTCGGGGTAAATGGTAGCATCTCTACCATGATCCGCAAAGTTTAGCCCGTTTTTAACTGATTAACTAAGGTGGTATTACAAACAAAGTAAGAATAAACGTAACAAATTTGAATTCTAAATGACATCACAATATATTTTATGACTATTTCAATGAAGCACGGATTGCTAACGCTACGAGGAGACAAGTTGACTGCCGTATTTATATGGTAAAAAAGTCAAGAAAATTAGAGCCAGTTACGAACTTTATCGTACAACAAGGATAAAAGAGTCCTAAGGACCAGAGGGTCATTTCATAACTTTCTGAAATTCAGCGAAACATCTTTAATTCATCAAGCACTTAGGATCATTATTCCCAATTGTCTAAATTACTATTAACTTATCTATATTTACATTTGTTCGGGAATTTTTTTAATATTTCAGTTTTCACGCGTTTTGCGCTTAAATTTTTAATTTTCCTCAATTCTATAAAATAACTCTTCAAATTCAGGTGGTGATGAAATGATTACAGAACGAAACCACCATAATAAATTCATAATGTCACCGTTTAAATTGTCATTCTCGTAAATTTGAGTCCCCAGACTTAAAATTAACGACAAATTTCCAGATTCCAGCTAATTTAAAGGTAAATACTTTCTAAGGCTGGCTGGGTTCAAGAGATTGAATATTGCAGCTTGCATTTCCAAGCTGGAATCCTCAAATTCGCAGTGCATTTTATCAATTTTTCTGCTCTTTACCGCCGCACAGACGTGACTATTGGCACCCGTAAAAGCTTCCCCTTTTTGATCCCAAACCCTTGCCAAAGGTTATTCCACCCACACCCCCTATCTCCGTGTAAGCTGGAAACGTTTACCAAACCTAACTCAAGAACATACCACACACAATCTTTGTAAATGAAATAATTGACGATCGCATACAAATATATTTACTCAGAAATATTTGGCAGTAGTAGCGACCGAGTTCTGTCACCAAATGCATTTCAGGAAATAAATAACAAAAATGTATAATTTTATAAGTACCAGGCGGCCTTGCTATGGCTAGGAAGCAGACTTAGTGTTAAAGGAAAAGCTATCTCACACTGCTTTCATTACTTTACATACAGCTTTTTCCCGCAAGTGAAACAACATATAGCGTGCCGCAGCGAATGTTTTCAGAAGCGATTCCAAAAAGATTCATAAAAAAATAACCGTTGGAACTGACTGCAAACCAATTTCTACATTAGGCAGGTTATGAGCTCCTGCATGACCAGTGAGATGGCTTTATTTTTTAACACGATGGAAAATGAACAGGCAATGAAACTGGTCGAGCGGAGGGACCATGTTGAGCCGGATCGCATTTCAAACCCCCGATTATACGGAGCTCTACCATCGATTGCTGCTCCAGTGCGTCGTTGCGTACCATTCCCCCTTCCATCCGATTTCAATCAAAGAGGGAGCAATCTAATCGGGAATTAAATTGTGTGGAAAATCGAATCCTTTCGGAACTTGAAGATTGAATTTTCAAAAGAGACAGCTTCCCCCCCCCCCCCCCCCCCCATCCGCCCACTTCTCGAAGTATTTCTTTAAGCCAACTCCGGGTGATTGGGCGCCAGGGTTACCCCGAGACCAGGTGGTAGAGGAGCGAGATATATTTTTCCTAGAGTTTGGATCTTGATGGGAAAATTTGGAGTGTTTTTGTACTGTCCAAATCCCCATTTCCAAACGCTCCACGAAGGCGAGATTGGGATGGAGAGGATAAAGCGACGAATTCGGCGTGTACCTCATGATGCGGGAGATAACTGATCCTCTGACCTGTCATTTTTTCCCGCGTGAGTGATATCATTTGACTGCACGCTCTCACTGGATGAATCAATTCCATATCACTCGTCTCCGAAAATTGCATTGCCGACGTGGCGCCGATTAGTTTATCACAAGGCCAACGATTAGTATTTGACAATATTCGGCACCTAGCACGATTAAATTCTGCCGCAGCGTCCGAGCTGAGTTTGCAAGTCGAATTTCAATGGAATCATGGATTGACGGGAGCCAAAGGTTATGATATCACGTTTTAAATGGATCCATAGACCAATTTTCGGGATGTAGAGTGTGGAGGTTGGATAGGACTGATGCCTTCTCTTTGCACGTTATTTCAGATGGGATATTACCGGATGATGACCTTTTATTGATTTGTGTACTAAGATAATTTTACAGGAAGTGGTTGAATAAAAATGAGAGTTCTTTAATGTTTAATTTGACCGATTTCAGCTAATTTCTAACGGATTAGTAGTGTTTGCGAACTGAAAACCAAAATGTTTCGCAGCAAAGCGGTGAACAACACGAGTTACTCGTCATGCATTTAGGCATTCTTCTTTATCCCATTCCATTTACATCTAACTTGTGAAATTGAGGCAGGTAACATGGTAGTTACCCAAAATCCTGACTGTACATGTTTCACGAGCATTATCCAAGCTCCACCTTCCCCACTGAGAGTAGATACCATTCGCGACCATTAAAGAAAACTACAAAAATTTCTTATATATCAGCTAATATATGTGAATGAAGCCTAATTATTTCCTACAAAAACTCGGAACTAGATATAAAATATGCTAAGCATCTCAGGGCACCAAAGTAACCACACCACACAAACATGAATCGCGTAATTATTCAAAATTGTACTTTGAGAAAAGGGATGAACAGCCAGTAATATAGGTGTTGGTAGAAAAAAATTCTTTCAAGCCCGTCTCAGGGAAATCATTTTAAAACACTCATCATATACCCAGAGATGGCCGAATAAACTTAAAGGGTATTATAACTGACATTTTCAGATGCATTAAAACGCCTCTCTACGTTGAACACATGGAGTCATGGAGGTGTTTCAGAACTGGAAATCAGGTCAACAATACCGCTGCATAGAGGCTTACCAAGGTAAAAATTGAACACAGCTGTAAAGCTAAAAAAAATGCTTATGAAATGTTTATTTCTTAAAAATTGAAAACCCTCTCTCTAATTGCTTGGAGTAATAAACTAACGCCAAAACTACCTCAATACGACATATGAGGGCCTTAGTACGCCCATTATCGTTATTAAAAATCCCAAGGTAATAGTGAATGCCTAAACGCAGCAATGAGCCTTTAAAGGGGAACTGAAGAAATCAGATAGGCACAGGAATGAGGAAAATCAACGGGAGGACAAGTTCTGAGAACGCTGGGGTCTTGGATGAATTCTAGGAAAATGGGTAGCGAAGAGTATAGGATGATTATGGACATTCTGACGATATTTTAACTAGGGTACATCATTTGAGAAGAAGGAATAAACGCTGAAGGAAGTGTAGGCAAGGGTGAATTTTGTTTACACATGATATCTTAAATGGTGAATCGAAGTGGAAGATGTATTAGGAAAACGGTATAGTGAACCAAGGAGGTGACTAGTATATTAGCATGCTTTCTTGCCTCACAAATTAAAAAATCAAGGATTTTGGATGGGATTGATGGATTATGATGGGGAATATAATGAAATATGAATGAAAAATACGCATTGAAAGTTATTAGGGGGAAAACGGTGAAAAAATGAGGGGTAAATCTAACGATGGACGAAATAAGCAGCTAAAGGCAGGGGATGTTTGGATGAGTGATTGCACTTGTGAAGCTCTGGAGCAGAATGGGATGAATAGAGGGAGGTGATTGGGAAAAACGACAGAAAGAGATAGGAAGCCACGAGAAGCCCTGCATGCCTCTCTCATGTTAGAAAAAGAGTGTTAAGAAGAAATGGTTGTGGCTGAGCACGGTACCTAGAGCAATTAGTCCATGAAAAAATGGTCACGATTCTCAGGAGGAATCTCACACTAGAGCAAGAAAAAGAATTAGGAGAGGGTAAATTTAGAAATGAATTTCCACGCAAAAAAATAGGCTTGAGTAAACCTGAAGTCAAGATCACCAGAGACGAATAACGTCAATTTTATGAACATAATAATGAAATCAATGCGATAGATATGGAGAAGAAGAATTTATAACACGGCAGAGTGAGCAAAGAAGCTTGAATAACTACATACAAACCTGTCTAAGTATGGAAAAGTATTAGGTAAACGATAGAAAGAAATAAATAATTGGTAAATCTATCAACAGACGAAATAAGCACCTAAAATTAGGTTATGTCTGGACGAACAATTGCACTTGAGAGTCTCTGCAGCATAATGAGGCCTAAAGAACGAACTAGGCAGCTGAAACGATATGACGAAGGAAGGATATGGATGGATGGATGAGTGTTCGTACTTGAGTAACTTCGTGATAGGTGAAGTTAAATAGGGAGGGAAGTATTAGGGAAAATGGGAGAGGGAGAGAGAGAGCAACAACAGTGAGGCCGAGAGAGGAATTTCAGGAGGATTCAAGAGACTGCGTGCTCCCGCATGTGAGAGCAGATGGGTCGGTCCTGCGTGCCCGAGCATTATATGCGCTCCTCAATTTCGGGAGACTGCGTGGGGTGTTTGCCTGTATGTGTGTATGTTTGGGAGGGAGAGAAGGCCTTTCGGAATAGGGAGGAGGGATAGGGAGAAGTTCATGATGTGGGAGCAGGGGGTAAGGGTTGAAAGGCGGTAGGCATTTGCGTGGATTAGAAGATTCGTGGGAATTAGGTGCTGTGTACGAGAGGGAGGGATCGTGAAAAAGGAGGAGGAGAGATAGAAGGAGGTTATTCGGGAGATTTTAGGGGAAATGGTTGAGGGGAGAAGAATGAAGGAAGAGGGTATTGGAAGGAAGGTAGGTAAACTCTTCTTGGGATTCCCACCGGGTTAAATTCTCAATTTTAGCCAACTTTTCAAGCCCCGACTCGGGGCTCATTTCAGGCCTGCTGAATGTCGTTCTATTTGGTTCCTAAGTCTGGTTGTTACAATAAATTTAGTTTATTAAGCTATAAAAAATTTACTTTAAAGTATAATTCCATTTCTCTATCGCAGCGATATGTATTTTATAAAATAATCTATTTCCTTGAATGACCTTTTGTAAAAATATTTTCTTTAATTGGAATAAAGAGGTGATTTTGTCAAATACACCATGATTGTAACAATGATATTTAGCACCCATAAACAAATAAAATGACATTTAGCAGCCCTGAGGATAATCCCCGAGTCGGAGCTTTAAACGTTGGCTAAAATGAAGAAATTAACCCGGTGGGGAACCCAAGAAGGGTTTACCCACATTATTCGCCGGGAAAGCATCAAATCTTATTTCTCAGGCTAGAGGGTAATTGGTATTTCATTCATAAATCAATAAATAAAATACCGACAAGAATTAGGCTCCACATTCTACCCCTGAAGACGATGGAAAACTAAGCAATCGAAACCCGGGAAGAGAGGGAGAGGAGGGAGAAGTTCATGATGTGGGTGAAGCGGGAGTAAGCTGGTAAGGCGGTAGGCATTTGCGTGGATAAGAAGATTCGTGGGAATTAGGTGCTGTGGAGAGGGAGGGATCGTGGACAAGGAGAGAGGTTATTCGGGAGATTTTAGAGGAAATGGTTGAGGGCGGGGAAGAAAGCGATGGGATGGGATATAGTTTGGTTGGGAATGAGGAGGAGTCTCCCGTCTCTCCCACACCGAGTTCATGCGTGAGTGTAAAGCGTGGAGTGACTGAGAGTCTGGGCTCTCCCCGCGTTAATGGGTTGCGAAGGGAGTTAGTACTGGATGGGGCACTGTTGAGTGCTCCAGAGCGAGAGAATATGTAGAGCGCGGTTAAGAGTGTGGGCGTGAGGGAGGGATCGGACAGTTATTCGGCCCGAATCCATGGTAACGGCATGATCTGTGGATTTCCGCTTAAGTGGATCGCTGCAAAGAGTGGATGGGGGAGTGGGAATGTGATTTTTGAGTTTTGCGAGAAGGGAGGCAAGCTTAAAAATGGGTAGAGGGGCCAAGTTTTTTTTTACTTGTTGATGTGGCTGGTTTGAAAAAAAAAAGTGTAGATAGTAACTACGATGAGAGATGGAACGACGGAAAAAAGGTGCAGGATCGGAGTTCGAATAGAATGCGATACGGAAGGTCGTATTTCAGGATTCGACGAGAGAACACTTGAGCAATGCTGTGCAGCATTGAGCAGTGCTCAATGAGCACCCTACTTGTTCATAGAAGTTTGACGTCATCAGTTAACGTTACTTACGTTAGCGTTTGAGTTAGAAGTCATCAAGGGCGGATTAAGGATTTTTCTAATGGGGGCGCGAGTGTCTGACAGGCCGACAGTCTCCTTATATTTTGAGATTGAAAGCAACGTAAAACAGTTTTCATATGAAAGTTATTAGTATGAAAATATTAATAAATTGCATACATAATAACGACAGTTTTCGAGCTCCTTTCCCACTTGCGCGATGCTTTTTTTTACGAGCGCTGACTATCGAATGACCAGTGATCGCCAAATCTGTCTACTTGGCTTGGGCTCAAGCCTAAAATGATTGAGGCTCCGCAATCCGCGAAACAAAACGAACATAATGATAACCGCATTAAATATCTTGTCTATTATTTAAGCTTCTGAGGGGGCACGTCCCCCCCCCCCAAATCCACCTATGACTATCATCCCCAAGCGAAACGAATGGCTGAGTACGATCTATGATTTCATTCTTCTCTTTGACATAGTCCAAAGTATTCGAACTGAGTTAGACAATGTAGACATTTCATTTCTGGTGTATCAAGTATCAGGTGATATGGCATGATGTGAGATGATTAAGAGCCGTAGGATTATTAATTATAAGTGATCATGGAGAACTATTCAGTATTAATCAGTGAGGATATAAAAATTCAATTTCCATACTCATCTCTCCATAAAACATCAAGGTTGTTCACAAGGTTCAGCTTTAAATTCATCACTTCAATCAATACTGCATTAATATATGCATAAGATAATTTATCTTCAGGACTGATACCTACTTTACTTTACTTTCGTATAAAGACCAAAATTACGCTTCGGATTAAAGCCGTTTGCCAAGATAGTAAATGATGGGAATACTTTATGGATAATCTTAAACTATGAAAATAAAACTCTTTGACTCTCTACCACATAAAAATCACAGATATTTACTGAAAATTGGTACCATATAAGGAGTTATACTTTCCTAATATATGATGGATGATCTTAAAACCTGACTCGTAAAAATAATCTACACAAGATATGAATGAATTATCTACGGTTTAGTTCTCTAAGAAATTGGATGCTCAATCGTTAGTATCTACTCGTAATCCTCACATTATTTTCTACCTCATATATTATTTACCACTGCGAAAAACTTTAAAGCGAAGGTGACTGATTTCCAGGTTCAATCCTGGTAATGAAATTGCGTACATTTACCGGCTACGACGATTGTTCTAGATCTCCCGCCAGCGTCTTCAGGTCAGAAGTGGATATGTATGTTCACACCAATGGGGACCATTACGCGGACGAAAGCCGAAAGCAGTCATTCATCAAACGGAAAGCCAGGAAAAGCTTGGACTCAGCAGAACCTTTTACTTCCCCGAGTGTGGGAAATATTTTACCACAAAGGCGTGACAACTTGGTCAATCTCTCTTTCTGATTGCCAAACAATCTCTTTGGCTACCTCTGACATTTTAATAGCGCGTCTACTTCCTTCCATTTATGCAAAATGGTTAAAGCTCCAAGTTCATTAATCTTTTTCTCTGTATGGGACTTTGGTCATAGTACTAGCAAATAATACCAGGGAAAAAATATGGAGAAACAAAAACTAAGATACGAAATGAGACAAAAAGCCCTTCATTCATTTCCATATTAACTATTTAATTCCATATTAAACTTTTAACTGATATAAAAGCACAAAATTCACTAGGGAAAATAACGTATTTATAAAGTCTTACACACAAGCACGTTGGAGCTATAGAGATTTCGGAAGATATAGAATATATATATGTCAAAGAATACAGTAACTCATTTCACAAGAAAAACTTTGAAAAAAATACTAAGGAAGTTCATATGATTGCCAGAAAGAACAAGAAACGAATATTTACGACAAAATTCAGAGCAGTTAACGTAGAATTCGAGGCTTTCTAGGCAAGGAGCATACTAATAAAATCAGCCATTAGAAAGCATAACAGATAAATGAAGTAAAAAAGAAATGATTTACCTAACACTTGTACCCAACCGTTAACCGAGGAAGAAAACTATAAATGAAATAAAATAATGCGTACGGTTTTTAAATGACATGGGGCATAATGACACCTTAAATTAATAAAATAAAAAATTAAATGAACCGGTAAAAGGTAAAAAGTTGTCAAATTTAATAAAATTTACAATTAAATACAGGGAATAAGTTCATTACAAGAAAAACTTCCTCATAAATAAAAAAGAAAAGGTTTTTCTAGTATCTTCCAATCATTTCGCAATTATAATAGCGCCAAAAACCATTTCATCAAATGTGGTATGATTTCAATTTCCATAAGCACAAATTCAGAAATGGCAAAGCACATTATAAAATTGGTATTATTGCTTGAAAATTTCTAAACAAAATCTGCCATGCGATGATTATAAAATTACAGATTACAATAAATTCTGGTATCGATCAATATCCTAAAATTTGCAAGTTTAATCCAATAAATGATCAACCAAAATTGGAAAGAGCACTCTGCACTTAAGAGATGCTCTCATCTCCCCGTGTCAGTCTCAATGGGCCAAGTAAACGATAAAAGATGCATCCATTCAGTTTTCACCTAAGGCTTTTTTAAAAACTGAATTATTTACTTGTAGATAAAGAGGCTGTTAGGAAAAAACAAGTGTTTTTAGCTTCGGATAAGCAGTGCGGCTATATCATCAATCATCGTTTTTGCTTCGTAGGGAGCCACAAGAAGTAAAGCGAGGGATTCGCCGAGGTGGTTTCATTGAAACTCGCAGTTGGAGCCAGAGAGGCTTTAGAAGCCTGGCATAATTCACGGTGAATTAAACAAGGATTTAAAGCGATACTATTCCCAGAGTTTATCCCATTGAAAAAAAAACTAAAATCAGCATTGCTGAGGGAAGAATAAGTCATATAAATAGTTTATAATTATGATCCTCAATCTGATAACAAAACCGTTGGATTAATTTCTTTGCATATTTGGGAGAAGCGACAATGGCGCAATTAAACTCGGAATGCTAAGCTTTACCAATGCCGCTCCGAGAATCTTTTCCGACTGCTGGAAAGCTATGGCTAAATCACATCGACCTACATCACGTTACTCGAACTCTTAATTAAAAGAATCACGTGGAATGCCTTTGGATTGCGATCATGTCAGAGTGAAAATACGAGGCACAGATAAAAAAAAGGCATTAAGATAAACGGATCGTATAAAATGCAATGATATTTTGTATCCACGCCTTATCGTTTAGCGCCGAAAATTCGAAACTGACACTTTAATCAACGATCACTGAGTATACACAAAGAGTTTAAGCGTTCTCTCGTTCAATCAAAGAATATCAACACGTCCCGTTGAGCAGTGAACAAACAGAAGTGGAGGCTTCGACGTTCACTACAGCATGGATGCCGGCTCTCGGTGCAAAGATTAGATTTTCCGTCGGTCTGATGAAAAAGAGTTGGCGGGTTTCCATCAAACAACGCCCTCGGTTGGAAACGTTCTCCGGTTCACAGCCTAAGAAAAGGACTCTTACGACATGATGGTGCAAACAGTCCATCTCCTGGAGGCAAGGGAATGCGCGGAACGAAGTACTTACCCGAGGTGGTAGACGTGCATAATGGACGACAACGCTCAAGTCGGTGAAGCTTTCAAAAAAAAATAAATAAAAAAAGAAGTTGGTTTGGGCAGCGAGGGGTAACCGAAAGGAGGCCAAATTATCACGGGAGGGACGCAAAATTTTCGTAGGTGAGTGAGTGAAGGAAAAATGAGATGAAAGATCTTCAACGGTGTGAAAGATGAAACATGGCAATGAGACCAGCGCCCTGATTATGTAAATGTGACAGCGACGACGGCGAGAGATGACCATCACGTTCTCCTATCACGTTCCGCTGTATCACGCGATCATGTAAGCCACCGTCATCGCGCGTATCATACAGGTACGAGCGCGTGAGGTTGGTATCATTGAGAAATCTGAAGAGCCAATGAAATCCTTCGACACATCTCTGTCCAAGAATGCGTCGTCTGCGGAGTATTTGAAATAACAATAACAAACAACGAAAACATAAAATGGATGCAGTTCAAAGCTAAGTACTTCGCTTCGCCAATAGATAATATTATAATAAAGTACTCGTATTATGGTAAAGTTATGGGGAAAGTGTTGTATTACTTTCCGATGTGTGATAACGTAATCCATTATGCTAATGCTCGCCGGGAGATGCTGCAGTCATTATATTTACTATATCGTAGAGAATGGCCAAAAAGTCGTGATCTTGGATTGAAACTAATTAATGTTGAAATGATAATGGAAGTGTAATCGCGCTAGCGATTTGAATGTAAGTAGTTAATAGTTGATTTCATCATCATCACTGGTCAACAATCCTAGGATTGGTTTGACGCAGCTCTCCACTCAGTTCTCCTAGCAGCTAATCTTTTCACTCCTACGTATTTCTTCTCTTTCACATCTCTCTTTACTTGTTCCATATATTTTGTTCGTTATATAGTTGATTTATGATGATTAAAAAATCGAAAAGGAGTTTAACGATGTTCATGGTGAAACAAAACTCAGTACTATTCCACAAACTTTTATTGTAACAGTCTACTAGTTTCGACGTTTATACCGTCATTATCAAGACTAACCTGTCTGTTAAAATAAAAGTTTGTGGAATAGTTCTGAGTTTTGCTTCATCATGAACATTTCATCGTCCCAACAGGTAACGCCCAAATCAGTTGAGTTTAACGATGTTGATATGTTGGAGAACGTACTTGGCAAATGTTGATAATTAAACTTCGATATAAAGTAATTGACGTTTAAATCACGGATGTACTTCAATTAGCAGTACTTTCCAATTTGCTGTGTGGAAATAAAGCAGCTCTATCGAATTCACTACCGTGCGCATATAACAATTGAACAACGTGGGCAACTATAAAGTCAACAGAGCACTCCAGTTGAAATAATTAAGAATTATATTGGTTTTTAATCGGTTATAGGGCATTTTTAAATTAAATAAACAATAATTGTTTGCTAACATATGCATTTCGTGCTCGTTTTTATGTCAGCATATGCTTGTCACCATGGGTTTCGAACGTGATAGGCCGATGACGCTCGCAGCGTGATAAAGAGAGCGATCACGGTTTCATAATCGCTGCTATCACCTTCCGTCGTGGGAATCGCGTTGCCCCTGGCAACGACATCGCTCTCACCCTTCTCACAGTTACATAATCAGGGCGCAGAACGTGACAATGCACAGGTCTTAAAGGTATTATCGGGTAAAGGCTATACAAAATGTGAATAAAAAGGATATAGTAATAAATCGCCGGACTCGATGGCGAGGTGGTAAAGTCCACGTCTGCTCAACGGAAGGTCGCGGATTCGAATCCTACCTGGGTAGGTTGCCCGTATACAGGTCATGAATGCTCGTGTTCGTTTAACCTTTTCTAACCCAAGGCTGCTTCTGGGAGAGATAAAATTTCAAGACTTCATTTTTTTTAATGTTCCACTTATTCATAATTATTGTGTAAGCTACATATTTCGCCATTAAACTTACCATGGCAAAAGAATACGTAGTTTAAATCTTTCCTGAATAGCGCTAAAAATGTATACATTTTTGATGCTGCTTTGTAGCAACATGGGATTACAATTGGTTCATTGTTAAATGTCATGAAAACCCGAATGTAAAGGAAAATAGTACTGTTTGCATTGATATGGTGATAAATAAAATTAAAAGATTTAATAATAACGCTCATTCGAAAATTATACGAAAAAATATCGAGTAGGTGGGTGGACAAGGACAGGAATATGGACCATCACGCGAAGAACGCAAAAATTTTGCAATGGAGAAAATTAAGAAAAAAAAGAGATCATCTGAAGAGTGAGAAAGACTAACCACGGTAATGAGAACGGAATGTGACAATGCACAAATCTTAACGACAGAAACGTAAATTCGATATAAATATGAATAGAAGTGTATAAAGTGTGAACGGGGATTCAAAAATGACATGAGAGGTGGCAAGAAATATATATCGAGCAGGTACGTGGACCAAGACAGGAATAGGCCCAAAAAAATTGCTCATTTGAGATGCAAAAAAAATTTCCCGCAGTAAAAAAAAATTAAATAAACCGCAAGCGCAACAATAAGCCATGCAGTGTGGAAGAATTGCATTCACATGATCACAGCGACTAAGCTAGGCATACCGTGGATGAATGTATCGCTTTAAAACATACCCGATAAAGTGCACATTCAGCAAAGTGCGGAAACCGTTCGCTTTTTGTTTCAAATTCTCTTTTAAATCGCTTCCCGACAGGCATTCACCGCTTGATACGCTGGCACGCGTTTCCACTGCTAAGCCTTTTTTTTCTCATTTTTTCGCTTCCAGAATGCAATTTTGAGGGATGCAGCCTATTCCGTACGCTTCACCGCAAAAACCTATCTCGCCTTACAGTGGGAGAAGCAAGTTACGTCACGCAGATAAAAAGAAGACAATTTAAATTCCATCAAGTATTACTCGTGTGATATCCCCTTACTTCGTTCTGGTCTTTTTTTATGCCATCGACATGACTTAGAAATTTGAAACAGTTCATGTCCATGAGCTAAAACGAATGCATTATTCTATATTACACACTTAAAAAATATATTCCACATTGAAAGTCAAATAATTTCATCAAATATTTCAAGTTAGAGCACAAAATATTGGAGATAAATATAAACGACTTAATGATATTTCTCATCTCGTGAACACTGAAAAGGAGTGTTTAAATTTTCTCACTCACCCAGCCTTACAGCTTTTAAGTTGGATTTGTCACGTGAGTGTAAAGTTCACCCCATACTGAGCAATAGGCATTACATGACCCCTCTAAAACCATCTGTAAACAAATAGAAGCTACTGAACCACTTCCATGGATTGAACCACCAGCGTTTTCAAACGAAATAATTTCTGGTTGAAGAAAACAGGATGGCACTTTTTCCACAAGTTTTACTTGGGTGCTACGCTTTTCATCCGCCAGGTCATCATCAGGCACATACCCATCGTAGGAGGGGAAAGTGGGGGGATGGAATAATTAGGATGAGGAAGGGGTGAATAGTAATTGAAAGGACGGACGGTACGGAGGTGGAATGCCGAGGATTGGGGTGTGACACGGAAACGTTTGTTCAATCAATAGGGTACTGCTTCCTCTCCTGTGATGCATGGTATGTACCTGGTGATGGTATGGTATGCATGATATGTGCCTAAAATATGCCTGATGATGACCTACAGGTTAAAACGCGTAGTAACAAAGTAAAACATATGGAAAAAGTGCTATCTTGTTATCCACAATCAATATATATATTCTTTCCACTACATCTCGCCTGCCTCAGTTAATTTCATTTGAAATCACTATCAGAAAAAAGGAATGCAAAGATTTTACCTGGAGACTCCAATAGAATCTTCCAGGTGTAAACGAGAAACCTATTGTCTAGCGGTCTTTTCTTGAAACCCCCGAACACCGAATAAGGCATTTTATCCAGGATTAAAAATAAGTTACTAGATAGAGGCTACATTTTTCATATAAACCCAAAGTTTTTCAGGGTATATGAAAACCGGTGTAAGCAAATTTATCGTTTAAGATCATGGGGTTTAGTTGAATGTGAACTACTTTGATTCTGTATAATTTTTAAATATTTTCAAGTTAAGGTTATGGCTATATCATGTTCAAGTTGACGGTAACCAGAGAATTAATAATATTAAAAGTAAAAGTACCAGTGCGCACAATACTACCAAAACAATTAGAACTACGATCCACAAATTTTCTACACCGTTTGGTCAAACCACTCCATTTCCCTTCCTAAAATGGCCCATTCAAACCATCTTTCTGGTAATGAATTCGTCGCCATCCGAGATTCATTCGTCGCCATATGCGCATAAAGGGACAAGTTATAGGGTGCGACGCAAATGGGTTGCGGGAACAGAAGGGATGGACCCGAAAGTGAGACCTTCGAAGCGAAGAGACCAAGCAAGAGAGACAAGACCGGGGACACGGAACGGAGAGATAGGAAATTAGGGTGCGAGCGTAAAGGAATGCGATTCCAATGAATCGCCGGCAGAGAGAGAGATTTACCAGCGGCCTGGTGGTAGAGGAGGGAAAAATAAAAAGAACAAAAAGGATTTAGCGCACCGTAACACTTGATCCGATAATCAAGACATGAATTAGTGAGATGGTTAAAATTTTAGCTGTGGGATTTTCATTTCATTTCAGTGATACGAGTCATGCAATTTTGTTCACGCCGATGGATCGTTCTTTCCAATCGCTCAAAATGACCATAGGGGTAAAATGAACACAATACACTACGAGTACCAAATTAAAACTACAGATTGAAATGAACTACGTGATATTAAGGACCAGTGCGAGCCGAAATGAGATCGTTAAATTTAGAGGTGGGATTTCCGATTCGTTTCAGTAATTCGAGTCGTGCAATTCTGTTCACGCCGATGAACCGTTCTTTCCAATCGTTCAAAATAACCACGAGGGCCAAATGAACACAATGACCTATGCGAAATAAATGAAAACTACATATTAAAATGAGCTCCACGGTATTAACCTTCACTGCCAGCCGAAATGAACATTTCTCTACCGAATGAACTCGTAACGAAGAACGAGCTCTACGAATCAAAATGAATGCCGCGACCCATATTACTACAGCGACCCAAAATTACACGAGGTGCTAAGAGAACCCATCGAAAGCTGCGCTTTGGATCGCTGCAGGTGACGTCAATGGAGAATCACTTGAGTTATAGAATTATGTAGATTTTTTAGCTGAAGAATTGAAAGCGTAAGTCCCAGACAAACTGAAAAATTAATGCCGAGTAATATTTAAAAATTTTAATGTTTTACAACAACTGTTAACGTAAATATTTGCCATAAATATATTCCTCAACTCTTCTTTACGTGACACCAAGCCTAACATTTCCATAAGTCATCATTATAGGAATTATTGTTAAGGTATCGCCGCGTTATGCCCAGAATCCTGAAGTGTGGGATACTAAAATAATCCAACTTCTATTCTACATGATTCCATTTCCCCAGATGCGACGATTCATCATGAACCACAAGATGGACAAAGCCAAAATGAGTCACACAAAACAAGTGATTCCTAATTAATCATTTAGAAGGAATAACATATATTCGGTTTATGGGAAAAAATTACTCATAATGAAAGATTTCGCACGAACGACAAAACTCTAATTGAGGAGTCGTCATGATTTCCCATGTATAAATTAAACCTTAACCATCGTGCACTAAATTTTTCAGTATCTTCTAAGGTAATAAAATCGCGTTGTTACGAGATTCCTCAGTTTTCCACCGACATTGAGGAAACGCTTAAAACTAACGTTTTCCCCAGTTTCATAAAAGAAATTCATACACTTTCTACCCCAAACATACAGCTATCATTTTATAGCTGCAAATATTATTCCTTATCGTTACATGCTAACAGTGCATGCTAATCACAAAAATAAGTTTAAAAAATTCATTATTGCAAACGCCGACATGCATTTCAAGATTTTTCGCCTATTCTTGCAAGGCCTGTAAATCTGTACCCATGTGCTGGCCATTTTCACTAATTTTGTGCTATTTCATTACAACCAACCTTCGTAGCGGGTATTAGATGTTTTGTATCATTTTAAAGAATGCATTTTGCTTCTGTTTTTTCTTTTGTTTATTTAGAGATTAGTTTTAGCGGTTTATCACTTGGATAAAAAGCTGCAAACTATGATTTTTCATGATAAGGATGGCGTAATGTCACACCCATAGCACGAAAAAATGTTATAAATTCGGTGTTATTTAGCGTTTTCATTAAAATAATGAAATTCTTTGTTGCATCAAGTTTTCATTGAAAAAAAACTAGTGGGCCAATCTCTCCAATTGCTTTTCAAGAGATACCGCTTTCCACCGAGGCGGTTTTCCCACGTTAAGTGGGACACGAGGGGAATGAGGCTAGGCGTGGAGTAAAAGGTGAAGCGGCGAACGGAAATCACTCCCACGGATCAGTGATGAGGACGACACTGCTTTCAGCGAAGCATGCGTCGGCAGAGAGGCGAGAGGGCGAAAAACCGATTCCAAAAAGGAAGGAATGCCGGAGGGCATTGACTGGCAAAGCACCTGGGAATGTCAGCAAAAGGTGTAAGAGGGAATCACACGGGAGGAGCGGAACCTCGGAAGAATTCCGATTGAAGACTCGACGCCGAAAACACCAAGGAGGCGCAAAAACAACAGAACAAATATTTTGGATCCTCTGAAAAAAACCACATCATACGGATACACACGGAACAAGTGTACTTCGTTTATTTTTCTTCAAACGAAAACTTTTTACCTTTAAATCACCGTAATTCCGAAAAAAATGCACAATTTTCGGCCTCGTAGGCGACGGGGATAAGTCCCCGCCTTCCATATCAAAGGTCGCGGGTTCGAGTGCCGCCTGGGTAGGTTGCTCCAACCCAGGGTATGGGTGCGTGTGATCGTATATTGTGTAACGTCGGGATTCCTCAAATTATATAAACTTCCTTGAAAGTATTCGATTTGGTATTGCCCCACTTTTTACACGCCTTCCCTTATAAACATTCTTTCAAACAATACCCTTCTTTTTATCAACAACACATAGTTCTTTCTTCACATAGTTCTTTTAATTAACAATAAACAATCTAAAAAATCAACCTTTCAAAATATACATTGACATAAAAAGCAATAGGTACTATGCAAAACCCAAATAACGTTCAAAATTAAATAAATAAAGATGGATAGTAATAAAATAAATGAAAATGGAGTCGAACAAGGCAAGAGTTCACAATCTTTAGTTGCTGTTGAAACCCTCGATTTTTAGGTCACATTGTGCCGTTTTCGGGTGTAATTGAGATAAATAAAATAACACTGCCACACTTTATATTTCAAATCCTTAAAAATACAACTACATTTCGTGATGGTAGGGCAGGCTGTAGTGAGGAGGAATATGGAGTCAAACTCCGCCTACATAAAATGCGATGCGGATACAGTCTTAAAGCTTAGCTCCTCAAATAAATCCCCTATCAACATTGTCCCTCTTTAAGTGAATCCGTCGAAGAAAAGTTCTGGTTTCGGTCTTCATGGTAAGCGTAAAATTTTAAATTTCTTGAAAGTACGACAATAATAAAAATGAGATGAAGTCAGATGCATTTAAATGACTCCGGCCCAGTTTTCGACAATGACATGTTGCTGTAGTTCAAAAGTGAAAATATGTACAACGGTACCACAATAAGTATCAAAACCTGTGCCGGAATCATTAGAATCCTTTGAAAGTTTTACAATCTATAATTTTTATCGGTAGACCTAAGAATTCTCACCTGTTTAACATTGAATGATGAGCGTTCGAAAAAAAATCCCAGAAGAGGAATTTCATTCCTATTTGTAGGATTAAGAAATAATTGTTTCAAATTATTTTATTTAAATAAAATTGTACAGTACTCCTTAGCTAAGTACCTAAAACTCTCTATCTCCATGTGTATATCTCGATAAAACAGCGAATCCATGCTTCCTTGTGCGAAAGAGCACATTCTCGGAGATCTTTAAAATTTTAAAATATTTTAAAACTAAGATCCTGTACAGCAATAATTGTTCTTTAATACTAATGACGCATAGGAATAGTTAAGTTTTACTCTGAGGTGATGACGAAAAAGTCAAAGCAGTTTCAAGAGGACTTCAAAATTTCAAAAATCAAGAAATGTTGTAATTCCACCGTCCTCAAGAATCGGTCGCAACCAAGGCGCGCTGAAATCTCATTACGCTCCTCAACCCGTTATCACAAGCTGTTACCGTAGAGGAAATGGCACTCATATTTTTCAAATAATTTTACTTTATTCCATATTTGAATAAGCCACCATATGGTGTTGGAGTTTAATTTCGGTATTGTCTTCGAAATCCCTCTTTAAGGAATTCGATAACATGATGACAAAACGAACGAGTCAGGCGTACATGGGAAAGAGCTGAATTTCTAAGATACGATATGCGTCTAACATAAATTTTACTACCAAAAATGTGTGCCACGAAATAAATTAAATTCGCCAAATAATATCAGACAGCATTTTATCATGGAAACGACTTGGGTATACTACACAGTGTAATAAAGCTGATTTCTAGGATAAATTACACCTCAAATACGAAAGGCTTAAGAGCGGGAAGAAAAAATTGCGACAGTTGGCACCAATGCATTGTCTCAATTACCATGGATGACCCACATTGCAACGGAGCAAAAATGAATGAATATGGTAAGATGCGCTGATGCATAAACTAAATCGAAAACTATGAGAGTGGAAGAGAGAATCAAATGTAGGATTATCCACTTCAAGAGGAAATTGAAGTACGTTAAATTCCCTGACCGAGGAATAGTCACCATCGACGCGAAGAAACGCATTCTTATATCACAAATAAAAACTGACAGAGGAATATAAGCTTTTATAGCAATGGATAGGAGTTCAAACAAAAAAGAACCCCACGAGGAGGCGCGAAAATTACAGAACAATGATTATGGATTCTTCTGAAAAGGAATCTCACGAGGAAGTTTCTAAGTGAGGAGCTTAAAAAGAAATAAATAAAAACATTAGAAACTACAGGACTTTCACAAAATTATAGATGCAAAGAAATATTAAATGAAAGGTTAAGAGAGCAGATCTTCATATATTAATAAATCAGGACTGACATAACTTCGATTTTAGAGAAAGAACACGATAAAATTTAAAAACAGTGGAATGCAAATATAAACACTTGCAGTCCAACGTTCATCCTGAAGCCATATGTACATGTAAGTACTCTGTAAGATTGACTTCAAGCCCTTAATTCCCTTTCAAATAAAATATACTACCTCCATCGATTTGCATCGACGTCATGAAATGATATATGAGTTTTTTTTCTAGTCATATAGCTCTCAAATACAACAATGGCAATTTATATGAACAAAAATATATTAAGAAAAGACCAATGTTCAATAACTGATTGGCAGAGAAGATAAAATTAATATTATTTTGACAATATGAAATACACTCATTTTGTAAATGTTTTCAGGAATTGCCTTAAAGCTCTCTCATACGGCATCTAAGAACTCCTGGCGTTAAATTTTATCGGTCACTTCATCAAATGTCTTCACAACTCATTCCACAAATTGCTAGCTAATATGAGCAGTAAATACCACATTGCTGAGGAAAAAAAATGAACACCCTGATTTAGTAAAAATTGCAATAGGGTAGTTTCTTTCATCAAAGAAAACGAAAGGCATTGATTGCGATTCGCTACACACCATTAGTGTATTCGTAATATACATATTTGGTTTCAGAAATACCGGTTTAGACGAATGGCAATGGTCAATTTTATCCTCATTTGAAAAGGGCCAGATTGGCGCCCATGCGATGCCAATCCACGTGACGTCAAAGGGACCTAGTTTTTATGCGAGTAGATAGGAGTTTTACATCGTCTGAGATTACCAATGCATGCATGAGGCACAGAGCTCAGGGAAACATGTCTTAATAATTACCTATAAAAACTGGCTGAGGTCGGAAAGTTTTCTTCGTTTGATAAGGTATTAATAATCCTTATTTAAGCCAAGGGCTACGTACTAACAGGGTACTCTGCTTCCTGCTAGCATCCTGCGTCGTATCAGCGCTCAAAACCTCGCCTCAAGGTCACCTCATTTGCGGCAGCGGGAGCCAGAACGAAGTCACACGGAATTTTTCTTGCATTCATACTTAGCCGTCGCGTTTTCGCGCGCTTAAAAATTTTCATTTTTATTTAATCGTAAAAAAAAATATCGCCATTTGAAAATCTAAAAGCGTGATATACATACTCAAGGATTAATAATCTTTCGATTTAAGCAATAATAGGAATCCACCCTATTGTAAATACCTACACATTAATTTGAATGAATAAATTTTATGATTACAAAAATAGCCATTGTTGGGACATCTGCAAACTACCCAGAAGCTGCCTCAATAGGCGTGTGGCGAACAAACAAAAAAACAAACAAGACAAAAAAGGAGAGGCGCCTACCGCATACCACCTAACAATTGTTTAAGACAATAATTGTTCGAGGGAAAGGCGAATGATCCATCTTGAACGAGCTGGGCGTCATGATATGACGTAAGAGATTTTTTCGAAGTTAGCTCAAAAAAAAAACAAAACGTGAAATGTTTGCGAAAAAAATATGGTAAATGCTTGTATATATATACAACCAAACTAGATCGCTCTATAGCTGTAACGCTTAATTCTTCGTTAAAATTTTCGCGAGCGCTCGTCATGATAATTAAAACTCTTTTGGGACTACGTCGCCACGTCAATGTTAGAGTGGCCCCAACGTTTCCCGACCGATGCCGGTCGCTTTTTCAAGGGAATATGATGAAGTAGGAAATTTACCTTTAGAAATTTAGATCCTTAGGAAATAATTTAAGAACTTTCCTACTACATCATATTCCCAAGATAAAGCGACCAGCATCCGTCGAGTAAAGTTGGGGTCACTCAAACATTTTCACGGCGACATAGCCCAGAAATATTTTTAATTACAAAGCCCTAACGCTTGCTCATCGCTCGAAGCAGAGAAACCCCCACCGAGCTGGAAAATAGTGCATGATAGTTTCAAATGCACAGGGAAATGGCACTTCGACATTGAAATAAAGGAGATGTAAATAAAAGATTGAAATAAGATAGGAATGCCAAAGGATCGGGTAAGGTGACTGAATGGAGAAAAAGATCTTCTCATGGAAGGAGGGTCACAGGAAATAGAGGAGGAGGCAGGGTTAAAAGGGATAACGAGGAGGGAGCATGGAAAAGGTTGGGGGACAGTGAGTGTCTGAGGGGGTCGGATGGAAAAGAGGGGTTGGCTTGGGGTAAATTGCTTCGTTCCAATCCGAGACCGGAATTGAGGTCCCCTGCCTCCTATTTTACTCCCACACCAGACGATGGTGCAACCCACACCCCTATTCCAGGCACCCCCCCCCCTCTCTCCAACACAACCCCATCCATTCCAAAGACCAACTTTCCTTATCTCATAAGCAGGAGTTTTGATCTCGTGAACGCCTACCTTCCTCAAATGTACATATATTCCCATATTAATGCAATTTGGAAGCTCACCCCGTGCTCGAAATGTTCGCAGGAACTCGGGGAGGACTTGATGGAGAAGCTAAGTGGGCTGTGCGGGGTGGAAGGAAACCAGAGACGAGACCCACCTGACCCCATCCCTCCCTGTTCCAACCCCCCACTTACCCACACAACGTCTTGCGAGAGAAACCAACACCATTACCTGCACCCAACCCCTTCATCCCCAACCTACCTTCCCTCCGTCTCTTTAAGCTATCTCTCCCTCGAACTTTCGGCGTGCTTCACGACCTCTCGGGACATTAGCGGTGGAAAACCCCTACGTTTGGAGCTGGAGTCAGTCAGGGCAGTAAATTATCGTTTAAAGCATTATCAAGCGTGCCCCTTCGCGAGTGTTAAACAACATGGATCCAGAAAGCCTTTCGAGGCGAGCAGGGATTGTGTCAAAACGCGAACGTCCCCGCGCAGAAAAAAATACACACACTTTCGGCCATGTCGTTCCCGATTAATGGCGACAAAGGACGTTCACCAGCGGGGCAGGAAAACCAAAACATGGGAACAGTAGTGAACCATGTTTCACTGGTAGAGCGCCTGAACACGCCTTCGGCGCGGCCATTATCGTGAGGAAATGAAGTCGTGACGCCTGCGTCACGATTTAATGACGTCAGAGCAAAAATTTCCGCGTTCGTCACCCTGCCGAATATTTAAGCCGGAGCTTGGGTAGAAATTGAGCTATATAATCACGATTAATGAATAAACATCCCGAAGATGATATTAAACAGTTTAAAGATAATACTTTATATTTAATTCTTTTTAAAATTTAATAGGTTGGCTAGACATATCTTGATCATATTTTCGAAGGTTTCTACACGAAGTATATTTCAAGCTTGGGTAAAAAAAATATGCTGGCATACAATTTCCTTCCAAAGGCACATTTTGCAATCACTCAAATATTTTATAACAGAATAAAATATAATCCTAACTACATTAAATCGTAAAAATTAATTTCAGTCCTTCGTAAATTTCCAAAATATTGCCTTTGTTAACTTAATAAACAACGGCTGATTAAAAAAAAAACAATTTGTGTTTCCACATTATAATTGTAAAAGTATGTACGAGAAGGACCTTAAAAACGAAAAGAGAACGAAGTTTTAAGGTCAAAACGAACAATAAAATAAGTAAATACGTAACACAAACCACAATGTGACACATTTCACAGCGTGCAAATTAGAAGATAACCCAATTAGTATGAAATTATTTTGTGAATTGAAAAAAAAACTATAACCTTTCATTTTGTACCCAACACATTTTTTATATCCATTTACTCACCATAACTGAAAGATAATTTTAAAGTCTACTGTACTTCCAAATGCAGATTAAATGATACGCTAATTAATTACCCGAGTACCCGAATCTTCGGAATAGGCAAAAATAATTTCCGACGGTAAAAAAAAATTGAGTACGTGGCGCGAACACCTGAATTGCCTTCCGTTCGAAGAAAGATATTTGATACAATTACCCTCATGAATATCCATATTTTGTCTTAGCTTATATAATAAGTCCTATCCCCCACTTCCAATTAAATTCACTAAATGCAATGCTTTTGGTTTCTACCAAGAGTCACGCAGCATATGCACGCATCCATTTTACATTCCTGACTCCGTGAATTCCCCGAAAAACATCCAACTAGAGAAAATGTTCATTCAGGCGCACTCATCATTCAGCATGATGCAAAGAGTTATCAACGATGAAAAAGCAATTGAAGCACAAATTCTCAGATATCAAGATAAAGAATGGAGATAAAAAATATAAATAGGACTTACCATCACGCAGCATCCCCACGTGGAATCAGATCTGCGTTCTCGCAGTTTGATCGTCTCAGTAAGGATTTCAATTGAGTTTTCAGTCTGAAACTTTTGCGTAAAAGCATTCTTTATTCAATGGAGTTATTTAATGCACTGCAGTTGGTGGCTGGTAAAGTTTTCCACCATTAGCTTTTATTGAGTTTTCGATGACCCATGATACCCCTGAAATAAATACGGGAAAAAAAGCTTGTAAAAATTCGCTGTTTTTAACAACTCTATTACTCACTCAATTCGACTGCTTCCACCTTCTTCATTCTCATCCAAATGCATCCAATATATTTCTCATCGAGAGCAGCATATATCATAATGTTTTTTATACAACCTAGCACAATTCCAGCCCCAGTCTTACCGCGGCTACCATGAATAAATGCATAATCAATCATTTGCTGAGGAATTTCCCTCAAGGTTTTTCAATACGTGTGCAAACGCAAATGAATACCACAGAAGATCCGGATGTAACGCCAAAAAGACTTTAATGATTTGACGGAGGAACAGATAAATTGCCTCTCTAGCATACTCTGAAAAAAACTACTTCTGACTCACATGTTTAACATGATTTCCTTGTTCTAAACAATCATCAAATGTGGAAAGATAGGAAAACTGGAAAAAAATGTATCAAAAGCTAAATTTTAACACACTGACCTAAACATATAGCCAGAAATTATGGAAACATAACCAATATAGACTTACTTTAAATAGACTTCATAGACAAAGTTATTTTACGAGATCTGGAGTCATCAAATATGTGCATGAACGTAGCTAATCACGACTTCTCATTTTCTCTACTAGACATTAATATTGCAAGCAATGACATTTATTGTACAGATTCCCCGAAAACATATTGACTCAATGCATTACTACACATAAATTAATGCTCTTTATCTTTGCCATAAAGAATGCTGCATTCAAAATAAAATTATACACGCTTAGGAAGCAATTTACGAGGGTGCGAAGAGCAATAGGAAAGGTTCCTTCATCAAAGACAACGAAAGGCATTGATTGCGATTCGTTACCCACCATTAGTTTATTCATAACAAACAAATTATTAACTTTTAGAAATCCTAGTTTGGACGAATGTTAATGGTCAATTTTAACCTCTTTTGAAAACGGTCAGATTGCCACCAATACGATGCCACTCCAAGTGACGTCACAGGGACCTAGATGCTATACGAGTAGATAAGAGTTTTACGTCATCTGAGATTACCAATGCATGCATGATAAATAGAGCTCAGGGAAACATCTCTTAACAATCACACATTAAAATTGCCTATTATCGGAAAGTTTCCTTCGTTTGATAGGGCATTAATAATCCTTATTTAAGGCAAGCGCAACCTGCTAGCAGGGCGCTACGCTACCGCCATGCTCGGCAGCAGGCAGCAAGCAGCCTGCATCGTAGCGGCGTTCATAGCCTCGCACCCAGGTGGTCTCGCGCAGCAACAGCCAGACGTCACAAGGGATTTTCCCAGCATTCATACTTAGCCGTCGCGTTTTCGCGGGCTTGCAAATTTTCACTTTTCATTAAATCGCGAAAAATAGATATTGTCATCTAAAAATCTAAAAGCGTGAAATACGTACTCCAGGAGTAATAATCATTCGATTTAGGCAATTTAAAAAAATAAGTAATCACCCTATTTCACTTGTTTCGCACGAAGAGCAAACATTAGAAGCCTCACTCAGATCATGATTTGGAATAACAGCTTTGCTTTTAAAATACCATGACAAATCTTTATTTAAAAAAGTTTCCTGCGGAAAGAAGCTAAAAATCCTTCCCGGCAGAAACAACTGGCAACCCTTCTTGGTGACATTTCATTTTTCTAAAGAGGGATAACTTATGATCCACTGAAAACCCAAAACACTGTGAATGACACGTGGGGAAGCTCCGGAAAAAAATAGATCCCTCTCAGCGCCCTTCACCGAAAAAGAAAAGAGGAACGGAAGGACGCGGAGGATTATGCGCACTGGAGCTCCACGCATTTGATTGGCGATCGAAGCGTCACCGGGGAAGCTTCACGTGGATAAGGTGTATTTGTGTGTGCCGCGGCTGTCAAACCACCCAACCGATGGCTTTCCCGCCGGCGCAAAATGAGGAAAAAAGAGCGGGGACGAAACGCGGAGCCCCTGGGGTAAGGTTTAGGGCGGAGAGAAGGGAGGGGAAGAAGAAATAGGATGATGGAAGGACAGGGGAGACGAGGTAGAAATCACTCCCCTCTTATTGCTTATTTCCCCTCTCATTTCCTACCCGGATGAGCCGAATCAGTCGCGACAGACGTCGAGGCACACAATCCTCCCCCTCTACCACATGAACCGTTTTCGGAGGTTCCCCAGAAAAAAAGTCATCCTTTCGATTCCACGCACCCATACCCCGATTTCGGCCTCGCCATTTCTCCCAACTCACACACATACGCACACATGCACAGGTATACCCGCCCTCTACCGAGAAGAGCTCCTATTAATACCCTCGGGAAATGGCATTTCCTCCTCTCTCTCTCTCTCTCGCTATTTTCGCAAACATCGGCAGAGAGGATTCGTACCCTTTTTATTTTCCCTTTCTTCTTCGTCTTCTCCTTCTTCTTACATTTTTATCCGGGAACCGTGGTGATAGGAAATCGCTCAATTGAATCTCTAATATATGCGTCAATGACTTAATCGCTTAATTTCATCACAGTTAAATTAGTTATAATTAGGGTAATTTGACAGTAATTACATCTATGTTCATGTGACCTCTCAAGCTAATAATTTTTCAATGATATTGCTCGCGTGGAAAATATCACATGTTACGATTTTTGTTATTCGGACTTGGCTCCCTCTGATTTTCACCTCTACGGTCACGTGAAACATAGGCTAAGAGGACACAATTTTGTAACAGACAGCATACTGCAGACCAGCGTAGGGAATTTTTTGATAGCACATGCGCCTTACCTGCCACGACGAGGGTGTTGGAAATTTATTACCACGCTTCTACAAATATCTAAGTAGGACCGGCGATTTTAAAAAATTCAACACTTTTAATATTTATTGTGGTTTAAATTTTATGACCGATCGGGCTTTGAAAGAATAATAACCTCGTAAAAATTAAGAATAAATGGATCGCTCTCCACTCATCGGTGCCCTGCAGGCATTACTGAAAAGCGATTAAAATGAGCCCGAAAAGGCTATAAAAATCCAATTTCTACTGGGCATACTAGGTCCTCTTTTATGTAATCTCCTTACTCGCGACAATGATGTCTTTGTCTATAGTACTGAGTAGCACACAGGATGTGGAAAAAGCTTTTGCATTTCAAATTTAAATATTTCCTTATTAATCGGACGATTCACAATTTATTTCCTACGAACAGCTATATACCTTCAGTATATCCTGACGCCAATTTTTAGGTACTTACTGGGCCATATCGAAGATTCGATTTGAAATAACGGCAAGCTACTTGTAAACAAGACAGTTAAGTGTGTCCTACATCGTTGAATTAATTTCTCACTCACTACTTCCATGGTTTTATGAAAGTACTTTCGTAGATCTTTGATTAAAATGTACTCGATTATTATTACTGAAAACTCGATTATTTTGTTTTATTTCCATAAAAGTGAGTTTTCTATCAAAACAGATCAAAAAATCCCTTTCTATCAGGTCATTCATTCCAGGACATGCTGAAGAATGACGATCTTTTTATACCGCATAGGCGATAAGCTGAAGCCAGGTCTGCCATACTGGAAACGACCCATGCATTTAAAGAGAGAAAAGTGGGAAATTAGAGAAATAAACAAATTTCAGAAGTGTTACGCGACGTAAAGGAGGAAAGTGAAAGAAAAGAAAAGATCCTAAACTGCTATCCAATCAGACTGACGTAATCGGCAGAAAAAATATTCGATTTCGGTTGGATTTCCCAACGAGAAGCAGATACCCAGAGGTCCTACATAAAATGGACAAATGACCAATTTTTTGGCCTCAGTTGAGGATATGATATCAAAATTCCACTGCATAGAGTCCTGAGAATGCATAGGTGCTTTCCTTTCATTGAAAACCATTGAGCACATCGAGAACTCGATATTTACAGCGGTTGCTAGCCTATCCAGGGAAAATAAAAGGACTAAATGTTCTACGCACGAGCTTGAAATAAGTATCTGATTCAACTGAGCCATTTACATATTTTAGTTGAAATGTTGCTCTTCCCTGGTTCAATAGACAATCACGTGAAGAACCACTGATAATCGGCGACATACAACTGGTCCGCAAAATCGAATGTTCAATCTCACGGCGACGCAGCCGCAAATCGAAAGCACCTATTTCATTTCTCAGGTGCAAATCCTCGATAACCTAAGGGTAGATATGCGCTGCTGCGAGAAAACGTTGGTCCCAATATCACATCTGTTACACGGGCATCTTGGCATAGCAACTGACATGGAATTATCTGTTTACGTCTCTTATCTAGCATTTTCACCACGTGGCATTACTCTTACACACATGAAGTACTTCACCATACTGCTGATATCCATACGATTCCTATAACAAGCGACAAAATTAAGTGTAGACATTTTACAGCTTAAAGTGGACAATATGGGTCTTCACATGCCACGTGTCATACTACTGGCAAGATGATTATGCTTTTCATTCTATACAGATGTACTTTCTCCTTTCGGTGGTATTTACTTCATGTCATCAGTGGTAAGTATAACCTACAAGTCTGTTCACTTCGAGAGAAAATACAATCAAAACTTAAAATAACCAAGGCAATTAAAAATATCGAAAAAACTAACGTGTTGAATGTAAACCTGTGGTACGAAATACTTAGTAGTATAAATTCATATTTTCATCATCTAGCTTTCGGTAATTATTCAAAACCGGGCCATCGAGCAGAGTTATGCTTAAAAGTCATGATTTCTCATAATACACACTCGTCGCAAAACTGTTTTTTATAATATCCTCCTCTAAGTCTCCTCTACGTCCACTAATTCATAGTCCAAGATCACCACATAATCATAAGATCAAGAAATTATATATACTTTCATTGAATTACTTTAAGAAATCAAAGCCTTAAAACTAAAAGTTGTCGAAACTTATATTTACATTTGAGAACCGAGATAAAACACAATTTAAAAAATTATATTTCCTAAAAGTTAATCAGTGATAATATAATGATTTAAATACATGATAAAAAAACGTACGTCCATAGTCGTAAAAATTAAATGAACTGCACAAGTCCACATTTCCACTATAATTATAGAAAGCATTCAGTTACAGATAGAGTTAAAATGGCTTATTTTATTTCTCGTGTATAAATAGATTGGAGGCATTTCTGGAGTTAGTTTACGCATAAAAATCTACTCAGTCGTATTTCATTCACTATTAAATACAGTGCTTGCTATATTTTGTATTAATGAAAAAGGCTTTCAGAGCAAATACAAACTGAAAAAAATCAAATAAATCAAACTGTTAGACTCTATCAATATCGTCGACCACGAGTGCTTTCAGAGGTAATTGAAATATCAAACCCATTCATGAAATGAGAAATTTAAAATGTACATGGTATGACTATGAACTACCATCAAAGTTATCGTCAATTCAGTCTTCTATTTCATCGAAATTGTTTCGCTTTTCTCTACTGGTTTTGAAAATAAATTAGAAACATCAATGGATAATATATTTTTCACTTGAATCATTGACTACTGGACAAAATTTCTCAATATTTTGAAAATAGTGACAAATAACTCTGCATTGTGAAAATAACTGGCTGACATGAGATCATAACTTCCTTTGCGTTACTACGGGGACAATGTCATTGATATAATGTAGAAGCAATGATCTAAGCAGGAAATTCTAAAAAAAAACTTGGGTTAGGTTGCTTTCGCCGATTTAGAAAATGTATAAGTGGTCATTACACTGAGGTGAGGATAAGTAAAAGGTATGGGCGGCTGTAAAGTCACTTACTAAATCCTCAGAAGAAATTTTCAATTCTCTCTATTGGTACTAACTGATGCCGGGATGGAACATTAAAGCCATGAAAGTTTAAAATTTGAAAGTAACTCTCAATTTAGAGATCAAGTGAGAACCTCAATTGAATTTTTAACCCAGCTGACCAATTAGTTCTTCTCTACGTAGTTCTATAAAGTGCGAAACTCGACGATAAACCTTGGTCTAACATTTTTAATTAGAAATAAATAGCTAACAATATATTTATTGCTGAAACCTTTTTCGATGGCAATTCTTTGTGATCTTTGTGTTTGTAAAAATATTATATCAATATAAATCCAAGCACAATTGCAGAAGTGCAGCTATAAGAATTCCTGATCTCATTATAGCATATCATTTTCATGATGTAGAATTTTTATTCGTTATTACCATAATATTGAGGAACGAAGAAAATTGAAGCATTCAACTTTCTTCGCAGGAGAGACGACCCACACATTCTTTAAGATAAAAATTTCAACTGATAAACATGAAGTCCTTGAGCCTGGTTCTTTAGCTTATCCTTACCAAGGTTTGATATACACGAGGCAATGTTTCTTTTATTTCTCACGGAAGGGAAAGGATTTTTGATGAGATCCCTAAAAAAGCAAGTGACCAGACTTAGCGTACACTACGGGCGTTCCGTGGGAGGTCAAATAACATATTATCCCTTTGCTATTAAAATGTGCTTCGTGGGAGAAGATATTAATTTCGTGAAAAGGGTGGGCACGTGGCCACTTCCAAATTTCAGCATTTGCGGAGAAACGCTTTTTTTTATATTCTTTCCCTTAATTACATAACCCGGCGCCATTGAGAAGATGGATTCGTATTAAATTAATTTTACGCCCGCTTAATAAGGGTGGTGCCATAAATTACTGATTAAGTTGGACACCTGCGTCAGGCATGGGCCCAAAAATCAATACAGTTTGTGATCTGTCCAATTAAGAGAGCCCCTCCCTAGCTCCTCTTTTAAAGGGCTAACGCTTGCAGTGGTCCATCTGTTGAACTAAAAAGGCTCCTTTGCATTATTAAAAAGTATTTCCTGATTATAGGCAGCAAAAAAAATGGGGAAACCGTTATTTTTAAACAAAAATATTTCTTAATAATCTAGACTTCTTAATAATCACTTATGAAATACGTTGTGCAAAGAGTAACACGCGCGCTCAATTATGAGCACAATTGTAAAATTTTAACACAAAAGATTTGGTGCGTTATTACTAAAGAGTACCTATGCATGATTTTGAAAAAGCCGTTAAGAAGGTGTACATTATTCAAAGCTGCGGTCATACAAGACATTTAAGCACTACCGTGGCTAACACGGAATTTCAAGTTATCATAGGAAAGGATATTTCGGGATATTTTCTTCACCTGAAGTCCATTGCTAAGTTTATACCCAGTTTTTTTATTAAAAGTATTTTGGGCAGACCAATAAATCTGTTGTGGCTGAAAATAACAGCAATAGGAATAACGTAGTCAAATAACTTAGTCAAGAGGATAAATTCTTACGAAAATATTCGCCTAATTAGCTCGTTTGCCAACTTTTTAGGTAGAGCGTGGCACTTTCTTAATACTAAAAATCGTATTTTTGTACAAAATATTCGCAAAAAAAATTTTTTAAAGAAAAATCATTAAAATATTAGATAAAAATATTACAAGCAATAATTTTCTTTTAATCTCTAAGATTCAATAACGGCCAGAATGATAGCAGATCCAGTTTAAATCTTGCATAAAAATTGGGAAATCACAACTTGAAAGATTTTATTTGGCTCCTTAAAAACTATTTATGAAATTCGCAATGCTAAAAGTAACTCAAACATCTCTCTAGTAATATTGCTTCCTCCCTCCCAGCCCCAATGAACTCACTTTAACCAAATAGAGCTTTAGAGAAAAACGTGTTCAAAGCAGCCATTAAATCAGCATTTAAACATTTGCTATCGACCAATTCATTCTTTGAGTACAAAACATTCGGTTGCAACCAACAGTGCCTTTCGGCGCACCTATGCGCAACAAATCTACTTTACTCATGCACACATAAATATCATGAATAGTATCCAGAAAATTTTGTTAGATTTATCTTCTCTTTTACCACAGAAGAATGAAATACGGCTTCCCCTAGGAAACTGTAGTCATTACAGCATTCCTGGTATATAGCGTACCCGCAAAGCAGAGATCACGTTGTTTTCAGCAACTAGAGCACATTACAAGGGTATGATAATGGCGAAGTCCCCGATAAACTCTCAGCATGAGGCCCTACAGTCGAAGTAACAGAGTAATAATAATATTACAAGGAGGAGGTATGTCTGACGCAATTACCTTCGTTGCCAACGGCACTTAGCATTCCCGGAATCGGAAATTATTTATGAGACACAGGAAATATATCGCCGGAACAATTTGGAAGACTCTGTCTCGCCGACTTTTGGGCAACTTTCCAGAGTAACTCACAAACATCTGACCCCATTGCTCCACATTCCTTTCCATTGCCTATTTACAGAGAGAAAACAGCTCGCCATACAAAAAAGATAAAAATAGTCCAAACGTTAACAACCACGAAATCAGCCATTGCAACATGCGTCTGCAAGATATCTAATTTAGTCAACTAACACAAATATCACGAATACGATCCAGAAGATTTCAGCCACAATTATCCAGTCCGTGGTCAAATTGGACCAACATTTTTAAAATCAGTCGAAATTTTATACCGCTTATGGGCATGCTTCTAGTATTTTTCCTTCACTTCTCAAAATTACCATGAGAAAGTATGGCAATAACTCATTCCTATCGCACTTGAAGTGCCCCATTTCGAGACATTTTTTCGCGAGTTAAAACATCGGCAGTAGGAGATATTCCTATGAGATCAGTGGCGTATCACGAGACAGTTTTACCGATAAACCGGCTCTCTCACATGGATTATTTTCGCAAATATAAAAAAAGAAAACAAAATCCCGACTCATACACGTTTATCAAAACGATACGCTTCAGATCCGATTATTTTGTTATGGCGACGATTCCGTCGTTAAAATACGTAGCACTGCTTAAATTTCACGGAATGTTGTCCAGTTGTTCCAGGTTCCGAACAGCCGCTTTCTAACGGGCGTTACACTTTAATAGAGATAATACGAGTTAAAACCCGTTTTTATGTTTATCCGAAATGAAATGTGATGCCAATTACTGGTTCCGCACGGGATATGACTCGAATAGTTAAAGTTTACCTCTCAAAATAATGACACAATGCCATGATCAGCAATGGTTTAAATGAGTGAAACTTTGACTGCTGAGTTAAAACTACATATTAATAATGCACTATCACTAATTTTTTTCGCCCTAAACATAGCTACATGCCAGAATAGTAATTTCCATGTCCGCACAGATATTTTCCAAAATAATAAACATAATTTGATTTTTTTCTTTCTCTTGACATCAACTCTTTCCGCTGTTTAGTGTATTGGAGAGTAGGCCTTGAAGAATTAAATTAAAAATTTTAGCCAACGTTTCGATATATAATTATACCTTCATCAGGGCTTTTTTCGATGATTGTGATTTGTTTCTATCATTTCGGTAGCAAAAAAAGCCCTTATTAAGGCATCAATATATACGAAAATATTGGTCAAAGATTTTTCATTAAATTCTCACAGATCTACACTCCAAGAAACAAATTAACTTAATAAACATAATGAAACCATCACAAAAAATACTCTTTCGCAAATAGCAATTGCGTTAGCACGGTAACCTTAATCGATGGTTCTACTTTGACACCTTTCTTATCACTAACCACAGCTTCATCATTCATCCGCAAGCGAAGGCACTTCGGCATTATCTATTCATTCATTCGATCCAGGGGCTTCTCCGCAAAAACGATACCGAGATGAATATCGAAGCAGAGGAATACAATGGCGATAGAGAGATTGTGGCGGCAGAATCCAGCCATGTCCAAATACCCTTCATTCCTTCTGTTCCTGAATTTCCCCCTGAGCACTACACACGACAGTGCGAAAACGTCGGGCGCGTGATGGAAAGCTTTCTTATCAGATTAATTTCTCTCCCGCACCGTCAAGCGCGGAAACCATAATTACACCTACAGTGCCTGTCATGCCACCGGTTTCCAGCCGTTATTCTCACTTGATGCAAACTTCATTGGCTCAGTTATCCCAAATAAGAATGCAATAAAATGCAAAAAAATATTGCGATAAAATTAATTAAAATTTTTATTGAAAGTATTAATTTTAATAAACAACTGATAAAACGCATCTGAAATTATCATTACCGAACTACAAAACGTTTCTCTTTAGCTACACAAAACGTTGAAACTAAATACTCATGTTCATGCTAGTATTAATCAATGAAATGGAGTAAAACATTAATTATTTTTTACATATTATTCTACTGTCGAAAGAGAGGTAGTGTCATTCAGCAATTATATTATGGTTCTCACTGGCAGGAGCGTATTCAGTGCGAGCATCTACGTTCCTACATATTGGGTATAATTAATAAATCCGTTCAAATAATTATTAATTTTTACGATCATATGCCTAGATTATAAAATTAACTTATCAGACATCTCATCAATTACAATTAATACAGCAATTACAACAAACCTAACAGAGAAACTTGTTACCTACCTATTTTTTATATTATATTACGTATTTGCCTTCTGAGGGAGCATGCAACTACGCCTTTAGTAATTTTTGTAAAATACATCATTATCGCTTAATCAATCGGTGCTTTATTTCTGGCTCCTAAATCGGCATCTCTTATTCCCTCGTTAGCTTTAAAAGAGACGTGAATAATCACTTCTGACGGAACTGATAAATAGGGGCAAATTTATCAATGCCTCCGTAGAATCGTAACGAGAAGTTTGAATTCGGACAACAATTTATCTTTATCCGTACAATTACAAAGCGTTTTGGGAATAAATCATCGACTCTTCACCACAAAATTTCTCAATGAGTGTTGATATATATTCCATAGTGATAGATCGGATACAATGGGCCTACACTGCGGTCAGTAAAACGCATCAATAAATCGCCAGCGATTTACACATTGCGTCACCTTAACTTTTGTCAATTAAATATTATCTTACTAGATAACTTTAGGTGTGAACCTCCTTAAACTTTAACGAGTTAATTCATATCTAATCATTAAACCAGCCCCAAATAAATTTCCATTAATAGCCGGAGGACAAGAGCTACCAACGCTAAGCCAACAACTTGAACAAACAGTGGAAATGTTTATAACTGAAAGATTCCAGGAGCCATTATATATGACAGAATATCTGAAGAATGAAAATGTAATATGACCAGATTATCACATATCCTCAACTTATCTTCAATATATATTGGTACGTAAAGTAGATGCGGTCACAGAATGAAGTTTCCCAAACTACTTATTGCATTTTAACGCCACAGGCATTATGATAACACATTTGATATAGATGGGAAAACAGCATAAAACAAGCAACCAACTCTATTAACACCTTAAAGCGTCAATCAACATCTTAAATCCGCAAGCTCGTGTACGACGCTCTGCTTTCACGAATAATGGAATATAAGACTGAGTAAAGAGACTTTTCTGAAACTCGCTTATGGATGTATTGCCAGGAAATCGAGGAACGCTGAGCTGGGGGGTGAGATGTGCCTTATGCGATGAGAGAGCCTCGGAGAAAAGTTAATCTGAGCGCGAAACGAGTTTCGCGACGCAAATTGTTTAACCAAAGTTTGTGAGGAAATTAAATTGCAAAGGCTGGGGAGAACAAAGGAGGACCTCGGTTACTAGGGGGTACTGAACATCTGGGGAACAATAAAAAAAGAAGAGATGAGTAGAAGCCTGTTAGGAACACACAAAATATGTGCTTTCACCCCGAGCATAGGAAACCAATGTTCGAATGCCGAAACAGAATATAGTATGGGGGTTGAGGGGTTGGATGAGATGAGGTGGCGGTAAGATTTGATGGAAATAAGCGAAGAGTGGAAGGGGGAGGGAATATCTCAAAACAAGATGGAGACGGGGGATGAGGGCGAAATCATATTATGACCAACTTTACAAAGGGGATGGGTGGGGAAGGAGGCAAATGAAAGATAATGGAATGGCAGGAGCAAGATGCCCTCTAGGAGAGGTCGACGCCTCAGTCTTATTACCATAGTCATTGAGAAATTCCGTCCAGGGAATTAAAAATACGTAGAATCTCAGTGTACCGCGGAGTATGGCTCGCAATAATTTTTCTCAGGTTTCCTTCCCTCTGGCTGCTGCTTTAGGAATATGGGCCCAGCGTAACGAATATATCTGTTGACACTTTTGTCCAAAACATGAAAAAATGGAACTTAGCGCAGTGTTCTGCGGTAGATGATGTCAAAGGCTTTGAGAAAGAATATATTAAATTGTGTATCAAAAAGATCCAAGGTAAGGAAAAGGACAAAATAAGGGAGTATTTATTTTAATTAATTAGGGCACTATTAATTTAAAATAGGTCAAATATTGGTTATTTATCAGAAATATAAAACTTTCTATCAAGTAAACGAGTATGAATACTCAACTAATATACTTGATTACTTTACAGAAAGTATACTTCCAGCACAAACCTTTAATCTTGAGAAGATATAGGCCAGTGCTAAAATATAGGCGTTTAGTCGTGCATAGATAAATAGGTAAACACTTAAGGTAAAAGATTTATATACCAAAACGTTCGGGAATTTTCGAATTGATTTCGGGAATCATTAATATAATGGGGGAAAACAAGCTTATAAAAATGTCCAAATATATATAGAATAAATTCGTCAAAAAGGCAAAAATTGTATAATTTGTTGTCTCGGGCGTGACTTCATGGAATCAGCTTAACATAATGAAATATAAAAACCTTGCAATTCCACATAAATTTAATACTGTACAACATGCGTTTCGATGTAGGAGGTCATCATCTGGTATATTTTCATCGAAGGCAAAGTATAAATAGTCACACACAAATCTATTTTTTTACTTCAAAAACCATAAAGGTGTGTGTTGTGGGTAAAGGGTTGGGTGAGAGGAATTTACTTGGTTGGGGTTGGGCTTAGGAGGTGGGGAACGAGTTTAAGAGCCATCTCCTTGGCAATACCCACCTCCTGATATTTCCCCTCCCCACCTCTTGACTCACACCACAGACCGTTGTGTTTTTGGAATTTAAAAAAAATGAATTTGTGACTATTTATTCTCTGTCTTCGATGCATACGTACCCGATGATGACGTTCCACGTCGAAACCTAGGTCGTTTAGTGTTCAATTTATGTGGTTCAATAAAGTTGTTTACATTTCATTATAAATAAACATTATGTCAAAGAATCCAGAATTTTTCATTCTTAAACGGACCTTACACCCTCGACAGCCCTTTCATCCCAAAATAAGATAGATGGGAGAGGTCGAAATTGTGCAGTATTAAATTTACGTGGAATCACAAAGTTTTTACATAGAATTAGACACAAAAACCATGTCAAAGAATCAATTTTTTTATATTGAACGGACCCTACTTCCTGGACAACACTAGCATCCCGAAACAAGATAAAGGGGAGAGGACGGAATCATATTATGACCAAGTTTCCGGAGACGAAGGTGGCTTTCGAAGGATAATGGAGGACAGGGAATGGCTGGGGCAAGATGCCTTGGGGTAGTGCGGCGAGGTCGACGCCTCGGTCTTATTAGTCCGCCTCCTCCGAAGGTGTTGCAAGTCGACTGTTCCGCGTTGAGATCCACTTCCCAACAATTACCTAGAGAGAAAATGAAAAAGATAATTCCTCCACGGGAGGAGGTGGTAATTCACTGTCGCGAGGATGGGACCAGAGGTGTGTGAAGTTGTCAACCGAGTAATAATAATTCAACCGCCTTCTTGCACTCTCAAAACGCTCTCATTTCCGGCGAAAATATTTCACTTGCCGACGGAAATCGTGTCGACCACGTAAATTTAGATCGCCTTCAAGTGAGAGGAAGCTTAACTTGTCAGAATTTCAAATTTGGTGAAGCTTACGCCACCAAACACGTGGAAAACATAATTGACCTCGTAATCCTCAGCTTTTCATACATTTTCAATACACTTTTTTGGGCCTTTCCGTCGCATTCACTCATCCTTGAAATAAAACTTTAATTGAATTCAAAAGGATTGTGTGCGTCACCGTTAAGAAACCGCAGTGGGGATTTTTGTCCCAGGGCATTTATTTCGTTAAATAAACATTATCGCTACATTTCAAAACCTTTCAGGTAGATCTCTCGGCATACTAATCATCGAAAGTGGTTTACACTAATATATCCAGAAAATGTATTGCAAAACTTAAGTTGAACATCCCATCTGCAATTTATTTCCCAGGGAGACATAAAAAAACTCCTCCAACATTTGGTACGTTCAGCTAAATTGTTGGGCACAATGATAAATTAAAGTCATTTATGTGTGTGTATGTATAGTGTGCCCATTTATAGAAAACATTATATCTCTCCCGGAACTCAAAAATGTATCGCAAAACATATGTTGAAAATCTTATCTGCAATTTACTTTCAAGAGACACATAAAAACTCCACTAACATTTGGCACTTTAAGCTAAATTGTTGGGCACACTAATAATAAAAATTGTTTTAAATTAATATTTCTCTCGGAACTCGAAAATATATCGCAAAACTTAAGTTGGAAAACTTATCCCCAATTTATTTCCAAGAGACACATAGAAAACTCCTCTTAACATTTGGCACATGAGCCAATATATATCATGATGATAGAAGAGAAGGCATTTTACTTGACGTTTACTCTGCAATACACTTTTCGCGGAGCAATGACGGTTTTATTCCCGCAATTGATAGCGGCCACTTTATTTTCTTGGCAGAGGCAATTATGATGGGAAAGTTCGAGAAAGAGAAATATATCACGGAATCTCATTCACAAAATATGGGACTAGATTAATCCTTTTCCTTTTCTGAGATAAGTTCCAAGCCGATTTTCGCGCCAGATATTTACCCCCATTGATCGATCCACTATCCGAAGACAGCTATAAGTATGTGACGTGAGCCAAAGCCAAAGCCCCCACCGTGGTATCCATTACAGCCACAAAGATTTGTAGCGGATCATGACTGCTTGTCGTGAAAAAAATCACAATTCTATGAATTTCTCAAAATAATACCTAAAAATATTTATTAAAATATACGTTGAATTTTAAAATTTCATTCTTTAGATGCCAAAATTTTCCACGCGTATCTAAGGAAGTCAATTTCTCTTTCACAATTGCATACGCACTATTCGGATTAACATTCTCCGGGTGCACGATATTTTTATATCACATAAAAATCTTTTAGCTGAATAATAATTAGTACTATGAAATTACAGAGGGTGTAAGTATGAGGTATTGAACAGATCACTATCCGCATATAGGGCTATTGGAGCGCTTTCATGATACTACCATCGCCATAATATAAGGATTCTTCCCATAATTTCAAATATTTATTTGCTAATAAATAATCTCTCTTCCACAAACCGTAATTTTCTTAAAACTTAAGGAGCTGTACTTTTCTTCACTACGGTGATAAAATAAGAATATTGTGATGAAATTTTTAGGCATATGACGAAATTTTGCATTTGACAAAAAGAACCCCGTGAAATGAAATACATACAGCTAAATTGTCAGTTAGCCCTTTCATATTCCGGTGAATTTTTCTATTTTTCTAAAAATAAAGAAGAAGATAGTAATTAAAAAACCTTGCTGCATGACCTTCCAACGTCCTTGACTCCTCGGTACTTTTCTAAGCTTGAACTCAGCCATGCATTTATTCTTCGATAAAAAACTCCGGCCGCAAACCATTTCGCCGTAGAAAAAAAGAGCCTTCGCTTGCCGCTCTCAGCCAACCTCAAGGCCTCTTAATGCGTCCTAAGGAGCTCCAGCAACAATAGAATCTCTCTTTAGAAGAATCACAACGGAGGAGCAGAATCCATACCGTAGCAAAGGAACAGACAATACAGAATTGAAGGGAAATGGTCGCGCCAACTTGTACATTCATAGGATTCCTTTATTCTTTTAGAATGCCCAGTTATTTCTATGATAACTGCAACCACTAAGAACATTTCATGAAAAAAATTATCCGCCAAATAATAAAATACGTCGAAAAATAAAAATTTGAGACATCAAAAATACAACTGAAACGTACAAAACTTTAACGGATATTTGATTCCCAAAATATGGGGAAGAAGCAAATTCATCATGTTTATTATCAAAACACTTATTGTTAGATAAATTCACCTTCAGTACCATATAAGGACATGAAAACGAAAAATGAAAATGCATTTGACGCGCTAAGAATATATCCTAGAATGATTACGCGATGCTGAACTACTCCGCCCAGGTTGTTTGAAAAGGCAGGATCTAACACAATGCCCATGCAAGATACACGAATCAAGTAATAGTCGATGTGTAATGGCTAAACGATTTAATTTCAACATTGATACTCTTACAGCATTCAGCCTATCAATATTATGTATCGTTGTTGTTGGAAACGTACACATAAACTGTTACCATTTACGCAAGTGTATTTTCATATTTCATACTTAAATTCCACACTTTGTCCTATTTCAGTTGTATGCAGTAAAAAACCGTAGCACTTGCAAATTCTACTACTTAACTGATTATAAAATTCGTTTCAAAATATAGGATTAAAAATTTTGTAAGCGGAACATGCCTCACTCTGCTACATAATATCCATTCCAGCCACTGAAATCCATTAAATATGACTGGCATATAAACTGAATGAAAAAGAAAAAATTATACTACGGAGAGGCGGTATCAAAGTATACAATATGCTCAAAATATTCCGGCGAATCAATTTCTAGCCCCACATAATTCGTCAGATAATCGGCTCTAACAGAGAGCCGAATTGACCAAAGCCGTGGAATTGCGAGCCCATATTAACCATTACAATGGATATCAACCCCAATATGTTTGACTGCCGAATCTATTAAAGCTGGTGTTTGTACTAAATTTTCCATATATAGCTAACATTGGATGCCAATCTATACTTATATTAAAGATTGGCATCCAATCTTTAATCGGACATCTCATTCGGCAGATTTCGGTACACAGTGCCGGGCTATTCTTATGCGGAAATGTGGATGGCATTATAAAATATATTCCAGTAGCTATTGTTCTCATCGCCATTGCCTTCAATTACTAACCATCTTGTGCCTCGAGTTTAAACGCAACTAAATTTGACAACACACTGAACAGAACAAAACTCACTGAATTATCATTTTTCCTGTCACAAAATACAAGGAGTTAAACATATCTTTCCTTAGATCCTCCCCAAATATTTAGACTTTTCCCCATTTTATCCTCCTATTTTAATGTGATGGTTCGAAATATGGATCATGATTAGATTTTTTTAAATCACTAAAACATTCCCATCACTAAATCTACTACCATCCCGAAAACCTTCACAAAGATCTACATGAACCTAATCACAAGGTTACCTAGAAGGAAGCTGATCAGCTATATCGCATGAAATATAGCCAGAATGTTTATTGTAGATCAAGATTTATTTCACCCTATTATTTGTATCAGAATCATACCATGTAAGGTTGTTTTTTACTTTCCCGTTTTTCAAAAAAGAAATGTATAGTCTATGTACAAACCACACCAAATTAAATCAAATATGTATAATCTTTGATATTTGATTACACATGCTAACTTTATTGCCTGTCGACTCGTAAAGGAAGCCGAAACATATATTTTATTCGTACCATTAAAAAATTGCCACCGAATAACGTCACCAGTTTTATTCCAACGCCATCTCTTTACCATAATCACATTTTATTCCCCACACTTCCCCATCACACATAAAAGGCATGTAGCTCCAGCGTAACTTAACCAACTTCAACATTAACGAATGAATAATTTGTCTGAATATGATAAATTTTAAAAATTTAGAATAGAGAACTACAAAATATTATTAATTCATGATAATTACATAAGTTACAACGGATAACGGAAAAAGGAAAGAAAAGGAGAATTTGTATTGCAATAACAACATCCACAACCAAATTATTTCGGATCACATTGATCCTGCAATCAGGTTTTAAACATCAATTTTCCCATTCTCTCCGCAATATGCTAAGATCAATTTACCCATTGAATTCGTGAATTCGTGGATCTCTCCATCTTCTGGGTTTTCGCCGCGTTGGCTGTAAGAGGTTAACGTTAGTTCACCGGGATTCCACCAGGCGTCATCAAGTCGAAAATAACTAATTATCGAGTTGTAACCATAGTTGTATCCCATAGATGAGTGAAAACTGAAAACGTAATGTGCGCTATAGAACGTATTTTTAGGGCCAAAATATAATTATCTCAAATACTTGACATCGATAAGAGCCGACGATCTCCTACCCACGACTATATTTATGTTTTTGAAATATTTACGATTACCCTATTGGGCGACTTAACACATCTTTCCCTCTATATTCCTTATATTTGTCACTAATTCGTATTAATGCCTGTAAAAGGCCTCTCTATTCGAAGACGCCCATTGGAATACCCGCGAAACTTTCGTTAACCTCTGAAAAGTAACACGGCGAAAACCCGGAAGATGGGGATCCACAGATCTAGAACAACGAGCTAACATTACCCACTGAATGTTCATTTGAGCATTTAAACGTGATAGACGGTCGATTAACAGAGCAGCCGGTCGATCAATTGAGCAGCCGGTGGATCAATTGAGCAGCCAGTCGATCCACTAATCTGCCGGTCTACCGTGGAATCAAAGGAAATGGATAGGAATGAGTTAGAGCGTGGAGGTAAAAGAGGGCGGAAAGGTAAGGAAATCCGCATGAGCAGTCGTTGGAAGACGGTTGGGAGAAAGAGTGAGGGCACTTGGCGGATGGGACTTGAAAGACAGGGGACTCGGTCATGTAAAACGAAACGACTGCCAGTGATACTGTGTGTGTGAGCATTGTGTTAGGGTAGGGGAAGTACACGTCGGAAGAAAGAGAAGGATCGAGTGGAGAAAGAGGTTGGGGGGAACTCGCGTTCGAAAGGAAGAGAGAAAAAAAAGTGAAAAGCGCGCGGCACAACCCACCCATCCGCCCGCCAATCCCGAGGGGCCATATTTCTTTATTCCCCAGACCTTCATATGAACACGCTCCGACCATAACTCACTCTTTACCCCGCCGCCGCCCGGGGGTAAAAATTATGGATTTCAGATTCGTCCGGCTCCCTTAGGAAATTTTTGTTAAAAAATTTAGGGATTCGAAATACTGGTAGATAATCGAGGTAGGCGGAGAATTAAATGGGAGATGGAGTTTAAAAAAATAAACGGGAAATAAGGGGTGTCTCCACCCTTCCGGATTGGGTATTAACGATGCTGGACTTGAGCCCTTAACGCATATTCCCTTTTACCAGCTCTTTCTGCGACCGTTAGGTCATTTCATGAAAAGGCTTCAAGAGTAATGAAGGGCGGACGTGAAGAATGAGAAACTATGGAGAGAATATAAACATAAGGTTGAAGACACTAAGTCTAAAGGGTTTATTGTGCCGGGGCACGCTGCCTCGGCGGCAATCTCACGCATGAAGTATAAAAACAACTGTAGCGATTGCGTCGCTATGCTGAATTTAAAATGCTCTACAAACCGCAATAATAATACTAGTATAATTAATTATCTTAACGAATATGTCGAGTTTCTCGTTAACGACGCGGGTACATCAGTGGAGAAAAAAACAGAAACCTTAGTTGACAAAGAAAGATTTGGTTCTTTCCCGGCTAATAGACTGCGTGAAGAGATCTCGGGATAGCCACCGCATCAGAAACCATATTTCTCCCGACGTTTCGATGTTCGATCGGCCATCATCCTCAGGGATATGACAGTCGAGTGAGAACGTTGGCATTTTCAAAAATGCAACTTATTATTCAGAAACGACGTACCTAAGTTACGAAATTTGCATCGGACAATAAAAAAATACTTACTCGAGATATCTTCATTTTTCGGGTCGAAACAGTGCTAAAATATTTTGAAATTTGGGGGGAAACGTTAATTTTACGTCAATTTTTCATCGATCAGAGCTATAATGAATAATATTTCGATATGAATTCATGCATCCAAATTCACCCTAAACACGGAGTACACTAAAATAATATGAGAGTGCCATTAATTCTGTACAAAATGATCAGCAACTACGGTTTTCTAAGAGGTAGTGAGCCTTCAAATAGAACAATATCGGAGGGCGGGGAATGAATTATAGACAGTTAAGCCTGGAGAAAAGAGGTGAACAAAATAACGAGACAACAGAATAGACGCAGCTATTCACTCCCGAGAGCCGGGGAAGAACGACGAAGGTAAGGAGCGGATATTGCAGTGGCCTCACGCGCATTCATTCTACCTCGAGAGAAAAAAAGGTTGGTGGAGTAAAGACGAGGAAAGTAATGTCCACGGGGGGTTCTTGAAGGAAAAAAATGAACGCAGCGGGGCGCTGTGGAAATAGAAGGCGCAGAGCATCAAGCGGTCGGTAAGAGCGCTGTATACTAAGAGAAGAGTGAAAGACGGACGAGGAGAGGCGGTTGAGGGGAAAGGCAGACTACGCCGTCAGATATGCGTTCGGTGGAGAAAAGAAAAAGCCAAGATGATGACGGCGAGAAAAGAAATCATGGGGAAGAGTGAAGGGCCCTGGCAGCAGAATGCGCGGAGTAAAGCTTCCCTCAATGAGGCGTTCACCTTCAGTCTGTCGCGTTCCCGGCGACACCCGATGCATTATAGCACGGTGCGGTTCATAATGTATCTTTGTCCTTTTTTGACTTCTTTTAAATTTTCATTCTGATTACCAGAATGTTATAATGTTTTAACGTTTTTATTCCAACTTTTAAGCATCTGTTTTTTGTTCGTGTCCTTCACTGATTGGTGAGAATGCTGCCAATACTTTTATGTATATTCAAGGCATTTGTTTTTTATATTGCTTCAATTAATTATTTATTTATTTTTTACGTTTTTTATATACATATCGTATATACTGGATTTTCTGAGATGAACTCGAATGAAGCAAAGAAAAGACTTGACCAGCCCGACATCCAATGACCATTGAATGTCCACGAAGCTGAACCAAATGTACTAAAAGAAGAAAATAATACATACTTACCGATATCATATTTTGTACTGTAAGAATTAACTTAAATACCTATGTAAATGAACCCTGGCTCGGGGGAAGAGGGGGCCGGATTGTGGCCTCACCCGAGCCAGATAAAATAAAACAAAAGTCAAGTCAATTCAAGTCTTAAGAGGACGCATCACTCCGTCTTGGCAAGTCGTATTTTGTTTTGTCCTTTCTTCACCAATTGTTACTCGATATAAATATCGCCATGAAATTTCCACGAAATAATAGTGAGGTAATAATACTGTTTGATTCAGCGTGAGGTGAAATTTATACACGTCACAGAATCGAGCGCATTTAATTCATATTATCGACGTTAGAAAATTTTACAGTACGTACACAGCACAACCTATGAACACTTATATCTTACTTGCTGAATAATTGCAAATTTAGCTTCCTTCAACTCTATGGCACATATATGAACCAGAACGTAAAATCAGTGCCAGGGGTGCAGAGTTACAAAAAATATTGGGGGGGCCCACACCGAGGACCTTGCCCCGGTAAATTTTATAAGTAGTGAATTCTAAGTTTTTTAAGCATTTTAGAACAGTCATATGATCAACATTAGAATTCTGATCACTCGAATCTTGATATTTGGAACCTCCGGGGAAAATTGACTAGCCTGACACATTTTTTCCTCACATCTGTAACGAATTTTTGGGGGCGCTCGGGCCCCCTCAGGCCCCATGGAGTCGGCGCCACTGATCAGTGCCAGATTCAGAGAAGGGCTGTTTGGTATCCAATTTACACTCGATAAAATGGTAATTATGTTCGGGCCCCCACTACTGCTGGGAAGTTACCCCCAAGGCCCTCACCTAGCCTCCCTGTCCCTATCCTGGTTCCGGCACTGCGTGAGATTAGAATTTAAATTATCTGTATATTGGTACACTACCCTAAGAAGTAGAAACCGTTTATATTCTCTCAAAGAAATTTACTACGCATGCAGTGCTCATTAATTACTTCGAAATTACCCAACTAATTTCAATTTTAATCTCACGTCCCAGTTCGAGTATGTTTTTCATGATAATAAGAATTAAAGTGAGAACTATAGTCACTAAAAACAATCAATAGGAATATATATATTTGTTAGATATTCTTAACCTTAATCTTAGAAGAATGTGTCCTAGTAAAACTGGTGTAAATGATTTGTTCATGAGTAACACCCTACATTTTAGAACCTTTCTTTCTTACAAAGTCATTTATATTTGTGATTCCTATATGGTCTCTGATGTAACTGGGTAATTTTAAAGTCCCTTCCGAATTCAATAGGACTGTTGATAACTGACCTAAAGGTGTTTGCCAAAGTAAAATTCCCCACACGTTTCTTAATACACGCTATATCACAAATGATTCCAAAAATTTATTGAACAAAAACACTGCATAAGGAATCATTGAAACAAAAGGATGAGTAAGTTAAGCATTGCGTAAGTGTCGCAACGCCACGTCAAGACTTACATGCAAAAATTCTACGCCGAAATTCGATTGCCGTCTACACCTTTAAGGAATATAAACGTGGGCAAGAAATTTAAGGACGGAGAGAAAACAGGCATGGGAAAAGACGCATGAAAAAGAAAGACGGGAAAAACGGATGGATTGATGGCCGCCTTCATCTGGTAAGCCACCTAATCTTGACGATATTTCACCGCCGTTGAATGAAAGGAAAATCACAACCGATTAGGCCCCGGATTCAATTTTCTCGTGCACCTGCATCCGATGACGTCGTAACCCTATTTCCTACGCCGTAACTTTTCAGCGCGTTCAGGAGAACACACCCATTTGTACGGGTCCCTATCACGTTATAATGTTATATTACTCCCCTCGACGTTTCTAAAAATAAAAGTCAGTCATCCGAGACGGAATCTATTCCATTATCATTTTTTTAAATTTAAAGCGCAATTCATACGAAATTTGAGAATAATCCTCACTAAACAAACACAACTTATCCCTGCATCGCTAGACTCGAGCCTTCATTGCCCACATGATATTTAAAAAAGATTATTCAAAGAAATGATTCATACATCTAAAACCAAAGCAGATGTAATAAAAGACCAGACATTCAGAACCTTAGTAAAATTTATTTCTATTTAATTAATCCAAACTGATGGTAAATAAGTTAGGTAATAACTTAGTAACTATCAATAAACAACTCTGTGCAAAGATAAGGTAGGTATGCCAAAATTCTAATGTCTTCCTTTTTTTATTATACTGTGTGTCCCAAAAGGAATGACCCGATTTTAAATAAGATTGTTTATTAGGAAGAAGGGCTTAACATAAACATATTGTATACTAAATTACTCTCAAAATACAAAAGTTTATAAAAACCATCATAAATGTTCAATATGTCCTCCATTGGCTGCGCGGATGACATCTAGCCGATAGCTGAATTCATCCTTAACTGAGTGTAAGGTGTCTTCTATCACTGAAGCTACAGCAGCTGATATTCATGTTTTTTGTTCATCAATGTCACGAGGAAAGGGAGGAACGTAAACACGCTGTTTAACATTCCCAAAAAGGAAAAAATCGCATGATGTTATGTCAGGGGACCTAGGAGGCCAAGAGTGTAAAGCCTGTTCTCGCGGTCCTGTACGTCATCTTCAGCGAGACTGGCTGCACCTTATTGTTAGACCTAAGTGTTAGACCAATGGTCTAATGGTTGTACGCTCCACATCAGCGCTCGTAGTGACATTCAGCAGATTTTTCTAAAACTCTAAACAATGCCGATCACATCTAGCGCTGTTTCGCTTGCCTAGTGACATTTGTTTCAATATTATTACAAGTTAAAATCGGGTCATTCTTTTTGGGACACACTGTATTATTGTAAAAATATTGTTTGTGCCCTTTAATTTTGTTTGTAGACTCGTTTTTCATTTAAAGCCCTGAAGATGGTTTTTTAAATAAACCGAAACGTCGGAATAAAAGTTTTGCATCATTTTGACCTAAACTCCAAGATACTTATGGTCATAAAAAAATAGAGGTCAAGACAAGGATAAAAATCACATGATTAGCATTAAAACTCAAAATCTCTCGGCCGGCCAGTGAATAGCATTTACTTGCATAAACATATTCAATGTGTGCAAGCCACGATCTCCAGTGTTCTACATGGTGACTCAATAACAAAAGAATATTTCTCCCGCGATACTCTAAGGCAAATTAGAAAAAAAAGCAAAAATGTGACCAAAATAGGAGTAAACATTTTCTGGACATTTTAAGCTCCTTGATCATCCCTTACTTGAGTTTTCAGCCATAGTAAGACCGAAAAAGCAAGGTACGAATATTTAACAAAATATTAGTTTTGAAACGAACCTGTTATCACACTTGATGGATAAAATCAACCAAAACTGGAACCCTCTGGTATGATCAGAAGACTTCTCACTCACTATAACATTGACTTAAACTGAGCAACTAAATTTTGTCCATAAAATGTAACTTTAATAAATCCGGGATGTGTACAACCACATTTTTGAGCAATTAATTAATTACTAATTGAAAGTCAAAACAATTAACTAGCAAGACCAAAAGATCACTAGCAAAGAGAAAAGATAAGGCATCTTTATATGAATGTACCCCGTAAAAGTATAACTGTCGGGGTAAAAAATATTTGACAAAAGAAATATGTCGCGATTAATATCAACAAGTTGGAAGGCATGGTCGCAGTTAATACGTACGTAAACGTCATACTTTTGATCAGTTATCCAAAATTTTATTGTGTTGGTATAGCAATCTACCGAAAATCGTAATCCTCATAGGTAATTTTTTTTCTTTTCTGTAGAAACAGCAAGCAACGGTTTCGCTAGTAGTAGGGCCTGCCCGCCTCTGTGACGGTGCGGAATTCCTCATCCCTTCCATTCCATCCCTATCCACTTCTTGGAGACGTCGTCGGGATCCTATCGCGGCGGCGCCTTCATCCTTCCCTTCCCTCCCCCCTTCCGTGGTGCAGGTATGAAAAGCGAAAGTTTAAAGACCCGGCCCGGGAGTGTAACCCAGCGAGCCCTTCCTCGGTGTCTCGTTCTCTCTGTGTTGGTAAAGCAATAATTATATTATCATTCTGGATTCCCCTTACTTATTCAAAAAATTTGCCATTCTTAGAAACAAGTATGAAAATATTTGCTCAAGAAATCGATCTCCTTCCATCGCTAACTATACGAGGGCAACCTGTGGACCGCTTACCACGTGAATACGAAAACTCTTATCCATCGGGGACTCTTGGCGACCGCTTTAGCTCCCCTCGCCTTCTTCTTCCCTTCGCATTTTTTTTTTCCTCGAGGGTGCTCGTCTCCGGCGAGAAGGGGGTAGCGGCGCGAATCACCGAAACGGCCCAGAGAGGTGTGTAAGGAGAGGAGGGGATGAAGGACCATTCGGGCCAACCACTTCTTCCCACTCTTTTCCCCCGTGCTTGTTATTTTTATCTCATCTTCTCCACTCACCTCCGCCTTTTGCATCTTTTCTCGTTCACGCTGTGTCGAAGGCGAATCTTAGGCGAGAATCCATGATAAAAACTACAAATGGTAATTCCCACGCTTTAATTCACAACTCTACTACCGACCATGGTGTCAACATATAAAGTCATTTTCATAGGAAGAAAAAAATATGAAAATGACAATATATGTTGATGATGAAAATGAAATAATAAGTTGAAGTCATGGTAGGTAGTAGAGTTGTGTATGAAGTGTGGAAATTACTATTTGTAGTTTATATCATGTATACATCAAACTTCCACCAAGTCAAGCCGGAAACGATTTTGTACGTAGGGCGAGAATATTAAAATATAGAGTCAACCCTCTTAGTGCCACCGAGATGTAGTAGTACAGGCGAACAATGCCATGGGTATTTTAAGGAAATGTAACATATTCGAGAAAAAATTTCAGTAGAGTCATTTTTTGGTATATCAATATCTTATTACATTAATTTTTAACTGAAATTATAATTAATATAATAACTTAATATTTAATCCTGATTTCTATTCTAGAGTTTGGTTGCTCCATAATAATAAATGTGAATAGTTGACTACCTCAAAGCTGTTATTTCGGCTCGTGGCATTTTCCGGATGAGAATCAAAAGCCGATATAACGGCCCGAGGCACTAAGAGGGTTAACCACACGCTCCCTTAATTTTTTGTCCTCATCGTGCATCTACATGGGATTACAAAAGTCGCCACTCGCGTCACAGAGTGATTCTAATTTCACGGAAAAATAAACCCTAATTTGAGCTATCTGTATCCGTTTGCCAAAATTTTCGTTTGTGACAATGTGATCACGGTCCATCAAATTCATTTCTTTACAATTCTATTACTAGGGATTGCAAATATAATAAAGTAAATTATCATCATTTCCAGTCAACAATCCCAATATTGTTTTCACGCAGCTCTCCATTCCTCTATCCTATCCTCTAGCCTTATCAAAGCGACGTATTTCTTCTCTTTCACGTCCTTTATAACCTGTCCTATGGGACTCATTCGCTGCCGTCCGTTCCCCTTCTTCCCTTCCATCTGTCCTTCTACGATTCTTTTTACAAGGCCATCATGCCTCATACTGTGGCCAACTAAGTTGTCCCGTCTTCTCTTTAAGGATTTTAGAAGAATTCTGTTTTCTCCGATGGATTGATCGACTACTCAGGGATGATGTCCTTATATGAGGGGTAGCAATCATATACAGTAAATGTTTAGAATAAATTAATGGGCTTATGAATTATTTCCCCATTTTATACCAAGTACCCCCTAATTTTCTTCCTTCAAATTAAATTTCCCTTTAACTATTGCCCGGAACTAACCTTCGAATGCTTAAAATGAGATTCAACGGTGATTTCCAAGCGTAGGGAGGCATAAATCATTGCACACTTTGACTGCTGGATTATTTGAAAAATAAACTGAGTGGAAGCAACGAAACTAAAGATTCAATGATAATGTTAAGACAACGTTCCCCGCGCACGTGTCATATTTTACCCTTCCGCTTCTTCGAATGCACCTTTCCATTAGAGGGTTGAAGGGTGAAGAGACAAAACATACACTTCAAGTGTGGAGAGGATGGGCTTTTGTGTTCCTGAAGAGGGCGACGGCGATGCTTGAGTGGGGTGAAAATTCCCCCGAGTCAGAGAAGAAAGGTGGGTGCGAAAGAGTCAACCTCCATTGAATCCACTGTATAATTCATAAACATATAAGCCATCGAGGCTAAACTAAGGTCTTTCTTCTCTGGAGCATATATATAGAATAACACTTCATAAATTCCACAGAATCCAACGCCTATAACTATTTGCAAAATACTTCAACCTAGGAATGAGGAAAATTATAATAAAAAGGGGAATAGTTAAACACGATGTTTCTACAACAATCATTATTTTACAATTACAATAAAATTTTGGATAACATTTCAAAAATATAATGTTTACCTGCGTATTAACTGCGACCATGTTTTCATAATCTTTCATAATATTTGAGATATATTTATTTTATCGACATTTTTTTTTACGTCAACAATTTTGCTGTCACGGGGTACATTCCTTCAAATATGGCTCCCCTGCCCCCCCCCCCCCCACCAACAAAGCTTAAGGATATAAATTCTCAACAAGGCTCTAAAATCCATGAATATATTTACATTCCTGATAATCAGCAAAGAGAGAGCTTATCAATACAGTAAGGACATAGAAGAGTTCATAGATATTTTCTGTACAGATTAGCCATTCAAAAGAGAGGAGAAGAGTTTGCATTAGACTTAAATACTATGATAACTAGGATAAAGAATATTTCACCATATGAACCCCTTAGAATTAGATGTCTCTACCTCCTACCTGAATTCTAGTCTACTTCCAACAACTCTGTGAAGCCTATCACACAGTAATCACAACACACATTAACTATAATCTATGTGCAGTATCAATACACACTCCGATTTACCATCAGGGTAGCAGGTCTTGATTACAATTTTGATTTTATTGAATCAAGAATCCAACAAAAATATCAAAGAAAGGAGTACAAGCTTTGTTTTTAACTTATGATTTAAACGATATGGCAGATCCATTTTTTTCGTAGTAATTTCCAAAGAAAAACACTAAGCATACACGGGAAAAACCTGGATTCAATGCAGAAATTTCCAGTATTTCTCAGGCATTAAGCGAGAAATGACACAAACACTGACCGTCTTGCACAAAATTAAAACTGGAAAAAACAAATGAAGTGGCATTCACATGCACTAGGAACATTTTATTAACCTATCAGTTACGCTTCTTCAGTAACTGAATAATAGATTGGTTAACTTTGCAAGAAAAAATATAGCCATAACCAAATTGGCAGAGCCAAGTAAATACGACAAGACTCTCACAAGTCGGCGCTCTTTCGAGTTCTAGAACCTTTAGAATATGATTAAGCGAAAGCATTGCCAAAGGGGATCTCGACCTACATTCCCTTCCATGAATCATATCCGTAAAGAAACGCTCACGATATAGCTAAGGTCACAGACGCATTAAGGTATGCGTATACCGGCTTAACGAAGTTCCCTTTGCGAAAACGAAAAATTGCCTGGGCTAAATACTAGAAACTAGGACAAGGAAATAAGGATAGGAGATCCCACACGGCAATAAATGAGCAAGAGAAACCAAGAGAGAATAAGAGTGAGGACGAAACATGGCAGTGGAAATGAAAAAAAACGATGGTTGAAAATGACGAGGGATAACCACAAAGTGAAGAGGAACTCAAATAAGAGAAAAACTCGGCACGGATTAAAAGAGATAAAATGAGGACTCCGATAATGAGATACCAAACAAAAGAAATGAGAACCAGTCGAGCCCAAATACGTACACCGAGAGACATAACCTCATTATATACCTATACCGATATAATACAATAAACACGGAAGTATTGAAACTACTTTTCCACCTTCCTCGGAAACTTAATAATAAAATATTTGATGAAAGCAGAGGCATTGTACCATTCTAATGGTAAGAAATAATGATCACAAGAGTTGAAAGGAAATAAAGTTCAAAGTTTTAATATCGTGGAAAAGCCAATACCATCAGCAAATTTAGAGCGGAAATATCAATTATACGAAACAAAGTTTCACTAACAAGGATTGCTAATGCCTTCAGCAAATTTAGGATGTTAATATTAATAATATTAACGAAATATTTGTGATATTAATGCAATGCCTATTATTTTGAACGCGAGACATTCGTCTTCAACACTCATCATAGCATTAGATATGGTTCATTAGATAAAGTAAATTTTATTTAATTAAATATACACAAAAAACGGCATCTCAAATTAAAATAAAAGGGAAATTATCCAAAGAAAAAAACGCGGAATAGGCAACGGCGTATCTCCAGAAGTCATCCGCATCATACATAAGAAAGTCGCATAATAAATCAGTTATTTTACTGCAATGTCCTAGTTGGTCTCTCTTCTTAAGAAAGAAGGTTTAAAATCGAGAGAAATAATGCACCACTCATTCTCTTTACACATATGCGGCACACAGCAGCCCATTCAACATGAATGCTCGCTGAGTAAAATTTTAATTGGAATCATCTTTTTTTATGGCAATATTCCAATATTTTAGCGTGGATTTCCCGAGAGACTGACGAAAATAAGTGAAAGCGAGGGCATCATTAGCGAGGATGAAGAGTAATCCGCGGACACAAGAGGGAAAATACTCATTTCATCGAAAAATGAAAAGATACGGGAAAGAAAGATTGAGCGCGGGACCTAAAGACGGCAGGAAAAAAAAAACCGAAAAAAATCACGGAGATCGATACGATACGGAGAAATTACGTTCCGGATTAGCTAAATTAATAAAAGAGCCAAGAGAAAGGGATAGGGGAAAAAAGGACGAGGTAAACCATCGGGAAGACGCTAGTGAACAAGGAAGAAGGGTGCAAAGAATGAGGAAAACGAGCATCCTAATACCGTGAGAGATTATGAGATAGGAAGCAGAAGAAAGAAAATAGATATGGAGGGGAGAAAGAAAGGCCGGAAAAATCACATACATCGATCCGATACGGAGAAATTAAGAAGCAGAGCAGCTAAATTAATAAAAGTTCAAAGTGAGGAAGGGAGAGGGATAGAAAAAAATCCATGAGAGAGACCATGGAGAAGACGCAAGGGAACAAAAGAAAAGCGAGCCAGGAATGAGGAAAATGAGCGTCCTAATACCCGAAGAGATTAGGAGATAAGAAGAAATTATAATCCCAAAAATATGAACTCTGAGGAAAGATTACGCTATTATCCCTAAGGTATATTAAAATATTGATAAAAAATGTTGAGCCTAAAAATCATAACATAATGTAAATAACATGGTAAAAACTTAAATACTAATTTATTCCCCAAAAACAATCTCCGCCGTTGGAATACTTTTTTTATAATTTACTTTATTGTTTAATACACGTATGAAAGGCCAAGGTGAAGCTGGATTTATAAGTACTAATGTTTTAAGTATACCGTGACTAGCCACGGTGATAAATTTTACGGAAGTCACCCGCAATGCACAAATTGTGCGAAAATCCACAGAGAAAAATCATTGGCCATGACCAGGATTCGAACCTGGAACCCCCAATTTCCAGTAGAGTGATTTAGCCAGTTAAGCTACCGAGGCGCCATTCCTCCCAGTGGGTACTTGTGAAATTCGGACAATTTGTGCATTGCGGTAGACTCCCGTAAAAGTTATCACCGTGGCTAGTCCCGGTATACTTAAATAAGTCAAGAGCGAACACCTCTGTGTGTTTTAAGTCCAGGCCTTGCCCTCCGGCTGTGGCGCTGTGCGCACGATTTGGACTGCCTGTGGCATTATATTCTCAGCAGTCCATAACGCCTTGTCCCGTTAGGTATATAAATACCCACAGGCAGCTTAACTGACTAAAGCACTCGACCAGAGTTCGGGCAATCCGGGTTTGAGTCCTGGTCAAGGCGACAATTTTTTTTCTGTGGATATGTGGATTTTACGCACAATAAGTAGTAAGTACTACTGGTTTACATTAATAGTTATTATTTAAACGAATAAAATTATATAAAATTATATATTGTACGGATATTTTTAACATATTTATACTTTTTCTGTGAGGGAGAAATTGCACGTGCGCGGGAAACGCTGTCTGAACACTATGAATCTTAGGATTCCTCGCTTTTTCTCAGTTAATGGTTCACATAATGCAATGTAGTCAAAGTGTGCAATGCTTTTGTCTTCCTAAGCAAGGGAATTGCCGTTGACGCTCATTTTTATGCTTATTCCGCTATTGGAAGCTTAGCTCCGGGAAATAATAAAAGAAATATTTAATATTTTTTGAACGTAGGTTTTCGCAGCGAGAGGTATCGTTGCTAACGGCTTCCGGGTGCAGCTGCGTGTTGCGCTTTGTCGTGCAAGCTTTCGCGACCGTTGCAGGACGCATCATAAGGCGATTAATGAAATTACGGAATTGGTGGTCAATTAATATACTCGTCCAACCTCCCCCACTACTCCGGTGGATGGGGGAGGTTGGACGAGTATATTAATTGACCACCAATTCCGTAAATTCCTTCATCGCCTGATGATGCGTCCTGCAACGGTCGCGAAAGCTTGCACGACAAAGCGCAACACGCAGCTGCACCCTGGAGCCGTTAGCAACGAAATATTTAATATGATGGATACAATTCAGCTAAACCCACTTGGCATAAAATGAGGAAAAAAATTCATTAGCCCATTCATAAGTAGTAGTCCGAAGATGAGGAGGAGGAGAAAGAAAATAGATATGGAGGCCAAAGAGGTGGTATGGTGGAGGTGAGAGAATGAAAAAGGATGAGAATGGGGGAGATGAAGGGAATAAGAGAGACTGACGATAGCTAATTAAGAAGAGAGGATGGGTGGGCAGGATGAGGGTACGGGGAGGGATTGTTGAGGAAAGAGAGGGGCGAGGTTCATAAGGCGACCGAGCCGAGGCTCTAAAGAATCGATTCAGGCATACCTCTCTCTCTATCTCTCAGCGGAGACACCTTCGAGAGAGAGGGGAGGGGAGTAGAGCTACAGTTGGGGGGGGGGGGGTAACAAATGACTTACTGAAATGCGATTATTTCGCACGCCACGGCACGGGGAGGTTGCAAGCTCCGCGAAATGGAGTTTCGTTACTCCGGAGCCGGCATAGAATCGGGAGAAGACAAAGTTCGAGCCGATGCCCTCGCTAGAGGATAAGTGTAGGCTCTCTCGCACGCTCACTTCGTTAAGCCCGGCAATTAAGGCAAAGACGCTTATTCGTTAAGGGGGAAAAGGCAGGGCGAGGAATAGATAAGTTATCGGCGGCGGCGCGGCGTCTGCCTCTGATTGAAAAAGTGAACAAAACACAATCGGAGTCTGTGACGTAAGGTTCACTCCCACTGCTTATTATACCAAATCGGTATATGTGCAGCAATTTGCGGGAATTTCAATTATATTCCACGCTTAAGGAGACATGAAAAATGCATGGGGCTATTATGATGAGGTATACGTTACAAATAAATCAGGTAGAGCTATTAAGACTGTCGATAGTGATATTTTGAAGGTTCACGGGGGTCAAGCTTCAAATTCTATTTCAAAATATAGTACAGCAAATCGCGTTTCTTTCACTTTTACAAATAATTACTGATAACACACTTAGAATTAGCCAATTAATTAAAACATCACTAATCAAAATGTTGTGGGCATAATTAAATATGTCATTCCTAAGAACGTCATTATAAGTAGGTACCTTATAAGAAGACTTTCGTTAACTTCTTAATCCATAAAAATGATTAATTTATTGCTTAAAAGATTAAAAGAATACTTTTGCATCCCAAGTGGCACAATGACATTATTTAAAGTGCAATTTAGTATATATGAAATTTAATGCGAAAATTCATAAGCAAATGATTTATCCTACTCAATGAGAAATGGCAGCACACTGCGTAAAATACGCCACTAAGTGGACGGTGGCTGTCCTTAAAGTGTCGATGAAGTCAAAAAGTTAAGTATAGATTGCGAGGTTAAATAACCGAAGTTTTGGATGGAGCGAGCCATGGATTTTATGGTACTGATACCGGAAGAATCGTAATTTTCCTACCTCCTAGATGGTGTTACTAAAACGTTTACTGCCGAAAATTTTGAGGAAATGGGCATAAAGTTTGAATAATTTATAGACATATCATCAAATAACGAGCACAGGCTCAGAAAATAGCTTATCAGATATTGATTGCAAAGTTTGAATAATTTATAAGGATTTAAAATTTTTTGGAAACTAAAAGGTAATGTTACATTTTTAAATATACCATCATTTAAAAGTTAGCTGAAAAATAATGTAATACCGGGTAAAAATGGTAATTCCGTAACTTGATCTTAAAAGTTGAAATGCTTGTAATAAAATTAGCATTCAACGTTCCCTTCGCTTTCAGAATAATTTGGTGTAGATAATGAACATAAAATGTGATATTAGAAAACATAACACAAATAACATCTTTCAGATTCCAGAGGTTTGATTGCAAAATGATATATTCGCTGAGTGTCACATGCTGTGCCGTAACTCACTGGATAGTAAATATTTGCTTGACTAACAAAGTGTCGTGTGTTCGCAATGTAGCGCCTGAGTCGACGTATCAGACAGCAGTTCTAATACTCTTTATTCTGTTCCGTTCGTGCTCCACAGCTATCCTGAACTCACTCTGCAAGGAATTCCTCTCCGTGAACGTCTCCGCCATCCTCTATTTGATGAACTACGAGAAATACGGGAGAAGCACGGCTTCCGCTCAGTACTTCCTTCAACTGGCAGGGTACCTGGGAATTCCTGTCATCGCTTGGAACGCCGACAACTCAGGACTCGAAAGGGTGAGCAAAGAAGTTTTTTTCATCATTTTCATGATCCCAGCTATTCTGCATGGTAAATTTTATCAGAGACGTTATAAACCAACATTATCTCTTAGATTATTTCCATTAAATTCTTGTTCGGAATCAACTTTTGTCTCCTTCCTTTCCGTATCATTTAATTGTCACCATGACTCTGAAACCGTACTTCCCGTTTACCTGACGGGAAAATCGGAAAACAGAGCTCACACGAAATCGTGCGGCTTGCAATTAATGGATGAGAATTCTGTTACTAGCATTCAAATCACTATGGGCTGTTTGATACGTAATATTAACAATTAGACCAAAATTTAAAAACTATGGACCACTACTTCTCTTGGTTCAAAAAAGCTTTAGATATTGCTTCCAAATTTTTCCGTCTCAAATAGTATTCTTAAACCTGTCAAGCCCTATAGTAATTGTGTACCCTCAAAGGCATATCAGAAAAACGGTTGAAACAACTAACGAAATAATTCAAAGAGAGAGTCCAATTTGTTACTCCCAACAAATTCTTCGATTCCTTGAAATCATTTCGATAAACAGTCATGGAGGCAATTTCAATGGCACCTAGGGCAACGCATTGTCAACCTCTACTATACGAGCGAGAAGCACTGCGGTCAACAGTTGAACGAGCCTTCTGACGGACAGAGACATAACCAGTCGGTGATTTCAAATTATGTTCTCAGAATTATTCACAGGGATTCTACATAAAACGTCAGTCAATTTGATTTAAACCTAGCTTTGACAAATGTGAAGTCATAATGGCCTACGTCATCACATCAGCTTCTTATCCGATAACATATTATAAATTTCCCGTTTCATCATATCACAACTTTGGTGTAGACGAGAGGCTAGGATGGTTTGAAGTGACCCTTTCTCTCAAATATATGGAATAGTAGCGATTATTTCCTCTATATCTTCCTCTAAATACTTCCTACGACCCTCATTATGTTTTCCGACTCCTTGCATACGTGGGACGGTTACAACTCGGCAATATACCCTAATTTAAAGCTATTTTTCCACTAAGTTTCCTTAAAAACACCTGCACTAAAATAACCCAAAAATTACCATACTTACGCAAAATAGTTTTTTTTTTCAAAAAAAGGGAATAGTAGGGATTATTTCTTCAGACCCGAGATTTGACGCTAGAACCGTAACCGAGTCTCACCCATTTATTTCTTGCTATACTCAATCCCCATTCACCTTCCCCCATTTTCCCTCGCCTGCATTCCTCTGTTATCACACCTTTCGACCTACCTCACAATTTCTCCACCATTCTTTCCCTTCGGCTTTTCCCTCCCTAATCCTCTCCTCTCTCGCAGTACCCTTCTCCACTATTCACGCGCTGGCTCGGGTGTAAAGCGATTGCTTATTTCTACTTCAATGAAGAAGTAGCTGCAGATTCGATTTCCGTCCCATCCTACGGGCCCCCGAAGGGGACAGGCGAGAATCGTTTCGCTTGGTTTATTGCATCTCTCTCATTCGATTGTTTTATTTCCTCGCAAAAAGACGAGGGGCGGGAAGGGACATGTCTGTCGGGGTGACAACACGGAGAATGGATTCTAAAGCGCAAACGGATTCCATTTGGACGAGCAGCGGGAGACGCAATCTAGGATTCTTCTCTCTTTTCCCCTTTTTATATTCCAATACCCACGGTGACACACAAGGCAAAAATTAATTCAGCGGGAATCGTATATCTTCTTCCGCATCAAAACAGGGTCGCCCTTATTGAATCCGAGTCCCAAGCACCCGCAATACCCGAGGCTCTTTCTATAACTGTGAGGACTTTATTGGAAAGAATTGAGCGGGTTAAGTATTCTGTCCAATAATGCTAAGTGTCGATGGCATAAATCGAGGCACAAGGCTAAAGTCGGCCTCTTTTCCTCAGAAAGTATTCCGGAAATCTTTACCCTCAAATTTCAAGTGATGACATCGTAAATTTTAGCTCTTGTGTGATATATACGATATCTAAGTTGAGCGCTTGCATTCAAATAAAGAGCCTCCAACAAGTACAAAGGAAACAAATTCTTTTTCTATTATCTTCATGATCTAACAGATTTTGCATTTCGACAGTAAACCTAACACACTCTAAATGGTTATAATATTTTCTCCAGCATAAATTAGGCCATTTATAATAATAAAATATTTCAATAATTGAAATTAAAATCTCAGCAATTCCCCAATAATTTATCTTCACATAGTTCGCCCAAACTTAGGAATTACATACATGATAGCATCATCTTTACTTCTTAAAGAGTTATATATTACTGACACCATTCGGAAAAATTGATGCATCGCAGAGGAACCGTTTTTTCTCAATCTCGTAATCAATTCTGAAATGAAATATAGGCTGATTAAATAGTGGAATAATGCGATCATTATCTATCTTAACATCACCGATTTTTAATGAACATCAATTACATCAATAACATCAACCATTCAGCCTATTAATCAATCCTTAATAATCTATCTTAAAGAAATATATATTGCTGATTCCATTCGTAGGAAATTGATAGATTGCAGATAACTGCTATTTCTCTCGAAATTAAAATCATATTAAAATAAAGCCTGGTTATATTGAAGAATGATGCGCCAAATACGATGTCATTGCATCACAAATTCCCAATGAGCATCAATAACATCGTCCATTCATCCTATTATAGGGTCGTTTGCTAAGACAATACTCGGATGTATCAAATGATGTGGCCGGCCTCCAGTTGACCCCGTGTCGCCCTAAGTATCTTTATGCAAACTACTACCCCGGCTCAGATGAAGCCACGTGCCCCCGCCGACCTTTGCCTCCTCAACCTTTTATCCCGTCTTCCTGCCAGCGATGCTTCGGATCAATGCCCTTGTAGACCCTAATCCCTCCATCCCCTGGGCTAACATCCTTCCCTCCCGGATGAGGGGAAAGGGACCCGCCCATCCCCCCCCCCAGAGGGTCCACCATGGCCCCAACAGCCTTCGTTCCTCGCCCCAACAGAAAATCCGAAGCATCAACTCCAACCACGGCCGCAGCCGGGACCAGATAACTGCAGACCTCGGGGACGGACAGCATTTTGGCGAATCCTATTTCTTTCCAACCGCTTACGCTTTCCCAGGAAATCAAAAAATACACCTTCTTCGGATAATCAAATATTCTCATCCCTTCCCTTACTCGCAGGGCCGAATTTTCCTACAGGCTACATGGACTTCAGCAGAGGACCTCAAGATCAAGAGGGGCCAACATTCAAATTTTGTTGCAAAATTAAAATTAGACTAGCCTTTTCCATTGGGCGATTTATTTGTCCGACCATGGTTTGGTTACAGCGTAACCTTGAAAATGTCACGAAACCATGGTCGGACATAATAAGTCATAATTTAAAAAAAGCAGAGTTTTCATTCCTTCAACTCCTACGATAAAGGATTTCCACTAAGTCACGCCCGCTGCTATTACTTATAAAATTGCATTGTTCAAAAAAAGTTAACATCAAAACACTAAACCGAAAACAAAGAAAAATTCTACGCATATGTCTAAAAAACAAACATGAAAATGTATTGGGTAAGATCAACGCGTTGGCTCAAAGGGCCTCATGATAAAATGATACATTTTCTGTGGCACATGGATTAGCCTTGAACTAGAATAGACCAGGCGGATAATTTCTACCTCGTAATTGGTTGAACGAATATCATAGCAAACATGAGTGATCAGACACGAAAACGTCACTCTCCGTGGTAAAATGTGTTTTTAGTATAAAGTGGAATAGCTTAGGGCCTACTTTCATTTAAATCCGGACCTGCTTACTCGAACATTTTCCTTATAGGTAAATCGGTAGCAGCTCATGGCTCAGATAGAAGTAATATAACACTGTACAGGGGTCGCACTACAACAAGGTAGGCCGGTTCATCTCCGAGGTGGTTGAAAAATATTTTCACAGACAATCCCTAAAGTGATTGAGGGAATAACTTGAGCAGGAGTATTATTCCGTCCAATTAAGCGCTAAATCATGGTCCCCGGCCCTCCATTTGTTTACCATAGTAAGTCCATATCAGTACCAAGATGGAGTTGTACCATATTTTTTCTACAATTTATTTGTCTACAAGCCTTAATACGCATATTTTGATCAAAAGCACCTAAATGTACTCAGTAATCCCGAGATATACACATTGATAATAATCAAACCAGGCCATATAAAAATAACCACGCCATAACCAACAGTTCACTGAGTTAATTAGGCACTGTATCTTATCCGCCTCCTTTTCATAACTTAACTCTTACTTCTCGAATTCAAAAAAGGGTGATTACCGAAAAAAACTCACGATTTTGCAATGCAATCTTATCCAGAGATGAACTCTGATCATCCATTCCATGATAACCAATCCGTAAACTTTATTAAAACAATAAATAAAGAGGCTTTTCACTCAAACCTGATATTGCAAAACGTTATTTAAAAATCCGGATTATTGGAAGGGAAAGGTTAGCAACGACGATAAATAAAACATTATCAATTTAATCGTTTTCAAATTATTCGTGGATATCTACATCTTCCTCCTGTAATTTTGATTTTAAATTGTATGTCTTACCGTTGTATACATTGTATAAAACTTGTATCACTGATTGGATATTGTATAATATTTTTTTTTCTCTATTACTGCTCACAATGAGAAATTGAGCAAATATATTGAAGTATGTATATATGCTTTGTGAATTGTTTTGTTCTGAGAGGACATCAGTCCTAGAATAATAAATAATCTTTCTATCTATCTATCTTCCGGGTTTTCACCGCGTTGGTTGTCAGAGGTTGATGACAGTTTCGCGGGTATTCCAACAAGCATCTTCGAATAAAGTGGCCTTGTTCGGGCATTAATATGAATTAGAGACAAATATAAGGAGTACAAAAGTAATTAAAAATAAAGTCACCAAATAGGGTAATCGTTAATATTTCAGGAAAATTAAATAAAGTGGGTAGAAGATCTTCGATTCTTAGCCATATCAAGTCTTTCAGATGATATATTCTGGCCCTCTAAATACTTCAACGTTTACAACTCAATAGCATACAGTTATTTAAATCGATATTTTCACAGATTTTCATTAAAAACTCCACGAGCATAATGAAAAACTTAGCATGATTCACACAAAACTGTTTTTTCAAAACGGGTTCGATAGCTAACATGCTCATTATTGAAAAACGAAAAGTTGAAGTTAACAATTGCAGGAATATTCACACTGAAGACAAATTTTAAAAATTATGAGCTATTCCCTGGGTTGAAAAGTGTACTATGGCTCTTGTTACGAGTGGCAATAAGCAAAACATCTGAAGCCACAATCCTTTTCACATATTTGTGATTCATCATTGCTGGTAAATATTTTTACTCGCTATTTCCGAATGCGTAAACCAAAACTCGTTCGACATGCAATTGAGGTAATAGTTCAGCTCTTTAACATAGGTACCCCAAAAAATATTCAAAATAACAGGCAATACTATCACCAGAAATACGATTAAGTTCATCATACCCATAATGAGTATATTGATAGTATTTTTTGAATGTTTTAAGGAAGACATTAGAAATGGGAAATCCAAAAATCGGAGCATTTAAACACAAATCCACATAATTTTAGGAATCGCTTTTCTACTTTCAATACCCATCTTAAAATATTAAAACCGATCTCTTTCCGAATCTTTTCAAGGGATGGTGGATTCAGAACCGATAAACTAAAAACAATCAGGTTTGCTTGTATATGGCAAATTTTATGTCTACCTATGATATTCACTTTCTTAATGAAGAGTTATTTAAGTACCATCCATCGCTTTGATAATGAAACATTTAAGCCTCATAATGAGTCGTACATTATCACCGTCATTCTCTTAGGTAGAAAGGCGAGATGAGAATCCTCACACAGGTATTCCTCTCGGGCTCTATACCAGGTTAATGCAGTCGTAAAGGTGATAATGTATGAATCATTATAAGGCTTAAAGATTTCATCATCAAAGCGATGGATAGTCCTTAAATACCTCTTCATTAAGTAAACGAATCTCATGGTTAAACATAAAATTTGGTAAACGTAGTAATGGCTCTGTGGTGGTTCTGAACCTGATTCTGTGTAGGTCAAATGCTTTGAAGGACATTCCTTAGTTTATCGTCAACATTAAAATAAGCCCAATTATGATGAGAGATATTAATGGAAGCCACGATAGCTTCCGATTCCACGGAGTTAATGAAACCACTCTAAATCGGTCCTCCCACGGAAAGAGCTCGCCGATGAGTGATTAGACCACTTTAATCGCCTGGACACATTAAGGCCCCGACCGCCGATCGAACTTTGAGCACAGATTGCTCGTCCAATATTGCTCATGGAAATCATCGCGACCCTCGGTAGGAAATTTCTCTCCCGCGAGGTAGAAAAGTTTTATTCAAATTAAGAATGCAATCCATATAACCGGGTTCGCAACTCATCGCTAATGGTTGGAGCTCATTCAGACCAATTTCACCTCGGAAAAAAATCATCTAAAGAGTCATGACCTGTTAAAGTGGGAGGAGTGGTTCCTATAGCGGAGATTAAGCATGGGGTATTCCATAGATGGGTTGGGTAGGGATATGGGATGGGGATATATATACATATATATATACCGTGGCTGGGCAGGCGGCCGAGAAATGGTGACCTCATCCTGACCGCGAATGGCCAATTTCAAGGAAGCGCATAATTCGTGCGGGCGATCCTCGATTCACTGTTACCCCCCTCCTACTACTAAGAGCCCTCTCCCCCCTCCCATCGTGATTCCGATTCTACTCTCCATTCCAACCCTTTTCTTTTCCCTCCAGCACTTTTTCAAAAGTAGCTACTTAACCTCTCGTTCCTTTTCGGTCCCAGAGTCGCCGTTTCTTCGTCTGGAAACACTTAGCGCAGCGACTTTGGAAAAAAATCCCTTGTTGAACCGGCACAAATTCACCTTAAAACCCTATTTAAAGTGGTAATTACAACGTATAGCCCGAGTCATCGTGCTCAGTAATTTGCAGACCGAGGTTTGTTCACCCGAAAAATTCAATGGAATAAAAACATTCTACCGAATTACAGTAACCGCACTTGAAGCTTGAAATTTCTACTGGAATACATAGCATGTAGGTTCTTACGGATTTGAAAGAGGAAGTAAATATCTAAAATAACGAAACTGTTAAATGAATACATATATCAAGCCGGTTTCATCGAAAAATGTCGTAAAATGATAAGTCGGACTTATGGCATAGAGTACCATGAGTACCACCTAAAATGTGTCATGCAAATGTATTCTTCATCAATTTTCATTAATTTGACGGTACAAAATTAACGACAAATTCCAAAATATTTCCATAAACATCCAATAACTGCTACAGGAGACTTATCATCGGTTGGTAATGTTAAAGCCAAACATCATACACGGCACCTCAACATCTCCTGCTCAACATCCGTCTGATAACGAATGTTAACTACTCCGCGAGAAAACCACAGGAAAGCCAAATTGGGCGGAAATTAACATAAGCTAAAACGTTTCCTGTGAACGGGAATAACTAACGTATTATCTTACTCAATTAAATAGCAACAAAATCATTCCCAAGAAGCTTCAAAAAATGACGAGGGACAACAGGCTTCCTCGTAAAGAAAAATGATTCTAGAGACAATGCCCTAAGTAAACAATTAGGATATAATTTATAGCTTATTGATAAAATTTCATCCAGATGCGAGCACAAATCCAACGGCTAAATACAATGCTAGAAATTGAGTTAAACTTGCATTAATGCCCACTTCCAAACATGGGTCATCTCTGCCAGCGGCAACTTGTTCCCAGAACCCAAGTAATAAAATTCCATTTTCAGTCCTGAGAATTCCCCGGCGACCCCCTTTCTGCTAAAGCGACCATATATTTTATATTTTTTATTCCAGGTGTGGTCTTTGAATACCACTCGAATAATTTGGAAAGAAAATAAACTCAGTGGATTAAGCAGATCGATCGACAAATTTTTTCTGATATAAAGAGATCCAAGGTAGTAAGTCTTTACTGAATTTATATTTGATCGATGAATTACTCAATGTCTCAATAATTACAAACGAGCGTGATGCGCCCGCCCCCAGCGGGCTTCCCCCGCCCTTTTCAATGCAGGTCCACAGAGGGATAGGCGCGTTTCTAATTTTAAAATGTATAAAAAAAGGCAGGGTCTTATGTACAAATTTAATTGGAATGCTCATGTACAAATTGAGGTCAGAGGACCTCTTTAAACACAACATTGGAAGTAATTACACTATCCTCTGTTAATACTTGTTTAGCGTTTTCCTTAATATTTACAAAAATAGACCGTTGAAACACCATGAGGTTAGACGCACATGATGACTCATACTTAAGCAACAGGAGACTTGAATGTGGAATCAGCCGCATTTTGATAAAAGTTATTTAAAGAATGCGAGATATTGTTGCAAATGAACAAATTTATCAGTTTGTGCGCCGTTAACGTCAGTAATATTTACCGGTTTACCTCTCGAACATTCCACCATGACTAAGACACGAAAACTAAGAAAAGAGGGTGCCAGAGAAAGAGAGACAGAAAATGGTTCACCATAGACTGAGTACGTGTTGAGTCCAAGACCTTTCTGTGTTAACTTGAAATAATATGTTGAAAGTGCGTTATATTGCAAAAAATATAATAATATGTATCTGAAACTAAATTGGTATTAATTAAATATCCTGAAATAAAGGTTTGCTCTGCACCATGGAGCAAGTGCGTGACGTCAAGATGGCGGATCGCCTCATTCCCTAAGAGAAATATCAAGGGCCATTTTTTTAAACCAATTTTAGGAAACAATAGCAATATTTAGGAAGTAAGATATGCCTTCTCATGTTCTCTGATAAATTCTGTGCATTTTGGTACCTCATTTGTAGAGTTTGGTTGCGTATAAATTGAGAAAAAGGTATCTATACAGTAGAAATATATAAGGAGATACAGAAATGCTATGCTCAATATCAGTTTTAAAATCATCTAGAACGGTTATATTACGGGTAACGGTTTTAAAAGCGATAATGGGCAATATCACCCGCGGGTTAAGGCCGTCAATGGCCATGATTTCGACTGACCCGGCATTGGTTATACGGACCCTGCGGTAACCTCGAACGGTATTTGGGGATTTTATGGCTGCAATCGGGTACTAACATGGCGGAATGCGACCAATGGTTTCCTCAACGACCTACAAAAAAACAATCCATTAATACTAGACTGCCATACGACGGATTGGAGTTCCACAAAGAAAAATAGGATCAGCTCGTAGCACATGGGATGCCTCCGCTAAAAACATGCTCTTAAAAATGCTCATACAAAAAACCTCGCACGTAAAAATTTTCACCGTAATAGAAGTAGGTAAGATTTTATAAGATTTCCGATTTCTCTCAATTCCAACTCTTATTCTAAGCTGACTGAAAACTGCATTAAAATCATTTCTAAAAATCCGAAAAACAAAAATTCACATGAATGGTCAGAATAGAGTTCCAAATAAATGAAAATATTATTAGGAAGTCGTTAATTTAAAAATAAACCTTACGTACACAAGAAAATATTTCTTAACCCTTAGACTACCAACGCAACGGTACATATTTACCACAAAAAAGAGATGAATATGAAAAGGTGTCTAAAGCGTGTTTCTATTCTAAATTAACTACTATAAAACCTTTCTCGTGCAAAATAATTTCGATTCCTGGGAAAAATGAAGTGAGAATCTTTGAAAGATTTTCAATTGACCTTAAAATCATTTCATCCTCTTCATAATAAGAACCAATTTTATGTACCTTTTACAATAAAGAAAAGTAGAGTAAGTAGATATCCATGCAGAATAACTGCATCAAATAATTTCCCTCACTTTACACATGCAATTACGACACAGTTAAAAAGGATGTTTTTCAACGACGCAGAATAATTGGTAAAGAGAAGGTAAGTGAGGACTGTAAAATGCACATGCATATCAGGATAGATGAATATAAGTTGATTACGAAGTTGATAGAGAAGTGTAAATTCATCCACCACAAGAAATGGAGCAGGGAGCGAATGACGAGCAATAAGGAGACCTTCCCGTCGCCATGACACTACCCATAATCCTAGTGTCTCTCCCACACCTTACTTCTTTCCTCCCCATAAGAAATAGACCTCCCCTTCGTTAATTCTGCTCAAACCATTTTGCCCGGCCTTCCTCCAAAAATCTCTTTCTCCTCATTATCCCGAACTTCACACACTGAGACCCTCTCACACTTTGTTTCATCCCATCACCAGCTACCACCCTCTTCTGATCCTAAAACCACCATCCCACTCAGTGGGTAGAACTCTCAAAAATCTTCTCTCGGGCTTTAGAGAAACTGTTTTTTCTCTCTAATATTACCCTTTTTGATTCGACTCAATACTTTGATCGAAGTTCGCATAGATTTCACGTCACATTCTTATCCAAATGTGCGTATCCTTCTTCCTCACATCTAGTCTTTTAACTCCGTTAAATAGTCTTTTCATGCCTCCCACGTTTGTTCATCGACTCCAGTAATTATTCCAAATCCATAGCTCTCTGCAGTAATTATTCCATGCCCATACCTCTCATTCCTTATCAATTTTTTATACTAGACACATTTTTCACTATCAAACCATCAGCTATTACAGCTGCAACATCTACGTTCGCTTTCCTTTTTATATCCTCAGAAATTCCCTGCATTTTTCCAATCCTTTAATCTCTCTGCTGGTGAGCTCTCTCCTAAAATTTCTTTGTGGCCATCATTTAGTATTCTCTTTTATTAATTCTCTTTCACCAATCTCTTCCTAAATCAAGACTCTGTTACATCAATAAGACATCGACCATAGTTACTATGAATTAAAATAGTAATCATAATTATACCTTCATGTCAAATATGAAATGATACTCAATATTAGAATAAATCGAATGGAATAATCAAAACTTTCTATGAATCAATTACTTAAGAACACCATTTAAAATTGCATACTTCCGATTCAAATTTGAAAATATTTTTAAAAATAGCTATTTCTAAATATTATTTGTTATTTCAATATTTATATGAAAATTATTTTTTCTAACGATAAGGCCGAATGTACTAGTCTTTCCGCTTCAGAACTAACTCCTTGATCCCCTTAAGAAACATTTATTCGTAAATGTTGATGTTTACAAGGAAAAATGCATTAATTTTGGCTGCTTTTCATGGGAAGAGATATAAATGAAGCATTAGATCTTAACATTAATCTACGTAACAAAACGTATATTTAATCAATTACGTACTGGAATACGGTACGGTAAATGTGGGGAATATGGTCATATTAAAGCCCTACTCATTCTTTGCGACAGGCTTTGAATGGCCGCAGCCATCTCTGAACTTCAGCTAACGAGCATTATATTTGTAGCTGTATTGCTATAATGGACGTAGATAGTGATAGTTACCAGGCAATTAAGGAAAGTGACCATTTAGGACAAAGGACGGAACTTTCACCAATGATTTTGGGATTATGAGATAACAGCGAATGCCCGAAATAAAAGTAACACTCTGACACGACTGATTTCAGGTTTTCACCACCAAATAAAGACAGAAGTTATCCCAAAGTTGAGATAACAATTTTGACATAGAACGAGTCCCGTGCCCAGAATAATGCACAATAAGTTTTCCGAAAACCATTCAACCGACGAGTTGTAGCAATTAACCCACCTTTAATTTAGTTCTAACGCTCCTATACTTCTAAGGAACGCAGTCACCAAAGAAGTATAAGGGATTTTGTACCTTAAATTGGGTGAGACAATAGATTAAATAAATTTTCATTCCGTATACCAATACTTTTACCCGACATTTCCCAGAACCTGTTAGCCGTAGATTTCATTGGTCTCAAACGCTCAAACTTAATTTTTAACTCAAGGGAGAAATATTCATGGAAAAAAGTCTCAAGAGAAAAATATTATAATAAATGCACAGGCATGTAAAAAACATGATCAATTAACTCATTTCACGCTTAAAGGATAAATTAAATGTCAATACGACCGGATATAACGTGAAGAACCATTCAGTATCTCAAATTATTACCTTGAGTTATATTATAATCAGTTATGCTAATGCAACGCATTTTAAGAGAAATTTTTCCCTCAGTATTATTTCATCGTCTTTCGTTAAATGTATTTTAGTCCATATCGTTCATTGAAATCATAGGTTAACCACTTTATATCAGGTAATATCGAATATTTAATCATTATATGATCAATCAAACCTTCTACAGACAACAGTCCATCGGAGCAACACCCTATGGAACCAGTAGTGCGCGGAATGACTTAATACAGTGCCTTTATGGTGGTTGGGTAAAACTGTAATCTCACATGAAATGAAAACTTAAAATGGATTATTTTGATTACAAAAAGGAAACCAATTCCTCATCTCACTGCCTAGATTAATTATCATCATTAGATATCCTTCCCTTCCATCCGACCTCTTCCTCACCTTGACCAGCTCCCTAACCCGTAGTCACAGGGTCCTCATATAATGATAATGTGCATTCACCTCTAGATATCGCACAACAAAACTAAACTGGAAGATCAAAGGACCGTGGAAATTCGATTCTCGGCCCAGGGCAATTTTTTTCGTGGCAATTCATATGTATTTCACCGCCGTTTAGGCGGCAGTCACGAAACCTGGAAAGCGTAGTGCTCTGCCCAGCGGTCCGGTCAACAAAGTCTTTGGTTCGATTTCCAGTCCAAGGGAATTTTTTCTCCTTGCAATTCGGGTATATGTGCTAAAGTAAATTTCAATTTTTTAGTTCTATACATTTCTATAGTTATATTTCTACTCTTTTTTAAAAATAGTGGCACTGAAAAGGTTAACTTCAAACCATCTTGCACCTTTTCCCCACAAGATAACCGAGTTAAGAAATCAAGTCATCCCCCTTTCTAAACGTTCTCAAACACCTTAGCCATGCTTTTTTCCCACCCTTTTCCTCCAACTTTAAACCCAAGATCCCGAAAGTTTACTTCACCTGACTCTTTCGGTTTTTCTCGCAGATAATTTGGAAGAGACGGATAAACTTTCCCTCTTGCTCCGAGCCACTACACACGTTTTCTGATATTAACGCACATTATCTTTTGATATCTCTTTTTTCTTTCCAAGACCTCTTTTCTCATTGCATAAGGATATTATCATTACTGGATAGCCTTCCATATAAGTAATCTTGGATAGCTTCGGCCCATGCACTCGGAAATTTCCTTTCAGGAAGAGAAAAAGTCAGGATTAAACCTAAGTCCCAGAATATCCTCGTAGCCAACCACAGGCCTTCCAAATATTTCAATAATTACCAATAATAGTTAATGTAGCCTAGAGGAAAACTATAACGAAGATAAAAACTAAAAATTTTGCTAATAGCTAATTACATTAATTCAATAAAAAATTGAATGAAAAATTACTGAAAAGTTGGATATAAAAAACTGGAAAGCCTGACAAGCATGATTGAACTCTAACTTCAATAAATATAAAAATAACATGAAATAAATATGACATAACTTGGTAAAAAAAGGTGAAGCTATGGTCTTCATAAGAAAATAGGTTTTAGTACGTGAGAAAACCAGAATATCAAGAGTTTTCTGTCGATGTCAAATTTCAAATATTGAAAAGCTATTGAAAATTAAGTAAAATTTTACTAAGTTTAAAAAAATACGGAGTATCAAACAAGGGAGAAGAAAAGGAGAATACAGACGAACGGCAGGAGAAAAATATCCATCAATAAACTGAGGGATTAGAGCAACATTAGGGTGTTTCTGGTGGGGGGCGAATATCTGTTGATAGCATTTGACTATTTCCTAGAAGCTGAGGTGAGGAAATAGTAAATAGGAGAAGATTTTTAGAATTAGTCGAGCGTCAAATCGCTTAATAACTGGTCAAACGAAGTCATATTCTAACATCATACAAACGGAAAATAGAGGCGAGAAAATAAGAGGAATACCGTAAACATCCTGCATTGAACAGTGCATGTTATGCTTGATCGTTATTAATGGTAGCCAGCGCAAAACATATAAGAATGGAAATAGATATTATATTGAGAAAATATAATGAGATCATAGAGTCCCATAAACATGTGGGAACACGTTGAAACAATGTGAGAGCGCACACATGTGAAAAAACCGCCAAAACGGTTTCTTCATAAATAGTACAACACTAACTTTCATCAACTATTAACCTAATCTTCATCACTAAATTCACGAATTTTACTGAGACAAAAGCAACAAAGTGATTTCGTAAGTTACTATCCCAAGCCAAAAAAGGAAAACCTCGAAGAAGAGAAGAATTTGGAAGAAAAAATAAGCTAGTCGCAACTTAGTTTTCAAAACCTCATCTATAACTTTATAAAACATTAAAAATATAAGATTTTCACGCGCCATATTTTCCGTAAATTTAATAATGTGAACTGAAATTCACGAAATTTGGTTCACTTTTTGCTCAGACTCTTCCACTACTCAAACATTTTATGCAATTTAGCCAGCAAAATTAGATGGAATACACAAATTTTTATTGAGTTCCTCTCAAACCTTGAAGTGAATACTCAATGGGAAGTGCTTTTTATTCCATACACCGTGAGGACAATACATCAGCAGGAAATGCCCTGGCACGGGATATTCCAGCAAAACAAGGCGTAATGCAAACGACTGGGAGTGTCTCCTACCGTCCGACTCCTTCCTCAACACCGCGCGGCTAATTCCGGTCTCCAACTCATGCCACGCCCCCATCTTTCAAGGAACCAAATGGTCTCCTCCCTCTTTGTACTCAAGCCCATGCCACTACATACACACTCCTGGGCGTCCGTCCCAGACCGCCTTCCTGCAGTCTAGAGGACAACTTCCTGTTCCTTATCATCCCTCCCCCAACTCCCCGCGTATGAATTCCGAACCTACAGCGCGAATATCTCCCTCGATCTCATCCCGGAGCAAGTCTCCGTCCGATAAAAACTATTCCCATTATTCCAGACTGAGGAAATATATTACGTCCGCCACTTGAGCGGCGGCGCAGCAGTGCAGTTCCCATTTAGTCCTTCCCGCCCGAGGGTTAGCGAAAAAAAATGTATATCAAGGGGGACCGGAGACGAAAAGGAAAAAAAGTGCTACGGACAATAAAACGACGCCGTCGTGGAGGTGAACAAACGGGAAAGAACTGAGGACAAAGGGGTCGGCAAATGGAAGGATTGCGACGTTTAGGAAGTAGCTCCGCTGGCTGTCGACTAGCACCACTACAAAGCCAAGGGTGAACGCTCCAACACTCACGACGAAGCATAACTAGAAGACAAAATAATTTTCTAAACGATTAGCCGATCCAAACATATAAAACCATTGTCAACAATAGACCAGATATAATGTTGATTAACCCTTTCTAACCCAGAGATACTTGTCGGAGAATTAAATTTCAAGTCTTCTCATTTTAAAAATGAGAACATTTTCTACGCATTCATAATTATTGTGGCAGCTACATATTTCACCAATAATTTTTACAGCATAAAAGAACCCGTAATTGAAGCATTTCCAGAATAGCGCTGAAAATGTACATATTAATGTTGTTGCTTACGAGGAGCATTGGGTTATAATGGGTTAACGAGGTGTGGCAGGTTTTAGTGTACCCCCCAAAACATTTCTGGTACCCCCCCAGAAATTCCTCCGAATTCCTCCGAACTTCCTCCGACCTTATCCGTAAAACTTAGCGCCAAAAGTCCTTAGCGGGAGATAAAGGGAGTCTGGGAGTCCTTTTCCCTTATTGGGAGTCCTCACTGGGACTGCCAATAAGGGAAAATAACGATATGTTTTCCAATACGCTGGTCTAATTAAATGTTTTATTGATACCATTAATCAAGGTGATAATAGAGGACTTATTTAAATGTTGATTCGTTACGGATTAACCCTCCAAATCTTACACCACCTCATGCCACATAAAGAAGGTAAAGGTAAAATCTGATTGTTTTTTCTGATCGGAATTAATTGATAACGATGAAGGAAAAACGACACTTGGCTAGTTAGTCTACACCATGAAGTGCCTATTTACATAGTGATTCTTACGTGGCAACGATTTCAAGTATTTAGCTTGGCTTCTAAATTAAACAGGGAGCACCTGAAAGCGTCCAGGCTAATGCTGAACCTAAATGTTAAGTTTTAAGGAGATGAAATGCAGCTGATACTTACAATATCAGATTAATAAATTAATTAATACCGAATATATTTATAATACCGGATGGATGAAAATTTCAGAAAATACCTCAACATAAAAACAACATTTCAATGTACTAATGAGCAATAATCAGGAAACTTACGCACCAAACTTAATTACTCCTGAAAATTAAAGGATACGAGGGATTGAAATTTTTTCCCACTGAAGAAATGGTAAATTGGACAGAAGTATAAAATAGGGCTCCCAAAAAAAAAAGAAAAAAAACTCCACCCATGCTTATGTCGCGCACATTACAATTGTTTTAACTTCCATGGATGCCAAAAAGGGAAATCACACTTAAGCAAGCTACATTAGTCCTCTCAATACTGCCATTTAACCACCAAGGCATAAAAAACTAGTGGTAGTGGAGCAAATATATATAAGAGTGGAACGAGCGACTTTTTCCGACCCATCCACACCAATCATCCAATAACCTATCTCTGTCTCTACCAAATCTTCATTGTTCTTTTTCGTCCCCAAGGCAACCAACCAATCCTTCCTCACAAGCACTTTTCCTTTCCTTCCCTCATTCGATGAAGCTCGTCATCTCTCCTTATCTTGTCTCTTACTCCACATCCCTCGGAGAACAGAGAAATCTAAAAGGGTCGCCGGGAGGGGTGAGCAGTGTAAAGAAAAACATTCAGGTCCCCGACATAAATATTTGCACAACCCTTGGACGCCCCCTTTCTTCTAACTCCATCCCCAATGGATGCTCTCCTCCTAACTCAAGTCTCCGATCCATTTCTCCATTACTTACCTCCCGTTTCCCCAAGATTCGCTTCCTTTTCCTCTCTTTCCCCCAATCCGCCTCGTGAACAAGTTAAGAATTATACCGCCCAGCATTTTTTTTCGAGGAAAATAAAAAAGCGGAACGCGGTGGATTCGTATTTACCCCGGGGTTATTTTTTCATAAATACAGGGTTCAAATTAATGGCCTTCACGGGACAAGACAAGACTGACAACGAGGAGTAAATAAATGGCGGTGATGAGATAAATAAAAATGTTGTGTTTGATTACCCGCGGGGGCTGGAGTGAAGAGAAAGAGAGGAAAATTTTGAGATGGCCCCCCTCTTTTAAATGAAGAGGGGTGATCCGAGGGTGAATATATATATACATATATTTGAGTTTCCCGGTACCCAGACGTAATCATCAGCGTTTCTTTCAGTTTCCCAGCTTATACAAACACGGCCATTCTTCATGATGAATAATTTAAAAAATTCGGAGGAATTGGAAGAATCTGCGAGTAATTAAGGCGGCCCTGCCGAAAAATTGAGGCAATTATAAACCGTCTCAAATCAGCGAAAGTGAAAGACAGAATTAAGAAAAAAAGATTTTTCATCGGAAACCATTCAAATCGAGGTTTTCCGCAATTTTTTAACGTTTTTCCGATTTTCCAATTTTAAAATAACATTCATTAAAGGGGCATGGTAGCAGAAAACATAATGCAGACTTCCACTAATAGTATTTCCCCAAAGAAGAGTACACGCCAGATAAAAATTTCATGTGTTACTTTATCGACAGAATAACTTTAAAAAACAACACTAATTTAGACAAATGAATGAATGACAGCTTTCGATGCCTTTAAATAAGTCAAAATCAGCAAAACTTGAACTATTATTGCCATATAATCACGTTGAAAAAATCTGTTACGATTTAAAACCCTTTAACTTAAGTCAAACTTAACTTTTGGTATTGGTATTGCCATATTATAGAATAAAAAAATTTTAATGCTTAAAACCGATTAAATAAATGCAATTTGGTATTTTCTTTTAAATACCTTATGTAATGAATGCGCTATACATTTTTACACACAATCACCGATTTCAGTATGTAACCCATATTTTAATACACATTCCTATCATTAGTGAGCCACTTATATGTGATGAAAAAGCATTTATAAAAACACCATAATCGTAAGTAACAAATCAGTGGGAGAGTAAAATGGGTGAACCGGAGTTGGAGCCCCTTATTCGCCAATTGGCGGCGGTTTCTAGAACAATTTTCCCCGCGCGTTATGGTTACTAAATATTTATCAACAAATCGGATTTATTATCGAAATTACCATTTCATAAAACGTTCGAACATGACTTTGATGGAAGTGGATTACAAAATGAATTTGGATGAATGTTTTTCAAGAGAGGTTAAATATTCTAGCGGATAGCTAGCTTTATTGTCTGTTTACGGACAAAAGTGTGTGTTAAATTGGTGTATGAATGAAGGCTTGATTGCGTCAAGTTATGAATGTCCTAAGTGTGAAAGGTAAATGAAATTACCTAAGAGACCAAAGAAGACTGATGGAAATGAATGGGTATGTAAAAATCAAACTCAAAATAATCCGCATGAATGTTCACGATCTGTAAGAAAGTGCTCTTGGTTTTTCAATAGTCATCTAAGTATATGTCAAATTTTAAAATTGACTAGTCAATGGCTAGGGCAGTGTATGCAAAAGTACAATAGGTATGGCGGTTTTGAAAGTGACGGATAAAACAGTGTCTGATTGGTATAGTTTTTGTAGAGAAGTGTGTGAGACTGTATTGAAAAATAGTTCTAGAAACCGCCACTAATCGGCCAATTGGCGAATAAGGGGGTCCAACTCCGGTCGCGCCAAGTAAAATAAAAACGAATAAGTGAATCAAGATACGGATGAAGGATCTATCTGCATTTGGAGAGCTTAGAAACTTATTGGTGAGAGTCAAAACTCAAATGATTTAAATAATTAAAGAAAATTTTGAAAAATTGTTGATACTGTGCTGAGGAATCCTAGTGTGTGCCGCAACCTGACGGTCTTAAGTGTAACTATGACTTGCACCACTTGCACCATAGGTATGGAGATTATTTTGGAGTCGATTACCCTGGATATCTCAAAATCAACACAAATTGACTTATATAAATATGTTTTCAGCCCTCCATTAATACTCATACATATGAAGTTTGATCCATGCGATTACTAAATTTTCTACGTAAAAACCCAGGTACATATTATTTTATTGCGAGGCAATTTGGGGATTACTTTTAACTGAGTACTCACTTATAACTGCCGTCAGAAACCACGCGACGGTGGCTTTTCTCTGTTGAACACGAGCCAATCGGAGCATAACCCGCGACCGACTTAAGCCTAGGGCGAATCAATAGGGAGGGCTGTTGTCAAGGACGCGGTTGATTCCGACCAATAGCGACACGGGAAACTGGGGCGTGGCCGAAATTTGAGGCATGGTATGATAACACAGGGATATTCATGTTGCAATTAAAAAAAATGCCGTTCCCGACACGATGGCTTTTAGGATAAAGCAGAAGCGACCAATTTATGTGAGTTCAAATCACCACCTGCACTCCGCTAATATCTCTGCGACGTAGAGATTGTGTAATCTCCCCGTTGCGATAACGACCTGAAGTCAATTTTTTCCTGTACCATTTTACTCTTGAGCTTCCGACTGCAAAAAAAGTGATGAATATAAAGTTTCAGCAAAAGTAAAATAGCGCAAAGTAACAGTGCCAATAAAAATTAATAGCATTGAAAGGGTCAATGTGTTTTTAAAGCTAAAAAACTATTTTTCTTGAAATAGCATAACGACGAATACCGGCATCAGTAAAAACGTTTAATTTTATACTTTATATCCGATAACGGCGATAATGTAAAGAGAGAGATTTTCGGAACGTCAAATTGCTAGTATATGCTCTAAAAACCTAAAAACATGCCGAGGATCAGTTAGAAATAACTAAATACCAAGATAGGATGCAAAAGTACTTTGATGCGAAAATGATTCATGAAACTTGATAAAAAATATAAATGTATCTTAATATAGTGTAACGACAACAAACATAGTGTTTTAATGACAAACATCCATATAAATGGAGGAATTTCTCTAACTTTTATTTCCTCACAAAATTAAGTTGTGGTAACATTATAAAACTAAGTAACTTAAAATGTTCTAAAATAGAGTACAATCAAACTACAAAACAAAGAATTTCATTACAGTCAGATACAGTTTATACTTATAAAACATGGTCTAGATAAATCACTACAACCGCCGCTTAAATTACAATTCGTAATAATAATTATTATTATGGATCCCTGTTAATAAAAGTCTTTCCTGAAGCTATTAAAAGTTACCTACCAAGCCATATTTCAAAAGTTTTTAACTTATTGAACAATTTATGAACCTTAACAAGTCTACTGAGCAATTGCAGATGAACCTAAAACAAAGTTAACAACTTAACAGAAGTGAAAAAATACCCATTTCAAGATTAAAAATTCCACATATCATACCCAAAAGTATGTTCGAGCATCACATATCCGAATTAAATAAGATAATTACCAATAATCAACAAAATAATAGCGCATCAGAGGGTCGTGTTCCGTTCGGAAAAAAAGATAAATTCTTCTTTGCTGTTTCTGTTTTTGCTTCTGGATACAAGACAAAAAAAACATTCTTTGTTTGTGAGGTTTCAATCAAAAAAACGCATCAACCCTTTCAACGATTGCATACATTTAAAACTGCATTCATCGGCAAAAAGCTTTCACTTCATAGCAATAAGCATTTGAGCGCGCGAGAGAGGCACCAGCTTAACAATTTATCTCCAACAATAACAACGAAAATAATTTGATGCATGCATGACTCCAAAATTTTACGTTGAAGGCCAAAGGAATTTGACGGGTGCAGGAAAATAAATGATTGAAAGTGCGAGAAAGCAATGGCAAGTATGAAAGAAATGATTTCATAATAGCTCAGAATAGAGGATAAATTAAAATTCTCGGACAACATTGAGAGAGAAAAGATCGAATGGTTTAACAGAAATTATATATAAATACAAAGTACTCTCTAACGACAGTAACTCCCCCGTGATCTAGAGTATAGTACGCCGGATTGACCAATTCCACTAACACATTGGTAGATAGTCAACAAGATTGGCCGATAAACTCCCTCCGGCACGACTGTTGGGCGGACGGGAGCAGCAATTCTAGGGATGAATCTATGTTACCAATCATGTTACGGTGTAGATGGGACCGCCCTGCTCAACCTCGGGATCTGGCGATCCCATCTCAGAAACCAGCCAATATCAGAAAAAGCTATGGCAAGTATGGAAGAAATAATATTTCGAGACCTCGAAATAGGGTGAAAATCACTATCTCAAACAACGTTGATGGACTGAACAAAAAATTAGAAAAATTTTACATAAATTTTGCCTTGACGATTAATGTAATACTCAGCATGAAACGATTAATTTTATAAGCACGGATGCAAATATAGAGCAAGGATGAAATTTGCGATGGCAAAAATCTTTTGGCTAGGCATAGGTTCGAACCTGAATCTACTTTTTGCCGGTTGGAGGGAAATGGCTGGGTGACGTAACAGGTAGCATACCTTACCGGCGTATTTCAACCTAAATCTATATTATCTATTGCCGAGATTCGAACTCGAGTCCACCGATACCTTTTGGAGGAAGATGGCCCAGTGGTGTAAGTGGTGGCATTCTTTAACGGCAATTAGGATATTAGGGTTCGATTCCTGTTAAGTCAACTGATTTTTTCATGGCGAATTTCAACATAAATTTAGATTAATCAATTGCAGACAACTCCCTCGCAACCTGGTAGGCCTATTCCTATGTATGTATACCACAGTTTGATCTATTCCATGATCAGATAACCAATGAATTTGACCGAGATTTCTTCCTCCGGCTCTTCCTCTTGACGGTCGACAGTTGCTTATCTACGGCACAATCTATGATCCCAATCACGTTACAGTGGAAAGGGGACCGCCTAACCCAACCTTGAGATCTGCCGACCCTATCTGACCGACCAACCAATCATCCGAAAAACATCCAGCCTCCGCGGTACCCATTTCGCCCGATTCTTCGGACGATGAACCAACCCCGACCCACCATTCCTTCGACGGCCGAGAAAAGCACTTCCAACCAACTTCCGAATGAAAAACCCACCGTCTCAACTTCCATCGCTTTCCTCGATCCCTCTCCAGCATTCCTCCATGCCTCCGACCAAAAACCTTGTCCCACCTCTTACCCTCAATTTTCCTCAAACTCGAAACAGTTCACTTTCGTTACCTCAGCCCACTTCCCATGCCCCTCTTCCTACCTCTTTCCCCATCGTATCGCTGACGAACAATTTTAAGTGCGCCCTTCAACCTGTCTCCCGGGCGATTGAGTTTATTGACGCTTGATAATACATATGTACGGTCGCTAAGGGATCCCCAACTTTTAATATTTCAGCTTGATTTCAGCATTGTCGGATTAGGAGAACTTTTCCTCACCTTGACAACCGACATCAAGTATACGCCTACGAGTATTTTTTTTACTTTTAGGAACCTTTCAACATTTTTTCACAAAAAAAAGAATATACGTGGTTTTGACATTTTACGATAAAATAATGCCTCAATATTTGGGATACAGTCGAAATTAAGTTATTTAACAGAGTTTGGTATTTCCATGGTCGTTATAAAAGACTCAAAAGAAAAATACGAGCGGCCATTCTAATACCTGATATAGGAGATATGCCGATAACATCAAACGGTCCATTAAGATCAGAGCAGTATTAAAAAATCAATATATTTCCTCGTGTATTGAAAAGCTATCAAAAAGTAAATAAAGCACCTTCCCTCAGCAAAGATGACGCTTTTCCTACATCTCCAAAACTGCTGCGGTCACCATTTTTAGCTTCCATCATGTATACAGCAGATTCGTTTCTACGGAAAAATATTGGTCCCGGAATCAAAAAACTTTTCATGAGGAGATCAATCTGGAAGGCTAGCGTCACACGTCTCTTGAGTTTCGCGGAGACAGCAATGAATTGGTTCCTCAGCAAAAAATAGAGTGAAACGTTAGAGGACCGGGTGGCCTCAATTTCGCTAAATCACAAGAAGGAACATTATGTTTATGTAAAATGACTGTAGATGAAATGAGCAAACCCATGATAAATTGTCCATGCTTGCTGGAAGACCTCAAAGTTTCTCAAATCCGATTGTTTTCTGAAAGCACTAATAATAATGATAGTAAAATGTCTTTATTCGGGCGAGGTTGAGACTAAGAAGTCCCCTCTTCCACCTAACCCCTCCATAGCGTCAATGCAAACATATTAAAAAATAATAGACAAACGTTTACAATACAAAGGTTATACAATATACAATATTTGTGAAATGTCAAAAATATGAAGAACTGTATGTGAAAATTTTATGGAAAAAAGATTTCTGTATGTGGGAAAAAAACATTAGGATAATGGTGTAGTATCCTTTAGCAAAAAAACCCACAGCAGGAAAACGCCCACACAAGAAGGGGGGCGTGAAAAACTTGCGAAAACCTACTGAGTGAAAGCTAAAGCGTGTTATTTGTAAAATACAGCATAATCAATGAGGTACAAAGTATACACAAATATTACACATGCAATTAAGATTTAAAATATAACGTATATATACAAGCATTCAGTGATACATATCACTTTGTCGTAGGCGCTGCTCAGTGTCATGTATATTTACCAGCTAGTTGTGAAGTGAAAAGTGCTTTGTGTACCCTCCTCTTAAAAGATGCCAATGATGATGAGTTCCTAGTGTAACGTTTTTAAATATCCACTACTAACTTAACAAAAAAATTCAGTACAATTCAAAAACAAGCTCTATATTTTGAAACTTGGGAGCAAAAAACAACATCAAAAAGCCACCATGACTATCACAATCCCATTTATATTATCCGTACTACCACTCACTGAACCACCGCCATGAACTGCACCAGTGTGGATCTTGAGTTCTGCCGTATTCCTTTCCTCCCGTTCTCTTCTCCTCTCGTAGGCGCCTCCTTTTCTCTGCGTTCACTTCTTCTCCCTGCCGATCTTGAATTCTGCCGTATCTCTTCCTCCGTTCTCTCAATACACCGCTACTTTAGTATTTCTCCCGATCTTTCTTTATAACACGTCCACCTCCTCCTTCTCTCCATACACGACTCCCCCGTTTCCGTTCCCAACAATCTCCCCGTCCCTCACTACCATTGCTAGTTTTAAATTATTTACAAACAACATGATGGCTTGTTTGCATTATGTTACACTAGTTGAAAGGTTAAGACTATTCCATTCCCTAAATTCAGTAACGGTAAATGATTTATTGTAAATGACAGTTCGGTGATGAGGTATAACAAGATTGTGATTCCCTCTTGTGTTTGTCATGTGGACAGTGTCAAGACTCCTGAATTCGCATGATAGGTAAGGGGATGTTTTTGTGTTTATAATTTGATATAGGAGAGAGAGAGTATGCAGCCGACGTCGAGAGTCGAGTTTCAGCCATGACAATTTATTAATATAATCGGTTAAAAAAAGTAGTCACTACACAGAAAGTTAAGGGTAGTGAGTACTTTTCTAACGCCTAATTAACAAAAAGGTGGGGTGATGGATTCCTTGTGTCCAGATTCATGTGATAGCGTCGATTCAAGCAGTAGCTGAATCTTTAGGCTTCCGCGGCATAACGTACGAAAAGAACCGTTTCTTCGGGGTTTAGCTCCGCGTGTATACAGTTTAAGGACTAAAATTGAATGCACGCGGTGCTCTAAAGTTTCGATTATTGCAGTTTGTCTTTGAAGTCAAAACTGAGCACTGGTGATCATGAATATTATATATGAATGACTCGTGGACTCTGACAATTAAGGGAGGCCAAAAATGCCACACTACACGGCAGTTTCAAGCTTGAAGCCGACTTCGTCACTAACCCATAAAACCGAAGGAGCGGCCAACTATTTTATTCAACCTTACCCACGCCACTGTAAATCAACATTCTTAGCGACCCACCTTAGCTCCGCTTTCAGACAAGGCGTTGTATCCCCTTGGATTTTCCTAATTACCTAACCCAATATCGACCCATCTCCCCCATACCCTTCAACCAATTTAATCTTCTCTCCTAACCTCCCTAACTCACCCTCGAAGACTTAATGGCCCTGTCCATTCGAGATTCCATTCCAATAAACTTTCCAACTGTCTAAGAATTCTGAACCCGTTTCTTCAAATTCGATCCTCGGAAAATGCAAGCTAAATGAATTAGCTCTAAGCACGTTATCGTAATTAACTTACTCCTTTTCTCAGATTACCTGACACTGGATCTCTTTCACTCGAAAATAAAATAATAGTTAGAAATTAGAATCGAAAGTTATCTATACTATTGTAATCACTCAGGTTGATAAAATTTAAGGATATGTAATGTCCATGAGTTAAAAAAATGCTTTCTGAAACAAGAAAACCAGCTTTGTAACTGTGGCCGAAGTAGGAAATGTAATAACAGAATAAAACATTAGCTTCGACCTGGACTAGAAAGAGGTTCCATCAAATATATGCCTCGTGATTTCGACAATTCAAGTCTTCGTGGCTTTAAAGTTAGATCCGTCAAATCACAAAGAATTAATATGTTTTAGTAATCCTAATTTGAGCTCATAACAAAGCTTCTACCGCTGAATATTCTCTCAGCTAGAAATTCCTCATATTTCTACAGTTTCCACTTCTTATAAATATATTGAAACCCTTTACTATACTTCCTACTTTCGAATACAGGTTTTTTTCTTCAAAATAACGCGGCGATTATCTTATCTCTAAGGTTCTAAAAAATATATTTAAAACACCGTACCCATCCAATTGGAGAAAAGCACGTGATGAACACTAATTTGAAAATTTGTCTCATGAGCACATGATTCAACTTTTTCACCGACTATGTTAAACATCATCTACAAATGAGATCATAAATTGAACGTAACATCACGTAACTGAAGACAGTGAAGGTGAACAGTTTTTCTCACATTTTCACGGGGACGAGTATTACAACTGCAAAGAAATTTATGGCTCCAACTAATAGCACCAAACTGCAAATAGTCTTTTAAGTTAAATATTTATCTTAAAACGCTGTTAAATCACATGGAAGGAAAATATATACAAGACTGGATAACGGTAACGTAATATATCGCATGCAGGTACATTCATTCCGATTTCGAGCGCATCGAATTATGCGTGTCATAAAAATATGCATTCATTGCATTATTCCATGGCAAATATCCATTTTAACATGAATCATATAGCAAATCATCAAACTTAGGGCAAAAATCGGCATTCAAACTGCAAAAAGAAAGAAAAAGGAAAAAATATCTCCACACTCCTAATCCTTCAGAGGATTCGCTGATTGTTTTACACCTTTTATAAAGTCTAATTATTACTCTTCCTTTTTAACAAAGTACTCCAATATCGGACGACTAATTATTGTCCCCATAGTGCAAGCAGTAACTCAAACTTTTAATATTATTTTACCAGCACAGTAATAGGAAATAAATTTTAATATCTAGTGAAAGGAATTGTAATATATATTATTTATATTCGAACTCCCACCGAAAAAAATACCTAATAATTATGTGTTTCAGGCTATACTTGGAATTTGTCGATCTTCATAATAAAACACAATAGTAAACGCCACGGTTATTATTAGATGTTAAACGACCTGGATTTCGCCAGCTCAGGGCCTTGAATTTTATAAATGAGCTTAAAAATGAATTTCTGTGTGTGGAATGTGTTTTTGTATGCATCTGAGACTTGGACGATGGGGAAGAGAGACAGGGACAGGATTGGGATGAGAGATGTGGGTTTGGAGGAAGATGGAGGGAATAAAGTGGACGGATCGAGTAAGGAATGAGCAAGTGTTGAATAGGATGGATAAGGAAAGAACGTTGATGGATAAAATAAATAAAAGGAAAGGAAGGGTAACTGGCTGGGACATGTTGATGAGAGGGAATGGCATTTTGAAGGTAGCCTTGGAGGGAACGGTGGATCAGAAGAAGGGGAAGAAGAAGGCTGAAGTTTATTGACAACTTAAAAATATAAAAATATAGAGATTTCAAAGAAATGGCCAGAGAAAGGAAAGAATGGAGGCAGCGTTGGCGCAAAGGATCTGCCGACGGGCAGAACACCACAAGATGATGATGATGATGATAAAAATGACACTGAGCTGCCGAAACCCGAGACAGATATCATGTATATAAGTGTGGAGTTTACCATTGTGCTTATTATGAAGAACAACAACTTCCCAGCATAGCCCAAAACACTAAAAAAAATTCAAGGAAACTTTTTTGAATATAAATAATAGATACTAAAATTCCTATCACGAGGTCTGTTGTTGTGCTAGTGTCGTGTTTTTTTAACTTATATTTATGGGGTAGGTTTGAAATAGTTTGCACAAAAAGTATATTCCTGACATTCCGTCATACAAATAGTATTCATCAGATTCATATTCAAACGGGAAGGGTGCAACAGCCGTAAATAATTCTGAGATGCCGGGCTTACCCGAAGGAACACGCAACGCAAACCGACACTCGGCCCATAAAGTTGGGAAAATAGGCGGGGCTAAAACTGGAGTCCCACTGACACCGCGCACTCCAAATCCCATTTGCTTGCTCCATTTCCACCCGCCTCCTATCGCATTCCTCACCTGCCACCATCTCCTCCCCCAACTCCCACACTTCAATTCCATTACCTTCCACCAGAAAAGCATACCCCACCAGCGCCGAGCAGAGGCGGCCACGTCAAAACAAATTTAATTTAAAACGCCTTCAGCCACTCTAAAATGATAGGGGTGACCGGGGCTATTGAAATACATTTCCGTCTTTTGAATTTACATCATATCATTTTTCCCTACGAATTTTATTTACACTGAAATGCAATGTTACAATTGAGTGGGTGAGAAGCCAAGGGTACAAGTGATTTATCTTTTACATACAGTATTAGGTTCAGAAATTAGGAATAGAAAACAAATCAGATCAATTAGATATTTAGTAGTGCATTTGAATATCCACTTGATGTCTGCACACAACAGAGGTTCACTCGTATCCCATGGAAACCAAGTTTTTGTGCTTTTCAACTAACAATTAACTTTAATGAACTCTGTTGAGAAAAATATCACTTGTACCCCTTGGCTTCTCACCCTCTCAATTATTGTTCACGACGTGAGAAAACCATGATATAGTCACGTAATAATGGACAACAATTCCTGTTTGCGACACGATTAAACAAAAGGGAGATGATTGTAATAAAAAATAGTGGCGTTCGGTTGTACGCGTCGTCGCTCCCAATATTTCACCCTAGTACTTATTAATTGTGTTCGTAATGTGTGTGAAATTTGATTTGTGAAGTAAGATACTTGTTGTAGCTCCCGATTATCTTTGATAGTAATAACCGCAGACAATTTTGCCTATAATTTGTATTCATTTGATTTGTGAAGAAAAAGTACGCTCCGTCGCTCCCGATTTTCTTCGTAATAGCCCTGGACAAGTGTGTTTGTAAAGTGTGTTCATTTTATTTGATTAATTAAATGTGAACGTTACAATAAGCATACCAATCGTAGGTGAAAAGTAGGTAGATATTTATAGCCTATCATTAGAATTGCCACCCGTACGACGGAGGTAGTTCGTTGACCTTTGTACAGCACGAACTATCCTCGTTAAATTCAGCCTGACTTACCGAAATCAATTTCCAATTTGCAATAAAAATGAGAACTTGAAACTGCAGCCAATTAAGTGTTTTAAAACTTCACAGAGTAATGCCTACTTTTTAGTTCTTTCTAAAAATAAAAAAAGGATACAAGTAGACCGACAGTTCCCAGGCTCAAACTTAGTACAGGGCAAGCTTCTATCCCAACAAAGGCAAGTAAAAATGAGGAACTTTTATGATTGGATGGGAGATAATGGTCGCAACGGGAAACATTTCAATCCACTCGCCTGCACAACTTCTGAGATGTCATTAATGAGCGCACATGCTGGGGTCCAATAGTCCCCCATCTTTCAAACCATTGGCCTGGACAAGAATAAACTTCGTCAGTGTAAACCTTTCTTTGATGATTCCTACATAATAATATAATTTCTCTAACGCGAAAAATGAAATCCAATATCCGTCACCTTCTTTCAAAATGTGTCCGATTATGAGCATAATTGGTATTCTCTTCGATCAATATTTCTCCAGGCATTGTCCTACCATTTGTCAGTGCATACTATCACTCATACCTTATTTTAACGATTGTTCCTATTCTCCAAGTTACTTGAGTGGCCAGGAGGCTGAATAGGGAGTAGTTCGTAAAGTTTTTGCGTGCATAATTTAGGCAATTAGCGCTCCATTGCGATGACAGAGGAATTCGAGGGTAATCGAGGGACTTTGCAAAATAAATGGGTATCTCACAACACTGTCCTTGCCGGTTTTTGCAAACTAGTGGAATTATAAACTTCAAATGGAGTGAGTGACATGGGTAAAAATTGAATCATTATTGTATCAACAAAATAGAAAATATATAGGATTCAAATTTCAATAATGTTCAATTCCCAAAAGAAAATCCTACTAATCGGACTGACTTTCATTACTTGAAACTGTTCATAACTACTAAGGTATACTTCATTCACCACCGTCCGTAACGTTTATCATCTCCGATACAATTTCTGCATTAACAGGTTTCATAAGATTTTCTGTGACGATAGAAATCTCAAACTAAAAAAAACAACATCATTAAATATGGACGATGAGCAAGGAACACCAAATATGCAGAATAATATACCTATTCTTGAATAAAAGAAAGCTATGCTCAATACTGGGGTACTTGCATGGGTCGTCGATGGCTCTAAAAAATATTTTGAATAAGTAAAATGGATACATTAGCTCGCAAAAATACCTAAATTTCTCCATTAATCATCAAAATAAAATTGCCTTAAAAACTTCTCTGAGCCGACCACTGTGCAAAGACGCTCGAGCGTTGCCAAGGCCAGGCGTGACGTCATAGGTGCCTAAACGACCGTAGGGAGTCGGGAAATACGCTGAGCGCATGCTGTAAAATATGTTGTGAAGGAGTATTTAGCCGCTCATCGTCACTTTATTTTGTTCTGTTATTCTTTGGCAAGTTTTCTTATTGCTGCAGTGCCACGATTATTACTTGGGATATCAATAATGCAACATCGGGATAATGAAGTACAAGCGTTTCACTTCGTATGTTTTAGTTATCAGAAAACTGGATGATAACGTTGTCACTCGTTCGAATAGTACACCTGAAATTCATCTACCTCTACATAATACCCCGCAAGCCGCCTAAAAGGCGAGTGGGCAGGGGGTGCTGGGACACCAGCCTTTTTCAGGACACCAAAAATTGATTGCACGACCCTCGGAATTTGGCATAACAAATTATTGCTATACGTCGGCGGCAAATCGAGATGTAAAAGAAACTTATAATACTGGAGGATAACGATCGTAAGTTTACGAGCTGTGCTGTTGAATTTGGCAACGCCTTATTAACGGAGAAGGTCTCATAATAATCATATCCGTCCTACGGTACGAATTGGTTGCGGCGGAGCTAAGGTCGCGGGTTCGAGTCCCACCCAGGTAAATTGCCTCTACTCAAGGCGTGGGTTCTTATGATCGTGCTACGTTGTTGTTCGTTAAATTCCTCCGCAGTAAAGGCCTTAAGTGCGCTGTTTTCGGTGAAGTGTAGTAAAATAAAAAAAATTTTAATACATATTTTTTTATTTTTCTATTTAAATTCATAAAATATTCATCATTAAAAGACTAAAATCGATTTCTTTCGCATATTTATAGCCAGATATTTAGATACTCATGTCCATATATTTTTGATCGTTGAAATCGCGGTCATTGCTAAATAACTCATCATCTCAACAAGTCATCCATGGAACATAGAAAGTATTATCAAATATGATGTTTTACTACGCCCACGTGAATTAAATATTAGCTCAGCAGTTCAACCTCCCAAATCCATAGCCACAGCTCCTTTCCCCCCAATTGTCCTTTCCCAGCAGTCTCGCCGCATCACCATTCTGCTTTTCCGCCCCTGATCCCTTTGCCATCTCACTTGCAGCGCCGACCGCACTTTTCACGATTCCCGCCAGTGCGCGCTCCTCCTGGCAAATATCAGTCCACTTCCACCGCTTTCCCTCCTGCCAAACACTCTCTACTTCTCATGCAGCCCGCCCATCAATTATTCAAAGCACCCTGCCCCTTCTCCAACCTCCTACCCTCTTCTGCTCTCTCTCTCTCTCTCTCTCTTGTCTCATCCGAAGGTGGTTCTGCCTAATACCCATTCACCAGGGAGTATACGTTTATGTCTCTCTATCACCCTCTCTCCCACTTGTCTCACAGCTGTCGCACACACTCACAAGAGCTACAATATCCTTTCAATGTTCATAAAACCGTCGAATACGCTTTTCCCACTCGAATACAGGGAAAAGAGGCAGAGGACGGTAAACGTAGAGAAGAATAGGAAAGAATGGATAGATTTTACGTGCGCGATGTACAGATATGGGTAAATCACCAAAAAATGAAACTCGCCTCGGTTACACTTACTTTTTTAATTTAGTCATCAGTTAAACATATCGGTTAAAATTTCAAAAATGAAACTAGTTAGAATTACAAGCAGAGTAACCGTTACTTTTCGAAATCATTGTAGATTAAAAAAGAGGCCTACGCAGCACAATCAAAAGGCAAAGGAAAAATTATGCATATTTTTAATTCCTGTACAACTGAAAACAGCACCACTGGCCTTTTACATCGCGGCTGGTTTCTTGAAAATAACCCGTACAGAGTTGTCAAACATGTAGCCAAGCTCTAAATGACACATTATACAGAGTTTCGAACAACTCAACCTTTCGTTTAGGCCGCTATACACGGTGAGTGATCATGCAAATGATCATGCTAAATGATCATGTGATCAAAATAGAACATGTTTTTACTAACTTTCACTGAATGATCATGCGCATGACGGTCCATTCTTGAATTTTTCCGTTCCACATGGCGAATGATTTAATTCACATGATCTTTCAGCATGATCATTCGCATGATACTTCACCGTGTATAGCGGCCTTTACACACGAATGGGAGGAAGTGTAGTCATGGCTTTTCTTTTCTCAAAACGACGTCCAGTCGTTTAACAAGAAAGTAATGAATAAAAGAAAAAAGAATAGCACACCATTCATCTAAAACTATAATTACACACTATAATTTGTGCTCAGTCGTTCTTAAGCCAACAATTATTGCAAAACGAAAAAGCTATTAATGAGAGATCAAATTGTATATCTTCGCTGCACCGTGACATCTCTAAGACAACATTGGATGACTGATAAGTCTCTGTTTAACCTAAAAATTGTTTATGCATTAATAAAACCGTGGGAAATATTTTACCGAAAAAATGAATATTTTGAAAGAATTGATAAAAACGAACAATTCTTTTTTAACTCTTACCACAAAGTAAGTCGCGAAAATTATAAAAATTTAATCCTTATTCAGGTTTAAAAATTATAATCACATCTACGAAAATATAATGCCGTAATATTGTGTAAACCATTATTATCCAGTAAACTAACTGCTCAAAATTGTTAATAATACAGAAAGAGAAACTTATTTTAACCAACTTCTTCTGCCTTCTGTAGGAATGGAAGGACGGGATTGAGTCAAAAAGTTATACACATCAGGAAATTCCTAAATGAGCTTTGGTCTACATACTAATCGCTAATAAAGGGTTCAAATGAAATCAATCAAAACCGATATATTCCTCTATTGGGATTCCCGGGCAACATAAAATTCAGAGGTCATTATTTTAGCTGCTCATCGTTTCAATAAGAGGTTTCAAATCCATCCAACAGCTCATAAGGTGATAAACTTCAAAATGATGTATCTTTAAAAAATTGGCTACATAGTGGTGAAATTCACTCGGAACGGGCAAGGAACCACAGTCCTCTAGCCTTCAATTTTAATTTTACTTCGCAGTAGAGATGAATTTTTTTAAATGGCAACTGATGAGGGTTGAATTGTGAGCCAATACATCCCAATAGACTACGAAGACCTGACCGAAATCGCAAGCATTAGTCAAGTTGATTATAATTTAAAATCATGCCACATAGCAAAAAGAATACATTTCAAAGGTAGGCTTCCGTGGTTAAAATTAATCACGCACTATCTCGGTTTGGCCACGTCGAGTTGTCACTGTTCATATACCTGACCTAGGTATGAGAATGGTGACAACTCGACGTGGCTTCATCCCAAAGACCGAGATAGTGCAAGGATTAAAAAGAGTAAAGTTTGGTAAAATAGATAATTACACCAAGGATGAAGTTCTCCATTGATAAAGTATCTGGCGCAAACTTCACCCTTGGCGCATATAACTTCGCCCGCGCACGTCACGCGTACTAAGTCACTTGTTTCATGCCGTGTTAGAAATTGAAATACGGCCAAAGCCTAACGAAAATCCTGAGAGCCTCTTCCTACTCCATCAAAATCCCCCAAATGCCCCAGCATTGTTCCATTTAAACACAACCCACTCTTCACCTTACTCCCGCCACGAACATTGCATACTCTAGGACCTCCCTAATTCTCAAACTCTCGCCATTTCATCCTTTGTGCGAGGATAAAACCATCGAAGCCGCTTGGACGCCGAAAAAGGATAAAGGTAGAGCGATGTTGGGAAGGGAGGAATGGAGAGAGAGAGAAAGGTTGGTGCGCGACCAAACGGGGAGTAAGAAACAAAGGAATAGCGAAATGAGGTTTCCTGAGGGGAGCACACACTCTCCTGTGCACACACAGCGTTCCACCCAGCCTCCAACCCTCACCCCTCGTCTTTTGCCGTATCCCAGTCCTCGGAGAGCAGCGATTAAATCCTGGAAAGATTAAGGTGACATTAACCCTCTCCGCGCTTCATCCCTCCTCCCTCAAATTTCTCTAATCTATCGATAGCATCCCTTAATTCTCCGGTCCCAACCCATTCCCTCTCCACGGTTCACCCTTAAAACCCTTCATCTAATCTCACCATCATCATCATCCCATGCTCACGAGAAAGAATCCAGGGCTTTTTTTGCGACCCGCAATTCTTATACATTTCCTCTCCCATCTCATCCTTTCGCGACCTTTCCGATCCTAACCGTTCCTTTCCTACCCTGACCCCACTGCTTTAGCCTCAAAATTTACTGCGTGTATCCCGCTCTCTCCCATTCATGAAGAGCTGAAGTAAGAGACAGGGTTTTGCCAGGAATCCTTCTTTTTTTCTCATGCAAAGGAAAGAAGTACCGCGGTAAACAAAAAAAGATTCAAACACGGACAAAAATATCTAACTAGGGATTGTATAAAATTAGTGGTCTAATATTGTGCGGATTACAATTCGATTTACGTATAGATGATTTGTCAGTGTGTATTTTCAGTAGGAATCAATCTTTTCTCATAACTCTTAGTTCAAGCGTCAAGTATTTACGTTGCAAAGAAGAGCAGACGTTTTTATGGTTATGCTACTGAGCTTCAAAACGTTGAAACTTATTTCTAATTTACTTTAAAAAAAGATTTTATCAACAAATGTGAAAAATATAAATAAAATAATAGAGGAAAATCAGTTCTAGTGCTACGCTGTCATCGAGGCTTCTTGGCGTCTGCCAGGAAATTCTGTAAACCAACATGTGATTGGTCGTAGGTATAATGGACCAAGTGCCCAATTTATGATGGTCCAAGTATAATCGAGGGAAGTTAAGAACGCCTAAAGAAAAAATTTGTTCAATACATTACTACTATCTCACTAGGACATCGTCAACGCAAAAGACTTAATAAAAGTCGTTTACATTGGTAAATATACATGCATTGTGAATGTTGAGAAACGCATATACATCTTATTCCATTATCCGCAAATAATTATCTCTAAAACGGGTTTGTTGCAAGAAAAAACTGTGCAAAACGATAACGAACGATCATTCATATGCATAAATTTATCTCCCACAAAACAATGGTAAAAATAGTAGAAACAAATCAACAAAAATGAAACTAAATAACTGTATCATATAAGGCTGGAATGGATCATGTAAACAATCACAACAGTAACTGCAACAGAATATTTTTTTCCAAAATGGGAGTCGTTGCAGTAATATTATTGAGGTAAAGGTCACACAATTTCGTGTATGAAAACTTGCCCTTAAAAACTCCATCTTTTTTGTATGAGCGAATTTCCATTAATAGCCGACGACGGATAATTGATGGGTTATCCAGTCAAAACACCTTCTTTCATATTCTACAATGTCGTTAGCGCAAATAGTTCTCTTCATCTTTTGCTGATTCGAAAGAGGAGTAAAAGAGATCTTCTAAGAGCAGAGATGGAGATCAAAAGGAAGAGAAAGAAAGATAGAGACCGGAGAAAGTTAAAGAGAGAAAGGTCGACCAAATAAATTTATCGGCCGTGAGAAGTAAAATGGTGTTTCACGGCGGAGAAAGCATTCTCACGACAAAGGGAATAAAAATAAATAGCGACTGAATCCGATTCCTCATTCTTTTTCCTCTCAAGCGACCGAAAAAAAGAAAAGACAGAAAATAAAAAGATTCTTTTCTCGGGATTCCAAACGTGAGTACGAGGTAGCTGCTTTCTACCTCTACGATCCGAACCACCCTTATCCATCTGTCCCCTTCAACCCTCAAGCGACCCTTGTTTTTCTCCTCCGAAGCTTCCCCTACCACCTGGAAATCCAACCTCCCGTATGTTCCCCAAGCCAACCGTTCAACGCCGCAGGCTTTCGTTCACGGCCTCCCTATTATGTCTTCTGTCATGCGATTCTATCCCGAAAACCCCCCGGGCACTGCCTCTTTGAGGAAAATAATGACGGTTTCCCGACTCATTGGAATCGCTTGAGGTTGAATAGGCTTCTGAGGTTTTCCCCTGACCAGACACAAACCATCTCAATCGTTGCCACTTTCAGTTTCTTTGGGTTTTCTCCGCTGCTGCGGACGTAATCAACAGAATAAAACTTGCCTCTTTGAATATCCTAGATTGCCCTTCTCTTTTCCAGTCGTGACCTAACGAGGACACATTACTTTGAGTCTTTTTTGAAGTTAGGATTTGACTCAAGTCTCTTACTGGAGAGTAAAAAAATCCTGTTTCAAATAAACAATAGGTTATATTTCCCAGAAATACCTATAAATTCCTTTGTTTTGACGAAACAATTAAAAAATCTCTATTAGGAGAAGAAATATTTTCCTGCTTAAGTCGCTTGACTCTTACACGTCATTTCCACAGTGTCAATTTATGTACTCAAACCAACCGATTCAGAAAACTCTATTCACTTCAGCATTTCGTCATAGGAAACTCAACAAAATCCAATAGTAACTTATCTTATCGTTATTCAACAAACTAAATCAAAATATTTCGAACTAATAAATTTTCGACAGGAAAATCCGATGGTAGCACACGGATCTGTGGTTATAATCATGCGTTACACAAAAAATTCATTCCTTCTTACTCACAGTTGAGAATATTCCACAAAAAAGGAATTATTACCAAGAATTAAATGTGAGTTGACTTGCCTTCCAGAGCTGTCTTCTTCGAAGATAAGCTGGAAATTTCCAATCGAAATAACATAAGTATAGCATTATTTTTCATACCATTTTCGGTAAATTTAAAGAAACGGTTGAGAGATCATCTTCTATGTTTTTCTAGGCTATGATACTTCCAAGTATCTATGTACGTCGATAAATATACACTGATGAAAAACGCTAGAAGAGTAAGAAAGTAAATGATTCGTAAACCATTACAGCCGTGATTAATTTTCATATCCGTCTCCTTAACAAAGCAAGGAAGCCCAGGTGTATGTACCTTTTCGTATGAGATATCAAGTTTTCATACCTTTTGTATCCTACGGCCGGGATATAAGGCAACTCGCGTAGGATACAAAAGGTTCAGGAGAAGGAAGGCAGTTGAAGATAGTGAATATTCTGACTGATCAAGAAGCAGAAGCAAGAGCAGAAGGTGACTTCAAGAAAAACCTACGTTAGGAATCATTATTCCACGAAAGAGGTAAAGAAAGGAGAAAGCAAGTCGATAAAAACACGTGAGTAGGCCGAAGCGGAGGCTAAATAATATAAAACGGGCTTTCTAACGTATGAACTCCTTCGAGACCACATAGATGAAATGTAGAACAAAAATTCATATAGTCCTAAGCTAAAGGCTCTGCAATATTAAGCCTTATTAGCATAAAAGTAAACCCGCCAAACTCAATCATATCTAATTAATTGGAAACGAGAGTGATTTGAAGATAAAATAACAGCGCCAAAATAAACAAGTGTAGCTACATCAAGGTAGAATGGAATGCCCATTCTTTCATAATCAACAAGCAAATCATTATTTACATAACTCACATTTCTAAAAAAATTATGCTAAAAAATAACCGTCGCGGCAAATAAATTCTGTAATAAACTGATAGACTCCACTACTATTCTATAATGAATCGGATGCAGAATTTCCCGGCAGAAACAGCTATTCGTACGGTATATTTCTCAGGAAATTTATATATTTTCATTCATTACCCTTTATAATCCCAAGATAGTGGATAGAAAAATTAATCATGGCTATTGTATCCTTTTGCGTTTTTCATAATTGCTCCTTTATCGAAGCTATAATAAAACAGATTCTTGGATTTATCGTAGCTTGGGAAAGCATTTAAGTTCATCAGAAGATCTCAAAATCATTTCTCTAAATCTATCAAAAATAATATGAAATAGACAATTCTATATTTCTATTATTTAGATTATAAATATCTTAATCATGTAATATTTAAAATTCTGGGGCGTGAACGGCGGAGAAGTATATACATGAATATGCCATGAGAAAAAATTCCCCTCGACCGGCAAACGAACCACGGACCTTAAGTTTTCCGGGCCACTGCGCAGATCATTACGCCATCCAGGTTCTAGATTTCCTATGGCAATTTTAGCTATTTTCATTGGTACTAGATTTAACTAGAAGTACATCCCGCTCTAAGGAATATTTTCGCTTGGAAATTCATGTATATGTCTAGATTACCTTCGAATAACCTTCTACGAACACATATTTACCATTACAAGTCGAAGAATTCTCTACTCTATATAATAGACTACTCTACGGATCAGAATGTTGGGTACCAAAAAAGAATGAATTAAGGCAGATAGAATCATCAGAAATGAAATTTTTAAGATCAGTAAAATGCTGCACAAGATTAGATAAAATAAGAAACACCCAAATAAGAGATGAACTGGGTGTCGAGGCAGTCACTGACAAACTACAAGACTACAAACATAGTTGGAAAGAACATTTACTTCGAATGCTAAATGAAAGAATTCCAAAACAAGCAATGGAATATCAACCAATTGGCAAGAGAAGTATAGGAAGACCAAGGAAAAGATGGTAATGTGGAGCCGGAACAGGCTTAGTAGCCTAATCCTGGAAGGTAGAAGAAGAGAATTGAAGAATGCTATACAGGAGGAAGGAAGATTAGAAGCTTGCTGGTTGGAAAGGACAGGTATCCATACAGACGGTGAGAAGGTTGGAGCATAGGGTAAAGACTAAGAGGGGATGAGAGAAAAAGACGGGACTTCCCTAAGGAGTCTCCATCGAGATGGGAGGGCCCTCATCTTCCCGGGGGGGACCAATACCCTACACTCGTACCCACCCTCCAGGCGCACAGCAACTGCGGCCCCGTTGCCGTCCCTCACGTTCCCACACCAACGGAAGAACGGGTGCTTACCGTCCGTTCCCTGCCCAACTCGTAACTTCTCCCAATACCGGCCACTCGGCCCGAAAAATCCACTCCCAAGGCTTCAGCGCTCATCCTAAACTCCCGATGACGAGGAGCGGAATGGTAAAGCCCTCTGCTCCGATCGCAAGCTGACGAAGCACTTGGAGCCAATAACCCAAACAGTTATCGCCAGGTGACAACTTGGCCTGCCGGTTCAAGGGAACGAAAAAAAAATATAACGATCGAGGAGTGAAGTAGAACAGAGAGGACGGAGGAAATGAAGAATACGTGTGACAGCAACACTCCGTGAAGCTGGAGGAAAGAAATTTTCCCGTAACGAATTGAAAGATAGATCAATAGGAAACGTGATTCACACGATCTGAAGAGCGATCGTAACGAAATGAAAATGAAATATAAAAGATTTTTTTTAAACAGGCTTTCTCAACAAGCAGTACAGAATGCGCTAAAAATTAAATAAAATAAAGCTCACTTACAGGCTCGTAGTTCGAAGACTGACACATAATAGCAATATCTAAACCTACTCAGCACCCAGGCTGCATTCGCCGAGGGATGAAAAGCTTAGTTTTTACTTTTTAGCGTATTTTAAACTAATTTTGGAAAAAGAGAATTTTTTAAGTATTTTTCATTTTATTTTCTTTCTTTTACTTTGAAAAGGTGAATCATGAAATCGAATAAAGCAGAGCAGTGAAAGAAATTTCTGCCAAAAAATTATAACGAACGCCATCCATTGTGAAATGTTAAAACTATTTTTCCATATGGAACTTTGGTTAATAAAGTAGAGCTCAACTGGCCAAAATTTTAAATGTCTGATTGTAGGATATTGTATTTTCATCAGAAAAAGCAAGTGTGCAAAATATCAAGCCTATCCGAAAATGGAAACTGGATTAGAAATCAACTTCAAGATAACTTCGATGAAACCGACAAACAGACGGAGCAAGTTAAGAAAAATGTGTAAGAACTTTAAGCCAAAATGTCAAGATAACTAAACTAAATAAGAGTTGCTTAACTAAAGACAGAATGAATATGGAATGGATCTCATCATCATCAATGGACGCAAATCACTATATATAGGACTCAAATGGAAAAAAATAGGATATAACATCAAATTTTAGCAAACGAAATGCTTTCGTGAATTTCCCATCAAATTATTCCTAAAAATATATACGGAAGGAAAAAACATCGCCAATCTCTAAAAACATAAAGGACGCAATGCAAGCAGAACATGCGATGAAACCATAGAAAAAAGAAATTTTCAATTATCTAATAGCCGAGCAAACAGTACCTACAGTGGATTTTCACCATTAATTAACAATGACGCAAATAAAATCAATCGGGTAATAAAAAATAGCCCAAGTAGGAATATAGGAGCAACATGTATACCCAGCTTATTTATTAAACCTAAATTATTCCTGCCAAATGGAAAGAGGACGTTATAATTTTCGCATGGAAGAAGTGGTCCGAAATAAATAAAAAGGGTGGAAGTTTGAAAAAGAGTTACTTTAGTCCCGCGGTAAAAATAAAAACGTACGAATTTCATTTTTTTTTCCTAAAATTACGAGTGTTGTAATATAAAGCCATGTTAGAATAAAAGAAACAATTTTAAATATTGAGATATAAATTTTACAGGCAATTCGCTGGAAATACAAGGTATTAAGGAAGCACGAATATGTCTGGATGAACTAGAATGGCTAAATTAAGGGCAGAATGGAACGCTTACTCTTTAACACTAGGAGGACGGGAGTTCCGCGCTACCTAGAAGGACGGCTAGGGGTCATTCGACCCTTAAAATGTAATTTGGAATAAAACGCCTGATTTTCATCCTATATCGTTTTATCGTATAAATTGTTAAATCAGTTCATGAAAACACGTTTTAACATTATTATATACTATTTCCAATGTCAAAAGTTAATAACAATTATTATAAAAATCATGAATGAAACCATATTTAGTAGTCGATTGCAACTCTAATTATGAAAATACATGCACTCAATACAAAATGTGTGTTTAATATTTAAACAATAGGCACAGTGGGCTTACAAAATTTGCATACAAATTTTAAAAAGTTATTACTTTGTTTTAAATCTCACAGAGACCGTAATTTTTTCAGGGCTCTTTCCACAAAATGTTTTTGTACTGAATGAATACATTGGACGATTTATTGGTGCAATTCGGTGATATTCGGCACCTTTTTCTTTTTTGTGCCCGTGGAGATGTGGCTATTGGAGTTGGAGACGTGTAAATAAATTGATACATGCTCTCCATCGTGTCTACTCCCGCTCCGATTTTATTATGAAATAGGATGGTCTCTGGTTTTCTTTTATTCGTGTCGGAAATAGTGTCGTCTGAGATCATGCTGCTGAGTAAAAGTACATTCTAGGTATACTTTGCCTGATACTACATAAGGTAATGGCCTAAGTTATTTTTGAACACTTGCCTGGAATGGATTACAATATTCGTGCGTCATGCTTGTTTTTTCTGATCGTCCCTACAAGAGAAATTTTCCATTTCTTTCTAATTTTCTGTTAGCTAGGTTGATGGAAAATAATTGTTACAAGTCACATTTATTCCTGAATTCTTGTATGTTACAGTCACTTCAGTAACTATTTATTTCCCCAACGCTTGATTTGATGGTCAATCTTCATCTATGCCACAATAGGGAAATTCATATAGACTGTATTTTCATTTCACATCTGACAAAACAAAGTACTTGATTCCAAATTTGCATGGGTTATTTGGAATAAACCGCATAATAAGACTGCTGCATTGCTGTTACGTCGAAGTCGCCATCGGATTCACTATCTTGGACTTTGGAACTGGAATCGTCGCTTCTATCACACATAGATGATGATGGATTGGTCAGTAGGTCCTTGAACTGATGTTTCCGATTCACTTTCAGACTGATCTTCTTCGATCTCCCGTAAAACAGCAAAAACGCTCTCTGGAGTACGATATTCCCTGACAGCTATTTGAATGGCGACGGTTCTCTTCTCTTGGTATCTTTCTCGACTTCTTACTTTCTTCCTCAACTTGCTACTGAAATGCATGCGAAAAATATGTACAATCGAAAGCGCAATGTGGTAGAATCTTCTCTAGTTGCATTAGAGGTATATGGAGCCGGAGAGCATTTGAAATGCATACAAAAGGATAAAAATTTCAGATGTAACGCTAATTGCCGTTCGAAAGACAAGGATTCAACCGCCAACCGTGTGCTGATTCGTATCTTCCAAGAACTTGCAGTAATGCTCCTTCTCCGTCCTACTTGCGGATTCTAAAGGTAAGGGTAAGCGGAGCTTTCAAAATGTATTACTAAGTGTGAATTTTCATCGTAGCACAACCCTTAACGTGCGCAAAGACACTTTAATTGCCAAATATGGGGGTGTCAGTGAAAGATTAGAAGTACTCTGAAAATGTATTTTATTTTGGTTGATATCTACTGAAATTCATGGACAGCGTGAAAATAAATTGATCAATTGGATTGGAAATACTGTAATGGCAATTAAATTCTTTCCAACGTAAGCACATTTCTTCAGAGGCTAGATCTTGCCTGTGGGAGCAAAAACTTTGTCGAGGGAGGGAAGGGGGTGGAGGGGAAGTGTCTAGTAAGTGGTGCGGGCCGTACCTCAGCGGAGCCGCGGTGCGGGGTGACGCCCTGGAGGGTGGATTGCATTACGACGCACGATATCTCATAAACGCTTAGAGATAGGTCAAAACAAACAGAAAATCGGCCCTAAAGGGCTTTACTTTTACGTTTTGCATAGAAGTAGCACTTTTTCTGCTCCAAAAAACTCAATTGAGGGTCCTCAGTACTTAGGGCCCTTGGGGCACGGGTTGCCGTTATTTTAAAGTAACCAAATTTTAACACGTGAATATGAACCTCATTTGAATCATTTTGAGACCAGGAAAACATAACTTTTCGCAATTATGAAAAATAAGGGCCGGCCTAATATACAGTGGATAAGAAACCCTGGGGCGGGCTCGCCGGTTACTCTTCTAGGGGCAGGGTCTGGTAGCGTTAGCTTATCACCTCCGCACTTCAGAAGGGGGAGGACTGGAAGGAAAAAAGGAAGGCGCCGCCGCGATGGTAGCCCGACGACGCCTGCTGGGAGTGGATAGGGAAGGAAGGGAGGGGACGAGGAATCCCGTACCGTCACGGAGGCGGGCGGGTTACCACAGATATACAGAGACTTTGAGGGTTCTAGGTGAACCCTTCGAAGGATACAACGCACCGGGCCCGGGAACCAAGCCAGTGGCTTATACGCCCGATCACCCGCTGAGGGGCTGGAGAGGAAGGAAAAAGGATAGAGGCGCCGCCGCGATGAGAGCCCGCCGACGCCTCCGGGAAAGGATAGGAGCGGAAGGGAGGGGACGAGGGAAAAACACCCCAACGCTATAGAAGCGAAGGGGGCCCTACTATTAGCGAAACCAAGCGTAAGCAATTAGTGTTCTACCGATTGTAGTGGATTTTCCTTTGAGGAAGAAAAATCTATCGATCGAATCGGTAATTGGTAGGATATACAATAGAATTTTACAGTCCACCCAATTCCTCCACTCGCTCAAAAGAAGACAGGATTTTGACCAGGGGCGCATCGTACAGTCCACACGCCCCGAACCCCGAAAGGGTCAGGCGGTACTATGGCGGGACATACGGCAAATGAGTAAGGTCGAGTGACATCAAATCAAAAAATGCCATCAGGCCAGAAAAATGAAAGAGTTATTCGTAAACATGACGCGTCATGACGTCGCGTTGATGAAAAATAATATCTCTAAGTGCTCTAAATCTTGGCTGACGGACAACACTCACGGGATACGTGAGATTTACCGGTGTGAGTAATACAATAATCATTGAAAAATAAAAGACATACAAAATTAAAATACCATAATCCCATGAATTTCACGCGAAGCAAAGACTGAGAAAGTTTTATTTCCCTTTGCTGCCCGTGCAATATCGAAAGATTGAGTACAACAAATCACTGTGCCTAGGTTTTGAAATACAGGTACGAGCCCATGGAACGAAACTGGCATTGAACCGGGTTCTTGCTCGTTCAAAATCAAGCAAATCATCAACCACACTAGTCTCTTGCTGACTATATGATGTACATACATAGTACAAAAAAGCCCCAAGAAAAAAAGGAGAAAATAGCGCGAAAACAAGTTGTGGGTCAAATGACCCCCAGCCGTCCTTCTAGGTATAACCTGTCATAAAAATTGAAACAAAATATTATATTTGAATTCATACTAATTTATCATAATATATACCAAAATGAAGAAAGTGAAAGAGTTTCAAATTTTAAAAGAATATATTAATGGGAGAAAAGTTAATTTGAATTCTGAAAATGGGTCAAATGACCCCTTCCGTCCTTAACAACTAACGTGTATAGCATTGTTACGAAGTTCAAACGGCAAAAATAAGTTAATCCAATGCCTGAGTCAAGATAATCGGGCTTGTGCGGGAAAACAAGATTTTGAGCTTGTGATGATGTGGTTTTCTGTGTATCCAAGAAATATGAATCGTTTTCTGTCAAATCATTCTTCAATGTCTCAACACATTTTTATTTCTTCATTAATGATCCTTCCCAATACAAAAAGCAACCTAACACTTAAATTAAATTTCATTATTATGTTCGAAGTTTCAAAAACTGTTTCCTAAAATATTTATTTCACTTGCAAAATTTTATTTGGTACAAAAAGTTACTTCAGTCCTGCGGTAAAAATAAAAATGTACGAATTTCATTTTTTTCCATTCCTAAAGGTACGAGAGTGCTGTAGTGTAATGTCATGCTAGAATGAAAGAAACAATTTAAAATATTCAAGTATTCAAACAGGCAATTCACTGGAAATACGAGATGTTAAGGTTGATGTTAATATTTACTAGTATCATTTCCGTAATAAGGAGGACCATTAATTTTTTCTATTTTCCTTTCAAATTATTTAAGCTATTACCTTAACCAAAGATAAATAAGTCTATACTAGGAATTAAGAAAAACATACTGGAACTATTAGCTTTATCTTCATTCCGCAAAAAAATTCTCCTTATAAGCTTGAGTCGTGATAACACTGGGCTTTCGCGGGCAAGCAAAAACTGGCAACTTGTGGTCATGTGATATTCTGTGTATCACTGGCGTTATACCTCTCGTTTACGATTTAATCTGTTGTAATAACTGGCCTCTTAATATCGCTCCGCGTCATTATGACCAGGAAAACAATACGAGAAGATGCAATAATAAAGGCAATATACTGTGCGGAGCTTTTAATGGTTGTTCAAGCCCTGATTCTTCCGGGCGGAATGAGTTTCCTTACTCAGTCTAAGCAATTAACAGTTCAACCTCACCCTTTTTCTGCTAAAACCACATCTCTGTTGCCTACTGAACTCCAAACAATAGAATACTGGACGCTATGCGTCCCGCACCGGAGCAGTTGAAGCACGTCCTGGCCTTTTAAACATGGCCGTTTTCCATATATTTAAAGTAGAAAAATTCGCGGAATGCAATTGAAAGCAAAGTGAATTTTGAGGATCAAAACCTGTCGTCTGGGATCCAAGTAATTTATAATCCAACTTGCAGTCTCATTTTAATTATGCATGGTGTTTCAGGAGGTGGTAGGGGAGACAATTTTAAGAATTTTATACACTAAAAAAGTGGTCGAAACTCCTTAGTTACCGAGCTTAGGCAAAGCAAAAATTTTATGGATACATGTTGCAGTGACATGAAAAAGATTTTTTTGTATCCAGCCTGTTCGGTACTTTTTATTATTAATAAGAATAATTTTTTTTTCTTTCTTTTCTTGACCTTATTTAATATATAATATGGTATTTCCTGGAGTATAGGTCATTTATACAAAAGTTAGCAGCCAACGTTTCGATTTATTTTCTTAAATCATCTTCAGGGCTATGTTAGAAAAAGTGTGAAACAATATAAAATACAGAGAATAAGACGATACACAATATTTATACATAAAAAAGGAACAATTGGGTTTTTTTTATACAATATAATTTAAAGAAATATGTATTTATAAACATATATATAAGAACAGAATGGAATATATTGTGGCAATACCTTAGAAACAAAACATCAATAAATATGTTCAAAGTTTAGAGGTATGTCAAAAATTTTTGTATATTCCATTCTGTTCTTATATATATGTTTATAAATACATATTTCTTTAAATTATATTGTATAAAAAAAAACCAATTGTTCCTTTTTTATGTATAAATATTGTGTATCGTCTTATTCTCTGTATTTTATATTGTTTCACACTTTTTCTAACATAGCCCTGAAGATGATGTAAGAAAATAAATCGAAACGTTGGCTGCTAACTTTTGTATAAATGACCTATACTCCAGGAAATACCATATTATTAATAGAATTATTCAATAGTAAAGATTAATAATAATTGATCGCGCGATCGTAATTCTGACACTTGCTCAAAGTTCTCGTTTAATTAAGCTCCAAGATTAATCGTTTCAGACAATTATAATAGCACGTTTTCGTCCAACCTAAATTATTTAATATCCTTAAATATCCAAAGTACTGAATAAAATGTCGAAAAGGCTGGGTACCCAAGAAAAACCGTTTCCATGGTACCTGCAAAGGGCATTCAAAAATATTTATGCGTTGCCATAGGTCAGTAACTAAGGAGTTGCGACCCCATTTTTATAGGACAAAAATGCTTATAATTATCTACCCTACCACCTCCTGAAGCATTGCACATTCCTCCTGAAACACCCTGTTTAGATATGATAAAAAATATGCACGATTTACCATGTATTTAAATTAATATATCAAAGCGATTATTAAAAAATTCAATATCGCTTTACATTATATGTTATTCTTTATTCTTTACATATCAACATGGCTCCTGGCACAAACATCCTTCCTTTTTCTCCCTGTCACCATGGCGCCAACTCAACACAAAACACTAAAGAATCGAAAAGGAACTGAAACAAACAACAAATGTGACTTGAGAAAATGAAACAGAATGATAACGTTTATGAAAACATACATTAAAGTGAAGAGAGTCGTTCAAAGTACATGCATAAAATTGGAGCGCAATCATAGAGGTCCTTCTCAAGATGTCCAGATGCGCAAGTTCTTGGCTTCATATGGGGAAGCGGGTATCAGCATTCCAAGATTAAGAGTTATCTGTCGTTCCCTTTATTCTTCACTTGCTTCTTTCTTCGTTTGCCTTCGTATATAATTCGATCTTTAGAGTATTCCACTGTTGCAACTCCCTTTCTCTTCGTATTTCCGCCGCAGGTTGAAGTTGAAAGGCTGGGATCCCCGGTAGCACCGCCGACGCTTCTATCGCCATAACGAAAGTCTCTATATGTCGTTCCTTCCCTCGTAAAAAAAAGAAGAAGGGGATTCTCCCAAGGCGGATCGCTTTTGTTTTTATACCTCTTTCTCCTTCCAAAAATTTTATTGTCCCATCTAACACAACTTCCCCCACTTTCACGGCACCCATAATACAATCGTCTCCCGAAATTCACTTCTTTGGGCCAAAAACGTATTTTCGTCGCGAAAGTGCGTTCAAGATTTTAGAAATTGAGGTTGGTCTGGATCTTTTTTTTCGTCCATCTTCCGCTACCTTTCCTTACCATGTCACACTATATTAGCTCAGAGCCTAAATACGTGAGATCCTAAACCAAACCTTACGGTTTTTAGCGAGTCCTAAATATATAAAATTCTCTACACTGACTTTTGATCGACAATATGTCATATATACCATGTTCATTTCAACTGTGAAGATTTTTTGTTTGGAACACATTACCTACCTTTCATCACTTTAAATCGTGTAACTCTTCTCACGTTCTGTTATGTACTCTGGAATTTATTTTATTAGCGGTGACACCAACGAAAAACTCGCACGGAAGCGAGCAATATCCCGCACGTTATTACAATTTTAGATTTATTTATTTATCACATCCCCCGTAAACAGCGCATAACGGCCTTTTACAACGAGGGTTTCCAATATTAACAAAGTACAACACATATTCGTTAGAATTTAGTGATTAAAGGATTTTCTACAGATGAATTCAGAAAGATATGATGCAACCACGGGGGGTCACTCAATTTACCACCCACCTCTCATCAAAATCTAACTACTATTTTACACGGTAGTTGACTTGACCATTTATATTGATTACCACACTCAGCATTTATCAGAATTCATCATAACGTATCAACGAAGTATACTGAATGATTTCCTTAATTAAATAATTGAAAATCCAGTTTAAATTTCAATAGAAACATTTAGAATCGTCACGAAAATATTACCACTAACAATAAGGCGTCGATGCATCACTATTCGTAAAATCAAAGAGAAATGCACGAAGGTAAGCGAAGCACAGGACCACAAAATATGCGTATAATTTATTATTTCAAGCAGGACAACCTTACATGACATGAGTTCATAACAACCTTTTGACATGCGTTCGTGACGTCATAAAATTATCTGTGAAAGGGTTAAGGCCTGCTTCTTTTCGTCGCAAATAGGTGGGCGACGGATATATAAAACGGAATAATGCTCGTTCTCTAATTTTTTGAACTTTCTAACAACCAACAATCAAATAAAATAGATGAACGCGCCCGTTCTTATACTGGCCTTTTGCGAAGGGCAGAACTCCTTCTAATAACAGCTAAAGGATGCAGAATTTTTTTATTGTCCTATAGAAAATCTCCTATAATAATAAGAAAAAACAAATTCCATGGTAAGAAGACCTTAAGTCACTTGAGAGTCTAACAAACGATATTATCTTCAATTCGTGAGCAGACAAAACAGGAAATGACATGGCAATATCTCAGTTTCTAATCCTCGATGTCTCAGAAGGTCAATCTCTCTTTCTTTTTTCTTTTTACATCTGTCACTTCAGCTTTCAACCACGAACAATATTTCACACACATTCTAGGTTTCGGATTAATAAGCCCAGCCCATGATAAATAAGTCTATTTGACTAACTGGGGGTTGAAAAAAAATTTGTAGATGAGTAAAACGCGACAAATGTGACCAATTTAAGTGGATCAAGTATTAATAACACAATTTCTTAACTTCTTTTATTTTGCCCTTTGTTTTATTTGCAAGGATGTATACAAATTAGTATTTATAATCGTTTTTTGAAATTATTCATAGACGTAAGGTCTTTCGTACAACTGACTACTTTGAACATACGAAGTTGAGAACTCTTTTTCTTCCCTGGAATGGATATGAAAGTCAGTTAACTATTCGTTTGACAATTTCTATAACCACCTTATCTTCCTCATTACCCTTTCAAGGCAAGTAGAAGACATAAAATTTAATATTCTATGGAGGAGAGTGGTTCACGGTCTTGCAAGCAAAGGTATCCTAAAGAGACTGCGTTAAGCTACGCAGTAACTAATGGATTAGTAACTAACGCAGTAACTAACGCGTTTGGTGTCTAATATCCGTAGGGCGGGAGGAATTTACTTTTCCATGGCAGCAAAGCTTCTGCCTAAATAGAATATTAGCTAAATAAATTCTTAATGAGAATAAATGCATAATCCTTGTGCGTCCTATTTTAATTCATTAACAATTTAGCTCTATAATGACAACTTTTCGTAACCCATTGCTTTATATAAATTAAATAAATAATGCGTACTCAATACGGTGAATGTAATAGCTCAGGAAGGCAATTTATAAAGTAATTTAATTTAGGCTGCTCCAATTTTTCCAAATAAATTTCGCACTGGCGCCCATTTTTCAATTGAAGATCCATTTTCAGAGCGTCTTTTTAATTCCACCACAAAAAAACGCATTTGGTTTTTTGAGAGTTCTCTTCATTCCCCCTAGGCTAAAAAGAGAGAGAGAGAGCAGAGAAAGAAAGGCTATCATCATTTCATTATATCGCAAAAGACTCGCAATTTGCGGTGTCGTTGATGAGAAATTAAAAAAATAACGCTCTTCACAAATTTAAAATAAAGAGTGGTTTCTCCCTTGGGTCGCGGGAAAATAATAAATCGAGAATGCCTTGAAAAAATAAATACGTATTATTCCAACGGCGCTGAATCTGGAATACGCGGAAATGGTGAGAATAAAAAAAAGTAGGGAGAAAAAAATGAGGATGCTAAAATATCTCTATGGACAAATACGTGCTCGACGGGTATACGAGTCCCAAAGGAAGACGTGGAAGTGGAACGATATTCTGGGAGAGAGAATAGGGCCGGGGAGGGAGGAGAGCTAGAATGGAAGGCGAATGTTGAGAGCAATAGGACTCCATTAAAGAGGAGGCCCAAGAACATGGCGGTTAAGCGTTGTATCTGTCGCCGTTACGCGCGCATTTTATTTGGCGGCGCCACTAGGCAGCGGTACCTCGTTCAGTGTGACTTTCGCCATTAACTGTAGAGGAAATGGTCTTTTATAGCTAACAATCATTTCGCTTGCGTTTAATCTGTGGTTTACATGATTTATTGTTTAAGCTACGTATTACTGCCCTGCATTTCCGCTTGAAAATTGGATAACGATGAATGGAAGCGCCGCGAGTGGCAATTTTGAACTCTGATTTTAATGCGCGCGGAGCGAAAACAATTCCAGCGCCGGACTTGAGAACCCTCTAATGTAATATTCGTATACGTGGTTTAGGCATTTTAATGGTAATGTACTATCAATGGCTTTCAATATTCGTCTATTAAGCACTATTCTTTCAATCGAATTCAGCGCATTTTCTCTTTAAATAAAACATGGGAGTCGGCTATGTTTCGAGGGCCCGGACGTGCTTCATCCTGGCTTAAACTGCTCCCGTGTGCGGTTCATAGCGACCAGCACTGCATTGTTCCCAGTTCGGAGCGGGACACTGTGTATCGATAGAAGGGCAGCGGTAATTACCGATTGCTACGATCCTTTTCAAATACCCTTGCTTCTGGCCCAGTCGTGCAAGCTCGGAATTTTTCGAGCCGCGTCGCGGCCGGAGGTGAGACCTGCGACAATCGGGATATAATAATAATAAATCGACTTAACTGGGCGAGAATGGGACTAGAAAGTCCCATCTTCTATCTAACCCCTATGTCGCATGACAAATGAAGAGAGAGAAAGAGAGCAGGGCGTTGTCATTTTTCTCAGAAGACTCCATCAGTGCATTGAAACGACAGACTGTCTCAAAAACCCTCTTCCCACTTGGCAACACAGTTAACTTACTCACGAAGCGTACACCACGGAGACAGTGGTGTACGCTAGGAGCGTCTGACAGTGACTGAATTACCCGGAGGCTAGGCTCCGCCTATTGCATTTCTGTTGGTTTTCAGGAGGTCACGTGCCCTCCGCCCTCACCCCTAAAAAACTTGGAGCTGCCTCTCAGTAGCGAAGGCATTTGAAATGAACTCTAATGGTCAGCTTTGTTTCGATGATAAACGATGCCTGTTGATTGTTACATCAACGATCAAATATGCCGCACGCTATTTGATTTGCCATGGAGATACCGTGAATTACAAAGCAGCACAAGTTAATTATCAATGCTTTGCATTAACCATTTTTTCTGTAAATAATCAAATCTACCAAATACAACACTCCGAATTTACCCTTTCAATAGATAATTTACCATATATATTACATTCATTCACAGAGCAAATTTCGACGCAACAGCTCTAGTAGCCCCAAAATAATGACTGTTCATTCCAAATTTACTGTCCACTGGGATTCAGGAATCCAATGAGTTCAGGAATAATGCGCACCGCGAATCAACTGAGATTCAGGAATCGAATCCAAGTGAGTTGGATTCCTGAATACCCGAGGACGATGGGCGAGTTGCACATTGAAACGCAGGAAAGACATATGGAGGACCTAACCCGGTGTGAGACCAGAGAAATCTTCACTGCCACCTAAAGTGCATCATCTATCATTTAACCTTCGATGTTCGAAACCACTGGTTTCGCTCAATCGAACAAGCCTAAGCGTGGGAGCTTGAGGAATGGATGTGAGTTGAATAAAGGGTAGTCGATGGAGGGAAAAGTTTTAGCCAAAGGCTGAAGGAGCTGACGTCATTTGGGGCTAGCAGAGGGGATGGTCCAAGATTAGAGTTTGGGATCGTAGGCGAAGAGAGGGGGGTGACGGGGGAGGTTGGTGATAGTATGGTAGGAGGTTTGCCTGCGAGCTATGGATTAGGGCGCTGTGTTGTTCGGAGCGACTCTCTGGGTCTTGGGGCGGAGTCGGAAAAGTGTGGGTTGGATACGGGTGTATGGGCGGGGCGGGTATACACTAATCTTTTTGCCTCCACTGCTATATTTCCTCTTCGGAAAAGTCTCCCTTGACTCGTCATGAAATTAATACAGCAATGGACTAGGAATTACCGCGAAAGTTTTTCTGAGGAAATTTTCAGGGGGCCGAAAGCGAGGGGAATCAAAAAAAGAAGAAGCTGCAGGAAGGAAATGAGAGAAAGAATCAGAGGGTTCTCAACTAGGGAAAGAAGGAGAAATATAGAAGCGGGACCGTAGTGTGAGTGAGATAGGATGCTAGGGACTGAACCATTAGGATCCTTTCTTTTCCAAAAAAAAAATGAAACGCCCTGCTCGTATATCGGCTTCCATATATGAAAAAATAGTGGGAGGCCGGAGATGAGCGTAAGTGGGTGTAGAGATTTATTTCATAGCCAGCATTTAAAACAGTCAATTTAACGGAAGCATGACTCTTTTGTGCTCGGGATAACAATGTTTTGCACCGTGGAGACTACGCAAAAGTTTTGAAAAACTTGGTACGAAATCTCTAGTTATTTATGCCACAAGAATTTACGAGCGTGCTATTTCTCTCGTCTTTTCTTTCTATTCAATGCATATATATTTCAGGAGTCAAGCAAGCTTGTGCGTCTGATTATTTTGGAAAAAAAATATTTAACTGAGAGAACGTATGAATGGAGTCTTCAGGTTTGCCTGTTAATCATTAACTTCAAGTCTCGCCTAATATTCATAATTTTAAGTGCCTATAAAAGTAAGCCATTTAAACTTATTGTTGAGGTTTGGTGAAAATATTATAAAAAGGGAGAATTGCAATTTATTTGGGAATGGTTGGGATAGATACCGTATCTTAATATTCGAATACGTACCCAAGATGATCCAATTGATTACTTATATCGCTCAATTTTAATTCCTACCAATTAAGAGGTACTTTTTGGGCATATTTGATACTCTTATCTTATATACTCTTTTCCTATTATTTTCATACGACCACAAAGAAAGCTGTAATCAAGTAAAATAACTTATTGTGGTATCTAAGCAGTAACATATCGACAGGATAACGTTTAATATACCCAAAATGCATTAAACCAAATGGGCACAATTAGAACCATGAGATGAAAGAAGTGGTCAGTATTTTTATCCAACAGAACTCTAGTAAGCGATTTCTTCCTCACATGAACATCAATGTTCCTCTAACCATTTAAAAAAAAAAAAAAACAGAAAAAAAATCTCAGAAAACATTTTAATTACAACAACGCTACCGACCTATAATTTAGAAATAACTTAAGTGTTTCTTTTTTCTTGGCCACTAGTTAAAGTTTTTAATAATATGAAATAAAAATTTAGGTCAAATACCAATTTTCAGTGAAATAAATATTAAATAAAACACTTTAACGAATGGATTTAAATTTTTTTTAAGAATTAAAGAAAATTTATGTGAGATACCTTCAGTTTGTTTTATAGGATATTTTGTGCAATGTAAAATTTGCTTTTAATACTTGATTAGCTTTTTTATTTACTATACCTCTCATCTTTTCATGTAATAATCCGTAAAAATGGAAAATAAATTTTCGAAACACATACCTTTTTTTATATAAAACTAAGAGATCACCTGGCGTTACTCGGAAAGGTTACAACACAGTGAAGTAGGAAACTTCGAACTTGGATTTCATAACTATACAGGATTTTTATGTTTTTACTTGAGCGTGTCAAGAGGTGTGCCTCACTACCGCAGAAGTAGTATGAAGTGACTTACCAAACGTTAATGGAAAAACGACGCCAATGACGCGTCGGACGCAACCGAAAGTAGTAATACGAGGTCCGCTAGCATGTGATGCACCTACCTACGAACTTTGGTCACAATCCGTGCAGCCGTATGGAAACACATAGCGGACAGACAAGCAGACATCCCCTTTTATATGCATAGATAACCTAACCTCGAGATTTATTTCATACTAGTAGAAAAAATTCACAAATAGAGAGGGAAAGATGATAAAAATGGACCTACAGTAAAACATATTATCAATTTATACTCACTCAAAGCCGCACATACAGCCTTGGTTTTTACATCGATAGAAAAATGGTCTCTCTATTAGAGAGATTGGGGTAAAATTACAATATTCAGACAAATACTACATGTTTCAGCACTGGTTTTCCTTCTTAAACATCTTCAAAAACGTAAAATGAAGAAAACTCTGGGAATAAAAACAATTTATTTGCACGAAACACTATTTTTAATGCATATCCCCCACGAACCCGAAGTATGGAATTAAATGACTAAAAGTCAACCACTTTTTTGCACCCACGAAATAAGTAACACTCTTGCTTGTCAAGAATTTCAAAGAAATATTTGAACAAATAAGAGAGAAAATAAATGTGTTCCTTGCGACCGTGGATAACAGAAACTAAGAAGCGGAAAGTTGCAAGTTGAGATAATAAACGCTCTTGAAAATTATACGTAATCAGTGGAGGCAAAAACGAACTTTTGTCCCCTTAAAACAAGACCGTAAACGTTGGGTGTTGTTTTAGCGTGAGATTAGTTAGCGTGGCGACTCAATTCGCACGAAAATAAACCATACAGATGAAGAAATATCACGGTAGAATTACCTATGCGTACCACGTAATAAGTTTCTTGATATATTGCAGTTAATAGTAGTCTTGCCAACAAAAAAGTGTCCAAAACTACAAGGCTTTCCGTAAAATGCTGCTAATGGAAAGTAATTACAAGCTGTCAATTCAGTAGGTCAAATAAAAAGTCCATTTAAATCCACATTTATGCGAATATTCCAAGGGAAAACTATGAAAAGGAGGGTAGTGCAAACGCATAACCAGTTAAAGCATAACTGCGAGAGAAAACGTAAATGCCACTAGTTTCCACTCGCGAGATACCTTAGAGCGCCTGTCTCTTTATCAATTCTTCCAACGATATTTCCAATAAAATTACGAACGAATTTAAAGAATCAAATTACAACATTGATCATAGCATTAAAAAAAAGCATGAAAATATGAAAAATCAACTACTTAAAAACACTAACGTACTCACCCACATTATGCAATTCACGATCAGAACACATTAAATTCATGAAGGCACGGCAATCGCTTTCCTCGTAATCTGGGTGACAACATCATACCTTGGGCACACATTGGACTGGCGAGGAATTTATTTTCCTCTATTGTTCAACTGCACGCATTCGTTTACTAGTAGGAATTTATCTGGAAAAAAAGATAAAAGATTATGAAGCCCTCATTCTTCAAATATAAAGGGTAAATATGTCCACCAGTTGTGTTGAATATACTTCTGGACTAAATAAAATAACAATGAAATAGATCAATTATTTTGGCGGCTATTATAGAGATTTGTTCATGCTATGTAAGATGGAGGAATAAGTAAATTACCTTCGCTATGATAATGCTGCTATAAAACCATGGGTGCCGTTAATAAATATTCAAAGTAAAACACACAAGGTGAGTTTTATCATTCGAGTTTTGTAGAGTATTCATGGAAAGTAACGTTTAAAACGTTCCACTAGATTCAGAAGAACAAACATGAAAGGATTACATTTTTACCGCGCTCTAAAAGTAAATTTGTGGAATGAATTACGCAAAATGTATCCAAAGGTGTGTAAATTGCGGCAAACTCCAATATTCTATCACCGAAATAGAGCTACTAAAATGATATGAATACAACTCTATTCACCCCGGAGGACGGAGCTTATCTCGCGTAGCTTTGACAACGCCCAATAAGCTTTCGAGAAGGCCTAAGAAAGGCCTCTCTTTACTCCTGTCACGACTCAAAGAGAGTTGACTGGAAAGTCCATATTGATGACTCGGGGAAAAAAATAAAGAGGAGCGGAAGAAGACTCCTTTTTAAGACGCCGGACCAAGGTAACGGGAATGAGAAAAGGTGACACAGAGTGGCCTCGGGTGGATATACGGTTATGGGAAGGAAAGGACGAGGACAGGGTGGCCAACTATTCGGGATATCCGGGAAAAGCGGGGGTAGCTCTGGAATTAAAACCTACCGCGATAACCCAGGAATTTCTTCCAGTTACCGTGAAATGTTCAGCCAGTAGAGAGATGGTTTTCATAAACCTATAAAAGGAAGAAGAGGTACGAATAATTTATAATGGCGTTTTCTGACTTATTGGGAGCTAAGTATTAATTATTAAGATGATATTTTTAAATAATTCTCAAAACGCAATCACACGCACGGTTGCAAATTTATATATACACTTCCAAGATCCCATAAAACCCATTCCGAAGTTCACTCTGAGAAGATGGCTTGGTGGTGTAATCAGCTAACATGCCTGACCGGCAATGGATAAATCCAGGATCTAATACCGGCAAAGCCAAATATTTTTTCATGGCGAACTTCAACCTTGGTGTATTAAATCTGAAACTTTGGATATTGGATTGTTGTTCTAACAAACATCAACATTATCCTCTCCGTTCCAATCGATTATTAATTTAAACGAATAAATATGTAACGAAGTTTTTGACCATTTTATAGCAATTATTACTTCAAAAAATAATAAATATAATTTTTTTTTAAATAATTTCCAAATGACCAGGAAAAAAATTTAGATGCGCACGGGAACATCAGGAAAGGCACGAGATTTTCACTTCTCAAACCAAGTGGCCACCCTGGAGAAATAGTGAGAATGGAGTGGAGAGAAGTGGATTCCGGGTTCGAATAAAGAAGGGATAAAGAGGCCCAGAGGGTGCCATCCAATATTCCCGTCGCATTGCTTTCCATCACGGGGAAGACCCTACTCCGCCCGGGCCTCCAGCTCCAACGGGACCTCGGAGAGGCTCAGGGGCGGTGACCGGCGCGACCGTGGAGAAAGGTCGGAAAAAAGAGAACCGAATTGACGATAACGACCGCTCCCACGACGGGCGAAGGAAGGGACGAGAAGAAGTGGGTATACTGCAGAGATGGACAAACATCAACGTCCCCAGCCCCGGAACCAAGTAGGTTGAAATATAAGGGACGAAGGAGTTACTTGTCACATGTATTGGGAAGAAAGGAGCGCTTGCACAGACAGAAAAGTCTTGCGTCGGCTCCTAAAAAAATCGGGCAAAGCAATACCAAGGGTGCATACCAACGAATTGTTAGCCGTAAAACATGCGCAATTTTCAACTATTAAAGGTGCCAACGAATACATTCCTACATTGGTTGGTAAGTCACTTAACCCTAACGAATTCAAGGCAAAAATGGGATATTATGATAAAGGTTTCCATTCACGAGGCCTACTTATTTACAAGTTTAATGTTTAATGCAGTCCAAAAACAGCGCAAGGCCAATTACAAAGGACTCATAGTAACATAGGAAACTATTAACAAATATTAAGAAAAACAACAATGAACATAATAAGTTTCGACAGTAGTATCAAAGAACAAAGAATGGTAGTATTCATAGGGTGGCGAGAGGAGTAGGGGGAAAATTACGATGGAGATGGTGCAAGGTAGAGGAGGGATGAAAAAAAAGGATCAAAAGTGGGTACACAATTTGAAGGATATTATGTGGTTAAGGTTAAAGTAAGGAATCCAAACTAAAATAATAAAATTTTGGTGGCAAAAAATATGGACGCGATACTCCTAGCAAGTCTACTAGGTTGAGATTACATTGCATAAGATGTGCCTTTCTCACACAGAGGAAAGGAGACGGTGCCGTCAAGATAAGCATAAACAAATTGTCACAAAAGAAAGGGTGACTAGGACGCCTGCATCAATGTTTCGCGTATATTTACAGGCGGGACTCCGTATTAAGCTAGTCATCTTTACTGATGATGCTAAATATGCCGCAGACTCTGATTACGAGAGTTTCCACCTATGAATAGACGGGATAAAAATCGAACAGTAGACTCGTAGAACAGATGAGTTAAAAAAAAACAAAATGAGGGATTATGGAGTTAGAGCCCATAAATGTACCAATTGCAGGGTGAAACTTAAATTGAATAAAAAAACAAGAAAAATTTCCAGAGAAGACGCTTGTTTTCAAAGGTCTTAATTAATCGAATTGCTTAAAATTGCCGGAATGGAAGGATGTACACTAACACACAATATGTACCATCTCTCTTACTTTCAAGATATAAAATTAAAGGAAGCATGAAAAAACAGGCCAACTGGAACTAATGACGAACCTTAAATGGCATTGTCATCTTGGCGAGGAAGCAAAATCTGCAACCAGATTAATAATCACCATCAGCCTTTTATTAAACTAGCGATCTTTTGTCATGAGCACAAAACAACGCAGCACACAAATACACAAAAAAATGGAACAATGAGTAAATTAATAAACAACATAAAAATAAAGATTTTTTTAAAAATATTTAATATGATCGATTTGGAAACCTAATAGAGGATCATTCAAACTTATTATCATTTTTAGGAATCAATGAAGTGTATAAAAAAATCAAAAACGAGGAAAAATAAAAGGCAGAAAAAAGTGGAAACGTGAGGTGTTGAAGGATAAATGAGAAGGATAAATGGGTAATTAAATAAAGTAAGCTATAATTTCCTACCAAAGAAAGGTGTTTCTCATAAATAAAATATGGATTTTGCTGCTCAAAATTAACTGAAATGAGGAAGTTCCCAGAGTCAAATACGTAGGCTTCAGGTTAGAATGACGGGGTTAATGGTTAAAATGGAAGAAAAGGGCGTCGGTACTAATAAGGAAAACGAGAAATTTAGAAAGATATAGGTAGAGAAGATGGAACCGCAACCTTAAGAGGGGTGAAGAGACTAGTAAATATTCCACATTTTTGAAGAGGAGGTTCGTTTTAAGGTTTATTAAAAATAATATTGATTCACGAGAGTCGCAAAGATCATTCCTGAGATTGCTATCCGTAAGAAATAGAAAATATAGATTGGACTGATTATTTGCCACATACGGAAATTTTTAGATTTAACATAACTGGAAATGAGAGGACTATTATTTGGCCTCTCTCTAAAAGAATAAGGGAAAAGAAAATGATTTTATCATGGAACAATGGGACTTAACGCACATTGGACGCAGCGATTAATATTCATGGATTTCATGATACTAAAAAAAATATCTTCAATTACTCCATTTCTATCAAAAGCATGGGTAATTATAACTTGAACGAAAGCAATTACTCTATGAGATACCTAGAGAAATAAACAAACATTTTTATCGACATGTTGCTCTGCGCATAAACTTTTAAGCCAGGAAAAACTATCTCATTTAAAGACAAAACATAAATTAGGTAATACATAACTGTATTAAGCATGGATCAATACAACCACTGACTAAGTGAGGCAGTAAATATATGGCATTTACACTTCAGTTCACATTACAAAGTTTATTTCAAAAAGGAAACTGAAAATCCACTAATTCCACTTGAGAAAGGAGACAAGTTGAGAGTGCGACTACCTACAACTTTGAGAAAGTTTATGGTTCCATGAGTTGCTTTTTGTATGAAGAGCATCTCAAGCTAATATAACCAACTCTGAAACTTCCAAAAACTTCTTCATTTAGTCCAAAATTAGCCTCTACACCAAAGACATCCCACACAAAGAGTGAAGAGATCAAAAAGTCTTCTTCGAGGAATTCTTCCTCGAATTTTATGCTCTCGGTCGCAAAAAATAGAATAAATTCCATATATATCCAACAATAAAAATCTCCGTGTATACTGCACAAAAAAAGTGACAAAAATTTGACTTGTTTCCTTGTTTACCAATGCTCCTAATTATATTGAATTTGATGAAAAAAGCCACATCCGCACTCATTCTAAAAAGACTTGATATCTTTATTAAAGTAAATATATGACTTAAGCACTTATTGGTAACCGGCAGCATTCACTATCAATTGAACGGATTGTAACATGAATATTCAGATGATAGTTACTACTACTTATTCTGAGTCTCTCTTCATCATGCCAACAATTAATAAGTTAAACGCGCGATAATAACAATTAACACGTTTTAATACAAGTATTTATATTAAGACATTGAATTAAATAAAAATATTTCACTCTTAAAAATCAGATTGCCAATTCAATTGGTTAATTATTAACATAGGTCCATTTCCCATTTACCGAGGGGCAGGAACCAGAGAGAGTGAAAGTTTAGAAATTAAGAGAAAACCCGCATCACGGTAGGCTTTCTAATGACGAACTCCTATGAAAAAATTGTATAAACCTGTTTCAAAATGTTATACAATTTATACAATTGCCATGGCAATGTATAAGATTGTATAAAATTTTGAAACAGGTTTATACAATTTTTTCAAAGGGGAAACGACTTAAGAGGAAACGACTTTCATAACATACATTCGGACGGTTTGAGAATAAATCATCTTTAAGAGAAATACATACATCTAAAGCGTAAGATAACCATAATAACCGAAGTTTACATCCAATACTGATGCCGCTGATAGTAAGCCAGCCCTCAAGCCACTAAGCTAAGCCATATCCAAATTCAAGTAATTGTCATTAAAATCGCTAATATACGTTCTTCAAAAGACAAGTAAAAATACAAAACCAACTCGAACCAATCATTAATAAACGCATAGTTTCACCCGGTGAACCTGATTTTTAACGGGTTCCTGATCGAAGAAACTCATGTGAAAATTAAACATATTTGTTAAAAAGATTCATTTCTTTCTTTATTCCTCATAGAACCACTTGTATCGGCATTTAACTTAATTACTCAATTTCAGCTCAAGCACAAACTTCAACCAAATACTTCTTACGGCATAATGTAAGTATAAATACCTAAAGAAGCAGCAAGGACTCGAATACTAATGTTTCGTATGGCTAAAGTGAATGATTCTCATAGATAAGCTAAGAGGCAAAGGCAAGTGTACTGAGAATCCATAAATAAATAAAGCAGAAAAACAAGTGCAAAATTTCACCAGCCAAAAACCTGAATAATTAAGCCTTTCAAGAGGCCGCTCGTGGAAATAAAATTCAGCACCAAGGAAATCGCCTCGAAGAAACTTCCCTTTCAAAAATGCCACGCACCAGTGATCCAACAAGCTCAGATTTGGTGCAGATGGAGGGATAAGACAGCCTTTGAACGCAGGGAAAAGCCTACAGGACGGAATTGAGAATCGATGAAGCACAACTGATGAAAAGATAGCAGAAGAGCGAAATGCACACGAAGAGACTGGATTTGCACCTTATGTAACGAAAAACGCCAAAATAAGAGCGAAAATGTAAAAAGCAAATTCCTGTAAAAAGGGAAGAGGAAAGCCGCAGAATATGATAAAGAATATGAGAACGAAACCGTAAAAGCACGCAAGGATAAAGATGGGGTTTTTAATGCAGATAATGGTGTCTAGGAAGGCCACAGTAGATGAGTGAGGTAAACAGGTTTCGCAGCTGAGCGTGGGGAGGTTCGCGTCTAAAGCTCGCATCTGCGGATTTATTGATGGGGCAGGCAGCCTCGTGATTGATTGTGATGTATTTCGGTCAAAAATGGAGGAATAGAATGCGCAGGAGAGAGGCCGCCCAAAAACCCAGGAGAAAAATGCGTTCTAAGGTTCTGAAGTGTTAAGAGAGCGGAGGAGAAGGCTAAGGAAGAACTTCGGGACTAAAGAAGAAATCCGGGATTTTGGCGGATCAGAAAGGCAAGAAGGAGCAAAAAGAGTATGGCCTTATTCACAACGACTTAATTTGATGTGGAGGATTCTCTAAGAAAGTGAGGCATGGACAATGACAGCAGCGGAGAAATCAAGGGAAAGGGTTCGAAAGGTGGTGTTACAGAGGAATGATAAGAAGAGTTGCAATAGAATAAAACAGAAGAGTAGGAGAGAAGAGAATGATGAAAACCTAGATTAGAGGACGGAACAACTTGATAGGCCATATCTTGAGACATGATGGCCTTATGAAGACGATTGACGAAGGGCAAATGGTTGGCAAGAACGGAAAAGGAAGACCTCTAATCGAACCAAATACATGGAGCAGGTAAAGAATGATGTGAAAGAGAAGAAATACTTCAGTTGGAAAATATCAGGTGATAGGTGGATTGAGTATAGAGCTGCGTCAAACTAATCTTAGGAATGTAGACCACAGATGATGATGAACTCGGTGTAACCTGATAAAAAATTAAAATTATTTCAAGACTTCTTATTTTAAGAATGTGAACATTTTTTTTTCGATCATAATTATTTTGGCAGCTACCTATTTCGCCATTAAACTATGCAACACAAAAGAACACGAAGTTTGAATCTGTCTTGAATAGATCTGAAAATGTATACATTTTTGATGCTGCTTAGAAGCAACATTTGGTTGCAATGGGTTAAGTTGCTTGAAATAGGACTGAGAGGTGGAGACTTCCGAGGACGAAGTGATGGAAATAAGACGGGAAAATGGGAGCGGGATGTATAAATAAAAGGAGGGAGAGATAAGGCTCCGGTGAAAAATAAATTAAAAGAGAAAAAAGATGGATGCGGAATGAGAGATTCACGGCGAAGAATGCCGATGGAACCCGAATTGGAGAGGAAGAATAAGACCGAAGAACCTTTTTAACGGAGGGAGACGGAACAGAAATGAACGAAAAGGGTTCGAAATGAAGGGAGCGTTTCAATTATGCGCCATTTTATTCAAGCGGAGCTGAAATTCACAGCCAAAAACTTTTAATCGATATAACAGCAGGCAAGGAGCACCCGAATTCAAGGCGAGCGCAATAAAATATGTTATCTCAAAGACCAGAAATTATGAAGGCCATCAAACATGTGCACATATTCTTCAATCAATTTTACGGCACATAAGTTCCGACGTGAATTGCCCTGTAAATTTTTCCTTTCTTTTAAAAAAAGGTCTTTGAATGAAAACAGCATCCTGAGAAAAAAAAATATTGATATGCTAGTGATTTTATAAAAAGTTAACCTTACTGCAGCACAGGATAATAGATTTAAGATCTGATTCTTTCCCGCCGTATGCTGGAGCCCAGCCCAGAGGATGGAGTTCGACTCGAACCCCGAAACGTCAGCAGCCATGGAGGATATTACCCGGTGGAGCACCCGAGCATCCTTCACCACCAGAATACTATATATGTGACCGCATAACGCTCATGCGCAAAGGACCGGCGCCCCACAGCAAAAAGATAAATGATAAGAAATCACAGAAAGCTATCACCGAAGTCCAAAATCAAAATTTACCTTCTTAGTTAAGGTAACACCACAAGAAAATTAAATGTGATAAAACTAGAGGTATGTAAGATTTTACACTTTTCCGGCGAAAATAATATTTAAACTTTTCTCGGGATCTCGCGCGGGCAAGATTTTTTAAAATACGTTCCCCCATAGACTACAAAATTATTGCAAAATCTTACCCGCGCGGAATCCCGATAAAAGTTTAAATAAAACTAGAGGTAGTTAACTCGTACAGTTAATGAGAGGTGTATTTTTTATAAGAATTATAGAGTTAACCTACTGACCTCAATGTTTCCTACGAGTCTATCATTTTCGTACGATGAACATAGAAATAGGTCCCAAAACACATGTGTGTGACAGATAAGTGAGAGGCAAATTAGAGGCAGTGAAACCCTTGAAAATATGATGGAAAGAGTCATTCACAGCCATCGCTTGGAAATATCAACGCTTATCGGATAGCATTAATCATGGCACAGGGTCCAACATAAAAGACTGCCAATATTCATTTTTTTCTAACTGTCATATACCAGGCACATCGTTTTTCACGGGGAACAATGGAAGATATATCATGGATATCTAAAATTAAAGCACTTCACACCATAAAGTAGGCCAAGAAAACTCAAGTTCTCAGATTGATTACAATGCATTGTCGAAATATTATACGATTTGATACGGTAAAATATTTGCAATTTAATAAATACCATAAATTTTCCAGAAAACTATGCAGAATTGTTTATGAATTTTTAATTATTATAGGTATCCAGTAATTCTCCTTTATAATCAATCAATTTTCACAACTCACAATATTTTCAAAAATATCAATGCTGAGTGATCCATTTATAACACATTTCTTTCGTTCTTAGCTTTCACTCAAAGTACATAATTTCATTATCTACTGCACCGAATACCAAACGCTTATGAATGAAGTACTGTCCTATCAAATTCCGTAACTTTTTTAAGTACCTAAGAAGCCACAATAAAAAATAATGCAATTTATTTATAATTTAAATAAAATGATTAGAGAGATCGGATGTTTGATGTAATTTCCTCGGATCGGATGTAATTTCCTAATGGCAAACCGACGAATACCCTGATTCGACTAAATTAATATTAATTAGTAACAGTATAATAATAATAAACGTTAAATGTCGTGGACCCTCAAGGTCGTTAAGACCTTACAGTAATAAAAATTTACCTTGCTGTAACAATTGTTAAAACTATGAGAAGCAATGATAAATTCCGAAGAATTTCAGCAGATATATTAAATTCGACAATATAAACATCAGCGATAAAAATAAAGGTTATAAAAGTAACCTAGACTCGAGGAGTTGAAAAATCAAAGGTACATTCCTTTTCCATTTTGAACAAAGCAACGATGGCACCCAAATTTTCAACGTGTATATGCGGCGACAGCAAATGAGCTGCCGATTCATCTACGAATTTCCCAATCAAAGTGAAGCTCCTTTATTTCGAGGGTGCGATTAAGGAAGGCAAACGGCTCGAAGACTATGAAATTTCAATTTGACTGATGAATACGGACGAATTGGTGATTTGGCAAATGTAAGGGAAATTAAAGCCTCCAAAAAAAAGCAACTTAACGGGAGGAAGTTACTTCCCTGTTGGAAAGAAGCCTTTCATTAAGAGGGATCTTTGGCATTTACGCCTTCGGGGGTCTCATAAAAAGCTATTGATTGTCTCACCATTGAAGCCAGATGGCCGAAGAGATATTTTTTAAATCAAGAAAAATTGTAAGTTCCACTTCTGATACAAATTCATTTCGCGACTTTGAGCATTGTAACCCAATGCCAGTGATTGGATAGAAAAAGGCCTTTATTCCTATTGCCATAATGACATTTTAAAAAACCTACATTTTCCATTAAACAAACTTGCGCTTCAGAACGGGAAAGAAAGCAGTGTGTAATATCGATAAAGAGAAATCGTGACTTCCACATTTAGCACAGAACGACCGGTTTCGGCACTTAAGCCATCTTCAGGTACATTTTAAAATAAAGAGGAGATAGGTTAATATAACCTATGGGAAGGTGCTATGGGAGTGAGGAGGGTTTTTAGGGGCTGATGTTGGTTGAGCAGGGAGGGGGAAAGAGGCGGGGGAAACAAAGTATGTGATGAAACTAGGAGAGAGGGTGGGGGGGATAAATCACACGGGTGGTGGGGTAAGGGTTTTGGGAGGGTGACTTGTAATAATATAGCTTAGGAAGTATTATGTCATTGAGAAAAGTAATTGAAATGAGTAGAGTAATCTCCCGAATTTCTAGGGTTCTCCAAGTTTTAAATGTTTTTAATGTACCTGAGGATGGCTTGACAGCAGAAACCGATCGTTCTGAGTTATATAAACTGTTTCACAAACACAAAGTCTCTTCATGGCTATAATGGAGCCGTTACACCACGTCATATCTTTCAATTTCGATTTAATTTTTCAACGTGTAATTTCGTGTAATATCCGAAAATATTTCACTCACAACTCCGTGGTAAACTGAGGTATTCAGAGAGCCAAGTTGGATGGGGTTAATTACAAATATTTTCCACCAAAACTTGAACATATACCCATGGCACCAAAAAAAGCTAAACGTCACATAAACCTTATTCCAGTCGACACGGGAACCCTGTCTTTAGTATGTATACGTACGCAATGGGAATAAAAGATGTCAAGAGACAGTGTACGCATAACATTCCTCATTTTTACAAAAAATACTTTGATAAAAACATTTTTTTAACTCCCAAACAAAACCAAAACGTGAGGCCTGGTATCGACCGTGATATGAAGTGAAAATAAAAATTCAGAAAACAATTTCCTTGCTGTTGAGAGTACGAAAAAACTGGGAGCTACTTACAGCCTATCCGAAAATAATCAACGTAATGGATAAGCCGTGCGACCTAAGAGAATAACTGAAGCTCTACTTAAGAAAATAATGTGCTTTTCACTTTCCTGCATAAGTAACTTTTTGAACTGCACACAGTAAAACATTCTCAAATAAATTCCAAAATGACGATGAAGCACGTATGCATTAGTATCATTCGTATTCGTGCATAAAAATTTAAGAAACAGAACGGAATGATGTAACGGAAGAGCATTAGATAGCCTACCTATAACAAAGGAATTCATACCATATTAAGGACACCAATTACAAGAATTTTTCACTCAACTGTATTATGAATTCCAAAATTTAAAAACCTAAAATTTAACTAGCCTGAATTGCAACAATACTTCTATTTAACCGGTTTGAATGCATAAATTAATTTTCAATTAGAAGTAGGCGGGAAATAGAAAGATTAATAACAGAATGAAGGCACCTACCATAGCTATTTAGAATGTGAAAGAGGTAGCACCAGGATTTAAAAAAAAAAAGGAAAAAAAGTTTACGTGAAATTGAAATTTAGTTGCGACTGAATTCAAACATCCAGTTAGACATCCATCACACTGGCAAATAATAATTTAAAAAGAATGAGAATCGATAAAAATCCAAAATTTAGGTTTTAGGTTTAGTTAACTAACGGTTTTCGAGATGGGAATGTTGTGTGAAAAGGAGATATGTACACCAGTCAACTAAAATAGCTCACACTATCGTCAATTTCCACCAAGACGTCACCTGCAAGGCGGTTATAAAAGGCAAGAGACTTCTCCCCACTTGAACACAGAATACGGTCATTTATCAACGCGTGAGATGACTCTCGCACAAAAACCTCCCCGATAAAACTTTTCGCAAATCGCAAAATTCCGGGGTAATCGGAAAAATAAAAATAGGAAAAACTTAAAATCCGCTTCGGGTTAATTTCCATCCACTCTAAGAGTGGATACAGATACAAACAGATTCAGCACAAATATTTCACGAGCGAAATGTACACCAGGCAACTTATAATAGCTCATTTCATCGTCAATATTCCGCCAAAACGTCACCTGCAAGGCGGTTATAAAGTGCTAAAAGACTTCTCCCCACTCGAACACAGAACACGGCCATTTATCAACGCGCGTAAGATGAAGCTCGCACAAAAAAACGCCTCGATAAAACTTTTCGCAAATCACAAAATTCCGGTGTAATCGCAAAAATAAAAAAAATAGGAAAAAACTTATCATCCGCTTCGGGTTAATTTCCATCCACTCTCCTTCCCCCCTTCCGCAGGGTCCTTTCATTACCATCAACCCCTCCTCCACTTTCCTTTAATCACCTTCCGCCCTCCCCTTCGCGGCAGAGCTCTGACTCGCTCTTAATACCCTCGCCTCGCCGCCAATTTCCCGTCACTTTCCCTTTTCCCGTCAGGCCTTTCCACCCATCAACCCCCTCGCTCCTCCCCCAAAGGCATCCCCTTCGCAACCAACGCCCTCCCGAATTCCACCACCGCATCCTTCCTCCCTTCCTTCCTCCGCAACCGCCCGTGCCTCAAAAGACCCACACGGGAAGGGATTCGGAGGGAGAATTAGGAATAGACAAACCGACGACGCATCGCAGAGGGAGAGAAAGAGTGTTGTCTAAGGCTTTGAAAGTGGAAGTGTTTAGCCTGCTTGTTTATTGAACCGGAGAGAGGCCACTGGGAGACTGGGAGAGTTTTACTCCGGCCTTCCAAGACGATGAAGATCTAAGTATGCTATGAATCCCCTGTTGATATGTATGTATGAGCCCCCTGTGAATATTTATAATTCATACATAAGACCAATGATAACACACGCAACACCGTCGTGGATCGGATTGACTAATAAATCAAATCGAGACAAAATTTATGTGACAGAGCGAAAATGCTTGAGATTAATCCTAAAAACTAGGTGGGGGATGAAAGATCACAACAACGAAGGAGTATATAAGAAATCCTGAATTAAAAATATCGAATCGGTTACAAGGGAACAGTGTAAGACATATTTTGAAACATCAGGGAAAAATGACGAATTGACTATAGAGGATTTGTCTAATCCAAAAACTAGTATTTGGGATAGACACAAAAGAACTGGGTTCTGTATTCAAATTTTGGCAGAGCTGCCTATGAGAGGGAATTAAAAGAAGAAAATAACATTGCAAAAAAATCGAAGAAAATTCTATGATTGTGAGTAATGGCTTATTTCAGCAAGACTCACGGTTTAACCCCTGTTATAAATAGCCTGGTAAACATAATTAGTGAACATTTTATGTTATTCTTTCAGTTTCCATAGTGTTTCCAAGTATTTCGCGAATTGAATTTACGCCAGTCAACTCATAATTGCTCGCATTGTCGTCAATATTCTCCCAAAACTTCACCTGCACGGCAGTATAAAAGGCAGATTTTTCCCACTTGAACGCAGATACGGTTAGAGTCATTTATCAACGCGTGAGATGATGCTATTAGGGTTCCTATACAAAATTTTCCATAGTGGAAAAGGTTCAAGTATGGAGCCCTAAGTCATAGGAAATTACCATTTGCAGTTTTTATCATGGATATCCCGAGTTTAACTCCGGCTTTCCATGGTGCTGAAGATCTAAGCCTGTTAAACATGTGAATCTTTTCACATAAAGTGATCTTTTTGTGATAATTTTCATTTTCCATAGTTAAAAAGGTTCACGTGCTAAAGTCCTGGGTTTTTCCCAAATTTCCCGAGTGGATTGCCACTTGTTTTATAAAGCTATTCATGGAGGGGAAGAGAGGTAAACGACGCATCGCAGGAGTGATTCCTTTGGTGTTGCTGGCGCAGATTTGTGTTTAAAGGGTTCGTTTATGAGTTGATAACCCTTTAAGACCCTGATGATAACATCATGGGCAGTAACTGAAGTCGACGGGAGAATAGTACAGTGGCAAACAGAGCTTTTTAATTTTAACATGGATATTAGAGATTCTCCTGTTTATCTGGAACGTGAAGGTAAATGCTTTTATGCATAGGTACCTACCCACAGAAATAAACCAGATGCATTACTCGAGATAATCGCTAATAGCGATCACTCCTTAAAAAATATATCAAATATTTTTATATTTGTTGTTGAAAGCGCCTTTAATTCTCTGTCACTGACATCTAAATTTCCTTTTCTTTTTTTAACGCCTATTCTTTTCCCAGATTCATAAGTTCTGTACAGCAGCTGATCTGTTTCCATGTTCTGTCGCTCTATAATATATTGCACTTTTCTGTTCTGTAAGTTGACTATTCACTCCGCTGCCATTACCACAGTCTAAATAATATTTAAGTATGAAATACTCTATCGTGTCCCTGTTATATTCATTTAAAAATTTAAATATTTTCAATTAGTGGGAACGACTTCGATTCTATGACCTTTCCACGATTTTCCACTTCCATTATCTACGCTCAAGACTATGTGAATATTTGCTAATGGGTTTTTTTAATACTTTCTTTCGCAGAGAGCTTCCCAATCCAGTTTACAGCTTCAGCTAGCACCTTCACTGGAACATCAAACTGCTGCAATGCTGTCAATCCTCGAAAGATACAAATGGCATCAATTTTCAATTGTGACCAGTCAAATAGCAGGGCATGATGACTTTGTCCAAGCCGTAAGAGAGAGGATTCTAGACATGCAGGATGTTTTCAAGTAAGTACAAATAGATTCCTGAGTGTATCAATGAAGTACCGGTACTGAAATGACATTTGAATTCTAAAATATCGTCTCAGCACTAAATCTAATGCACCAAGAGAACAAGCTAGTTCTTAACTTTCATTTTTGCAAGTAGATCTTTTAGCATGAGGCACAAATATGCCTAAGATGATATAACTGTAAAGGGATGGTTTTTTAGGATTGGATTATAATTCGGGTAAAATTATACAAGCACCAGCCCAAATTCAGAGCATCTAACTATTCCTAAATGTAATTATTTTGAGCGGTGAAATTATCGTGAAAATGAGCCACGAAATATGACATCCAATTAGACTTAATGAACGAATGCATGAATAATTATATTCTTTTCATTCGTCAGTTTCACTGTCCGTAATAATATCCGAATTAAGAGCAATAGATAGCGAATAAAACTTAATTTTTCTGGACATTTTTTCTCTTTTAACATCCTAAATTGGTTTTAATGAGCCCTTTGCTCGTAAAGACAGCTTGAATGATGAAAGTTTCCACATTTCCAAGCTCATCATTTTTTTCACAGGTTCACGATCTTGAATGCCGTATTGGTCACCAAGCCATCGGACCTTTCCCAGCTGGTCAATTCAGAGTCGAGGGTCGTCTTGCTTTACTGCACGAGGGATGAAGCCCTAAGGATATTGGCTGCAGCTGCCGATTATAAGATAACGGGAGAGAATTACGTCTGGGTTGCTGCGCAGAGTGTGATAGAGAACAGGAAGCCCTTACCGCAGTTTCCGGTTGGGATGCTGGGTGAGTGGCATATACCCTCCATTTCTACGATTACCACCTTCGCCCTTTCTCTCCCAGTTCTGAGCCATAACACGTCCTCCACGCCCGAATTGGCGCTAGTGTCTGCTCTTCCCATCCAAAACCATCAACAATGCGGAATTCAAGAAAATAGAGAGCATTATTTTCTCAAGCTTAAACTAAAGGATGGGTTCTGCACCTTCTCCGACTCATCCTCTTAAGGGTGATTTGAAAGCATTGTACGCTAACAATTTAGAATGCATTTTCAAAAAAAACATGAATATGAATGGTCATCGCCAGCTAGGAAGAGTAATATCCATCTTTATAAACAAGACGCAAAAATATTTTGCTATTTTGCAATGAAATTTTCTCATACATGAGAAAATAAGAAAATTATAAAACTAAAAACAAAATATATAAAGTATAGATAAAACGACAAAAACTGATTTCCGAAATCAAAATCAGAGAGCAAAATTATTTTCAATTTCATTTGAACCTAATGACACATGATTGAATGAGCAGAAAATTTAAGTGCCTTTACGCTGGCAGAGTGAAACGCTCATGTGTTTATATACTCTATAACCTAATTAAAACTTATCTTCCTTAGGAGTCCACTTCGACACCAGTATGGAGAGTCTCGTGAGTGAGATAGAAACAGCTGTTAAGGTGTACGCGTATGGGGTGGAGGACTTCGTGAACGATCCTCGGAACGAGAAGCTGTCTCTCAACACACAACTATCCTGCGAAGGTGCCGGAGACTCACGATGGAAAGTCGGCGACCGATTCTTCAAGTAAGCACTCAATCGCAAACGCTCACTACATAATAGATTGATATCTTAGAAGCTTAAGTCAGAGAATCGTTGTTCCAATTCTTCCTTAACTTCGTCCACAAAAGGAAGACGAAATTAAACTTCAAAAAATGAAATCCATTAAGAATTAT